>NC_089401.1:1417792-2835584 GCF_020647795.1 Trichoderma atroviride | reverse complement strand
GCTGAAGTAATTGATCCATTGGAGATTCGTCTCTTCATCTTTTGTCCCTAGGTAGATGCTGCAATAGAGCAGGCCCGAAGCAATGTACCAGAAAGCCGTCTCGTATGTTCTGAGGGCGGCGAGCGAAGACACCAATGTATGCAGCCCGGACCCTGTCGTTTTAACGCCGACATGGTAGCTCGCAATTCGGAGAATGAGGATGGCAAGGCCACAGGAGAAGACTAGCAGCGTTCGAAAGCCCACGGGGCCAAGAGGGAACCAGGACCAGAAATCTGTGGCGATTCAAAGCGGTTTTTGTTAGAGACAGACTACCAAGCTGCTCGGGAGGAGAATTGGCTTCTTACACGAGTCCCAGCCGCCCAAGAGAATCGCTTCAATGTACGACACGGCCAACAACAGGCTAGCTGTGGAGGAGAAGCGTCGATGCAAAGCAGGCTGCAGAGTGTCCTTGTAAGGGGCTCTCCGCGTCGGTGTGCCTGCCATGATCGCGTCGCATTCCCTCTGACAACTCGAATCGCGGGTCGAGAACGGACGTGGCCGGCAGGATAAGAGATAATGAGGTGGATGGACCAGGTCGGCGATGGAGTAAATAAAATAAAAATCGCCGGCTCAGCAACCAGAGCTGGGCAGAGCTGCGCTACCGACGCGCCCAGGCCAGGGTCTATCGACAGCATCACGTGGCGATAAGCAAAGGCGGAATGGCGAGTGGCGCCTCTGATTGGAGCGCTGCCGTCCCAGTGACTTGCATGGCGTAACTCGGCGTCGCAAGACCGCCGTCCGTTACGTAGGGCCCAGCCAGCTTCATCCATCCTTCTTCCAGAAACAAGGGCCTGTATTCGCCGTTCGTTGTTTACAAGCGCTAGAATCGCATCGCATCGCATCGCATCGTATTACTTCTCGTTTGCGTCTCTCTTTACGCAGCACATCTATCGACCCGCACGGACATCAGCCTCCCCATTCCGCCTTTGCGCTCGTTTCTTTGCGCTCTGCCCTTCCTTTCAAGTCACAACGACAATGGCGTATGATCGACTCTCCAGTCTCGAGGCCGGCCAAAGCGGTGCCGGCTACACCGACGACCCTGCGTTCCAAGACCTCCAATACGAGCTGAAAAACAAACTACAGTCGCTGCTGAGCAATAACCGCAAACTCGCCAACGATGTCAACGTCCTGGGGACGAAGAAAGATACCCCTCGCCTGCGGGAGCGGGTTCACAACACAATGGAAAAGTCTCGGGAAATCTGCAAGGATATTGGCGATGGAGTGAAGAAATTACAGACGTGGGATGATTTAACTGTACGCCTACAAATATCCTGTTTCCTTGCGATGCGATCCGGAGCATGAGCTGACTCACATTGCTAGAAACAACAAAAATACGAACAGACAAAGGTCTCGAGCGATTTCCAGACTGCGCTCCAAGAGTTCCAGAGCTTGCAAAGAAGGGCGCTGGAAAAGGAGCGCGCATCCGTAACTGCAGCTCGCGAAGCGCAGGCATCCGAAATTACCGGCGACGGGGGTGAGGAACAGCTGCAGCTGCAACAACAACAGCAGGTTTCGCAACTAGCCCCGCAAGATGAGGTGGATTTCCAAGAAGCTTTAATCATCGAGCGAGAAGAGGAGATTCGAAACATCGAGCAGGGCGTCGGCGACTTGAACGTGCTATTCAAGCAGGTGGCACAGATTGTTACCGAGCAGGGCCAGCAGCTCATTACAATCTCCGACAACGTGGAGAATGTTCATGAAAGCACCCGCGGCGCCGACGTAGAGACTCGCCAAGCAGCTCGATACCAAAAGGCCGCTCGCAACAAGGGCTGTTGTTTGCTGCTAATCCTGGCCGTCATTTTGACCATCGTTATTCTAGCGATTGTTGTTGGCTAAACTTGATTTGCGCAAACGATACACCGAACCAGAGCAACTTTTTTTTCTTGCTATACGGAGTTCTTTATTTCGTTTCTCTCTTTTGAATGGAGTTTATAGTACGGTTATACTCTGCCCTAGCACCACTATTAAAAGATGTATATAGTACTGAGGTAGGATTCGGATCACTTGGCATTTGTGGACTTTTTTTCTTTAGCGCGTTGAATCAAATTCTATTCATCTATTCGCATCTGGTTGTTGTTTGGAATCTACTGTCCCTCGTAGATATGGTAATGCTGCCAGTGGCTTCTGAGTGGGTTTTGATAGTTTCTGCGTCTCCTTTGGAAGCCATCTTCCTAGGATGGCCTCGTTGAGGTCGTTGAGAGCAAACGTGGATGCCCAGTATAAGAAGATTGCGCTTGGCAGGTCGGCAAAGAGGATGGGAAAGAGGGGGACTAAGAGAAGCGTCCGGCCTACTGCCGTTCGAATTCTCATAATAGGGGTTTGTGGCATCTGGGATGGATTGACGCTTAGCAAAGCCTTCAGCTGGTCCTTTGGTAGCCTGCCCCATGACGTCCGCGCAAGCAGTGCCGAGCAGATGACGGGAAGCGCATAGTAAGGGTCCATGGCTGTGAGATTTGTGAACCAGAGGCAACCACCGTCCACCAAGGATTCGTCAAGATAGCGGCGAGATAGCTCCAGGGCTGATGAAACGGCCTGGATATCCACAAGTCCGAACGAATGGCTAAGCCATCCCGTGGGGGCGCCACAGAGCCGTCGTAGAGCTTCTGATACGATGATAAAGGGCGCCATGCTCAGGAAGGGAGCAAATGACTTCCATCTCTGCACGCCCCAGCTCTTATATATCCTTGACCGAGATCTCTCCGTCAGGCCAGACACTCGCAATCTCCATAGCCGCTCTGCATCCTCGCCCTGGCCGTGCTTCACCGTCATGGCATGTCGCGAGCTCCAGGCCGTAACCAGCGGAGTCAATCTGTTTCTGGTGACAACGAGGCGCCGTGTGTAGTACTGAATCGGGAGTCGAAACGAGAAGTTGACGCCCACGGCTACGAGGGGGATGGAAATGTACCAGGGCAGTCCGGCGTGGTGGATAAAGGTGATGTTGTCAGCTGTCCATAAGACGGCATCTCCCACGGCGCTGAGATGAAAGCTGCGCCGTCCTGGGACAGAGCTGGGATGACTTCGCGATGTGTTATAGGCCGTTTGGATAAGACGAGATGGCGATGCCCTGCTACCGGGCACCGTAAAGCCCCTGGCTGATCTGCTGAAGGACGCCATGACCAATCATAGCTTGGGAGCTCCGAACGAGGCAGATCGACACGCTGGTGCAATTGCTCCAAACCAGCACAAGGCTCGATTTGGCGAGTGAGTGAGCATCGTCATGAGAACAAGAGCCGCTTGAATGTGACGGAGTCCCGTGAGTGGGGCCTTGGCAAATTCAGCGCCCGAGCCACATCGCTCCATAGCTGGCGCCACAGGGTCGCTCAGTGCCTGTAGTGGCTACGTAGCGCTGAGCTGTCCAGACGTAGCAAGTCATACAGGCAGGCTCCCCCACATGCTTTCTTCACCTCTCTCAACACTGGCGATGCCACCAGCTGTTCCATCCTGGCATGTGGCATTGCGGGCATTTAAATAACCTAGCACGCAGTATTTTCGAACCGAATTCCCAGCCAGACAGAAGACACCAAAGACACGAGAAAAAAGAACCCTTATAGCAGACGGTGCCGATTCGAAGTGGGCGGATACTTGCATGGCGGACAAATGCTCGGCAGAGGCGGCGACATGCAGCCAGCCGTCCTCTTTCTGGGGGCTTAATTCCTCCTCGATGGCTCTTTTCGCCACGATCCTCGTTACTTCGCCGTTGTTTTTACTCCTCGTTGTTCCTTTCATCGGCTCGGGGATTGGATGGCTGCTGCGGAGGAAGACGGATGGCCGACGCATACATCTGATCAACTTGATGGAGGAAGAGCACAGGAAATACTTGCATCAACACCAGGGCTCTGACAGCACGACTCCCGATAAACTGGACGCCAATGGTGAACTTCAGGCCACCCAAGACTGGCAGGGCGTTGTTGGTTTCTTCCACCCCTTCTGGTATGAATTCTCTCTCCGGGCGGCCGTTCACCCCTCCCACTTGCTGTCGTCCCTTGATAATACCCCCGTTGCATTCCATTAACATCACGTCAGCAATGCTGGAGGTGGCGGAGAGCGTGTTTTATGGGCTGCCATCCGGGCGACGCAGGATCGATGGCCAAGAGCCAAGTGCTTTGTGTATACTGGAGACCACGATGTTCCTAAAGATGCAATCATTGCGAGAGTCAAGGTGAGAACGAGCCTCAGCAACCGACTCCCCGACAAACCGCAAAGAAGCAGTTTCTGATTCAACTGATGTATAGAACCGATTCAATATCCAACTGCACGCTCCGACGGTCCAATTCCTCTACCTCTCCAAGAGAAACTGGGTTCTGGCCTCGAGATGGCCCGTCTTTACGCTTTTGGGACAGTCTCTGGGCTCAATAGTCCTGGCCTGGGATGCCTTTTCGCTGATGGTACCCGACATCTTTATTGATACCATGGGCTACGCATTTGCACTTAGCCTTTCAAAGTTCCTGTTCCGAAGTGTGCCCACCGGCGCCTATGTGCATTATCCGACGATTTCTACCGATATGCTGGAGTCTCTGGACCCCACGTCTTCCCTGGGCTCTCAAGGAGTCAATGCTGGCAAAGGCACCGGAGCCAGAGGAGCTGTGAAGAAGATATACTGGCGACTTTTTGCGGCACTGTACTCTTGGGTTGGGTCCTCCATCGATGTTGTCATGACAAATTCCACGTGGACTCAAGCCCATGTGAAGAGCCTATGGGGCCCATACCGTCTCGAAAAGGACCGGGAACATCCCATCGCAGTTGTCTATCCTCCCGTGGCCGTCAGCGAATTCGAACACGAGGTCGAAGTGTCCGCGGCGAGCGAAAAGCAACGAGAGCCGGTCCTCATCTACATTGCGCAGTTCCGCCCTGAAAAGAACCACCCGCTTATTATCCAATCCTTTGCTGATTTCGTCAAGACAAAGACACCCGCCGCAGAAAAGGCACAGCTGGTTCTCATTGGAAGCGTCCGAGATGATTCAGATTCCAAAAGGGTGTATAGGCTGCGTCTGATGGTGAACGAGCTGGGAATCAAGGACCATGTACAGTTTCACATCAATGCGTCTTGGTCAGAAATTCTCGAGTGGTCAAGGAAAGCATCTGTGGGTGTTAACGGTATGTGGAATGAGCATTTCGGAATTGGCGTTGTGGAGTACCAAGCCGCCGGTTTGATATCAGTGGTTCACGACAGTGGCGGTCCCAAGCTGGACATTGTCACAAAAGTTGACGGCGAGCCAACAGGTAAAGCCCCCTTAATAATGCTCAACACACATAAAACTGACAGGATTCCCCATCTAGGTTTTCATGCGTCGAATGCAGCCGAGTTTGCGGCAGGATACGAAGCAGCACTTTCACTTCCCGACCCTCTTGCCATGCGCCTGCGTGCGAGGAAATCAGCAAAGCGATTTTCCGAGGAGGTATTTGAAGCGCAGTGGCTGTCGCAGATGGGTCGTCTGGTGGCGCTTGGAAAGAGAAAGTAGAAGTAGAAGAATTTTTTTTTTTTTTTTGGCCTGTTGAGTTTCATTGCAGAGATACTAGGAACATAGAACTAGGAGATACCCCCTTTTCGTTTATTGATAGACTGGTTGGCGGAGGGTATATACTAATAGACATTGCTAGGAGGGCGATGCAGCGTCGAGGGCCGTTGAAGAAGAGATAGAGAGAGCGAGACGGAGAGATGCCGGTCAAAGAAAGATAAGTAGAGACTTTTAGCGTACAATTGTATATATAGGATAAAGCGTTGAGCATAAAGACGCTGAAGCAGACATGAAATAACCATTGTTGTATATACCCGTATCCTTCTTTCACACCGGAGAGCGCAGCATGAAACTATAAACAAGAAGAAAGTAATCCCAGCTTTATGCTAATGCTAATGGGTATCACTGCTATGTCTAACTCTAATTCATAAAATATCCATCATAACCCTTCATCTCTAATAAAAATTCCTTTTACTCCAACTACAGGGTATATCCCGCGCTGTTCTTCTGCCTAGGCTCGCTCGCCGCCTCGAACAAACCATCCGTGAACCGCCTCACAGCCTGTACAGAGCTCAGCGTTGGCCGCACCCAGCTCACATTATGGCCTCTCTTCTCCAGCCCCGCGGCTACCTCGTCGTCAAACATTTCCTCGAGCAAAACCTTGTTCGGCATGAGCTGGTCGTGTAGACGAGGTCGCTCTAGAGCTCCCGCCAGAGTGTCATCGTGCTCGTCGAGAATGTGCCACAGGACTTGGGCGGTGGCGGAGATGATGCGGGAGCCGCCGGCAGCGCCGATGACGGCGTAGAGAGTGCCGTTGGGGAAGGCAGCGATGATGGGGGTGATGGAGGAGAGAGGGCGCTTGTTGGGGCGGATGTAGTTTGCGACGGAGGGGGCAAAGCCGAATTCGTTGCTGACGCCGGGAATGGAGAAGTCGTTCATTTCGTTGTTCCTGTGACAGATTTGGGTTAGCTGTGAAGCAGATGACAAGGACTGCAAGAATTGATTTCGTACAAAATGATGCCGGTTTCAGGCTCAACAATCTCGGCTCCGAAAAGGAGGTTAACGGTTGTCGTTAGGGATACGGCCATGCCAGACTTGTCGGCGGCTGCAATGTGCGAAGTGCCATGGTTCTCGGGTACATAAAACTTCTTCGGGTTGTAGTACTTGGCTGCGTGTGTCTGGTTGTCCCAGATTCTCTCATGGATAGCATCAATGTTCTTGGAGTCGAGCATTTCCCTTTCAAAGCCCTCCACATCGTCGTCTACGTATTCTGGGTCGCCGAGGCTGATTCGAGCAGCATAGGCAAAACGCATGGCTTCGGTAAGGCGGTGGCGGGACAGATCTTGATCGGACCAGTCTTGCGCGTTGTAACGCTCCATGATCTTGAGAATCTGGAGACTGACTGTCCCGCCGGCGGGAGCTCCAATGCCGTGGAGCACGAGGCCTCGATATGTGACGTTGTGGACGGGTCGAGAGATGACCTTGTAATTTGCCATGTCCTCCAGGGTCATTGTTCCACCGGTGCTTTGGATGAAGTTAACTATGGTTTTGGCTGGGTATGATACATTAGCAATTTGCAGGCTTCAATGTTGATAGCCAGCCAAGAATAAACTAACCCATTTTCCCAGAATAAAAGACTTCTCCGCCGTGTTCGGAAATCTTTTCAAGAGTACTGCCCAAAGTCATAAGCATGTCATTCTGGAGCTCGAGAGCTGAAGAGAGTGCTTACTCTGCATAGCGTTTCCGCGTCATCCAAGAACCTTCTTTGACCAAGTCACCTGGTGCAACAGATTAGCATATAATTCATTCACGTTTAAAGCATCCTCAGACAAACCATCAGGGGCAAAGTCCGTAGCCCAGTTGGGATCCTTGGTAAGAAAGGTCTCTCCGTCGGCTTTGAAAGTATTGCCCATGTAACGTATGAGATCCTTTGAAACTGCGCTACTAGTCAGATATACGAAAACTCCCAATAAGATTTTCAACTCATATTAACTCAACAGACTTACCTCGGAATCCATTGCGGGCTACGTGAATAGCTCCTTGCATGACCGTCTTCCACGGCAGGACGCCATACTTGGAGTGCATGTACTCAAGGCCTTTGATTTCGCTGGGAACGCCCACCGCGAGTCCGCCGCGAACGCTTGCGCTGACGTTGTTCTTGTACATGTCCTCAAAGGCCGCGGCCGGCGCAGCCTCTCTGAAGTCGATGGCCTCATACTCGCCGTTGGCATCGCGAAGCACGGCAAAGCCTCCGCCGCCAATGCCCGAGTGGTACATGCCAACAACGCCGACGCAAAACGTCGTCCCAACCAAGGCGTCAACGGCATTGCCCTAATACAAAAAACCGAGATGAGTACAAGTTCATGAAATCGTAGATCAAAGTGGATAATGACGCTGATTGTGCTTCGGGTGAGATCTTAGCAGTTTTAGCACACGGACGTACCCCTCGCGCCAGCAAGTCTCTCCCTATGGCGCTGCATTCTCTGCTCTCACTGGCGACGCCACCGACATGGCCCGGCGTGGATTTCTGGAAGACTTCTTGTATGGCAGCCGCATCGATGGGGATGGCTTGCGGGAGAGTGAGAGCCAGGAGCAGCGACCCCAGGAAGCGAGGACCCTGAAGAAACGTTGACTCTATCCACATGTCAACAGGCTGTGAGAGATGCAAGAAATACCACGGTATATCAGAGTAAGGAGACGAGATATGTGATACGGATATTACAGACGATGTTCTAGTGAAGAGAAAAAAGGTTGAGAGGACTCACTCATTTTTGATCGAGACAAATGCCCATGGACGGTCGGCATCGGCGTCGGGACGTCGGCTGGCTCTTGCAATTATTAATGGACCCCCCCCCCCCCCGAGAAGTTGTTACCAAATGGTATTCAGGAGACGGGACAGAACCGCTTCTGCTTGTAGTGCGTTATCTCTGGTGACAGATCTGGGGCCTAGCCTCGGGGCACTTGTTCAGCTCATCCGAGTTAGATCCGCGACTGCAGCCAGGAAGGGTTCAGATACGAGCAGATAAGAGGAAGAGAGAGGGGACAGGGAGATGATATGCAGTACTTGTATGTACGTACTATCCTGTGTAACAAGATACAATCCCAGGCCCCTGCATCTTCTGGGGAGATTGCTATAAGTAGCAACACATTCAACAGATGTTCAAAACCGCAATTTGATGCCCGCCGCAGCATCACCTCAGCCAGACCCCGAAGCACGAACACACGACACGCTCCACACCAGGCCATGTGGATGCCCCTCGGCCAGCTCCGCTTCGGCCAGTCAGCTGGATCAAGGACGCCAGTCCCAGCAGCCGGACTCTGCGTTTTTGCCTGCCAACCAGCCCTCGTGACGGACAGCGAGTTGTGTCTTAGTGCCAGGACCCCATTTTCAGTGACAAAACAAAAATGGAAATCGGAGAGTCCGCCCCGGTCGCTAAACCGTGCTGGAGCCAATCGCGGCCACGGCGCATGTTCCTGTCGCGCAGCCAATCAGCGCCGGCCAATAGGTAACATTGAGCATACAATCTCTCGATAAGATAAGACATTTTTTCTTATTCCATGGTGGACGCAAACTACCTATGAAGACTCAATATAAGGTGAGAGTGTGAATTATTCAGCGACGAGAGATCATAGCCCTAGACCATCGGAGCATCTTTTGCTACATCTACTTTCTTCAAACTTGCTACGGACTGCTGCGTCGTCTATGAGAGCGCTGATACGGCCCTCGTCGTATCTCAGCATCACCACTCCATTCCTTCAGCCCCATCGACTGAGACCTCAGCCCTTCCATCTCCTCCGTCCATTGGCACACATGGCGACCGCCCAGACCTCTCCGGCTGCTTCAGCCCCCGTGGCTGCCCCAGCTGCAGCTCCCCAGACAAGCAGCAATGGCGCCAATGGCAACAGACCCAAGCGGCCCAACCCCAGCGGCAGCAATCGCAGCTGGAAGCAGAAGAAGACCAAGCGAGAGAAGAACATCACCGAAGGGTCCTCCGAAGAAGTCCTGCGGTACGACATCGAGGCGCTCCTAGAATCTCGCAGATCCGAGACCGACACACCAGCAGAGGGTGCTGAGACCGCCGAGGCGCAGCAAGACCTGCCCGCTGAGGGATCCGAGACCGACGTCGAGGTCCTCGAGCTCTCGTCCACCGGCGACGGCCTCGCCATGAAGCCCGGCTCTAACCAGGTCTACGTCGTGCCCTTCACCGTGCCCGGCGACGTCGCCCGAGTCAAAGTCTTCCGCCACCTGCGCCGCGAGAACCAGACCGTCGCCGACTTCGTCTCCATCGTGAAGCCCTCCCCGCTGCGCGACGACGCCCGCATCCAGTGCAAGTACTTTGCCACCTGCGGCGGCTGCCAGTTCCAGATGCTCGACTACGCCGAGCAGCTCCGCCGCAAGAGGCGCATCGTCGACAAGGCCTTCCGCAACTTTGCCAACCTGCCCGCCGAGCTGGTTCCCGCCATCCTCGACACCATCGGCAGCCCCCTGCAGTACGGCTACCGCACCAAGCTGACGCCGCACTTTGACGGCCCGCCGGGCTTCCACAGCAGGAGGAACAAGGGCGGCCCCAAGCCCAAGTTTGCGAGCTGCCCGGACATTGGCTTCATGCGCAAGGGCCAGCGCAAAGTCATGGACATTGAAGACTGCCCCATTGGCACCGACGTCGTCAGGCAGGGCATGAAGCGCGAGCGAGAGAGGATGCAAAACGAGTTTGGAGACTACCAGCGAGGCGCCACCATTCTGCTCCGCGAAAATACACAGCGTTATCCCACCGATGCCTCGGATGACGCTGCTGCTCCCCCCAAGCAGCAAGACCTCGCCCCCTACACCGTCCGCAACGACAGCGAGTTCGGCATCGACATCAAAACCTGCGAGACTGACTCCAAGGCCACCACCCACGAATACATCCGCAACCACCACTTCACCAACCCCGCCGGCTCCTTCTTCCAGAACAACAACTCCATCCTGCCCGTCTTCACAGACTACGTCAAGGAGCACGTCCTCCCCCCTTCTTCCCCCTCATCCATCAAGTACCTCATCGACGCCTACTCCGGCTCGGGCCTCTTCACAATCACCCTAGCCTCCGTCTTCCAGCACTCCACGGGCATCGACATCGCCGCCGACTCCATCGCCTCCGCGCGCCACAACGCCCAGCTCAACGGCCTCGGCGAGGACCGCTGCAAGTTCATCGCCGCCGACGCCGGCGAGCTCTTCAAGAACGTCTCCTACGACGCCGACGAGACGACTGTCATCCTGGACCCCCCCGCGCAAAGGCTGCGACGCCGATTTCCTGGCTCAGCTGAGGCGCTTTGGACCCAAGAGGGTTGTCTATGTGAGCTGCAATGTGCATACCCAGGCTCGCGACGTGGGGGTCCTGGTGAGGGGTGAGGGAGAGGGTAAGAGATATGAGATTGAGAGCCTGAGAGGGTTTGATTTCTTCCCTCAGACGGGGCATGTTGAGGGAGTTGCTGTTCTAAACAGGGTGGAAAGCTGAAATGGAGAAAAGGGGGCGGGAAGCATTTTATAGATTTAATGATACTAGACTTCGCCTTTGGCAATGATAAAGCTACTCCTGTGATGCAATTTTGTTCATTGAATACGTAAAACAATCATGAATGCATATATATGCCTTGAGAGATACATAACAAAAAGGGATCCGCCATAATTTTTGATGCCAAAGTTTTTGCTCGCAGTAGGGTCACTAAAAAGCAAGCGTTCAGATATGATTTCAATCAACAAAGGAGAAAACAATATGAGACAAGATGTGTCCTCGTTCGTCTTCTTACTCCTGTCCCAAAAGTGCCTTTAGCGTTTGCACAGTAATCTCCAGAACCTCTGGCCTCCTAGTAAGCTTCAGAGAGTCCTTCAGTGCCTCCACGCCGCCCTCCTTGGTGACCTTTTCTCGCGCGAGTTTGCAGACCTCGGCATCTCCCGCAACCATGTTGTAGAGAGTAACTACTCCTCGATGCCTCAAACCCTCGTCCGCATCCGTACACATGCCCAGGATCACTTCGATGCCCTTTTCTCGCTGCAGCACTAGCTTCGCAACGCTCTCGTAACCTGTCAAGGAAGCCAAGGCTCCGCCCGCTGCGCTGCGGGTACCTTCATCTTCGGCGTCGGCCAGGGCCAACATTATGTGGATTCGATTCTTAGCTTGAGGGTTGCCATCTGCGTACAGGGCTATACCCTCAGGAGCTTGCATTAGATTGCAGACTAGTTCGACAGCAGCTTTGGAGACGAGGTTGTTGGAAGAGAGCATCTGCTCTTCGATCTGAGTCCAGGCATTGCTTATGATGGCGCGAGGGATTCCTTCATCTTCCATCGAAGCTAGGTTAGTCAGGGCCATGAGTCCCTCAAACGTTGGGAGCAAGTCTCGTCTCTCGGCTGCAGGATCTGGTGGGAGGATTGAGGCCAGAGGTCGAATAGCGGCACTGGCCGGGACCGATCGATTTCCTCCAAAGACGAGATTGGGATTTGTGCTAATGAGGATCTGTGCGAGGGCATGGGCGGCCATCCGACGACCTGTCTCTTCTCTTTCGGGAAAGCTCGTCCATGCAGCTAACAAGAGATTAATAACACCCTGCTGAGCTAATGAACCACGAAATGCCTTGGTCCTGGCGAATGAGTGAATGATGGATATGGTGATGGCCATGGATGCGGGCGATGCGTTCTTGCTGTGTGCAACAAGAACAGGTGTGAGACCAGCTTCAAAGACAACCTTGCACCTCTTGGCAACATGATCATCATCGTCCAAAGTGTCTGGAGCAGCCAGTTTTCCAGCTGCGTCTGCGTACGCCTTGAGCTGAGACATCTTTTTGTCCTCTTCAGAGAGAGCAGGTCGATAGCGAGTCAAGTTGAGAAAAATGCTAAGAAGGCCATATGTCGATGGTGAGCGAGGGGGTGCGTCCTTGAGCATTGCCACAAGCTTCTTGAGTAGTTGGGGATTGTTGACGATTGTTTCCTTAATCTTTGGCTGCAGTGATGAATAGGCCAGGCCCTCTATAGAATGCTGTCTTCCGTGATCCTCGTCGCGCAGAATCATCTTGGTGAACATGCCGGATAAATCTTCAATGCTAGTGACCGCGGCCTCGACTCTAGATTGGTTTGGGTCATTCGTTGATGGGTTCGAGGGTACTACCTTCATTCTGAGTCAGTCAGCCATAATCAGAATGCACATGTAGCTCTTCAAGTAGGTTATGTCTCCTTACCCTTAGCTTGGCCAAAATCACAGCGGCCAAGTGTTGAACTTGCTCAGAATGCCTTCTCATGTTGATGGAGCCACCCTCGCTGTGCACGTTGGGGTCCGCATTCATACTGCGAACCTCCCCGTCCAGGTCCTGGTCAACCACCTCCTCGAGCCACTCCACGCAGTACTTTTGTATGGCCTCTCGGCACGCCGCATTCATACAGGAAGCGTTTAGCATTTCCAAACACGCCGTTTCGACTTTTCGGCTCTTCCACTTTCTCCTCATTAGCGGGCCTAGTGCAACGAGAAACCCTTCGTTTAGGAAGAGCTCGGCGGAGAGATCGGGAACAATGGGGAAGATGGCCGCCGCGACGCAAAAGGCGACAATGTAGTCATCGTACGTGCCTCTCTTGACACGATCGAAGAAGAAGGTAGACAGCTTCTGCTTGCCATTCTCGCCTGCGGCCCTCAGGTATGCGGAGGTGACGAGAGTGGCATGGCCCCGGACAACGTCGGGCTGCCGCATGTCGAGATAGCACAGAATCGTATCTACGCAGTCACCGTCAATGAGAGCGGTGATGGAGTTGTGATCCTTGTTCTTCTCCTGCGCCTCAGCGTCATCGTTGAGCAGTTTGGTCAGCTCATTCAGGTCTTTGCACGTCTCTTCATCTTCCTGGCCGCCTTCCATCAGCCGCGCGAAGATGAGAAGCGTCTGGTCCTCGAGCGAGGCAGCCGGACCGGAATTCTGGAGCGTCTCAGCTACGGCTGCCATCTTGAGCTTGTTTCGGGTTTTGGTTGGAACAGGCTCAGGCTCAAGGCTGCATTTGCAATGTCACAAGCAATGCTATCAATGGTAATGAGCGAGTCGTGAGAGTGATGACGTTTGCTGCTGCTCTATTACGGCTTCTTGCAGGCCTGGCGGTAGGCAAAAGTGTTGAGCAGCAAAAGACTCGATGCGCTGAAGTCGTCTTGTAACGTTGAAGTTATGGCGACGTCACAGGCCAGCTTCCCCAAGACCAGATGAAACAAAAAGAAGCTCTGCAGATCCCACCAGGTGTCTGTCCCACCCTGATAGCAGTAGAAGCTTCGAACCCCACCCCCCACTGCGTCACCAGCGTATTTTAGCGTTGGGTTTCCGCCATCCGGACAGCAGCCAGTGATATCGCCAGAGCCACCACGCTGCCACGTTAAATTCTGGGCATCGTCGCTGGAGCGCCTGGAGTGCTAGGCTGCTAGAGGCGCAGATAGTCGACGCCTTTGCTGGCGCCATCAGCCAATTGACTTTGGATGGAATCCCGTCATGCCGGGTCGAGGCATTATTTGCTTAGCGAGCCTATTATTGCGTAGGTTCTACTAATCGGGAGGCAGAGTAATTCAGCTGGTAGAAGGATACAGACTGATGAATGACAGTCACGTGCTTTGGCGTTTGCTCCCCTCCAAGCCTCTTTTCATCTCGCGATCCCAAGTCAGCCTTGCAGCAGAGCAGGGCAACGGAGCTTGTCACACTCGACAGTGGCTAATCTACAGAATCCCAGCTGTTAGATGAAGCCACGCCGTCTTAGACATGTCTTGACACATCATATTCTTCTTAGGCCATCCGAATTCTAGCTGTTTGATTGAGACGCATCCATCTCTTGCTCGACAACACCAAATCGTGGAAACCCAGCATCGCATCATCAATCTCACAAATTCACATCGAAGCAGCTCCTCTGACCTCGTAGCTGTCTCCGCCAGCATACGTCCACTCCATCCATCCACTCACCGAACAAACCAGCCACAACCACCCACCGCCCGCCATGGATGCCGTCGACGTCTCGGAGCACTACGAGGTCACCTCCGTCGACAGCCCCCCCCTCGCTCCTCTCCATCGTCATCGACACCAACCCACGCGCCTGGGCCGCCCTCGAATCCCGCCTCTCCCTCTCCCAGGCAATCTCCAACACCCTCGTCTTTGTCAACGCCCACCTCGCCTTCAGCAACACCAACCAGGTCGCCGTCATAGCCGCACACGTCAACCGCGCCGTATGGCTGTATCCCGCTGCTGCTGCTCAGAAGCCACCGGCGGCAGCAAGGGACTACTCGGGGGACGTCCAGATGCAGGATGTGTCGGCTGAAACAAACAATTCTTCTTCTTCCCCGTCGGCCAACAAGTACCCGCAGTTTGCGCAGATCGAGTCCTCCGTCTTCTCGTCTATCCAGAGCCTCATGGCGGAGACTACGGTGCAAGACCTCGACCAAGTAACGACACAACTCTCCGGAGCGCTGACCCTCGCCCTCTGCCGCATCAACAAGGCCTCCCAAGCTCTCAGCGCGTCAGACACCACCCTCTCCAACGCTGCGCCCGTCAATTCCGCCGCCCCTCCTCCCGTCAAAAGCCGAATCGTCGTCATCTCCGTCTCAGATTCCGAACCGTCGCAATATATCCCCACCATGAATGCCGTCTTTGCGGCCGCTCACAATCAAGTCGCCATTGACACCATTGCTCTAGCCGGCGACTCAACCTTTCTCCAACAAGCATGTTTCAACACCAACGGCATCTTCCTCAAGGCGTCCAACCCTCAAGGCCTGCTGACCTACCTAATGTTTGGTCTCATCCCCGATACAGAAGCTCGCGAGTCCATCATTACGCCTGCCCATGACACTGTCGATTTTCGAACGGCCTGCTTTTGCCACGGCAGGGTCGTCGATACCGGATTTGTCTGCTCCGTCTGTCTGAGTATATTCTGCGAACCTCCAGAAAACGCTGAATGTCTCACGTGCGGTACTGTGCTGGCACTTGGTAACTACGGTGCTAAACCCGCTGTTGTACCTCGAAGGAAGAAGAAGAAGAAGAAGATTGCCAACGGTAGCGGACGTGAGGAGACAGGGAGTGCTACAGGGACGCCAAAGCCTTGATTTAATTACCGTTTTTGAAGATAATAGAGCCATAGCAGAGGTCATGATACATATTTCACACGGGCTTATTGAAAAGGCTTTTTGACGCCTTGCCTGGAAGTCCAAGTCACAAGTTAACAAGGAGAGCAAAACATTCTAATCAATTTATGTACCGATACCCAAGGTAGTATAGAGGTGGAAATCCGCCCAAACGGTCTGCAGGATCTGTCTTGGGCGTAAGATAAAGGAGTTCTGGAAAACGGTATGTCTATAGGAATACAGGGGGTAACACTATATGAATATCATACTATCATACAAAAAGAGTAACGAGGGAAACGCTGCAGCGGGTGACACAGAGGAGGAGGAAAAAAAAGAGAAAATCCAGATCATAGAGCACGACACCAGTATCCCCCCCACGCGCAAAGTGCAACTCGCTCCCATGCCCTCTACCTTGGTCTAGTCCTTGAAATGCAAAGTGGAAAAGGTCCTCCTTTTATGCCGTCTTTTGCTGATGTATTAATCCAGCTGGACTTTGCGGCCACCCTTGGCAATCTTAGCACCATCGGGGAGTCGTGACATGACGCATCGCGGCTCCTTTTCCAAGCCACCCATCGATGCGAGTGCAAAGGAGTCCGTGTTGTGAGCAAAGTATAGATAGTAGCCTCTACTAGTCTTTTTCACGGCCATGATACCGATGGCGCCTGCGGAATGGCAGTTTTTCACCCCGGGGTGGTCCATAAAGTCTTTAGCTATGAATGATTCCATGATGGCGTCCTCGTCGTCGTCCTGAACATCAATCCCAGCAGGGCCACGGCGTGTCCCATGATAGAGACGCTCAGCACATCTCTGTGACGCCATCGTGGTAGCCATGTGTTCTCCGGTGCCGCTTGTCACGGCTGCAACAGTGATCCTGTCGCTGTCATCCTCGGCACAAGGTACAACAGCTGTTCCAATGCCAACTAGAGCAGCCGGCCCCAGGCGGCCTCGATGTTTCATTCCGATGCCACCAGACGAAGATCCTGCTGCGATATGGCCGTTATCATCAATTGCAATAGCACCAATAGTGTCTGTGACCCAATCCTCATTGGCACTATCAAGTTGGAACTGGCGCTTTGCGGTTTGTGAGCCGGAATCCTCGTTTTCTTTTGATGTGTCAAGCGGACGCTTAAGACCGCGAATGCTCATCACGGAGGTATCCCTTCCTTGACTTTGATCCTTGCCAAGCTCTAAACTCTCTTGGAGCTCGCCGGAATTTTCACCGGCAAGTCTCGCTCCATCGAAAGGCGGCGCTTTCAAGTTCTCCGCCAGCTCGGTGTCATCTGGAGCAGCGTCTGCGCTTACGCCGTTTCCACGAGTGGCTTGATTGATGTTTTTGGAGTGGCGTTTCAGGCGACTAGATGAAGAATTCCGGCTCACGTTGCTCGGTGGGGCCATGGGCATCGTATGAATCGAAATTCCTGGTGTTTGTCGCGAGGGAGATCGAGCGATATTCGTTGGAGTAGAAGCTAGAGCACGCGCATATGTTGCCGGATATACTGGAGGCTCAACAGTAGCATTCAACTCTAGGTTGGGTGTGCCGACATAGGGCGAATCAAGCTGACCTTCATTCCATGTCCCCGCCAAAATTGCCGCGGTGTGATCCCTAGGAAATATTTTACGAGGATCCGTCACTGCCACTGCGTCATATAGGTGCGGAGCACTGCCCGTATTCACCTTGTTAGATGCAGAGCTGACCTTGTTGTCTTTGGGGCCAACCTCGGCTCTCTTCAAGTCTTCTTGCCATTTCAGGAAACGATCCCTGGAATTTCTGGAAACGAGATACTCGTTGCCATACGTTGCCATTCCGTGTTCTTCAGCAAAACTTCTCGCTCCTTCGCCGACGAGGGCATTTGGGGGGGACACGGCGGAGGCTCAGGGGTTCGTTACTTGTGTCCAAGATGAGCTTGGCCAGTGATATGGGATTCCGAACGTCTAGCAGCAACGGCAGTCTTGTTAGTAGGCAGATGATACTCGGCAGGATAAGGACAAGAGAGCCGACTGACTTGGAACGGCGCCACAGGCACCGCTACGGCCCAAATGATCAACAATTGTCGCATCACACTCGACGGTGCCGTCGATTGATAAATTGGAGCCATAGCCGGCGTTGGTGATCTCTTTGTTCTCGAGGATCACCAGGGCAGCTTCAACTGCCTCGGTAGCAGTGGCACCGGCTTTTAGGAATTTCATGCCCATCTCGCAGGCCCTGTAAACGACTGAGTTAGAATATGCATCGCATAACAGCAGGCTGGGAACTGGCACAAGGAGCAGCCTTACGCAACGCAGGCTTGAAGATGGACATGTTCGTTTTGGTGGCTGTGGAAGCCAGCTCCGGCATGGATGAAGATTGCCGGAACGCATTTGAGCTGCTTCTGACCAAAGCCAAGAACCCGGTCGAGTGCACCGTCGGTACCACAAGTGCTGTCGTCCATTACGGGGGAATCTCCTTCATCGTCATAGCCACGGCTCATGCTTTGCTCAAGTTTTGGTTGCAAAATAGTATGTACTGAAAATATATAACGGCGATGTCGGACAACTTTCGACGATGAGAGGCGATATACATATACACATACGCGACAAGAGGCGGGGACAAGGAGGCGGTAGGGCGAGCGGATTGATCCCACAAGAGGGACAAAGAGAAGAGAAGAGTAAGACAAAGATTATGTCCAGGAGGCTTTGATTTTTTTCGCTTCTTTCGAGAATGGTAAGAGTCAATGCCACCGCCTTTTGTTCTACCAGCCGGCAGTGCGCAGCCGCCTTTCACTGCAGACAGGCAAAGAATTGGCAGCAGACACGCAAGCGGCGAGTAAAGAAGGCCGCTACAGTGAGTCTTTGAACTTCCAAAGGCTAGAGCTGCTGTAAGTGCCTATAAGAGGAGCGGCGGATATGGCAGGCAAAGTCAAGAGGCGGGTCGAGATTAAGTTTGAGAAATCGGGCCATGAAGAGTTGCAGCGGTGAGCATGATTCTTAGCAGGTAACGACTTCCTTGCTATCAATGGACTGGTTGAAGATGTTATCGGCCGATTTTGGATGCTTCTTTTCTGGATCTGGCTTTGATTTGCTGTTGGTCGGGCTGCATTTCTCTTTCTGCAGAAGGTCTTTTGTTGTTATAGATGCCGTTTATAGAAGACCCAATTCATTCATTCATTAACCAACAATGAACCATGAATGCTTTCCAAAGGAAGTATGAGTGACTAATGCCAGAAATAGATTTTGTGTAATTTTAGCATGCATCGCTGTATGAGTGCCCAGGCAAATACACTGACCTACCTGTGTGCAATCCACTATGAATCTGTGAAGCTATTCGCGGCAGCATGACGTCGGGCAAAAAACATGGGCAAAAGACATGGGCAGCTCGCAGCTCGCAGCTCCCCACAGCAGCGCCCCCTTTGCCACATATTCCCAGTAAACAGCTAGCCAGGCGACTTGGCGGGGCCAGCACGGTGAGATTCGTCAGAGCAACTGGACTGGAGTAGAGCTGGCGCCTCGCAGGCCCTCCGCCCCCCTCTATCTTTAGCGGTCCTGCCTCTGTAGCCGGAGCCTACCTTGCCTACTAGTACCTAAGCCAACTCCAGGCACGTTACGTACTCCGTCTCGACATCCGCATCTCCCCACCTGTCCCTAGACTCGAGTCCAGCTGTCAACGGGCCATTGCTGCGCTCCTCCGCCTCCAACAATCCAAGCTTCACCGTCACGACTCTGGGAGCTTGTGCCTGTGCTGCCCACCCTCTGCAATCATGGCGAACCAAACTCCCGCCGTTGTCATGGACAAGTAAGTCTTGATTCCCGCCGCGGACGCATCAGACATGCCGCCCCTCTCTCCTCTCTCCTGGATGGCTCCAGATCAACAGCTCGCAAGGTGCTAACTCGACACTCGTCCAGCGGCACGGGTTTCTCCAAGCTAGGTACTATCTCGCCCGTCCTCGCCGCCAACTGTGCTTGTCGTCTACGAAACTGCGGTCGACTGACTTGAGCTCGCTCTGCTAGGTTTTGCCGGCAACGATTCCCCTTCATTCGTCTTCCCTACCGCCATCGCGACCAAGGCTGCCAGTGGAGGTGCCGGAGGATCAGGATCGGGTCGTCCGGGCGTTGCCAATAAGCCTTCGTTCCTCACCGGAGGAGCTGGCCCCAGCGGCCACCTGAACTCGAAGCGCGGAACCGAGGACTTGGACTTTTACATCGGTGACGAGGCCATTAACGCCGCGGCTGGTCCTGGATACGGCCTCCACTACCCCATCCGCCATGGCCAGATTGAGAACTGGGTATGAGATGAGCAATTGTGGTGTTTGGGAGAGATACATGGTCTTGTTAACAAAACAATTAGGACCACATGGAGCGATTCTGGTCAAACTCCATCTTCAAGTACCTGCGAGTCGAGCCCGAAGACCACTACTTCCTTCTCACCGAGCCTGTAGGTTTCCATGATGTATCTTGATGTTTGGAGGTTGCTAACATGTGGTATAGCCGCTGAACCCCCCCCGAGAACCGAGAAAACACTGCCGAGATCTTCTTCGAGTCGTTCAACTGTGCCGGCATGTACATTGCGGTGCAAGCTGTTCTTGCTCTCGCGGCCTCTTGGACCTCTTCCAAGGTCTCGGATCGCTCCTTGACCGGTACCGTTATTGATTCTGGTGATGGTGTCACCCACGTCATCCCCGTCGCCGAAGGATACGTTATCGGATCCTCCATCAAGTCGATCCCCGTTGCCGGACGAGACATTACATACTTTGTCCAGTCTCTTCTGCGAGACCGTGGCGAGCCCGATTCCTCTCTGAAGACGGCCCAGGAGATCAAGGAAGAGTACTGCTACGTCTGCCCCGACATTGTCAAGGAGTTTGCCCGCTACGACCGTGACCGCAGCCGCTTTGCCAAGCACGTCGTGACCCAGCCCGGCGGTCGCCAGGTCACCGTCGACGTCGGCTACGAGCGTTTCCTGGCTCCCGAAATCTTCTTCAACCCTGAAATCTACACGTCAGATTTCCTGACCCCGCTGCCAACGGTTGTGGACGGCGTCATCCAGCAGTCCCCAATTGATGTTCGACGAGGCCTATACAAGAACATTGTGCTGTCCGGTGGAAGCACCCTCTACAAGGACTTTGGAAGACGTTTACAGCGAGACATTAAGCTGCTTGTGGATGCTAGAATCCAGGCCAGCGAGCAGCGCAGCGGCGGTGCCCGTAGTGGTGGAGTGGATGTCCAGGTCATTACTCACAAGAGACAGCGACATGGACCCTGGTTCGGCGGCAGTCTGCTCGGCCAGACTCCCGAGTTCCGATCCTACTGCCACACCAAGGCGGAGGTACGTCATACCACCTTTTTGATTGTGCTTTGAAACATGGCTAACATTCGCTTAGTATCAAGAATACGGACCTAGCATTGTGCGAAGATTTGCTCTCCTCGGTGGCCCTGGCGGTTCATAAAAGGTGGTGTTGTAAGTGGTCAAGGGAAGGCGGGGTCTTAGATTTGCGGAAGATGCGTTTTTACTTTAGTGAAAGAGGATATATGCACAATATACTACATATACAATTCTCTAGCATGTCCGGTCTGATCAAAGTCACCATGAAGATCAAAATCACCATGAAGCATGCTTCGCCTCAGCTGAGTCAAGGCAGCGTTAGCCATCATTCGTAAGTACGATGTAGTCACTGCATTTTGGCGCTGATGATGGGCCCTTGATTTGGTTGAAATGCATTTAAACGTTTACGGCTTTACAGTTTCGAAAAAACAAGTTGATCAAATAGATTTCATATTTCATATTTCATATCATTAATCGCATACAAACAGCTGCCGTAATCTCGTTACCTTTACACCCCGCCATCACTTATAAGTACATATCAAATGGAAAGTCAATCCTTGCCCAACAAACAACAAACTCTTCCATGCCCATGCCCACGCCCACGCCCACACCAAACCGCTAGCCCATACTCCTAGATTTGTATCTGAATCATTATCTTTTCTTGCCTTTTAACTCTCTTGTTTGTTGAGCTTTTGAACACTTTTTTTCAAGCACACAACATCTATTTGGAGGTGTCAACAACATAGCGGCCAGCAATCTTGGCCTCGTGCATCAAATCGTAGACACTCTGAAGCTGGCTAAGGCCAATGGACTTGTAAGGAACGTTGATCAGCCCTCGTGCGAAAAAGTCCAGCGCCTCGGCCGTGTCCGCTCGGTTGCCGACGTAGCTGCCCTTGATGTTGATCATGCGCACGACAGTATCGAAGACGGGGGCAGAGAGGTTGGCGTTTGCGGGGAGACCAATGCAGACCAGGACGCCCTTTGAACGCAGATAGCATGTGGCCTGCTGGAAGGGCTTCTCCTGCACGGCGACGAGCAGCGCGCCGTAGGGGCCCTCGCCGTCGGGCGTAGCGGCCTTTACGTCGGCGACGATGTCCTTGCTCTTTGTGAAGTCGATGAAGGTGGTGGCGCCGAGCTTGAGGCACAGGTCGCGCTTCTCGTCGCCGGCGTCAATGGCGATGGCGTGGATGCCCATGGCCTTGGCGTACTGGATGGCGATGCTGCCGAGGCCGCCGCCGGCACCGACAATGGCGATTGTCTGGCCGGGCCGCACGAGCGACTCCTTGATGCCCTTGTAGACGGTGATGCCCGCGCAGAGGATGGGCGCAACGGCCTCGAGGTTGGTGCCCTTGGGGATGCGCGCAACGTGGGCGGCTTTGGCAATGGCGTACTCCTGGAACGTGCCGTCGACGGTGTAGCCCGACAGCAGGGCCTTTTTGCAGAGCGACTCGTCGCTGTTCTGGCAGTAGGAGCAGCTGAGGCACGAGCCGTTGAGCCACTTGATGCCGGCGAGGTCGCCGAGCTCAATGTCGGTGACGAGGCTGCCGCGGGCGACGACGACGCCGGCGCCCTCGTGGCCGCCAACGAGGGGCAAGGGTTTTGTGTCGAGGGGCCAGTCGCCCATCATGGCGTGGAGGTCGGTGTGGCAGACGCCCGAGTACTTTACGTTGATGAGGACCTCATCGGGGCCGGGCTGCTGGACGGGGATTCGCTTGTAGGTGGCGGCTGGGAAAGTTAGCGAGGTAGTTTATGAAATTGGGGGTTGTTTTGAGAAGACGTACGTCCGCCGACTTTTTCGACGACTTGTGCCCATTGCTCGGTTGGAAGATTGAGGCTGCCCATGATGGATGGAGGTGTGTGTATTAGGGAATTGACTTTTGTGTATGAGTCTATAATGTGGAAACGAGTCAATTGAGTGAATGGAGAGTTGTTGATGATGAAAAGGAGATGTAGACAGGAACAGCTGGATGGAGATGACGAGCAGATGTGATTTATATAAACCTTTTTTTCCATTAGCCTAGCTCAGCTATAGCTAAAGATGCAGTACAGCCCAAGAGGAGTGATATCATCTCATTCCAACTTGGCCTGTATGTCACTCTCTTCTTTCGTCTTCGTCTCTGCCCGTTCTCGGCTGGACGGACCGATCCATGATTGGGTAGCAATCAAATGGCAAGCAGGGGCAGCTTCATCGCTAGGCCGATGGTGGAGTGGCTATTCGGCCAGACACAATCTTGTTAGTGTGAAGAGTCACAGCATTTCACGAAAGAATAGCAGCTATACAGGTCGCGATAGTATAAACCACGCGGCAGCCGGTTGCTAGTTCTGGGATTTTCTCGGTCGAGCGACGCCGGGGCCCGGATAACTGGGGCGGAGGGGGAAAGGGCTCAAGGTGGAGTGGAGCGGATTCGCCCATCATGCCATGCCGACATCATGCCATCAAGCCATTGATATCAGATGCCCACCAACTCATGCAGCCTGTAGCCAGAGAGGGAAAAAAAAAGCAAGCCACATCCTCATGCCCGTGGCCAAATCGATTGAATGCTTTTTCGCCCCCGCTGGCCCTTTGTTTAGGGCATTCTGGTTTCTTTTTTTCCGTGGACGATGCAGCTTTGTTGATGGGACCCCCACTCTCGGGGACGGCCTCATCGGACAATCCTGAGCTGTTTTGGCACTGTCGAATGTTGTCTTGGTCTGCCGTTGGGCGGCGTTTCTGATGCTTCTATTTCACTACGATGATAGAGAAACGCCGTTCGGAATTGATACGTCACTACGTTTTATCTCGCTATTCAGCTAGATTGTGCAAGGCGTGGGTGTATCATTCGCACGTTTTCTGCTTCTCCGTCCGCGGCTTATACGAGGCTTCACCTCCCGAGCTGCCTCTTGACGGTGCATACACAAGTTTCCACAAAATAGCTGAAGAGCGCCAAGAAGCAGCGCTAGGCGTAACGGAATTGATTCAGAGAATGTAGGCACGGCCTTGGTGTCCACCTTCAGGATCCTTCCTATAGCTGCCACATCCAATCGTTTAAAGCAAGGAATAGACCTACAAGCTCCGCCCTCTTCTCCTCCGCCTAGCTCTCCGCTAGCAGCTTTACACTTTCGACTACAAGTTCAAGTGCCCGATACACAGCTACAGAAGAGATTGGATGCTGAGCGGCAATCACGGGCAAAAGTGGGCTTTGCGCCACAGTGTCCCGCGAAGTGAAACGGCAAGATGAGGGGATGAAGCTCCAGATGCATTGTAGCGTTTTACAGAATTTTTAACCATTAATTCATATCATCACTCAATACGGGGCCAAGGGAAGGGGAATCAATGAGAGGATAAGAGGCAAACGGCCTAGACTAGGGCATCCAATTGCCGTGACACTTACGCGAGTCCGGGGAAGAGGGCGAGTGATGGCGTGGGGTAATCTGATGGATGGCCAGATGGAAACGGAGATGAAGACGGAGATCCTTGACAGCCACTGGGTATTCGTCTAGCTTATACACATAAGCTGGGGCTTCATTGTTTATGCTGCGCTGTCCTGGTGACCAAGTGGCCCGGGGAGTGCCGTAGCGGGAGATGCCGTAGTGTAGATGCACAAGATACACCACAGCCAAAGAAAAGACAGAGAAGAGCCAGTCGGGCACGTACCTGACTCGAGAACAACACGGAACGCCGTTGAGTTCCTATTCCAGCAAGACCACAGCCATCTCCAAAGATCGCCAACTCCATTCTTTTTCCTCTCGTCCTCTTACAAAGCCTGCCGTGTTCATATTAGCGTCCCCCATTACCCCATGTTATCCTCCCTTTCCCCCACAAACATCCTTCTTGCTCAACCAACAGATTCTTCTCGTCCTTTGATCGATTTCATAGCCCAAACCATGCCTACAAATACATCCTAGCACCAAAAAAAGAACCAACAAGCCACGGGCATTCTACCCCATACAATTATAGAAAACGGACCGCAAGCCCAGCCCGTTCCGCCGATAGATGCGGGACCCGATACGCCTCTTTTTTCGCTCGCTCGAACGGAATCCTCTCAAGAGCCTCTCCTCTCCGCTAGGCCTCTTTTACTAGTTAAAGTTATGCACCTAATCTTCTCCATATCTATGCTATCTGTTTTACCCCAGCTTTCCTACTGCCATCTCACCTTGTAAGAAAACAATCTGGGGTGCATTGATTAGATTGCCTGCTATTGATAGAAGGGCGCCAAGCTGTGTTTCATGGGGGGGAGGCGTCAGTCCGGCGATGCGGATGAAAGATTCGTTAGATGCGGGGAAAACGGAGCCCTTGAGCTTAGAGCATGAGGTGTCAGCTCTATCAATTTTTGGTTTGGTAGGGATTTGCCTCGCAAAGAAAATGTTTTGTTGAGGTTTGTCGTCGTAATGGGCTCCATAGAGCTGGCCTGTGTCGAGTAATGCTGGTCACAAGGCATCCATATTATGTTGGAAGGCGTATCGGTGGTTCCGGCGTGTCTGCGATATATCTCCCAGTAACCAAGGGCCAGCATCTATTAAATCTGCAATTCAATCTCTCGGCATATTGCCCTTCTCAGCGGTGGTTGCGCCAGATTAATGGTGCCGTCCATCTGCCCGTCCATGCATTCCCGCAGTCATCCAACTGGAATCTCTTGTTAGAACTGCTATACGATATCCTCCTTGATTCCCTCAACACGTTTACATCTACAACCGGCCTTGCTCTACTCTCCTCGCCCTGCCGTTCACGACGAGAAAGTTCTTTTGTCTGCTCAATCCCGCATACTAATCACTGTGGAAAGGCAAGCTGACACCTCGACGATTAGATCCCATTAGAGTATCGACTTCACAGCCCGCGTGGAAGCTTATAATTGGAACTTGAAAGATTCATTATTTCATTAAAGAACAGACGCTCGAAATATCCCGTCATGTGTGCCTAGTTGCCTCGCAACATCTTATTTCGTTTCCTCCTCTGCATCTTTTTCCTTTATTTACGCAGTAGCAGCAACCTCGACTGACTGAGGGACGCCGTCGGCAGTGGCAGAGTTGATCTTCTTGCCGGTCTTGTAGATCTTCTCCAAGACGGTCTCGTAGGGCAGGCTGGTGGTGACGACTGCGGTCTGTTTCTCGAGGGAAACCTCGTAGCTATCGACGCCTGGAAAAGTGAAACTGTCAGCTACTGCTGCTGTTGCAACAACGAAGAGGGAGAAAATGATGCCAGAGGGTAACATACCGTCGAGCTTCTTGAGGACACGGTCAATGGCGCCAGAGCAGCCGCCGCAGGTCATGGTGACATCGAACTGGTAGGTGTGAGGGGAGGCCATTTTTGCAGATGGGGAGTTTTGTAAAGGTTGAAGTTTTAAGTTGGTGAAAGAGGTTCGTTGTTGTAGATGTGGCTTGATTGATTATCTGTCTGTTTGGGAAGAAAAGTTGCGAGGTCCAACACTTGTTCTTATAAAGATTGCACCGCTGACCACCCGCCGGATTAAATCAGATTAATAATTGATCCTTTTTCGCGCTGCTATCGCAGCCGCCCAACAAAAACCCCACCAGAAACAAGGGAAGGTCCAAAACAAGTGAGCAAGTTTCACGCCGCGGCTGACTCCTTCTTAGCGGGGTAGCCAGATTCTGCGTACCCGGTACCTACCTAGGCGGGAGATGTAGCGTTGGCTTTACGCTTGAACCAGCGCAAGCGTTGTCTCGAGATAAAAGTAGCTGGTACTTGCATCTCCCCCTTGGGACACAAACAGTTACAGCGAGGCCCGTGGCGCAATCTGCGCTTCTGTGACGAGCACCGGCTGCTGCCGAGACGTGAAACGCAGCAGGAGGCGACTCGAGGAGGACAGAATCGACAATAAGGAGGCAGCGTTTGTCAATACGGATAAGAGTAGTCAATCATCTCTGCATTCCTTTACTTTTTCTAAAACTTGCTCACATCACAAGGAGAGAAACTATTGTTTTGTTTGGTTCCTCGCTTCCCCTTTTCCCACTGTGTTACTGATGTCGAATATTGTTCTCGCCCAATTCTGATACAAGTGCTGCGGTATTTGTGCCGGATGCATATTCGCGGAGGATTACACGCCAATAGAATCACAGACGAGAACAAGGGATGCCATGTTCGGCACAAAGAGCGCAACGCTTGTGTCAGCTTCGATAATGATTGGTAACCATTGATATCTACATCACTCGTAACTACACAAACCTGTAGCAATCCGTAGTGATGCAAGATTCAAACACAGCAAATAAAGTTAACAAGAAAAAAAAAAGAAGCATGTCATTATGCACGCCTAGGCTATGCTGTCGTTGCTATATAAAAGAAATCGCCCTATAATACACGCAAAAAACAAGCTTATTCATAGCCCATCATCGCATTTCCCCCCCTTTGCTTTTCAGAACCGCGCCTCGACCTTGTCCCGCGTCTCCTGCAGCGCCCAGTCGTTCCTCGCCGTCTTGCTCATCACCTCATCCGCCTGCTCCTTGGTGAAGCCCTTTGCCTCCACCGCCGGGTTGTAGCCCAACTTGTTCGCCTTGCCCACCGTCTCCGAGTCCACCACGGCCGCAGCCTCGCCATCCGCGCGCCTCAGAATCGTCACCACCACGGCGCCGCCCAGCCCCAGGTTGTGCGCCATGGCGAACCTCGTGTTGGGCACGGCGCGGTTGTTGGCCCAGCCGCGCAGGTGCCAGACCAGCTCGGCGCACTGCGCAATGCCCGTGGCGCCCAGCGGATGGCCCTTGGAGGTGAGGCCGCCCGACGGGTTGATGACATACTTGCCGCCGTAGGTGATGTCGCCGTTGCGCACCAGCTCGTGCGCCTTGCCCTTGTCGCTGAGCCCCAGCGCGTCAATCACAATCAGCTCGTTGGTGCTGAAGCAGTCGTGCAGCTCCACCACCTGCACGTCGCGCGGCGTGATGCCCGCCTCGGCCGTGGCCTCGCTGACGGCGTGCTGGATCATCTCGTAGCCCAGCAGGTTGATGTCGCTGCGCGAAAACAGGCTCGGCCCGTCCGTCGCCAGTGACTGGCCCGCGATCAGCACCGCCTGCGACTTGAGGTGCGGCCGCTGGTCCAGAAACGCCTGCGAGACGAGAATCGCCGCCGCGCCGCCGTCCGACGTCGGGCAGCACTGCAGCTTGGTCAGGGGCTCGTAGATGGTGGGCGACTGCAGGATCTCGTCCAGCGTGTACACCTGCTGGAACTGCGAGTACGGGTTGTTGGGCGAGTGGGCGTGGTTGACGCGCGCAATCTCGGCAAAGTCCTCGGCCCTGGCGCCGTACTTCTCCATGTACTCCCTGCCGCCGTTGCCAAACAGCTGCGCGGTGCCCGGCGCGTTGGTGATGCCGCGCGTCTCGGCCATCTGCTTGACAAACGTGCCCGTCGGGCTCTCGCGGTCCTTCCAGAAGCTCTGCAGGCTGCCCGGGTTCATCTTCTCAAAGCCCACCACCATGACGCAGTCGTTCATGCCGCTGGCGATGAACTGGCGGCCCATGGCCATGCCCGTCGACCCCGTCGAGCAGTTGTTGTTGACGTTGTAGACGGGGATCTTGGTCAGGCCAAACTGGTAAAAGACGCGCTGGCCGGCGGTGCTGTCGCCGTAGCAGTAGCAGGCGATGCCCTGCTCGACGTCGTCGTAGTTGATTTGCGCGTCCAGCAGCGCCTTGACGCCGGCCTCGAAGCCCAGCTCGGTGTAGTCGACCTTGCCCCGGGGCTTGATGAACTTTGTCATGCCCACGCCGAGGATGTAGACGGGCGCCTTTTGTTTGGGAGCCATGGCTGTGAATCGTCTTTTTTTACTTTTTCGTTTATTGATGGTTCACGTAAAACGTGTAATGAAAGATGCTGCGTTCTTTTAGCAGTGTCACCGCCCCTTGTATATATATCAAGCTGCCATTGCCTGCGGAGTACACGGAGTATATGCATCCTTTACCGGCGAGAATGCGGGGAGGTGCGCTGATCTCTACTCCGGGACGCCATGCCGAGGTTCGTCTGGCGAGCGGCCCGTGGTGTCCGTATTACCCGTTTCAGCCAAAAGTTCCTATACTGGAGACATGGTGCCTCTTGTGGGCAGTATGATTGCAGGCCGAGCACGTGCGAGCTCTTCGCTGCCATCTGAATCAGGAAATAAATTTGACTTGCTACGGGTTTGCGTATAGACCAGCCGAGGTGTGGCGAGGCAAATTAGCCATGCCTCGTAGCCTACTGTGTATGCTGCTAAGAATATAGCTGATTGCTTGATCTTTTCGGCAAAATCGGGGCTTTTGGCCAGGAGTGGCATAAGTCGCCGACCGAGCATTTACTGAACTCTTTCATTGCACGAGGCTCATGTCTTACAAAAGAAAAAGAGGCCATAACAGGAGAAAGAAAAGGTTGCTTATATAAATGGACATTCTTTCAGCAAGTTCCAAGTCATGTGACGTAATCCCTAAACCCACAGCCGGAGTTGTTATGGGCCTTTTTTTTCTGCCATGGAATTTTACATCGAGAAAATTAATGGTCCCGAGTCTGACCGGCCGAGTGGCACGGCTCCGAAGGGGGGTCATATAATGTGACCGCGTATTCGGCCGAGTGGACAAACTCATTCAGAACATTTGCCCGTGTGGGCTTTGCAATGAAATGGAAATGAATAGAAAAGGGAGAAAAAGTATTTAAAGAGGGTAAATCAACAATTTTTTTTTTTAGCATTCGTAGAAATCAAATAACGGGCAAAGAAACATTTTTCCCAAAAGCCGACTTGAGCACCCTTCATTGAAGCTATCATAACATCTGCTCCAAGATTCACTTACACGCCTTCACTTGTCCTCATTACACTCTCAAATTAATCACCAACATCTTATCTCGAATACACCTACCGCAATCAAATAAAAAATGCACATCTTCATCTCCGGAGCCACCGGCCGCAACGGCCGCCTCATCCTCGCCGAGGCCCTCTCCCACAACCACACCGTCACCGTCCTCGCCCGCGATCCATCCTCCCTCACACCACACCCGAATCTCACAATCATCCAAGGTGCGTGACAAACAAAAAACATGCCCCTTTTTATTCTACTATTTTCCTCTGAAATTCTCAATTCTACGCAAGAAAGAAAGCTAATCTTGCACACTGCAGGAACGCCAACCTCCCTCCAAGACGTGCAAACCGCCCTCTCAACACCATCCCCCCCGTCCGCCATCCTCACAACCCTCAACCAGCGCCGCGTCTCCGACAACCCCTTCTCGGCACTGCACCCCGACACGCCCCCGGACCTGCTCACCTCCACCGCGCGGGTCCTCCTCTCCGCCATTGCAAACACAGCCTTTTCCGAGACCCCCAAAATCATCATCAACTCCCTCTTTGGCGCGCGCGAATCCATGGACAACATGGGCTGGCTCTTCCGCGCCGTGCTGACTCATAGCACAATGAAGATTGCCATCAAGGACCACAACAACATGGACGAGTTGATTCGTAAAAGCGGGATTCCGTTTGTCTTTGCGAGGCCGGCGAGGCTGACCGAGGGTCCTGCTGAGGCTGTCCGGGTCTGGCCGGATGATGGGCAGGGTGTAGGCTGGAATGCGGCCATTAGTAGGGCTAGCTTGGCTGAGTGGATGGTCAAGGCAGCTGAGGCGAGCGAGTGGGATGGCAAGTCCCCGGTGCTGACAAAATAGGATGCAAGGATTGCGGTTACAAGCCAGGTTGTTGTGGAGGGGATTGTGTTCTTCTCTCCTCTTCTTTCCTAGAATAGATAGTATCTCTCAGACAATACATCAGAATAGGCAGTCAGTCACATGTTAAAGAAGCAACAAAAAGACAGAAGCAAAAAGAACCCCCCGTCATACTTATTGCTATGCCGTACGGGTGCTAACCCTCTTTTACCTAGCCATGCGTCCTTCAAGTATTGTACAAAAACAGCTGAAACAGTAAATCCTCCCCCCCCCAAAAGTCACGCGCATATGGGTATCTCCTCTCTCTCTCTCCCCTCTTCTTTCTCGCGACGACCATCCGAAATTCGACAGTCGCCTTGCTCAAAGAGCCTAATTCTTACCAATCTCTCGTACCAAGCAATTTCCCTCCGGAGCAAAGGAAACCAGTAACCAGATTCATCACTCATCCTCATCCAAGCCGTAAATAACACAAAACAGCGGATAAGATGAAAGATTTACACGGAAAATAAAATACCACAAAGCCTCTGCAGAGACTTGGTATCAATCCCAACCATCCCACATGATCCAACCGCCAAATTCTTGGGTGTGATCCGACATGCCTCCCATGCCGTACCCTTGCTGTATATACGGCATCCTGCCATGAGCGTACGCATCGCGTTGGTATTCATTGACATTACCCAATGATGGGTTTCGAAGTTTCTCCGTCGTCATATTGGTGGCTCTCAAACAAGCATTCAGCAGGTCAAACATGGTATTCGTAATCTCCTCGCTTCTAACATCGGCTTTTCTCACACTCTCCAGAACAACAGCGACGCAGAGAATGTCCTTGAGGTCGCTGCCGCGAACCTGCCCAACGAGCAGTTCGATTATTTTTTGCACCGTGCTGATGAGCCGTGATGGCGACCAAAGCATCAAGTCATCCGGGACATAGGTTGGGAATGGGATATACGACGGCACATCATCCGAGGGCCCCGGCGAAGCCCTGAGTCCTTGCTGAGCGAGCATGCTGCTGTTGGCAGAAGGACGAATAGCCGATTTGATAAAATAGCACACGCTCAGCGAAGCCTGGATGATGTCTCGCTTCAACAGCTGCATATACATTTGATAAATGTCGTCAAAATGCGGCAAGGTAGGGTCCAGCTCGTCGAGGTATTTCAATATCACCATGCATGATCGAAGATACGCCCGTGAGATTAGCGTCGGCGCCTCGGGGGCTGCCATGGCAAATGGTCGATACAACGCCAGCAGCGGCCGTCTCACATGCATATCGAGAATGACCCGGTTCCGCCAGAGTCTGCTCTTTCCAATATCATTGAGAGCGTGCCGGGGAAAGATGTAGTTGATATCTTCAATGAATCGCTCCAGCTTCCCGCCCACATCCAGCACCTCCTGGTAGTCACGGATGGTGTCGATGCGATTAATCATGTGAGCCACCTTCATCCGAGTGGGGAGGGTCATGGACGCATAGACTTGCATCTGACTATCTGTTACTTGATCCAAGGGCCTCGAGGGCGGCAGCTCAGTCATCTCTGGAAAGAGCTCGCTGTCGTCCAGATTTCGCGGCGGCCGACAGGTATAGTCGCCCTCACGAACGAGACAGGGCATATTTGCGAGAATTGACATGTACAAGTCCATGTCTAGGACCGTGAACCACAGCCTCCTTCTAATCTCGCCGTGGAATGGGGTCATTCGCGGCTCGAATTCTGAGGGATCTCTGTGAAGGCCCATGGACATGGCCATGCGGACCACGAACCCCAAGTGGTTCCAGGAATCCTGCGGGCGTGTGATGATCATCCTCTGTGCGAGCAGCAGAAGCACCTCGGCCTGCAACGTAGCAAGCTCAACAAGCTGTTTACCCTTTAAGCTGTCCAACCAAATCCTAACCAGTGCACATGCGGTCGGGATGTGCACGCCTTCTATGCGCTCGGTAGCTAGGCCCCTGGATTTGGATTCATATCTAGACGAAACTGCTATCACGGAGAGCAGCTGCGGGAGGAAATGCTCTGGCTGCGGCTTGCCCTCCCAGTATTGATTGTACTGTTCCGCAAAGGTCGGGACGTGAATGATTCTGTACTGGGTCTCTGATGTTTCGATATACGCAGTCACCAGTCTATCACAGATGGACTTTTTCGGCAGGATATCCGTCATTCTCTTGTGGATTGGCATCATGGAGTCCACAAAGACGGTGATTGGGGTCAACGCCTTGGCCGACTCGCTTCGTATGTGCTTATGTAGGATTTCAAAGCTGGGGAAAGGCTCTCGCTGGCAGTTGTGAGTTACATATGCCTTTGCATCGTCAAACTAAACAAGCAAATGTCAAGTCAGCCATTTAATCGCTATACTAGGGGGTCATGAATCAAAAGCACGTCCTCTAGTCGCCTGCTTATTTGATTTACATCCAAACACCCATCCATACTTACCAGATTCAATAGCACTCGAGGGTCGTTTTGCCCAAAATATCGCGTTCGCAAGGCATCGCGCTTCACCGTCAACCCCCGTATAGTCTCTGGAGCTGCCGCAACTATCCTGGGCCCGCCAAGGTCGGATCTGCTCGTGCTTCGCACAAGAACATGCTTCTCCAGTCGTTCCATTCGTATGGAGAGGTCTTCGAGCATCGGCAGGCTCGTAGAATCGGTAGGTCTTGACGATCTGGCCGCAGAAGGAGCTTCGTTGTATGGACTACTGGCCATGGGAGGGATAGTGCTGTGCGAAAAGTTGCGCTTGGCCGGCCGGCTGGGCTCAGCAGCCTCTGCATCTGAGCCGTCGGACAGGTTGCCCGACTCCTGATCCGGCGCGTACTTGCATTCGCGGTTCGCCTTGTGGCATTGTGAGCAGGGACAGGCACGGTCGCAGCGAAGCTTGCGCTTGCGACACTCGGTGCATGACTTGACGGGCCTTGGTCGCTTGACGCTGCGCTGGGCAGGCTGTTGTTGCTGCTGCTGCTGCTGCTGCTTCTGCGCCTGTTGGTGAAGCTGTTGCTGCGACGACTGTGTCACCAGGCCGAGATGCTGGTGCGGCAGCTGTCGCGGCGAGGGCTGCTGAGACATTGAGGAAGTGTCGTAGGGACTCGCTCCGTCACTCGGGTTGGAAGCATCAACGCCCACGGCGGCGGGCGAGGGCGCCACTCCCGCGTCCGTGATGGAAGGATACGTATGCATTGAAGCCATCTGGCGGGCACGGCTGGCATAGAATAGCGCAGAGACGGGGGGGGGATATGGGGATGGGAGATTGTATATTAACGGCCAAACGGCCGAGTGATTCGGCCGAATCGGAGGAGAAGAGGGTGGAGGACAAGATTGAAAGCAGTATCGACTCTCGACTAGCGGAGAAACCTTGCGATGTCAAGGAGACGATACAGGTCGCTTATCAAAATCCGGTAGCACGCCGAGCATAGCGACAAGGCAGTGAGAGTAACAGGAGCTGTGAGATAAGGCAGAGGGAAGGGAGGGGGATTGGAGAGGATTGGAGGCTGTGGCTTGAAAAAAGAGAGACTGTTCTGACTCTCTTCCTTTTTCCTTGTGCTCACACACCACACTCTCGTCTATCTTTGTCTCTCTCTCGTCTCTCACATAGACCGAGCGAGTGATTGGTCAACGAATAGCCCGTTTCAGCAATTCCTCCACGCAGCTAATGTGCGTCTTCGCGGGCTTGCGTCTCCCAATTGGGGAAGAGAAGAGCAAAGATCTCGTTTCTCAAACAAGCTGCGATCTGGCGGTTCGGGCGCATGTCAGTCAGTGTACCATATGTATGTATGTATGTATGTATGTACGTATGTATGTATGATGAGACGGACGGTGGGTGTGAGGTTGTGATCGGCGTGGGTTGGACCCCATGTCAGAGCCAAAGCTAAGCTGCACGCTCGGAGTACTCCGTACCTATTATTCTCCGCCCTTTTTTTTGGTCCCCAGCCAGGCTTCTATTTTTCCTCGAGCCAGCGCATGCCTAGCAGCGAATTTTCTGGAGCCGTCGGTAGCTTGCAGACGCAAACTGCACACCACGGGCTGGTCTTAGCGAGACTGGGCTGCTCGGCCGAACCATGGCCCTGCCCTGGCCTTGCTTTTGCTTTTGCTGCTGCAGAACGTCAAGCGTCGCCGGTCTGTGTGGGCGGGGCCCAGGTCCGGAGCTACTGCGCGACGGCCAGGAATGGCTTCGACCGGGCACAAAGTCAAGGTCAAAAAGGAGTCGACTTTGATCTTGGTTGGGCCAGGACCCGATCATCAGACGCCGCGCTGGGGATTCAGGCCAGCCCAGGCAGCGCCACGGCCACGTGACGGCGGAATTTCCCAGCAACAACGTGTGTCCCAGCGCTGACCCTGATGGACTGCGATAAGAATCCCTAATATTGTATGTCTGATGGGTGAGATAGATCTCCTATCGGCAGTTGCCAGTGACAGCACACTTGGCGGTTGAAACAGCCTTTTGCGCTGGACAAGGCAGACAAGCATTCGGCCGGCTCCATCAGGCAATTAAGGTTGCCATTGCTCCGACGCTTATACACGCAGCCGTACCACAGTCATCTGGAGCGCCAGCCCAGAGTAAGATGCTCGTACTACAGTATCATCTACCTCTAGGTACAGCAGTAGTTCTACTTAACATAGTACCTTACTGCTTTGTATACCGATATCCCAACGGTGAATGCATGTATACGAGTACGGACAAGGGGACCAGCCACAAAGAGTACCTATCCCATGGCCCGTCTGGCATATCGCCGGTCTGGCTGGGGTCTTTGGTCGAAAAATCAAATCTGGTCTGTGCAAGACCCAGCAAGCTGTCACAGGTATGGAGCTTTCAGGTATGGAGCTTTATGCCTCCACGGTAGCATTCTGGGCCGGTACCTAGTGGCAGAGAGGTTGGTGGTACTGGAGCAAAGCAAGCCGGAGTATCAAGTCGTAGCATTGACTGCATCTTGGTAGAGCTGCACTAACACGGAAATGCCACTTGACAGCACCACCGACCGCTACCAGGTTCTAGCCCAGCTCGAATCAGCTCTGCCCTCCCGTACGCATATACTGTACATATACTACATGTACATGTACACGGCTGTCTCATGCCCCAAGCATCCAAAGCCAATCACTCAATTGCTCGAGATCGTCCTCTCCTGTCAGCAGCACGGCAAGTTCCTCAAAAGTATGAAATCCCGCTAGCCCCAGCACTAGCAGCGCCGCATCCCTGAACGCTGCTCAGCGCCTTGCAGCCGCAAAGAGCAAGGGGGGTCCGGCGGCTCGTGCGCGGGTGGGTTGCTGCCGGAGCAACGTCAGAAGAAATCGAGTCTGGGTGTCAAAAGTCGTCTGTCTGGAGGTAGGCAGTAGTGCTCCGTAGTGCTGGAGATCGATATAAGCGGAAACATTGCCGTGCCTGCAGCGCCGCCGGGGCACTTGGCCGTTTTGGAGCAGCATTTCCTGGGTCAACGCACCAAAGAGTCGAAAGGGAGCAGGCACAATTTTTTTCTTTTTTTCTTTTTTTCCATTGCTGACACGGTTTGCTCGGTATGAGTAAGAAAAAAGGGCTGAGAGATGGTCAAGAGCAGCAACAAAAGAGAACAAGGTCAACCCAAGCTCTCCAGAATGGCAACGCAGCGGCAGTTACCGTGGCCTTCTTCCACATTCATTTAGTAGTAGTACAGTACATACAGTCTCCAAATGCCTAGCACAGGGCTAAGGAGCCAAACCTCCGATTGTCTCTGCTCTGCAGCGCCCACATCAGCTACGACTAATATCGAACACACCACCAGCTTAGCCTCGGAGCAGCTCTCTGTTAGTGCTGTTTTAGCAGCAGCAGTCCTAGCCGAGTCCTAGCTGAGCCCTTTTGTCGCTATGGAGCCTCGCTCTTCCCGGCCGAGTGCTACGACACGCCGGGTCGGACGAATGGCCATGCAGCTATTCGCACGACGCCGAGCAGTGGTGGCTCTGCTATGCAAGACACGTATCTAGGCTGGGAGGGGGATCGTCGATGCAACCAAGGCGGTGCCGGCTGCGACTGCTGGTGGCATTTGACGTATATGTGCCTCCATGTAGGCGTTATAGCATTGCATGCCAGCGTGGAATAGGCAACTTGGAGCAGCGGCATATGCATCTCTGAGGCAGCAGCTTTTCAGCATCGCCAGCATCGCCAGCATCACCGCTCCAGGCAAAGCTCCGGTCCATCTCCTCGGTTACGCGTACTTCACTCGCAAACAGCAGCAATGCCGCTCCTTGTTCCAGATAGTCCTCGGTCTCGCATAGCTCACGACGCAGACACAAACCCACTTCCTTTTGCCAGACCGAGTCACATATCCGCTCCCCGTCAACCTCACAAAGTACCTGGTCTGGCTGTCTCTCTCTCTTCCCCCCCTTTCATTCTTTTTCTCCGTTGCGGCCTCGACGTTAAGCCCTTGAGACGCAGTTCAGTTCAGCCCGCTTCTCTTTTTTATCTCTCTCTCCTCTTCTCATCGGGCAGCATGCCCATAACGGCAGAACGCGACAAGAGTTCAAATACGGGTGGCGGTCAAGGTAGGGGTCTAGAAGATACATGGCTTCAACCGTCCCTGGCTGCAGCAACAGCCACAGCTTTGGAGCAATAGCTTCATCGTCATTCTTGCAGCCACCATGTGAGAGCAGCTTAGCATGGGTCCGTACGGGACAAATCCCATTACCGACTCGGAATTTGACTCCGGAATTGCAGGCATCTCGCATCCCCCCCCAACCACATCCATGTTTCCCCCCCCCCTCCCCCTAGCAAGAAACTCCCCGTCTTTCTCGGCTCCTCCAGGCTAAAAAGCCAAAACAAAAGATAGAGACCAAATTACGGACAAATCGGCCAATACTGACACAAGCGGGAAATTCTTGTAGATATTCCGCTTGCCAAGGACTGCTAGCGTACAGCCTGTACACCAATACCTACTTGACGTCTTTTCCATGCGAGGCGCGCCCTTTTTCCACATCTCCACAGGTCGCTCTCCGCCCTATCGTCATTGTGAACCAATTCCAGCTCAGCCAGCTGGATTTAGCATTTTCCTTTGTCTTCTTCCTTTCTCTTTGTTTTGTTCTTCTTCTCCCGTGGCGGGCGTGGCTCATCGTCATCATCATCATTCTCACCATCCTCTTCTCCGGGGAGCTAACACTTTCTCTTTTTCAGCCCGGCGCGTATAAATAGATTCCGGGCCTTTTACACAAGGTTGATGAAAGATGACGGAGTGGATCTCCTCCCCCGGCCACACTCAGCCTTTTTTTTTTGGCCCTACGAAGCCTTGACGCGATAAACCGTAGAGTGAGAAAATAGAGACGCCGTAGTGTGTTAAAAATAGGCACTATCCCAAACAAAATCAGCATGTAGCGTGCTTACCATGTAATATCAGATTATCCTATACGCAGGAAAGGCCTGCAGTCCCCCTGATTGGGCAACGAGGAGAGATTAGCCAACTTGGTTTTGATACGCTTTTCTGTCGTTGAAGGAACAAATCTAGAGCCAGCTGCACTAGGCAAATCCCATTGTCTCTTTCAAGGCATCGCGCGCTCTTCAACAGGGTGCATGTAGCTTGAGCGCAGTTTAAATCGGTCAACATAGTAACTACTCCAACTGTTTGTTATGCCGCATGCAGCAAGTAACAGTTATTACAATCGCGTTATAAATTACGTAGTCAACAAAAGCAAGCAGTCCTTGTTTGTTTGTCATTGCTTGCTCGAGAGCTGTTGTTACAGTATTTAGTTCTCTTATAGAATTTTTCCAACAAGATAAAAAAAAAAAACATCGAGCGAATTACCCAATGCATATAATTACAGGCTTGGCACGATCGAACTCTGGCTATTAGCAGTATCGCCAATTAGTAGCAACTATTATGAACTTGTTTCCTTCTCCGAGGGGTCATGGATCATGCTAGATAGAGCGGCAGACGGCTCGGGAAAAGGCGAGGGCGGGTACTTGCTTATACCCGCGTATCCTTGAATCCTTCCTGCGCGTATAGTGTACCAGCTAAGGCAGTAGATGAATGCTCCCATGGTTCTATAATTAATATCCACGGTCAACTATCCTGCAGAATAGTGGTGCTTCGTCCGATATAACAACGTTTCTAACACCATCACGATCCATGCTGACCGGCTTGATGACCAGCTTGATGACCAGACAGGGTAAGCAGCCAGGGGCACATTCACGGAAGAGGTATGGATGCACGGATTCGCGGAAAAGCTCATGATCAACAACCATCCAAACAGGAGAGCAGCTACCGCCAAAGGATATCCGTTCTATATAGGTCCCTTACTCATGGCCCTGCAGCAGCATGTACTATCTACGAGTTTCGTCGTCATCTTCCTCCTCCTCTCTTGCCGCCTCATGGCCCCCCGTCTCCGTCGTATCCGCCCCAGCGCCCCGTCCAAATCCAAACATCTGCATGAACCTGCGCATGAGCCCTTGATCCTCAGCGCTCTCCGCCGCCTCATTTGTGACATCCTGCTCGAGCCCCTCATCCGTAGCATTCTGTTCGTGCTCGAGTCCAAAATCCCCAGCTTCGCCATTGCCCCATCGTTGCAATGCTAGCATTTCGCGTGCTGCTGGGTCTTCTTCATCTTCATCTTCTCCTACTCCTACTCCAGCAATTGCCCCTCTGCCTGGTTGCCCAATCAGTTCCTCCACCTGAGCAAAGAACTCCTCGAGAGCCGCCGGGGGGTGGCCCCTGGCAGACTGTCGCTCGCGCCAGGGGAGCCTGCATCCTTCAGCCGTGAAGATGTTGTCTTCCTCCGCGGGCGGCAGCGGATCGAATTCGTAGTTGGGCTGCTGGTCAAATACGTCCCATGGCAAGAGCCCCATGAGAGATGTCTCCCCATTTAAGAAGATTAATCTGGCGAGGCCCATGTCAATTTTCAGGTCGCTTGTAGCCTCTGTTTTGTCAATGTCTGCCCGATCGATGCCCTTGGCTACATCTTCCAAGAGCGACTTTGCTTCGGGGCTGTTCCATAAGTCTCCTACTTGATGCACGTATAATTGCGTCAAAAAGGGGCGGGCACCTCCCTCAGCTTTGACGCCCCAGATGGATTGTGGGATGTCAAGGTTCAATGTTTGGAATAAAGCCGAGTATAACCAGGGAACTTTCTTCATTCCATCGACAATATCTTGCCTAGCCTTCTCAGCATCGCCAACCTGTAGTCTCGCCAATACTCGACTCTGCATGAGGTATGCTAAGTCTTCTCTCTCGCCTTTCGTGTCTAATTGGCCCAAGAAATCAAGGAGCCAATCTGATTCGTGTGCCTTGAGAGCCAGAGAGTGAATCATATGCCTCATCGCATAAGGATCGCTACGGTCCAGGGAGTAGAGTAGCTTCGCCCACTCCAGTGCAGTCTTATAAGTTCCCTTTCTGATGAGGCTTTTTATGTAGTGGTATCCGGCGAGCCAGAACTGGCGGTTCTCCGGTCTCCTGAAATCCAAGCGAGCCATTCCATGCTCGAGATTTTGCTTGAATGACGAGAGCGCCACTCGGCCAAAGCTGAACAAGGCGCGCTCACAAAGCTCTGCAGAGAGGGCCATGTTCTGGTCCTGCTTTGCAACGCTGCTCACTTGGAGTAGAGTGGAGACATGGTAGGCTGCCCAGCTGGTGTCAGTAAAATGTTCAACAATGATGAAGAGTTCAAGGCTCTACTCACGAAATCTTTTGAGCAAGTACACCATCCTCATGGGGTCTCCCATCTGCACCTGTACGAAAAACATGGTCTGGACGTCGTCGTAGTCCTTGTTGTGCACGTAAGTGTATTCCACTCCAGTCCCGTCGGCAGTCTTGCCGAGCTCTTTCATGGACAGGCCCCCAGTCGGCCTCAGCGGCCAGTGGTCTCTTCCATGAATGAAGACGTTGCGCTTCCGAGAGCTCTCAGGCAGCTTGCGGCCATCCGTCGGCCACTTGAGGAACGTCTCAATGTCCATCTGCTGCGGCATATTCCTTCGGCGTGTCCCGCGGCGCTGCTCCTCCTCATCCACCGCTGCCGACTCAATGATGTCCCGGCCGAATAGGTTTCGCATCTCATTGGCCACTTTGAGGTTATACGGGTTGATTTTCAGAATGTTGTTGAGCGCTGAACCATTGTCCTGAGATGACCCATCCTGAACCCGCGGCTCGATTTTCAACTCTCTGATTGCTCGGTCAATCTCATCATCTTCGCTATGCTCAGCGTCCTGGGCCTGAGCCGCCGCCTTATTTTTCTTGCTCTTCTTCTTCTTCTTTTTGCTCTTCCGCGCAGCAGCTGGAGCAGCTGGCTCTTCCACAGGCGATACCGGAGCTTTTGCTTCTTGCTCTACCTCTTCGCTCTCATCACCACCGTCACCATCGTCGCCTCCGAGCGCAGCAAACAGATTGGCCCGAGGTTTTGCCACTACAGGAGCAATTTCGTCATTGCTGGCATCGCCATCGCTGCCTTCAGACTCTTGCACAGCCTTTGCCTCTAGCTCTCTCTGCTTCTGCAGCTTGCGAAGCTGTCTTGTCGACATTTTGGATCTCTGTGAGGACCGACTTGGTTATTGTGTATGGTGCCCCTCCTTCATAAAGCGAGTGATTGCGCCAAAACCCGAAGCAAGGATCCTATGAAACGAGCTCAACGCTGAAAGAAAATAAAGCAATTGAAATGGAGGCAGTAATCGAGCAGCACAGGGACGGTTCCAAGCTATTATAGCCAACTACACAAGACAATTCGGATTGAAAGCCTTGAGCTTCATGCAATAACCAAGGCCAAGTTCCAAGCTCCAGGTTATTTGGCTACGCAGCTATTGAGAACCGGTAGGGCTCAGCTTAATATGCGTCACGCCGCCTCGAGTTCTTAGTGGGGCTGAGCGGCAAAACCCACTTCAGCCATGACTGTTGCCCGAAAGCTAGAAACTTCGAATGCTGAACTTATTCACGGATCTACGCGGCCCGATTCTGTTGGAATTACAATCGCCTTTTTACTGTGGCAGGCAATAAAGTTTGGGGCTTTTCCTTTACCTTTTCACTTTATTTGGCAACGAGCTGTGGATGCTATTACTCAGTATGAGTTATTAACTTATTAAGCTTTTTAATTGCCTGACTGCTTTGATCAGACCCGTGCTTCGCGTAGACAATAATATAGAATCATATATCCGCATGCGTTTCCCCAGCTTCATTGACCAGTATAGAAAATTCAACTCATGTTTATTTGTTTCCCACTCCTGGTGAGGTTATTTGTTCTTCGTTCATCATGTATCCTCATGATTCATGGAATACCCGCCTGTGCTCCTTTGAAACGCAATCCGAACTCCGGCATCATCATCGGGTTCCGTGACCGTTGAAAACCGTAGCTCACATCCTGAGCTAAAAGCAAATCAAATATGACTAAAAGTCTTCGTAGCTGCTACAGAGCAGTTTCGAAAGACAAACATCGCGAGATTTTGGTACATTAGTAAAAGAGAATTACGGAAAGAAAATTGCGGAGGCTCAGATCGTAGTAAGAGCCTATATAGAGGTGTTTTAGTATCACCACGCCAGTGCCTGTCTCTGGAGTTTGAGACAATTGAGGTTGTTCGTGTTGCTGTTGGTTTCACCGGGATTGAAAAGTCGCCTGGCTTTAAATGAACCTTACTGGCCAGCGGCAGTGGACTGGTATTGTGGGCGAGGGCCTCCTCGGCCGCCACGATTAAACCCGCCGCGGCTGCCTCGGTTTCCGCGACCACCACGTCCACGTCCGCGATAGTTTCGGTAGCCCCCGTCAACACTTCCCTGGCCAAAGGTCTCGATGTTCCTGCGCTGCTCTTCGCCTCGCCATTCGCGTCCGCCGGGCTTTTGGCCGTTGTTTTCAGCCCTCTCTCTGGCTTCGCTGGAGATGTTGTCAAAGAACGACCTCGACTTGTTGTATGCGACTGGGACAGCGCCTTCCAAGGGTTCAGAGCCCTCAGTCACGGGAACAGCAGGTGCCTCGCTAGCCGGAGAACCTGCAATGGCTTCCTTGACGACATCTTCCTTGTTGAACTTTGCATTTGACTGGGCAAAGTCGAAATCTGCGTCAGGAACTTCAACCTTGGCAGGGCGACCGCCCCGACCGCGGCCACGGTTGGCAATTCCACCTCGTCCTGCATTGATGCGCATCTCGTTGACCTTATTTGTCAAGTTGTCCATGGCATTACCGGCAGGGTTGCTCAGCTGCGCCATGGCCAGTGCCACAGCTGCTCTCGCTGCGCTAGTAGCATCCTGCACGCTGCTTGGTCCAGTAGCGGCTGCAGGCTGAGCGGCTTGGGCCGCCTTTTCTGCTGCAAAGGGAGGCTGGAAAGGTTTGTGTGCATATCCAGTGAGAGGCAGAGCTGGCTGGACACGATTGCCCTTGGGTCCAGTGGGGATGGCCTTGGGCGCTTCGTTTGCCTTGACGGCTCCATTTGACGCCACGTTCGTAGCCACGGCCTTGACCTCTGCAGCTGACGGCTTGGACTCCACTGGAGGAGCTGGCGCGTTGGTGGGCTGTCGTACGGGTTGAGCTTTAGGCTCTGGTGGGGGCACACCCTTGAATTTGTCTGCACCGGGTCCAATGGGAGGCGGTTTTGACGGATCTTGAGCTGATGGAGGGTTCTCAGGTGCTCGTTGGCCTTGACCAGCTTCAGCGACTGGGGGACCACCAGGACCTGGGGGGGAACGCATTACCCCAAGGACCTGGGCCGCCCGGTCCAGGGGGGAAACCTTGGCTTGGAGGGAAACCTTGGCCTGGAGGAAGCCAGCCCGGAGGTGGAGGGTATGGCATGTTACCAAAGGCTGGTGCAGCCATAGGACCGGGTCCGCCTCTTCCCCAAGAGCCAGGAGGCGGAGGGCCGCCATAAAAGTTGTTGGGAGGGTAAGGATGCTGAAATCCTGGGGCTCCAGGAGGGCCGCCAGGAGGGCCGCCAGAAGGAGCTCCGGGAGGGGCGTTCTGGTTGGGTCCTTGTGCTGCAGGACGGGCTCGAGCCTTGTTATTCAAGAGTTAGAACAATATTTCAAAATGAGAGTCTGGCAACAAAGCAAGAAAAAAATCCCCTTGATAAATCAGAAGGAAGGCAACGGAAATCTCGACATGGTTTTGCGCTTTCCGACGTGACAAAAGTTTACATCCGGTATATTTCATCATGAAAGGGGAGAATGATCTTGAAAACATCAAAGGGCATCACTTACTCCGACAATGGCCGGGTCATCGGGCATAGCAGGAGGGGGCTTATTCTCCTTGATTGAGGGGTGCTCCTCGATACGCAAATCCTTCACATCGCTGCCGCGAAAGACAATGTATTCGTAGACTTGGTCTGAAGGCGCAATCTCCTCCTGAGGGGCGCCTCTGCGGCCCTCTGTGCCGAATGAGCGAACATTCTCGAGAGACACTGTTGACTCGTCCGAATTGATCTCGTGCAAAGTGCCCACGTAGCTTCACTAGAGGTCAGTGACCGTCTTTGTGAACGAGATGCATATATTCTCACCGAATATCGCTCTTGGAAATGAGTGAAATGCGGGATCTGGAGTGTCTTTTGTTAGCCCAAGGGGAACAATCAAGCGAGGAGGACCATTTGCGTACCCTAAGAATTCAGACATGGTGGGCCTGAGGCCACGTCGACCACGTAGCTAGCTGCGACCAGGGGCTATCAAAAGAAAACAGATACAAGAGTGCGCCAATGCGCCAAAGACTGACAAGAAATATTAAGGAATAGTGGTGGTAAAAGAGGAAATTGTCGCGTGAGGGAGGGGGTGGAGGTTGCGGAGAGGGAGTATTGGAGTTTGTGGGAGGAGGAAAGTTTTGTGAGGCTAATAAAAACGATTGGGTGAAAGAACTGAGAGCTCGGGAGGAACCCTGTCGTAAGCGGCCGCATCAACGCCGGCTATATGTCGGATCAGCCTCGGCAATGTACAGCATACCCCACACTTGTGCCCAGCCACCAGCTACAGTAAAGCTGGAGTCGACTGACTGGAATTCCGGTCTATTGGATGAGGACTTTACGACTGTACTAATGAGAACAATTTGCTCGTGTAAGAGAGATTTTGGACACTGAAAACGCTCTATTTAACCTGTATAGTGTAAAAAAGTGCAACCACAATAGACATAAATCATATAGCGTCGACAGGGCGTGCTGAGGAAGAGAGGGTTGCAACGCTATGTCAACCATTATTACTGTAATTATTGCCCTGCTGCTACCCGTGCTCGTATGATCTGTATGTGCAAGTCTGTATTGTGCAAAAAGCAAAGAAAAGAAAGCCAAGCAGTAAGTCCAGTTAATTAAACTCCGGATCGCCCGTATAACTCCAGGTAAAGCCTTGCCTTTATCGGAACTTGCTGAAAATGACGGCAACGATCAAAAGCACCAAGATGGTAATGATGGAAATTGTAATCACTCGGTTCGTCGCCATGCTATTTACCATCAATATCTTGTGCTTTGCCATTGCCAGTGGGACATTACGTTACCTCCGAGCCATCCCCCTCAAGGTCTTGACGCTGCGGTCGACATAATTTTCGCTGTCCAAGAGAGTATCATGTGTATGGCGAATGACTTCACCTTGACGGTGCAAGTCGGCCAAGGTTTCTGCTCCAATAGCCTCTGTTTCGTTGGCGAGTCGCTGACTAGATAAAAGCCGCTGCGTGCTTCGGTCGAGTCTTTCGGTTCCTGACAGCAGCTGTTGTCGTTGTTCCAAGTTGATGTCTCCTGATGGCTCATCAGTGTACCGCGAGCCGAAGAGAGCAGCGCGGTTGGAGGAGAGACTTGTGAGCTTTCGGCGGCTCGCATCGATGTCGGATTCGTAGTTGCGGAAGCGCTGGTTAACTTTGGCTCGTGCAGATGTCGGGATATTTTGTTTTTCAAGTCGCATTTGGCCCAGCTATATTCACATGAGAGAAATATTAGCCCTGTTTATGTGTTGATACAACGGCGATAATACCAGTTCATCTGCTTCCTCCAAGGCGCGCTCAGCTTGGCTGACAGCAGCCTTGCGCGGTTCGCCGGTGAGATCAGGTATCTGATCTAGCTTTTGTGCCAGGTCGGCCTGTACAAGCTTGAGTTCGGCCTCGTAGGAGCTGAAGAGTTCCGAGCCAGCATCTGTGTCGAGAGGGTTCGCCATCTTGCTTATCGAGGCAAGGGGAGCAGCGGAGATGAATCGGAGAAGAGACGAACGGCTATCAAAAGAAAAACCCGCTATGGATTCGCAGAAAAGGAGACTCGGGACGATGGCGTTGAAGTTTGCGATGCGTGCTGCGCTTTGCTTGGCTCTTTTGACGTTGTTGAGAAATGGCCGTCTCAGATGACCGTAGAAATCGCCGTCATCGTACGTACGCACCCAATTTCGAGACAAGTCGGGCTGGGCAATATGAGGGGGTACTGTCTTGCTGCGGGCAGCCATGTACTCTCCCTGCTTGGTGCCTACAGCGGAGTACCTTGTCTTAGCGCATATCAAAGTACTGCCAAGCAGCGGAGCCCATTTCAGCGCAAAATGACGGCTAAAGCATGGCTGAGGGACTTAGTAAGCAAATGGTCCGTGCACTCCAGGCGATATTATCTCTGCACCGCTGCATGCAGAATTTGCTTTTTTCTTCCTTTCTTCCATAAGTTGATTCTCCCGGCTGAAGAATATAAAGGCTAAGCGTCTAGACTTGTCAATGGCGCAAAGTTGAGATGCCGGGTAAATGAGATGCAGGATTTCCTACACGGCGCTTTAAAGAATTGGAGATTCGAATCCTACGTTTCCCGATCCCGTTGAGTGCTCGACATGCCAGCCACCGGCTGCTGTTAGAATTGCAAAGGCGCATAGCGGTCTCGTTACAATGTGGACTGATCCGCCCACAGCGAGGGCAGACCGACAGAGATGTTGGCCTTTGATTTCCATCAGCTGAAAGCATGTGATTATGGAGGCAAACAGAATTTTTTGCTCCACTGACAGATCTCCACGTCGAGGCACGTAATTACATGTATGTACATCAGACCACAGTTCTGCTGTATGTACCTAGAGTCTTATGCGAGTGCGTTATCGCATCCTGGTCGCTGCGCCAAGTCGTGCATGGTAATCGCCTCGTTGGCGGGCCAGGCCAGCTTGTTAATTCCGGCTGCTGCTATCTGCCACCCACTCCTCAGCCCCTGACAAGTTGTGCCGAACTCGTTGGCCTAGACGCCCAGACAGCGTTGGTAGGCGCCTACGTCGAGATATGAGGTAGCATGAGCAGAGTGTCGCAATGTCGCAGATTCAAGGTTAATTGAAAGCGTCCAGCTCCAGCCACCTGTGGCGCTAGCTCAGCCGCTTGCGTCCTCGATCGTCCAGGACCCCGGCAGCCCATTAGGAGTACATAAAGCGCAGAGGAGCCTCCTGTAAAATCCCCGACCCGGTGGCCAGATTGTCTGTTCCTGTGGTGATCCGATCCCTTGCGTTGGCGTGTATCAGCACAGGCGCAGAAACGAGTTCCTGTACCTGTCCTGTACCTGTGCCTGTACCTGTACCTCCTAGCATAGACTGCTGCACGTAACGATGCCCCTGCGAGCAGAACCGCGGCATGTGTGAGTTGTTTGATTCTCCTGCATGCTATCTACTCCCGTGTCATCGAATCAGCGCCGCTACACTTATGCAGAGTTCCATCGGTGGCGCCGGCAGGTCCTCCCCCCTTGTCCTGGTTCGTTGTCAGGTCGAGTCTCTGACATGTGCAAATGGTCTTGGGTGGTTATTTTTTTGGGCAGCTGAAGCCTCTCCCAGCCTTAAGATCCGTTCCTCGCCTTGACCTTCATCCATCGCCACTTACACACAAGCCGTTCCCATGAGCTACTCCGTTAACAGATACTCCAGGAAGAAAGTGGCCATTGTCGGCAGCGGCTGCTCGGGCATTGCGGCGCTCTGGGCCCTGAACAGGACGTATCACGATGTCTACCTCTACGAGGCCGCAGACCGCTTGGGCGGCCACGCCAACACTGTGCAGTGGAAGGCTGGCAAGTACACGACGGACGTTGACACCGGCTTCATCGTCCTGAACACCGCGACATACCGTGAGTCAATGGAGACGACCGATTGTATTTTATTTGATCTAAACGCTCACCTTGTGTCCAGCCAATTTTCTCAATTTTCTCAGCCGGGTCGGAAAGCCTGCCACTGGAGTGCCAACCGAGCCCACTGAGATGACCTTTAGCGTATCGCGAGATCGGGGTCTCTTCGAATGGGCGAGCACGAGCTTGGGCAGCATCTTCTGCCAAAAGAGAAACCTCTTCTCTCCCAGGATGTGGAGGACGCTGTTTGACATTGTTCGCTTTAGCCAATTTGCACCAGACCTGCTCATCGACGAAGAGGAATATGAGCCGCGATATGGGGGAGAGCACATGATGAACCATGTCCACAAGACCTTGACCATTGGCGAATACCTGGAGCGGGAAGGCTATTCGGATGGCTTCCGAGACGACTATCTGATACCCATGACGGCTGCCATCTGGAGTGCCAGTCCGGATAAGTGCGCATTAGAGTTTCCTGCGACGACGCTTGTCCGCTTCCTGTTAGTCAAACACACCCTTTTGGCCATCCAGCCTGATGCTGACAGTCGATGTAGATGGAACCACCACTTGCTATCAACAATAGCCTTACGTCCAAAGTGGCTTACACTGAAAAATGGCTCCCGATCATATATCGATGCGGTTATGAAAGGCTTTCCGTCTAATCACCTGTTTCTCAAAACTGCAGTCAAGAACGTCTCCAATGACCCGCACGGCCGCGTTCTTTTACATCTTGAAAATGGCAAGACTGAAGTATATGACCATGTCATCTTGGCGACTCATGGTGACCAAGCGCTGTCCATCCTCGGTACCTCTGCTACAGAGCAGGAGCGCTCAATCTTGTCTTGCTTTCAAACATCACAAAACGAAGCAGTGCTGCATTCAGATGTGTCGCTGATGCCACGCAATAAGAAGGCATGGTCAAGCTGGAACTTTCTTACAATTTCTTCTTCTTCTACGAAAAAGGCCATGATGGACAAGGTCTGCTTGACATATAACATGAACATCCTGCAGCACATTCCAAGAAATCCATTTGGGGACGTTTTGGTCACTCTGAATCCCATCCAGCGTCCTGACCCAAGCAAAGTCCAGGGGACTTTTCGCTATAGTCATCCTCTATACACTCCGTCGGCTGTGCGTGCACAAAAGATGCTGCGCTACATACAGGACAGGAGAGGAATCAGCTATATCGGTGCGTGGACCGGATATGGATTCCACGAAGATGGTTTCACCAGCGGCTTGCAGGTGGCTCAGGATCATCTGGGTGCTAAGCTCCCCTTTGAGATGCGAGACTCTACCTATAGTCGTGGAAGGGTTCCGAGGCTAGGGTTGCTGGACCAACTACTGCGACTTATCATTCTGGCCATCCAAGTGTTCGTCATCCAGGTGCTTGAGAGGCTAGCACAATCTGGAAGGCAGAAAGTGGTGAAACCTCTTGCCAATGGCATCCAAAAGAGATTTGGACGTCAAAAAATGGCATAAAGTCTTGATGGATGTTGAAAAAGCGTCTTCTTCTTTCTTTTTGATCTTTATTTTTTTTTTAGAGATATTCCCATTGCGTATGGATTAGCCTGGGCTTCATATTGATACGACGACACGACCAGCAATGCTGCGATCCAAGATTGACAGTCAAACATTAAAATTTAACAATAGATAGTAATTAGTACAAATACCAAAACTTGAGTTCAACTACCGACAGATGAATGTTTATGGATATGGCTATTTCACGAAAGTCTGACATGTGATGCCCCATTCGGCGATATCAGCCTGCTTCACCAATTCTTTAGCTAGCCCACAACGCCAACATAGGACATTCTAATCCAGACTACCGTTACCATCATTGAACTCGACCACATCAGACATCAAAGCAATGGGGCACGTGTTAATTGCATTCCTGGTAGAGTCGAACTCCTGGAGCCAATTCAGCCCGTGCCGAACCGCTGCCCCACCATGAGATGTCACGCCACTGAGCGCTATCAGATTAGAGATGTTAGCGCCAAATTCAAGCTTACATGTAACATTGAAGAATTGCTACCTCTTCAACCGTTTGCAAATATCGCAACGCAGCAAAAATGAACAACGCATTGCGCCTTGTGCGCACCAGTCCTCCACGAACAGCAAGCTCATCGTCACAATGGGCTTGCTTTTTCTGCCAGAATGCCCGGCCCCAGAGCCGTCGACCCAATTTCGCAGAGTTCCGCCGCAATCTCTCCATCTCAAGACCTCGTCGAGAACCCCAGACGCCGCCTCGGCAGCAGGCGAATGACGCCTATATGGAAAACATTCGGGCGCAGTACAATGAAAAGAATAAGACCTCAACGTATGGGAGACTTTTCTTTGTCTGAGCGGGCAATTCGTGTGGAGAAAGACTAGGCTCATATGTTCTGCAGCTACTGGACCCTCAGCGCGATAATTGGCTTTCTTGGCCTGGCATACGGCGCTGTGCCCCTCTACAAAATGGTTTGTTAAAGATTTCAAGCCATCAATGGAATTGGATCAATGAGCTAATTTGGCTGCAGATATGCCAAACCACTGGCTGGGGAGGCACACCGATCCGCGCCTATGGCCTGGGCGGCGACGAAGGCGAAGACCTCTCCACTCGCCTTGTCCCCGTCACCTCTGCGAAGCGAATCAAAGTCACCTTCAACGCTGCCGTATCTGACGTCCTCCCATGGAAGTTTGTCCCCCAGCAGCGAGAGGTCCGAGTCCTGCCCGGCGAGACGGCCCTGGCATTCTACAAGGCGACGAACCTCGGCGATAAAGACATCATTGGCGTGGCAACATACAGCGTAACGCCGGGCCAATGTGCAGGCTACTTTAGCAAGATCCAGTGCTTCTGCTTTGAAGAGCAGAGATTAAACGCTGGCGAGACGGTTGATATGCCTGTATTCTTCTACTTGGATCCCGACCTGTTGAACGATGTCAACATGAAGGGCGTCGAAACCGTAACCTTGAACTATACATTCTTTAGTAAGTTTTTACGACACCTCGACCCATCTCCGTCCATTTTCGGTTACTGACTTCAAGTAGAAGCGAGATATGACAACAATGGCAGATTCACCCCTCCTGCCTCCAACTAAATGGCCTTGAAGATCTATGCCTTGTATAACACATACTTTCCAGGCGGCGTTGCGGCCTCTCTATGACGATATGATGCATAGACGACCGAGGAGTTTAAAATAAAAAAACTGTATATTATTACTAAATGGAAGCAAAAACATACATAGCTAGCGTACAAAATAAACAAACCCGTATTCCGCTCATAAACGCCAGTTGCAGACCCCTTACAGACTCTATCTCAATAGCTTATCTCGCATCTCTAATTGCAGGCGATCTGCCATTAGCACACTCAAAATGACTAAGTACGCTCTTTTAGAGACTATCGCCTCCAAAGGCTAAGCGTCACATAGGGCAGACCAAATCACGTGCATATCCACAGCCCGCCAAAACCGTCGCCCACCAATTTGACGACCAATTTTCCAAACGCCGATTTTGTGCTGGAGATTTTTTTTTTCTTCTCTTCTCTCCTCATCACCCAACGCCAGACAACAGGATTTCCTCGTCGCCAAAAATCCAACCGCCAAAATGGTCAAGCTGAACAAGAGTGAGTTTAGCTTTCATATCCAAACTTAATTGGTAGAATACTTTGAATTAACAAAAATACAACAGACCTTCACTCTTCCCGAAGCAAGAGCCGCCGTGCTCACTTCAAGGCTGGCTCTGGCGAGCGCCGTACCATCATGAGCGCCCCTCTCAGCAAGGAGCTCCGTGAGAAGTACAACGTATGTTGAACCTACCAAACAAAAGAGAAAATTTCCGCGAAAAAAAAAAAAACTAACATTTTCGCGCCAATAGGTCCGCAGCATCCCCATCCGCAAGGACGACGAGGTCACCATCGTCCGTGGCTCTAACAAAGGCCGCGAGGGCAAGGTCACCTCCGTCTACCGTCTCAAGTACGTGATCCACGTCGAGCGTGTCACCCGCGACAAGGCCAGCGGGCAGAGCGTCCCTCTGGGCATCCACCCCTCCAACGTCGTCGTCACCAAGCTCAAGCTTGACAAGGACCGTGAGAGCATCCTGGCCCGCTCCAAGGTTGGCCGTGAGCTCCGCGCTCCCAACAAGGTCTCTGCTTAAATGCAGAACCACTTGGACAACAAAAAACCAAAAAAGGGAACGGGACGATGGAGGTGAATAATTTTTTTTCTTCAGCTTACACAATTCTTCCATGTGATGCATCCATGGCACAATGACGGGAACAAGGGAATGGGCATTTGATCCGGCGTTTTTTTAGCGATACCCGAGACCACCCTGCAGGTCCGGCGTTCATCAGCAGGGTAGATGAATCGAGAATTTTACGATTCTCAATGGCCGTTTCACCAACTTGTTGTGTGAAATGCTCCATGGGAGGTGTTTCCCGAAGCTTTGTGTCCCCTCTCTACTTTCTTTCTGCTACTGTCTCGATGAGACATTGTGAACTTGACATACTCTTGTCGAGGGGCTGTCACAACCCGGCCTTTGTAGACTGCCATGAGTCTTGGCTTTTGAAGCTCTTGAAGAGTGAAGCAAGATGCGGCATATCAACAGGTAGGTCGGTTGCTCGCTTCGTAGTATGATGTGAATCCCGCTAGATAATCTCCGCGTCGACCACAATGACTGATGGTTTTCGAGGTATACGACTGGCGAAGAATAAACCCCGACTGAGACTCATACCACGAGTCTCTATCGCTTGCTGAAGATTTCTGCTTGCCTTCTCTGCAACGAAGTTAGAAATTTGATAGTAAGGAACAAATCGTAGACAAGCTGTTTGGAGCAGTTGCTTGACGATGCTACGTGCATCTCGGGTTGTCGAACAAGACACAGTGCGGATAAATTCACTAGTACACACCTGTGAGTACGTACCTAGGTTAGACATCTTCTTTATCATTACTGGTCTGCTTCCTTGATCATACTTGATTTGGAGCCAAAAGACAAAAGATATTTAGGAAAGCAAAAGCAATATTATTGATTATAAGCAAAATGAGATTCCCCCAAAGGCCAAATTACCTGCGTGTTAGCAGTTGGCCGGCCACTGAAGAAAACACCATTTCTACCTGTAGCAAACTATACTCTGTACAAAACCTCCCACGGCTGAACATAGCCTCATGATTATTTACATGCCAACGTATTACATCTATCATACAAAGGAACTCTAACAATAAGCGACGCGCCCTGAGTCTGTTAAAAAGCAATAATTTTACCGCTCCTTTTGGCCACGAATAAATGCCGAGATTGACATGGTATTATTCTCAGGTGATTCATCGTTGATAAAGAAGGCGGTAACAAAGTCGAAAGGAAATAATGCCGAAATCTCGTAATCTTCATGATAGGTATTCATACAATCCGTAAATGTGCTCATTATAAGAGATGATTCTGCTGAATCTTGATTGAGCTGCTCTCTGCAGTACTATGAAGCCGTACTGTCGTGTTCTCAAATCGCCGAAGACCGCTTTTTCGATCCTTGAACGCCTAGATATGTATTGAGCTTGCCGTCTCCAGGAGGTCTGTTTTCAATCTGTCTCTCCACCACGGAGTTCACCGATCCGCCTTCATTGGAATTTCCCGATTTACTGGCTTGCTCTCGGGGAGCAGAGTTGATATTGGTGGCTGTAGGCGCAAGAGATGCAGTGGCGTGGCCGCTATAGTGAGGCAGAACGCCTTGAGCTGTGGTAGACGAAACTGTTCCGGGAACTGCGTTACCACTCGAGGTACCGCGTTTCATCATCTCATGCCAGATGCAGCTGCGAGGTCTTGAGCTATAAATACTCTGTGTTAGTCGAATCGCGGTGTAGGAGAGTAATGTACGAACCGAGTTTGACGTAAAGAATTACGTCCTTTGAACACAATGTTTTTCTCATCGTTTTCGTCGGGACTGTCGCTCTCAGAGCGAGCATTGGGACTGTCAGCTACAGTCACCTCATGACGACTTCCGTTATAGACTTTCTTTCCTGTATCTTGACGGGAACGATGAACAACCAGCATATCGCTATCTCGACTGGGGGCCGTGGATTTCTGAGATGAGCCGGATTCAGTTGAGGTACCCATTGCACCTCGCCCATATGGATGCGGAGTACGTCGAGACGATTGGAAAGGATCACCCTCGGTTTCACCGTTTCTGCCACAGCTTGCAGTCTCAGTCACTTTGGCCATGACGGATTTAAATTTCCGACTGAGGCCCGAGTCGTTGTCGGGAGATTGACTGCTGTCTGGCGAAGGTGGATAAAAGTCCTTGCCATCAAACTTGGGAAGGCCACTTTGGAGATGGTGAGGAGCGTCGCCCCAGTACATGTGACGAGCTCGGAGTTCGTCCTCAGTCAATTGTCGAGGGTAAACGTAATCTGTGTCCCGAGCTTGCTCAGCGCTCATCCCAGGGGGCAGCTCTCCCACAAGATAAGGCTTGGGAGACACACTCTCCTCATACATGGGTCGAATATTGACAGAACGAGGCAATTCGTCCCTGGCAGATTGAGTTTCTACTGCGCGAGGGTGAAATGGAGGAGCCAGCGCCGCAGTGACAGGCAAAGCTGATGATTTCTTGCTGGCACTAGTTTCATCGGCTGCACCCAAAGACTGTACTTTAGGGGCAGCTTGAATGCTAGCACCGTCATGGTTAGAAGGGAAGACAATTCTCTGGCTTTTTGGCTTTCCCTTGTCAGTTCGCACAATCGAGGCTTCGTCAGGGAGACTGGAAAAGCTGTCGGCGCTGTTTTCTGGCTTTGCGCTGCTACTGGTCACTGGAGATTTTGACTGATCATCGTCTGCGGATGCTGAACCACTTAACTCGTCCTGCGATTGATCCTTTGTAAGGCCTCTGTTTTCATTGGCAGCCTGTTCATCTTGAATCTTCTCAAAGTGCTCGATGGAGTGACGCAACGACTGCGCATGAAGTTCCATGGTTCGCTCATCAATCTGATGCTTGTTGTATTGTAACTGGTCCTCCGTCCACTTGAGAGAAGCTCGAAGCACCGAAAGTTGTCTCTTGGTTATCTGGCTGGCTCGGATAGAGGACTGATGTTGTCCAGCAGAGAGGGCAAAATTCGGTGCCGTAGGGTATGGCTGCATGGGAAGCGGCACGCCAGCTGCCTGAGCTTGGGGCATCTGTCCATTGCTCTGAGACAAAGGAGACATAATATGACTGGGGATAAACCTCTGGCCAGCTGCCATGGGTGACAACATTGGGGGTCCCAAGAATCCGTGATGTGGTCCCAAGGCATAGGGGTGAAAAGAACTTCCAGAGGGCACCATCCATTGTCCATTGTGGATATGAGGCCGTGTTGGATCGCAATGGTCAGAGGCAACAACCCGAGTTGGTGTTGCGTTCTCCGAAGTCCCAGTTTCACTTTGCCGGTCATTATTTGCTGAGTTCGGCGGTGGCGGCGGCACTGCCACGAGACCTGGAACATGGCTCATGGGGTGAGGAGCCATTCCCATGGCTCCGCCAATATTGAACCCTACATGCCAGGGCATAACAGGATACGGGGCTGGTCCTGTTGGCATAGGTACCATTCCAGGAGCGAAGCTCGGAATCATAGCATGCGGAGGGAAAAAGCCAAAGGGCTGCGGCATAGCAAACTGGCCTTGCTGGAGAGACTCTCGGCTGGGTTGGTGACTGTTGTTGGTAGCTGCCTCCATGGGAGATTTTTCTCTGGGCCACCTAGCTGTGGGTGATGGAGAACCTCGTGTATTTGGTACTATGCGACCACCTGCTGTAACTCGAACATGAGTCGGCGACACAACTGCTCGGTAGAATCGTTGGAAACCTTCATCTTTCTGAGCAGCTAAGCCAGCCGGCGCAGAGATGGGCTGTGCTCCGACGGCATCTGAACCAGTGCGGCCACGGTATCTCCATTCAGACTCAGTACCATCTAGCTGTCTAGCCCCTTCTCCACGACGAGGAGAAGAATTATCCACACCGCCAGAGATCTTAGTTGGCTCTTCCATGATGTGAGGAAGTGAGCGTTCAAGAGGCAGTCGTAATACTTCGCCTAAAGTGATTCCAGCCGGTTAGCAAAGGCACTAGAGTATCTGCAAGAGAGGATTTTACCAAGGTCTTGATCTTGGCGAAGCTTCGCTTGGAGCTGGCCGTATAGTCCTCTCCCGACAGGTGCCTTCTTAAGACGGAGAAGCTCGTGAGGCGTATAGGTTTGGACGGCCATTGCTGGTTTCAAAACGACGGCAGAAAATGCAAATAGGAAAATCTTCCCAAGCGAGGGAAGCAACAGAAATGAGGAACAGTAGAAGTCGCGAAGAAAGTAGTCGCAGATGAGTGCAAGTCGGAACAAGCACAGTTGTAGCTGGAATCTGTTCTGGCGAGTATGCGATTAGCAAATCGTAGGCAAAAGGAGATAGAACTCTGCAGCTGCAGGTAGGAAAGAGAGGAAATAGAATGCCATCCACAAGTGCATACAGAGTTGCAGAGCAAAAAGGGAAGAATAGCCTTACCAAACGAGTGCCAAGTGAGCACAAATATGCATACAAAGCCTTACAAAGCAGGCGTCCAACGAGAGGAAGGGGATCGAGCGGCAAGAAACTGAAGCTGTCTGGCGATCGAAAGAGTGCAGTTGAAGTTGAGTAGAAGTGGAATGGTGTGTGAAGAAAGCAAATCGAGCACGAAACGAGCACCGATGAGCTGCCCTACCTTGGTACCCAGGATCAGGTACCTTCCAAGATCTGCAAAAGCCGAGTTAGTATATGCGAGAAGGAACGTATTTGAGGATAGCCGAGCCAGTCTGTACTTACCAATGAGATGAGATGAGCTAAAGCAGGAAGCTGCGCCGATCGATCGGGGAAACTGCGAGGCACATGGAGCTGTTCTTCAAGCGAAAGGCGGGTGACGTCGCTTGATATTTGTCAGCGTAGAATATCAAGGAGATCAAGATCATGAAACTCAGTATCCGACTAAATAGATAGAAACTTGGCGCTGATGCGCCGATTATCAGCGTTTGGATGCTACTGAAATGGAAAGTCAGGGACCTGGCGGCGGGCAGGAGCCAACGTGGAGCAGGAGATGTCGAGCAGGAACCAAGAAATGATGGTCAATCAAGAAAGATGACGTGTATTAAAATAATCTCGGCTGAATAGCGAGAATCTCTGTTGTTAAACAAGAAGTGTTTTCTTGTTGGAAGAACAGAAGATATCTGGAAAGTGCATCTGGCCGCAGTGTGGTTGAGGAACTTGAACGGGAAGTGCAGTGCATGGAGGAGAAGGAACTGTGGGTGGCCAATTGATATCCTACCGAGAAAAAAAAAACACCACGAAGCGAGTCTTTGCTCGTTGCCCCGGTGCTGCGCGTTATACACGCCTGGAGACGTGATAGCTTGTTTCATATTACAAGCAAAGCTTTTCCTACTTGATCAACAATCGTGGAGACGGGCTGCTGGACGCATGCCGGCTCGGCGGACCTGCAACCCCCGGAGACATAACAATGCTGTGAATTGATTGCCCGTGGAAAAGCAATTGAAGGAAATCTCAGAAAACTTGCTCAAACCGGTGCACCTAAATTCAGTGACTTGGTTCTTAGACGTCAATTGAGTTGTGCTGCCTCCATGTTCGTGATATTCTGGTCCTGGTGGACCACATATTTGTATGTATAATGGGTGGGCTTTGAAGTACCGAGCGACGCTTTCTGAACGGTAGCTGACGACCCAAATAGCCAATGAGTACATTGATGGGCCAATTGCTGTAAGGGCTCTGCAGGAGTGAGCTGATTATAATTTGCCAACATGAAACAGTCGATGAATAGCTTCAGATGAGCAAGTTTAAATTGACTCGCGTGATGGGCTGATTTATCACGATCTTCTCACTTTGATCAAGTCTAAATAAAGACATTAGCTTTTGAATACAAAGTAGAGGTAATATTGAAGCTGCATGAGCAAATTAGGCGAAATGCCATTCATTATCAATGACTCCCTTGATCGCGTAGAGGAAAGCTGCCAGTGAGGTGATTTTCAAAGCACAAGCACTCGGCCACTCTTATGTGGCCTAGCTTTCCCATTACTGCCTTGCCGAAACTTAGTAGAGGAGCTATTGTTCCTAAAGCAATGTCCATATGCAAGATACTCGTCAAGTCGAGAAAACAGTGCATGGTCGCAAATATAGTAGCCGCTCAGTCAGTGTTCATATTTATACGCCGACATTCTCCATATATTAACCCACGATAGCTGCCATCATTTTAGGATATTCGTTAGTAGGAAAGGTCCCCCCCAATTAATTCTAAGGCAGGCCTAGCTATTCCAGAAAAGACATGTCAGACTTTGTGTTTGTAGCAGATGAGAAATTACCTAGCGAGACACTATATGACTGTAGTCATGATTGAGATGGAAGCTAAAGTATATTGTCAAGTCCAATAATATGCTTCATATGCCATTCTGCGACAAAAAAAAAAAAAAAGCCAAGAAACTAGATCAAGCTCCCAGTCACCGCTCTAAAAGCTTGAGATTCAACATCAATTCCTCATTCCACCGGTCAAGCCAGGTAGACTATGCCATAAACACACCTTGCGATCTATTGGTGATAAAAGTCTTCTGGAAGAATGCTTGAATCTGTCAAGCCTAAAGCACATGTACTCAATATCTAGATGCCCCAGAGCCAACCAGTCGCATTTGTAACCACAGAGTGTTGCTCTCACTAATTCTATCACCTATGACCGTACTGTTAACAAACGAGAACAAGAGAACCAGATACGCTCGAGTCATACACATTCTCATTACTCGTTGATGATACTAAAGATCGTTCAAGCCTACTTGACGGCTACCAAGGCATCCACAAAAAAAAAAAAAAAAAAAAAACTTTGAGGCGATTTTGCTGCAAGATGTGCAGACACGAAAAAGATTTTAGGCAAAGAGGTCAATGGAGTGGGCGAAAAATTTGATCGAGTGAGAAAGCAAAGAAAAATAAAGTGAAAAAATACCTGCATTCAATAGCAATTTAGGTAAAAAGCCCTTGCTATTGTCAAGTGTGCGCCGGCTGTCACACTTTACCGAAATGGCTATCAGCCGTCTCAAATCAATGAAGCATTCAAATTTCTTCTCTGCTTCTATTTTAAGGATGTAGCATCAAGCTTTTTGACTTTGAGAAATATGTGGAAAAAAAATTGTAGTGGTCGCGAAATTGCTCTTCAAATTCGCGGCTTTGCTATATAGCTCAGGGAGCGAACTCTGGAGCGTGTATGGTATTTGTTAGTCGTAGCAGCTGGAAACTGAAGAATTCTTGGGTAGTTGAGGAATTTACGTAAAGAAGTGAGTAATTGGTAGCATAATTGCCATTGTATTGAAGTTTGTAGATTGCCGTCCATGCATCTAGAGCCATTTCACAGTATCTCGTGAGTTCAGGTGCAAATTGCTGCCATGGCTGCCATAGCTGCTATTTTGGATTGGACAGTTTCACATGCCAAAGATCCATACCAATACAGATTAGATGCGCTAATTTATACCATAGCTGTAATCACAACTACTAGTACCCAATAACTGCGTGTTAGATACCCCACTGGAGAAAAGAATTGAACCCGGGGGGGCTTAGACAGTACCTAGGTAGGCTGCTTTGTGCTATAGAGAGAGGTGTGCAGCACTGGTTTAAAGAGATCAATTAATGCTACATGTCCTAATCCCGCCATTGCCAAATCCCTTGTGCCACCAGACATCTCTTTCCGTTACCAATTTAGGTTACACACTAGCTTTTGATAGGCTCTTGTCGACAGCCGAGCATGTAAGAGGTCCCCGCACCTCCAAAGGACAAATGGATCGCGAAAAAGCCTCCTTCGCCTGATGCTACCCCGCCGTTACCTGTCATTAGCTGCCCTAGTGCTGGAGACGTTGTGAAGCTACTGTACGAAGATGGTGCTTGTGGAACCTCCGCGTGGAGCCGCTGACTTTGTCCTCGGCAACCAAGACGTTGGAGGGAGGAACCGAGCCAGTTCTACGGCCCGCGGTAGATTGACAGCTGCGTAGGATTGCCCGGGAGCTGAAGCTGAGAGCGGATGGATCACTCGGGGCTAAATACATCATAGACAGGGGAAATCTGGTTTATAAATACTTTGGTGGTCCGCCAAGTTGCGAGACGGAAATTGACTTTTGGCTAGACTGCTAGATGATACAAGGTTAGCTGACTGCTTAATCACTCAGCCATAAACCCACCCGTATCCGACACCGCCATTGTTTCTTGACCCCAAAAGTCATTCTCGTTGTATCTCTTCTCCTTACATACTATCTCCGTTTGGCACTCTCCTTTCTGTGTAATTAGCCCCAAACTTACGATACTCCCGCAATGGCGCCTCTCAAGCCGTACTGGAAACAGCCCTCCCACCCCGACGTCCAAGATGTCGTCGTCAGCGGAGCCGACTTCATGACCAAGAGCCTTTCAAAAGTGACTGTGCCGCCATTTGGCCTGTTCGCCAAATTTGAGTTTCCTCCTTGCGATGTGGCCGACAAGGCGACCTACGCTACGGTGCAGATGGGGAAGGATGAGCACCTGAATCTCAACAGCGACTTGCTCTACATTAACCACTCTTGCGAGCCATCTCTTGTCAGTTGAGCCAATCATTGGGATAGTGAACAAGACCTGTCACGAGATCTAATAACAAGTTTGGCTGTTAATGTTTACTTGCAGCACTTTGATATGGGGAGCATGAGGATTGTGGCTGGCCCCAAGGGCCTCCGTCCTGGAGATGAACTTACAGTTAGTAACGCCATATTCATCATTGCTCCACCACCATCATGATACGGATTCGGAATTGTTTATCCTGATTGTTCTACTTGTTATAGTTTTTTTACCCCTCAACTGAATGGGACATGGCTCAGCCATTCGACTGCTTCTGTGGCAAGCCCACTTGCAAAAGGGTCATCTCCGGCGCCAAGGATATGCCCTTTGAGCTGCTCAAAGGCCTCTGGCTCAACGACCACATCCACGACCTTCTTGAAGAGCAAGCTTCTTCTCAGCAATACCAGCTTGGCTCAGTGCCTGGGAATGATGGTGGCGTGCGTTCCGCCCAGCTGCCAGAAGCTGTCTTGAATGGTCGGGCAGAGAAGCTCAACGGTACGGATGCCAATGTCGATACTCAGGGCCTTGGATTATTGCGACGCGGAGTAACTTCACGGGAGATGAGCGGCGAGATGGGCGGCGATACTACCGTCAGGGTTTAATGGTAATGGCCTCTACGTTCAAGACTGATTGCATCATTGAAGTGGAGGTCTGGTAGCTCATAAGGATTCAACATCCAAAAGGCTACCAACTTATTTTATTTTCATCATTCATTTTATTTGCCAGGACATTTTCAGAAAATTGGAGGAGAAAAAAATTGGATTGCTCGCTGAAGGAGGAAATGTTATCTAAAATCTATCTATGGAAGGGCAGAAGAAAAAGAAAAAAAGAGAGAGAAAGGCAAGAAACTATATAATACAAATTTTTCAACAATCTCTGGTTCATACCTCACTTTTGGTGATATGTCTTTTCCCATTCTTCGCGTTCCAAAAAGCGGCGTACGTTGAAAGCTCGTGTGAACCGCCATGCCTCTGTATCGGCCATATTCCAGGCTTCAAGTGAAGTGCGCATCTCAGTCCCATTGATGAATGACTTGCTCATCATGACGACTTGCTTGGCGCGATAGAGAAGAGCCTGTTCATGAGCGACTGTTTTGGCCCTGTCTGGTTCTTCTTCGTCTTTGAGCAAGCGTATAGCCGGCACTGGGCTTCGAGACTTTCCGTCATCCATGCCCTTGTCGGGAATGGTAAATCCAAAGTGCCAGTCCAGATCACTGGGTATTTCATCATCTGCAAGAAGCCACAGAAAATGCGCAGAGTCGGCCTCACCAGCTACCAGCTCTTTAAATCGTACCACTCTGCGACTTGACGTTACGCCGGAGCCGAGATAAGCTTGGGTAACGGCGCTGAGCCACGTATCTCGAGGCGATTCAAGAATCCAAGTGACATTGATGGACTCCCGGAGATTATTCACCAATGCAAAAGACCATGGATGCGGAACTGCCCCGATTGTAAAAACGTCAGGCGAGTTGCGGAAGCGGAGGCGGGGAAGCGTAGTGACGGCCATGGGGGATGCCACGCATGGATAGCATTTGGGTAAATTCGGAGGACAAGACGATAGCATAGGGCTTTCAGGGCAGGACGCCAGAGACTCGGCCAGCTTTGAAGCACTGGCTAGCATGGCTGTGGCGTGCTCTGGATGGGGCTTCATGACTTCGATACCCTCAGGGAAGCTATTCTGCCAAATGACTAGAAGATGGTAGTTGATTAGTTTGTTGAGATTGTGGAGAGTATCAGCCCTATCATCCTTTTTGATGACCTTGGCATATTTGGTTTCGATAATGTTGGGGCTATAATAAGCAAGCGGTGTGCTTGTATTATTTACTGCTACTGCAGTGTCTAAAAGAGCCGTCGTGGCACTCGTAGTTTCTTGTATGTGCTCCATCTGTAAAACAGACTGCAATGCTGAATGCACATCAGCTTTTTGGCCAACGATGAATGAATTGTCGAGGTCTTTCCATCTCGTCAAGCGTGGAAATACTCCGGTGCTCAAAAACGGTAGCAGTTGATCTTGCTGAGAAACGATTGGGAACACTGTGAATTCTGATAGTATGCCTCCACCCATAGCATCCCAGGCGAGCCATCGCATGACATCTCCTCTCAGCTTCGAGGTTAATGGCATCCGTTGTACTTGGTCATAGAAGGAATTGCTCATAGCATCGGCAGCACTTAGCACAACCGGCCGGAATCCTTTTGCCCACCAGGCACGGCGCCATGTCAAGAGCAGCTCGTTTTCAGCATCCCTCTCATCCACCGTCGTCTGCTTGTCCGTGTCATGATAACAATAGATGGGCTGTCGAGTCTTTTGAGGAGGGAGTAGTATCCACTCAGCATCGAGCGTAATTGAGCTTGAAAACGAGGTCGAAAGAGACCGCTCATCTTCTAGCCATGATGAGCCATTATGATTGATAATCTTTTGTTGCAGATGAAGAGGTGGTGGTTGATGAGACGGTGCGACGAATTGCTCGGGAGGCTCATCGTTGATATGAGGAGGGGGTTCTTGTAACTTGGATTCAGATTCGGAGAAGCTTGGCAAAGCTGGGGCTGTCGACGACAAGTTGCCAAGCAAAAGGATCGCAAGAATAGCCGAGAGAACTAATATCACAGGAAGTCGACGGGGGGCAAGTCGAGGGATTGGCTTGCCCCACGCCCAAGACTGGCTGCGCATAATCTGGTGCTTGTAGCTTGCACGATACAGTCAACAAGTCCCATGCAAGCCATGCGCAGCTAACAGTAGCGAGATCGGCAGCAGCGGCACGCCCCGCCTAGACCGGAGCCTTGTTGGAAACTTCGATATGGAGCAGCATGGATGGCATTGCCCATCTGTAGGGAGAATGCGCAACGCGTGAATCCGATGCTTGGCGGTTTCGAGTCGCGTGGAGTCTTGATTTCCTGTGGCGAGGGCGGTGGAAAGTGGCGCATTGCCGTGGCGTTGAGTCTGTACCTGGGCTTGCACAAGAACTGCTTATAATGGCGAGGTACCGAGGCATCAATACGATGCTAGCGGCTTCTTCTCCCGCGCCTAACGCAAGGAGCGGAGAGCTATCAAGTGCTCGGTGCCCCGTCTATTCTAAGAGCCTCCCGGCATCAGCAGCTTCACAGCTACCATCTCGCTAGAATCAGACAAAAAACCGCTTTGCCTTGACAGCTTCCGCTTCATACTATTGGAAGCGCCTGTGCAAATCACACGCTAATGCCGACCCACGTCTCAGTGGCCAGCGTTTCTTTGTAAGATGTAAGAGCCGCCAAATCAGAGGCCCAGCGATCAATCATGACCGCATAGCTTGGCAGTGCCCGTACTTGTTTGTGCATATAAACGCCCAGTCGGCCAGCACTAGACTTTCTTTCGCATGTAGCAGGCAGCAGCGCCAATCCCCCACCAGGCTGAATCGTCTCTTTTGTTTCCGGGCGATTATCCTACCCAAGCCGAATATCTCTTGGCTCGCATCTAGACATCTGCCCATACCTATTTTACTGCGTCTTCGCGCTTCTGGATACACACCTGGCGTATCCAACATGCAGCATTCCTTGCCGGCCGTCGCATAGACTGGGACAGCCAGCGCTCATTCACAACTATATATAGGTGCGTGCGCATATCGTCGACCGGAACACATGTAAAGTCGCACGCCAGACTTGACGAGGAAATCCGCCTTACCGAGAGAGTTTCTCTTCTTGATTGGCAAGTCCCCTGCTATGCCAGGACAGCATAGTCATTCTGACGAGCCTCTGGCATTTACCGGGCTCAGACCGAGGTGCTGAATGTACGAACAGGTGCGCTAGCTTATTTGCAGCCGCCTGAGCTGGTGAATTCTGTCTTCTCTTCGTAGGTACTTCGTCCTCTGAATTTATCGATAAAAAGCCCTCCACGCCTCCCCAATACTGCCGACCTCCTCCACACTTGCCACCAGCGGCATCTACCATCCAGCATATCTCTTTTTGGGCTCTGGAGCGCTTCTTCTTCTACTTCCTCTTGTTTTCCCTTTCTATCTCTTCCGATCACTCTATTAAAGAACAGATTTTACCAACGTCATCTTCTCGAACCAACGCCGGACGAACAGCGAGGAGTAGCGAGTTATGCATCTTACTCACATTTGACAGCCGCCGGATCCTTCGATCAAGCCTTCAATCATGGGCTTGAAGCAGTTTAACCAAGATCTAGCCGCATCCAAAGAAATCTCGATCAACGCCGCCGTGTCAAACATTCGACGAGGGGATTCTGATGGCGAGGCCGTCTTCACCTGGTCGTCGTCCAATGACGTCGCAACATCTCTTGATGTTCAGATTCTTGTTCTCGGTGAGCACAACCATCTCTGGCTTCTACTACGGAGACAACTAAAAGCTAATGGTGCGCAGATGTCGACTCATATCCTAAAGGTTCGAGCGTCATGATATTCACAGAATCAGATCACTCCACCGTAAATGTCTCTTCTCTACTTGAACGCCTATCGTCCTCTCTTGCGAACAAGAACATTGAGACAATCATCAAAGCTGTTGCGGAGAAACTATCTGCCAAGTTAGAGCTCGCCAATGATGCGCGTGGAGACACCGATTCGGACAGCGTGCCTGATTCAGACGACTACGAAGAATCGGAGTCAGAATACGATGGCGACGACGACGGCGACGGCGACGAAGACGACTTGCATGAAGCTTCCTTACTTCCAGCTTCCTCCATCGCATTACCAGATCGACCTATTGAAGCTGCAATCTCTATCAGACGATTAAAGAGAGATTTACGGGCTGCCCAATCGGCTGGCATCTCGGTAGGAGTCTTTCCAAGAAGACAGCTTCGGAATGCCGAGTTCTTTTCTCTGTCTCTTCGGGTGGTGAAGCTTGGCATCCCAGAGCATGCTCTTGAGGCTTGGGGCCTTGAAGATGACGAATATTTAGTTCTCCTGTGCCGACTTCCGTCACGTTATCCGACTGTTTCAGAGATTTGTAATGCGACTTTCGAAGACTGGAAGCCACAGTTTCGCTTTGGGAAATGTTCAAGGCCCAAACCATCCACTGAGACTTCCCGTCTCGCCTTTTTAACGACAGCTGATGGGACCAAGGACAACCGAGAAGCTGACAAGACCAACAAAAAGAGCGGTGATGAAGTTGCCGGCGGAGGATTTACTCCTCTTTACATGTCAAATTCAATCAACATGCTGATGAACGCCGATTTTCTCAAGCTGTTGCGTATGAGACGTAAAGATGGATTATCGTGGGACGGGGCTATTCGCCGTCAAAAGTTGCTCACTAAGGGAGGGCATGACGGTTTAAAAGATCTTTCTCAAGATGACACATCTGACAACTTGGTATTCGAAAGTTCGATGCCATCTTTACGCCACGATTACGCCTTGGACGACGCGGAAAAACTCAGCCTCCCCATGATTGCTATGCAATTTGCCTTGCGGCGCCTCGTTCGTTGTACCAAGTATTGCATGGTTTGTCACCAAAGATTGGAAGATGAGTTTGAAGCTCTCAAACCCTACGTCTGCAGTAACCCTCTCTGCATCTATCAATTTGTTTCGCTTGGGCTCGGAGCAAGCACTGAACATGAAATTATCCACAATCCTTACGTTGTCGACATCTTGATCAGTTTTTTCGCTTCGGCCCTCGCACATCCCACTTCTTTGCGGCAATACCCCACTGGTCTCAATTTAAAATCTGTGAGCACCGGATCGAGGGCCAAGCCATTGCAGCATTCTGTTGCTGAAGCTTGCTTCCTTGAAAGATCAATCCGTCTCAATCCAACCGATTATTCCAACCATTGCAGTATCAAAGTAGGAGATACAATCTTAGTAGTCATTGATGGCGTGGAACCGAGCCCAAACATGCCAATACTCAATGGAAGTAAGTAGCTAGCCTCCCTCCCCCTTTACTTTCTTTTTTGTATTCTCCGCTCCCTTCCTAGGCACCGACCCCCATCCCCTTGAATCGTATCCAGCTAGTCTCTTCTAACTTTTCTTTTTTTTTTTTTTACAGATCTCGAGAGACATGTTTGTAAGGTGACGAACACTACTGCCAACATCTGCTCCATTGAGATCGTGACAACCATGACAGGCCCTGCCAACGTTCTCTCCTTACCAGAAGAAGAAAACCCTACGCAAGCCTCGAATCCTGTAAAAGAATGGGTAAAAGTCTTGATTTTTCGGTATTCCAAAGACGTTGATGATCTCGATGAGTCCGAACGAACAGCTGCCCTAAGTTTAATACTTCGCGGAATCCCACCTGTGTTGGATATGAGGGCTTATATATTAAGCAATCCCAGCAAAGGCCTTGCGTCTTGGAGCCGTATCGACAAAAATGCGCTTACCCTTCTCCAGTGGATCATATCGTCCAATAGGTCTCTGATCCTTCAAGACGATGCAGTGCCGAATCTAGCCGACTCATCAGAGGAGTCAGATAACCTCGAGAAAGCTGAAGCTGTAAATCCCAACAAAGTGCAGGGTATGCCAAGCCATTGGATGCAATTTCGATTCCTACAGGGGACTCCAGAACGAGAACGACTTTTTATGAAAGAGTTGACTACTGTGTCGCAATCTAAAAGCCCTGAAAAGTGGTATCCATCGATATTTACTTGGCATGGCAGTCCCCTTTGCAATTGGCATAGCATCATACGAACAGGGCTTGATTTCGCGACTATTGCATGTGGACGCGCATATGGAAATGGAGTGTACATGAGCAAAAGCTTCGAGGTGAGCATAGGGTACAGCAGTAGAATACCAAACCCCCGGAATCCATCTGGTCTGCATGCTGTAAGTTTATTCTCTTCATATTTATGCTTGCTCTACTCATTCTACTCTCTTCTCGGAACAATTGCTGATAATTTTTCTGTCACAGGAAAATTACTGGCCCAATTCGGTTCTCAGGCCGAGTTCTGCTATTTCTATTTGCGAAGTAGTTAATCGAACCAAGGAATTTGTAAGCATTTCGCCTCACTATGTGGTCAACAAGATCGAATGGATTCAATGCAGATATCTATTCGTTGCTGTAGATCCGCAGCCACGAGCCACGCAGCAACCCTTTCCAACGAAGCCTAAAGAAGCCTGTGTCGGATACATAACTCAATGCCCATCAAATCAGCTCCTCGCACCTAGGGACAAACCAGTTAAGATTCCATTATCGGCAGTTCCGTCGAATCGTCAGCGTTTTCATTTGGATGATCTTTTACAATCTAAAACCAAGGAAGCGCCGATTATGCCGCTTGATGACCATGGTGAGACAGATCACGAGCTCCTTTTGGACTCTGACGACGAAATCATTGGCAACAGGCGTAAGCGCCGGAATTCATCAATAGGTTCGTCTGATAGGCGAAGCACGAGACTAAAATCTGCAGATTCTGAAGTTCCAGGTGGTGAAGGTGATTTAATCCGACTAAAGACCAAATTTACGTCCGGTAGCCTAGATCTACAAACCCTCCCAAAACTTCCAGAGCCAACCTGGGCTTCAACTTCCCCATCAGCACTCAGGAACTTGAACCATGCCATCAAAGAGATGCATCAGATACAAAGCAGTGAAGACATTGCGTGTCTCGGGTGGTATATCGATTTCAATAACCTGAACAATGTTTTTCACTGGATTGTAGAGCTACACAGCTTTGATTTGGATCTTCCTCTTGCTCAAGACATGGAGAAAACGGGTTTCACCAGTATCGTGCTTGAATTCCGATTTGGTACCAGCTTCCCGTTCTCTCCTCCATTTGTTCGAGTTGTGCGTCCAAGATTTTTACCTTTTGCACAAGGGGGCGGCGGTCATATTACGGCCGGAGGAGCCATTTGTTCCGAGATTCTCACTAACTCGGGATGGTCGGCTGTTATGTCGATTGAGAAGGTGCTCATACAGATTCGTCTGGGCTTGACGGAGTCAGATCCTCCTGCTAGATTGGAAATGACGAACGTGAGGAGTGACACGAGAGATTACTCCATCGGTGAGGCAGTCGATGCGTACCAACGAGCTGCAAGATCACATGGTTGGAGTATTCCGGAAGATTTGCAACAAATTGGACAACTTTGGGTAGCGAAGAATGATTAGAGGGAGTTGTAAAGGTCTAGATGTAACCAGTGGTGCTTAACAAACAGGTTGAATATTACATATTGATAGCGGTAGTACTAGTTCAGTAATAGAATGTTGAAGCGGTAGAAGGAACAAAAATAATAGAAATGTGTGCCAATGTTTATATGTCTCTTAGCACATGCTTGGCTACGGTGGCTACCCATCTCCAGGAACCTGAGTAGATAGTGAAGGATATCACTTGGAGATTAAGACTTATCTCCTATGAACCGGCCAAGAAGTCAAATACTGAAGAACAACATTTTCTTTCTTCTAAATTGTATCTTTATGGCTAATGGCAGCAAGGGGTATGATGCAAGAGAGGACCTTCCGTTCTCAAGATGGAAATTTCAGTGCACAGCTTCTCTCGTTAATCTACGAGGGTTAAGATTTGATGAAACTAAATATATATAGAACAGATGGAATAATAGCGTGCTGTCATTCTTCACAAGCTATGAAGGCTCTGCTTGTACACAAGTCGCTCATTCGTAGAGTTTCTCTAACTATAGATACATCGCTGATCATCTTGCTAAAGGCCAGTGGCCTAGCTAGTAAACTAATATCATGGATAAGTCTCAGCAATTAATAAAGCTGCTGGACAATATTATTGTTGAGATTCTCTTCCCATGATCTGGATTGGTTATGAGATAGCCGGAGAACGCTGGCCAAGTTTTCCAACGCCTGTGGCAACGATGCCAACTGATTGAACCGAGCAAGATCGTTTTCAAAGGCCGTCTTAGGTGGAGCTTGCTCTGCAATGCTAGCCTTGGTGGCCTGAAGTGCCTCGATGGGAAAGAGTGCAATTCTCGTCGCCACGCTGTCGACATGCTGATGAAGAGCCTTGACTGTGGGATACACAGAGTTGACCCAGCCTACGCGGGCTGCTTCAGAAGCACTGACTTGAGCGGCGGCAAGCAGATATTCCGAAGCACGTCCAGGACCAATGAGCCTTACTAGCTGTTGGAGACCTCCGACGTGGATCACTCCGACGGCTGCTTCAGGGGCGCCGAATTGTGCCTGTGGACCGGCAAATCGCATGTCCATTCTGAGCAGATGCTCGTCTCCGGCGCCCCAGGCTCGGCCGTTTGTCTCGCCGATGAAGATGACGGGCGTTGTCAAGAGGAGGTCCAGATTTGCAAAGTATGTGTCCACGAGAGCAGAGACATTGCGTCCTGGGATGCCATTCGGCGAAAAGAGGTTGAAGTCAAGAGTAGAGGCCCAGAAGTCGGGGCTGTCGCTGTCGAAAACTACGACTTTGGTGTCGTTTTGATCTTGTAGGCTGAGCATGAAGGCGTTGAATGCGGTGATGACGTTGGCGTCCCATAGATTGATGGGGGGGTTGGAGATTGTGATGCGCTTGGCGCTGCAGGAATCGTTGATGCATGACTGTTTGAGGATCTGGGCTCCTACCAAGCTGTGCCAGATTTGGGCCATGGAGAGGTAGAGGACAATGCTATTGAGAGTTTGGAAGACCGGCATGTTGAGTAGATGATGAAATGATGTAGGTGTTTTACAATTAGAAGCATTGGGAAGCTGCAGCTTATATCAAGACGATGTCTATACGCCAATGGCTTTCATCATGTTGCTATTTGTAATGAAGTCTAGAAGCTTTGGCATGTTAGTAATGCTTCAGAATTATTTGCGGTTGAGAGCTAGATTTTCTTAGCATCTCTCTATAGACGATTTTAACGTAATCTCCAAGAAATCGGCAATTGACAGTTATTTGTATGCTAATCGCTTTAGGAAAGTGCACATCTTAGCTCTATAAGTGTTGATACGATGCGTCCACATAAGCAATGCCTCCAAGTCTAATTTCAGCTGATCTATTTGTAAGCAACTTGGTGTGGCTGGGAGCAGAGATCATCTAAACTGATAATTTAGCTGACACCAATCTTGTCTCCTTTTTGAATAGAAGTTACCATTGTGGTGATGTTTACAAATCGGCTTCAGCCCAAAGGGAATGTCTCGTATGCGGTAACATTTGGAGACGTAACTGGGCTTGTGGATGTGTCTACAACCCTGTCTACCTTGGCTGAGGCGGATTCAAGCTGGACCCTCGGAAAAACGTCCAAGCCCCCCCTTTCAAGAAAAGCCAATTCGTCCCGAATTGATCCAAGTCCTTTTCATCCATTCAGTCATCAATTTGCTCAGTTGGTCGCTTGCGTGGCCTTCCCCTGCCTCGCTTTCGTGGTTGAACGGTGGCTCGGTCGGGTTCCTCAATAATTTCTTCCGTTGTGGCATCCAGCCTTGTCGTGTTTTTCTAGCCTGTGACATGTTTCATTGTCTCAAACATTCTGTCCATTTCGTGTGTCTTAGTCTCCAATTTCTTCTCTGGTTTCTTCAGTGCGTTGGTTGTATCTTGTTGGTTTCGGGCTACTTCGGTTCTTCAAATTCTTCAGTGACTTGATATCCTTGCGCTTCGAGTTCAGCCTCGACCTCTGTGGCTTTGTCGTCATTGACATCCACACACAGCTTCATTTGCCGAAAGGGAACGAGCTGATGAATCAATGGCATCCTATGCACAAAATGACAGACAGCAGCAGAGACGACCTTATCAACCAAACATGGGCAGAAACGTCAATGGGGGTACAAGCCAGTTTCGACCATACAGATCACAAAGCACAAACAATCAACGAAACCAGAACTACCAGCCATCCGACAACAGACGACAACAGATAACAACAGACGACAACAGATGACAACAGACGACAACAGATGACAACAGACGACAACAGACAACAACAGATAACAACAGATAATAACAGACGACAACAGACGACAACAGACAACAACAGACGATAATAGATAATAACAGATAACAACAGACGACAATAGACGACAATAGACGACAATAGACGACAACAGACGACAACAGACGACAACAGACGACAACAGACGATAACAGATGATAATAGATGACAATAGATGATAACAGATAATAATAGATAATAACAGATGATAACAGACGACAACAGACGACAACAGACGATAAGGTCGATGATATAAGGATACTAAACGAGAAACATTTTGGCGAAACGGACGATATTATAATCGCCAACCGCGCCAAATCAACAGACGACGTTATCGCAGATGATCCAGATTTGAAGATGCCATGCATGCTGTAAAAGTTCCAGTATTAAGCCACAGGAAAAATCGGGCCAGGATACTGATAAAGCGGCCTTGTGTTTTTCGCTACTATTGCTTTTCGAATGCCCGGCTCTGCATCTTTTGTAAACAAGATGATGTTTTTTTTTCCTCCAGGTGCTGTAATCCAATATCTGTTTTAAATACAGTGATTGGACTCCGAACGTTCTTATTTGGCCGACCAAGGCTCTCTTCGAGGGTGTCCTTCTCACGGAATCCATCAGCATAACGACGGCCTAAATCGTACTGGATAACGGTATCGCTAATGGTTATGTCTCCCAACAGTAATTCTTTGTCCATGGCATTTGGGACACCGTCACAGATTCCCGTAAGCGATAGAAGTTTGATGCGCGGGTGGCTAGAGCGGAGTGCTTGCCGCTGTGGTTTTACCTGAGTTGCATAGAAGCGTGATAACAATATTAAACGCTTCCATATAGCCCGTCGGGTATGTATTGAGACCTTTGATAGCCCGGCTGAGGGGATCTCCATCATCATCCTAGAAACCATCGAGTACAAGGCAAACATCATTGTATTCAACATCTTTGGTGCAAACGATTGCGATTTCGAAGTCTTCGCGACTTGTTGGGCATGCCACCTCACGAGTTGCCATATTGGCTTTTGCGTAATCGTCCGTTCTTTTTGGCACGAGTAGAAATAAGCACCGTCTAAGAGAGATGTCAAGACACTATGCTTATAGAGTAGATATGCGACGTTACACAATGATAGGCTGTGTGAATATTCCATGTATGATTGGCTGTAGAAGGAGAGGAGGAAATGAGGCTTTATGCATCCATGAGGCTGTTTCTCAGATGCCTGTAGCCAATCAACTGGGCAGATTGCTTCCCCTCTACTGATCGCATATAGCCAATAGCAGTCATCATACAGAATCTTCGCTGCATATTCCAGTGAATGGCCGCGGGGTAAGAGCAAATCTGTTTTCTTTTGATCAGTCGCAACACCCAACCTAATACTTGTCCAAATAAGCCCAATATCTTGGAAGCGTCAATTTACATTTCCTCGGCCATAGTTTCGCAGCCTCCTGCTAGATTAAAGTAATATTGCAATAGCGCACTACCACCTTTTAAAACATCCTCACTGATGTAGAACGTCATGTCTCCCTTAAAATCTTCAGAGCAGATGTCCAGATGGGAGACGAAAAGTCCTTATGGAATAACACCACACCATTTGGCTCATGTACCAGAAGACACAGCATATAACATGAGAAGATTTCTAGGTGCTTCATCTGGTAATGACAAAAAGGAGGAAGTTCGGGATCGGGAATCTAGAGTTCAGGCATTTGTCCGGGAATTTAACACTCTGTTTGACACTCGGGCTAACACTCAGTTTGGCACTTAGTCTGACACTCAGCTTAACCCTCTGTTTAACACTCGGTTTAACACTCGGTCTAACGCAAGGGAAGCGAAAATACGGGGTTTCAAAGATGTCCAAACTAAGCCTGACCCAGAAAAGGAGCTGCATCTATCATATCTGGTTGACGATCTGGTGAATAATATAATTCACCTACAGCCCGATGATCAAACATGTGAGACAACTTTGACGCTTCTTCCGCAATTTCTCTTGCTCTTTGCAATGAGAGGACATTCCCAGGCGAAAATCCCCGCCGAGGTTGATTTGTGGCTTTTTGTAGAGAAAAATCGCCAGTAAGTTTACCATGAAAATATATTCACTTCGAGAGAAGAATTTTAATGTAAAATAAATGACAGGCATATAAACGACTCAGTCAAGCACAAATTGTTGGCACGAGAAAGTATCCCGAATGCCCAATCATCTATGGCTTCAATTGACCATTACATATTCCAGATTAGGGCGCAGCGTACACAAGAAAGTCAAGATGCCGTTGGTCAATCACTAGAGAATGCGAAGGAGATGATCACGCACCTGGTTTGGTCGCCCAGTTGTCTAGACTGCAGCTACACCAGCCTACAGAAGAAGCTCAACATGATTCGACAAGCTCAAGAGCTTATTCGAGCCTGACGGCGACTAAATCTAAGGCACTTCCCGTATCTTTTTCTGTCCTTGAGACAGAGTCATATAAATGGCTTCTTATGAAGCTACGCAGCGAAATCCTGTTGGCATCACCCGGAGACAAGGTGCTCGATGCCATCAGACAAGATATCATCGGCCATGTCTTGATGAATTGTAAGGAAGAGGATTATATCTTCATGGCCCCCTCTAAAATGATATTTACTATGGATTGGGACATATTATTGTTTCTGGAGGAACAAAAGTATTCAATAAGTCACCCAGACTCGGTGGATTGGGTGATAAATATAACTGGAACTTGCGACGACGGACAGGCTCTGACATTGGCGCAATACTTGAAGCAGACTTGGCCATCAATAGGAGCAGTCATTCTAAAGATGGTTAAGAACGTCATCGCCATCGGGACCTACAATGTGCAAATGTGTAATTTTTAATGACAATACCACAAAGTGAAGTCGCTAACCTTTCTCTTCTTCCTACTAGATGATGTTCCTGGGGTGGCGGCGTTATCCGCCTCTATCAGACAACAAAAATTTAAGCTCGAGGTAAATTCTGATATAAGTCTTATTGTAGAAGCAGGAGAAGTACTTGCTTGGATTGGCGCAGCGTTGCGGGCATCTCCTTACAATGATAGACTGGCATACTGCAGCCCAGTTATCACTTGGCTCGATACGTCCAACTGCAGCATTGATTTCATGGTTGAAGAAGTCCCACAGCAGACCGTTGTTTCCAATGGCCAATGCTGGCATCGCATGTTTAAAAATGCAGTTATAGCTAAAGGGTTTCCCATTCGACGGAAATCTGAGGCGCGCGCTGGTCTTGAGATCCCACTCAACATCATGGCAGGCCTGGTTCGAACCAAGAGGATTGAGCAGTTTAATGGAAAGGACTTTATCAAGGGCTTTTCTGCAATGTTGGTACCCAAAAAACGATCAAGCGATACCATCATTTGGCACTATGTTTACAAACAGGATGGAAGCTATATTTCATTCTTGGATAACTCTGGAGCCCATGAGGAACAAGTTACCAACACCGATGTTGAGACGAGCCGGCATGTTGTTGGGTGGTGTATGGAGGCAGAGATTTATGCTGGTAGGTCTGATAGCCTGCGACAATGAAGGACAAACCTATGCTAATATGTGCTTGTCTATAGGATCTTCAAAGGCTAACCCCGTCAACTGCTCAGATTTGCCCAAACCCCAGTCTGGTGGTCTTTTCTCCAGTATGTCTGTATCTATGGGAAGATACATTACGGGTGGCTCTCCTTATATGCTGGGAGTTAAAGACATACCTATCCATATATCAGAAGATGGCTATATTCCAAAACTGAAGTGGATTTCCAAAAAGTTTGTGTTGCTGTGGGATGAAGCCAATAAGCGCGGATGGCTAGTTAACGGCACCACCGCGTTACTTCACCTTGTTCGTGCATCACTTGATCACGATAGTAAAGACGAATTTAGCTCTGCATTCCTTTTCAAAAAAGAGCTCATCCAGGAATCAGAAGATCCTTTCAAAACACATTCAGCTACACATGTCCTCATCAATGAAGTTAATAGAAAACTTCCTATATACAGGAACCGAGACGGATACATTCAATTCGAGGATCGCGTCGAACACATGCATAGCGTCCTTGAACGACTCATCAACTACCAAAAATGTGTAAGTGGAGACTTGAAAGAATTTAGAAGCCACCCGCGGCGAAACTTGGAAGGATGGGACTTTAGAGACCTGGCGACAAATCACGATCCCCTTCATTCTCGCGTAACGATGCTAGCCCCTGAAGGCAAAGGATGGGTTGACTTCGTCAGAGCTACACATACAATAACACTGTTTGGAAGCGGTTTTGGTGATTTAATTCAGACCACTCCAACAAAGAATTGCAAGTACTGGTCTCGCCTTCCTGAAAATAAATACTACCTTGCAGTCGCCATCCCCGATTGAGAAGAATACTAGAAATCCATGGCAAAGATAACGACAGAAGTGTTGAGATCGCCGAAGAAATTATATGGCACAGCCCTGGAGAGCTTTTTCCATCTTGCCAATGCAAAACCTCACTAACAAAAGACCATTGCGATCCGGTACAGACGCTTTTCCCCGCCAAACTGGCGGCCATATTACTGCCTAGGGATTCTCTACCTTTGAAAAACCATGGTGCTTTTATCTTCGGATACAATCCTCTTTTCGATTGGGTTTGGGGGGACACGGGCGATCCTCAGGAGACGGGAAGTTCAGTGTCTCTACAACCTCTTAAGCAAGCGGTTAATAACGACGATACAAGGACAAAGTCGACACCGTCAACGAAAGTATCGATAATGAAAAATCCGTCAGTTCACCTCTCCAAAACATTTCTGCCGTCTCAGACAAATAGAAGAGCAACAAAAACTTGCGTCCAAAAGCAGTACACCGTTGGCATAATCTGCCCCATGCCCAAAGAGCTTATGGCTGTCCGGATATTGTTCGACGAATACCACAAAGACGTAAATACTGCAAAAGAAGACACCAACCACTATACCCTGGGTCGAATAGGATGCCACAATGTTGTGGCAACCTGTCTTCCGTCTGGAATATATGGAACGAATTCTGCTGCTGTTACAGCGTCGTGTATGAAATCCAGCTTTCCAAAAGTCAGGTTCTGCCTTTTAGTAGGCATTGGGGGCGGCGTGTCTTCTGATAAGAACGATGTACGTTTGGGGGACGTTGTTGTCAGCCATCCAGAACGCAGCTTGCCAGGGGTGATCCAGTATGATCTTGGCAAGGCGCTTCAGAACAACGTTTTCGAGTTGACTGGTACATTACGGCCGCCTCCGCAGGTCTTACTGAGTGCCATTAGTCACCTAAAATCAAATCCAAAACCTGATGGATCTCTTATCAAGTATCTGAAGGACATTGAGAAGCGCAGAAAGGAGTATCGCCGCCCTATTCAAGATCAGGGTCATTGTTTTGGGACGACATCTGGAGACTCCACAGCGAAGAAAGCATCTCTTAATGAGGTCAGTAACGAAACGGGAATTCGGCTTAGACCAAATCACCCAGTGATACATTACGGGCTCATCGCATCTGGTAACCTCGTCATTAAAGACATGCTTACCAGAGATCGACTGGCAAGCGAGTACGGCGCGATTTGTTTTGAGATGGAGGCAGCAGGTGTTATGAATGTGTTGCCGTGTCTAGTGATTCGAGGAATTTCTGACTATGCAAACTCCCAGAAGAACGACATTTGGCAAGAATATGCCGCAGCTGCCGCAGCTTCGTATGCCAAATTACTTCTATGTGTGGTGAAGCCCGCTTGAGGATGTGGAGGAGCGTGGCTTATAGCGCCGCGGAAAAGGAAGTCTTCGCCGGCTGAGTTGTCATCGTGCTCAATGAAAAGATGAGAGTCATAAACAGGGAATACTGTATGTTGTCTATGTGCCTGAGTGTTATGACTGTATGGAGATGATGTTCCTTACTAATGTAACCTTGCACTTATATAGCAGAAGCGTATCTATAGAAATAGGGAAGACTTATCGAGCGTCCCAATTCTATGATCCAGCAGTCTAGCTAACATCCATACATGAATATAGGCTATTGAGTGCTACATCTGCTACATCTGCTACATCTGCTACGTCTGCTACGTCTGCTACGTCTGCTACGTCTGCTACGTCTGCTACGTCTGCTACGTCTGCTACGTCTGCTACGTCTGCTACGTCTGCTACGTCTGCTACTGCTGCTACGTCTGCTACTGCTGCTACTGCTGCTACTGCTGCTACTGCTGCTACTGCTGCTACTGCTGCTACTGCTGCTACTGCTGCTACTGCTGCTACTTATGTACTTTATTTGGAAATGCTAATAATAATTGAGACCGAGACTGAGGCCATGATTTGGTCATCTATTTATAAATGCTTCCCATGCATCCGCGATCAAATCAAAGCCGAAATAATCGACCAGCCTTAGAATGCCATAACGCTAGACACGTCAGTCCATTGCGAATTTGGCCAGTACACTCTAGCTCTCGAGCCTACAAGCGAAGTGAGTTTTCTCTCATCTCTCTCCTTATCCCCTTCGCTATTTCCAATAGAATAGAGTCTTTTATCGACCTTCGCTGTGAACTCAGATTCATCGATATCGTACCCATTGTCTGGGTGTTTTTACATTCATAATGGAAAAGGTTCCAGCAGAGGTTATGTTCCGGCAATCAGATGTGTCAGTTCCCGTGCCAGATCCCGATTTTCTTCGGGTACATTTTCAAGTATCCAAGATCCTCCAAGTAAGTGGCATTAGAGAGAGATTGCACCATGCTTTATGAGAAAACAAATACAATACCACATATGGCATCGACTCCCATGGTTCAACAGAACTAGGGCGTATCATGATAAGCGAATAGCTGATGGATATTTAGAAACTTTACGTCTTGACATTTATTGATGAGTGACGTTTTTAAGACCAAGTCAAGCTGCGTAGGTGCAAATGGTATTGCGTCTGCTTGATGGATTTGGAAACTAGGTACTGGATCGTTCTAATTTAGTTGATAATGAGAAATGTTAGGCATGCATTTACTCTTAACAACGGGTGAAACGTAGCTGTAAGTCATGACCCAAGCCATCGCTGATCGCTGGTCTCCAAAGCAACATCATCGGCGAGAGAGTCACATGTGTCTTCCTCCCCTTTCTTGAAAAGATCTGAAAGCACGTCCACCAACACCAGATAGAAGCCAGATAGAGCTCCTATACCCGAGTTAATATAGGCCTACTCAATATGGCACAAGCATACCTATAGATCCAATGTAATCTCCATCTCTATTTCGTTGTATACGGTTCTTAGCTAGTAAGAGAGTTGATTGCAATATATAGGCAAAACAACGAATTCATGTTACAACGCATCAGACGTTTAATTATACAATGGTCTGACTTTTAGCAGCCAAGTATGCTTCAGTAGTTGTTTATAAACAAGAGAAAGCAAGTCATGTACACCACTGCAATGAGTTTCCTAATTAATGCCGCTATGGCAGTGTCGTAGTATTCTAAACTTTTACAACATGATACAGCATGTGCTATTACGTAGCCAGTCGGGAAATTGGATGGAACTCATTCCCTTTGCAGGGGAACCAATACATTAGTCACTAGAGATTTGGTTGTCATGGGGGCTGTATTGGCACATGACTTACAATTTCTCTTGTCCTCTGGCGTTGCTTTTTCGGTTTATAGAGTTCTTACCTGCGATAATCAGCGCAATAAATATTGCTAGGATTGTATAATTGCATATTAGCGAGGGGGAAATGACAACAGACTACATGCTTTATATACAAGCAAGTTTCTTCAATGACGAGGGATTTTCTTGAATTAACCGGTCACGGCTCAAAAATCTTGTAATCTCTCTCACTAGGTGAGAGCACCCTAACTCTCTTGACCCCGTCTGATTGCATCTCGGCCTTTCGCTTCTGCTGCTTCTCATCCTCCCTCTCTTGTTTCATTGTCTGGACTAGATGCCAGGCGTCGCTTGCAAGAGCTTCGGCCACGGTTGGTCTATCTCGTGGCTCCCAAGCCAACATTTTTTGCAAAAGATCAATGAACGGGGTTAGCTTAGAAAGCCTAGTCACTTGACTCTGAAGCCACTCGTGGTCATCTTTTGTGGCGATTTTCCGATTAGGTGGTGTTCCAAACGCATATATCCACGAAGAAGCTATTGCCCAGATGTCGAGTTTTATCCCGTCCAGGTCTGTTGTTGCCCCCCCCGTTCTGCCATACTTCAGGTGCGACACAAATATTTGCCCCACTAGACATCATTTTCTCTACCCGCCTCATGGAGAGGGATAGAACGACTTTTTGTGTCGAAAGAGTTTCAGAATCCAGGCGTAAATTGTCACCCATAATGAGCAGGGACCGGGGCTGAATATTCCCATGAACAAGTTGTTGGTCATGCAGTTCGGCAAGGGCTAATAACGTCTGATGGAGATATAGAAGGCGCTTATCAACGCCCAACTTGGACCAAGGGAGGTCCAGGAAGTTGTATGAGGCCAGCGGCATCGAATAATAGGTATAGTGACACTCCGTGCGTACATTAGAACCCTGCGAATAAAAAAGGCAAGGAGGAGAGGCCTGGTGATCGCACCAGACATCAATAACGCCAAGTATGCCGCTCTTTTGCGTGTCTTTGATCTGGAGAGCCATTTGCAGTTGAGTCATGATTGTGTCTTTATTGCGCAGTTTCCCGATAGCAACAGGTTGTCCAGTGTAAATATTGACGCCGGTAATAATCTCAGTTGTCGGAATTTGCTGGTGTAGCCATATATTCCATCTGGTTCTAGTGTACGAAGAACCCTTTGGGATAAAGTTAAACAGACGCGAAGGGACTAGACCGTGGTATATACTCTTTATTTGTTTATTCATATGCGTGATAAACCGATAGTTAGTCTCCGGACTTTGTGCGTTGAATTTCAAAAGAAAGCGGTACGGGCCAATACGAATGTAGTTGCGCTCTCTTCGCAAAACACACGTTGTGCTGTTGCCCCATTCATCTAGGCGAAGTTCCAGGTCATTATCGTAGATATCGCCTTGCTCGTATATGATTGGTCGATCACAGAGTGTCTTGAGCATGAGTACGCCTGTATTCGTGTGAAAGGAAATACTGGCATGGAAGTCTTTGATGTATTTACGAACAGCCTTTGAAGCTGGTGTTGCGCCGGGAGGGCAAAGAAGCAAGGGTGGATCGTCACGCCGCAGGCCTTTGTCCAGCATAGCCGGCGGTGTGCCTGCACCAATCTCCCATCCAAAATGATTCAAATCCAAGCCAGCGTCGTCGGAATCAGGATCATCGGCTAATAGCGGCAGTGATAGTTGATATCCGATGGAGTCTTCATCACTGGCGAGATGTGGCGGTGACGCCTTCGCCTGGATGAGCTCAAACAGGAGAGTGGCGGCGTCGTTGGCAGCAGAGAAAGTGATAAAGGGGATGTCAACTGCCGAGACATTGGCATTGACTGCCATTGTGCAGTTTCTATTATGAGGACATATAATCTTATAGAGGTACCTCCTATACAGAGTAGCCTTGCCTTTTGGGCATCCGCCGATAATACATCTCAAATACTAAATGCGTAATCCTCAGACACGTCAACGCGGGTTGGTCACGTGGTCACGTGCGCAACTCCGCACCAGGCAGCCTCCCTGGCCTCTAATGCGCCTCTACTCTGACAGAACAACAGGCCACTATTATCAGAATAGAAGCCGTAAAATTTGATTTAACTACGCAACTCTCTACTTTTCTGGGAAAATGGCCAAGAGAAAATCTACCGCAAGTCCAGCTTTGCCACGCAAGAGGACGAAGCTGGACCAGCCGACCGAAACACCAAGTCTTCAAACTCTCGATACCGATGCAACGGCTGCCTCTTCTTCTTCACCGTCTCCGTCAACTCTGCAACGAGCCCTAAAACGCAAGAGATCAGAGAGCAACCCGATTGACAGCCAAGATGAATCGGATACAAGCATCAGCACGAAACGGACCAGGACTGAGAGTCCGAGAGAGCCATCGCCTAATTCCAATTACGGGGACATTCTGTTACATGACGATTACCCAGAATTACAAGCGCACATTTACTGGGAGGAGACGGACTTGACCGAGGAGGCGAGGCGGTATAGGGAAATTACCACACTGTACTCGCAGGGCTATGTGGGTGGCTGCTCATGTGGGAAAATGCACATGGCTATTGGTCGGAAATCGTGGCATTACCCAGGTCAAGAACCAGAACTAGATGATGAGCCAGACGAACCATTTCCAGAAGCAGACCAAGCATACGCACAACAAAGCTCTGCATCTGTATACCGAAGCCGAGGCCGACAGCCGTTACTCAGCCCAGAGCTTTCCGACAATGAGATTAATGCTGGCAACAGTCAATCCATTTCTGCGCCAATCAATGTCTCTACTTCGCGGGGATCTTCGACTACACCAGACTTGCAAGTACCCGTTGTTGCAGAAATACCAGATGTTTCCCCCAACACTTCGCTCATCGTCACACCTACGGTGGACCTTGGCCGAGTCTCGCGTCAACGCAACGTGAAAAAGTCAACCCCGCGACGCGAAACACGCAGGAAGAACAAAGACAAGATAGGCAAAGGGAAAAAAGACAAGACAGGCAAAGGGAAAAAAGATAAGACTGTCCAGCAACAGCCTCGGAACCGGAAACGAGAGACCACAACCGCAGCTGAAGAGTCAGCTGCCTTAAGACGGTCATCGAGGAGAAATGCTCAAGCCCAGTTATGGTTCTTAGATGACAGGGGCAAGGCTTGCGAAGCAGCAGTATCTTCAACATGACAAGCATATGTTGAGGGAGACTTGAAGACTTGAGTACCAGTTGGGTTAGAGGAGGGCATACCCGTTAACCTGGCAGGGCCGGGGGCAGCGGGCAGCTTTCATTCCTCTAACATGAACTGACTACCTCTTTAGGCCTTTGTTTGATGCCACTTACATGACACCTATCTAGACATGGTCGCTAATCTGACAGGGTCGGAGGCAGCGGCGCAGTCTAAAGGTAGATTTTAGGTCTGGCATCACAAGGTAAAGAGGTTTTAAAGGCATGGTCGTTAATCCGGCAGGGCTGGAGGCAGCGGCGAAGTCTTTAAAGGGCTCAAGTATAAAGCTCCTTTCATATGGTACTGTGTTGTTTTCTCCCTTTTCTTTTTGCTATTTTTTATGATGATGATATATTTATACCCAGGCAAAGCGCAGGAGTTGGTACGATAGAAATCTCTTTGAAGTTTTTCATATATCCCCGTTGGTCACTCAAAGTGAAACCAATGGGCAAAGGCAATTAACTTGTTTTTTTCCCTTCTCTGTGCGAAAGTACATTGAGAAGGTAGGCTTGTACACTTTTCTCTTGGTTCATTCTTAGTGACCTACTATTTGGCGTAACCTTGCAAAAGCTGGGCATGGGCAGTTTCAATGCCAAGATCGGAATGAGAAGCTGGATATCTAGATTCTAGATTTTCTAACTAAGCTAGCTACTTAGCAATCAGCTATTAAATATCAATGGCCAAGTACTGTGTTCAAGGATTTGATTGGACCTCAAGAGGCTAAGACATGGCTGTATGTGACAGAAGGCTACAAAGCTAGACACGTAAAAGCACTCAACAGTCAACAAGATGAGACAAATTTCCGGCGACATAGCTTTTACCCATGTTTTTATTCATTACTTCTTTTCTCTATATTTGAACTTTTTTTTTTCTAATTGAATCAGCATTTCGCTTACATGGATAGATCAGGTCCATACATGAGATCTTCCCACTCGACGTCGAATAAATGATACCAGCACAAATGGGCGCGCAAGCACAGACATCTCGGGAAACCCATCCAAAGTCTACGATCCATTTTACTTTCTATGTATAATTCTCTTTTTTACATGTTATGCACGATTTTTTTTGGCTTTTCTTTCCTTCGTAACTTCCCTGATTTTCCGAAGAGAGCGCCGTGGGATGGATGGTTTGCCAGCTGCTGCTGCTTCGTTTGACAAAAATGTCAACGTTTGCTATGCGTAAAGTGAAATAAGAAAAGACCAGAGCAAAGCACAGTGCCGCGAGGCCTGGCTGCGTAGCTCGGTATGCGTGGCATGGCCCGCAAATGAATAGTGAAATCTCCCAGTTTCAGATCCTAACCACCAAGATCTTATGAGATCAGTCGCATGGGTCGAGCAGGGATAGATAGCTCAGTAGGGTCGATCAAGGAAATGCGGGAGAGTATATATTTGGTAAACAGGGGGTGCAAGATGAAGAAAATGGCTACACCTTTTCCCATGAAGTAAACTCCAAATGGAAGTAAGTCTCGTGGTCAAAACAAATGTAAATTGACAGCTCAAGAGACAACGGGTGTGTTCATGAAGCAAAAAGGGGAGTAAAGAGAGGGAGGGAGAGAATGTAGAAAGAAAAATAAATCAACCCAGACCAAATGACCATAAAATCTCAACTGCCCCAGCAGATTTGCCCGTTTCTGTTTACTCCCTTTATCAGCACTTGGAATGACGATATTGCAGTGATTCATGGCTGATCCAGTAAAAACCAATTAGCAGCTCTCCGTCAAGGCCCACGCCTAGACGTATTGGAACAGCGCGCTAATAGATTCTCCATGGTGGACGCGGCGGATAGCCTCAGCAAACACTGGCGAAATATCAAGCACTTCCAATTTGGGGCACAGACGACGATGCTCCTCCTGCGGGACCGAGTTGGTTACGATGATGCTATCAATCGCAGAGGCATTGACGCGGGCAATGGCATCCCCACTGAAGACGCCGTGGGTGATGAGAGCGTAAACTCTAGTTGCGCCCTCTCGCTTCAGCAGCTTAGCAGCGCGAGTAATGGTATTGGCCGTATCGGCAAGATCGTCGACCAAGATACAGACACGGTTGGCAATGTCACCAACAAGCATCATGCTGGCATTGCGATGGTTTGTAAACTTGATGGGACGACGTTCCTAAATGGTATAAAACATGAGTTTCGATCAAGCAGGTTGTGGGGTTGTATTACCTTGTGAATCAGTGCAAAGTCCATGTTGAGGCTGTCTGCAATGGCAGTAGCTCGCTTTGCACCACCGGCGTCGGGCGAGACGATGACGGCCTCTTTGTAGTCGGATATATGGGTCTGGATATAGTTTTGGATAAGGAATTTACCGTAAAGATTATCGACGGGAATGTCGAAAAATCCTTGGTATTGAGGATCGTGGAGGTCCATGGTAATGATGTGATCAGCGCCAGCGCAAGTAAGAAGATCAGCAACAAGAGTGCCAGCCTGGGCAACCCATTGCTTGTACCCCGGTTTGGGTTGGAACCCCTTGATATTGGTAGGGTTCTCGTAATCGTGAGTCGTAAAGCTTCGTTGTGAGATGTCGGGGTATACTCCATGGCCATTGGAGGAGCCGACGCTCGAAATGGTATCCGATCGCTTTGGCAATGAGTCGCCGTTAACTTCTCGAGGGCTGTTCTCAGCGATGGAGCTCTTGGAGAGCTTTTCTGTAAGGCCGTTGACGCCGTTTGTGAGTCCGGCACTTCGTGGGCCGCCCGGCCGCGGTGTAGGAGGGACGCTTTCAAAGGTGTAGTCCTTCTTGGATGATTCGAACGACCTGGATAGAGGGGCGCCGGCTTTGTTATATGGCCAGTCAGGCTGCCTCGAGTAAGGGAAGAGAGGCACCACGGCGGTCACCCGCTTGGCGGAGCCAATTTTGCAAGCCGAAATCATGATGCAAAGGTCGATGAGGTTGTCGTTGACATTGCCAGAGCCAGACTGGATAATGTAGACGTCCTTGCCACGGACAGAGTCCTTGATCTCGCATCGGCTCTCGCCACCAGAGAACTTGGAGAGAATGCGATCACAGGCCGGGATGCCCAGGAAGTTGCAGACATTCTCTGTCATTTGAGGGTGGGAGTTGCCTCCCAAGACGACAATGTTTCGAACCATGGCGGCGGTGTCGAAGACAAGCAGTCAAAAGCGAATTGTCGGAGAGGAGGAGGAGGAGGAGGAGGAGTCTCCAATTGAGGATTGCGCAATGAGCCGCAGATCCTGTAATTTGGAGGTGTCGCGTGAGGGCTTGAGCAGCAACTCGTTTTTTCCTGCTAGACCCGCTGGCTGGCAAGTGGGGAGCAAGAAGAAGGCGACGTCAGAGAGCCAGAGCCGTGGTCCTTTGCCGATTGCGGCCGAAGTTGGAGATGCACGGGGCGGGATCTCAAAAGAGCGCACAAATCAGCAACGGCGATGACGGTGAGGCCACAAAGGCAGCAGCAGCAAAGGGGCCGGGGAGTAATGCTAGAGCAGCATGGTGACGAGATAAACAAGAGAGAAGAAGGAACCAAAAGAGAAGAGGAAGAGAAGAAGAATAAAAACTGGAGGTGAGGAGAGAGGCTCTGAGTCAGGACGCCGATTCGACAACTGGCAGGAGGGCGGAACTCAAAAAAAGAAAAATTTCTATTGCGCATTGGCAAAAAAAAATCCTTAGCTGCATCTCCGCTGCCGAAACGTGCATGAGTGGGGTCTGCTTCAGCGAGATGCAGTTCGTCCAGGGCAGGCTGCAGGGCCGTTACAGGGCTAAACGTGCTGTAAATGAAACAGTGCCAGCGCCTTTCCCCGCTGCCGCTGCTTGGGGACCCCTCCACTTGGTACTTGCTGTTCAGCGGCGCACTGTATGCGATACTGTACGGACAGCCGTCCAACACAGCTGAAAAAGGTACCTGCTACGGGAGACACTGTGAAAAATTCATACATGTGAAAGTACAGAGTACGAGAGAGGAACTTGGGGAAGGGTCCTCAGAGTAGTACTACTAGTAGTAGTACAGTTAGCGGCTCAAACGCTGAGGCGGCCTGAAAGTTGAAAACGCCATCTGGGCGATTCGTATAAGGGTTCAGCGGCTGTTGTACTTTACTCCAACCGCTTTATAACTTGATGCAGCAAATGAAAAGGCTTCAAATTCCAAGACATACATGATAATTTAAGTGAATTTCGAGGAACATGATTAAATAGCAAAGATTTTGGTGTAATTTGGCGTAACCACAGAGTACTTCGACAGCTACAATAACCTGTGGCCGAGCTACGGAGTCGAAATAATAGTCCTCACTGGCCGAGTAGCCGAAAGGCGGGAAAGAACCCGATTACTAGGCGACGTTGGAATTGCGGCTGGGAGACTTTCTCGGCCGCCACGGAAAGGTTCGAGTCGCTGCTCACAAGTACAGCTTGTAGAGTTTGTAGATTCCTACCTACCTGTGCCTAGTCGTGACGGTACTAGAGCCATCAAGGTTGAGAATTGCGCAATTGCTGCTCCCGTCATCAGAGCCGTTCGTCTCATCGGTGTGCAACAGACTCTGCTGTTGGCTGAGCACCAAGAGAATCCGATATGCACCGGAACCAAAGAGTGCTTTGACACGCACTTATTTGATAGCGGCTGGGTTGGACAGGTACACCATTCCCCAAGAGGAAGTAATTAAGATGGACAATACAGTACGGGTTTAGCACATAAGTCAAGCTCGTGAGGCATTTGCCGTCCTGTTCTTTCCAAGGGTCTGCCATGTACAAGCCTTACCAGCCGTACTCTGGCTAAACTGATGCTGAGATACAGATTCCCAGCAACATATTTGGGATGTTGGAACCTGGGCACAAAGCTATCAAGTACTCAGTTCAACGTACTTCACAGCATCTGGCTTGAGTATTTCACTCCGTGGCGATGAGTTGTCTCATCTATCTTCAATTAATTCTCCATCACCGCTGGTTTTCACTCCTGCATGTGATAATCCATGTCCAAGGCAAACAACGTCTTGGATCCCCAACTTTTCAAGCCCTGCATATTGGATGCATGTACCTATTATTGGAGGGCTGTGCAGAAACTCACACTGTACTGTACGACCACCGCTAATGCTCCAGCAACGCAGGAAATTTCTAGCGGCGCGTGTCTGGCGGTCAGCTAGAGCCAAAACGTATGAGGGGCAATTAGCGCTGCTCTGATTGGGCTGCCTGTTTTCTAGCAAAAAATGCTGGCTTCCAAGCTTTTCTTGAATCACATGGCGATTCGACCAGCGTATTGGCGATATCTGTGCTGAGACGTCTCTTCTTTACTTGAAACTGAAAAAGGAAAACATACATCATCTTATACAAGGATTATTATCGTCTCGAAAACGGCCATCGGCTCTTCGGGGCTGTGACTTCTCGGCTTGTCGTCTCTTTTCTGCAACATATACTCGCCGGCAAAATGAAGGTCATCGAGGCTCAGAATGCTGTACTCAGTAATTATGAAGTACTTCAGCATCTGTCCCAGCAAAAGAACCTCTACAAGCTGAGGAAACGGCGTGGCCCTCCTAATCTAGAGACGGTCGTGAGAGAGGTTAGTCAAGATGAGATTTCAGTAATCAAGGCCCTTTGTGACTGATGATTCATAGCTCATTCAATATCTACAATCCTATCCCAACCCTCTAAGTCAGAAGCCCAGCGCATACACTCCCAACTGCATCTCTCAGTTACTTGAACGCCTGAGCCCATATGAGCTCTCCAAGGGCGAAGTCGTCATGATCCTCAACCTACGGCCGGCTTCGGTGGCAGCGCTAAACACCGTCATTGAAGAGATGGCGGAGCGCTTCAGCGATGAGCAGCAGGAGGAAATGGTCAACATCATCCTGGAGGTCTTGGGCCAGTTCGAGCCATCAGCCAATGCAAATGGCAATGCAGACGACGCTGCGGAAGATGCAAATGCTTGATGAGACCTTTTACGATTACAGCTACCAGCACGAGGTTCTATTTTTTGGGGGTACATGAGCAAACAATAATTGGCTTTGCTATCTAAAATCACGCCAAAGACAACGCTGAACCGACACGCCTCACATTATCGTACAACCACCCTCACTCTGTCCTCCTCCCTCTGTCGTCGTCGCAATGGCCGTCTTGCAGATGTCCTCAAAGGACGGCCTTATCAACTCTCCCGTTACGGCCGAGCATTCGACATAACGATCTGCCCTCATCTCCTGGGCCATCCGATAGGCGTCTTGCGGATATATAATGCCATTTGGGTCATCTTCAGACCGCAAGTCTCTCTTCAGCCCCATTATTACCACTGGCAAGAAATCTCTGCGCGAAAAGGCTTGCTTGACTTCGTTGATCCACTAATAGCGATTACACGATTTGTTAAATACTCTCTAGGTGGATAGATAGGGAATCAATGAGACAAAAAAAAATAAAGATAACGCAACACTAACATATCGTTTCATGTTGATGAGGCTCAGGCGCTGGCTGATATCGTAGCAGATGATGATGACATCCGGATCCAGCAGCCGCCAGTTTTCCGGGCTGGAAGTGTCGTAAAACTCAAAACGATATCTGTTTGATGACATGTTCACTGTAAATGTGTATGGCTGGTCAATGTCACGCAGGAGCGGTATCGGATTGATCTCGTCTCCAGCCTTCACTCTCCTGCATCATGCAGTTCCGTCAGTGAAATGTTCGTTACCCTATGAAAAACACCTGTACGCACGAGAGAAACGTTGTTTTGCCGCATTTTTCATCTCCCACGAGAAGCAGTCTGACAACTGAATCTTCCATCCTGTTTGAGGAAGAAATTATGATTCAGCTGAAGGGAGAAGAAGAAAAGAGACGGCATCGGGAGAGGTTGCAATGAAGCAGATAGACGGAGACGCAGATGCGCTCAGTAATAGCGTTGACATCCCAAGTGGCGCTTCTTATCGCGCTAAGCCACAATTTTCATGCTGTCAAGCCACACCTTCATTGACCCAAAAAAGTAAGTAGCCCACACTTCATTGGGTCGACAAAGAAAAACTCCCCAATCAGTAATTAAAAGGGAAAAAGAAAGAGTCCCTATTTTGATATGGAAATATCATAGACTCTTATACTCACTCACTACATGCGACCTTTCCATCTAGGGAGTCTAGGCCGCAAAATTTGTGGAGGTGCCCCAAAAAGCTGGCCTGGTACGGCCAGAGAAGGATTTCACTGCCGCTTCTCAACCGTCAACAATTTGGAACTGATTCGTGAGAGGAGAGCCAAGATGGCGGATCAGGGGAACTACAACAACTGGACCAAAGCTGGTTTAATCCAGCGAGTAAAAGAACTAGAGAAGGAGTTGAGAGCGGCATCAAACAATGAAATTCCTCAAGCGGCGCCTGAAGAACAGCATCAGCAGCAAGCAGCAGATGGAGAATTAGTCCAGCCGGCCAAAAAGCCCAAAGGCAAGAAAAAGATGGACCCATCCAAGTATTCCACCCGCTTCATCGCCCTGAAACTAGCATACCTGGGCAAAAACTTTGGCGGCTTCGAGTTCCAGGCTCAGGGCAACCAGCCGGCCATTGAGGAGGAGTTGTGGAACGCCCTCACCAAGGCATGCCTCATCTTCCCGGAAGACGAGAATGTGGTCAACTTTGATTGCTGCGAGTACTCCAAGTGTGGACGGACAGATCGCGGCGTCAGTGCCTTTGGACAAGTCATTGGGCTGAGAGTACGGAGTAACAGGCCGTTGCCTAAGAAGCAGCCAGAGATGGACGAGGAGGCAGATTTGGCAAAGGAGGAGGAAGGGCATGAGGCTGCTGGGGATGGCCAAACTAAAAAGCAGAGCAAGCCAAAAGCACCACCAAAGCCATTTGACGATATCCGCGATGAGATCCCTTACCCCCATGTTCTCAACCGCCTGCTGCCCAAGGAAATCCGCATCCTGGCCTGGTGTCCAGCACCGCCTCCCGACTTCTCCGCCCGCTTCTCATGTCGAGAGCGCCAGTATCGATACTTTTTCACACAGCCCGCCTTTGCCCCTATGCCATCTCTCATCGAAGACTCAGCCGCCGCAAAGAAAGGGGATCAAGACGAGAAGCTCATGAAGCCGGGCTGGCTGGACATTGAAGCCATGCGCGACGCGGCAAAGCGGTACGAAGGCGAGCACGACTTCCGCAACCTCTGCAAGGTCGACCCAGCGAAGCAAATCACAAACTTCAAGAGGCGCATGTTCGAGTCGGACATTGTCGAGGTCAAGGACGCAGCATCAGCTTTGCCATATCTCAAAGCCGCTGGTTTCGCCCCGGAGAACTTGGATCTCTCTTCCGGCGAGGCATTCCCCAAAGTCTATTACTTCCACGTCCGCGGCTCAGCCTTTCTATGGCACCAAATCCGCCACATGGTGGCCGTGCTCTTCCTCGTCGGTCAAGGCCTTGAAAAGCCCTCGCTCATCAGCGAGCTGCTCGACATCGAGAAGAACCCGCGCAGACCAAACTACGTCATGGCCGACGAAGTGCCCCTCGTGCTCTGGGACTGCATCTTCCCGAGCGATCTCAACGACTCCATAGCGCCGCAACGAAAAGACGACGCCCTGAAATGGATCTATGTCGGCGAGGATGGACCCAGCGGCCGCTTTGGCCAGTTCGGCATCATGGACGACGCATGGCAAATGTGGCGTGGACGAAAGATGGACGAGATCCTCGCGGGCCAGCTGCTGCAGCACATTTCGCAGCAAGGAAACAACGGCACCACTGCCGCTGCGGTGGGCAAAGCCGCACCCGGCATCGCCAATAGCACAAAGGTCTTTGAGGGAGGAAACAATGGAAGGCTGAGCGGCAAGTATCCCGGCGTGATGAACATGAAGCTGCTGGAGTCGGCAGACGAGCAGAATGACAAGTATGCGAAGCGAAAGGGGTATGCGGACGCAGAGGACATGAGGGCGAAGAAGGGGATGAAGTCGAACAAGACGGAAGAGGGTGATGCCGTCATGGCTGATGAGTAGAGGTAGAAAAGAAAAAAACAAGAGTGCGTTGTATGGGGTATATATAGATTCTAACTAATTCTAGGATACACATCTCTCAAAACAAAACTGGCATGTCCTGTGCATCTCTTCTTGGGATACAATCATTTCATTTCTCATTGGCCATCACTCTGTTATCCTCTCCCCTCCCCTCATACAAACACTCCCTCACACCCCTCCACACCGTCTCGACAATCTTCCTCTTGGGCAACAAGCCCGGAAACACCACCACAACATCCTCCTCTCCCTCCACCACCACAACGAGGTAATACCGCACCTCGAAGCCCCGAAACGCCTCATTCACCAAGATGTCCTGAATCTTCTCCGTCGGAATAAACCGCGTCGCCGCGCTGGCCAGATACGTTGCCGGGCTCTCGCTCGTCTGCACGCCCAGCCCGCGCAGCACCAGCAAACTCTCCTCCTTGTGCACCCGCAAGCTGAGCGCGTAAAAGACCGCCCCCGCGACAGGGACAAGCACAGGCAGGGTTACCGAGGCGGCAATGCTAGCGAGGAGCTTGCCGCTGGGGGTATCCTGGAACGTATCGAGGAGGAATATTATGCGGTCGAGGGAGAGCAGCGGCGGAAGAGACAAGGGTGAAAAGGGCGTTGGTGCTGCGCCAAAGGAGCTGCGCTCTTGGACCCATCGCGCATAGATGATGAGCAGCGTGACGAGGGAGAGGAAGATGCGCAGGAAGAGGAGGAGCAGCCATAGGAGGCGCAGAGGCAGCGTTTGAGGTGGGAGAGTGGTGACGGTGTATTCGGCGGTTGTGGGAGAAGGGCGGCGGATGCGCAGACGAGGGGCGGTGGTGAGCATGGCCGAAGGTTATGTCTGAGTTGTATGGGCAGTTTTGGTTATATTCTTGCAAATGAGCAATCCATGTATTGTTTCATTCGTTTCGCTTCGCTTTTATTCGTTTCGGGCGTAATGAATGGAGGAGGAAAGACTGCAACCATTCTATAAAGAGAGACGGCCGGATTCAATGGCCTTGAGCATTCGCATACGGCATGAGTTGACGCATATACAGCATCAAATCAATGTGCTGTGCTATCGCAGTGTCAATTCCATTTTCCCGTGGTGATGGATGGCATGAAGTTGAAGCTCTATTGTTAGTGGTAGCACATGTCATTCCAAGCTCCAGCACAGCTCCCCGGCCAAACGATTCCCCGCCCCCCCATCAAACCCTTTATAAGCCCAAAAATGCTCCCCTGTTACCGGCTGTAATGGTCAAACGGTGAAGGCTCTCACTCAACACTCACCTTTCCCACACCCACCCCCCGTCAGATCCCCTCCGTTCGACGCCCAGCCCGAACGCCGCGGTGGCTGCGCGCTCGCATGGGTAACCTGCGATTTGCCGCGCTGCCCTAAGCAATGGAGATGACACTTGAGGGAGGTTTCACTCTGCAGAGGACTCTCCCCCGTCGCGTGGCGGGCTGGATTACGATCGCGGAGGGCGTGGGTTGGATGGGCGAGACGGAGAATGCCGACATCATTTTTTTGATCTTTTTTTTTTCGTTTACTTTTTTTTTTGACCTGTATTACTTTTAAACAGTATCTAAAAAAATCATAGTTGCATCAAGAGACTATTCATTTTTCATTTGAAATCAATCACAAAGCGCAAAAAACACTGCAATGCAGTCAAATCGCGGCAGTTGAACCCCACCCTCCACAGCATCTTCTCCCACGCACCACTTACATGAAGCCATCACCACCGCCTATAGAGTTACCTAATCAAATACAAAAGCTTTGCTCTCGCGCATGAAGCATCATCACATCACGCATCATTGAAAAAGGATCCAAATGTGCAAAATAAAAGATACATCTGTTATTTTGCTGCAGCTACCTCACTCAATACAAAAAGAAGAATGCAAACGCAAATACATAGTATTGCCGCGAGGCAGCATTATATAGAACGCTCAGTCTGTTCGGCACAGCCGCATCTCGTGTAGCACTTTATGCAATCTGTCTCGCATGTGTGCGTGTGAGCGCACGTTTTTTCTCCTCTTTTTTCTTTTTTCCCCTTTCTCTTAGACGTCGCCGTCTTCCACCCTTTCACATGTTTTTGTTTTGTTCCGAATCAATCCGTCATCAGTCATGAAGAAATAAAGTACCAAGTTTGAAAAAAGGGAAAAAGAAAAGTCTCCAAGCCAGGATATACATTGCCCCGTGAGCACATGTAAGAGTCTAAACCCCTCGCATGGCCATCTATCCAAGAAGAGAAAAAGAAGAGAAGCCCTCCGATGCATATATCACAAAAACTCAACGTCTTAACCGAGAAACGGAGGAAAGGAAATTATCTGCTTAGAATTGCACGGATGCAATAAAGACAGTCGACATAGAGCAAACAGAGAGGAAGAAGAAGAAGAAGAGAAAGAGAAAGAGGAGTAAGAGAAACGAAACAAATATAGAGATAGTCGTCACACTATTCCAGAAACCAAGTCCTTCCATATCACACCAGGATTTTTTGCTTGCAACATGCTGCTAATAGGCACTCGCATCCCGAAAAAAAAAGTAAAGAAAGCTAATAAACAGAAAGATGAAAGAATAACAAAGATATAAAAGTCGCTGTGTGGCGAAAAAGGGCGTCGTTTAGCCATGGTGCGATCCATTCATTAAAACATCCCGCTAGACAGCTTCCTACCATGCCCCTCAATTGGGGATCGAACGACATCTCGATCATACAAGACAGGAGGCGGCAAGCCCGCCACGGGAGATCGAAGATGGCCCATGCCGGTCGCATCGCCGAAAGCCTCGAGCGGTGACCTGATGATGCTAATAGCTCCATCCTTGCGGCTGCGGCTGCCCGAGCGGAGGCGTTCGGTAGCTTTGCTCATGCGACCAGAGAGACTGCCCTCTCCCAGACTGCGGCCTCGGTTGTGTCCCTTGACAGGTGGCTCGGGGGGAGAAAGCACGGGCACCATGCCATCGTTGGGGGCAACTGCCATGGGCTCCTCCATCTCGTCGTCATCCATGACAATCTCAATCATGCCCGAGGCCACTGTCCCGGCGACGGGAGGCTGTCGTCGGACATGTGGCAAGGGGGGGTGGTGGGGGAGGAGGAGGGACTGCCAGATGCTGCAACTCTTTCAGAAAAGTAAGGGGCGCCGAAGGAGGTGGCGGCGGCGGCGGAGGCACCAGATCGCTCCTCTGTCGGCGCCATTCCGTCTCAACAATATCATCGAGGCCCCTGCCCTCATTGGCACTTCCCTTTCTCATGAAGCGGGGGTTTTGCGATGGTTCATCAGGGATTGGCGCAGACATGCTTCGCGGGATCATAGGTCGAGTTGGTGGTTGGTAAACCGTCGAGGGCAGCTGGTAGACTGTTGATGGTAACAATGTCAGTGGCGGCGGCGGCGGCGGCTGCGGCGGCTGTTGCTGCTGTTGCTGTAGCTGCTGCTCTTCCTCTTCTTCCCTTTGTGCCGCCTTCTTCTTTTCCAAAATGTATTGCGGAGAGTATTTAGGCGAACTCTGTGGGGAATACTTTTGGGAGAACGTTGTAGGAACTGGAGGTGGCGGCAGCTCTTCATCCTCCTCCTCATCTGTCTGGAGAATGAGTCTCATCGCCTTTGGCGTAGCAGGCAGACCAATCTGTGGCCCATTTCTAGCATACATGCTCCTCGGAGGCTCTGTTGCCGAGCGAGGAGGGAGATCATCAGGCTCATCATCAGCTTCTACCAGAGGAGGAGGCTTCCTAGGGGATACTATGTCGCTAGGATGGGGGATTTGAGGGCCCAGTTGTCGCTTTGCAAGAGATTTTCGTCGTTCCTCGAGCTCTCGCGCGGCTTGTTCCTTCTTCCGCTGTCGTTCATCCTTCATCTTTCGCAAATCGCCGGCGTGCTCTGTAGATGCAGCTCGGATATGAGGCAACAGCGGGGCTGGGCCGCGATCGTCACTAATTGCCGCTTCCTTTCGGCGGCTTTCTGGGTTTTCACGTCGACTCATGGCAGGAGAACTACCAATGAGGCCAACGCTCCGACTGTGCTTGGCTCTAAAGTCTTCCTGGGCTTGCATAGCCTTCCTAAAGTCTTCTTCGTCTTCCGACCCCTGGTAATGCAAGGCCGTGGCCGACAGTGGCACTGGTGACGTTGGTGACCGCGGAGCCGATCTGCTTCGCCCATGGCTTCGTCCACGAGTATCCAAAGGTGGCAAGGTCGTCTTTCCGCTCTTTGACACGCTCGCCTTTCGAATCGTCAAGGGCTCAACCGTATTCTCGAAATTACGAGTGCTGAGGATAGCCAAATCTTCCGGAGACATTGGGACAGGGGATGTGGGAGACCTTTTTGGTTTGGTCCAAGATCTAGCCGAGCCTCTACCACGTTCTTCAGATGGGTCGCGCGATTTGGCTCGTCGCTCTCGGCTGGTATGACGGCCAGTGGATGGATCCCTTTTCCGGTCCTTGCTCCCATTTCTACTTCCAGTTCCTCTGGAGTAATACTGGGCCGCTTCCAGGCTGTGGATGTAATCATCCTTGTGGCGAGGGTTAGATCGGTGACTACGGCCAGCGCTTGAGTTGGATGTGATGGAACCCGCCACAGAACCTCCGAGAGGCGCAGTACTGGGACCAGTGCCACGGCGACGAGTTGGCCAGTGGTAGCGGCTAGATGCAGCGTTTGATTGTTCAGGAGACATCGTATCATCCAATTGTGCCATGGGCTGCAGTTGCAGATGCAAATGCGCGGGAATCCGGTCCCGGGAGCCGTTTCGCTGTGCTGAGTGGACTTCCTGTAGTCTGCTCATAATCGAGCGGTCGGGAGACGGAGGCCGCTCGTTTGTATATTCGCCCGCATATCCCTGAACGACAGACGGGAACTTTTCTCTCATCATCATCGGACTAGCTGTAGCAGCACGCTGCATCGCAAGTCCCGTCGTCATGTTGTCTTGGGCTGCAGAGGACTTGCGAGAGTGGCTTGCTCGCTGCTGCTCCTGGGGCGTGTTAACGGGCTGGATGACAGCTCCGATATTCTTCAGACTATTCCTGTCAAAGGCAGACTCTCCAATCGAGGGCAAGCGGCCACGATTGAACGTTTGGCCGCCGCCAGCGCGAGCTGATGTTGGCGTATTGAACCGGCTATTGTTCGACGGGCGAAGAAACGCAGTCGCAGGGTCATAAGCACCACTTGGAGAGATGGCCGACTCCGCAATCGGCGTAACTCCAGCTGCAATGGGGGTTTGGCCTCCATCAGCCTGCGAGTAAAACTTGGCCTTTTTGCTCTGATCGCCAAACGACGTAACCAGCTTCAGCGCTGATGCTTTAGCGACGCTACGCTGAGGACCCAACTGGATTCCTGGGGGTGACAATGGAGGGCTCAGCACCTCAGGGATACTCGGCGTGACGTTTTGGAAGCTAAGTTGCGCAGCTGACGGTGAGGTCCAAGGCTCTGAAGATTCCTGGTCGGTACATGCAAAGCAGCGAATCGCCAACTGTTGCTGGCCATGCTTAATCGCCCATTCACCCCATTTCTTGACAATGGCAACTTGGCGCTCCCAGACGCTGGGGAAAGCTACGCAAGTGAGAATGAGAGCCTCCATATACATCTTGTGCGAGATGTAGATTTCAATGGCATCATTAAAGTCGCCCATGCCAAGCATAATCGTCACCGCAACGTGGACATCGCCGTTCTCCAGGAGACGCTGGACATAGACGCGACCGAGCTTTTGCTGAGACGCGTGTCCGCCAATGGAACTCAGCGCCAACAGCATCCAGTCTGATGAGGTCATATTCTGGGAGCTGGCGGCTACAATGCCTGAGTCGAAATCACCTAACCACTTGGCAAGTAATATGCGGTTTGCTGATCCGGCGGGATAGCGGCTCATTTCGTCGCGAATAAGGTCGTCCACTTCTTTGTTCCATCCGAAGATGGTGTTGAGCATCTGTCGGCGCAAATCGTCATTGGTGAGATGAGGGTAGTTTGATGGTATGGGGTGTTTGTACGGAAGGTCGCTCAAGCGCGAACGAGTATACTTGAACAGATCCTGCACCTTGGTGTCATCGGCAGGACTCCTCGGCACCTCATTTCTCAGACGAGAGGGTCGAAGTTTAGATTTGGATGAGGCCAACGACGGAGCGCTTGTGGTAGGGAGCGAGTATCCCATCGAGTAGTTGTCCAGCTCCTGCCCCTGCCCCTGCCGTCCCACGGTGGAAGTTTTCAAGGACGATCCGGCAGAGATGTATGTTCCCTCCGTCTTGGCCCGCGATCTTAGTGATCCCGCCGGCCTACCGGGCGTGCGTGAACCTGCCGAAGACTTTGACAAGGATGACATGCCGCTGCGGCTAGAGGCTGGGCTACCCGTCTCATAAACTTCATTGCTAGGTATCTCGGGGGCATTGTGCTTTACTAGGCGTTGGAAAGGAGATAGATGATCATCGTCGCTTTCGGAGACGCCCATCTCCAGGGGTATGGAGCTTGACTCGGACTCTGACGTATGAATTGTCGTAGCAGAGTGTACTGATCTGCCTCCTGTTTCTTCAGAAGTGGGAGGAGATGGCGGAAGTACGCCTGCGGGATGCTGTACATTGGCTACCATGATGGCTGGAGAGTTGAGATCGAACTGCTGTACAGTGTTATTCGGCCCGAGGGTAAAGAGGCTCGCTCCGGGGCCATAGAGAGCCACGCCTTTTACATGCTCCAGGGTTGGGATAGAGTCCCTAGTAACATGCCTTGTTCTTACGTCCCACGAAAACGTCTCTCTGATTATCACGTTAGCACAAGAACCGCCACCAAAAGCAAGAGGCCGCGCGCGTAGGCTGTGGCAGGCTGGGTGAAGGGGGACACATACGAGTCTGAGAACTGGATCACACGACCGTTCTTGGACCATCCCATCCAATTGGGGCCGGCTTGATAGTTTTCATTTCTCCGAAGCGCCCTGACTACCTTGGGTTCCTCTGCGTTGTACGACTTGGCCACGCTCCAGACCCGCAGGTCGCCGTCGTGCATCTGGACAGCCAGCATGTCTGACTTTTGCTTTGAGGATGATGCGTGCCAGGCAAGCGTGACAATGGGCGATGGTCCTCTCGAGGTGGTCAGGTTGTGTAAGATGGTGAAGCGAGGCTGTAATGTCGCGATTAAAAGTGACCCATTTTGATAGCTAGATGTCGACTCAGTAAGTAATGGACTTTAGATGCTGGCATTCGATTACATACCCAATGGCAAAGGTTCGGCAGTCAGACGACGGAGCCAGTGCCGTCACTGCAATCTGATCTATCGTCCTAGCTGAGATGTGCTCGGACGTGGTAGGCTCAAAGAGGATGATATTTCCTTGGGTATTGCCTATACAGCCAATGTATTAGTTGATGCCTGCCAGATGGTGCGGTATTCGTGAGCCGTCTCTTACCAAATGCTACGTTTCCATTTCGCATCCAAGCGGCAACCGTGAGCGTCTCGTACGAAACGAAACGAGAAATCTCATCACCAGTCATCAAATCCCACACAATAGCCGTCTGCCCAGCGTCATAGCTCACGACAAAGCGGCCAGCGCCGATTTCACTCTGGTTGTCCACTGCAATCAGTTGGATATCGTCCACATGGCGAGAGAATCTTCGCTCAATGGTGAGAGTATCGTGGTGGCAGCACACTATTGACGGTCCTTGGGCGTAGAGGAAGACGGATGCCGTGGCGGCCGAGGGGATGAAGTATTTGAGGTCCTTTGCCGTTGGCATTTTGGGGGCTTCCGGTGGTGATGGACGGCCTCGTGCGGTCGATGATTTACCGGACCGGTTGGAAACGGTGTGGTTATGTGATGCGGACGACATGGCTGCGATGGTGCTGTCAAATCGTCCACGATGGCCAGCAGTATCGGGCCCGAAATTATATTGACCGATCTAGTCGGCCTGGCACCTCTGCGTCTGCAGGGACAGTCTTGCCCCAAAAAAATGCAAAGCACACTAAGCTCGTGAGACAGTACCAGATCCGGTGTCACAATCCTATTGCCAGTCCAAAAGTCCGACTCTCGAGGAGCGCTCTCTGGGCGGCAAGCTGCGCGTGTTTTAGGTATCAACCATCACATGGAACCCAGCTACTGCCCGCTCCCGGACACACAAGCTTCAGCAGCGATGCAATCAACCAGATATATGTCTTTCTCTCGGGCCGTCGACAGATGGGAAGCAAGTTATCAAGAGGGTATTGGACTCGGTAAGAATGATTGTCGAATTGGTCGATTGTTGGTAAGGAATCAAGGTATCAAGTATGTCGTCGAAGAGGGTTTGAAGATGCAAGGCTTAGCCACAGAAGGCTGCGACAAGGCAAAACGGACAAGAAAAGGTCAGGCAGCCTTAACGGAAGAGGGCGGCGTCACAGCTTTGCATATAAGAGAGCACTTGTAGGCAAAAGGAACGAATGTTTCTGTGATATGCCGGAGAATGTTAGGGGAGGGGCTGATCTGATTAGCTCGGCGCTTGTTCGAGCCGCCTAGGGATGCTCCTGTTCGAGGATTAGGAGTTGCGGATGATGCAGGCGGATGCAGGAGAGGTTTGGCAGGATGCAGAATGGTGGTCACCCGGTTAGGAAGTCTGCAAGCGAGGAGAGCTTCTCTTTGTCCGCTCAGGCTTGCTTGTTTCCTCTTCTGCTACTGTTCCCAAGCCTGGTGAGACGGCCAAGATCAGGACGTAAAAGAGAAGAGGAGGAGGAGGAGAAGCAAGCGTAAAAAAAAAAATGAAGATAAAAAAGAGAGAAATACGGAGCTGGTAGAGAGGAGAGGTGTGGCCCTGGTCCAGATTCTAGTCCAGGATTAGGCGCAAGACACACACCACTCACACGCGGTGAGGCAGGTAGCTGCTTAGCAGTATCTGGACAGGTTGGCGAGCAGGATGAGAAACTGGAGGTACGAACGGTTCTCGCAGCAGTCGCACCAAGGCCCAAGTAACAAGACCTGGCCGGGGTCTGGTGTGATGGGTCCGATGGAGAGCCAGACGAGCATGGCGCCTATGCGGCCTTGACGAGGCCTGTCAATGGACGGGGTTGGCTGCCATATAAAATTAGAGTGCAAAAGCTGCTAACGGCGGCCGTCTTTGGAATGGAGCGGAGCCGGTCCGGCAGCCAGAGACAGGCCACGGCGACCAATGCGCGTCGAGGCTGCAAAACGCTTGTGCCTACAGATGCTCATGCATGGCGCCCATGTTTCGACTATCTGCAGCATCACGGCTCGCAAACGTCCAGAACCTTACAGTAGCTGCAACTGCAACTGCAACTGTACCTCCCTCGCTACCGAGCACCGGTACCGAGTCGGGCTGCCAACCACGCTGCAACGCTGCCATTGTCGTCATTCCAGTCCGGGGCCAGACACTCTTTTTCCTCGACCTCTCTTCATCCTCTTTTTGGCCCCGGCGAGCCGCCCAGATAGTCGCCTCCTACGCGCGTACGTCCGCAGTGGACCCAGCTAAGCATTGACGAGGCGAAAATAGTCTGGCGAGGCAAATGGCGATTGCGAGCCAACTAGGCATCATGGGCTCAGATCCTCAGACGGACAAATTGACGACAGGTGATGTACAGGCGCTAGCGGGCTGCGTACCGCTGGAGTAAAGGTGCCCTTGTTGAGGCCCTTGCTTAGCCTCGCACCCCGGGCAAGACATTCGATATCAACCTATCAGGGCCTCTGAGAGCAGCGAGGACTTGGGCGAATAGCTGGCGTCTGATTGCAGTTGCATTCTTGTTCGTGTTTGTACAGTATTGCTTGCTAGTAGTCTTGCTAGTAGTCTTGCTACAGCAGTAATGGTGATGCTGCTTATACATGCAAGTGTGTATATGCACTCCGTATCCCATGTTCCCGCGCGGATGCACGAAAGGACGGCGTTGGTGACAAGTGCTTGTATCTGCAGAATCTTAGACTCGGTGTCTATGCATCCATCTCCTGCCATACAGGTACACGAGTGCTACTGAACCTACCACGAGAAGCGAGTGCCCTCGGCTCCTCTCCTTACCCCGACTTGCGGCGCCATTGACCGTTCCACCGCCGGCGATCTGGCCTCTGTGCGAGCATTTCTGAGTGATTGAGCGGTGCCTTGCAGGGGAGGAAACGGTGCAGCCTGCGTGGTGAGACCTGCAGCGAGCACCGGCGCCGTACAGCATCGTGTCTTGTCCTGGGCCGGCGATTGTCCTCCACAATGGGCGCTGGGGCACGCATCGACGCGAGCGGCCCCTTTGGTCTCATTCGCGCGTCTGCGCTGCTCTGCATTGCCTCATCTCGCCTCGCCGCAGCGCTCGCAACTGATCGTCCGTCTCGCCGTGGCCAGCCATCCATATCGCGGTGGTTGTTGGAGCCAGAGAGGGTCAAGCGCAGATGCATGGCTGGAGCAGCGATTTTGGGGCTGCGGTCGAGAGCGGGGCGGCGAGGGCCTGTGGCTCAATGGCAGCAGCCGTCGAAGCGCCGAGGTGTGTCGCGGCCGCTGATTGGACGCGCCAAATGCAGGTGCGCGCCGCAGCCTGGCCAATCGGCGGCTCGATCACGCCTGGCCGCAGGGGTCCAATCGCTGTATCCCGGCCCGCTAAGCTGCGCCGCAGGGATCAGGGGTGCACCACCAAAACTCCAGTCGTCGTCTATACTGTACTGTACTTCTTACTTGTCCTGGCAGCATGACTTCCAGGTTGCAATCCAGTCAACAGCAGTCTCGGTGCGCATAACTGCGGCATCCAGCAATCAAACGCCTGCCGCCATATCGCGACATGCTCGAATCACAAACCACCAGGCTCGCACATCCTTGTCCCTCCTGCCTCTATCGCGGCTGCACCTGTTTGCCGGCTTGTATCAGATGATTGCTGAGACAGATGGATTTCAGCTTGCATCCGGTTTCTCTTATTTATCACCTTTCCCCGAGTTCTGTTTCTTGCTAGCCTCTCCTTGAATCAGCGCGCTAACACATTTCTCCAGCAAGCTTGTCCGCCGTCTCCGCAATCACATCTCTCCGGCTGCTCTTGTAGCATCTGCCTCTCTTCTCATTTGCTTCGCAAAGCAAACCCCTGGTGATCCTGCCGCGGCAGGGAATCTCTCTTTACAAGACTATCCTAGCAAAGCGACATGCCCGGTTCAGTCTGGCAATGGAGACTCTGTTGCTCGTATCTTACTCTTGCGCGGTAACAAAATGCCGAAAACACACGTGCGACATGCTTTGCAATGTCTTAGACTCTTTACCAAAGCAAGCTCCGTATGCGCAGTCATCCAGCCATCCGCTATACGTGGGATCGCGCTCTCTTCACATGCGTGCTACGCATTCCAGGTCAACCACCACAATTGCCAGTAGACTAAACTATTGTTATAGTAAATTACTTCCATCTTACGCAACGCCACGACGGGAAGGATTCAAGACAAGCAGATATCACACTGTTAGGCAGCAAAAATCGATCCCAGCCCAAGTGGGTGATGGCCACTTGAGACATACAAGTAGGCGCCATCGATGCTGGTCTCAGCGACCAACGACAAGTTTACTAAATTGGGAATCCATTGAGGCCCAACGACGACATATCCGCTGACTTATACGGAAGACTATCTCGCTTTCTTGCCGCACCCTGTCGGACTGTGACCTTGTGACGCAGCTTCTGGCCTTGCCTCTTTGCGTTCTCGTCACACTCAACGTCCAAAAGTCTCGTGCTCGGAGCGCCACTCCGTGGAAGGGATTAATTAAATTGCTGCCAAGCACGGCACGACCACGTTTTCTACTCCGAGACAAGACAGGGAGCCCAAAACGCGAGGACCACATGCTCGAAGACGCGGCATAATGGAGGGTCATAATTGATGACAATTTTCCCTCCCAGCTGTACCGACTTACATCCATGAGCCAGTCCTCAAATAAGACGCTTCCTTTTACTGTCGGGTAGCGGAATCTCTTCCGAGATACTGTTGAACGTTGATGCAGGGCCTACGGGCAACTGTTATCGTCGGTGTCACATCAGAGCGGAGAGTCTTGAAATACGGTGAAGCAGACGACATCAGGAGCCAAGACAACCATGACGTGGGGAGCGTCCGAGCCACCCTTGCCAGACAACATGCCTTGTGTGGCAACTTGCTGCGGCTGTTGGCATATCCGGTCTCGCTTCGGCCGTCGAGAAACACAATCGACTAGCCAGGACGTCTGCGAGTCGGTATCACTCAGCTTCCGACTACGCAGTCCAGCTTCGGGCTCCAGATCTAATTCTCGCCGTGATATCGTGCCTTGCTTTGTAAGACTGTCTAATTTGTGCACATTTACTTCATCTAGGACTATACATGGAAACTTTCGGTGACATTCATCTAATGTTCCAGCCGTGCTTTCAGCTGTTACATCCAGCCAGCTTTTTCAGCCGACGTTCAGGCCAACAGGCCCGAGCTTGGAGAGATTTTTTAACCAAACATTTCGTAGATAAATATGTAGGATTCTGTTGGGTGAATCTCCCTACCAACTCTGAGGTCATTCTAAGAGCCTATTGGTTTGAAGCATCAGTTACCCTTTGCTACTTGGCAGAAGAAATATGCAAAATCGATACTTTTGAGAGTCTTATTCCCAAACCTAAAAGTGATCTCCAGTAGAGGACCAGTATTGATGACTGAACCATCATTTACACTGCAAAATATCAAGTCCCGAGACATCTCGCCTCTGCTGCAGCAAAAGGAAACGACTTTGTTCTCCTTGATCCGTCGGATTTCTCGCCAACCCAAACATGTCGAAGTCACACAAAAAAAAAAAAAAAAAAAGGACAAGGAAACAAGATTTTCATGCTCTGTATGATTGCTGAACACTGCAAAACACTCATCAAATGTTTATTGTGCAATAGATGTCTTTTTCTAATACAATCTCTGGAAGTTTGTGAAATCGAGGCTCATCTTTCACATGCACATTCTTTTTCGTGTCCACTTGGCGATGGCCCTTATCATGTGTTGATAGATTGAGCCTCTCTAGAAACAATTTGGAGAGAATCCTTTCTCAAGTATCCTTCTTCTACCCTCCTTCCATATCTTGCGGTTGGTAAGGCTTCTCATGGCGATCCCACATTGTAACAATCCAAGTCCTTGTAAGTGTTTGCCGGACTCAATTTATGAGAATGCTTGGCCGAATCCCTCGCTAATCAGAGCAAGAAAGGAGGTATTTCACTAGAGGATGCCAAGAAAATGGGAGAAGAGAAGCTCGGCTACGGCAAAGAAGGATTAATTTATGTTTCGTATGAAGTACCTGTCAAGTAGGATGCAACATGCTATGCCACTGCTACCTCCAAAACTAACCACAGGCATTCTTCGAGTGTATTTAGCTATAAGGGGGCCATTAACATTCAAGATAGATACTGGAAGGTCTATAAGAACCCTTTCTCAATCGCCACACCCACTAAATCGACCTGACTCCGTGGGTATGTTGGAACAAATGTCTTCTCTGGCTGTAACATTGCCTCCACTTCCTTGTATGGAAGACGAAAACCTCGGTCTGATGAGCAAGAAGCAGAATAGTTGGTGAATCAAACCTCATGTCGTTGCAACTAGAAGCGTTTACTCGTATGAAGGATATGTACTTTTATTCGCGTGAAGGAGCTTGGCCCTCTTGGCTAAAGAAGAAAAAAAGACAAGTCAAAGCAACATATATTACTTTAACATTACTTTTACGCCTTCACAATAGCAACACACTTGGCAATCCAGGTAGCTAGTTCTCCTTGCTCTATCTGTGGCAACCTCGTCATGACATTCTTCACTACTTGAAGGAACTCGTATGCCGATGAGCGTGAATCGTATGAGTCGTCTCGTGTGAACTCCTCGTCACAATACAGAGAGATCATCGGAATGGTAAAGGCAGTTCGACATTATGTTTAGAACAAGGATATGCAAGCTATAAGATATTCTCAGTACAAGCGAGAATCCTCCATCCTCATGAGGATCCTACAGGCATCCAAATAGAACTTGACCGTAATAAACGCTACGTCCAAAGACGTTTGTACAATACATCACCTTTCAGAAGCCACGAATCACACTCCAGACATTACAGGTGCTAAAAGCGAAAATACAGATTGCAACATGTCAAATCAAGATAAAAACACCCCTTCCATCGGCGACGGATCAAGTTTGTATTCTCTTGGCCAAACGAGATGACAAAAAGACGCTCCATTCAAACAATTTCGCTTCCCATCTCAACCAAATAAAATAGTGCCATCACACCCACTCACTATCAATCTAGGCACCATCAAATACAGATATAACGGCGCTTGGAAGAAGGCGCTGTGATATCAGACATCATATAGCGCAACCCCTCTCCCCTCCCGCACACACCACATCTCGAACGCCCAACATCAAAAGCACATGCATCAGATTCTCAGGGCGTAAATCACACTCAGCCCGTATCAACCATGTATCATAGGCCACAGCCCAGTCTCAGCTTCTCCCAAAGGATCCCCCAGCGTCGCAATCACGGGCCAAGCTGTGACAAGAGAAGCGCCACGGACATGAAGCTCAGATCACGACACCTGGAGATGTGACGGGGACCCTGGGCCTTTGGGTCCTCTCGCAGCAGCAAAAGTTGCCGCCGCTTAAGAGCAATCACAGCCATTCACGCGCGGCATCACATGGGGCGTATAAATTAGACGGCGCTCAAAAACAGTCACAACTTACCTATCGGACGATACGAAGAGAAGAAGAGAGCACTAGCTATCTAGCTAAAAGACCAAGACCATGTTTACCTCGCATAACGCGGTCGGTTTGAAAAGCCCCCCATTGTTGAGTCAGAGATGCTAATTATAATGCCTCAATGAGCTCTTTGTATTGGGCATGACAGCGAGCTCAAGTGATCAAAGCTTCAAATAAGCTACAAAGGCACATGATTCGTCAAATCTCCATCGCATCTCCTCTCCACGTGGTTGGCTGATTTACAGCCAACCAGATGCATTTGCCACCGTAACATCCGGCGACTATCTGCAGCGAATAAGGCGGCAGTAACGCAGTGCTACAAGCCCATTGGCCACACGAAAGCCGAACACCCAGTAAAGCCCGCTTTGACAGCCCCCCCCAATCCACTTAATAGGGCAGAAGATCAGCGGGGAAGAAGATTGAACCCTTCAACAGGCAGAACTTCTTTCACTGTCCGTTTGGGAAACCTTCACGTGCCATCGCTGAGTGGACAGATGGAAATCCCGAGGGAACGAACCAGCAGCCAGCGATGGCCAAGTACAATGTACCTATACACCCCATAGATGGAGTACAACGTTGCTGTCACATCTTTAAATAAAGAGGAAAATGTCGGGGTTCAACCCCACAGTGAGGGAACCAGTTACCAAGCTGGGAAGGCGTCCAAAGAAAGAAACTCGCAAAAGAAAATAAGACGGATACCAACCAATCTTGACAGTCAGACAAAAAGAACCAAAGCAAAAAAAAAAAAAGTCGGATGCCCAAATGGTAGCATCAGCGACACACCCCAGTAACACATCACATTCAGGTACACACTCTAATGTTCGGAGCGCAGTAAGAAAGTGAAAAGAGAAGCTGCATGCATGCAGTTCAGCCCCCCTTCACAGCACACTCACACTCACACACCACAGGAGGATTATTATGCATGCCCCGAACCTCGTCACCCAGCTAGTGCCGACCAAGCCCGATGGCCGGCTTGTTCCTGTCCAGCAACCACTCCAAAGCAGGCGGAGTAATACAAACCTACTTCTGTACATACTTGCAAGTAAGCTGGGCTGAGCGAGTTGCGCAAGACCAACCAAGTAAGCCCGCTACAAAGGGCTGACGGCCAATATTATTCCGTCTTGCTCTTTTGGGGCCAGAAAATAATCAGAAGCACCGCAGCAGCATTGAGACAAGAATAGCAAGCGTCTAGTGTTCCCTTGGTAATCAGCTCTCTCTCAGCAGACCGCAACTCTTCTTCCACACCGACCATCTCAGCTGTAACAGCACATGTATGCCAGCACAGCTAGAACCCACTCGGTGTGCAAGGATATTCATGCACGAGGAAGAAGGAAGAAAAAAAAAGGCACAGCAAATGAAAATACCACGTCGAGTGTGTGCGACGCACGCAATTTAGCGAGATAAGGTGCAGTGCGTGCAAGAGTAAATAGTGTGCCTCGTACCAGCACCAGCGCAAAAGCCTTGGCTGCATCGATCGTGCCTACATCGTACATGAGACAAGCATATGGGAGGGAGGGGTTGGGACCACTTACAGCAAAGCAAAACTTGGCTATCACGGGCAGCGCATTCCGGCGAGCCGCCTGCTGTAAGGCAAGTTGTGTTTTTGTTAATATCGCCCTGCATGAAGGGGGGAACCTAATTTATTTACTTTCTGAGAGCTCTCTCTCCCTGCGTGTGAAAGCTCACAAAGTGTACAACACACCAATTCAGCTAGAAAAGCAAAAAGGGATTGAAAGGGAAAAAAGTGACTGGTGATAAAAATCAAAACAAGGCAGGAAAAAAAAAGGTTTATAGACGCCCTGCATAGATTGGCACTTGTAAGGTCAGGCAGCTACAGGTACACTTGATAGCTGTAAAAACCAAGCTTTCTCAGCCCGCTAATGAAAAAGTATACTATTTAGCGATCCAACCAAGATTGACAGTCAGCCACAAGAGCGAATCCTTTCGCAATCAATTACTCATATAACACGTCGCATTGAAACAAAAAAAGAAAATACCTGTATTGAAAATGTAAGAATGACCAAAGTAAAAGGGGAAAAAAACAAAACAAAACGTAATCCCAGCGGCCGCCCAGAAACACTGTAGCGCACGAAGTAACACTCTTTACTTTTTTTTTACCACTGCATGAATTATTGCTCGTGTTTCGCACCAATAATATGCTATGTAAAAAGAAAAGAAACCCAAGGGTAAACAACACTCCCCTCCACGAAAAGCAATATCGGAAAACAATCCCGAAAAGGGAAATAATATCAACAAAAACAACACACAAGATGCCGACCGCCAGAGCGCGTTAGCTTCAGCTAAACTCGCACAAAACTTCCATGTGAAATTCAGCCCTCTCTCATCCGGGGGGGGGGCGCTTCCCTTGGCAAACAATTTGAAGCGAAAATTGGGAGCGAGGGAGAACGCCACAAGTGTCGCACCGCATAGGGTCGGTGAGCGCAACCCTGCAGTGTGGCGCTTTTTTCTCATTCATGCTGAAAAAGAGAGAAAGTCGGTGACAGACAGCCCGTGTGTTGCTTTGCTTCTTTTCAGCTCCCCAGCTGGGGGGCTTTTCGTTGGGATCGGGATTTTGGGCGGACCAAAATCCGGGTGGCTGCAAGCTTCGTTTGTCGCTGTTTGCTTCCCTTTGGTTCGGAACAGGAAGCGCCGGGCCTAAATTACCAGGTGTGGGAAATTAGAGTAGGCATCAATGTCGGCATTTTCCTTCAGAACTCATTCAGCCCATTCAGCCATTCATTCATTCACGCATGTGGCGCTGGGCACTGTGGTTGAAACTCAAAAAATAGAGGCTGCAGACCGCGTGGCGCCCACCTGGAAGAGCGGGTAAACCACATGGCAGTTGCACAGTTTCAATAAGAGGAGACGCGGAGAGATGGAATCAAATTGCTTGTTTTGAATAGAACTAGTGATAGTATTCATCAAAAATGGGGGTATCTTGTCAAAAGAAAAGCTATCTAAACTATGCTAAAAGTAATCGCCATGTTATGCCCTGTGTTCCCAGTCCGTCGTAACGGAGGAGTAATGCTAATGTTCCCAACGCCAAGTAAGAAAAAACACTGTTGTGTGTGTGATATTGTTCCCAAGTAGCCCTGATCGCTCTTCCTCGTCAGAAGAGGGTATCCCTAATAAAAATGAAATCCCACGCTATGATCGCTGATAAAAGAAAAAACAAATAAACTCCCAGATAATGCCGTCATAAGTATTAAATCGGAGTAATAAGAAGAAGAAGAGCACAAAAGAAAGGGATAAAGTGTGTTCCGGGGGTATCAAGTGAAGGTTTGCTGAAATGCGCTGTTGGCGCCGGAATAGAAGGGAAGAGAAAAGAAAAGCCGGATTAGGCCGATATCTTTTGTTTAACCGATTTGGCCGCGGTAATTGGCAGAGTTCGGTTGAACTGTGATGGAAAGAGGAAAAAAAAGCAGGTAAAAGTGCCCCGGCTGTGGGGGAGGGGTGAGGATGAGTCAGATTGTGTTCGGACCGCTGGTAACTCCCGCCGGTGCCCCGATTTCTTCCTTCAAGCGCTGTAAATCCTTTGATAGCGCCAAAAAATGATATTGCAGTGGCTGTGCTAAAAACAGTCATAGAAAAAGTGTCGTAAAGTCGTGAGACAGTGCAGATGCTGTCAGTCTATTAGGAGGCTTTTTGAGTAATAAAGCCGTGAATTAGAAGAGAGAAGAGCCCATACGCCCGCGCATGACCCGAGAGTAGTGGCGTAGATTTACTCGGAGATGGGAGTCATGGAGGAAAGCTTGGACTTGGGGCTCTTCTTGGAGCTAACGTGAGCTCGGCTCTTCTTCTTGGCGGCCAGCTTGCGGCGCTCCTTCTCGAGCATGACCTGGCGGACAGCCTCGCGCTGGACAGCAGCCAGCTTCTCGCGCTGGGCCTCGAGGACCTCGAAGTCGGTCATGCGAGGAGGCGACTGCATCATGATGGGGGAAGACGAGGCGCTGGAGCTGGCGATGCTGTGGCTGTCGTCGTCGAAGGGGTCAGACAGGAGAAGGTCGTCGTCGGAGAGGAAAGAAGTGGCGCGCTCCTCGCGGCCAAACTCGGACAGAGACTCGCGTCGGGGCCACGAGGGGAATGCGCAGGAGGCATCGCGGGTGCTGCGCAGGTTGGAGGGGCTGATGTCGATGGCGGCGGACATTGCGCTCGCCGAGCTGTATGAGCTGTATGAACCGAACATTGTGAAATGTGGTTGATGTGGTTGATGTGTGGAGAGTGGTGGAAGTGGTTTGCAGATCAGGATGGCCCGAATCTGGGGTTGAGATGGTTTTTAAGTGTTGTGCGTGTTGATAAAAGCCGGCTCGGTAGACAATAGGAGTTGGCTCGGCTTCTAGCTATTGATGGCGGCGGAAGCGTGGGGTGTTGGTGTTGGTGCGTGGGTGGGTGGCTGCAAGCAAGATGGCCCAAGAGGATGGTGGCTATGGAATGATGATGGAAGAGAGGATTGCAGATGATATATGTTGCTGACCACGGATGGCACGGTGAGATGGATCGTCGAGACGAATGTTTGCTATGGCCGAGGAAGCTGGAGAGAGGGAAGCCCGTGGCACTTATATCGCCCATCACGGGCGGGCACGAGTGAATCATCTGGGAGCTGGGCCGGGGGCGTGCGCGAAGGGGGCCGATGGGCGAGATGGGGGAAAATGGGGGCGCCGTTTGGAAGCACAAGGGCCAGGGAGGGGCGTGGCAGCAAGGGATTTGGCATTGCGGCGCCGGGCTGGGGGGTTTTATCAAAGCACAAGGGCAAAAGGGCAATCAAAGAGGTTGCAGCCATTGCGTCGACGCCCCCCCCCCTGGCCCTTGTGCTGGTCCTGGAGCTCCGACCGGCTATGCTGCTTCGGCTTTGCAACTTGAGATGAGAGACAGCAAGACCCGACGCCACGACACCGACACGACACGTTTGAGGCGCCAGCCAGCCAGCCAGTGCAGCAGCCCAGCCCAGCCCAGCCCTATGCGTGCGCGCATCCAAAACGGAGACGAGCCGGACACGCACCGTCACACACAAATGGCGGTGTTCGGGAATTCTGACCGCCACTGCCTGTGCTCTGCGTGTGCGCTGGCGCTGATTGGGCTGGCCAAGCAGGTTATCGGGCGGCGCACGGGGGGGGAAGAGGGAAGATACGGAGCGATTTCGTATCAAGTGGCACACGAGCAACTCGAGCAGCTACTAGCTCTCCGGAACGGCATCTGCCCGCCAACTGAGAGACACGACCCAAGACAAAGAGAAAAGCAGGATTCACTCAACCAGCCAGCCCGGGAAACGGCCGCGAGAAGTGCGTGTCTCGTTGGAATATACTTGTACAAGCACTTGTAGTATAGGTATAGACGGGCAAACCAACCAAACGGCTCCGCCGGGCGTGCCCTAAAAGCAAGCTCCAGCTTGGGGAGGTCATGTTGCATCTGGGGATGACTATGCGCTTTGTTTGACCGGTCGCTCCATTCAAGTTTACGCCCCAGCTTTGCTTTTGCTTTTTCCTTCTTCTCTCGTTGCTACGTACCTAATGTACCTAGGTAGTCATCAAAAAGAAAAGACAAAAAAAAAAAGACAAAAAAAAAGCATCCATTCTGCTTGCCCTGGTCGCGCGCATGGTTGGGCACCGCGGCACACCGCCCCAGCTTTCCGGTCAGCCAGCCCAAGCAGGGAGACCTGGCACCAGCAACCCCCCCCAGGCCCTGCGACACAGCAGCCAAGTTTTCCCGGCGGATGGCCTTCCCCGGCATTCCGTCTTGCTGGATCTGCCACCGCCGTCTCAGCGCACGTCCCGCCCTCGGTCTGGGGAATCTGGCAAAAAGCCATCTCGCGGGTTGGCCTTTTTTTTGTTTTGCTTTTTCGCCTATTTGCTAGTATAGTTGCTAGCTAATAGGTGCCCCCTTCAAAAGGGATATGTGCAATCTGATATATCGCAAAGTCTAGCTACGAGTCTAACACCGCGTAGTAGAGCCGCTGCTATCGGCGGAGGTCAAAGGCATATCCGCCGACGTGTAGTCAAAAACTCTCTCCGCACTCCAGGACCCGTACGCTACCCAATCTCTTTTTGACGAGCAGACAAAACAAGAAGGAAAGAAAGCTTAGTGCTAGAGTTTTTTTTTTTTCGCTGCTTGGCTTGTAGTGCTTATCAAAGCAAAGTATGGCCGAAAAAAGCAACCGTTGTAACAAGGACCCCAAAAGATCAATGTGCACAAGAACCCCCAGAAAGACACATGCCCGAAACGGACAGATCTTAGTGGCCAGAACGAAGCTCGGCCGCGCTCTCCCCGAGAAAAGATTACCGTGGAAGAAGTGAGATAAGAAAAATGCTAGAGGAAACGGGCCGCAACGGAGAATAGCCGTCGCTGGTGCCACCCCGAAAAGACGCACACAAACGACCAGCAACCTGGGAAGAGAATAAGATCAATCCATACCACCTACTGCTAATTACGGAGTAATCCCACGCTCTCCGTCTCAACGGCCTGCCTGCCCAGCGATTAGTTTGAATGGCATCATCAGCACCAAAGAAGCATGGGACCCAAGTTTGACGGTCTTCCAGTATTCTATTCGGGGGTATGATCTGAGGAGAGCCCCAGGTGCGCGGTAACGGATTGCACAGCACCCGTGCCCCAGCATCACACACTGGTTGGGTCACGGAAGCGTATCTGGGTAGGTGATACCGTAATGAGACCAGACAGGATGAACAGCAAAACGGCTGACGGAGTGACTTTGCGAGCGAGGGGGGGCATGACAAGCTCGTGCTCTCAAAGTCTGCCTATTCCTGCTGTGCTGGCGCTGGGGGTGGGCGATAGCCGGTCCCGACACTCCCCTAGCCCTCCAAGCCCAACCGTCTTCTGTAGAGCAGCCAGACGGCCACCACCATCTGGTCGGCGCGCGTATAGATGGGTAGATTAGTATACTACGGGCATACGAAGCGGTCGAGTGGTACACGAGTCGCAGCTGCGCGTAGCCCGTCCACGTAGGTACCTGCCTGGCAGGCAGCATGTCCAGTGTGTACAAGTATGACGGCGGGATACGGAGCCTGGAATCCCACGCCCAGCCAACCACGGCCGCAAGATTCCAGCTCTGCGACGTGATTCTCTCGCCGTGGTGGCCTTTCTGGACGGCTGCCCTCCCACCGGCTGCGTGCGCGCCCTGCCATTGGCCGCGGCCCGCCAGGCGGTCAAGCAGCGGCGTGCTGTGTCGCAGCCCGATAAGTGTCCTTCTGATCGCAGCAGATACATGATAAGGCACCCTCGCGATACCGTAACACGCTGTTCCTTTTAGCGCCAGCCTATACATGGCCGGGTACATGCTGCTAGGCTGGCGGCCTGCTGCGGCGGTGCGGTGTCCACGGCGGTCCTGCTAGTACCGACCAGGCTCTTTGGAGGTACCCAGCATCCATTTTCCTAGGCGCCTGGACAGCCAGCTCACCGTGCTTTCGCGAGGGAGGGGAGGGGAACGAGGGAAAACGGCCAGCTGGCGGCTTGTTCCCCTCATCGGCGCTCTTCAAATGCTCGGGGGGGTGAGTCAGGTCTTTGCGCACCGCCATTTCGGCTCCTCTTCTCCAATCGACTCGCTGGACCAATAACGGAGCACAGAAGGACGAAACAAGCCACGAGAATAATCTGGAGAGAACAGTTGAGCAGGAGACGAGCGAACCGGCGGGCTTGTGCTATTCCTGGGGGAAGAGGAGCAGCCGCAGCGTATCGCGAAAGTCCCCGCCAAGGGCTGTGCGATGACAGCACCAGCACATCTGACACACCCCCCGGACTCAAGTGTATAAGAGACAACGAGAGAGAGAGCCTGACATCGGAGGTTGCAATCGACAATCCTTACGGTACACACTGCTTTCTATTCTGAGACTGAGGATTTTGCCGCTTACTGTTCGGAAATGGATAGGGAATGCGATGGATTTGCACAGTCAGATTCATTAATCTGGCATCCCAGCATTCCGGGACCCTTGTGCTACGTAGCATTCCCGCGGTTCTTGCGTATTGATATCACGATTACTAAGGCTTGTCTGCCCGTGTTTGCCCTACCAGTATTTGTAAGGGCGAGAGTTGAGTAAGAAGAGAGTGGTGCTGTAAACGCTCCCACTTGCAAAACCCACCTATTACGGAATCTGCCAGCATTAGAACCGTCAAAACCCCCCACGATATAGGCAGCGATGCCGTCCGGAACTAAAAAGCAGCACAATGCACGTACTCATGCACTCGACCCGTAACTGCCGCAGGCCACATCTATCGTCTCCCCCTCCCCCCCAGCAGTCTCGATTCTTCCATTTGGAAAAAGATGACATATTCCACAGCTGCTTGCTGTGACGTCAGTGAGTACGGAAGAGTCATGCCACCGTGGTTGACGTGATGCATGCCCGTGCTGGTGGTATTTGGTATAGGGTACCAGATCTTTTCTCGCCCCGACCGCCGGAATTGCAAATACTACCGTGCTACCGAAGAGAAAATTATCAAGGCAGCGGTAATCAAGCATTCCAAATGCTTTCCCAATGTGTAAACAGACCTATTTTATCGCCAGGGAGCGGGAGATCCCTTGCCGGGGGGGAGGGAAAAGGGCTGCTCCTTGCTTCAAGGGTCGCCTCCTTCAGTGAGCATTGCAACGGTGATGATGACAAGAGGTAGGGTCTGCGAGCCCACATTTTGTCCACCGCGATCAGATGCAAAAAAGAAGATTTCAATTAAACTACAAGTAGAAAAATTTTCACACAAATTTTACAAAAATCCACTTGCCGGTGAAAAAAAAAAAAAAAAAAGAGTCCAGCCCTCTCATCTTTTTTTAAACCCCCAGTCTGCCATGTTGGCCATGCATAGTGGGCTCCCGGCATCTCGCTTGTCGCCCAGCCATCTCCATATATCGGGCCCCTTCACCTTAGAAGCATGTTGGGAAAGGGGGGGTGTGTTTTACCACTGCATGGATTCTGACTTGTGGCATCTACTGTTATCAGACGGAGTCACTGCATCTTGCAGCGTGCAGCATGCATGCAACATGCAACATGCGACATGCATCACCGCGATACGGCACGCAGCCATCTCTCCTCTGACCGCTCCTGCAACATGCACCTCTGACTTACGCGACAACAAACACGCAGCCAAGAGATAGACTCATATCATATCTCCTAGCGTATGACGGGGGCCCTGCGATTATGTATGTAGAGTGCTCACACCGCAGGAAAATAAAATAAAAATGCCACAGCCGGCAAATCGAAGCGCTCGAAATCTTCTCTTCCCTGACTCGGGAGACCTTCTAGATTGTTTTCCGCGCGTGTTCTCTTCCTAAACGGGAATGACACCCCTCTGGAATAGGAGGAACCAGCAAATCAGAAATTTGTGATTTCCTCTTGTTTTACCTTGATTAAAATGCCTTACCCAGTAGCTTAATTTACCAGCTCTGCGGATATCGCCCATCAAGCAAAACGAAAGCCAAAACCAAATCCACGGTCCGGACATCGTCCTTGTTCTCCCCCGAATCTCCACTTCCTTGGGTAGGAGGTAGAGCCAGGGCCCGGGCCGGTAGAGACTAAGAAGCAAACCGCTCGCACTCTCTTTCTTCTCTGCACTAATTCTTTGCTTCGTTGGTCAAAGCGCTTTGGACCCTGAAGGCGGGTTCCCAGAGATTTTTTTTTTTTTTTTTGCTTCCTTCTTCGGTGCCTTTTCGTTTCAGATAGAGCCTAATCTTATGGGTTTCCTCAGGCCAGGGATTGTTGATGACTACCTGCTATCCTTGCCTTGCTCGTGTCAATGCTGCCCTCCCTTGCATCCGGGATCGTCCACGCTGTGCCCCGGCGGGAGGGATTAGAATAGCCAGAAAGCTAATAGTACAAGTAGCACCGATTCCTCTGCTTTCTTCTTCCAGCCAGACCAGCTAACCCTATCCAAGGCGTCGGCTTGACAGCTGCCGTTTCCAACTCTAGTCACTAGTGCTAAGCAATACACGTATAATCAAATAGGCTATGAAAAATTTTCTTCTCTTTTGCTTACCTACAGATGCTTCTTTTTGCTGTAGCTGACTCCTGGAAATAATTTCTCCGTTTTGGACAGTAACCCCCATTCGGGGTTGTGAGGATGACAAAGGCAACTACTACCAGATACAGCTATTCGTATGCCTCGCTCTCGCAATTCGCTTCGATGCCTTCTCTTTTCAGCCATAAGCAACCTTGTAGATTCCCAAATGCGAAAATCCCATTGTAGCATCGCGATCAAGGTGAACATGGCCCATTGTCACTACACCGCGTGGAGCATTACAGATGTCGGGCACCAACCCAAACCCACACTTTTGCCCTCTCGGAGATGGAGGCCGGCGATCAACCACACACACCAAAAAAAAGACAACTCAGATGTCAAAATGCGTGTGGGCTCCTAACCTCACGATGCATAGCTCAGGACAAAAAGCCCTTGTCAAAACACACATCTTTGACAGAACCTGCACCCCCAAGAAAATTAGAAACAATCCTTGACAGCACTGCTACAGCCTATTGCGCACTACACTAGTCATTTCGCACACTACCATTACGGTCCGTTTCCGAACGGTCCTCATTTAGTGACCGCTGTCATAACTTTCCAAACCCAGCATTTCGGAATCTTGCGCCCAAAAACCCCACTGGCCCCACGAGGTCCGATTCCGAAGCGCACCTCGCTCCGCTGCAGAATTTCTTCTTCGAACATTCCAAAATGTGGAGCAAGAACCCTTTTTTGCCCTGGCCCCAAATTTCCCATGCCCCGTCGGCAAAATGGCTCGGCATCGCCAAACAAGCTGTGGCAGCGGTTGAAGCGGTGGTTGACCGAACGGCTAAATGGCAACGTTGCAAAAGAGTTCCTTTTTACGAGCGACCCTATCGTGAACTTTAGGTTGTTTGTCTGTGTGTGCGCAGGGAGAGAAACCCGATGCGGTGTGGTCGCGGTGTGTTCGGTCTACTTTTTGTTTTTTCTTTCTTTTGCTTGCTTTTGCGCCATTACCAAAGTGACTCCGAATAATTGTCCTCGTCAACTTTCTTTTTGCTTCATGTCTAATTGGTGACGTCTTGTCTTTTTGGGGAGAAAACTCGGGACTCGCTCGTCAAACGCCGCGACATGGGCGCGACTATAGCTGCTTTAAGCAACTATCCTTATGCCTAGCATCCTTCATTATACCAACGCTCCCTTGCTATTTTCCTGCTATGCCGCGAAACCGGCAAACCCGTCCAAGCATTATAAACCTCAATCAAACAAAAAGGAAGGATGACTCGCGAAAAGCCACAATGGCCAAAAGGATCCAAGGGCTCGTCGCGTTGGATGGATGACAGGATCGCGACAACCGGGCGACGGACCGGGCAAGCAAACTTGAGAATTAGGCACCTACATTTCTCTGCTTGTTCTTTCTACCTTGGGTTGTGAATCCTTTGGCTTACTTACCCGCGGGAAGAAACCAAGGGTTGCCCGAGCTCGGTAAATGAGCTCTCTCGGCTCTCCGGCTTCTTGGGATTTTTGGCACATGCTAGCCAGCATATCCCAGGTTTACCCCGTACTTCAGAAGGGAAAACAAAAAGTTCGGATTTCTCTCGGGTAAACTAAAATTAAGAAAGCAAGATGGCGTCAAAATGAAGGAGGAGATTTGGCCTAGGGGGGGTGTGTGTGTGTGGCTTTCAGATGCTTGCTTGCTTGCTCTGTCGGCAACGTCGCTACTATCCCGAGCCGCCCAGCTTTGGCGTTGGCGTCTTGTTTGCCGGACAAAGAGCCGCACGCCCCTAGCTTGTTCCGGGTTCAGAAACCCAACTAACTGTGTGTCTCAAGCCACAATATGACAAATGAAACCGCAGATTATATGGGTGAGCTAAACAGGTGTGGCTGGCAAAGCTTCCCCGGCACGTTTTTGTGGCGGCGGCCCCAGTCCGCAATTTCTCGGAAGCGCTTCCCCGACCGCGGTCTCTCGCTACCGTCCAACGACAGCCCCTGTCTCCTCTTTTCAAGAGGCAGCCTGGGTTGTCAAATCTCGACATGGATCGTGAAGTTTTCCCCTTTAGGAACCGGTTCAAAGAGCGCGGAGCGAGATGTTACTGGTTTCCAAACTCACCGTCCCCTTGCTTCTTTGTCAATCCCTGAGAGGGAAAGGAATAGCGACGGCCAAACCAACGCCATGGAACCTCTCCGAGCTCAACTGCTCCCCTGCCCTGCACGTGAAGCCCTCTTGCTTTCCGGTCCGGGCTTCCGGATCGCTTCCGCGTGGCTGTTTGGCATAGGAGCGCCCTCTTTTTTCCTTTTTCGGACTTATAGTTTGTTGGTTTAGTGTTTGTCGTCGTTACCTGAAAGAGGCTTTCTTGCCCGTGATATCGCCGACCTGCGGCTGAAAAAGCGTACCTGTCACAAACAAGTCATGTTCCTGCATACGTTAGTAAGTATCACTATTTTATAGACTATATATCGCGATTCAAGTGAAAAGGGGCCCCTGCAGCTGAAAACAAAACAAAAAAAGCCTTCCCAGAATCTTGGAACGCCGGCCTGACCAGCCATGGAACCGAATCCTTGGGAAGGGGAGATGAAAGGGAAAAGACAGGCAACCAAGTTAAGAGAGACCGAAAACAAAAAAGAAACGATTGAAAATCCATACACCTGACCCGACCCGACGGCGCGGAAAATGACACCAGAGATCAAATTTCCAAAGGGTAGCAGTGCCCAAAGGTTCTACAGTAGCAATCCCCCCCTCTCCAGACAAGGTCCCTTGTTTTGACATGAGTCCTGCTTCGCCCATGTTCCTGGGTCGGTCCGTGTGTTGTTATAAATTGCCAGGCACCCAAAGTAGTTCCGCCACCCCCCCCTTCTCCTTCATGCGATTCATTCACCTCGGCGCTTTGTTATCCCAACTGGGGAAGAAGCTTGGACCTTGATTGACAAGGGACTTGACATGAAGAAGAGGCTCCCCCCCCCCCCCCCCCCCCCCAGCACACGGATCTTCCGCGCCGTGTTTAAAGTGAAGGCTCCACAAAAGTGCTCCAAGAATTTGGTCGCGCATGGAACCGTGCTTCGGGGAGGAGGGCATGTGCTTCCCGCGGCAGGATTACAAAGGATCAGAGAAGGGTAAGAAAAACGCGGAGAGGCCGGGTTAGATCCTTAGTCGCTTTTTTCGATGCTCACTAATAACCCAAAGCGTCATTGGTCTAGGGGTTAGGATTCAACTCTTCCATTGTCACGATTGAAAAGTTGAGGCCCGGATTCGAGTTCCGGATGACGCATTTTTTGAGTGCCGTGCCAATTTCTATTTTTTTTTGTTCCTCGTCTCCATAATATAACACATGATGCAATTTTCCCATTGATTTCTTTTTGTTTCTTTTCTATACCCTATATTCTGTTGGGCGCGAAATCTATTCATTGCCTTGCTCAGCAAGTATCGCCGACGGAGAATTACCTCTATGCTTACCCGGGAAAATGCTATTCTATGTAGGATCATTGGAAAAACTAAACAGTCTAACGGAGCTGGGTTGCCTGGCATGACATATTAGATGTATTAATATTGTTCTGCCTATATTTAAAAGATTGCAAGGTTGTTGGGAAATGATGGGCTTGGAGTGGCTATATTCAAAGGTGGTTGTCAACAGCGAGATCAAGTCCATAGTCAAAGGCTTGTCATTCTAGCATCAAGAGAAGACTCGGAGCTTAGAATACTGTAAGCCTCTATGCCATATCTGGATATCTATACTGGATATGTGATAGTATATAGAGAGAATGGATAGCTTACGAGAGTGTTTAAAATGCCGCTGATACGTAGTGATAACCAGGTAATGATAAGTCGTCAACCCAGATAGGGACCTTGGATTAGCAGATCCCCATTATAGCTACTTTGGCTACCCCTTGTGAAGACCACAATTCAACCGTTGTATTAATGCAAGACAACATCTTTCCGCGTATGAAACAGCCGGATACGGGACTCCTCTCGCCAAGGTCCGACGCAAATCGGCCTCAACACCCACTTTTCCTAAGCCGATCTGGAGTCTCCTCAAGGCATCACTGCAGGACCACCGCAGCGGAGCAAAAACTCCACCGTCTGTATGTAAGTCAGCCTTGGACCAGCAGCCCATGCTTCAGTTAGCCAAGTTGGACGCCGGCGGTCCACATGTAGAGCTGTCATGCGTGTAAACCCACAAAGAGCATGGGCTCTCTCGTGACGGATGGCGTCAAAACACAGGGGGGTTTGTGCAGATGGAGACAAAGAGAGAGATCTAGATAGATTGAAGCAGTAAAGGGAGTCACATGGCTCTCTACCCTAGAATGAACAGACTTGATACCATGTCGCTCAGAAGTGTATATGAAAATGAAGAATGGGGCAAAACGGTTCCCCCCCCTTCCCGGACAATTCTCTATGTACACACGTCAAACACTTCCCCAGAAAACCAGACGCCAAAACACCGCTGCCTTTAATCCAAAGTTTGCGGGATGGGAAACGACTTGTTCCCGCTCTAGCTGCGCAAAGCATCTAATCGATTCCTCATCTGGTCCATCATTGCCTCGGCGTCTTCCTCGTCCTCCTCTTCCTCCGCAACCGGCTTCTCCGGTTCGGGGAGCGGTGTGGTGGGCAGAGCAGGCTCTTTCTTTTCCTTGAGAACCTCTCCCAAGACCTTTTCGATCTCGCCCTCTCCCTCTTCATCCTCTAGCATATCCATGTCCTCAGGTAGTGTTTCGTCAATCATCTCCTCGATGATGCCCGCCTTCATCAACTCGACGCTCAGCTCGCGCATCGTCCCAGTGAGCACGGGCAATCGGATGAGCGAATTGACATCTTTCATGATACCAACACTGGCTCGGATGGACCCCTCGATCTTACGAACAGCAAAAGCCTCGCTGACCTGCATCTGTACCGAGTTGAGCGTCGCCTTGGTCGTGACCAGCCGCTGCGACGCCTTCCGCGTGCGCACAAGCTCGCCCGCAAAAATCCGAACCTCCTGTTGCGCCTGCTTGGCCCTTGAGGGGTCCCGCTGAGCACGCTTATCCGCTTGTATGATTAGGTTCTTGGTTCTGATCTCGACTTGCTTGAGTTGAGCGATATCGCGATCGAGCTTTCGGACGTTGGAACGGATCAGCTGATTACATTTTCGCATCTGTATCAATGGTCAGTAACTCGGTAAGCCTAACAGCCAGATGAGCATCATCAACAGTGCCGGAATGCCTTACCTGCTGCTGGGGATCCGGCTTTGCGAAAAGGGCTTTGAAAGTATCCATTGTCGGCGCCAATCACTTTCCAAAGATGGGACCAAAAGACGATGACGAGGCAGGATGGCTGAGTGCGAGGGCTCGTGGCCCAATGCTGAACGACGACGACGAAAAACCGGTGGTCTACCTCATTCGAAAGCCTGCGCCGAGCCGTAGGGCGAAGCACAAAGACGGCGCTGGTGGAGCCGAGGCTGTGGCGGGATATGCGAGGGTTTGGAGAGGATTGTCTATCGCGGCGAAAAGGTCCAAGGCTGAGTTGAATTGTCACTGGGTTGGACGGTTGGCTCGTCGTAATGGGGGGCTGGTGACAGCCACAGTGTGGCTTTTGCAGTGGCTAGGCGTCTCTTAGAACCTCATGTTCTGCAACGCCCTGTATTTTACCCCGCTGCGGCTCTGCTTGGCCGCTGAAGCCGCCGCGAAAGGGAATATATCCTACGGCAGGCTGGCCACAGCCCAAAGTAATGCCAATGGCACGGCCTGAGAGTATAAGGCTTGTCAACTTGGGTAGTTGAGCATCTGCATGTACCTTTAGATCCCGTAGCACGGACAGCTGACAGCTGGGCTGGCTGCATCTTCTCCTGTTACCCCTCTCCAGAAGGCTCAAACCCCCCTAACAGCCGCGCCTGGAGCCTTATCGCAGAGCCCTATCGCTGCTCTGGGGCTGCATCAGGCGTCTAAGCTGTCGCAGCTGCGGCGGTGCGCCCAGCCCCTCAGATGCGGAAGAGAGCAGAGCAGCGTTAGCGGAGTACCTGCTGTTTGCATCAGCCACTGCGCTGCAGAGGGGTACTGCCGCATCGTGCCCCTCATCAGCCCTGCCCGCCAAATCTTTTGGCTTCTGACGCTTTCCATTCCCTGCCTTCTGATCGTTTCACCCGTGCTTGCTTTCTGCGTCCACAGCCTTATTAACGTAAGCTCTTCGAAACTCGACCCAGCATCCCGCTAATTACACCTCAACCCACCACCTCCTCCGCGCTCGACTGACCTTCCCACCAGTTTCGCCAATCAATTCTTTCCCGCGATACTCTATCCTCACATACATCATGGCTCAGACATTGACCCCCGAAGGTGTGTAATTGCCAGGCTGCCTGGATGTCCCGCCACGCCACGCAGGATTCTCTCCCCATCACGGCCTTATGATGCGTTGCAGCAGCCGCGTCTGCTCTGCTTCAAGCTTGCCCCCAATTCGCCCCAACTGCTAGAGTGGCGCCCGTTATCGCTGTTGTTGGTTGGAACATAGTCATCTAACCTAGTTGATTCCACGCTCTAGTTCTCTGGGCCCAGCGCTCTTCCGTTGCCGATGCCACGAAGAACTTTGTCTACCTCACGATTTCCGTTCCCGATGTCGCCAAGGATGACCTGAAGCTCGACGTTCAGCCCACCAAGGTGACCTTTACTGGAAAATCAGCCACCCTCAAGAACACCTACCACGTTGAGCTGGAGCTGTTTGCCGAGATCGACCCCGCCGAGAGCAAGATTAACCACACTGCCAAGAACGTTGAGATGAAGCTGCAGAAGAAGGAGCTCAAGGAGGAGTACTGGCCGCGGTTGCTCAAGGAAAACAAGAAGCTGCACTTCCTCAAGACCGACTTCGACAAGTGGGTCGACGAGGATGAGCAGAACGAGGCTGCTGATGACGACATGTCCAAGTTTGGTGATATGGGTAAGTAGCTTCTACTGGCTTCTATGTGACAGTTACGGCTCTTTGCTAACATCTTGGTGAAATAGGTGGCATGCCCGGAATGGGTACGTAACATTGAACCACCTCTTTGCCCCCCCCTCTTTGAATCTTGAAAACGCGCCAAGGGATCAATCACACGAAACTAACAATCTGCTCTCTCTTCTAGGCGGCGACTTCGGCGGCATCGATTTCTCAAAGCTGGGAGGCGGCGCTGGCGGCATGCCCGACATGAGCGCCATGGGCCTGGAGGGTATGCCAGACCTCAGCAGCTCTGGCGTCCCAGACTCTGACTCCGACGACGATGACGAGGACATCCCCGACCTTGAGGGCGAGGAGAAGAAGGAGGGCGAGGCCGCACCAAAGGCGTAAAGAAGTTTTCTAGTTTTCGTTCTAATGACGAGATACTACTGCACACTGGAAATGGAATCTTGGCGAGTGCCTCATTGTTTTAACGGGACCCCGACGGCAAGTACTTAGGAGTACGGATTCTTACATTTAAAGAAAAAAAAAAATCTCAAGTTAAAAAAAAAAAAAAGCGTCTTTGGTTCTGAGTATATGCCTGTTGCTTAACTCTGTGTATGTGGGCTTGAGAGGCTATCAAGAAGCCTCTTGAGTAATGGTTTGAAAAAGCAGACACCCCTAGTATGGCCAGTCTAAGTGGAAGACATTTCACCAGAAGCACTCAACTCTCAACTTCAATGTCGCTTCTGTATAGAAATTAGGTCTATGCACTTGAATGCCTACCTATCTTACGACTTGTTCAACGCCAAAGTTTCTTAGCTTGTCACTTGAAATATATACGACCGGGATTTATAACCCGAATATGGTCATAACTAGTTGCTTATTCGCTGCGTTTGATATTTCGCTAATTAATCGTATTTTGCTACATACTTCACTGCACCCTTTTGCCTGCCCCAGTCCAGGAGAAACGATGAATTAAAAAAAAGATAAAAGCAAATCTCGTGTCGAAAGGAGTTTATACTCCAAAGCCTCCAAGACCACAACCCGGACAATCTGATCTGGTGGCACCATCTCCATTAGCGACATTATATGGCGCCTTGTCAACCTGTCGTGCGCTGAGCTAGTTTTCAATTTTTTTTCTCATTTATGCACTGATATCTAAACCATGAGGTCCCTTGGAACGCCATCACACCTAGTATTGGAAAACAAGAATACCATTACTGTAATTTGCATTAGTCGCTGTACCAATCCATCAATGGAGAGCAGAACTTACCATAATTTCATCCTCCATAGCAGCATCTCCGTTGGCAGGAGCAGCGGCAGGAGCGCCACCGGCAGCCTCGTTGTTGTTGGCATTGACAAAGTAATCAGCCATCTCTGAGTCGAGCTCTTCGGCCGTCTTCTTGGCCGGGCGAGCATTGCGGCCGCGTCGCTTCTTGTTGGCATTAGCAGCAGCAGCTCCCTTGGGACCAGTGGCCTTGGATGCAGCAATGTTCTGCTTCTTGCCAGCGGCAGATCTGGGCTGAGCCTTGGGTTGACTGCATTGAGGGTTAGCTCATCTCTCTGACAAACTGGAGTGGGTGGGACAAACGTTGCACGCTCAGCCAGACTCTTGACCGGAGGAATGACCTTATCGGCTTGAGCAGCACCAACAACAATTTCGATCTACACATTCAAAAGTAAGCTTGAATCCCGTCACGTTCCCATACATAAGGGCCGAATTACCTTGATGGGGCGGCCATCTACTAACAATCCGTTGAGAGATTGCAGCGCCCTTGAGGCACCCTCAGGCTTGCTGAAGGTAACATTGGCGATTCCTCGGCTCTGGGAGTTGGGGCCGTAGGACAGCTCAACCCTCTTGATGGGGCCGACAGACTGGACAAAGTATTCCTAGGTGGCAATGTGTGTCAGTTAAACGGAAGCAAATGGTTGCACAAACATATTGTTTCCGACTTCGAATTTCGTCGATCCAGTCCCAGAGTATCGCATCATTTCGATGTAAGAAGAAGTGTTACAAGAAGACCAGCGAGCATAGCAGCGAGCAGCAACCCAGGATAGACAATAGACAGGTTTAGAATGTGTACACCCCCCCCGGAGCCACACCAGTGACAGGAAACACCAAAGGAGCCAAGGAGTAGAAATAATCGTCCCGCAAGATTAAGTCTGGTGGGAGTCATGAATGACGGAATGAAAACCACAAATAATGCCCGCTAACCAGCACTTGTTTGGCCAAGACCTCCAGGCATAGATTGCGCGCCAAGTAGACAAGCTGGTTGATCTTGAATACGGGTTTCCTGGATACACATACACGCTGCTTTGCTCACTTAGCCAACTTTATGCCAGCAATATCTTTCGCTCAAGCGCAGCTTCTCATGACGAGTACGCTTCAGCGTTCATCAGCAGAGTTGCTGCAGTCCTCATAGATATATCGCCATGCTTCGACCAAATACTGACCAGGCATTTGTGGGCATTCTGTGCGAAAATGAGGACAGCCTCGACTTGCCTGTGCTGTGTGTGGCGTTACCCGAACGGCAGCAATTGAAGGAGGCTTGAGCGGTTTATAGTGGCTTGGGCCAAATTGGCATTCGAATGCCTCTCAGAGGGATGACCGTCTTGACGAAGCAAGTACGGCGAGGAAGAAAACGTCGAACAAAGTCCGGAGACAAAAAAGGTCTCAACGGAAACATACCTTGATCTGCTTCTCCGTCACGTCCTTGGGCTGGGAAATGTTAGCAGATTGCCTTTTTTTTTTTTTGACCCAATTGATGGAAATTGAGAACAGCGTACCAAATTGCTGACGATGACCTTGCTATCGCCATGGGCAATAGCAGCTTTGGCGGGAGTGGCCTTTGCGGCATTGCCACGGTTAGCCCTTGCGGCAGTCTTTTGAACACCACCGGCAGGGGCGGTAGCAGTAGGGCGGCCAGCGGTCGTGCGTCGCAGAGAGCGGCGGCGGACAGAGTTGCGGCGCTGGGCGGTGACGATCTCGTCAAGAGGCTTGTCGAGCTTGGTAGACATGATGATAGGTTTGGTAGCTGGTAGAGGTTTGTATGAGAAGGTGGAAAATTCTGTCGAGAAGCGGCGTCGACAGCGGGTGGTCACGATTGACAAAAGCGACAGTCAATCAAGGATGAGTGGTCAAGGATTAGATCGCGAGAAGCGGCTCGAATCAGGCTTAACCGAGAGAATGCGCGTGCTGGGGTTTGTGAATGGCTCAGATCATAACAGCTTTGCCGGCAAGGGAAGATTCGGCAAGCGCGCGTTTGTTCAGCGATCCGACGGACTGGAAGAGGCTGGTGAGAAAAAGAAGGAAAACGCCTGGCTGGAGTCTGGCTCGGCGTGGGTGTCAAAGACGAAGAATGAGAGAGTCTGTGGTTGCGGCTGCGTGTGAAGAAGCGAAGCCGGGCGTGGAATGGAGATGCGAAGAAGAAGAGGCGAGGTTGCGAGGAGGGGAGTCACCGCAGCAGATAAATGGGCGGCAACGCGGGCGCAGGAACGCGTGCCGGCCAGAGGCTCAGCACCTGCTGTAGCGCCTGCTGTTAGTGCCTGAGAAAAAACAAAGGGGCCCTTCACTAAGGCGAGCGCTAGCAGGAGGAGGTACCTGCCGCAGCATGTGCCGCCCCGCCAAACAGCTTGTACCTTGCGTTGGCTCCCTCAGCTCAGTCTTTCTCGCTCCAAGGGCATGTAGTCAGCCAGCCATTTGGCGTAGTAATAGCCTGGAGTCAGTCGAGGTGAGACAAAGTCAGCCAAGCTCACTAATGCAATAAGCAATTCCAGATTCTGGCATAAGAGCTACGATAGCTGGGCTCTGCTAATGGCGATACGTACATGGGTCCCGTTGATAGAAATACATTTGCCACACATCTTTGCGCCGATATGCCAGTATTGGGGCATTCATTCTATGGAGGTCTTACTATCGTTCCTTACCCCTGGCTTATAGGCCGAGTACTTGGTTGCTGATTTGGGAAGTGGGTGACAAAGAGAAAGGTCTTTGTATGATGGCCTCATCTTATGAATCTAAACGGTGAAGAGATGTTGGCAATGTCTATTTCGGTTTCCGTCATCGGCACATGTAAGCGAAAGATACGTCTTTGTTCCTAGCAAAACGTGACAAAGGCGCGACTTCATCAACTACTCGATGCATGTGCTGCCCCGGCTTGTGCTTGCTCATTAGTAAAGAGAAGAGGGAGGTGTATTGAAGTATTTGTTGTAAATGTCCTTTAATGCGGCGAATGACCGCTGCTGGCTAGAAATTGCATTTTTGATTAATGGCAAATCGATATATCCATCTAGGATAAGATATAGCGTTAATGCAAAGATATCAATGTTAGTATCCAAAGGAAGGTGCATATGCTAGGTGGGCTATAGGCGGGTGAATTTGGCAGGCAATTAAAGCATGTGCTATTAACTTCTTGAATATGACGCACTTTACAAGATCGGTGTAATTTTTGGTACATTTATTTCAGGCGATTCACCCTTGTATCGTCTCTTTGCACACTTCCCATTTTAGGTGGTATCAGAAGCTGGGAATTCCTCCTCTCAATGTCACGCCACCACCTACTCAAAGGCTTTGTTCCGTCCTCGGTCAATCGCCTTGCCAGGTTCATACCTCCAAAATATGATTGAGCTGGCCATGCGGTTCTTTGATTCTGCTCTCTATGGTGCCCCAGCGCGCCAACATTGTACTGTTATTGCGTTTCTTCCCCTCGGCGCTTTATCATGACTTTTTCGGCACGGCAACTGGCTTTGTTTCTGTGTTGACTTCCAGGAAATGATATACCACAATGAGTATCATAGAAATGGAGCCGAGGAAAATGGCAAGCTTGTAAAGGTCGTCGTCGGAGATCATCTTGAAGACGCCGCGCTGGAACCGGAGCTTGGTCTGAGCTAGTCGCAATACCGCTGTCGGACTGTATCGATGCCAATTGGTTAGCCAAGATTCACGAAAATGCGCAGCAGTTCAGCTTATGATTTCCAAGCTCACCGGGTACTCTGGTATGGTCGTGATAACGAGCGCTGGATGTGACAATCTTGCAAGCAATTCCGTTAGAAGGACACCTGTAGCTCTGGCTTGCGACGTGTTACATTGGCCAGTCTCTGGTTCCAAATGCAGCTTAGCTCACCGCGGAGTATGGGCGCATGGATAATGTCGAGCGGCCTGCCTTAAAAGATGGAAAATACGGACCTCTCACGTGACTACAGTGACTTCATCCGTCCACCGGTCTTTGGCAAACCCACCAAACTTGGACCCAACTTTGTGTCCCGCGAAGAATCGCCGCCACAGTTTTAAAAAAAAATCTACCACGACGTCCTTTCTCGTTGGCTCTCCTCTGGAAAGGCATTTTCGGGAACAGGAGGAGAGGGGAGTTTAGGAGATCAGATACTCATCAAATCTCCAATTCTGGGACCTCATTTCGCATTTTTGCCGTATACCGAGCTCTTTTCTTACCCCACCAAAAGCGTCCATCAACGATCGATTGCCCATCATGCCGCCGAAGAAGGAGCAGAAAGTCGGTGGTGGCAAGAAGCCATCTGCCGCGAAAATGGTGGAGGACAGGACATTTGGAATGAAGAACAAGAAGGGAGCTCAAGCACAGAGGCAAATCCAGCAGATGACGGCCAACTTGAAGGGCAGTGGAAGCGCGGAAGAGAGAAAGAAGGCCGCCGAGAAGGCGCAGCGTGAGAAGGAGAAGAAGGCGGCTGAAGATGCCAAAAGAGAAACAGAAGCGCTGTTAAACAAGCCAGCGCAGATTCAGAAAGTCCCGTTCGGTGTCGACCCCAAAACGGTCGTCTGCATTTTCTACAAGAAGGGTGACTGCGAAAAGGGAAAGAAGTGCAAGTTTGCTCACGATTTGAGTATCGAGCGAAAGACGGAAAAGAAGAACCTATACACGGATGTTAGACAAGAGGAGGATGACAAGAAGAAGGTGGAGACTTCTGCAGACTGGGATGAAGAGCAACTGCGCAAGGTTGTCTTGTCCAAGAAGGGTAACCAGAAGACCTCGACCGACAAGGTGTGCAAGTTTTTTATCCAGGCCATCGAGGACGGCAAGTATGGTTGGTTTTGGATTTGTCCAAATGGTGGCGATAAGTGCATGTATAAGCATGCTCTCCCGCCTGGGTATGTTGAATGGAGCCTACTCATTACGGTATTACTGAATCATACTAATGTGTACGTAAGATTTATTCTCAAGACAAAGGAACAGAGAGCGGCTGAAAAGGCCCTTCTCGATAAATCACCGCTCAAGACTCTGACCCTTGAAGATTTCCTGGAGTCGGAGCGTCACAAGCTTACCGGAACGCTGACACCTGTTACGCCTGAGACTTTCGCCAAGTGGAAGAAGGAGCGTATGGACAAGAAGGCCGCCGAGGAACAAGCTCGCAAGGCCAAGGATTCCACCGGTCGTGCCCTCTTTGAGAGCGGCAAGTGGAGAGATGATGAGTCCGAGGCAGAGAGTGAAGATGAAGACGACCCTTGGAACTTGGAGAAGCTGCGTCGCGAGACTGAGGCTCTACGGCAGAAGAAGGAAGAGGAGCGCCTCAAGGTTCTGGCTGATGGAGGATTGCTGCCAGCTGTGGTTGACAACACGCCAGAAGGAGCAGATGACGACAACAGCGCTGGCGAGGCGGGTGAGAGTGCAGGCGATGTTACTGGAGAGGCTTCTTCGGCCGCACAGGTAGGCCAAGAAGTACCTGCTGCTTGAATGGCTGCGGAATAGCACTCAAAGCTGAGGCGATTCCAAGCTTCCCATCTCTGCGAAACACTGCGTGAGGGAATTCCGAGCACCTGCTGGAGCCAGAAATGGCCAATGGTTTCCAGGAGGGCCGCGGTGATTTGCTATTCGTAAAAGAAAGCTTCTTGCCTTGGATAGGTGGATGGCTGTGGCGGTGGCCGCACACTTACCTCATACCGCTAGTTTACGTGTCTTGTATTAGACTGGCACCGCATCAGCTTCCCATTAGAAATGATCTTGATGAGAAGGGACTCGAAATGAGTAGGGAGAGAAAGGGGGGAGATTAGTATTGCACCTGACAGCCCCCAAGAGTGGGAAAGGCTAAGACGCAAAACAAAGACGGGAAGAAGAGGTACAGCTGGAACCAATAGTCACCCCAAGAGTAGACTGAATACACTCAACAAGCGGCTTGATATTTACTTTATTGCACTGTCGATCAAAACGAAAAAGAAGACATAAAAAAAGTCAAGGAAACTGCTAGTTCACTTCTTGATGTTTTGTTAGACGTCTAAAAGCTGAAGAACAATACAGCTGCATTGATATTTGCGCATCTAATTAGTATGGCGTTTCTTCTTTTGGGCTGTGTACTCGTCGCTCGCGTGGAAGGATTGCCTTGTGTTGCGCACGGCCGGCCCTGCCCAGGCCGTCAAAACCGGCAACAGCATCTCACATATGACGCAGCAACTCAAATAAATTACCCGGGCAGATGCAGATGAAAAGTGACGCCTGCGGTATTTTCATTCGACGCAGCCCATGCCTGCTGCTGTTTAGTTGTTGCCTTGGCCCTGCTTCGCTTGCTTCGCTGCAACGCAAGGTTTCAGTCTGTTTTTTTTTTTATTTTTTCCTTGGCCCGGTCGCCGCCCAAAAAAGGGACCCCTCATGATAAGCTGCCTCCCGCTGATGACGTCCTCAAGCAGATGCCCCGGCCACATGGGCAAAAATGTCATTGAGGAAAACCCCCCTTCAAGATGGCCGTCTCATCCGCCCAAAAACAGCCAATTGAGGTGCATGGGGAAAGTGACTTTTGACGATTGGGGCTTGCTTCTGCCCATTGCCTTTAAACGCATCTGCCTAGGCAGCTATCAGGTATAAGTCGGTAGTAGTAGTAGCCTACGAGACAAAAAGACGGACATGTGACGACAGTTTCATCGCTGGCCGTGCTGTAGTGGCGGCAGCTACAGGGAGCGCAGCAGGGCGAGATAGCAGGCCAAGTACTGCAACTGCAACTGCAAGGCGGGGACCCAATGGCAGCACAGTGCCGCGCAGTGACCTCATGCCCTATCAGCTCCCACTGCCGCGGGCTTCCCCACACCGGCGCTCCCCCAGTTCGGGATCTGATCAACTCCAACGAAAGAAACAAAAAGGCATGGGCTCAATCCGAGGGGCTGCGGTTCGAGCTTAGCCCTGGAAGACACCCCTCACCGAACACAGTTCCGTCTCGTCGTCCTGTCTGCAGCTTTCTTCTCGGGGCGCTCAGGGCCTTTTCTCTTTCCTTTTTCCTTTTTCCTCTTCTTCACGCCGCCATATATACAGGCAATCAATAGCATCGACAGGCAGTGGCCCAAGCAGCGTTTCACGCCACAGGCCAGGCGGCGGCATCGGCATCGGCACTTGGCGGCGGTTCAACCAGCACTTTGCAACAAGCGCCCGTCTGGCACTCGAATCATCGTCGTCTCTCATTGTCACAAAGCGTCTTTCGATTGGCCTGTCGCCTCAATTCCATCTGCAACCACCACTCGACTCCGTCATTCAACCTTGTCTCTCTTGAGTTCCATTCGCCTCCAGCTCAACTCCGCGCTGAAGAGCTCGTCGGTGTCCCCCTTCTGATCGTCATCGACCAAACCCCGTATCCGACTCCAGGTCTACCCCACGTTCAATCCACGTTCAATCCATTGTTCTCCAGATCGAATCTCATAAACCAAAAAAGATAAAAAAAAAACCGACAAAACCGCTTCGTCCATCTTCGGCGAGCCGTCTCCCCGGACTCTGCGTTCGCGGGCTCTTGATGGACAAGAGGCTGCTGGCTGCTGGCCGTGCTGCGATCCGCGCTCCAGACTCTGGTCTCATACGAGATCGCCGTCTGAACGCGTTGTGACCGGACGCCAAATTGCCAGAAGCATGAGCGCTGAGGCCAAGCGTGGTTACCAAGATGTCACAGGTCGCTCCGCATCAGCCGTCGTCATGCCTCATTCTGGGGGACGAGACCGTGAGCGGGAATGGCCCAACGCACTCATAAAACGCTACCGCATCGAGGTCGCCGCCAGCACATCCAGCGTCTTCTCCACGCTCGCGGCCTTCCCCCCTCGATAGCGTCAAGACACGCATGCAGACGTATCAGTATCGAGGCTTCTTGGACTGTGTCAAACATACCTACCGCACAGAAGCTCTGGGGGGATTCTTTCGAGGTAGGCTTGTGACGAACCATTTCATCTTTCAACCATTGTCCCGTCTAGACGCAGTTTCATCTATCATGACCGAGAGCGCCGCCAGCTAACCCTCTGCAGGTGTCACTGCTCCCATGGCGAGCATCACACTCGTCCGCACCGTCTCTTTCTCGATTTACCGGAGAGCAAAGCATGTCTACTCCGACTGGGTCAAGAAACACACTGGATTCGATATTCACCGCCATGCAAACACTCCTGGAACATATCCCACCTTTTATTCAGTGGCCTGCTTTGGTGCCGCTGGCGCAACCGCAGGCTCCGCAATCACCTTTTTGGCCTGTCCATTTGAACTCACAAAGCTCAGCGCTCAGGTTTCCGTGCTGTTGGCGGAGCGTACTACAAACTGCAAGCGAAGTCGCGAGGTGGCTAAGAGCTACCAGAACAAGGGCACACTAAAGACCATGGCTAACATCATTAAACATCGAGGAGTTCTGGGACTTTATACCGGTTTCCAGTTACATCTCTGTAAGCACTGCCCCTCAAATGTAGAATTAGCTTATCGGTCACTTTGCTTCAACTGGATTTGAACTGTGTCTAACTCATTCGTCTGAATAGTGCGAGATACTTTGGGCACAGCCATCTACTTTATGGTATATGAAAGCGGGAAACAGCTTGGAACTACATTTGCTGGCGATAGCCCAAACAACAACAAGCTGGCTGTCGTTGCATCTGGAGGCCTTTGCGGGCTGGTATCATGGGCTATGATCTGTGAGTTCAAACTCCACAATTGTTCTCTCGAAATACTTTGCTAACCCTATAAACTCTCTTTTGTAGATCCCATCGACTCAGCAAAGAGCATATACCAGAGGAACGCTCTTCTTTACTCACGCGGCGAAACGGTCGAACCAGCGCCGAAAATCGAATTCTTCAAGCGTCATATGTATCGCGGTTTGGGCGTCTCCATGATTCGGTCGTGTGCCGTCAACGCCATTTTCTTCTCATCTTTTGAAATAATTAAAAAACGCATCAAGCACCTCGATGATGAACCCAAGGCCTGAAACTTTTGTGAGAGTTGTGCACGCTGTGCCTGACATTGTTGCACCGACTACCTACCTACGCGGAGTGGTATAACAATGAGGGTAATGGTTAAAGTATTGTTTTGTTCTTCTTCTTGTACTTTTACATGCCAATCTACTTGGCCAAAGCCGGGCGTGATGCCTCGTTTCTCTTGCGCATTTTCTCGTTTCTCGTTTCTCTTCTTTTCTGTTTCATAAATGGGGAGTGTTTCGCGGCCCGTCACGGCATTCCTCCCCAATCCTTTATTTCTCGTTTCTTTTTTCCCCTTTAGGCTTGCGTTTTCATTCTTTCTGGCATCCGAGACAGGCAATTGCAGATGGATTTACTGCTGTCTGAAGCTACTGGCATCACATCGTCGGCTCTATTATATTATGATTTGGTTTAGCATCAAGGCAGTGGAGGGAAAGGTCAGAAGAGAGGAAGAGTGTACGGGCATAAGGTCTATTGCCATGTAGGTTTTTTTTTAGTAGCTACAATTGGGGAAGACAATCAATAAAAAACGATGTGCATATCTATTTTATCAATGTTTGTGTGAAACCTACCTTTTTAATGACAACCTTGAGGTCTGGTTAGAAGTGATGGATATTGAAGTACACGGCTGCCTTGGTACATGTTTAATTCCCGACTTTATTCTGTCCGAGGCCTTCTTATCTGAACTGGACCCTTTGGCTCGCAGCTGTGTGCAAATCAGGCCAATTATGGGCTCTCTAGGCCCAATTCGTAGCTTGATACAAAAGTTCTGCTGTTGGCTACAACAACCACCAGCCCCCCTTGTTCGCCACCAAAAGCAGACTGGGGAGCGATTCCTATCGGGTACTTTTGTCACGTATCGATGAAGCGGCTTCTACCTATGTATGTATGTGTATAGCGCAGTGGCAATATTTGCACTCCTAACATTGGGTCTGAATTCTGAGTCTTGGAAAAGCATTGGATGGATCGATTAAAGATTATTTCGTAAAGCGAGATTTTTGGTTGGTGATTGAAGGTAACTGGGTGTGTAAGTATGTAAGTGTCTCGTAGGGATGCCCCGCGATCCCTTCGTTCTTATAGTACACGGCTTGTTATTAATCACATGCATCCATCTTTCCAGGCCGCGACCCCTTGTATACATGCATGCAGTATATAAACCGCCACTGCCGTCTTGGAATTTTTATTCTCATTTGACATGGCTCTCTAGATTCACAATGCGGGCCACTGTAGGAATCGCCTTGAACGGCCTCGTCGGCCTGGCCGCAGCCAGCAATGCGAGCAGCGAATTCGACTGGACAAGCATCACCCCGTCGGAGCATCTCGAGTACCACGACTGCTTCGATGGCTTCCAGTGCGCGCGCTTGACAGCCCCCCTGGACTACAGGAACGAGAGCGACCCGCGAACAATCGCCATTGCCATGATCAAGCTGCCCGCCGCGGTGCCAGACGACGACGCCTCCTTTGCGGGCTCCGTCTTCACCAACCCGGGCGGGCCTGGAGCCTCGGGCGTCGACCTCCTGCTCCAGGACGGCCGAGGCCTGCGCGACGTGCTGGACAAGCCCGGCCGGCGCCACTACGAGGTCGTGTCGTTTGACCCGCGCGGCATCGGCAGCAGCTGGCCTCGCGCCAATTGCTTTGCGCGCGACATGCTCGGCCGCGATGCCGCGCTGCTGGAGCTGCGGGGCCGCGGATCGCTCGCCGGCGACGGTGCGCTGCCGTATGTGCTTGCGCTGCAGCGGGCGATTGGGCAGCGGTGCGAGGAGGCGGACGAGAGCGGCGTCAATGGCGGGCAGATTCTGGGGTACATGGGCACGCCGAATGTTGCGCGCGACTTGGTGCAGATGGTGGACAAGGTTGCGGAGCTGCGTGCGCGGGAGGCTGGTGAGCGCGATGGTCGCTTGGAGCTGAAGCGGAGGAGTTCACAGGAGGATACCGATGATGATGTTCCGAGGGTGCAGTACATTGGCTACTCGTACGGCACGGTTCTGGGCAATTACTTTGCGTCCATGTTCCCCGGCCGTGTTGGGAGGCTGCTGCTTGACGGGGTTGTGAATGCAAAGGATTACTCCTCGGGACCCGTACGTAATGATGGCCATCATGTTTTTTCTTGAGAGATTTCGCTAATGTTTTGTCTCTTCATTCATTTTGTATGATAGGGCTGGTTGACCAACCTCGAGGACACCGATGAGCTGGCCGATGGCTTCTTCAGCGGCTGCCACTTGGCCGGTCCCAAGAACTGCGCCCTCGCCCGCGAAAACGACACGGCAGTCAAGGGCCGCTTCTACCAATGGCTGGCGAAGCTCGACGAAGAGCCAATCTCCGCAGTCAGTCCTTCCGGCGCCGCCGTCGTCATCAGCAGCCAGGACATCCGCGAGCTGCTCGGCCAGGCCCTCTACAGGCCGCGCGACTCGTTCAGGGGCTACGCAAAGGCCGTCGACGACGCCATGAGGGGCAACTCATCTGCCATTGTCGAGAGGCTTTTCAGCCGCCAGATCCCCAGGCTCAGGGACGCCTGTGCCGCTGACGGCGGTCCGGAGCGTTTCTTGCAGGAAGCCGGCGCCGGCGTGCTCTGCGCCGATGGCGATGACATCTCGGGCCATGATTTGCCCTGGTGGAAGCGCTACGTCCGTCGCCAGGTCGGCACGTCGGCCGTCTACGGCGCCTACTGGGCCAACGTCCGTATGGCGTGCAATGCGTGGAACTTCAACTTCCGCCCCAACTGGGTCTTCAAGGGCCCCTTTACTACGCCGCCGGCTGCGTCTTCTTCCGACGGCTCGGGGAAGAAGCAGAAGCCGCTTCCTGGCCATCCCGCCGCTCCTATCCTCTTCGTGTCCAACCGTCTGGATCCGGTGACGCCTCTTGCTGCGGCTCGTGCCATGGCCGCTCAGCATCCCGGCGCGGGCCTTCTCATTGCGGAGGCTCTTGGGCATTGTGCCATGGGTAATGGTGACAGTGCCTGCTTGCATAAGCATATTGCTGATTACTTTGACACGGGGGTTGTGCCTGATGGCGAGGCTGTTTGTGAAGCTGACTGCGGTCCCTGGGACGAGAAGTGTGATGGTGTCGGAGCCAAGGTTATGTCTCAGGAGAGCCAGGGTTACTATAGAAAGTTTCCACTGGGTGTGTTTTGATTAGACAGCTGTGCTGAAATACTTTGGTTGTAGCGTATTGGGGTTTTTTGTGAATGCCTGTTTCTCTAGAAGGTCCCCATATGTCTGAGAATCCGTGGTTAATTTTCTGGTCTCAATGTGAGAGATGGATTATATATATCTACATATATATAAACGTGATTTTTGCTCATTGTGTGATATAAGCTGAGCCAAGCCAAGCTGACCCTTTATGTCTCAAGTCAAGTTCAAATAACTTGATCTAATACCACATGTTCGAGACGGGGTTGAGGATGCCTTTCAACGTACGTCCAACAAGTATAGCGACGCTGGCCATGCCTGAATACCGAATTCTACTTCTGATGATTAGTCGGGTGGCATAGGCTTAGCGGGCAGTATCAACCATCTCACCTATTTCTTTGTAGGGAGAGGTAATCATCTCAAAGAGCTCACACTCCATCAAATGGCAGCCAGGTTGAGTCCGATTAGTTGGACTCTTTGCCACCAACTTGAGTCAACATCCTAAATCTTCTTGTAGCAATAGCATTATCAAATGCCTTTTTTCTATTTCACCCCATCTGCTTTTCATCATGTCTTCCGTACCGACTTTAGCAGCGGAGCGATTCTGGATCGTTTGCTCAGCCCAACCCTGTAAATAGGTTTGGCCAGTCCTAGCGCTGAAAGCCCCTTCTTGTCCCCTGATTTCTCTTCCTTCTCTCGTGTAGCATGTTGCTTTATCTCTTGGGGCTCATTTTCATCTTCCGATTTATTATCTGGAATGATCTGGTCGTCAAGGGAAGCTTTAGTTTTACTCTTCTTGCTCGAGGCTGCTCTTTTCTGATCGTCTTTCGTAGTTTCTGCTTTGAGTGCTTCTTCAACAACATTCTGCTCCCTTGCCTCCTCCGCTGTGAGGTCCTCTGTGGCACAATGGTCACCCTCTGAGTCGCTCAACACAACAAGTTTCTTTCGTCCCTTGGTGGCTTTCTTCTTCCCACGGGCCTTCTTTTCACCACTAACATTAGGGGTGGGAGTGGCGGCAGCAAGCAGAACGCTCTCGACAGGGGGTTCGTCTGACTGCTTCTTAGGCCTCCCTCGTTTCTTCTTCTGCGTCGTTGGAACTGGCGATATTGCATCAGTCGCCGGAGTAGGACTTTCAGCCGGCTTTACCGGTGGCGGCTCGTCAGTTTCCAGAGACTTCTTCGGGCGGCCTCTCTTCTTCTTTGACTTGACAGCTGGCGTAGGACGTGCCACGAACTCGGCATCACTCTCCTCCGGCGGTAGCTCCTCCGGCGGCAGCTCATCTGGCGGCCGAGGCTGGTCAGCCAAAGGATCCCTGTCGTCACGGTATTCCTGATCGATCTTCGGCTCAGAATCTAGACCAGGTAAATACTCTGGCACAGGCTGTAAAACTTCATTAGCTCTCTGATTGTATCATGCTCGAACAGTGCCCACTTACAGCAACTTCATCCAGATCAGGTGCTGGTGCGGATATGATGTCAGGAGAGGAGCCTCTTCGTGAGACAAAATTTCGATATTCTACTTTCTTGGTAGTGGTGGTGCTCTCCTGCTCCTCAGGAGCCTTACTACCAAAGCTCTGGATCGAGAACATTTCATTCCGCGGTGTGTTGATGTTGGTAGCCGACCCACTTGATCCAACTGCATACTGAGTTTGCTGTTTTAGAAGCAGATTATTGTATTTTGGGATAGCACTAGATGTGGCACTCAGGGCATTCCCAGGCCCACGTTCCACCGGAGACGAGTGTTTGAGTTGGCATGCCGAGCTGGTGTCGTCAATGGGCATGGCAGGGAGGGAGGTGCTGGATGCTGCTGCCGTCTCCTGCTCATTATCAGTGCTGATAAGTCTGCTTTCATTAGGAGGCATGATCAAATCAACATCATTGCTTTGAGACAGAGCTGCTTCGGACTGGTCCAGGCGTCTCCGTTTTTTGTCTCGACCTCCCATACTTTCAAGATCGTCCCAGCGATTTTCAAGTGGCGTGTCCACACACAGAAGAGATTTACCTCTCCCATATGATTGATCCGGCACATGGCCTCCATGATCCTTTGCTTGTTCTTCCAGTGATTTAGGCGCTCCCGGACTGCTTGGTACCTCCCAAGGGTCTACTGCGCTCTGCGTCCTCTCCTGCGTCCTCTCCAACGTCTTTTCCGAAGACCTTATTGTTGGGAAACTACGAGCTATTTCTGAACGGGGATCCGTCACTGATGTCAGGGACGAATGATAGAACCCTTTGGTAGTCCGCTGAAAGGGAACATCAGGGATTGTCATGGCCGAGCTTTGGTGTGGCGCATCTTCCAGCTCTTGCTGCAGCTGAAGTTGCAGTGCTCTCTCACAAGCAGCGGCATTCTGCTCATTAAAGATTTGCTGGAACAAAGCTGAGTCTGTCGAAGCGGTTGCAAGACTCCCCTGCTCAGAAGACCGCGTTTGTGCCTGGGCTGTCACAAGAGAAGGGGCGACAACCTGCCCGTTTGAGTCACTTTCATCATCAGAATCTGCAATGGTTATAGGGCCCATGCTGATGAGTAACAAAGGCGAGAAGAAAAAAAAAAAAAAAAAAAGAGAAAAACAACCAGCTCCCAAATGCCAACGCTGCTGCTTTACTTGCAAGCTCAGTTAGGACGCTTTGACTGGTGATAGTTGGCACAGTATTAACGACTACAAACGCGGTTAGACGCCCAACTGGCGCGCCAGCACGTGATCTCTACGTTCGAGAGCTCATACTGCACTCATCGCCCTTTGGATACAAGATGGATGCAAAAATTATCAATGGTATATATATATTATTCCCGCATTAACAGCTCCTCAAGTGTATGCCATTTCACGCTATAACTGTAGATTCGCTAGCACAGGACGCTGCGGCTGGCCCTTCAAGTGCGCTGCTGAGCCTTTGTACAGACTCTGCCAGATGAATGCTTCGCTCAAAAGCAACTCGATATCCTTTTCGGCCCATGCCTTCGTAGGAAGGCTTTGCAAAAACATCATAATCTCCTGGAAATCCATCTTGACCAGTTTGTCAGACCACTTTACAAGAAGTGCTGCACAGACGTAGAGATGAAATTCCGAAAAGCCCTGTTCTTCGGCCTAATCTTCTGATTAGCTGGCTGTTGGCCGATTATAGACGAGTAGATGGAGGCTTTACTTACAAGATATGTATCCCACATGCGAATCGTGTTCTTCACGCTGATTTCGCGCATAAGGAGACAATTCATCCATCGAAAGCTAAATTGTATAAATTCAACGCCCTCTTGCTCGAGGTGTTTGGATAATTTGGAATCAATCCTGGCAGTCAGGTCACGCAAGGCTGTCACCTGTCTCTGAATGCCAGGTTGAGCAACGATATAGTGGTCTTGAATGCCGTCGAGGAGTTTGGTAAGACACCAGAATGAGTCTGCTTCCACAGCGTCCAAGACCGACTTGGGCAGCTGGCCTGGATCCATGCCAGTCTCAATATCAGAGTCTGTCATGTAGAGTCCCAGGAAAACCTCCCAAAACGGAGTGGCTAGGTCATTGATGCCTTGAACGTATCCGCTGGCAGGATGTCTGACGGCCCAGACGTAGAGGATGCGTTCCAGCGACCTCTGCGTTGCCTCGTAGCTATACAGCTCAATATGAGGGTTTGTCCTGGGTATGTCGATGCTGATTTGGTGCCAAATAGCCTCATCTAGGCCCCTCGCTTTTCCAGCTGAAGAGCTGCCGGCTGTTGTTCCGCTTCTTTCAAATGCTTGCTTGACTCCATCGAGGTACTCTTTCCTCTTTCTCTCCAAGGTAGCGACTCGCCGCTCGCTGTTCGTGGGGAGGTAGCTGAGAAGTAGTTGCCAGGTCATGGCACGAACTTCATGCGGTACACCTGACCATGCTAATGAGCGAAGGTCGGGAAGTGATATTGACGATGCTTGGAGGAGTCGTTTAAATTTATTAATACGGGTAATTCGAGAATTAATTGCGTCGGCTTCTTTCTGCGGTGCATTACTAGGAATTGAGGGATAGTTTATCAAATGAAGCGCATTTGCCGGGTCTATACAAAAGTTAGCACATGTTTAAATTGCACTGTGAAATGCTCGTCAGAGTGTCAACGGGTAACCAAGTCTAACCTTTTAATATGTCCTTGTATTGCGGCCGAAGGATCTTTCCTTCGCTCTTCTTTGGCATGGGATAGGTTGGTGCCGGGCGCTCAGCCGAAATATCTGCGCTGTTTGAGTATCGCCGGGCCCGGATGCCGCCAAATGAACCATCATTTGCGTATATCGAGGGTTCTTGGCTCAAATCAGACCTGTTCTGAGTGGCTATTCGTTTTGACCTTCTCTTCATGTTTGAGAGGCTAGGGAGCCCAAAGTCGTCCCCGTCGTCGTCCTCGTACCCTAGCATTTCGTCTTCGTCCGCTTTCCAATCATCGTTGGTTTTTGAGAGGAAGTTGATATAACTTTTAAAGGGTGGCGAGGTAGAGGTCGCAGAACCACGTGGTGGCGGCGGAGTGGCGTCATTGATGCGATTTCTGGAGGACGACGTTGAGGGAGGAGTTCTGGGACGAGGCAGAGAAGAGTTGGAGAGGTTTCTTCATCATTCAATGTTAGCGATATCGAACGGGCAGGATGGGGCGATTTGCGGCGGCATCGTACAGAGTGTCGAATTTGAGGACATCCGCGTGGGAGTATGCGGCTCCAACAACCAGATTGGAACCATCTCGGCCAGCCGGGTTCGTGGCACTTCGTCTAGCTGTGCTGTCTCGCAACGGTGGTCTCCAGAATGGAGAGGCTGATCTGTAGCAAGGAGTGACGTTAGCAAAGGCGGCGCTGGAGTTGGCAACGGGATGGGGTGATGCGGCATACTCAGACCGATCTAACGCGCAAACGGAATCGAGCTTCGGTCAGCAACATGTCCCATTGTTCGCCGCTCAGGGCGCATTGTCCCTCGCAGTCGACCGCGACGCAAGGCGTTCAGATAACATACCGACCTGCACCATCTCCTGTGGCTGTGGACATCAGCTGTTAGCATCCTCGTTCGTCGCCGGTTGTGACACCGGCCCAGGGGAGGAGGGGGTCTGCATGCAGGCACTCACTGAATTGACCGGCTTCTTGCCGCTCCCAGAGGACGACCACATGTTCACGAATGGTCGTCGAAAGCGCAAAGGGGAGGCCTCATTATGCGGGGTGTTGGGCGAACGAGTTCAATTAGTGACCGTGCCAAGCAAGTTGTAATCGCTGATGTTGCCTGTCCGTGTCTTGTCCACTTGGTCTCAGCCGAGCTCCATTTAGGCCACGCTGGGACGATGCATGTACTGTACAAAGTCGAGTACAGCAGGCACTGCGCTGAAGTGCCGATGCTAAGGCGGGGTAATTGCCCTGAACGGCCACTGAGCGCACTGCTATGGCGACTGCCAACGCTAGCGGCTGTACTTTGCCTCGCGTCGACAAGGCTGGCACCTCCTGGCCACCTGCGGAGACACCCCCGACGGCGTACTCTACCCAAGGACACATGTGCGCTAACAGAAATACGCGTAGATTCTACCCTCTTCAGATAGTTAGTTAGTACTGATGAGTACATTCTACAATAAATGCAAAGCCCAGCCTTGTTTCACGGGGAGATATCAGGGTGCAGGAACGCCAATAAGGTCGATTCCGAGCCTTGGCCGTATGCAAGGCGTGTATTCTGTACAAGATGCTCTTGACCACTCACCACATTCTTGGCGATAAACAGAGCTTGTGTTGCACAAGCACGTTCAATCACGGTGTTCTCCGTACCCACGGATTGCTGCCTTAGTCAGCAACTAGGCACAGCAAAGCGCGGCCTGCTTTTAAGCTTTGCTAAGGAGCAACTTCATCCTTATCCTTACACCCAACACCACAACACGTCGCCAATCTTTTCAATCTCTCCACCTTCTTCTCTCCACGCCGTCATCAAAACCATCCGTTGCTTTCTTTACAGCAAAGGGGTTTTACTAATCTAGATACTTTTCTGGCGTTCGATTCGTGATAGTTTGGCCTTGCTAGCGATTTATTATCGTGGCAGCCGGTATTTTCGCCTTACGTCAATTCTAAATTCACCTCACTCTGCAAACTTCCGTCATGACAGAAGCTGAGAACTTCGAGGACGATCTCTTCGCCGACCTGTAAGGCTGTTCGATTCCTCTAGATTTCCTCTTCATCGATGTACTAACCTCGCGCGTTCATAGGTACGAAGATACCGACGCAAGGCCCGCCGCGCCGATTGCGAGTGCTGTTCATAGTACCGAAGCCAAAGCTCCTGAGCAGCCCGAGCCAGTGTCTGCTCCTGCTCCTGCTGGTGACCTGGACGATGGCGGCCACGATGCGATGAACCAGGATGTAGACGACGACGATGACGACGACGTTGACTTCAACCTGGGAGGAGGAGGAGGAGGAGCCTCCACCAACAACCACATGATGCCACAAGACGATATGCCGTCAACTCCCCCATACGGGACTGTTCATAAAGCTAGTGCGAAGGAAGATGGGTGAGTTCTCTTGTTATGTGACGCCACAGTTCTCCGCGTATAATCCCCTTTTCCCATACTACCTGCGACAAGTGTCAGCAGCGGTGTTGCAATGTGATAAGAGCTATCAGCCAGCGCGTAATCCTGCATCCTGCAACCATATGACGGCATACATTTGCTTAGAGCAAAGTGACTGGCTTGATACGATGGGAAAGCAATCAGGTTCAGCTCAGGTTCAGCGGTGGAATGGCCTGGTCTACCAGGGAGCACAGTATCAACGATCATGAGAATTGTCGGCTGGGTTTTATCCTGATATTACCGGGGAAGAGTACAATAAGACGCCATCCCAAGTGAGAGATATCCAAAGGGAAATAAGAAGAGGAGGCAATGGCCTTTGCCCGTCTAGATGCTGGTGGGGGTTCAAACTTTGATAAAGTTGAGGACAAACAAGATGACCTACCGACCAACTCTTTTCAATTCCACTATGGAATCCCTTCTTGTCTATTATAGCTCTCAGTCGCAGAGTCTTAAAATAGCCCGACGAGAGCGCATGCACTTCTCGGGAGGCTGTAGCAAGATTGACAGCGGGTAGCGCTTAGGGTCAACTCGTACCTAGCAACAGACAGTCAGAGACAGAGTCAAAACGATAGCACAAAAGACGAAAGACAGAAAAGAAAGGAAAACAAAATTCGACATATTTCTGGCACATTGCGTCCCTTGCAGTCGCTGTCATGCCATTGGATATCTCTCAAGCATCGCGTCGCAGTGGAGCCCATTAAACGCCGTCAATGACATCTGCTGTTATAATCTCTGCTTCAATTCCGACAAGTAAGAGGGAATGCTTTGGACATGTATCGCATCGGATTTTGGGAAAGCCGACAGCCAGATACGTGCCGCCTGAGGTCATGCGCATATATTCACACCTAAATAAGTCCTTCCTTATACGACAGGCGGCAGGGGCAAGCACACAGCCTTGACTTGAGATATATGCATGTTTCCTCAGTTGGCAACCCCTCCAAGGCCACTCGACCAGGTGACAGCAACAACGTATTGCGATGGACTTTCACCATGGATCCCATTTATGCCTCAAAGAAAGCTGGCAACTGCCACATCTCTCATGTCACCGCCCGATGAATTCTCAGTCGCAAATCTGCATACTGCATACTGCATGAATTTTGATACTTTTTTTTTGATTTGATTTGGCTTTCATTCACATGCTATTTATTTACAAGGAGCCCATAGTGTTCAATATGCAATTGCTAACGTTTGCCAATTTATAGAAAAATGTTCATTGGTGGATTAAACTGGGAGACGACTGACCGTATGTCCCGATTCGTCCCGCGAAGTGATTCTCAGAAATGCTAATAGTCGACAGAATCTCTGCGAGACTACTTTTCCCAATTCGGCGAAGTCGTCGAGTGCACTGTGATGCGAGACAGCAGCTCCGGCCGATCCCGAGGGTTTGGTTTCTTAACCTTCAAGGACGCCAAAACTGTCAATATTGTCATGGTCAAGGAACATTTCCTGGATGGTAAAATTGTGGGTCCTCTTCCCTGTCGATACCCCGATATTTGAGAAGTGCTGTTGTATGTTCTAACTTTGATGTCAAGATCGATCCCAAGAGAGCAATTCCTCGGGATGAACAAGAAAAGACCAGCAAGATTTTTGTTGGTGGAGTCAGCCAAGATACTACAGACCAAGAATTTCGGGAATATTTTGCTCAGTTTGGTCGGGTTGTTGATGCCACGCTGATGATGGATAAAGACACAGGCAGGCCTCGAGGGTTTGGGTTCGTTACTTTCGAAAGCGAAGCCGGCGTGGATGCCTGCATCAATGTGCCACTTGAAATACATGGAAAGCCCATTGAAGTTAAAAAGGCCCAGCCGAGGGGCAACCTACGAGAGGAAGAGGAGGCGTCGAAACGTGGAAAATTCAGAAAGGGTGATGACCAGTCCGGCCAAGTCGGAATGGGCCAGCAAATGGGTGGTAACAATTCAGGTATGACACCACAGGTCATGGCCCAATACTTTCAGCGAATGCAGCAATACTTTGCCATGATGCAGTCACAAATGGCCATGTCTCGAGGCATGCCCATGAACCCGGCCATGTGGCAGCAAATGCAGCAGATGCAACAGATGCAGCAGATGATGGGACGTGGCGGTGGTCCTGGCCAAAATATGATGAACAATATGAACCCCCAAATGATGCAGCAGATGCAGCAGATGCAACAACAGATGATGCAGCAACAACAGGGCGGTGTTCAGGGCGGTGGTGATGGTAGCTACAATGGCTATGACCAGTATCAGCAGCAAGGCTCTCAGGGTCCTCATGGTAGCGGCAGGCGAGGTGGCCGTGGAGGCTATGGTGGCGGCGGATACAACAACATGGGTGGAGGTGGAGGAGCTCCCACATCCTGGGAGGGCATGTACGACGATGTGCCGCAACCAAATGCCAACCAGGGATCATCTCGACGGGGTGGAAGCGTCGGTCAGGGAGGAACCCCCGATCCTCAACACTCACCGCCGGCCAACGCCCCAACAGGACCAAAGAACGCCGGAAAGCCTGGCGCAAACTACCGTGGCGGTGGACGTGGTGGAAGCAGAGGCTTCCATCCTTACGCTCGATGAACGAAATGGCAAGGGATTCTTACGTCCGATCAGGATGAAACCCAGTTTGACATTTTTGACTGCTCGAAGAGTTAAGGGACCGCTCAAACTGCTACCCGCTGCAGATGGGCCTTTTCGCCGTCACTCCTTTTTTCTTCTTCGGAATGATGGGACTTGTATTAATACTACTTACTGAATATCCAGATTGAGGGAACCAGCACGATCTACTGGGCTGAGCATCTAGAAGAGGATGGAAGGATGGAGGATAAAGATACTTGAGTGAATGAGGGGGAAAGGGGGAGGTTTTTCTCTTCCTTGTGGACTGATTTGATTTTGTTCAAAGGTTTTTTTTTCTTTTTCTTTTTTTTCCTTTTTCTTTTTGTTTAGCTATGAGAGGGGGAAAGGGAAGACGCTTGCACTTATTTACTATTATTGCTTTTATCGAGAAACAGGGTCAGTTTGTGGACTCGGGGACAAGAACAAAAAAAACATGGGTCGTTTACTACTATCAGAATGGTATAATATATGGTATTAAAACTCAAACCTGGCATTGTGATGTTGCAACTTGTGCAAAGAGAAAACGTCAAAAATACAATTTAGACAAGTAGCTATGCTCGGAGGCACAAAGGAGAGAGTATATGTGGGGATTTGCTTTCTTCTCTTACAACTCATCGGATCTCAATCTGCACCAAAATACGTTGTAATAGGAATCAAAAAATATATTTGGAAAAAAAGAAAACATAAAGGCTCTTTGCTATCTCATGCGTTCCAATCCGGTTTGGTATATGTTTTATCCCATGCCCTGCTTTCCCTGCTCCTAATGAGCTCCTCACAAAAATCCCAAATAAACGCTTCATGCGCCTTTAAGAAAGAATAAACTTTATGCATCCCGCTCTTTAGCTAAACTAAGTAAAAACCATTTGCCGGCCGTTATATCCAAAGCATGCTGGGGGGAAAAAAGAGAAGAAGAAGAAAACAAATGCCACATTCATGTGTATCATAGAGAAGAACAAAAGAAGACAAACGAGAAAAACAAGAAATAAATTGAAAGCAAGAAAAGAAAACAAGCAGAAATAAAAAAAGAAATAAAGAAAACTTCCCTAAAATCGTCTATAGTTATCACCCTCTTCTAGTTTCTTCAAAACACCAACAGCATCAGCAAGCAAGATATTTCGCCCGCCCAGACACTCCTTCTCGAGCGTCGCGCGCGCAAGGCTCACCGCGCCGGAGCCAACTTGCTTATACCGCACAGTCATCTCCTCAATCTGGCCGGGCTCCATGCTCGACACGTCAAGCAGCCACTGTATGGCGGCTTTCCGAGTCGGCGCCTTTGTCTCGGAGCGGCTGATGCCAATGTGTCCAAAGGCCCAGCAGATGAGGGCGCAGACGTAGATGCCCCAAAAGTCGGAAATGTCCTTTTTCTGAGCGCGCTGGAAACGTGGAGATATGGAGGAGGCGTTTCCGTCCTTGCTCGCATATCTTGAGATTCCGAGGAATAGGTTGAGAGCTCGAGCGGCAAAGGCGGCTGCGACGGCGGCACTGCCAGAGTCTCGCCATTTTTCGAGCTCTCTCTGATGCTCCATGAACTCGGTGGCTTGGAGCACCTTTTTGTTGAAAACCCAGCTATCGCCTGAGACTGACAAGAGGGTATGCAGCGGGGTATAATGGAGGGCAAGATGTGACATGGCGACTGGTGAATCCGGGAACAGATTCATAATTCTAAAGTGACTCATGCTAATACTTGAAGCATTGTCTAAAAGATCAACTTTTGTAAGAGTTTGTCGCTGGGGAAGCTGAAGAACGAATGCGAGCAAAAACAGCGATGCGTCAAAGGCAGGAATCGATGCAATGTTAGCAGCAGAAATATGCTCAAGACTCGTCGCTCCAATAGTCTCTGGCATAGCTGCTTGGCTCATGCGACTCCATTCTTCATAGTCTTGTGCGTCCCATAGATGTAGCGTGCCCATTGACAGCGGCACCGGAAGAGTCGCAGGGTCTGTATAGTCCAGGCCAATAACTGCGGCACGAGGTTGTTCCAGATACGACGATGCATGGACATCAAGCAGGAAACAGGCAGCTAAGAGGCGCCTCCTTGATTCCACATGGACCCAAATGTTCCATTGCTGGGAAGCGTCGCACGACTCCATGTTCGATGGGTAGGCGGTTTGTGCGTTGATGACCTGCATTCAAGGTATAAATGAGTAAGAGATAAGATGATGCTTTTCGTTTTACCAGACTTTGAATGGAAAAAAAAGAAAAGAAAAGAAAAGAAAAGATTTGGTAGAAAAGAAAGTAAAAGATAAGAAAGAGAAAAGAAGAGAAGGAAAAAAAAAAGTAATGCAGTAGAGAAAAAAACCAAATGATATTGAGCGAGAAAATTCAAATGAAATTTTGAAAACATAGATTTGAAGGGGTACCATGAGATGTTCGTAATCATGCAACAAGAAGAGAGAAAAAGACATAAAAATCCCATAAACAGCATAGTAGAAAAGAAAAGAAGACAAAAGAAAACAAAGACAAAACCAAAAAAACGCTTCACGTGAGGGCAGAAAAAAAAAACCGTCGGTTCATGAACGAGAACCAATAAATCTAGTGAGGACTAACCATTTGGAAAAGTGCCTCAAAGCGAGGCGATTTCTGATATGCCTTCTTGTTTCTTCCTCGGAAGACGGCATAGTATTCGCCTAGAATTGTAGCTTGCACAATCGGCCATTCTGGGGCTCCAGAGTCGGTGTACTGGATTACCAATGTTAGCTGTTACTCGTCTATTGCAATTGATATGGTGTTTGTATTTCTCTTACCATCTTTGCCTTGTCCATCGCATAGGTATGCAGCTGGTGTCCATTGGCGCGATGTTCTACATGCTCGAGGAATTGGGTGGCGACAGCCGCCATGGCGCACTTGAGTATCTCGAGTTGATCTTCGGGTATATTCGTAGGGTTCTCAAATGTTGGTCTGTGGATTATTGGGTGCTGAGAATGCACCTTATCCCAGTATACCTCGATGTAATTGGGGATCATGTCTCGGGTTTGCTGGCTTAGAATTGCAGGCGCGGGCATCAGAGTGTATAGGCCCAGAGCATCTACAGGCTCGCGACCGCCATTGCGAGGATACATCATGCGGTCCATCGGCAGCGCATGCGGTGCCGCAATCAGAGTCTCGCTTGACTGACCCACGATCATTTGGGGCGGAGTTATGCTGCGGACTGAAGTGTCAAGCATTTGGTGCGGGCTGTAAAGATTCGGGGCATGTTCGTAGGTAGGAAAGGGAGTCCCTATGTTATCCCCATAGACTGAGGAATAGACTTGCGGGGGGTAGTAGCGTAGGGAAAAGACATGGCGTAGCTGCCATCGGTAATGACGGGGCTTGGGGATGTGGCATATGATGGAATCTGCGCTGTCCATTCGGTGTTGTGGGCTCGACCCGACGAATGTTGAAACTTGGAGCTGCCAGGTGCAGGGGTCGAGTAAGCACTTCCTGAAGCAGTTGATGGAATGCCTGAGCTATCCGTCCAGGTCATGCTTGGGGAGGTGGTTTCAGGCATACAGAGCTCGGGGACGGGGGGGTTCAACGCGCTCAGCCCAGCAGGACGAGCTTCGTTGTAGCTAGAGACGACTCTAGAATCTGGCATCTGTACAGCCATACCGGGGTCGACCACGCCGATATCCGCCATCTGGTATGTGCTCTGTGTATCTCGTATGTGTGGCGATTGCATGTGCGGCGATTGCATTACGCTTCCCTGAGGTGTCGATCTGTTGACTGATGACCAGTGGCCAGGGACCACTCCCATGCTAGAGGCAGGCGTTGTGGCAGCGGCGATGTAAGGTGAGGCTGCTTGCATCGAGGGTGCCGGTGGTGAACTGCTGTAGGGTCGAGCTGGGCTGCTGCCAGATCGACGCCGCCGGGATGAGTCTCGTTTCAGTCTACCTTCTTGTTCGCCACTGATGCCTATGTTCAGTACTCGTTCGAATCGTTGAGATGATGTTGGGGCAGACGAGGAGACTTACTGTCTTTGTAGATGTCGGTCCAGTAGATCTTTGCGGTGGAATACCTTTTTACAGCCAGAGACGGTGCAAGATAGCTCAGGTGGCTGATGGCCTAGCTGATGTCGTCTGTAGAGATGAGAGTGAGTTACAATTCGATGATGAAAAGATGAGATGAGAATGAGAGAGAGAGAGAGAGAGAGAGAGAGAGAGAGAGAGAGAGAGAGAGAGAGAGAGTGTGTGTGTGTGTGTGTGTGTGTGTTGAGCAACGACATACCTTAGGTGTTCTGCTCTTGTGAATGTCTTCCAAGTGAGGAGAGAAGATCCCATGTTAGCACAAGCCCTTGACAAACAACAAGATGTAAGAGATGATGGTGATGATGATGATGATGATGATGAGTGAATATACCTTTGGTGGTCGACAGGTATCACACGTATGAACAGGAACCCCCTTCTTGGCCCGACTGACTCTTCCAGTAATGGGCGTCAGCTTGACAGGGTGCTCCCCTGAAGAGCCTCCTGGTATGATGGGCCTCATGTTTGCTCCGGTGTAGTATGCTGATGAATGGTTCTGACCCTGCCCATAGGAAGAGTCCATGGAGTCAGTGCTCGTGTTGCTGCGTCGACGGCCTCCAGGATGGTTATTATATCCCAGGGGTTGTGCTGCGGGGTGAAGAATGTGAGGAAGAGATGTTTGGCCGGACAGATCCACAGGGATGTTATATCTGGGCATGGGGACGGAGAGATCTTGATCGATGGCAACAGTTCTTGAAGTCGGCCTTCGGTCCCTTCTTATGGAGTGAGGATCGGCGTGGTCGTCTTCGACATTCATAATGTTCCTGAGGCTCCCCATTGTGGATAAAACCAAGACCCAGATCCAGAGACGAGATGCAGGTTTAATAAAGATGAAGGAAGCAGGTACCAGGGAGTCGTGGAGCACAAGAGGCTATCTTAGTATACACACAGCCCAGCCGGCTGCGAGGAGGTACTGCTAGTGCCGTGACGTGCGTGAAGGTGAAGCTGTAGTAGAGATCATGGATTAAGATGCCGAGACTCTGGGAGAAGAAAAAAGCACGGATAAGGGAGAGCAAGGGTATGTTGGTGGTGTAAGAAGAGACAAGAGTGGTCGACAGCAAGTCAACCCGCGGCGGGTTGGGGTGGGCGAGTCGGCGATCGTCCCAGCCTCAGCCTCGCTGGTTCACAAACGCCGTTCTCCAGATACGATACGACGTCGGACGCCTTTTGAGGGACAAATATAGGAAACAGGACAGCGCATTCCCCGCGGGTGCTGGAGCATGGAGTATGGCGGTCGTGACGGCAGCGGCAGAGAAGGAGAGAGAGAGCGCGCAAGTAGTCTACATGTATGTCCGTGTGTGGGAGCAGACGGGACCCCGGCGGGCCAGACATGGCCGGATTCCATGGTGAAGCCCTTGGATTCATGATCCCGGTTCCATGACGAGCCGTGGGCTGGCAGCTGAGCTATGGGGTGCATGTAGAGCCAGACAAGACGGCATGGGACGAGCCCGAGTCGCTCTCCAAGCGGTGTCGACAGCATCAGCTCGCGCGCCGCTCGTACTGGGTACATGCGCCAGGACGTGCCTCCAATCCCTCTGGCGCACGCCCCGGCCAGCCAGAGCTCCAACCAGAGCTCCCACAGCGCAGCCAGACCCGGTCCGAGGCTGACAGAACCATGTCGGGGGGAGAGACGTGGTGGAGACGCCGCCGCGTGGTTGAGCCAGCCCTGTCCGCGGGAGCGAACGGGCCATGACTGGGGTAGAGACTAAAATGCTCCGTCCAGATGGGCGCTGCGAATCGCATGCCGGCTGCGGTCTCTTCATTGGGCGCAGCACGGCAGCGAGGGTGGCGCGCGGTGGAGGGTCAGAAAAGGCCTGCCTGTCATAAGCAGCGCCATGATTGATGGGTGTTGCGGCCGCGCCAAAGTTGGGCACACCAGGATTCCTGCGCTGCCATGCCAGACACAACTCCATCCGGTACAATGTGCGTCGTACCGGTCGTAGGGGAAGGCCGTGGCTAGACTCTGGATATAATTAGAACGCTGCTCCTTATCGACATGCAGGCCAGGCCAGGGCGTCCGCCTCTGCTGATCGCCTGTTTGGGCGACAAGATGCGCGACAGGCTGGAAGAGGACGGTTGTCCCAGTTTTTGCCGTGGGCTGGTGCGACCACCGACAGGCCTGTGCACGGAATTGATGAGGTCTGGCACATACTATGCTATGCTGACTTTGCAAAGATAGGGCAGCGCATCGGTCCCGACGGCAGACAACGCCAGCAAGGGGGGATCCCAAGGACGCGCGGGTATGGCGTCAAGGTCCCAGTCCCGCGGCTCCAGCGGGGTTGGCAGATGCGAATGGCTGTCGCTCGCCGGGTCCCTTGGCCGGAGGCTGCTTCTTGCGTATACGGATACTGTATAGAGGCAGTTCGTGTTGATTCCGGCTGCTGAGGCTTGCTGAGACATGGCCGTTGCTTCTCGTCAAGTGCGCGCTTGGCGACAGAGGACAGGGGCAGGGCTCGTTCTTTTTTTCCGGCGAGAACCACTGCTGACAGGAGATCTCGTAGCACAAGAGTACAAGCAATGATACCTCGAGACCTGGCCTGCTCGTACTAGAAAAGTACTCGATTCCTTTGCACAATACCCAGACTAACAGCAGCAGTAATACAAGAGTGAGCGCGGGTGGGCTCCTCTGCTGAAGCGAAATCCGACGGCAGTGGGGCGTCTCTTGTCTCCCCGACAGACCAACCGCCACAAAAAGCAAGTCTCGCTGAGCGGTGGTTGGCGCCCAGGGCATCGCGTGAGTGAAACCGGGATTTTCTGGCCTGGACGAGAACAGAGGCGTGTCTTTTGGTTTGCCACCGAGCGAGCTGTGCGCCCATAGGCCGGCGCTGCGAGTCGTCTCTTCCGGAGCGCGCATCACGTAAACGACGAGACTAGAGCCACGGGTTGGACAGCAAATGCAAATACTGTGCGTCACCGTTTGGCCAGAAACGGCAGCGCGGTCTGCGCAGTGGTTCATGATCATCAGCCGGGGTGGCTGCTTCGCCCGTAAACAAAAGCTCCCCTTTTGGCGCATCGGCGGCTAGTCTGGGAGACCAGGGTGGGCGAAGAAGGTTTCCCCGTCCGTGTCTCTGGACAAGCTCTTGGTGTTTCCAGCCCACCGGAGCCACTGGCCAGAGGACCACCTCTCCAGACGCTTACTGTACTACATACCTACTACTACTACCTTACTTGTACATGTACCCTCGAAGGATCTCCTGCAGTACCTTGTACAGTGCCTTGGTAGGAGGCCATCGCACTCTTCTATGCGTCCGTTCTAGAAAGGATCCTGCAGTAATACTGACACAGGTTGGTTTCACGCCTCCTCGAGCTGCAGGTGATGATGCGTGATGTTCGTATATCCCGTCAATGCGCATGCGCGGTGCTATATGCAAGTGTCCTCATGCCGCCTCCTGCATCGCACCGAAGAACGGCTGCCTTCTCCTTGCGCAAAAGGGGCCATGCGGCTGAGAAGGCATTCCTCTCTGCCAGACATCGGCCACCTCCGCGCGAGAAAAGGCAGGAAATTGGAAGCCCCTCCAAACACGGCTCAATATTTCCTGCTGCGAACATCGGCCAAGCTGCCAATGAGCGCCTGCTCCCTGCCTTGAACGGCCCCGAAGCGACGAATCACGGCCGGCCTCTGGTTTCAGCAAGGACAGCGGCTTTGGTCACGACGCAGTGGCGGCCACCTCGCGCACCTCAGCTGGCGGAGCGTCTGCAAATGATCATGTAAGGATGGCCCAGAGCTGAAAAAAAGGTCCCCGTCTTGCGAGCGTCCGTGGTGCGCAGAGCTGACGTCCCGGTGGGCCAGGGGTTTGTTTAACATGCGCACGCCATTCGCGTTAGTGCAATCCCAAGAGACAGAGACGTCAATCATGGACAGAGTGCCTGTAGTCTCCGCGTCCACGAGGCCATGGCCCGCTCCCGTGGAGCCCGAGTGCCCGCCTTGGTGCTCGACTAGCCCGCTGTATGGTGATGTGAATTGGTGACTGGAAGCTGCTGCTGCTGCTGCCAAACGCGGGAGTGCCGTGCTTGCAGCGACCGCAGAATCCAGTCCGCCGTGGTCAGAACTATCGGCGGTGATGCTGCTGATGGCGTCCTTGGAAGCGGTTCTTTTGCGTACCAAGAGCCATTACTAGTAGCGACTACCGGAATGTCCACATCGCGGAGGGGGCCCCGGAAGGGTGGATGAGCAGAAGGACGAGGAATACCAGCCGTCTGGGTCCCCGTACATGCACCGTGGCCAGGAACCTTGTCGTCTCCAAGTCACTGCCTCTTCTCTGTCTGCCTTCCAGGTTCTGATTCCGTCTCTCTCTCTCGCTCTCTGTCCCTGGATTTCCGTCGCCAGAACAGTCGTCGTGCATGGCCGCATCCTGGTAGATCTGGCCACCTTCCAAATCTCATCTCATCTCAGCCACTCGAGGAAAAGACATGCCAACCCACGCTCTCTGCTCGCATGTGTATTTTCCTCCTCCGAAAGCCCAAGGACATGAGATGAGGGACCCAAGCTGGTGGTCGCTAAAGATTTGCGGGCCAACGGGCCAGAGTTGGGGGCCAGATGAGCTGCAAATCCAGCTAGTGCCTCGCTAGTGCATCGCCATGTACAAAGTACTGGGTACGGCTGGCGGCAGCAGCTCCCCTTGCCTGGATTCGGAAATGAGAGCAGCAGGACACAACAAGATGCTGCTGGGAACAAGACATTTGGGAACTGCGGTCAGCGCCCGCTGCGAGTATTACTTGTGGGCGATGTGCCGCCAGGATTCCATCAAGCGTCTCTTCACCTGCCGTTTGGATGATTACCGACGGCTTGGATTACCCATCTCATTACTCGCTGCCGACCAGGAGCAGTAATGGGTGCTCATCAGACAGTACCTGTAGTGCGTGCAGAGGCAGCTTGGCAGCATCACTAAACATTTCCGGATGTTACTACAAGTCCATCAGTGCCGACAGCCACTCCCCCCGCAAGTCATGTGTTGCAGGGGTTTCGGCGAAGGATGTGGGATCAACACGCTCGTTTCATCTTTCTTGGACATTCCATGTACTCCGTATAGCTTGGATTGGGGCACCACCGGAAGCGTTCCGTATCCAGAGGGATTGCATATACGCAAGCTGGTGGTGGCTTCAACGTAACATGTACGCGATGCCCTCACGCTTATACCACACAAGTGCCCAGTACCCAGTACCTCATCTGCCCTTTGACACCTCTCAGGAACCCGAGCACAGAGCCACCGCCAATGCGACCGCAGCACTCATCTTAAAACCGCCTGTCTCAGACAACATCATGAGCCCTGACGCGCAGTTACACGAGACAAGTCGCAGTGGTACGAGTGCGTGCTGGGAACAATAACATGTTCCCTTGTGGCAGCGGCACGTAGCGGTATTCAGTCCCACGTTTTTTTGCTGCAGGTCTTACTCCAACCTTGTCAATCTTGCCCGCCGGCGCTTATCTCACTGCCAGTTGCTCCGAAGTCGTATGTAGAGATGCATAGAGAGTGAGGGTAATCAAGCGTCTCGTCCATGGGGCACTGGCTGGGTCGCTGGTTGCTGTGCCGGGAGTGGGTGTGGCGAAGCTGTCCCTCCATATCAGACGATCGACGATGTGAGAGGGAAAAAAAAAAAAAAGGATAGGCCCATCCAGCTTAGGTAGCACTGTGATTATTACATACAGCATGACATCCTTACCTCATACCAGGCACCTAAGCGAGCCAGAATGCTAATTAGGGATTTGAAAGCAATAGATGAAAAAGCAAAAATCAGTACCATTACTACCTCAACATTTTTGTTTCCATCAAATGCCCACCCTCTTTTTCATCCCATACCTCGTCTCGGCGCTTACAATGCTGCACGTAATTCCAGTACAGCGACAGAATTGGAGAAGAAAAAACGTTGCTGCATCCCCAATTAGGCCTTAGCCTATGAGAAGGCAGGGATATTTTTAGAAAAGATTTCACCCACACCGTTTCCGGCAAAGAGGGCTGGCTGGCGACATGTCCCCCCCATCACACGACGACTTTTTGGCAAGCAAAATGTATAATGTAATGCACCGCTCATGCAATGCCGGTGCGGCACATCGAACCAGACTGACCCCCAGCATGCTTGCATCAGAAGGAGAAATATAGAACGAAACCTTGCATATGAGGCTATGGCCACGCGGAAGCGCGCTTGTTTCGCCTATAGGGCCATCCATCCAAACCGCTCTCTCTTTAACCCACACTGCGAATCTCCCGTATACTACAGAGATGGAGAGCATGAATTGGAATTAATAGCACAGCCCCAGCTGCGAAAGCATCTAACCAACCAGTCCACCAGTGCAACCGCTCACAAGCGCCCAGACTGCTACCACATCAACCCCATCAAAAATCGTCCTATTCGTCGTTTATACGCGCCGCCTATTTGCTCAAGTCATCCTTGACGAGCAGCGGAAATGTGGATGTCCCGTCTGAGCCCGATTCAAAGAAACAACGCACACAATACTTTCTGGAAATGGCACGACAGAGTGTTGCATCCCGTCGCTTAACGCCGTAGGGCCGGCCCCTCCCCTCTTTCGAAACATGGCAGTCTGTTTTTGTAATCACTCAGCCGGCCCGTTCTCGTAGGGCTGGCTGCTGCTGCTGTATGACTGCACACGCATACGACATGGACTTACACGCACATGTCTTGCTCACACATCTGCCCATTTACAATGACTGTAGCCTTTGCGATGTAACGCATCCCCATCCTACAACGTCGCCTATTAGCCGCCGTAAATGCAAATACCAAAACCTTCACACCCTCACAGGTGCTCAATAGCCGCAAGAAGCAACACCAGGCTGGCAACCCGGATTGTCGGAACCCCAAGCTACACATTGTAGGATGAAAGAAACGAAACCCAGTTTCTAATATTAGCAACCGGCGGCGTGCATCTCGATTCATTCTTACTTAGGTAGCCTTCCCACATCAGACGAAACGAAAAGACATCGGACAAAGGAGAAGCAATACAATGGCATGACATGACATGGCCTGTCGCGGATAAGGCTGCATGGTAGCAGTCGTATCGGACATGTTTGTGAACCCCCTCATGCCCGTCATCAAGGCTGATCTGTCCTTCATCCGTTTTTTTGGGGCTACCACAGAGTCGTAATTGTAAACCTCCCGTCACAAACAGCCCTATCACACGCGTACATTCAGCTCATCTTCGGTCATCTCCTTCCTCCTTGCGTCTCTTCGTATATGTAAGTGTCATCTGAGTCAGTAGCAAAACCAACACTCTGTAACCAAAAGAAGAATACGCCGAGTGAGCCATGATACAATCGTTGCATATACGTAGCCTTGCAGACATTCAAGTGTTTCATATGACAAAAATAGCTTCCATTATACAGTTGCCCAATACTACGGAACGCGAAGATTGGTACAGCGCTCCAGAGTAGATCTTAATATCAGAGCATTAAAAAAAAAAAAAACTTAAGAAACTAATCATTTTCGGAACCCCTAAAACAAAAGCCCAACACGCCAATACTAGTACCACAAATCCATCTATTATCACAAATTGGCCTTCACGTTTTCTTCTTTGTCACGTGTTTTGACACCATAACTTTCAGGTTCTCATTCTCATTCTCTCGGTTCGGGAAGCAATACAATACGGCCGCGCACAGTTCCTTTTTGACATTTGGAGCACTTCCTTGATGCTTAAATCTACGCGCGGCTTGAAGCGGCCACCTCATGGTTGTTCTGCTCTGCCGGCCTTCCGTTGCCGTCGCTCTCTTCAGAGTCGTCATCGCTTGCGGGGTGGCTATCCGTGACTGTTCTTCGGTTCTTTGACATCTGCAATGGCCGGGGAGGGCGTCATGTCAGTATGGTAAAGATGAGCATAGCGGGAGAGAGAGCTTTGAGAAGTCAACGAACCCATGATTTCACACCACCAACCAATCCAAGCGCATAGCCGGTAATAAACTCCTTCGAGTTTCGCTCTCCAGGCGTGGTAGGGGATCGTGCAATGTCGCTTCCTGAGCTGTTGAACCGGGCTGGGCTCTGTGGTCGGCTGGTGGGCCAGAACTGCTTCAGTTCTCGGCTGAGCTCCTGGCCGGTGGTAGCCCAGTTGTTGGTAATATTGTCACGGAGGTCTTGTACGTGGCGCTTGAGATCTATCTCGTTCTTCTTCAGCCAGCTGACATTGAGCTCTTGGCGAGAAGTGCCACGCTTAAACTGTCGACTGATGTATTTTTCGTAATCACGGACGACCCTGCGTAGACGTCAAAGTCAGCCATTGAATAAAGCAACAATCATGGATATGTAGTGATTTGCGAGCAGCCAGCTTACCTTGTAATGATGCCAGTGGTGCTGACACCCTCCGTTCGCTGCGTAACGAGAAACTTGCCGGCTTTCTTTATGGGTTGATAGATGTCGTCTCCCTCGTCTGCGCCGTACGGGATGTCATCGTGGGCGACATAGTCGAGGCGGTGCTCTTCGAGGAACTCTGGGCTGACGATCCATGGGCAGTCTTCAATCACTTCGTCTACCCATTTGCAGTGTCGCACGGACTCGGCACGCTCCTTTGCAGACATGACCGTCAACCCCTTGCGCTTGTGGGTCTCACCGTCGCCAGTGACGCCTACGACGAGGGTTGTGTCGGGGAAGGCCTTCTTCGCTTGCTCAAGCTGGCGCATGTGTCTAGCGATCCGGTCAGTTACGTCGCCAAACTCTAGCTTTGAACGCAGCAACCAAGTGCATGTCTCGTCAAATGCGGCACTTACCCAAGGTGGAACAGGTCAAAGACTCCGTCTGCGTATACCCTCACGGTGCGGCCAACTGGAGGGGCGTTTGTCTTGAAACCCACGGGGTGCGTGAGTTCGCCAATGGGCGGCGGAGCCATCGCCTTCTTCTTCTCCTCCTCGACATCCTTGGATACGCTCTTCCGCGCTTTTCGGCCAACCCTCTCAGCAATGTCGACGCTGGCTTCAGTGGTGTCACTGGGCTCACCGGGATCGAGCACATTGTTGCTGTTGCCATTGTCCAGAACTCGCTCTGAATTGGCCCGTTGTCTCTTGTTAGGGTTCAAGCTCGTGCCGTTGGCGCTCCGTCTGGTCTGTCGCGACGACTCTGGTGCGGTAGTATCACCATCCTCGCCCGAGGCATCTCGCGAGGATGTCTGCAGAGCGCCGTCCTGTAGGTTGCGGTCGGCGACGGCGGCAGCGGTTCTCTTGCGCTTGCCGCTGTGGGAGGATCCTGATGGCGATGACATGTTGACGATGCTGGGTCGGGCCTCGATGCAGCCTGACGTATCTGACGTAGGTGGTCCAACTTTTTTGCGTGCCTCTCTCGTCTGTTCCGCAGCGAGTAAAACAGCTCGCGATAGCTTCTCCAGCAGATGTGAAGCTCCTTATCCTAGACGCACATGGACCTGCAAAGCACAAAAAAAAAACACGCTGGTGTCTGGCTTGGCTTCACTCGTGACGCTCGCGTGCGCAATGTGTGGAGAGAAGGCCCCGGGATTTGACGCTGAAAGTTTAGAATTCTAACCGGGGAGCTTGTGATTTTACCCACCTTTGAGGTCGGCACCAAAAATCAAATTTCCCACAGCCCAGCGAGCTGCCCGCACTCCATAATGACAGGTGGCGTGACCATACTGAAAAGGGGTTGTGAATTAATGCCAAAGTAGGCAACGCCGTATTCGGGTCCCAGCGGTTAATTTCTCATCTTTATGTGTACTTTCTATTCTACGCTGCAAAAATGCTACCTTGACAATGGGCATGAGGCACTATCCGGTGCTATCATCCTGGTTTTTCCCGCAGTCCTGGGTCTGGAATGGAGTACCTAGGCGATTGCTTAGCTCAGTTGTTGGGGCGGACTTGGCGCTCGCAGCTCTCTGAATTCCAAGACACCGTGCTATCTTTTAACACGTGCGTGGTAGACTTATTTACTTGCAATTGGGATGACAATGTGCTGTGACATATCAATTAATTGGCTGTAGAGAAGGAAAGAAGATCCTTTGATCCATTGCCCTGTCATTGATTCAACCACCAAAAAAAAAACAAGGGAAAAATTAGTAGATGATGCTGCCGCAGTGGCTATCACGTGTCAGTGATACAAAGATCTCGATCTTCCTTTTTTCTTCTCCCGCTAGCAAGACGCATCCATTGCTTGTTTTGGACCAGGTTCTGCCCCAACAAAAGCACGGAGAGTCGTTATTTCATTTCCCCATCACTGCTGCACAGACCATGGAGCAATACTGCGGATACATACGAGACGGCGTTGCAATAGGGGGATTTAGTGGGATATCCCTTTCACCAGGGATCAAAAAAAGATGCTAGTACGAGATAGTTTCTACGCCGCTCCGCTTCATCCTTGGTCAGGAGTTTCACAAGGCTGTGGCGAGCTGCTTTGAGCCCAGAGATCAATTCAGGGTAAGATGAGCATCGAGTGAGCATCGACGGGTGGCTGGGAAACTTAAATATTACCTACGATGTAGAGTTATTCGCTGGTCTTGGCATTGACGATGGGCGCTACGTCATATCGTTGACGACATGTTTGTTCTTATCGCCTTGTCTTGGATCTTGGGTGTTTCTATTTCTGTCGTAGACGTGCGGATTCCGTTCCGTACGAGTTGCTGGCGGGGAGTAATAAAGCAGTTATTCTGCAAACATTGCTGAGGATGATTTTCTTACCAGGTCGTCGTTTCAGCATTATAAACCAAGCACCAAGTAATATCCCCTCCATAACAGTAATTGGGTGCATACAAATCTTCATTCGCACGCTATGACGGTCTTCTGCGCAGTACCACCTGCCTACCCTAGACCAATGTGCTGCAGATTCTTGCGTCAGCAAGCCAACCTGATAGGACCAAAGCATGGCTGCCACGAAGGCAAAGTGGGATCTGTCTTAGACGCTGCATGCTGTCTGCAAGCCCTTTCTCGTGGCCCTCTCACAAGCGAGTGCGAGTGCGAGCGAATCCTCTGCCTCTCGAAGACGGCGCATTACAGCCTACTACTACTATTACTATTACTATGCTCTTAGGTAGGCCTACTACCTACTGCTACTACTGCTATACTGCTTCTACTGTTGTTGCTACCGCTGCTGCTACTACTGCTAGTACTACTAGCAAGAGCTGCATGAAATGAGAGATATATTGCGTGGTTGGTGAAACAGGGCGCCTTCATATGCCTTCTGTCTCGCGCAATCCGGTGGGTGCTATTGGCTCGGGCCGTCAATCATTAAAAGTCCGCAGTGACGCCACCCAAGGTTTTCCGTATCTGCATGTTTGAGTATGTCCCTCCGCTGGCGAGTAAGGAGAGTGCTGTTGGCTACAGCTGTGGTGCGACCGAGACACCGTAGCTATTTACGTAGATCACGTCAGAAGGGTATGGCCAACCCCAGAAGCTGAGCAGTAGCTCCGACAGTACAAGCTGGAGCAAGCAAGCACTGTGGTTTAGAGACACGCAATGACGTCGCTATGAAACCCGGGCTGTCCTCGCCGCGCCGTCAGAGGCCTCGAAGTCTGCGAATTATTGCGCTTGGCCGCGCCTGACTACTATGGACTGGCATGAGCACAGTCAAAGGAATTCTTCAACAGAGTTATCGTCAGTGCAGCCTTTTTTCCCCTGCTAGGGTTGTTGCATCTAGCCAGAGTAATACCGAGGCCCGGCCCTTTGAGCCGCCTTGGATCCATCCAGATGGATATTTTGGCGTCTGCCAACATGCGCCGCTGCCATGGCCTTCTCGCTTCTTGATAAAGTGGAGGCGGGACCCCAGGGCGGTATCGAGTAATAAACGGAGGCCATCCGGACGCTGATGTTCTTTTGCTAATTTCACGAGCAGTGGCCTCTCAGCCGTTGCTATTAAAAGGGAATCGCCAGCTGTCCTCACTAAAGCGCCCCTAGCTGAGTCCACGACTCGGAGCTTTTGCACAGTGCGCCTCCAACTGTTGTCGCCATCGCCAGCACCGCCCGCCGCCAACCAGCTCCCATAGCGCTTGCTTCGGGGCCCTCTCCTCCCTACAAACGATCGACCACAACATACAGTAGCGACTTGAGTGTGTGTAGCTCTGCACCCACTTAAGCTTGCACAAGCTTCGCCTTCGCAATGCGTATCCTCCCGAACCGCCTGCTCTCCTCCTCTCCATCCCCATCCATCGGTGCGAATTCACGAAGCGAGAGCCCAATGCGACCCAAGAACGACGGCTCCGGCCTCACGGGCAGTCCAGCCTCTGGACTGGCCCTCAAGGTGGTCATCATGCGGGTATGGCCATGGCTTTGCAGCTTCATCGAGAGTGGTACTGTGCTAAGACGTGAGGCTTCATAGGCAAGGAATCTGGCAGCCAAGGACCGTAGCGGGACCTCGGATCCGGTAAGTACAAGTGGCAGGAATACCTTCACCATTGCGACTTGATCACGAGCTGGTCCAACGGGCATAGCTGAGGCGATAATCACCGCAATTTGCCAACAACCACCCCCTTTCTCCCAATGCTTGGCCTTTACATGGCCAACACTCGACATATTTCAGTCATGAACAACAGCTTACAAGCAAACTTGCCTGTCTTATAGTATCTCGTGGTCACACTTGGTGACTCTCGGGTTGTCACCCACTCCGTCCCCAAAACGCTGAATCCCGAATGGAACGTTATCGAAGAGCTGCCCATCAGCTCTGTACAAAATCTGGTGCTCGACGTCATTTGCTGGGACAAGGACCGTTTTGGCAAAGACTACCTCGGCGAGTTTGATTTGGCGCTCGAGGAGATCTTCCAGAACGAGCAACCCGAGCAGGAGCCGCGCTGGTTTCCCCTCAAGAGCAAGCGTCCCGGCAAGAAGACGAGCATCGTTTCCGGCGAGGTGCAGCTCCAGTTCACTCTGTTTGACGCCACAGACCCTACCATCTCTCCCCAGCAGTTGTTTGAAAAGTTCTCTACTCTTGTTGGCTCGGTCCCTGTCGGCTCGTCCCGAAATGTCACACCAACCGAGACCCCACTACTATCTCCGAGCGGGACAACGCGATTGGGAGTCGCATCGTCCCCCGATGAGGATGACGATGAGGACGACCTTACTGAGCTCGAGGAAGAGATTGGCGACGATGCTGAAGACCCCTCCAAACCAGAGACTGCCGAGAAGCGTCGGCGGCGACTCCGCATCAAGGGCCTGAAAAAGAAGAGACGGCAGAATCCATATGCTTTTACCAACGGCGACTCTGATGTTGTGGGAATCATCTATCTTGAAATCTGTAAGATCACAGATCTTCCACCCGAGTCCAACTTGACCCGGACAGGCTTCGATATGGACCCGTTCGTTGTGGCATCTCTTGGCAAGAAGACATACCGCACGAGGCGGGTTCGACACAACCTCAACCCAATTTTCAACGAGAAGATGATTTTCCCCGTCCAGGGCCACGAGAAGCAATATTCATTCGCTTTCACAGTCATTGATCATGATAAATACTCTGGCAACGACTTCATCGCCTCTTGCAACCTGCCTATCCAGACTCTTATAGAAAAAGCGCCACAGGCAGACCCGGAAACAGGGCTGTACGAGGTCCGAACTCCAGAGCCAGAGACACCCGCCCCAGTTGCCACAAAATCTCGCCTCCAACGTCTTGGAGTGTCTCGTTCTTCGTCGACGTCGAGCCTAAGCAAGATGATGCGGTCACAGGGGCCACCTCCTCGATCTGTTCCTTCAAATGGCGACGGGGTCGCTCCACAATCTAGCAGTTCATCATTGTCACCCGCGGATGCTCTCAATAACTCTGTCGTTGAAGCGTCACCAGAGATGGATTCAGAGGACCCCGATTTTTCAGAGTACTCTATACCACTGAAGATGAAGAACTTGGACAAGTGGGAAAGCAAGCACAACCCAATCATCTATCTCAAGGCCAAGTATGTGCCATATCCAGCTCTCCGCCAGCAGTTTTGGCGGGCGCTGTTAAAACAGTATGATACAGACGAAAGTGGCCTCATTAGCAGGATTGAGCTAAGCACGATGCTTGATACTCTGGGTTCCACCTTGAAAGATTCCACAATCGACAGCTTCTTTTCACGCTTCCCTCACAAGGCTGCTGATAACGAAGACTCATGGGAGCTGACCTTTGACGAAGCCGTCCTCTGTCTCGAGGATCAACTGCAAGCCAAGACCCGATCTGGATCCAAGACTCCTACTCTGGATGTCAAGAACCTCAGCCTTTCCAGCAGGTCTGATGATTCGGTCGGACAGCCACGCTCCGAGGGCTCGGGAGATTCGACGCCTCAGATTATGGTTGAGCCACCAGCCGAGGCCACCACGCCAAACGACGAAGGGGAAGAGGGGTATTTTGACACCGAAGACAGCAAGGAAGAGCATGTTGTGGAGATTCGGGAATGCCCCATCTGCCACCAACCCCGTCTCAACAAGCGCAGTGACGGCGATATCATTACACACATTGCTACGTGTGCAAGTCAAGACTGGCGCCAGGTCAACACCGTCCTCGTGGGAGGTTTCGTCACGGCCAGCCAAGCGCAGAGGAAATGGTACTCAAAGGTCATCACCAAAATATCCTACGGTGGATACAAGCTTGGTGCCAACTCGGCAAATATTCTGGTTCAGGATCGCCTCACTGGGCAGATTAACGAGGAGAAGATGAGCGTTTATGTGCGACTGGGCATTCGACTGCTTTACAAGGGCCTGAAATCTCGAGATATGGAGAATAAACGCAGTAAGTGACCCATTGATTAATTTTTTAGCAAGGCAGAAAAGAAAGAGGGTTCAAGGATTTGACTAACGGTATGATTTCCAGTTCGGAGAATGCTCAAGAATTTGAGCATCAAGCAGGGCAAGAAGTTTGACGATCCTGCTTCGCGAGATGAAATTGAAAAATTCATTGAGTTTCATCGTCTGGACATGTCTGAGGTGTTGCTGCCGATTGAAGAATTCAAGAACTTCAACGAATTCTTCTATCGTGCTCTTAAGCCTGGCGCCAGGCCGTGTTCAGCGCCAGACAACCCTCACATTATCGTCTCGCCGGCAGATTGTCGAAGCGTTGTCTTCAACCAACTCACACAAGCGACCAAGATTTGGGTCAAGGGCCGCGAATTCAACATGAAGAGGCTACTTGGAGATGCTTACCCGGACGACGTCTCGCGATTTGAGAATGGTGCTCTGGGCATCTTCCGACTGGCCCCTCAAGATTACCACAGATTCCATATCCCTGTGGATGGTGTCATGGGTAAGCCTAAGACCATTGCCGGCGAGTATTACACAGTGAACCCGATGGCGATTCGTTCAGCATTGGATGTTTACGGTGAGAATGTGAGAGTGCTGGTGCCGATTGACAGCGAAGTCCACGGGCGGGTCATGGTGATCTGTGTCGGCGCCATGATGGTGGGTAGCACAGTCATCACACGCAATGAAGGTGAGCGTGTGCGTCGCGCTGAGGAGCTTGGCTACTTTGCATTTGGCGGCAGCACATTGCTGGTGCTATTTGAACCCGGCAAAATGCGATTCGACGATGATCTCGTGGATAATTCTAACGGAGCTCTCGAGACATTGGTGAGTTTATTTTATACTTATTGGAAATTTGCAGACAGATTGCTTACATTGTTTTTTTTTTTTTTATGCAGATTCGAGTCGGCATGTCAGTTGGTCACTCGCCTAACCAAGTACAGTGGGCTCCAGACATGCGGAAGAATGAGAAGGACATCACAGAGGCAGACAAGCAGGATGCGAAGCGACGAATCCAGGGCAGCGCGGCGATGGAAGAGGAGTCGCCCGGAGACAGTGGCGATGATGGTCGGGCCAAGAAGAGAATGTCCATGCCACCCACTGTCAACACGATGGCAGCATCAGCCCTGTAGCAAGAGACGGCGAGGACACACCATCATTGTGCCTGGTTAGTTTTGTAACGGCTATCGTACATTAAGGTTGAGAGATGATTGCTGTCATTGGATACAACTTGCATGGAAACTTGAGGATTATGGGATATTAGCATGTTTACTAGCAGATTATAACGTGGCGCCTCAGCAGCATATATATGTGTGTGTTTTGTTTTGAAACATGAATTTATTTCTCGATTGCTAAAACTCCCTAACCGTAGGGGACGATGCCCTTTCCCAAGTAAGCGAAACCGAGTCGGATTGAAAATAGTATGTAAAGTAGGATGGCAGTTGCACGATGATGCCCGTCTACTAGGCGGGGTCAACAACGGTTGACTCCTGGTAGTGAGATTTCCATCGTGATGAAATGCCGGGTATGTTGATTAATACGAGATAGAAATATGATGATGATGCAAGCAAAAACAATTTATCCCCGGACCCCTTTGAAACAAGGATATCGCCAAGACACTTGGAGAAGACAACAAAGGAAAAAGAAAAAAGGACACATGACAAACTCTCTTCAAGTCGTGATTGGAACGGTCCCATCAATATCAATGCCTAGAAGGCGAAGAAGATAGAGACGATGAACTTGACGAGTTTGAAGATGTGCTTCCTCTCCGCTCGGGAATCTTTTCAGGCGTGGGAGAGCGGGATGGTAGCAGCATGGATGGTGAAGCTGAGGCTGAGGGAGCGGCCGTCTTGACTGCTTCTGTGGTGGCGTTTTGGCGACGGGATTGGTTCCATGATGTGTAGAATTGACGGCACAGGTGTGCGGACATTGTGTATGTGGGAGACATTTTGTTGTTGTTGTGTGAGGGTGAGTTTGTTGAGAGAGAAAGAGGCTTGCTGAGAGGATAGATATGTGTGTTGAAAAAAGGGGGGGGCCCTTTTTCAGTGTGAGATTTTATCGTATGTTCAGATGTGTAAGACTGTTTTGTTGGTGTGCAGTAGTCCTATTTGTCTTTTGCAGTGTACTTTGCAGAGTTTCTTTTTTGGCGAGATATTCCCAGATCGGAAAGAAGACGGCAAAAATAGAGCAAGAAGAGCAGTAGAAATATTAGAAGAGGAAAAAAAAAGGAAGGTTAGAAAAGAGGAATAGAATAGAAATGTGAAGGGGAAGCTGGTTGAAGAAAGCTGGATGAGCCCATCAGCCAGGCCGCCTAGTCATTATTAATAAAGTGTAATACGGAGTACTCCGTTTTTTTTCGCACCCCATGCGCTGAGCGGCAAGGACTTTGTGTCGGATTCGTGTACTGTGGGCTGCTGTTTTTTTTTGCCAGCACATGGACTATATTTTTTGTAGTACATTTTCTTTTATTTGGAAATATAATTCCGCCCTTTTTTTTTCCCCCTATTGCTTCATTTTTTTGTTTAGGGATTTGCAGTGACAAAGCCAGAGAGAGAACAGAGACAAATACCAAGCACAGTCCGTCTACCTTGATGGATGTACACGACACACAGTGGTAGCATTAGGCAGCATAAACAAAACCCAGAAAAAACAAGGAAAAATATACAAAGTACTACTTGATCGTCTACATCCTCCACGCATACAAATTGGCCCAGAACAGAAGGCCCTGCGGTCGATCTACGCAGGTACCCTGCCTTGTACCTTTTGGACCGATTCGGGCAAGCAGGCATGACCATGAAACCCGCCAAAAAGGGAAAAAAAAAAAAAAGAACAAAAGAAAAAAGAAAAAAACCCAAGCACACGAGCAGAGTCACATCACATCATGGTTGCGTTAAAAGTCGTTCCACCGCCAGGGGTCTGGGAGAATCAACAAGAATAAGAATAATGAGTGGCCAATCGGGTGCTCGGCGTGAGGCGGGACTGCCTATTTGGGATCCAGAAAACTACTGGTTTTGGTGTAAGCCCAATTCACTCAACTCCCTCTTTTTTTTTTTTTTTTTGCGAGTCACGTAAGCAGGGCCATCCTGTGGACCGTGTTCGTTATAGGTATTATTTTCCCGAGCTGACCCCCCCCCCCTTGGTACCTATTTCGTGTGCCATTGTATTTTTTATACATTTCTGCCTTGTAGGATTTGCATTGTGCATCACCATCTTACACAGTGACCTCGCCAAGCTCGCTTAGACAGACGGTGTGGGATGTTACTTTTCGTACTCGTAGTCGGTGATAAGGGGGGGATCTTCCACCGAGCCCATTGTAACATTGATATTCACTCCAAGTATGTACCTTTTTTTTTTCCCCAACGGGAATTATAGGAGTACCGTAGAATATCATTCATGTCGCCAATCCCAATAGAGTGCCACCCAATAGTGCTAAAACATATCACACGATCCCCCCTAAAATGATGCAACGCCCCCCCGTCGAATTCGCGAGTTTGCTGTCCAATCACCGCCTCTCTAATTCTGCTGACCTTGTTTCCGTTTCCCTTGGGGGTGGGTGGCGCGAAGAGGACCTGGGGGCCTCAGCCACTCGGGCTGGCTGGGTAAAGGCTCTTCCTTTCCAGCTTCTGTGCCAATGACTGACCTGTTGGGAGTGGGAAATAACGGAGATTACGGAAGTGGAGGCAATGGGAATAGAATTGTTCAGTAAGCATAGTTTGGTGCTGGTGACTTGTATGCTGACACATGACTGATATGTCCAAGTCACGGCTGAGAAGCTGCTTTGCAAGCACTTTGCTGTATGACGCATCAAGGACAAAATGACCAAAGCAGGCAGCCATGGTTCATGGAAGCTCTTTACCGAGGTTTATTCCTCCATTGAATTCAACAAGTTAACAAAAGTCATCGATCCAGCTGTGCTCATAACATTTGCCAACATAGGTATGTATGCTTTATTGATAACCACTACTCATACACGATAGCTGTACTCCTTCCAACTGTTTTCAACCCCATCAGCTATTCCTACCCTTTACGTATACTCTGTTGTTCCAAATGACACGAGAGCAAATAAAAATAAAAAAAAGAATGCCAACTTTTCGTATGCTTTTGTATGAGGCAACGGACCAGAAATGAATGCCCATCTCACCAAGCAGAACAGTAAGAAAGGCAAAGACGCAGGAAAAGGAGAAGATAAAAATAGTGATAAAGATAATTCCATAGTAATAAGCTCTTATACCCATTCAAATTCCTCCCTCCCTACCAAGTACACACACACGCCTAACAAACCCAGTCATAACTATTGATTGATAGCCCACTATAGAAAACAAGAACAAGAAACCCTTCCTCTGAGGAGGGATAAGAAAAGAGCGCCGTTGCCATGCATTTTTGTCGCTAGTAGCAATATCCAAAAATTTCAAAACGCAACTCTTCATATCTTCAGGTAAAGACAGATGAGAGATAAAAAGAAGCAGGAAAAGAAAATTCAACAACATAGGTAAATCATGTAAAACCCCCTTTCATAAGAAACAAATAAGGGAGAAGGGGGAGGAGAGTCGCCAGGTGCGAACCTGTGCGACTTCATCTTAGTCTGCAATGGCGCTGTCGTTATCTTGAGCTAGCTGTGGCCTCTCTCTATTCTTTTCGGTGCCTGGCAGGTTGATGTTGGCTCGAGCCTTGCCTTGCGCCTCCACAAATCTGTCCCAGTATTCGGGGTCGCTCTCTTTCAAGGCCGCAAACAGCATCTCCTTGTGGTCCTTGAATGCCTGAACGGCACCCTTCTGCTTGGCTAATTCCAAGAACTCACCACCAACATCGTCTGCAAGATCGGCCAGCACACGGACGTGGTTGGGATCGTTTTCCACGTCATCAAGGGTGGAGAGAAGGTTGACATGGTCGGTAATACCGGATCGGAATCTGTGGCCGACACGGTGCACGCGACCTTCTTCCTCGGCCAGCTTCCTGCCCAGTATTGAGTTGCTACGCGAGAGGGGCCTAGGCTCACGGAGTTCGCCCTCTTCCTCGACGTCTGAGCCAACTGCCACCGCATCGTCCCCAGCAGGTGGCGACGACGATAGCACCTCCTTCTCCCCTTGAGCTATCGGTACATGGGCGACTACGTCCTCTGGATGCTCGCGAGTGTCGGGATACTCATCTTCGAATCGTTTGATGATACCTTGCAGCGTATCGTCCAGGAATGTCAGCTTGCGCAGGTTCAACTCGTCACTCGGGTTGGCTCTAGCTTTGTTCAATGCCGGCTGGAGACGAAGACGGATCTTGCGAGCGCCGGCCAGCAGGTGTTTCGAGAAATCCTTGGCCTTGCCACCAGTCCTAAATTTGGGCCCAATAAAGGGTTCTTCGTCCGTAGAGCTGAGCTCTCGCAGGAATTCACCAGACGCCCGGCGGGATTCATCGCCGCGGTTCTTGAGGCAGCAGGCAAGTGCTTTGACCACGCCCGTACCGCCAATGACGTAGTCTTCGTCCGGTCCTGAACCGTCGTCTTCCAGATCATCTTGGAAGAGGACATCTTGGCCGACAATATGTGCGAGCACATCAGGATAGGAGGCGAGTTTGGCATCGACAGGCTCTCCTTTTGCCTCAGCGAGCGCCGCGGTCACTGCCTTGTTAATCTCGGCATCATGCAGATGCTCAATGTTCTGCAAGCAGTAAGCCACAACTTGCTTTGCCATGGCCTTGACAATTTCGCCAGAGTCTTCACTAGGGACTTCGATATCCACGCATATCATGCTCTTGGACAGCCTTGCAGCAGCCATCAACGATGCATACAACGCGCAGGCTTCCTCTTGCGCTTCCTCGGTCTTGGCGTTGGCCAGAGCCATAATTTCGGTATTTCCAAGAAGACTGAGGTGGCAGAGGTGAAGAGCCTCTGGTACAACTTCGACGATTGCAATGGCCTGCTCAGAGGTCATGCCGACATCAGACAGGTGTAGTCGTTTGAGAGCGTGCATTTTGGGTAGATATCTGCAAGTGTGTTAGCTCTTTATTCGCCATTCTCATAGACAATTCAATTAGCACGAATTCTCTTACCTTCTAAGCAGACCAACGGCGTTGGGTGTTGATTGGAACAGATCATGGTTGTGCGAAAGGTCAATGAAGACGAGATGTTCTAGCTTGGCCAAAGTGGGCAAGATCTTGCACAGAGTCGAGGGATTGATGTTGCAGTCAGACATGCTCAACGCCCATAGCGGATCGGTCTCCTTGATTGACGAGGCAATAACGTCCATGTGCTCCTTGAGATCGATCCCGCCTAGATCAAGCCCTTCGCAGTTCCCAGACTCCAGATATCTTACCACATGCTGGGCACCCTCCGCATCGAGCGGGTTGCGAGCCATTCCGAGCCGCTTGATGCCACATTTAATCACACCATCGATGACCTTGCCAAGTTGCTCCATGCTGGGTTCAGTCTCACCGATACTAAGCATCTCGAGCGTCGATCCTGTTGGGCGATTTGCGAGGGCCTTGGAAAAGATGTCTCCTATTGTAAGAGGGAGGTGGACGCCATTCTGAAGAGCGGCGTTGGCGTTGGCGGGCGCTTGGCGCGGGAAGGGGATGCAAGAGAGATCGAGATACTTGAGCGACCGGCACTTGTAGATGAAGAGCGAAATGTGCTTCCAGCCGTCCGGGCCCAGCTTGTTTTCTTTCAGGACAAGTCTCTCGACCACTCCACCCATCTCCTGAGGCAGAAATTTCGACTTCCTGCGCTTCGACGGTTCTGCGTTTTTCGCTGCCAAGAGGCCAGCAAGAATGACTCGAACGCCTTCATCGCTAAGCCCGCTGTTTTGCAGAATGATTTCTTTAACAGGTATAACAGCAAGATAATCGCCTAGTGTAATGAGATCTTGCAGCTGCATGAAGTAGCCTGTTAGATCAATTTTGTTCACACAACCGTTGGGTAAAACATTGTTGGCATCGCTCAGTTGCTCAGTGATTTTCTTAAGAATGGGCGTTTCGCGAAGTTGACAGCATCTGCGATAAACTCTGACCGGGCATGTCGACGGATACTTGCCATTGAGCAACTCTAGAGAGCCCGCCCTGTCATAATGAATCTCTATGGGAATGCTTCCGCTTTCCTCGGCAAGCCGTCGCCTCTTTTCTTTTCTGGCTTTGCGTTCCTCTTCGCTTCGCTTCTTCTTTTCCTTCTTTCTTGTTGTGTCTTTTGGAGCGGCATTTGAGTCGTCTGGACTGTCCGTCTCCTTTGCGCCATTGGCCGTCGGTTTGGCTTCCTTGGTCTCGGCCGTTTCACGAGGTTTAGCATCGGGTGTGACGCTCTCTGCTGAGGAAGAAGATGCTTCTTTCTGCGCTTCGGCAGTTTTGGGATGTTTCAATGCCTCCCCTTCCCCCTTTTCGCTCAATTTTTTCTTTTGAGCAATGTCAGCCATTGGTTTAGGCTCTGCCTCGGCATCCGCATATTTTGGCATCGGTGCAATCTCGACATCAACGAGAAAGGACACCCGCCTCAGCTTGTTGTCCTTCAGCTCCGAAATAGGACACCTATCTCGGCCGCGATCCACATTCAAAACGCGGCGTTCCACCAACCCGTGGTTGATCTTGCCGGTGGGGCCAAGGGGACCGCCTCCTGATGAAGAGGACAGGCGGCGAAATACGCCGAGCAATCCAGCCTGGCCGGATTTCGGTGGGGCTGGCGTGTACGGTTCATCTCCTTCTGGCTTGAGCCCATGTTGGAGAACAGCGTTCTTGGTTGGCGTAATCTTTGGAACGGGAGGATCCGGACTTGTTGAAGGTGCCGGTTGTTGTTGCTGCGGAGGCGGCGGCTGCTGGGGCAGTTGATACTGAGTATGGCCAAGTACATTGCCATTTCCATTTGCTTGGGGAGCTGCTGAGCTTGAGAATTTAGCTGAGATGTTGGAGAACCATGAGTTACGTCGGTGAGGTGGTGTCGCGCTGGAGCCGTTCTTTTCAATTGAGCCCGATCGAGAGAGACGTCTGGCGTTGCTTGAGCCATTGACGGGAATTGGCTGCGTTTGGCCGGTGGGTTTCCCGTTGGCTTCAGGCTTTCCATTGACCTCAGGCTTGGCCTCGGCCTTTTCTGCGGTTGAGGAAGGGCTCAGCTTGGGCGGGGAATTGCTGGGGACGCTTCGTGGTTGCACAGTGGCAACGGGGGATTTCGCGGGCGCGAAGACTGCCTTGTTGAATTTATCTATGCGAATTGTTAGTCTCCAATATCCAACATCATTCATCCATCAAGCGACCACCATCGCGCCGACAGAATCTGAGCACATGCGGGCAGCGAGAGGTGGCAAAGCGACATGCCTTTGGGCGAGCCCTGCGTCATCCAACTGACGTCGACGCCATGGACCTGTTCCATGTTGGAGGGTGTACGCGACGCTCGCTCGCGGTTCAAGGGGTGGTGAGCGACAACGAATGATGCAGCGTTGTGGTGGAAATGAGCGAAAGGAGGGAGAAATGAGAGGCGGCGAAAAGGGCCTATAAGATGTGTTCAAGGTTTGGATTACTGTACAATATCAGCCTCGACTCGACGGAAGCCCCGTGGCTGCTCCAGCTGCGAGCGATCTAGGCTGGGGTAAGGCGAAAAAGATGGGGGGAGCGCGAAAAAAAGACGTCAACTAAGCCTGCTGGAGCAGTGCTATCACTTAGCAGCATCCACTGTAGCGAGAGACCTGGCAGGCCAATAGCGGGGTAGATCCAGTGCCAGACCCTCTGTGCAGCCGCTCGACAGTCCAGCCGGCCCTTCTAAGCTTGTGCTCTGCTTTGAGCCCGGGCGCGTCAATCTTGGAGCAGTACAGCGGAATGTATCCCCCTAACAAGTCCGCCGCAGCCGCCGCCACGCTGAGTGTTAGTGCTCCCGGCACGGCCAAGTACCGCAACCTGCCAGCGCGCGGGACGCTTCCCACTCGGCTAGGCCCCCGGTAACTTTTTAATCACGAGCCCCCTCCCCGTTGAGTGCTTTTTGTTTGTCTCACTGAGCACAGCACGGTGCAATTGGCCGAATAACTTGGCCATTCTGGATTATATTCGCCACAAGAGACAACCCCCCCCTGGAGCCGTGGAGATCACTGGCATGCGATCAAGTAAGAAACAAAGGATGAGAGGCGATTTTGCTGCTGCCCGGATTTTTTACGTAGTCGACACCCGCGCGTGACGATTTGCGTGCCAGCCAAGTTTTGTGCGCGGAGCATAGCTGACTGCGCTCGCAAGCCACAAGACCTTATTTCGATCTCTGATTCCACCGCTACCAGCAATACGGCACGCGAAAATTTTATTCGAGCCTTTTTGTGGACTGAACTCTTTTAACGTGGCCCCAGTTTCTAAGCACTTGCCGTCTAGCTACCAGCCCGGCGCTGACAGGTCCCTGCGGCCTCGAAAAGTCTCTTTGTCCGCCCATCGGATTGGCGCTTTCTGCTAGTGCCATGGGACCGATCCCGGATGCGCAGCCGTGATGTGATGCTTCGCAGAAAGCATATACCAGGCACTCGCTACGGGTACACGTATCGCCATGCTGCAGCCGCCACGGATAGTTTGGAACTACTGCGTCAAGAGCTCAGCAAGGTGTAATCCGCAGGCGACAGTCCGTACAGTGTTCGTGTCACCGTACTGTAGAAGCTCTTGCTTGCTTCGTGCAATTTCATGGCTTGTCTACCGAGCTCCGAGAGTGCCGAAAAGCCCGCCGGGACCAAGCGCAATCTCATAACCCTTCAAGCTACTATAGGTACATACACGTATCGGTGTCTCCTGAGCTCAAAAAGGGAAAATAACAGCTCAATCAAGCTTGCCAGCTTTCGTCAATGGGTCGATATGAAGGGTCCTTTTTCGGCTACAAGAACCGGGATAATGGCTCAAAATCACGAGAGCCTCGCCGCTGGCAAAACTCCCAGCACGTGAGCCCTGGACATCCGAGTCTAGCGCAAGGAACCGACTCAGCCAAATGAAGATCTTCTCTCACTTCTTTCCTTGTTGCCTTCAATACTCAGCTGTACGTCATTTCGGGTCAGGCGTAGCCACGGATCTGCCGCTGTGCAACCCCAAGTACCTGCTTACTTGTCAGGAACTCTATTGACTTATGACATAGGCTCTGATGTATGTAGAGAGCCATTCCCAGATATCGACTTTCAGTTCAAATGAGATTGTATTCCTGCCGGTGGCCTCATAGGTACGTATGTGTACTACATCTAGCTTGATGAATTCGCCGCCATCGCAAAAAGTACTAGTATCCTCGATGAATGCACAATGGTAGTATTGATATTAGTTCCGTCAACAACAATGACGCCGCGGACCTATTGGGTGATTTTACACGCAACACGGAACACGCGCCGAATCTGGTACATACATGCACTCGTACGTTAAAATGTCTCCGATCCTGAGCTCGGGAATTCCCGATGCACGCCAGAAAAGGGGAGGGGCGACTGCTTAAACAGACCAGTGCCCAGATTTGGACTCGACGAGAACGATGCCGGAAATGTGCACCTTTGCCGCGGGTATTGCAGCTTTGGCAAGAGGTTCGAGATCGGTGGAAGCGGCATTTATTTGCTTGTTAGTCTCCATGGAGAATGGAAAAAGTTTGATTTGCTTCTGGCTTTGGAACATGGATTCCACTCTTGGTAAGCGAATACGTGTATCATGCAGCTTGTGTAATTCCATGGAAATGACGCCGGTCTACGAATTACTCTACAGAGTTTACTCCTTATTCTCGTAGTATACTTGTTCAATTGCCAAGCATGATCTATCAGAAATAGAGTCCCTATTTCCGTCACTGACGAATAGTCTGCATGAGGACGTGTATATGTTCGCTCAAACGGGTATATAGTACTCTTGATAGAAAATTAGCGTAAAGCCAGAAACCCACAGAATAAAACGTGTAAAGTCAAAAGAATAGCATATTTTTTTCTCCTAGAGTGCTAGCTGTTTCGAAAAGAAGAAACTGGAGCTGCGATATTTTTTCGATGCTTTCTTTCGGTATTGTTCGGCAAAGGAATGGCCAAGAACAAGAAAAAAAAAACTTCAGGGTAGGGCAGCTGCGAAGTTGGTAGCAGTGGAGTGAGGCATGAGTCGAGAAATTAGTCAGATTCCATGGAACTTGGTAATTCACAAAGATGCATGGAGCAAACAAATCAAAGTGCTCTCCAACAATCGAGTTTAGTCAAAGAGACCAGCCCTGTATTAAACAAGATTGGGCAGCACAGAACCGGCATACTTCATTTTCAATTTATAACTGACGCTGGCTCGGAGAAGGATTTAGGTGTATCCACCTGTCGCTTGATTGGGTATCACTTTGATTGACATATGATTTTTACTCGTACTGGATGCTAGAGAAAAATGATGCACGAAGCAATGGATCGTAAGATCCGGAATCGAAGGTATCTTTTCATTTATTTTACCATGACCGACCCTTTCATTCCTGTAACTCCGGACCCAATATATCGAGAATCAAATTTGCAACCTGCCTATATGCCCCATTTTTACTCCTCAGCCAGGATCTTCTGGATCTTGGCCTGGACGTTGGCAGCCTTCTCCGCCTTGGAGATTCTGGCAACCTTGTGCTGCTTGGAGATGGCCTTCCACTCCTCCTTGGTCTTCTTCTCACCCTCGGGCTTCTTGAAGGGGTCCTCACGGATGGCCTTGTGGGCCTCGGTGTAGAGGTCCTCGAGACCGTCGGCCTCAATGTCGTTCTCAATGTACTTGACGAACTGGCCGTTGTAGCGCTCCTCATCGTCGTCGGCCAGAGTCTCCATGTACTCGGCAACGTGGCCACCGTAGATGTACTTGCGGAGGGTCTCGGCGTCCAGCTCCTTGGACTCGATGTCGTAGCCAGGGAATCGCTTCTCGGAGTGGGGGATGAGGATACCACCGTCGGAAGCACCCTTGAGGGCACCGAAGACACGGGCACCGGTGGAGGTACGGGCAAGACCAACGTCGAGGAAGGCCTTGAAGGGGCGGCGCTCGCCATCGTCGGTCTCGGCGGACTCGGTGAGGGTGAACTCACCGTCGGCCTCCTCAACACCGACAAAGGTCTTGTCGAGGCCGAGCTTGCTGAGGACACGGCGGGCGATCAGGAGACCGGTGGCGTAGGCGGCGGACCAGTTGGTCAGACCGTTGGTGATGCCGTAGGCCTTGAGCTCGTGGGCGTAGGCGGCGGCGAGGACCTTGTCACCAGAGATCTCAGAGCTGACGATCTGCATGATGATGTCCTTGTTGGTGAAGCGGACAACCAGGCGGTACTTGGGAGCATTGTACTTGTTCTTGGCCTGGGTGATGAGGCGCTTACGGGCATAGTAGTCGGTCTTGCCTTCGCGTCTTCTCTTGTACTTAGTCTGGAAGCGACTATATCGAAATTGTTAGCTGTATTCTCATCCGGCAGTTTTTTTGATACATCTTGGATAGATTGCATTCATTGCCATAAAAACAAAACTCACCTGTAGTACGCGTTGCTCTTGATGACCTTGCGGAAACCCTGTCAAGATAATCCCCGAGTCAGCAATTTGCGCTTCAGACTGCTCGTCCTTTATCCGAAGCAACTTGCGACGACTCTCAATTACGAGCAATTGATGGCATTTCTGCCATTTTGTAATTGTGGAAGAGATTCCATTCACTGGAATCTTCCCGATAGGCCTCAACTTACCATTTTGATGGTGATGCCTGGAGATGGCTGATGTGCTCCTCAAACTTGGAAATTTGATGATGAGGATAGAGGAGGAAATCTTGGTGGGCTTATTTTTGAAGCCCTAAAATTTCTCGTGCGCTACCGCCTCGCCTAGCGCCTCACAGTTGAAGCCGGGTTGGGGACGAATCGCCTGGCCAGGTCGGGGACGAATCACCTGACCTGCTCTGATGCTCTTGCTGGAATACTGGATTCTTACTAAGCGGCTAGAAGGTCTTCTTATCTTATCGCTAGCTTGGCCTCGATACATATGTACATGGGTACATGTGGAGCGCGGACCGAGGCACCGGCAAACTGTCTGGAATCTGGGGACGCTGCATCGTTGCCGCCATTTCGGCTTGAATGCGCTGTGAACCGTTTCTTCTTTGCACTGAGTGAATTTGTTTCTTGGCATGGACCCTGAAAGCTACTCTGTTGATCAAATACTGGAAGCAATTGACGCCGAAATGGAAAATCCGAAACCAAAGGTCCTTTTATTTGACATTGGCGGTGTTTGTGTAAGTCGCCCATCTAGGAAATTGGTTCTCGCGTCTGTAGCGCCACGCGTTGCCTTCAATGAAGAAACCAAAACTTATGCATCGCTTTTTTTTTTTTTTTTTTTTTTTTTTTTTTTTTTTTTTTTTTTTTTTTTTTTTTTTTTTTTTAAAACTTTGGGTAAAAAATCTAACATTGATACCAATAGGTTAACTCACCTTTCCAAGTCATTCTAGACTACGAGCTTGGCTTAGGAATTCCTCCCGGCTGGGTAAACTACTCCATATCAAAATCTGGCCCAACCGGATCCTGGCAGCGGATAGAGAGAGGGGATATTCCCCTGGATGACGCCTTCTTTGACGGATTCAACAAGGACCTGCATGTTCAGAGCTTATGGGAAGAGTTCTACAGGACACAGCAAGCAAAGAACCCACGCCTAGCTGAGGAAACCCCTCCGCTACCCAAGATTGACGGTAAATGGCTATTCAACGAGATGATGTCTGGCTCAGGCCCAGATTCGTACGATCCTTGGATGTTTCCAGCGCTAGAAAAACTCAGATCCAGCGGCAAGTACATCCTAGCAGCGCTGAGCAACACGGTCATCTTCCCACCCGGCCACAAGCTGCACAAGGAGAATTTCTACGATGAGCCCGTCCGCCGGATATTCGACGTTTTCATCTCGTCAGCCCACGTTGGTGTCAGGAAGCCAGACCCAAAAATGTACCAGCTCGCATTGGAAAGGCTTAATAGCTTTGTTAGGGAGAACGCAAGCGACCCGAAGCATCGAGGAAAGGGCTGGGAGACTGGCATTTCACCAAAGGACATTGTTTTCTTAGATGACATTGGCGAGAATCTGAAAGAAGCACGCAAGCAAGGGCTCAATACCATCAAAGTCCCTCTAGGCAGAACGTACGAAGCTGTCGAGGAGTTGGAGAAGATTACGGGGTTGTCGCTTGAGGGGCCGCATCCAAAGATACCCATCGAGCCGAAATACCGCGAGCCGCGAGCCAAGATATGACGACGGTAATATGCTAATAACAGCGATGAGAATGAAGGGCGCATCTGGAGTACTTTACGCGCGGAAATGATTTGAATAGATGTATTAAGATAGAAATGTATTTGGTTGCATAGTAGTTACTGTGATTTCCATACGTACATACCGTGGGCATTCTGTCATTCTCATAAATGCATCCAAGTATCCAAGATGCATGCAACCGCCAGCATACAAAACGCAGAAAAACATACACCCTCGTATCCAGAGCGATTCTCCATAAATAGTATCTAGTATCATTGAACAACAGCCGCACTATTCCATCCTTGCTGCCTCTCTTTGTAAATTTATGAATCTAGACACCATATATTAGCTGAATTATATCATTTACCTGGGCGTACATGAGTTCGCACCTTTGTTGTCAATATCACCCTGGCGATACATCAAAGTGTCTCAAACCGATGAGTATCACTTGACGCCGTCCTTATCTGACGTCGTGTGTTCATCTGCCACTTCCACGGCTTTCCAGGTGCCATCAACATTTATTTGAATCTTCTTGACCTTGCTCATACGCTCCTCTAAAAGCCTGTCCCTTATGTGAACGAAATAGTCGTCTACTTGGAGGTTGCTAGGCCGAGCATCTTGGCCACATATAGGGCAGCCCCAAGTATCGACCATTGTTGGCTCGCCCGCCTCCGATGAAGGTTTGCATGGGCGTGAATTCAGCCAGTTTTCCAAGTCGATACACTCAAGATGCCGACAATTGCGGCCTCGAACCGGAACATCAAATAGTTTGGAACTAAAAGAGTCTGCAACTGAAACCGTCAACGTGTCGCTCTGTATAATGATTTCATCTATATCCAGCTGCAGTCGCCTCTTAATCTCGGCCTTTGTCTGATCGACGCTGATATGAGGCGCAGAAGTCACCAAAGCGCGGGTAGAGTCATGATCTAGAGTGACAATGAGCTCTACAGCCATAAAATAGGCAACATTTTCTTTAATATTCTGAGGGAAACTCGGCACATGCACTTTTATTGTATTCACCCCTTTAACCAAAGAATCGGTAAGCTCTATGGGCAGATCCTTATGAAAATGCTGCCTGAAAAGAGGAGAGATGATTTCGCCATTGAACGATATAGTAATGTGTGACGGCCAGTGGGTACGGCTTATAGCCCATTTTGCAGTGTCAAAAGCTGTTTCTCCATCATTGCTCAGCTTACCGCGTCCGCACATGCGGAGACGGTATCGTTGAGAATGGTTGAAGTGTCGGCTCACAGGCATATCCATCGGTAACTCACCCGCAGGCAACTCAGATGGCTGGCTGGTAATAGGGCGTCTACTCAGGTCTTGTTGGTCGATAAAGAACTCCAATTCACTGATTCCCATATGTATCTTCACCTCTGTTGGTTCCACCAGGAATCTGGAGAGGAATTGGTAGTAACGGTTCTTCCCTGGGCTTGGGCCGGGGCTGGAGGAAACCCTTCGAGGGCTACGCAAATGAGTCAAATGGAGGCCCGTTTGCATGGATGTCCAATTATGCGGACTAGTGGGATATTCCGTGGGAGGAGTTCGGTGAACCGTAAAGTGTCGGCGAAATGGATTGGGTGTAGGAGTACGAGACGCCTGGGGCGCTGAGTTTTGAAGGATGGGCTGCTGTTGCGACTGTATCTGCTGAGATTGGGATGCTGGCAATATTTGCACCGGAGACTGATGTATACCGAGAGCCTGGGAAGCCAGGACAGCCTGAGGTCTCTGAGCCGTCAAGTGGACAATGGCAGCCCGAGGTTCTTGAGGCGTCTGGGGGATCGTATTAGGTTGGGATCTCCGATCTACCTGAGGACCTGATGACATCTGAACGTCTCGAGAATCATTGGAGCTTTGAGGCGTCTGAAAAGCGGGAGAAGGAGCTTGCAGAGCTTGCGCTGGCTGCAGATTCTGCCGACATGGCTGCGGAGATGGAGGGGTCAAATCGTTGGGCTGCGATACTAGGGGGGTGCATATTTTCCTGCTGTTGATTTCTTTCCATTTGGAATGGGGGAGTCTGCGGAGTTGTTTGCGATCGGAGTAAAGTCGGGTTTGCAGAACGCTGGAGATGCGGTGATGGATTTCGAGCATCATCCGGCTGCATTCGCCATGGCCCCGGCTGTTGCTGCGGCATCGCTGGCTGTGGCTCAGCACAAAGAGGCAGATCTGCCGGAGGAAGCAGAGTCTGATCCCCCTGAGCAGGCTGTGTCGGTGACTTTGGACCTAACGCTGGGTACTGCAAACCGGATGACGAAGGTTGGTTTGGGGAACTTGGTCCGGGCAAACTGGGCTGACCTGAAGCTGATTCAGGAGTAGATTGAAGCGCATAGATTTGCTGAGGGATTTGCTGTTGAGGAGAGACTTGCTGTTGAGGAGAGACTTGCTGTTGAGGAGAGACTTGCTGTTGAGGAGGGATTTGCTGATGAGGAGAGACTTGCTGATGATGATGGACCTGCTGATGATGAAGGGCTTGCTGATGAGGAAGAGCTTGCTGATGAGGAGAGACTTGCTGTTGAGGAGAGACTTGCTGTTGAGAAGATACCTGCTGATGAGGAGGAATTTGCTGATAATGAAGGGCTTGCTGATGATGAAGGGCTTGCTGATGATGAAGGGCTTGCTGATGATGAAGGGCTTGCTGATGATGAAGGGCTTGCTGATGATGAAGGGCTTGCTGATTATGAAGAGTTTGTTGATGAGGAAGAGCTTGCTGATGAGGAGTTTGCTGATGAGGAGCTTGCTGCTGGAGATGGGCTTGCTGATGGGCAAGGTGCTGAGGGACCTGTTGAAAGTTTTGCTGCGAAGTGACTGGAAAGTTTGTCTGAGAATTGGGCGCTTGAGTGTGTAGCGCTTGAGCTCGAGGATGCGTTTGAAGCGTAGGTTGAGCTTGGCCACGTGCTTGAACTTGGAACTGAGGTTGGGGTTGAGGCTGAGGCTGAGGCTGAGGCTGAGGCGGAGGCCGAAGCTGAGGTAGGAATGGGGAACCCTGTGATGGAACGAAAGAATGCTGCTGCTGCTGCTGCTGCTGCTGTGGGGGTGGTGGTGGTATGCCAGTAGTGCTATTTACGCTGTTGTGGTAGTAGTTGGTTGGAGGGTGTGCTGCAAATTCCTGGTTCAGGTGGTCAGCTGGCCGTGCGACTGTGGCCGGTCAGTCTTGCGAGCGTCTCTGCACAGCATCAAAAGGCAGTGACTCACCTTGCATGACAGCATGCATCTGCTGTTGAATACGTCCAATAGTCTGTTGGTAGCTCAGTACCATCGATTGGCGAGCCTTGGCCACGTCCGCAGCCGGCTCATTCAGCTCTGCATACAGGCGTTCTAGCTTCTGGTCCATGTTGAAAAGAAGGGTGGCCTCGTTTGTGAATTGGTTATCTGGCACTCCAATGATTCTGCGGCTGTGGACGAACAGCTTGTTGGCCAAGGTCAACGACGGGCATTTAAGCTGCTCGCGGATTTGGCATTCCATCAGAGGCATCATTCGGATCTGAGCGGCCTTGATCATCTCTGGCCACTTGACAGAAAACGCAAGGACAAAGTCTTGGATCTGGATCTGCACCTGAGGGGCACAGTAAGCGTTCCCGTCCAACTCGGGGAATCCTGAAAACCACTGCCGATGAGGAGGCGAAATCCGCTCTTCGTCTTTAAACATCACTCTCATCTGGGCAAAGGCCCTATCAATGTCGCGGGTAGAAAGGCGGAAATGGCCATGTACGGTCGAATTGTCTATCAACCAGCAACTGTAGTACCGATGAAGCATAAGAAAAAACAAGTCTGCATTCACACAGGCCCCGTATAGCGTGCTGTATCGCGCCTTCTCTTCAGGGGCCATGGGCTCGTTTCCCGAAGCTCGCTCCCTCACTACCCCGGCAGCATGGAGCATGACATGTTGTAAAGGTATCCGACATGCACTGGGCTGCTGCGGTTGGTGTGGTTGGTGTGGCTGTTGTGCCTGGATCTGCTGGGCGACATGGCCAGTTTGCCCACCCAAAGGCTGCCCCGGAAAGTCCTCAGGAGCGGCATGAATGGCTACCGCCGTTTCCTCGACAGTAGCAGTTGATCTGGCGTCTACTCTGCCTTGAGAGTGCTCGCTTGCGGATGTTGGACTTGTTTCGTTTGTAGGAGGCGGAGAAGGCAGTTCAGCTACTGCACTGAGGGCATCCGTGTTAGTATCGCTGAGCATAGATGGATGGATGTAACTTCTGAAGGGGCTCGAGAAACCCGAGGCACTTCAGAAGACTAAAGAGGGGCGAGATACTAGGAGCAAGTAGGAAGAAGCGGTTCGTGGAAGGAAATTGGAAGACCAACTATTGCTGAGGGCCGGCATATGGAGCGGCGGCAGTATATGAGGCCGGCCATACATATGGGTTTATCACATGTATGTGCGAGTCTGGGGTCGGTGCGGGATCAAAGACCGGCGGGACATGCGGCCAGGGCGTATTTTGAGTGTTGTTTGCATCGTCTGTTGGCTGTGGATTCTGTGGATTCTGCGGGTTCTGGTCGTCACGCTTGCGCTTCTTTGTACGAGGCTGCCCACCGCTGCGAGGAATGCCTCTGGGCATCGTTGCTGGTCTGTTGGCGGGAAGGATCTGTTAGTGTACCGGGACTTGGACGGGTAGATGTGCATATGGAGCCGTGCTACTGACCAGGCAAACGTCAATGCTATTGATTGATCCTTGTAATGACTCGGGCAAATGCTTGGGTAGGTAGCTGGAAGTCGAGAATCTTGTAGTAGCAGTATCTCAATGCGGGAGGCTTGATGCTAAACGAAAGAGAAATGGATAGGTTGAAAAATAGGAAATGTGTGATGAGGAAGGAAGCGAGAGAGGATGCAAACAACAGAAGGAGAACGATACGCATGTGCGCCTATTTATATGTATACCAAGTACCTACCTGCCTGCCTTCCAATAAACCGTCTGGTAGGATATCCTACAGGTACCTACATGCATGTTTTACTCTGCCTTGTAGCCATCATCATTCACGGGCAGAGAGCTAGCAAGACTGGCAATGGAGCCTCGACGCAATGCAGTCCTGTGAGAGATGGCATCGCAGCCAATACCCGCCTGTTGACCGAGACAAGAGCTGAGAGTAGACGCAAGATTGCGGGGATGTCAGTCCATGTACTGTTTGTCACACTCATCTCGTTTCTTTTTCCCATGCAGCCAGCGTCGGTGAGGTAACACAAACATGCGGGACTATGCTCCCGAGGACCAGGTGCATGCATCCAGCGCCATGGCTCGTTGAGCGGTGAGAGCAGGCTTTGAACCAAGTTGCGAGCAATCATAGGTACAGCCTGCATGGAAGGATTCCCGGCTGCTGCTGTTTGTATGCATGAGTGTTTGGGCATGTATTAGTTCCAAAGCGTGACTCTCACAACCGTCTAGAGTACTCTGTATGCTATGCTATCCGCACGTGCGTATCAACAAGCTGGACTGTCTACGATATAAACTATCTGCCTATACATTTGGATAGATCGGGTTACCATGCTGCAATGAGAAACATCTATGCACCGGCGGCATTAAACGCAGCCTGGGAAGCTCCTCCTCGACACTGAGACCCCGGCCATGTACTGGGCAGCAGCACAGACGGTCATCTGCATGTCGTAACCGCTGGGTGCCTGCTGATAGTAGCTGTAGATGAGCCAATACAGGGCGAGAGAGAAAGGGAAGTAAAAAGAGACATTGGCAACCTACTAGGTAGTGCCTTTGAAAGGGAGAGCCCTGTCTGTCTTTTCTTATTCCATCCCCTTTGTCGCAGTATTATTAGGTCAATATTTGTTTGCTTGCTCTTGGAGCCGCTAGTGATCCTGCTGCAAAAAGCAAACATGAACAAGCAAATGTGAACACTCTGGTCGCCAGGGTGCGTGTACTGCGTGTGTCCATGTATGTACTGTATGTCGCTCCACCTGCGCCGCATGCGCTTCGGAAGCTTTCTCGAGAGTACATGTGCAGTCCTTGGCCAGTAGCCACGCAAAGGCGAAAAGCACACGGCGAGCTGGGTCCAAACAAGCAATCCAGCCTGGGCCAAAGCGGACTGGAGGGTCCATCGCCGCATCCATGCTAACCGTTGCACCTAATGGCAGCAGAAACGAGCGTTGAACGCAGCTGTAGTGGGCAGGGCCAGAGCCTTGCGAAATATGGGCGGCACCAAGACGGGGCCATTAATGGACTGCATGCAGCTACCGCCACTAGTACCTGTGCTTGCAAGCCACACACGCTGCCCCGTATGGAGCTCGAGTCGCAGTAGCTCTACGACTCTGGCCAGCCCCCTGCAACAGCTCTGACGTGACGCCTGATGGTTGGACTCGGGGCATGCAGGGAGGCTGTCGATGGAAAGGAATTGCTTGCGAGGCACATGAAAGCAAAAGAAGGCCGGTGCGGCGAAGAGCAGAGGAGAGAATCTCAAAAAAGTGTGCTGTGCAGCAGGTGCTTGCCTCTGTACAGATTCACGGATGGGTACCTGGGTAGAAATGCAGGCAATCGGTGCCCTGATATAGTGATGTTGGCCATCTGAATTTTTTTAAATACTGCGTTGGACATACGAAATACGGCATTACTCGCATTAGTCCCTCCATCGGCCTGTTTCCCGCCTCCTCTTGAGCTCCCATTGTATCAGGTCGCAAGTAGGGAGTATGCAGTACCTACAAGCGAGCGGCACGTTCTGGGCCTCGTGCTCGTGTTAGGCACCCAGTGGAGCCCAACAGTGCCAATGTCTCCCCGGGTCCATTCCTGCAGCGCTGCACTCGCTCAGCTGTTTAGGGCACTTTGCACTTCACATTCCAGGTACGAGGTACCAGCTAGCCGCCGACACTGACAAGGCGCTGGGCTGCCGGCTAGATCTCGCTCGCCCCTGCCATTGGCTGCCGCCCTCCCGCCTGCCAGCAGCCCGCCCAATCGCACCGCGGCACGCTAAAGGGCTCTTTCAACCATCCCGACTTCCACATCGCACAAGCCGTCCAATCATCCCCTGGTCCGACGAGCGCTTCATTCGACCGCACAGCCCTCTTGGCTTCTGCTTAGTCCTGGTTGCTCTGCTGGACTCGGCGCAGCGCCTCTCAGCACCGCACAGCATCGCATCGCATCGTATTGCAGCGCAGCGCAGCCACCGCGGGCCACCGGCGAGCCACGACCTTCCTCTGTGGCGCCCACGTCTCACCAGCTCCCAGCTCCCAGCTCCCAACTCCCCTGTCCCCAATCCCGAAGCCTTCGCCAGGCTCAAAGGGGCGTCGACAGCTGCAACGCCTCCACGCGGCCGCGCTGCCAGACCGTACGAGACGCCATCTGAGACGACAAGCAAAGCGCGGCGCAGCACCCGGCCAGAGACCGCAAACGCTCTGCTGCTGGCGCCGTCTCCTCTCTCTCGGTCCAACGCAGACTCGAAGCAGGGCCGTCGACAAACAATCTGATGGCCGCTATCGCCCATCGCCATTCATGAAGCAGCATCTTCACCACTAGCCCATCTTCGAGCAAATAGCATCCGCATCCGCACGCGGCATCGAGATCCGTCCCGCCCGCCCTCCCGCATCAACCATTCCGCATCTCGGAACCACTTTCGAGTTTTCACCTTTGCGGGCTACATTGTTCTTTGTTTGCTGCTGGTCTACGCCGCATCAGCCCCCGCCATCGAAACAATGGCTTCTCGAGCACCGGCCGACGGGTCACTCCGACCCGATGTGGGCGATGTTCTAATGGTGATTCGTACGTCTTCACTCCTCTTCCCAGCTTCTTTCAAAGGCCATTGCGCCAAGATTCTGACCATTCCCGCTCCGCTATGCAGACGACTTTCACGCCCGCAGCTCAGACGAACTGAGCCTCAAGAAGGGGGATCGAGTCGAGTTACTAGAACGAGACGATGAATTTGGCGACGGCTGGTTCCTCGGCCGCCACTTCGCCAACAGCAACACTGGTCTTTTTCCCGAAGGTTAGTAATTCTCCTTTTTGTCGAATCTCTCAACTGTTACGAGCTTCAACTGACTCTATCTCGGTAGTTTATACCCGACCAACCCCAAGAGCCGTTTCGAACCCAACATCAACTCCTGCTTTCATTGCTTCGCAGCCACTTTCTCCATTGGTGGAGGTCACACAAGAAACCGCTCTCCAGGGCATTGCGAATGCTCCTGCATCGGCCAGCACGTCTACTGTACCTTTAGCGTCGACCGAAACACCCTCTATCCTGTCGACCCCTTTGCCCAAAGCTGAATCAGCCCCTGCGTCTGGCTTGGGTGGCATAGGCTCCCCAGTATCCGCGCCGGGCAGAGGAGCCGCACTTTCGGGGCAAGATGAAGTTCTCAGCGAAACTCTCAACGTCATCGACGAGCACATCACTCGCTTGCAGTCGCCGCCTGGCACCGGTACTATCAATGCTGCTGCTACAGACTCTGGAAGCGAGTATAGTGTTGCTATTGACCACCGAATGTCGTATATCCAGGGTGAAGAGACGGACGAAGAAGAGGAAGCTGTACATAGTCGTGCCGAAGTTGTGGCTTGGTCACCGGATGACGTGGCCGAGTACCTCTTCACTGAGGGTGTTGAGAAGCACCACTGCGAAGTTTTCAGGGACCAAGAAATTTCTGGAGAAGTGCTACTGGGCATGGATCAGAGCTCCCTGTTCATCAAGGATTTTGATTTAGGCTCCGTGGGCCGGCGCCTCAAGACATGGCAGAAGATTAAGAATCTCCAGGATGAGGTTAGCGGCGAGGAACCAGATGCAAGGCGAGCCACACATACCCGCGGTAGCGATGGCGGATCCGAGGACGCGACGAAACGAACGAGAAGTCGAACCAGCACCCTGACAGGGAACTCTGCATCACGACCCACCTCTGTCCAGGCTAGACGCCTGTCCCTGGCTCAGTCATCTAACAAGGCTTCTCCAACTGCTCATATAACCCCAACAAACGGCACTCAGGAGAGCCCATCACGCACGCACTTCAAACGGCCGTCGGCGGCATCCATCCGAGACCTGAACCAGTCACGACGACATTCGGCATCGACAAACGCGAACCTATCTGCTGGTGATGGCGTGCATAAGAAACAACCTTCCTTTGATCGAAACTGGACCCTTGGCGGCGCTGTCTCGCAGACCTCTCAAAGGCCGCTTTCCTCAACGGGACTGCAAGAAATGCTGGGCACATCTGAGCCGGATCTCCAGGACTCAGCCGTTGAGCTAGACCGAGGCTACTTTTCTGGCACTGAGGTATTTGGAAAGAAGCGCAATGTTTTGCGGAAACGTGGCAGCGCTAACCATGGGCGACAACAGAGTTACGCAGACGAGCAGAGGGTGCGCAGCGCCACGGCGCTCTCCCGGCACTCAAGATACGGTAGCGTCGATTCTTTCCGGGATGGGGCGCCAAACGCTGCTCAGAAATACTACGGCATCTCGCCAACTCCCCACAAACGAACTGCTTCAGCAAACACGACGGATTCTGCTCGGCCGCCACCTCCAGCTAAAGACAGCCCAGCTCCCGCCGTTACCAAGCTGGATACCGCCATGGGTTCAGCTCAAGCAGAAGCATCGCCAGTCTCCGGCAGGCCCCAAGGCCTCAGCACCGATTGGCTCACATCAATGGCCAAACCAGTCGGCAAAGCTGCTCGACCGGCTATGCGAGCCATCTCAGATAAGCTCACTTTTGATAGATCCAAGGGATCAACTGATCTATCAGCCAACGATCCGTCTTCCATGCCTTCTCCCGTAAGAACAGGGTCTAGTACCCCCTCAGCTGGACAAAGCCTTGATCTCGACTCTCACGATGCGCTCAAAAGCCCCGTCACAGCGACGGCCCCTTCCAGCAAGACCAGGGGAAAGAAGGGCAAAAAGGACACAAGTGCTTATACACAAGGCTTGTTAAAGATACCCCCCCCAGGTCGCCATGAAGGATGCAGATTACTACGGCTGGATGAAAAAGAAGAGCTCAAACCTAATGACCACATGGAAGCCCCGATTCTTTGTTCTCAAGGGACGACGGCTGGCATATTACTACTCTGAAGACGACGACCAAGAAAAGGGCCTCATCGACATCTCATTCCACCGCGTTCTTCCTGCCGATAACGAAAGATTGACTGGATTGCACGCTACTCTGACCGGTGCAGCCGGTGGGGGGAGCATGCCAGGTAGCCACAGCATACCGCCTGCAAGCGACGATGGAGCCATGGAGAAGGGCGACGACAGCATGTTCATCTTCAAGCTGGTGCCACCTCGAGCGGGCCTATCCAAGGGCGTCAGCTTTACAAAGCCGACAGTCCACTACTTTGCGGTGCCTAATCTAAAGCAAGGCCGTTTGTGGATGGCTGCCTTGATGAAGTCGACAATTGAACGAGATGACACACAAGCAGTCACGACAACGTACCAACAAAAGACAATATCCCTGGCCAAAGCGAAGCAAATGCGCCACCGTCCTCCTGCGCTCATGAATGCCGAGGAATCTGCCGCAGCCAGAGCAGCCGAGGAGGCAAATGGCGGCATGGCGGGCATGGCAGCCCTTCAGATCGACGGTGCTCGATTAAATGTTAATTTTGGTGACAAGGATAGTTCGCCGTTGAGCGCATAGAGCGCGCTGCGATGGAGGAAGACTTGTTGAATGGCGGGAATGAATCACATGTGTCACGAGAGGCTATGCTGAGAGAAGTAATTTGACATATAAGAAGAATTGGCCTCATGGCCAAATGAGAAAGACTTTGAGAGACTCAATCGATGATGAAGACTATGCAGCACGAAACCCTTGCTTTTCCCTTTCCCTTATATAATAGCATGTCTTTGTCTCTTCTTTGTCCACCTTTGGCCCGCATGGACCATTTGTTGGAAGGACGACTAGGCTATGTGTTTGCTAGCTACGGCTTGCTTTTTCTTTTTCCCTTTTCTCTCTTTCTTTTTTTTTTCCTTGCGCCAATTAATCACCAAGGGGAAGCGTGTCATATTTTCTTCGATTGCTTTTCCTTTTTTTCTACAGGCTCTTCAAAGTGGCTATTTGTTTCGGCGTTGTCATGGATCAAACATAATCTAATGGGCTGTTTCTTAAAAAAGAAAAGCAAGAAAAGAAAGAAGATGCCAAAAAAATTGACATTGATGATTTTTTTTGCGGAATTAGGAGGCTAGATAAAGTGCCAACACATATATATCTATATATTATCTTTTTCCTAATTCAAATTTCTCATCTACGTTTTTTTCCTTTCTTTTCCTATTCTCTCGTTTCTTTTCTCCTTGGTTCTGTTTTAAAGAAAAGAAGTGAGATTGACATGGGCTGTATATAGAGGAAAGGGGGGGAGAAGGAGTACTTTGAGAGGAAGCGTTTTCTCTTCAATTCATTTATAGATGAGATGCCATGTTGATGAGGTGTAGATGGGAACTTGCTCAACAACAGAAAGAGAAGGACCTTTGATAATAGATAGAAATCACCTTCACACAGCGGGGAGATGGAAATGTCTTTACAAACTATCAAATATTATATTCGTTCCCTGAATGGCAGAGATGGGAAACAGAGACGCTATCATAAAGCAACAAAAAACTTGTGTTCCCCTGTCCGTCTTTTTTATCTAGTGGTCAGCAACGCCTCCAACAGTTCCTTTTTGCGTCCTAGTCCCACTACTATCCATACGACAGACAGTGCAGTCATTGTAAAAATTGTCAAGTCATGTTCATTCGTCAAAATAACATATAGGTCCTCTAGTATTATTATAATCATCACTGTTCACTCCTCCCAGATTTCCCAATGCTCTTATGAGTCGCCTTGTAGCTTCTGATTCATGCCCTGTAGAAGCTGGCGGATTGACTTCATAAGGTGCTGCTCTACACCCTCAAAGTTGCTGGCTGGCTCGCCCTCTGCAGCCTTGGGCATTATACTTGCATCTGCAAGGCCAATAACACGATCAATAGCCGATAGAGTTACAGCTTCAGCCTTGGCTGCGCCCAGGCCCGCCTTGATCGCATTGACAGAGGCGTCCTTGAGGCCATTCAAAGCCGCTAGCACCTTGGGCTCGAAAACAGGTGGTGTGTCTGTTGGTAGCGGAGTAGAGCCGCTAGGGGTAGGGCTTTTGCCTTTGGTGAAGCCATCAATGACTTGACGAATACCCTTGATGCAGATTGTTTCCATCTTATCATTTTCAGTGGCTTCCTTCTTGAGCCCGATGCACCGGTTCAGAGCTGACATGACGATAGCCTCGGCTTTGGGGTTGCCAGCCTTCTTGAGATTTTCTACCAGGCCATTCTTGAGGCCCACAACCGCAGTGAGAAGTCGAGGTTCGATAATGGGCCTAGCAGGCGTTGCTGACGGCCGAGCTGTGGTTGGGTGGCCGGTTCCAGCTTGGGTGGCCGCCTGATGCGATGTCGACGCAATGACTGGCTTCGACTCTGCGGAGGCGGCCGAAATAGGTCGCTGGCCAGGCACAGCAGCAGATGGTACACTGGCACCGGCATCCTCGGCCTTTACAGGTGGGGTTGTCAAGGGAGGCGGCCGTGAGGCATAAGGCGAGCTGTAGGCTCCTGGCTGAGCCACGCCAAGCTGAGGGCGAGCTGGGGCTGCAGGAGGGCCGTATCCTGACAGCTGAATAGGGGCCGGAGGTGGCGCACCTACGATTTGTTGGACCGGTTGGACCGGTTGCACTGGTACCGGCTGTGCAGGCTGGACAGGTTGGTGTATAGGAGGTGATTGAGAGGCACCGTACTGCACAGGGCGCGCCGCATGAGCCGGTTGTCCAGCATATGCAGGCGCTTGGTATCCAGGAGCAGGTGTCTGGCTAGGAGGGTAACCATGATGCGCGCCGGGAGCCATATGCTGTGCAGCATATGGGTAAGAGTAGTGCCCATATGCCTGTGCAGCCACCAATCCTCGGTCAGGAGAGGCTGCCTTTCGCTTCTTGCCAGCATCCAACTCCACGCCAGGCACTCGGGACCACAGATTTGTCGTCTCATCTTTCTTAAACGCTTCGTTCCCAATCAGATTATGGCGAACGCTACTTTCCCATCCCTTGGTCTCGGTGTGGAAATAGAACCACGGGTATCTTTGGCAAATCCTCTTGTAAATTTGCTTCAATGTGAGACCGTCAGGACCTGCTGCCGTCAATGTTTCGTCAATAAGAACTCCGTAGTTCTTGTTTGGCTTCTGAAGTTGCTCTTCTGTATAATCCTCAATCTTGAGCTCCAGAGGAGGTGACTTGGGCCGTGACTTCTTCTCCTTCTTCTCTCTCGCTCGTCGCTCCGCATCAGAGCCTTCGACACCATCTTCATTCTTGGGTTTCCGCGGCTTATACTTGCGCTTCTCTGGGCGGTCAGTTCCGTCTTCGGGTAGTGGGTGTTTCCTAGGCCGGCCGACCTTGCGCTTGAGGGGCGGTTCAACTGGTGGCGCTTGAGGTAATGTCTTCTTGGCCATCTCTTGCTGCTGCTTCTTAAGCAAGCGTTGTTCCCTCTTTGACATGATACCGTTCTTGGGAGGCCTACCAGGGCCTCGCTTTCTAGCCATCTGTGGCATTGAAGGGTCATTGTGAGCGTCTCCTTCATCTTTGATTTCAGAATCTCCTTCGATGGATGCTTCGAGCGCATCCAAATCTCCATCTTCTCCGTCTTCTCCGTCTCCGTCTGCGTCTCCGTCTGCGTCTGCATCTGCGTCTCCTTCGCCCTCGCCCTCTCCTTCTCCTTCTTCTTCAGCTACCTCCTCTTCATCCCCTTCTTCCTCATCATCTTCGCCAAAATCGGACAGTTCGACCGGGCTGACTTCCACATCTGATAGCTCATCGCTTGTATCTTGGATCTGGCCATTACCGTGAGACTGTTCAAAGTCGAAGCTCATGCTCTTTCCACCATGGGAATGCCGTTTCTTAGCAGCGTCTTCTTCTTGATACTCTTCTGCGCCCGTTCGCCCCTTTTCGACTCCATTAATAATAAATCTGAAGTCAATGTCCTTGATCTGTAATCGGTCGCCACACCTCAGCACAACCTTTTCGCTCTTGTAATGCACATCTTCGCAGAAAAAGCCATTCTTGTGCAAAGGAATGGCCTCGAATACACCCTCGGCTTGATTATACGCAATCTTGAGATGTTCCCGGGAAATGGCCTTGGTCTTGCTTGCGATATTCGGACCAGGGGAGTGAATACCAATGAAGGGAACGTGCCAAGGAGATGGCCTCAACGAGGTTAGGTCGACAGCAGCTGCCCCAGGGGTATGAGAGACGTATTGGCGATTTGATATAACGTTATCTTGGGAATTTTCAACTTCTTCATGGGACGATCCTGTAGTACTGGTCTTGCGCCGTTTTGTCGGACGTCCGTTTTCTTCGCTATCTGATTCGGGACCCAGCATGCCGCCCTCCTCGCTGACATATGATTTACTAAACTTGTGGCGGTCCTGGACAATGGGAGATGGCGGCGGAAGCCCTTTGCTGGCATTCTCCTCAGTTCGCCGTTTATAATCATCAGCACGTTTTTCGTCACGCCTGGCTTGTTCCAGAGCTCGCTGATCTCGACCAATAATGACGGCGTAGGTGGTCATCTGGAAGACACTGTCGGCAAACTCAACACGAGCAAACGACTCGAGGCCCATGTCTGTGCCAGGCCCGGGCTGTCGCAGGTTGTTGTTATTGGCCGAACCCATGCCAAAATACCCGTCTCCCATTATGTTAGGTAGAGTCACTTGTGATGGGGTTACAGTTGGTGGTGGTGACATGGCGGGCGGTGCCGCAGACATGGAAGCCAGAGCCATCATCATGTACGCATGTCGATGGTCTATGGGGGCCTGTGGTGCGTAGGGCGTTGAGGGTTGGAACTGCTCGGTTGAAGACATCTGAGGGGCCGGCATGGCAGATGCATGTGATAGGGTCTCGGCCACAGCAGCAGCAGTCGTCGCATTGACATCAGGAGCATCCATCATCGTAACATCCTCCGTCTTAATATCTCCAGATGCAGGCTTGTCTCTTGATTCGCCAGATTCGCCAGAGGCGTTTGCTGTTGATGAAGCGGGCAGATGTTGGGTTGTATTGTCGGTCTCGGCACTTGCGTCAGGTTTGGAAGGTGGCTGTGAAGTTGAAAACTGGGTGGTGGTGGGATTTGCGGAAGATGAGCCTGCCGAAGCCTCTGTAGCGGCTGGAGGAGCAGAGGTGGTCGCGGCCGTTTGCTGTTGCGCCGGAGCGGAATTTGATGAAGGCGATGATGTTGTTGGAGGAGGAGCAGCCTCGGCAGCAACAGCCGCAACTGGAACGGGGACGTCACCGCCCTTGGAGTTGGGCTGCGCATCGGACAATGTTTTCTGTTCCACCACCGTCGCAGGTACTTCTACCTGTAAAGTCCCAGGCTCTTGCGCCGGCTCTTGCGCGGCTTCGGTCTCCATCGAGACGGCGGCAGCTTCTGGCCTGTCGGGCGGCGCTGCTTCCTGCTGCGCCGCGGCTGTCACTGCCAGAGGGGCCATGGCAGCTGCAGGGGCTGTCACTGCCAGAGGGGCCATGGCAGCTGCAGGGGCTGTGGCGACCGCAGCCGGGGCGTTTGCTTGAGCTTCGACTTCGGGATGGGCATCGTGGTTCTGGTGGTTGTGGTGGTTGTGGTCGCGGAGGCCGTCGTGCCCGGCGCTGGACGAAGTCATCGCTGCTCGCTCGCTCGCTCGTGCAGCGTCCAGCTCGTTCGCCGCGGAATCGCTTCGTGGTGAATCTCCCTTCCACGGCTGCCGTCTGACCGTGTTTGCTTTTGTTTGGCGCTGGTCGAGCAGCAGCAGCAGCAGCAGCAGCCTCGGGCGAAACGAGAAATTGCGATCCCGATTCCCTTTGCAGCCTCTTCGCTCTTGCCTTGAACTTTCTGGCGCGATTGCCGGAGGGTCACAGGCGCGATCCGGCGCTGTGATTGGCCAGCCTGGCGGCAGTTTGGAGCCTCCTCACCTGGTCCGGGTCGCTCTAGCCGCTAGCAGCAATCGGCGGAAAAAAAAAGATGCTGGAGCCCAGCAGGCCTTGGGCATCTGCAGGAAAGAGGCGTTTGCTGGCTCTCCCCCGCGTTCGCCTCTTGCCAGCGTTGCTCTTGCCGCCTTTTGTTTTGTTTGTGTTTGTTTTGTTTGTTTTGGCTTCCGTTTGGGCAGTGATTGATGGCTCATGCAGGTTGACGATGGGGGATTGCTTTGTATTGTCATTGATGCTTTGATTGGCGTTCAATGTCAAAGCTGGCGACTGATGAGCGGTTTTTTTTTAATCGTGCCGTTGCTTTGCGTAGCATTCTGCATGCCGCCTCATGAGTACCTTTCGCGAGTACCCTGTGATGGATTTCGACTTTTGCCAAAAGCGACCAGCTTTTCTCTTCTTGTCTTTAATAGCTGTTCAGCACCGATAATAAGTAATGCTGGACTTCCCCCAGTCTTCCATGCATACCGCACTGGCAGTCACAGTCGATCTCATGCGCGTGCGTCGAGTGCAAATCCGCGTTATGCACATCATACGACCAATGCCGGCGGATTGAAGCGTTAGGATGGCTCCATGGCGTCCAAATGATCGCTCGGCTTGGCTTAAATAAGGCCAAAGTACTTGCAGCTCAAGTACATGGCTAAGCCTCTTTCGCCGATCACTCCGCCTTGGTTCTACTGCCTGTACCTGCCTTGGCCGTACCTCTCGCCTTGGGGATTGAAAGTCTCAATTCGCCTCGATTACAACAGATTGACTAATATTGCTGCCGCTTTGTCTTTTCCAACTGAATCCACTTTCTGTCGTCCCTCTCACGACACTCTAATATACCCTCTGTTGAACAGCTCAAAGCCATGCCTCAAAGCCATGTCTCACTCGATTGCCGCTAGTGTTCCCATAGCCTGTGCGCGGCTACCGACTGTAACAACAGTGGGAGGACCACAACCACTCAAGAGTTCGTATCACGACATTGTTCAAAGAATGCTGTTCACTTCTGAACGGCGAGCGGCGCAGAGACAGGGGGCCGGGAATGTTGCAAGTGTGTTTAATTGGCTGCCAATAGCACAATGGACTGTCTCAGAACAACAAGCAAAGGATTGAGGCTGCGCTTCGTTTGTATTCGAGGGTAGGCAAATCATAAATGTCAAGGCTAACCGCTTCGATGCCTACCATCCTCTCTTTTCTCTCCCTCTCCATTTTTTTTTTCTCTGGCGCGGTATCAGCCGTTTCTTTTCAGAATTTTTATATACACATTTTTAATCTAGATACGCGAGACGCCAAGATGCCAAGGTTTGAAATCGAGGTACACCTCCAGCGCTCCAACCCCCGGAGCCCCAGCTCTCAGAACTCTTACTCTCAGAGCTCTTACTCTCAGAGCTCCAATCCTCAGAGCTCCGACTCTCAGAGCCTCGACTCTCAGAGCCCCGACTCTCAAAAGGCCGGCTCTGAACACTCGCGCTATGTCCAAATGCTCCTCCATCAAGATGAAATTCCCCTGCTACACAACATTCTCGCCGCTGTACTCGTCTGGCTTCTGCTGGCGGGCTTCCTCGTCTTCCCCGGAACGTTTACCAGCCTGCAAAAGTCCGTCGAAGGCCATGACTCCAACACACTAGGCGACCAAGCTGCCAAGCTCATCGTAAGGAGCATCAAAAACATCCCACTGCTGTACATGGCCGCGATAATGTGCGGCATATCCGTTTTTGGCATGCTGTATCTCGCCTTCAGACACGCTAGAAACTACGTCTGGCTCGTGAACAAGCTGTTTAAGCCGGGCATGACCAACTCTCTGGCCGGCTTGGTGTCGACTCTCATCGGCGTGTACTCTCAGCAACACGGCACATGGAGCATCACCGCCAAAATCACCGCCATGGTTGAGGGAGCCTCGCTTTTCGTATGTCTGAGCCTTGTTCTCTTATACCGGCTGGCGTTCTTGAAACAAATCAAAGCCAGGCATGGAGAGCATTATGGTGGTTGCCCTGGCCAGCAGCGGTACTCAAAGCAACTGTTCCCTCAGAGAGCATAGTGAAACCTGAAACGAAACTGAGAGCTGGATGTAATGATACCACAAGCTTACTTCGCTGGCGAAGACGTAAGACTGAATGAGCTTTCTTTTCTTTTCTTTTTTTTTTTTTTAGGGTGGATTGGGACAGGATAGACACTATGTATTAATCGCTTCGTACATTAATTAGATCAATCTGCTTGCTGCACTCCCTCAATACCTACACAATTCTCATCGTAGTAAAGGCGCTCGTTCGCTCGAGATGATGGAGTGACTGTTCTTCCAGCCCATGAATCGTTCCGAGAGCCTATACGAGAAATGGCAAAGCATGCCAGCCAGGAAGCCAACTGCGTCATTCTTAAAGGCCAAGATACCAGCCGTCGTCACCAGCATAATGGTCCATCGTTCTAGACGTTCCTCATCCGATAGCTGTCGATGTAATCTCGGGCTGACAAGGCCGCCCTGCCGAGCAGATTCGTGCCACAAATCAGGGGCGCCTTGGTTCAGCGTGTGCCCAACCTTTGCCAGCTCCAAGCCGGCCGCCACGACCATGACGCCGAGAAGGCCATGTGGGATCTCCGTCAGTAGATTGACGAGCGTCTGGCCAAATAATAGTCCCAAGGCGACTTTGAAAAGACCCAAGATGATTACGCTGGCGCCGCTGCGCGCTCCGAAGCGATATTGAGCTGCCAGGCCTCCGGCGCCGTGGCACACGGGCATGGCTCCAAACCAGGTTCCCGAGAGGTTCATGAGCGCCACGCTGAAACCTATAGACGTGACGGACGGAGAGGGTATATCCGGCAGCAAGTCGCTGGCCAGCGCACTCACCGCGATGATGGAATTCAGCGTCGTCAGGGGAAGCTGCCCAACCGCCATCCACAGAGCCGGGGCGTCCCCCGCGCCAATCCACGACGGAAGCACAAAGCGCGGCCGCCACACCTGGAACCAAGGCAAGCTGCTCTGGTCGTCGGAAGCCAGCACCTGGACGAGGGCCAGCACGAGGGCCAGCAGGAAGAAGCCCAGCGCATAGGGGAACCGCGGCTTGTCCTGCGTGAAGATGAGGACGAGAAAGGCCGCCAGGGCCCAGAGGCGGTTGTCCAGCGCGGGATGCAGCCAGTGAAGCGGCTGCAGGAGGGACGAGCCCGCGCCGATGATGAGGGAGAGGCCTGCGCCGAGCTGGATGCCTTTGACGACGGGGATGGGCACAAAGGCCACGGCGGCGCGGAGGAGGCCCGTGATGCTCATGAGAAAGACTGCTGCGCCAACCCATTGGCCCGCGGCGACGACGACGCCCATGGAGGGGTCTTCGCGCGCGGAGATGGCGGCGGCGGCGATGGCCTAGGTTTGCCGCATGTTAGCAATGAGGCTTTTCAACAGACAAAGGACTGAAGGACGCTTCTTCATCCCAACGAGGTAATAAAGAAGCAAGCAGCAAAGGGATATGCCGAGGTCTGTCTCTAGCTCCAGGGGCAAACAAGATACAAAAAAACAAAGAAACGGTTATATGCTCCACTCATGTACACATATACAAAGGGAAGCGGCATCATGATGCCAACATACCTTCATGGGCTGCACCGGCAAGGGTATGCCAAAGACAAGGCCGGTGAGCACATTGAAGACGCCGGAAAAGACAAGCGTCGAGCCCAGGTCGATGTACCCCTTGGCGGCGAGAGCGATCATCAGGGGAAGCAGCGTGCCCAGGTCGCCCAGAGAGCCGGATATCTCGGCCAGGGGCGCATCTCGAAAGGTGCTGAGGTTGTGGGCGTTGCGGCGCCGCAGTCGGGCCAGCCAGGCGGTTGCCATGTTTATTTGCCTCTTATTGTTTTTTGCTTTACGACTCGTATGATGGGTAGGTTAGGTGGTCGATAGAGCGTAAGATAATACGTAGGTAGATAAGGGTGATGATGAAATATGTATGAGGTGTTATAGAATCATAGGTAAAAAGGGGGAGAGAGTGAGTCTCAAGACACCAACATGCTTGAGACTATCTTCTTCTTCCTTCTCTCTCCTACTTCCACTTCTTCAATGTGGCATATGAATGGTAGCTTGGTGTTTTTTTTTTCTTTTACAAAGGAAGCTTGAGCACTTACTCAAACCTTCAAACCTTAGGCGCGGGCCGCCATGGTGGACTCACGTGGGATGGATTACGTCGGCGGATTCAAACAGCTGGTCTCACGTGGTGCCATCTCCAAGACATGAGCGATACTATCGACACTATCTCCGCGGTTTTTATTGGAGAAGCCGGTCTCCCTTTCTCGAGGGGTGGGTGTGACACGGGAAAGGAATAAAAGATGGAGGAAATGATCACATTCTACTGGTGCTGAAATGCCCCCAAAAGAGTGCTTGGCCAGCTGGGCGATCATGAGCTCGTCAGCTCCTCCAGGCAGAATGTCTCGCCCGCAACGCCTCTTCCCGCAGCGCGCCCTAGCGTCGGGTAGAGGAGCTGAGATGACGTACGGGCCGGTTGCCCAGTTGCTTTATCCGGAGAGCTGCCAAATATCACCGCTTGGTGAAGTCCGAGAAAATCGCATCTTGTCTTTGCCACAGCAGCCTCGCGGAAAAAAAAAAAGTCTGTTATGCTTTTCTTGCCTTTGCCGTGCATGTAGCTACGCTTCAGCTCGATCAAGCGTGTTTCGCCAAGCACGTTGTCGGCAGGGCCGTCGACGAGGATGTCGTGTCACGTGACTCGTAAGACGGACCGGTCGGTTCAAAGGCAGAGACTGCGCTCACAGCGATCGGAGTACGAGGGCATGATTCGATCCGCGCGTATCTCGGTGATGCTGCCGGTGCAGCAGTATCGCGAAATGGGCGAAAAATGAGCGCCCTGGTCATCAGGTCTCCGTACCGGTCCCAAGCGACGCTTTCTCTGCAGGAACAGGCGCCCGTCTCAAACAGGAGAGATACGCAAGGAAGGGGGTAAAGAAAGATAACTACTGGTCAGCTTATGTATTCGTAGTGCCGTTCCATCAAATACCCAAATGCAGGTCCCCAAAAAAGAATTGGAAGCGTCCTCTTTTTCACTATCAACGGAGTTCCACCGAGGTAGTTGGCACGAAAATCGCTCTGGGCCGCTCCGATTATTATTAAACATCGGCCCCGTACTTTTAGGCAGGAGAGCTCATTACCGGAGGAACCGCCTGTACCGGATTTGGCGCGTGCCGTGGAAACGCAGCATCTGGACTGGAGGAGACTGGAGACTGGAGACTGGAGATACGGCAGCGTGCTAGGCCCAGCAGTGAATGGCACCAAGGACTTAGCACCAGGTGCTAGTGGCGGTGCGCGTACGGAGTACCTGCAGCAGTTTTCTCCGATGCGCGGAAATCGATATCCGGTGTTCTCCACGATGGGGCCCGCCGCGGTGAGTGAAGAGGAATAGGACAGCAGTCTAGAAGTCGCAGAGGGCGAAAAAAGGGCTGACCGCCTGGGGGGGACTGCGGTGCTTTTTGCTCTTATCCTGGACATGATTATGCCGTGTTCTTTGTTTGGTAGCACTCGCTTCTGCTGTAGAAGCTGGTTTATCCTCTGCAGTCCCATCATTGATCTGATAAAGGACTTACATGCATCGTAGTACGAAAGACTTGTAGAGTATACATACGTACCTCTTGTAAGTGCAAGGCAGAAAGAGGCGCACGGAAGAGTCAGTGCATGCTCGACATTGACGCTCAGAATTTATGTTTAATGAAGCGCCCCAATGCAGATGGAGACCGGACGATGCGCTAGTGGCATGGCGATGGCTACTTTTTCGCATACCAGCAGTTGCCGCTAGCACAGGCGGTATCTACAAGTACAACGGCTGTTCGCACAGGAATGAACTCGACTCTCCTGTAGAACTGGGTGCCAAGGCCGGGGTACCAGAAGCAGGATGAGGTCATTGGCCGACCGCCGCCAACGACCCCCGTTTTCAACGCGATAAAGGCGACGCCAAAAACAATCTAGAAGCACACGACTGGATTCCAATCAGCGCGTATACTGTAGCTGATCACTGGTAGGGGGGGTGGGATCCTCGCTGGAGCAAGGCCAACAACGGCTGACGGAGCTAGGCTGCACCTTTTCCTCTTCTTTTGCGCGTAGCTGAAGGGCCCCATCTTTGCGGTGCCCTGAGTCGAGCAGAGCCCAGGGAAGAAAAATGCACAGAATAGGAAGGGCGGCCAACGTCCGAGATTTTGCCGGATCCACCGAGCAGCGAGCTTTGTCCGGAGTCCACGGAGCGGCTTTTATTTTGCAGCCCAAGCCGCCAGCATGTCGGGCTTGCCGGGTAGCGAATTTAGGTGTGGAGTTTGTTCTGTTTAGCCCGTAGGGTCTGCCGCAAGCAGCAAAGGGCACAATTCGTTGTCACTCTGGTCCTAGGCTGGAACTGGGCTTGCCTGGATTTGCGCTGCCGGTGCCGTTGCCGCCGCTGGCGGTGTGTGCGTCTGTGCTGCCTTTTTGCACCAAGACGAGCGAGAGCATGATGCTGATGGGATGGGATGGGATGACTGGGGGCGTCTCGCTATGCCGACTGGGGAGCGGCGGCACGGAACAGCAGGTAGCATTGATTGCTGCTTGCGGCGGCTGACGATTGGACAATCGGCAGAGCCCTGAACTCGTACTCAATCGGGAGCACGGGAGGCCATGGACATGTAAGGCAAAGCAGGTTTGGTCGTGGTTCGTGTTTGTCTGGCGCGGCCTGATAGTAGGGCCGCTTCCAGGGTGATGTGATGCTCTCTGCAAGCACATACAAGTAGATACCTGCTCTCTCCATCGAGCCGAGCTTCCAGCTGACGGGATCGGTAAGAGAAGTACGGTATCGGTACAACGAAGCACGCATCGTCCCTTTCAATTGATTTCCCTTCTCGGTGTTAATGAAAGGGTCTGTATGGGGTAATACGCAGAGCCACAAATAATTCGCACTCAGCACAGAATCTGCATAATGCCTCCATGGTGTGACTGCTAGTCGTGATAACAATGACTCCGTATCAGCTAGCAGCAGATTAGCTGCGAAGCCTGGCGTCCCTTTTCTCTCTGCCTCTCCTACTTTAAAACCACATGGAGAAAGAAAAGTAGCGGCATATATCGGCCAGGCCTTGGCTTGGTGCTGAATGATGGAGCCGTGTGTACAAGTATGTACAAGTATGTGCAGGTAGGGAGTAGTGTAGACAAGTAACGAGTCGCCGTTGGTACCCAGTACAACCGCACCGCTGGCTGCTGGCATGAAATGCTCGCCGTCTGATTGAACGATGGGCTCTGCCGACGCGCGATATCCGTTGCAGCCGAAGCCGTTGGTCACTAGGCAGAGCTAGAATTCTGGAGGACCTGCGCACAACCCCCAATCTCATTCGCGCAGCCAGCTCGTTCGGTTTCCAGAATATCACTCAAATAAGCCACGCAGCTTTTGATACGCGCGCGAGGGCCGGGTGTCAGAAGGTGTGGTGTGGTGTGCCCCGTTGTTATGGCTTGCCGGGGCGAATGTACGGGGTACTTGCAGTAGCAGCTGGAGCTGGAGCTGGAGCGCGCAGGCGGCCAGCGCAGCAAAAAGTAGACAACAGACTCCTTGCCTCGTGAAGAAGACGCGAAGAGAGCAGAAACAGACGAATGGACCCTGGAGATGATTGTTTGCCTCCTGGAGGGTGCGTCATACGGGACCAGACAGCTGCGGCCAGATAGAGGTGGTACTTGTATCCCGATGTCAATGCCGCGGAGGTAAAGCGTGCTGATGAGGTTGCAGCTCGTATGTGCCTCCGACTGCCTGGTGCTACCGTACCCATGTAGCGGTACTTGCGAATGCTTCATGCAACAGACGCAATTGCATTGATTCGGATGCTTACCTTGGTAAAAGTACCTGAATGATGCATGTCCAGTTCCGACTCAATGGGCGCTCGCGGAAATATCACTTTCATCGGGGACCAAGGTCCAGGTCCAGGTCTTTGCAGGTACACGGTACACGAGACCTGGTACGTGCGCTCCGTAGTCTCTTTTTTCTTTCCTCTTTTTCCTTCAACAGGGACCAAGTCGGCCGGCGCGATTAGCAAAATTCGCGCAGGCAAAAAGAAGAAAAAAATCCACCTGGTATGGCGCCGTCATGATTTCCCCACATGGGGCGCCCGGGTAACCTGGGCAAAAGAGGCTGGGAGAGCGAATAATGGCAGCCAGCAGACCTAGCCGGAAGAGGCAATGCTGCAGTGCTAGTGCGCATTCGGTGTAAGATACTTTGGTACCTACTAACCGTCCATGGGAGGGCAGAGAGAGGGAAAAAGAAAAGAGCGAGAAAAAAAAAAAAAAAAAAAAAAACTTGGCGGCACCTACTTCGAACAAGAAGTCGCCGCACGTACCGGCCGAGGATGGGCGCTAAGGCGGCCAGGGTCAGGCGCATGCCGTGTTCCGATCAACGACTACAAGCTTTTTCGCGCGAGCCGGCCGCGGTGTAGCGAGTACCTCCCCCTTCGCCCTCAACGGGCTCCCAGCTCATGACATGCCGTGCCAGGCGCGAATCCTTTTTCTGGCTTCCAGTCGCCAATTCTTTTTATTTTCGCCCTCCTCTTTTCCTCTTTTCTCTTTTCTTTTTTTCTTTCCTCCAACCCTCTCGTCGTCCGTGCCTTGGTTCGTCTCGTCTCTCCAGAGCAGTTTCTGCGTGTCTCTCTCGCCAATCGTCAATCTCGCCATCGACAATCCAGGCTACCCCGTCTTTTTTTTCCCTCTTCCAACCTTTTCGCTAAGCAACAAGACAAAAAAAAGGTCAAAGCGCCAATTCAATCCCCCCCCCAAAAAGCCAAGTTTTCCGGCCCTCCCCCCTGGGCATTTTTCCCTCCCCCTTGGCCTCGCCTCGCATCTTTTTTCGCTCTCAATTGCCAGCGGGTGGTCCGTGACGTGCCTCCCCCACTTTTCCCCTACCGAGCTCCCGCGCCTTATAACAAAACCTCAGCGCAGTCCACTTACGCGACCTTTTTTTTTTCCAGACCCTTTCTGCCTTCATCCTCTGCACGTCTCACGTCTCACCCAACAGGTACAGACAACCCGCCCCCAATTGGTTCATTTCTTCTTCCTATGTCGAACTCCAATGCACTGCATATGCAGTGGAAGCATCAGCTGCGAATGCTCTCGACGTCGGTTCTTTTTCTGTCTCATTGGATCCTGGTCTCGGGCGCAATCTGAGCCACCGCTGCTCCAGATGTCAAAACCTTGTTATACTCCGCCAAGGGCTGCCACGTTGGCTGGGGACTTGGCGGGGGGAAAAGCCAACGTTTGACACGTCTGTTTGGCATGGCCTGCCACGAGGTGCACCGCGAGATTGATTCAATGAGATGGGAATTGCAACTGTCGGTTTTTTTGAGGCATTTGATGGAGTTTCCACATCGCCCTGCCCCTGTCCCTTACCGCTTCCTCTCACCCCCCCCTGGCACGATCCTCGGCCCTGCTCATTGCATTGTTCAATGGAGACATAAATACCACTCAAGCACCCCGTCACTAACTCGCCTTCTTCATCCAGACAAAGCAAACTCTCCCCTCAGACACAATGGCCGCCATCGACAAGCAACTCATTGCCGCCCGGGATGTTGCCTCCCAGCTCATGAAGCGAAAGAACTTCGCTGCTAGAGAGCCTGGTGTCATTGTCGTCTTCTGCATCGTCTTCATCGGTAAGTCGCCGCCACTCATACACACACACATCCATGAGAGAAGCAATTGTTCTAATGATACATCTACAGTCGGTGTTGGTGTGCTTGGTCTCCTCATCCACAAGTGGATCCAGAGGAGAAAAGCTGCCACCAAGTCTCAGATCTAGACGACAAGTCTGAGGCTAGGGGAAAGAGGGGGGTTGGACTTGAAGGTGTCGACGGAGAGGGGACGCATTAATGGACCGTGATTGTTAAATGGCGAAATGGTGTTGCGCGCGACATTTCAGCGTGGTTATAAAACAGCGACACGTTTGCGCGCGTCAAAAGAAGAAAAAACACAAAAGCAAGCCGCCCAAAGTATAATATTTTTTTATCCACCCGACCACGAGCAACACCAGCCAAGTCGTCATCTTGTCGTCAAAGTTTGTCAACAACAACTACAGCATGCGCGATATTGGCCAACTAATGTATATACGCATGCGTTATCTGCTCGCAACTCAAGCCCGCCATCGCTCTATGATCCGGTGGGCTTAAGCTATCTATTGGTGTCGGATATTTTGAACGGCGCGCTCGTGCTCGTGGCCACAGGAAGCTGTATTCTCTATTATCTAATACTCCTGATACCTCATACAACAATCTAGTTATTATAAAGATATAAAGTTTTCCTATTGTTCAATCATACTCGCTCTCCTTGCGCCATCTATTTCTATCAGTGATTTGCCCAAGACCCAGTACTAACGATTGCAAAGTTCCCTTTTCGAAATACATATAATAAGTAAGTCTCCCTTTCGAAACACATACAAATATAACAGTACAAAGTTATAATCCCTCCTTGGCCAGCATATCAGCCACATCAAGGTAAAACGCAACCGCATTAAACGTCCTCTTCATCCCCATCCACTCCCTCACCGTCCACGCCGCCCGGTTCGACCAATTGATCAAATCCAAGTGACTCACCCCCATCAATGTCCCCCGATACACTCCCCATCGACTGCTCTCCACGCTCACCAGCCCGTCATTCTCCCCCCTCGGCCCTGCCCACCACGCCGTGCGGCAGCCGAAAGGCCCCCAGCAGCGAAGGCTCGTCAATCGCCGCCCCGTACGAAAAGTACCTGACGGCCTCATCGTCACGCACCCGCGGATTGAACTCGTCGCGCATGTACCGCGTCGTCAGCTGGCCAAACGCAGAGGTCCCCAGCCCCGCGCGCCGGATGATGCTGTACAGCCGGGGCAGGTGGAGCGGCCCGGCGCCGCGCTCGACGAGGTAGTCCGCAAACGGGCTGCCGCGGTGCGGCGTGGCGATTGTCACGAGCGAGGCCACGCGCACGTTTTTCAACACGGGCTTCAGCCGCGAAATCATGTAGCGCGCGTCGAGCCCGCCCATGCTGTGGGCGATGATGTTCACCGTCGGCGGCGCGTCACGTTCGTCCCTGCTGGTTTGCGCGAGAATGTCGGCGGCGAGCTTGGCGGCGCGCTCCTCGATGGACCCCGTCGGCGGGACGGACGCGGTGATGACGGCGCAGTTGTTCTGCCTGAGGGCCTGCTTGATGCCGTGCCAGTACTCGATGGGCGGGAGGAGGGCCGAGACTCTGAGCTCGGAGAAGCCGAGGAGGCCGTGGGCTAGGACGATGGGATGTTTCGGCGTTGCTGCAGTTGTGTCAACATGCCTTTATCCCTTCCGAACATCATTGAGCATCATACCGTAATTCTCTCGAATAGTAGCGTAATCGTCATGTATGCGTCTCCCAAAGTCCCGAATGCGAGGATCGTGGCTGTCCTTGAGATGCGCCTTTGCGGTGCTGAAGAAGTGATGCCAAGGAATAGAGCGTAGATTTGGTAGGGGACGAGAGAGGCGAGGGCCACGATGATGAAGAAGCCATTTTCTCATGGCTTTTTTGTTTTCAAGGCTATAGATGAAGCATACTTTGGGACAATTAGCAATTGGGTGGTGAGAGGGAGTGAATGTGTTGCTGGTGATTTCTGCGCCTTGGTGAAGCTAGAAGCTGTTTAGTGTCGCAAAGATTGCTGACGTCACTGTCGCAAGTCGCATGTTTAGGATGGCGGCCTTCTACGATAAGTTGGTGATGGCAATCAGGGTCAGTAAATTCCTTTCTATTTGGGTCACTCATCTCTAGACAACGCGTGTCAATGCCTTGATTTTTATTCCATTACTCGCTCTCCACATGCTATTGTGGCCAAACTAACTTTCAAAATCGCTGTCACGAGCTGCTAAAAAATGCTGCTCGTTATTTACCATACCAATCCTCATAAAATACTATATAAACAGGTAGACCATAGACATGCCATACGCATGACCCCATCTCCCAAATCTATGCTTGTTCCAATTCTTTATGCACAAAAAACGTTTTTCAAACAACTCCATGTAACGCGATATCAGAGGAGGATACCGGCTCTCCGACGACGACGCAGCCTCTGCTCCTAGCTTTTAACCGGGCCCATGGGCATCTCGCTAGGCGCATTCTCATTTGTTATGCCACTATAGGCCGGCCGGGGCCGTAAACCGTCAAACGGCCCAGACAGGTTCTCTGCCATCGCTTCGTCGTAGCTCGGAGGCGGCACGTCTTCATAAGCCGGAATATCGCCTGGTGGGAGCTGCGGAGGGTATAACGGATCTTGCGGAGGCCTGGGAGGCATGACGGGTGCAGCAGGCGCGCTTGGCCGTCGGGGAATCCTCTGAGGAGCTCCAAGACCCCCTGGGCCGCTGGCTTCAGAGACTGAGCTCCGGGGAGGCAGCCGAGGAGGTCGAGAAATAGTAACCTCTCCTGGGCGTGTGTTCTTAGCAGCTTCCAGCAGCTCAGGAGGCGGCGTGATGCCGGAAAAGACGCTGACGTTTGCAAAATGAAGAGGCAGAAACAGAGCTTGGGGCGGAGAGTCTTTGGCCGTCCTGGGCGTCCCCCAGCTCACGCCTAGCTTAAGATCCAATTCGTATTTTCGAGAAAGGTTGCAGGTATTGAAAGAAGGGGCGACAGTATTGGGCAGCGGCCTATTCCTCCAGAGCTCATCCGACAGTATCAGTTCTTCCCCGACTTTGTCGTCCGGAGCGCATAGGGGGGATTTCGAGGTCGGTATAGGAGGCAACAATCCAGCGGTTGCCTTTGGGACTGGCCAATCCATGTGCCCTGATTTCCGTCAAGCTAAACAGCTCCAACTGAAATGATGTCAGGTAGACTTGCTCGGGGCTGTCTACGAGCTTCTTTGCAATGAGCCGGAGGGGAATTGGCTGATTACACGTGAGAATGGAAGGATGCGGTAACCGGGCTGAAATCTCTATTGATGGCGGCGTTGGGGAGTCGGGGGTAGGACTCGCCAAATAGTCATTCTTTCTGCTGCTAAATATTGAACTGCGCTTCTTCTGTCCTGGTGTCCGCGGCTGGAAGGTAAAGGGCCGTCGAGCGAAGGCTTCTTGGCCGGTGATGGGAGGCCGAGGCGGTTCAATGGGCAGGAACTTGAAGCCGAGCTGATAGCGCCAGTTTTCTTTCAAAAGTCCGGGCCGTTGGACCGTAACCTTGATATAATACCGGATCTCCGCCGCCATAGGAAAGCCAGTCAGTGATGGTGGCAGCGTTGCTGTAGCATGCCGCAGATACAGTTGCTTGGAGCCGTCCATGACCCTGACACCGCTCAATCCAAAGAGGCCACCGCTGGCTCCATAGCCTCCTATGCCGGCCAGGCCGCCGATTCTTGCCATGGCTTGAGGGTTGCTGCAGGCATTGTTGATGGGCAGCTTGAACTTGAAGGGAAACTGGTGCTGGCCGGCATCGAGGGGATACGACCCGTAGGGGCTGGAGGAGCTTTCGTAGTAGTCGTCTGGAAAAACCTTGACCAGCTTGTAAAGGATCTTGTGGTTCTCGCTGACGAAGCTGCCCGGAGGCCCCGGTGGCGGACCGGCGCGCGCAGTGATGGGATCGTAGCCGTAGTTTTTGGGGACCTGCAGAGCTGTGCCTGACTCTCCCTCGAGCTTGACGACAATGGAGCCGATTTGCTCGCTCCGAGGGAGATTCAGAATGACTTTGCCCGAGACTGCATCGAGATTGGTGTAGAACTCTGGCTGGTTATCCAGCGAAATGATGATGGACATTTTGGTGATTTAGCCGCTCCGTTGGCGAGCAGAGCCTGCCCGCACGGCTATGGAATGCAATGGCGACGACAGAGAAAAAATAAAGAAGAAGAGAAATTGTTTGTTTTGCTGTTAGCTCCGCGCAATTGGGTAAGTACCAAGGTAGTAGACGAGAAGGTAGGCCGGACGACGCTCGGCAATTGATCAGGCGAGGGGCTGAATCCGGCGCAGTGTCATTGTCTGAGACCTGCGAGACCAGTAACGGTGCACAGAGTCGTCGAGCCGGATACAGAACCCGAGATACTTGATAAAAAAAAGACCAAGCAGGGGTCGCAGGGCTGAGGCGAGGGCTACGCGTCAAGTGTTTGGCGATGGGGGCGCAGCTCTTGAGGCACGCCTTGAGCTCATGGGGTGCTGAATTCTGGGATTGATGTCATGCCCGTAAAATGCTTGGCTAGGCGTTCCTGCTTATTAGTCCAGCGCCTGTGTGGCTTGCCGCGCGAGACACTGACGACGTGCTGAGGCGCAAAGGCCGCTGGATCCGACCGCCGTGGCTTTTGTCTGAAGCTCGGAGGCTCTTGCGCTGCGACAAGTGGGAGCGGATGCTTTGATCATGCTTGAGCATTGACTGCTTTCTTTCTTTCTTTTTTTCTGAGTTTTGGTATGAAAGAAAAAGGAAAGAAAGAAAAAAAAAAAAAAAAAAGAATCAATGCTTTGTCCGGCTGTGGCTGGTTTCTGCTGCCGCGGAAGCGCTATGCTCGACACTGAGAGCCGGCGCTGAGAGAGAGTTACTTGGCTGCGACAAGACGGCAAACAGAAATCTCATCACGACAACGACAGAGGCCAAGACATAGCACGCGGTGTTGGAGATGTCAAAAGGCTCTAGCCAGGCTGGATTGATTACTATCATCTGCAGACCAATCGCTTAACATGATGCCTTCTCGAGACGTGAGATATGCAGAGCCAAAGCGCGGCCATGGCAAAGTTTCCCTCGCCCGTGCTCTGTTGCCGCGAGTAGGCCACGATCCGGGAGCTGTTGCTCTGCATATCTGCATATCTGCTCAGGTTGATGCTGTCTACACGACCAAAGCAGTTAGCTAATGTTGCATTGGCGCCGAGGCGCTCTTCACTGCAACTTCACCTCGCAGTTCCCGCCTATCGGCATCCACGCCGCCCTCATCGCTCCGCCTCGCCTCGCCTCGCCTCGCTCTCTGCGACGCATCATGTGATGGCCAGATGAATTGCATTTCAAAGTGAAAACCATCTGTTGGATGCGCCGTTTCCCGGCTTTCCACGTCGAGCCCCGTTCAACGACAACGACATCGACCTTGCTCTGCAAACCCACAAGCCGTGTTTGACGCGCTGTGCATCGCCTGCTTTGTTCGTGAGAAAACCGGGGCCGTTGTTCTACAGCTGTTGGTTCCAGGCACTTCAGCTGCATATTTCACCTCTGCCATGGCGCCATTTTCAGTCCCCAGATTCTCCAGCGGCAGGCTCGTCAACCTGCGGTGGATCCGCTGTTGGCTCTCGTTCGCTTCTTCAGTGCACCCTTCTGGCTTCATTGCAACGTCGTGATAAGTGTACGAGTAGTACTAGCCTCTGGCTGTGAAGAACCAACTGCATAGCTGCTTGGATTTGTCAACCGGCTGTCGCTGATTCCCTCTGACCCGAGACTCGATGCCCACGAAAACTTGCGTGGGAGAGCTCTTTCTAAGCCAAGTATGTCGCAAAGAGGCAGTAGAATCTTGCTAATTGGTACAAATCGAACTTGGAAACGAGCGTCAAACGGTATGGGCTTCTCTCTGACAAGAGTCTACCGCGGAAATCACAAAATTGGCCTTGCAATTCGTATTGGCATGACAGCCGGTGTCACCAACCGAAATCAGGAAGCTGCCAAGCACAAATGACCAGAACTCGGTTGATAGAGCCAAACTGCCGGATCCAGTCCTTTCCTCTCTTTGTGTCAACCTGTCTGCCTCTTGAGTTGGGTTATATCCAATATCCACGTTGCGGACCAACGCACGTATTGTGGACATGAGAGGCTAGTGTGCAGGGGTGTCTACCAACAGCAGAAACCATCAGTACTACGGCACGGCACGGTATTATCCCCGAACGGGCTCTGTTGCTGGCCCCCATCCCGTCATCAAGATTCTCTTCCGTCTGAAAAGAGAACTCGTCCGTGGAGAGGAAACTATCACGACCCCTGTTCGAGTGACACGCCAACGGCAGTGACTTCTGCAGCCTTAGCTTGGATGCACTCGATCAACGATGACCAGGGAGCTACTCCATCGGGCTGTGGCTACCCATCTGCCTGCCATTCTTTGAGCAAGAGCTAGCAATATGCCATCCGTGGATATCTGTTAAATAGCTACCGATTCCCTGATGCGTCTCCCCTTGTGGGATTTCCTGCCCATGGCTAGAGAGCATCCGAGGCTACTACACTGGACCATCTTTTCACCATGGCAGCTAACTGTGGCTCAACATGCCCTACTGAGAACGGATTCTTCACAAATGATCTTAGTATCGGGGGCAGTGCAGTCTTCCTCGCTCTCTACGCCTTCTTGACACCCGTCACCTTCTACCAGGGGTATCGGTTCCGCACTCCGGGTTTTTCTGCCTTGCTGGCAACTGGACTGTCTTTTGAGGTCTTGGGATTTCTGGGGAGAATACTCTTGCAAAAAGGCCGAGACCACCAAGGCTACTTTGCCCTCGCCCTCTTGGGAAGCATTCTAGGAGCAACATTCATATGCAGTGCCATGTCGATTATACTGCCTCATATACTTGCCCTCTTTGGAGATCGGCACGCACCATGCCAGTCACTCTTTACAGCTTTCCTCCTGAGTGCTCTGCTCATGGTGAGCCTTATACTCAACATAATCGGCATTGTTTTTGTTGCTTATGGGTATGAGGGAGTAAGCGTATGTTATAAAAACCCATCCCTACGCCTTGCGTAGACCATCTGCTAACAACGTCCAAAGCGTGATCGAAGTGCCGATATCATTGCCGGAGGCCTGGGTGCTCAAGCTTTCTTATTGCTAGTCATCTCTGCAGTGTATACTAGCTTTATCGTTGGTTTGAGGCCCGAAGCCGAGGCTCCAAGTCCAGTACACTCAGATATCTATTATTCCAGTCGCTTTTCTCGGTTCCTTCGTTGTGAGTGCTTCCAAGTGAGCCCCGACCTGGGCAGAATACACCTCTAACACAACAAAGGCATGGAAATAGCAACCTTTCTTCTTCTCGGGCACACGATATATCGGATTTTCGAAATGATTGGAGGTATAGATGGCACTCTGTTTCAGAGCGAGCCAGCTTTCATAATCATGGACGCACTTGTTCCATTTCTCGCTTGTGTCCTCTTAACGGTGGCCCATCCAGGTGCCGCGTTTGGATCGTCATGGGCTTCAACATCCTCTCGGAAATGCAAGCGTCGTGGGCCTTCTCTGCCGCCACTACAAACGTCGTTTAGCCACGCTGTCCATCACCGCTACGATCCTAATATCCGCCAACAATTTTCTCCTTCTACTCAACGGCCACTTCGGGAGACTAAGCCCCCGCCCACGTACGGCTCCTACGGTTTACCCTCATCTCCACGGCCATTGAACAAGCCACCGAGCCCGATCATCTTGTCACCAATATCGGCCCGAGCGGTAAACCCAGAGAATCTGAGTGAACGATTGGAGAGGTGGGTAGTGCCCCCGGAGTTGGTTGACAGTGACGAGCTATGGTAGCCGGGCCAAGGGTGTGGAGGAGTTGGATCCAACGGCATCTGACAGCGTCTGCAAAGATATTGCTCCACTATCAGTGCCTTTGTGTTTACGGGGATGAATGGTTTTCCTCTTCATGTACATGTATCTAGACAGCAAGAACTGCGTTCAACCCGACATGCCTTATTAGGTAAAATGTACGGGCCGAAGTGGTTCAAAACCCTGCAAAGGGAAAATGAGCCTATGAGATTGAAGAAATTGATTCAAATTGTTCAACTGCCATTGGACCTCTTTGCTCTTCGTTCATGTTGTTCATGAAAGGCGCGGCTAGTTCGCTTACGGTTCCACACGAACCTCTTTTCCGCAGCGGGCGCGCGGATAAAGAGCATCCTGTAGCTCTTTCTCGGCAGTTCTCGCTTCCCGCGTTTCTTTGCTTTGCGCGTTTTTCTCCCCTTGGACGGCGGCTGTAGCTGTAGTGTGATATGTTAGTGCTGCCATCTCCATCACGGCGGCTGTGACTGTGATTCGCCGCTTAACCGCCGCTTAGCAGAATTCTGGGCGAGCGGGCACTTATATCCCTGCACGAACCATCCGAGGGACCCATGGAGCCGCGTGTCTACGGGAATTATACAGCTTGGATGCTTGTGAAGAGTTGGAACTTTTTTGCGAGATGGAGAAGCCAAGATGCTTTGAGCTATGGGGACGGGGCTGTGAAGTGATTGCAAGGGGGTTGGAATACGAAGCTCTCCCATGTAATCAAGCATATGGACATTGTGTGATGATTGAGAGTTGCGATTTGCTACTTTGAACTGTCAAGCGCCCGGAACCGTCCCGGCGGGGCCGGAGAGTTGACTCGTGAGATTTTGGGAAACAAGACATGGCATTTTGTTTGATCGGATCGAAACAATAGTGTTGATCGAAACAACCTCGCTTGGGGCGTCTGTCATTGGCAATTCTCCACATTCTGGATCTGCGCTCGGCTCGCGTCTGTTTTAGTTTCTTCTTGCGTTGCGTTGGGCACTTTGGCAGAAGGATTGTCCGCGGAGGATTGTGAGGCCTGTTGTTGATTCCGTGTCTTTACGAGGGACCAACGCTTTTCATTCACTTTTTTGGGCAGCAATGCCGCGGGAGTGACAGGTGGATGGAGCGGACTTTTTGGTTGTTTCAGCATGGCAGGTATGAGCCTGGGTAACGGTGTGTGAGTAGAATGTACCGGTGTCAAGTGGTGTATCCCTTCCTTTACAGTTTGACATGTCAAATCTCTTCAGAATGCGCTCCCGTGTAGCCAGACTAGCTGGTTCCTATCAAGAGCCAGACGCCAAGGATTCCTCCAGGCGCGAATGGCCCAAGCAGAGTTACTGGCTGGGACCAACCACCATCACGCAGTTTGACAAGCTGGTCCGGTGAAGCATTACTTGGAGTAGCATAGCTTTTCCAGAAAAGGCTATCTAGCATATCAGCTGTAGCTCAACAAGGCAGACGGTCAATATATTAAGTACCTACTAATTTAATCATCATTTATACTTGAACGCAGTAGTAGCAGCAGCAGGTAGAGCGTGGATAACCCTTCTCCCTTCTTGGGTACGTGTAGGCATAGCTTGTGGAAGGACGACACGTCTCGATAGAGGAATCGAGCGAAGATGCATTTGGCCCAGGACGGGGGCTTTTTGCATTGCTTGAAGACCCTATGGTTGCTGAGATTGCCGACCACTGCTAGGAGATGATGTATGCTTTCGATTTGATCATTGCTAGGTACTCCTTTTGCACGCCGGAATTGTTCAATTGTCGAGGGATCTTATAATGTTTTCCATACTTGACAGATGGAGGGTGCTGAAGTCATCATCAGAACAATGTCGGGGTACACGGCTGAGGTAGATGACTGTTAGACAGAGTTGGTGGGCTGGTCGGGTAATCTATCTTGGATGCGTTCTGCTTTGTTCGTTTCCCCTGAATAAATTTGGGTGGATTGGAAGGAGTGTTGTGTGAGAAGGGTATACTGTAGCAGAAGACTTCGTTTCATTTAGTTCAGCTCAGCATAAAAACTTATGAAGCCTCTCCCGCAGTGTTTTGAGCAAAAAAGCGGAATTTTAGCTCCTACGTGTATTTGCTTTCGATTAGTATGTACGCAACTGTGTGTATACTTTTACATGTTAGCAGTGTCGCAAGCTACACTTACGGCGAATATTACATGGCCGAGACTATATTTGAATATAAAGTACTAATGTCGTATATTATTATGCTCTGATGCTTGTGTTGCCTTTGTAAATGGCCTAGGATAACCCTATTTAGAAAGCTAATAGGATAGCAGAACGAGCCACCACATAGAGAGCCATTATGCTCATCTGGGATACATAGTGGACAGGTTGTTGCATCCAAATGCCAATAAAACCATTCAATACGGAACTCTCAGATTTGCCTCCGCACAGAGACAAATTTGATGAAGGATCCTCTATGGGCCGTCAATTCAAGTCTGCCACCAGCACTAGGAGCGTTAATCAACACCTCCATAGTTGATTTCTTCCTGCCTTTAGCTTGCAACGCATACCCTCCATATTCCCCATGCCTTGTTCCAAAGTATGCATTGCTGTTGAACTTGTTGACTGGCAGGAGTATGTCGTCGTTGTACCCTAGGTACATGCCGGTGCTTTCATTGAAGAACCCCAACCAATTTCTAAATTCAACGACAAGCCAAGTTGTCAAGTTTGGCGGGGGTGAACGGAGATCCCATATGTGGGATTTCGCCCAAACGAGCTTTTCATTGCGAATACAAAGTGCCGCTGTGGAATTGTGTCTCCGAATTATATATGTTTTTCCAACCACAGGAATTGCGTCAAGACAACCAAATTGGGGGCCGGGGAAATTAGTGCTTCGAGTGTGCGTTGAGTAAGATGACACCATGGTTTCGTTTGTAATGAGATGATTGGATGTTATGTTGAGTGGTGTATGGGAATCGAGAAGGTGAGATATCTCAAGCTGATGATGCAGGAGTGAAGATGTCGCAGGAAAAGTTCAGGCTTCATCCATCTTTTAAATACCCGTTTCCATGGCCTTCTTTCGCTTTGTAATTTCGGGACTGACGAGGCATTCTTCTCCTCGACAGACGCGTTTTTGGACGAACGCGCTTCAATGGCAGTTTCTGGACGAACGAATTTGGACGGCGGTTCCTGGACAGACGCGCTTTTGGATGGCAGTTTTTGGACAAAAGCGATTTTGGCTTGGAATAGAGGCTGATTTTTGATAGATGCGTTTATATGACAATGTAACTTCTAAAAAGACGTAATTACGAGATGAATAAAACTCTGGATAAACCTGGGTTTGAATAGAGGCAGGTTTTGTAAAAGCAGCTTCTAGACAGAGATGGTTTGTGGTGTAAGTCATCTCCTCAATAACCAGACTAGGTACATGTAGCCTCCATGCTTTTACGCCAAGTAAGGATGGGATATAAAGTACATGGAGTAAAAGCAAGTAATGATTTTACTATGAGAAAACCATATTTCCATGAGTACAATCACTACAGTGTGGTTGATATTTTCTACGCCAAGTTTCAAAAGAGACAGCCAGTCAGATAACAAACGGTCATAACGGCAAAAGTATCCAACGTCCATAACCTGGCCGGTGTGCCCACCTAGGTACTTTGTACAAGCTCATTTCTTCCTCAAAAGCCAGAATTTGCCCTTCTATAATGGGGAAAGAGGGGTGTGCGAACGGGTGGGGTGTGTCTTGCGTCTTTTTTCTTTTCTCTTTTTCTTTTCTCTTTTCACAGGAGCAGGGGGGTGTGGAAGGGGGGTGTGAGAGTTTATGATTTCCACTGGACAGAAAGCAGTTTCTGGACTCTGGCTAAGCAGAGGCGGTGAACTGACGAGTTCTCTCGAAAAACTCGACCGTGGTGTGGAGCCAGGTATTTTTTGCTCAAATATTTCCTACTATAGTTTAGTGGCAAAATAACGAGGATACCCGTCAGCTATCTGTGCTGTGATGGCCTTTTCCTGCCATTATCCTTGTTGAAGCCTTTCCAGCAATGATCCCAGAGGACTTACTTTCTCGGCCTATAACTTTTGGCTACTTCACTTGCAATGCTGGACTTTGAGCTCTTGGTCCGGCACATACTGCTTCATATTTTTGATTTCAAAGCATAATTGCTGTTTTGTTAGTGACATTGTCATTCACACGTTTTGCTCTCGTCGAGGCTGGGATTTGACCACGCTGTTGGTACACAGCTCTCCGAGTCCATAAAAGGCCAACGTTTGATGTGGAGACACTTGTGAGAACCTGAGAGTACTTTAGCGTTCATCTAACATCCGAAACTGGATCAAAAAAATAAAGAGGAGCGCCGACCACTGCTCTTGTGCTGGATGTAGCTTTTAGTACATAGCTCAAGGTACTACATGGGGGCTAAAAAACGCGTGAAACAGTTGTTCCCGCCGCAGCCTCTTCTCTTCACTCCACAGCAATCCTCAATGGTGGTACGAGTGTGAGTCCTTTTTCGGCTGCACTTGAGACGAAAATCCCACTGCCGGGGCTGTGAAGTCTTGGGCAATCATGTTGTGTAGCCGTTAGTTAACTACCTAGGCAAGCAATGGCATCTGTGAGTTGCGCAGACATTCATCAGCCGCTTCAGTTAAAATTGCATCCGTATTACTGCGAAACTACAGAGTCTCGACAACACTGGCTACTACGTACCTGTGTTATGTTGTTAAATACTGTATGATAGCGATAGGTAAAAGAAGATGAGAATGAAATGTTGCCATCATTCTGACAAGCAGCGAAAAGAATTGTGCAAGTGCTGCGCCGTGGTTACCTCTCGGGTGGCTTGGAAGTCTGTGTTCAACATCCTCAACAAGGCTACAAAACCACGCTGCTTTCAAGAACTCATACCTATTCTTTTGCTTCATCTCATCTCATAGTCTTGCTTGCCATCCAGCCTCGCCACTATCTGCCTTGCTGTTGATGCTGCGTTACTCCATCTGTGTTCCCCACATACAGCTGAAGGATCAGTCGAGGTTTCACAAGGCGCCCTGCATAAAGGCCTCTGCCACTATTAATAGTCGCCTAAAATGCCATTGCGTTGGAAGATCCGCAAGACACAATGAGTTTGTAACTAAAATTGGATCGTTTCCGGTCGAACAAGCACATGTGCGACCCTGGCTGGCGAATCCTATTGCGACGGGAAAGGGGCCGTGTAGAGACTATGCCGATATACCCTGCAGACCGAAGCGGCAGATGGGCATATAGTCTGAGGCTCGACCAGGTTAATGGATATGAAAACCGTGTGTTGGCAGCATCTTTGTCGTACAACCAACAGCCTATGAAGGCTGCAAGGCTGTACGGGAGTAGGCTGCGTTCGTCCAAAGTTGGAACCCTGTTGTCCACGACTATATAAGATCGCTGCATTGTTCTTCTCCTTGACCTGCCATCCATCTCTCATTAAATGTGTTTGTAGGCATAAACCTAACCGCCATCATGGACGACCAATACTCACGGCAGCAATGGGTCTTGGATATGAGAAATGATTTACAAACACCTCCATTGCCTCATGATATTAGGCCCGAAAGGGACACCAACAGACCAGAATGGGATGACACTGAATACACCCCAATTCAGTTGCAGAGCGACACCAATACGCTGGAACAAGATGGTCTCGGTTATGTCGACCATGTCACTACTCAGTCCGACAGCGATACTCTTAACGCGCCGGATCAGGACATCTACCACGCCTCAACCACAACTCCGTCCATCGTCAAGCCAAAGAAACCACAATCTGCTTGGACCAGGCTGTCCACAACGTGGTGGATGGAAGTCCTCACCATATTCATCAGCACCGGCTTCATGATTGGTCTGCTTGCCATCCTCGCCAGCTTCCAGAACCGGCTTACAACGGAGTGGACGTTCTTCATCAGCATCAACGCCGTTGTTGCCATTGTCATCACTGCAGCGCGGGCAACTCTCCTCGCCACCGTGTCGGTATGCCTCAGCCAGGAGAAGTGGAATCATTTCAACAACAGAGCTCGTCGCCTCCAGGACCTGAATATCATCGATAGAGCCAGCCGTGGACCGTTGGGCTCCATACAAATGCTCTTCAGTGTCTCGTGGGGAGTGGCAACAGTGAGCGCGGTAGTCATGATTTTGTCTCTCCTCACCGATTCGTTCGTGCAGCAGGTAGTCTCTTTCCAGCCTGGGAATATATATGCCCATCAAGATGGGTCAGCAACTTTCGGTCACGCAGTCAGCTATAGCAGTGGCCTAAACTTCAACTGGGGACGCTCTGTGCACGACGGTATTATTTCCTTGAATGAAAATGATGGTCAGTATTGAATACCTACCCACCTACCTACCTGCTATATTGGTTGAAGCTGTAACCTAACACGAGAATTAATAGCCACCAACCCTGACCTGGAATCTGCCTTCTTCCGGGGCATTTGGCAGACCAGTTGGCCGTCTGGGGTGAACTGCACTTCCAACTGCACCTGGGACCAGTCCTACTACACGATAGGCTTCAGCAACACCTGTGCCGATGTCACAAAGGAGACTTTGGCGAGTCTCCAGTGCTCCGACAACCGCACCATCACCCTGCCTTATGATAATCCTGCTCCTTGCAATCTGACTACACCGCAAGGCTTACACTTTCCGTTTGTGCCCAACTCTGGGGGCTCTGCCATGGCTATAACCTCCATCGGCTGGGATCTTGGGACAAATTCAACCGAGAATTTGGATGGCAGAAGCCTTTCCAAAAGTGCCTTTTGGTCTTGGAACCGAAACGACATTGACCTGATCAGTATGAGTCTTCATCTAAAGCCGATGCTGCAGAATTCGACAGTCGTGGAGTGCACATCCAGCATTGTAGTATACAAATACTCCAACATCTCATTCATCTCAAACAACCTCAACATTGGCGCATCCGAGAAGACGCCCCTTGGAAAGGTATCTGGTACAACAACGATGCTCCCGCCGGAATGTGTTTCCAACAATTGCTTCTGGGCAGATACGCTGCTTTGGTGGAACAATACCAGCCCGGAAATCCCACATATTTCCATCTCCGGGACGGACCTATCCATCGTGGCTCGCCTCTTTAGATCGCAGGCCTTCTCCGGTAGCGTCGGCCTGGGTAGCCAGTCCGTAGGTAGCACGACGGCCTTTGGCAACGGAAGTCTGGAATCCGTATCCGGCGTGCTCGACAACATTGCACAGAGCTTGACGGACATGATACGGGAAAAGGGCGCTGTACAGGTCGCGCAAGGCCTAACGAGCCAGGCCGTCGTGTACATGCGCGTGCAGTGGCTGTGGCTCATCCTGCCGATAGCATTGCAGGTGTTTGGCGTGCTGGCGCTGATTGGGGCGCTGGTTGAGAGAAGGCAGACCAAAGACGTGCCGCTGTGGAAGGGCTCGGCTCTGGCGGTGCTGTATCACTCCGTTGATAAAGATGGAGTTTTGGGAACTCGGGTGAAGGACTTGCAAGAACTGGAGGATCTGGGAATGACGCAGGTTATGCTGGAGAAGAAGAGTGATGGTGCCGATCCGTAGCTCTCCCTGAAAGGGGCCACATGACTGGAAGGGAATTTCATTTTACTTTGTGCTCTTTTCAAAAGAGATGGCTGCGGGAGGATTTGTTTGACATTTTTGGCGCAGGGATCTTGGTTCTTTGAGAGATGTTTATGATATCCGTGTCTTTGACTACCTATCGTGCTTTTATATGAATGACTTGCGATGTACGTTACTTTGATGTTCGCTTTATACAGTCTGTTTGTTATACCGCCCGATTTGCTCCGTGAAATGACCTTTTGCCGCATTGCTTAACTCCTCATAGCCTCCATAAACGTTTATTCGTATATGCAGCACGGCATGCCCCTGGCATTCGATTAAACCGAGGAGGCAGTTGGGGACCAAGGCCGCTCTGGCGCCGCGCCTGAGAGCTCCAGTGTCGATTCGAAACAGAGCCATACGCACCAAAGTCATGCCAGGCACTGAAGATGAGCTGCCCGCTGAGCTGGTAATAAACGGCTGTGTAATCGGTCGGGCACCACCTGCAATGGCGATGTACCTCTTGCCCTGGATTGATGACCGCGTGGGCCACGGCTTGGTGGAACTCTGCTGTTTGGTGAAGCCACGCCATCATCCGGCGATAGTCCAACGGGCTGTCTACCATGGCCAGATGTGGGCAGATGGTGACCAGGCTTTGCTGCATGCTCGAGTATGTGGCTCGCCTGTCGCAGTCTCCGACCACTATCTTCTCATACAAGAGAAAGTGCCCTTCGACAATCCGGGGGCTCGCACTATATGTCATGGGCATCCTAGAGCTGGTCGCATAATGATGAGTAGTCAGTAGTCTTTCGAGATGGTCTCTATTGGATTCTCGGCCAGAAAGCTTCAGAGCAAGCTGGATGTGATGATGCTCGAGATAATATCGGGCCCATGTACGTGCCCCGTAATCCGTTGGCCGCACGCAAGGACGCAGCCTCCTCTCCGAAGGCAAATCGTGCGGATCGACGACGTGAAGCCGGCCGCAGTTTTCACAGGCCCAGTGATATGGAGCGCCAAAGGCCACGCCTATGAGGAATTCGTTCCTCTCGGGAGGGGACCGGGAACGCACGTACTCGTTCCAGTCGCGAGATGCCAGCCTTTGCATGGTCCGGCAAGTTTGCGAGAGGAGAAACTGGTCGTGGGCGGCGAGGTGGTCCGTAATGCAGAGGACGAGCTCGTCTGGCAGCTCGAGAATCGGACATTTTGTGGCTGCCGGGGCCGGGCTGGGGAAGAGCCAGTTGTACCAGGCGTACAAATACTGTAAGAGAGCCGTGATGGATGTCATGTCTCGAGTCGAGAATGCGGTGCGGGTGTAAGTGCTACAAGGTTACGGTCTGTGGTTGGAGTAGGGCATAATTGCTGGCATATTCCACCGTTAAATAGAAAAAAAGAGACGGGAAAAACGACAGATGAGTCTGGAAGAGCCTGGGCCTTACGATAAAGTTAAATTGGTGAGGCGACGACGTGTGGCTATATCGTAGCCTTGCAACAGAACAAGGTGGCTAAACGCCATTGCATGTATCAAACTACCTACGCAGTACTTGGCAGCAGAAGGGATTGTATAGTAGATTAGTAGGTGATACAACTCCCAGCTGGGGTATCTTTGAGCCTCACGATGGAGTAAAAATGGCTGGATGACCCGTTGTCTACGACGCTCGCTTCCATCGTAGCCTTGCAACAGAACAAGGTGGCTAAACGCCATTGCATTTATCAAGCGGCCTCGTAGTACTTGGTAGTAGATGGAGTAGCATACTAGATTTAGTAGGACTCCTGGTTGCGGTATCTTTGATGAATGCATCTTGTAGAGTTGTGGCGGCAATACTTTGCAAAGCAAATCGCTCATTTATGCGAGGAATGGTAACCATCGCGACTTGAAACGGAGCAAAGTGGCTAAACGCTGTTGCCATGCAAGCTACCTGGATAGTACTCGGCAGCAGATGGGACAGTACATCACATTAAGAGAAATCCAACTCCTGATGCTGACATCTCTGAGCAAGATGGTTATCACAACTGTACCAGCAATGATTCGCCAAGCAAATCGCTCATTCACGCTGAAAAGCGACTTGTCAAAGGCGGACAGGCTGCAGATGACGAGTCGCCATGGAGAAGTATACCGCCATGCTTTGTCGATCCCGCTGAAGCCACCGCCACTCAGTAGCAGCCGTTGCAGCGCAGATGCAGTGGCTGGGAGCTAGAAGCCGAAAAGAGAAGCCAGAAGGAGAGGCCAGGAAGAGAAGCCAGAAACTGCGGCGTGGAGAAGCGAAACGCTCAAAGCGAGCAGCTGGGCCACGGGGGTCAGGTCACTGTGGACAGTCTTAGCGACTCCACCCGTCCAAATAAAGGCCTCTCTTCTCTCACTAAGCCCGCGCACCGCCTTCTCTGGCCGCCAGCTGTGCTATATCAGGCCTCTGTCCGTGATTCTTCCTCTCTGCTCTCCTATTCTCTCCTCTTTAATTCTCCTCTTGCACGCAGTTTGCGCTCCTTGTTCTGATCTTGCTGCGGGACAAGCACTCGCCCATCGTCACGGCAAACATCCACCGTCCCTCTATCCTCACCGTCTCGCCAAACCCCCACCATGGATGACAGCAAGTTTCTCGAGGCCTCGGCCAAACACCCCATCGTCGACAACCACGTCTACAAATATGGCACTGCGGGCTTCCGCATGAAGGCCGACCTGCTGCCCGGCGTCTCGTTCCGCGTCGGCCTCATTGCCGGGCTGCGCAGCCGCAAGCTCAACGGCCAGGCAATTGGCGTCATGATCACCGCCAGCCACAACCCGGCCGCCGACAATGGCGTCAAGATTGTCGACCCCATGGGCGAGATGCTGGAGCAGGACTGGGAGTCGCACGCCACGCTGCTGGTCAATGCGCCCACGCACGAGGAGCTGCTCGAGACGTACAAGAACCTGGCCTCGCAGCTCAAGATCGACCTGGCCTCGCCCGGCCGCGTCGTCTACGGCCGTGATACTCGCCCCTCTGGCCACAGCCTCGCCGCCGCCCTGGCCGCCGCCCTCGAGGCCACCAACACCGAGTACACCGACTTCAAGATCCTCACCACGCCCCAGCTGCACTACCTGACCCGCTGCGTCAACACCGAGGGCACCCCCAAGGCCTACGGCGAGGTCAGCGAGGCCGGCTACTACAACAAGTTGTCAGAGGCCTTTGTCCGCGCGCTGCGGGGCAGACAGATCCAGGGCCACCTGGTTGTCGACTGTGCCAACGGCGTGGGCGGCCCCAAGCTCTCCGAGCTCCTCAAGGTCATTCCCAAGGACAAGACTGGCTTCAACGCAAAGGTTGCCAACGACGATGTGCTGCGTCCCGAGGTCCTCAACCTTGATGTGAGTACAAGTCCTCACCGACACTATCTACCCTCAATAAAATTCAAAGCTAATGTTCTTATCTTTAGTGTGGTGCCGACTTTGTCAAGACGAAGCAGCGAGCTCCCCCAAACGTCAAGCCTGCCGCCGACACCCGATACTGCTCCCTCGATGGCGACGCAGACCGTCTGATCTACTACATGGCCGACCCTGAGGCCGGCTTCTTTATGCTTGACGGAGACCGCATCTCGTCCCTCAACGCCTCCTTCATCGGCGACCTTGTCCGCTCTGCTGGCCTGGAGGATGATATCCGGATTGGAGTCGTCCAGACCGCCTACGCCAACGGCGCAAGCACTACATACATTGAAAAGAACCTGCAGCTCCCTGTTGTCTTCACCCCTACTGGTGTCAAGCACCTGCACCATGCCGCCTGCCAGTTCGACATTGGTGTCTATTTCGAGGCCAACGGCCATGGCACCGTTGTCTTCTCCCAGGAGGCTCTTCGTGTTTTCCGGGAGAAGGAGCCCCAGTCACCGGCTCAGAAGGATGCTCTTGAGACGCTGGCTGCTGTCGGCGATCTCATTAACCAGACCGTCGGCGATGCCATCTCAGACATGCTCATGGTGGAGGTCATTCTTGCCCACAAGGGATGGTCCCTTCAGGACTGGGCCACTACTTACACCGACCTGCCCAACCGCCTTGTCCGCGTCGAGGTCGCCAACAAGGACATCTTCGAGGCCACCGACGCTGAGCGACGCCTTAGCCACCCTCCTGGTGCCCAGGACGAGATTGACCAGTGCGTTAGGAAATACACTACGGCTCGCTCCTTTGCTCGTGCCAGCGGCACTGAAAACGCCTGCCGTGTGTATGCCGAGGCTGCTACTCGACACGAGGCTGATGAGCTGGCCAACAAGGTGGCCAACATCATCAAGCAGTTTGGCTCATAGTTTTCGTATGAAAATTGAGTAAATACGCAAGGGAGAAAACAAGTAAAAGACAAAAAACAATATACCAAAAAAAATTATGAGGATCTGAGAGCAAGGAGCCGTATCAGTTGTTTTGAGCTACTACTATCACGACTGGCAAACTACACAGGAGAAAAAAAGCAGTTGACGAATTTGAATGATGGTTACGAGTTACTGGGACGGCATTGCTGGAGTAGAGAATTTGCAAGATTTTACAAAAAATAAAAAGGGCGATTGATAGAATTCGCGCAACGCTGACATAGATGTCCATATGGCCTAGGTAGTTTACCAGTTTTGGGGAGAATGCCTACTAGTAAATTAGGAGTGGCTGAGAAAAGTGCAAATATTTACAACTCTAGAAGATGCTTGGTCTTTCGATAGTAAAGTCTATTCATTAAGTTTTGTTTATTTTTCTAATGTTTTTTTTTTGTTTCTTTAAAGCTGCGATGGCCAGACGAATGTCTTGATGACTGATGCCGGCCGTGCCCACTAGACGCGTGCCTTTTTACTTGACGCGTGCACTTAATACTTGCACTGTTTGATGTGCTTTGAATTCACGTTTAAACAGTTCACATTCAATTCGCTCCTTCTTCCCCTTCTTCCATCTTCATTATTCACTTTTAGATCTTCCAGACCACTTGCTCTCTTTATCCTAATCTCTTGTGCAATCCACAATTCTATTTTGGCTGTATTCTGGGATGGCTGTTCCGTGCAGCCCTCGGCAGCATGGAAGACTCTGAATGTGCCAACGCCCAGTTCCTGGCCTGGGTCAAGGAATGGCTAGATGTTGCCAGAGAACGCAACTCCAAGGGCGTCACCGCATACAGAAACGCCTATGAATCTCTCAAAGCATGTCCCATTGCATTCGAGCATCCCGCATCGCTGCAGCAGCTCAAGGGATTCGGGCCAAAGCTCTGCGAGCGGCTTGAAGACAAGCTGAAGCAGCACTGCCAGCAAAACGGACTGCCCATGCCGGAGCATCCTCAAGTCAGGAAAGCCAACGAAAGGGCCCAGCAAGAGGGAGGCGATGCGGAGACCGGGCCCAAGAGGAAGACAAGGCAGCCCAAGGCATACGTCCCTGCGTTTCGATCGGGAGCCTATGCCCTGATACTCGGCCTTTCTCACCTGCCTGAAGATGTATCCTCCAGCCTGACCAAGACAGAACTGATAGAGGCCGCACAACCACACTGTGACGCCTCATTCACTACGCCAGTTGACACGACAAAGTTCTACACTGCTTGGAACTCGATGAAGACGCTGGTTCAGAAGGAGCTGGTGTACGAAAGAGGACGGCCCCTACGCCGATATGCATTGACGGACGAGGGCTGGGCGGTAGCTAAACGAATCAGGGAGACGGCGCAGTGGCGAGATGAAAACATGTCCAGCGTGCAACAAGGGCCAAGTCAGCGCCCGCAGCCACCGTCTATACCAGTAGAAGATGAAGACTTTATGCCCATTGCCAATGAAGCCGTAACAACAACAGCCGATGAGCCTTTGTTTTATAGGAACATCGTCTCAGATGGCCCGGTTGTTTTGGAAGATGAAGATTTACCCACCTTTACTCCCATCATTCTCCCTCCTGGGTCTTTTACCGTGCACCTGCTACTCGACGTTCGAGAGGTCAGAGCCAAAACGGATCGAGACTATATGCAGGAGGAGCTGGTCAAGCAAGGGGTAAAGCCAATTATGAGAAGCCTAGAAGTCGGCGACGTCCAGTGGATTGCCAAATGCCATGATGCAGCGCTCTTATCAAGACACGGAGCAGAAGGAGACGAGATTGTCTTGGACTGGATCGTCGAGAGAAAGCGTCTGGATGACTTGATTGGAAGTATCAAGGACGGTCGGTTCCACGAACAAAAATTTCGACTCAACCGGGCTGGCGTGAAAAAAGTTGTCTATCTCATTGAAGAAATCTCCATGGATTCCGCCGCATATCAGAGATACGAGGAGGCAGTGCAGTCAGCCATTGCGTCAACGCAAGTAGTCAATGGCTATTTTGTGAAACGGACTCAAAAGATTGACGACACCATCAAATATCTAGCCAAGCTGACGGCAATGCTCAAGCGCACGTACGAGCAGAAGCAGCTGCACGTCATCCCAACAAAGGTCATCACTGCGCAGAATTACCCGCGCTTGATCCAGCACCTTTGTGAGAAGCAGCCCCCGGTTGGATATTATGTCACGTATCCGGCTTTTGCGTCTTTGGCTTCCAAATCGGAGACAATGACCCTCAGGGACATGTTTCTCAAGATGCTCATGACAACAAAGGGGCTTACCGGAGAGCGCGCGCTCGAAATCCAGCGCAGATGGAAGACGCCATATGACTTTGTCAAGGCGTTTCACGCGTGTGGATCAGATGAGCAAGGCAAAAAGCGCAAGAGAGAGCTTGTATGCAGCGAGCTGAGTCACTTGATTGGACGTAAAAAGATATCCAGACCCCTGAGTTACAAGATTGCGGAAGTCTGGGGAGACGCTTAGAACATTTGACGCTTCAGATTTTTTTTAGCTTCTATATAAATACCCGCCCCCCCCCCCCCCCCCCCCCTTTTCAACTATTGCTAACGCTGCATTATTATGGCTTTGCACCCTGGCTCTTTGCAATGACACGCTCAACAATCTTCTCAAGAAGAGGGATCGAAGAAGCGTTGCCGTCGCCAAGAATACCGCCCAGGGACTTTTCAGCGTACTTGGCCATCATGTCAACCTCGATGTTGACGGTATCGCCCTTGACCTTGTTTGCCAGGACAACTCTCTCCTGAGAGTATGTAATCAACATAATCTCCCACCACCCCTCAGCATCATTGACTTGTGTGACAGTCAAGCTGGTTCCATCAATGCCAATGTATCCCTTGTACACAATATACCGCAGAAACTCCCTCTTCTTTGGCTGGAACCGGAAAGTGAGAGCATTGCCATCCGGCGTTACTGAGAGGATCTCGGCGGTTGTGTCGACGTGGCCCTGGACAAAGTGGCCGCCCATGCGGGTGTCGGCCCTGACGGCGCGTTCCAGGTTCACCTTGCCGGACTCTACGAGCGTGCCGAGGTTGGTGATGCGCAGCGTCTCGGGCGCGACGCCGATGGTGAAGGTGTCCTTGGAAAAGGACGTCACGGTCAGGCAGACGCCGTTGACGGCGATGGAGTCGCCCTCGTGGCAGTCTGCGAGGAGGCTGGATCCGGGGGAGATGGTGACGGTCATGACCGAGCTACCGGTGGCGGCATCATTCTCGATGCGAGAGATGGCTTGGCTTTGATGTTAGTTGACGAGTGCCATTATAGCGATATGATAAATGCTGTCTTACTGCCAATCTCTTCGACAATACCGGTGAACATGGTGTCTGATGCGAATGGAATTGAATCTGGGTTTGAGTCTTAGTTTGACGTCAAGTCAAGTCTTGGAATCCTTTAGAAAGGTTACTCACACGATAAGTGAAAGCCCGCTCAGCAAAGCCGTGAATAAGCCGAGACTACGGAATACGGTGTGCAACGATGTGGGATGGATCGCTTTTGAGACCAGGCAACTTGTTATATGCTCTGTAACAATATCAAAAAAAATTATCGAGAAGCAACCCAGTATGAAACAGAGATTAAGATGCTAAATTGACTGATTGTTAGCTTCAACTCGCTTCGCTTCTCAGCCAACTAAGCATGAGGCTAGTCTTACCAATCTCTCAGCTCGACAAGTCTAGTTGATGCCAAAGCAGCAGAGCCCCCGCATGTAATTGTTCGTTCGCAGTCAAGCTTATCGATAACGGCCCCGCCAAAAAATCTCAAGTTTTCAAAGTGGAATTTGTGAGTGCGATGCGACTGAGCCGTCACAGCTTTTGTGTTGGAATTCATTCTCCTTATACCATTTCTCACCAACTTTTGCAACCCATTTTTTTAAAAACCCTTTTCTGCATACATCTATCAGCAATATTTGAACTGTCATTTCTCGCATCTCATCACATTCTACCTATTTCTAATTAATTTTTATCAACCATGGCACCAGGCCGTGCCGGCGCCAAGAAGGACGCCCCCAATCTAAACAAACTTCTTGCTGATGCAGAGACTCAGTATGAAGTGGGAAATCTCGACGAGGCCATTGCCCTCGCGTCAAAGGCCCTGGAACAGACGGGAGAAGGCGGCGACTTTGAACTCAAGGCCCTGAACTTGCTGGGCGTTTTGAACGTGGAGGACGGTGAGGTGGAAGAGGCTCGCGAATACTTCTTACGAGCCGTCAAGCTGGACGAGGAGGGAGTTCTGGAGGAAAAGATTGGTGGCGGCCCCGAGAAGTTTTTGTTCCTGGCTCAGCTGAGTGACGAGGGCGGACAGGACAGCGTCCAGTGGTTCGAGCGCGGCGCCTCTGCTCTGCGGAAACAGATTCAGACACTGAACGACATCACCAACCGGACACGTGAGCAGCAGGCTGCTCTCGACGAAATGCAGAGCAAGCTGGGCGGCGTCCTGTGCGCAGTCGCCGAGGTATACATGACGGACCTGTCGTGGGAAGCGGACGCCGAGCAGCGGTGCGAGGCGCTCATCACCGAAGCCATGCTCATTGCGCCCAACTACGCCGAGACCTGGCAGACCGTGGCCAACGTGCGCATCTCACAAGAACGAGTCGACGAGGCTCGCACAGCGCTGAAACGAAGCCTGGAGCTCTGGCAGGATCTGCCCCCCGAACACCCTTCGGTGCCAGAATTCCCCACCAGAGTCGCCCTGGCGCGACTACTCATGGAGACGGAGATGGAGGAGCAGGCCCTCATGGTGCTGGAGCGACTGGTCACAGACGACGATTCCAGCGTCGAGGTGTGGTATCTGGGAGGATGGTGCCTGTACGTTGCGGGCGAGAAGCTGCGCGATGCGAAGCAGCCCAACGGCGCCGAGGATGACGCCAGCGAGGAGTGGAAGGCGACGTGGGGTTACTCGAGGAAGTGGCTGACGCAGTCTCTGAAGCTGTATGAGCAGGAGGAGTATGAGGACGAGAGGCTTGGCGAGCATGCGTCGGAGCTGCTGCAGAGTATTAATAAGGAGCTGGGCGAGCCTCCGGAAGGGGAGGACGAGGAGGAGTGGTCTGGGATTAGCGATGATGAAGAGGATGGTGATGAGGAGATGCAGGGTTAGAAGGAATATTAAAATGGGGAGGGATTAATAGTGAAATTTGGATGAATGGCGTTTAGACAAAAAAGGGTTCAGATTACGAAGAAGAAAAAAAGGATCGGTTTGGACGAAGTGAGAAGGCCATCACTAGATACGACAATCTAAATTTTTTATGACATGACCATTATCTCTCAGCATGAGACGTTTTTGTGCCAAACAAAACGACTTTTGAATGGATCAGCCAAGCATTGCAATGATTTTTACTTCTTTTTCTTTCTTTTTTTCTGATAGACATGGCGTCTGTTCTGTTGCTTCTCTCTTCTTTGCAGATTGTACAAGATTCCCAAAGAATAAGGACGTTTTATAACTCCACCGAACAAAATAATAAACTCCATACACGTTTTAAAAGAACAGAAAACCCCAAAGTTAAAAATGCACCATAATCTTTTTTTTTTTTTTTTTTTTTTTTTTTTTTTTTTTTTTTTTCAATTCAAGCAGCCTCCACCTTGAGCTGCTCAACACCATCCGCCAACCCCTCCTCCTCATCAGCAGCAACATCATCCTCCTCAACCTTGCCCGCCAAGCCTCTCTCCCAAAGCTGCCGCCCCGTCAACTTGACGGGCTCCTTGACCTTGGCCTTTTTCAGCTCCGCCAGCCTCTCCTGCTCCTCGCGCAGGCGCTGCTCCTCCATCTCGCGCAAGAACCCCTCGCGCCACTTGAGGAACGTCTCGGGCGTGACGGCCGTGCCGTGGAACTTTTTGTTCTCCTCGCGCTCGGCGGCGAGGGCGGCCTCCTCGGCCACCTTGGCCTCTGCGTCGCGGCGGTCCTGGATGAGCTGCTCGGCGGCTTCCTTGAGGGTGGAGTAGAGCGTGAAGATCATGGCCATGCCGAGGTTCTCCTGGATGGTGTCGGCGAGGTTGGCGAGCAGCGCGTCACGGTCGTCGCCGACGTTGAAGTGCAGGTGCGCGGGGGCGTTGGGCGGAGCGATGATGTCGAGGCGAGGCGCGACGTCGGGGTATTCGTCGGGGTAGCGCACGGCGAGGAGGAAGCTGGGCGGTTCATTGTCTGTGTCGTCGGCGGGCTCTTCGCCGGGGACGTCGAGGATGATGTTTATTCGGAACTCGGTCTCGGAGATGTCTGTGGGAGAAGACGATTAGTTGGCAACTGTATATGGAGGAGAGCTGCTTGTTTTTTTTCTCTTCCTGTTCTGGCTTGTCGCTTTTTTCTGTTCTGTTCTGGTGTTGAAAGAGACGGGATGTCAAGGCCAAGACAGGTTTGCAGGCATACCTGTGATTTCTTCGGGAAAGATGGACTCGAGCACTTCGCGCTCCTCGACCTGATCTTCGCGACCCATTGCGGCGGCTGGAGATGCTGGTCTTTTCTTTGATAGATGATGATTGATGGAAGCTTTTCTTATGGCTTGCGGTTCGGTTTGCTCTTTCAGGTGGGGTCGGAAGGCTGTATGGCGGGGTTCAATTCGTGGGGACGGCTGTTTTTAGATGGAGCTGCGTTTAGAGATTTTGATATTGAGACAATGCAATTGTACACAGAAAGAGAATGGAAACATGTGTGATTTGATTTTTATACATGTGGCTTTGAATGATATTTAGCCAAGTATGAATAATACAACTAATAATGATATCAAGAAGAGTAAACAACATCAAGAGCTAAACATCCAACTCCCAACTATATACAGATGTGCATAAATTGGCCACTCGCGATTTCAATATATACCGCCTTTACAATCTCACAACAGCGGGGTGGTGTACTGCTTCCCATCACAGTATTGCACAAACCCATCCAGGTCCATCTTCTTCAGCACCGTGCTGAACTTGACAGACCCGGCCCCGATGCCGGAATCCGAGCAGAGAGCAGTAGCCCGCGAGGCGTCAATGTTGGGCGCGCCCGAGGGGTACTCAATGTGGAAGACGGGCTTGCCGGCCTTGATAAAGGGCTCAAAGGTCTCGCACTCGGAGTACTCGGCGCACTGCTCGTTGACGGAGAAGTTGATGAAGCTAATCACCTTGGGGATGATGTCGCCGGCGTTCTTCAGGCCAATGGACATGTTGTACGAGCTAGCCACGCCTTGGAGAAACTTGAGAAAGTCGATGGAATCCTGTTGAGTCAGATTGAGCCCATTGTCGTTTTGCTAATCATATGAGACACACGTCAGCTTCTATGAATTCTTAACTTTAAAATAAAAAGGAGGCGGCTTACATAACCATCGACGTTGTCGGGGTCGATTGCATCACAGCCCTTGGACGACGCAAGCTTGATGCGGTCACTCATGATGCTGCGAACATTGGGGCTGCTCAGGTTCAACCATTTCTCATCGGGCCATCCGTCGAGAGTCTTGCCCAGGTCCGACGGTTGGAAGCGGTCTTTGTCGGGCCGATAGTTTTCATAAGAGCCCGCGCTGAAGTAGCAGATGACCTTCTTGCCGTCGTTCTGCAGCGTCTTGAATGTTGCCGCGTCGTTGGTGAAGAGGTCCAGGTCGAAGATGCCGACGTCCGGATCTGGGGCCGTCTTGTTGTCGAGCTTGATGGCGCCTTGGAGCACAATCTGCCATGTCGCATTGACGCCGGGCTGCCACGTAGACGTGCGACTGGAACCGCTCGGGAGGCTGTTGGGGTCGTTTGAAGAGGATGAGCTCGAGCTGTCGCTGTCGGAAGGGTCCCCGTGACCGCCTCGCTGCGTCAAGCCGACGCCCAGGCCGACGCCGAGACCAACAGCAGGGACGAAGAGAAACGCGCCCGCAATGGCGAGGACCTTCCAGCGCATCCACGGCTGCTGGCCCTTGCTTGATCCGATGAGTCCCATGTTGTACAGTAGATGCTATTCGACGACTATTATCTGTTGTGACCCCCAGATCGATGATGAATTGCGAGACAGTGTCTTGATATTTATCTCTACATGATATACCGCCGCTGCGGAAACTCGCCGAGAAATCCTGCCTCTATAGCGCAGTTCAACTGGGAAGCCGTTCCTTTAAAGCTTTTAGCTACATAATTTACGTTTTTTAACTCTTCTAGGGCCGCAACTTCATGCCCAGAGTCGCAGTCGCGATGGTTTCATGTATCGAAAAGGAGGATGCGGCGCAGCAGGGGCTAGAAGCGTCCTCACTGTGGCTCAGGAGTCTGTAGTTCTGAGTAGCTCAGCGCCACAGCAGTTCTAGGCGCTCAGAGCAGAGTTTGAGCGGACCACTTGTCAGACAACACCGGCTAGGCAGGAAGAAGCAAGAGGAGCGTCATAGGGGACCCACTACTTAAAATAGAGATTGGCAGCAATTGTGCAAGAAACAGGTTGACAGGGGGTCCATTCTGTACCGAGTACGAGGCTCGTAGCGTGTCGAAAATTAATTCCATCTCGAGTTTTGTGTAGAAGTGGCTTTTGTAAGGGTCGGTCGCAGGTAGCCGGTACATGCTGCAGGAGGGTGCGTACTCTGACAGAAGCGGCGATAAAACGTCCGCCAGGCCGCGTGTGGTTGAAACAACCCCGGCATTTCCCATGTGATTTGTCTGCGTTGTACATGTGTGCTTGTGTCTTGTACTCGGTACCTGCAAGCCCTGCCCATCTGTCGATATCGCATTGGCCGGAAATCGGTCTTCTGCTCCCCCCTTGCTTCGGCAGGCACCGGACCAGCATATGGAGTCTACTGATCCCTGGTGCTCAGAAACGAATAGAACCCCAGCAAGGCGAGAGAGGCGAACAGAAGAAAGGGAAAAGGAAAAGAAAAGAAAAAATTCATCGCCTTGGGCTTGTCCAATCTGAGGCCCTGTCTGGCGTGCCTTGATTATGCAGGCCGCATGCGAGATAGTGCCATGCAATGCGGCGCTGATGCAACGCTGCAGCAGGCAGGGGGCACTTAGCGACCCTTCAGCGCTGTCTAGTGGCCTGTCCGATGGGCTCGACCGCCCACGGTGGGCACTGCAGCGAGCACGATAGGCCCCCCCAGCGCTGTTCCAAGGCATGCAGCTGGATGGGCCCGGCGCAAGCTGTGCAGCCTCGCGAGAATCGCACGATTGCGCTGGTTCGACGGCTTCCAGCAAACGCGTCGCAGTGTCTCGCAGGCCGTGGCTGCTTGCGGTCAGTGGCCTGGCCCATTGGCCACCAAGGCCGCGCCCTGCTTCTTGCACGCAGTCAAGAGAACAGAGGTACAGAGTACCCGGCCATGCTACTGGAGGCACTATCCGACGCTTATCTGGTCCCAGAGCAGAGCTGCAATAACGCCCCCACCGCCCAAAGGCTCACCGGCCACATTTAATTTCGCACGATTTCAAACTAGCAAGACCTCGTACCTTCGAAACTCATACTGTCCTTGACGCCGCTGGTTCTTCCATCCCGGGCTGTGGCGACCCTCGAGCTTCTTTTTCGTCATCATCTCGTGGTCATCGTCTTTTCGATTCTTTTGTTCCTCGATTGCTTCGATTCCCATATTCCCCCCCTCCACCTTATTTTACCTCCCCCCTCCGGCCACGTTGTCGACCTCATTAATATTCCTAATTCTTAATCACGACCATGGGTAGCTATACGTTCAAGTGGTGAGTTTTGCGCTTTCCTTTTTTGCGACACAAGTTTTGCGCCGCGAAAGCATCTCCGATCCAAGAACAAAGAAAGAAAAAAAAAAAAAAAAAAAAATTCCGGTACTGCTCGCACCAATGGCCACGATTTTTTGCGAGACCACGAGATCAGACGAAAAAGAGATGAGCCTCCACCGGCTTGGCGCGGAATCGAAACGACGCCGCTATGGATTTACGCTATGAGACGCTGAGCTGAGCTGACGTTTGGGCTGTTGTTCTGATCTAGGGAGCATCCCGCCGAAGAAGTGTTCGTCACAGGCACTTTCGACAACTGGACGAAGAGCGAGCAGTTGCCCAAGGAGGGCGACGTCTTCCAGAAGACTGTCTTTCTGAAGGATGCCTCGCAGAAAATATACTACAAGGTGGGTTGAGATGCTGTCCTCGTGTAGCCGCCGCTGCCCTGATTCCGTCCGTTTGCTGTCTCTGAGCCACGTTTTGCGGCGCTCTTCTTTCCCTTTTCTCTCTCTCCTGATTTGCGTTACGACATGTACCAATCCCTCTTCTCCCCATTTCATGCTGCACCGGCGACCGTCGCCGAGCTTGCTTTGCCAGCTTCAATGCGCCGTCTATCCCATCTCTCGATCTGATCCACTGGGGGCTAGTGCCTCCCTTGTTCGCAATGTCGCAGTAGACGCCCGCCCAATCAAGCCGCCCGTTGCCGTCTACGCACACGATCCCGCGAGATGCGATTCCAGCCGCGGCGCAAACCATTGGAGACGAATCGGCCAGCCAGAGCCTAGCTGGATCGGATTGCGTCCCCTGATGGCCGCTCGGCGATGGGAGGCCTGTCGCTGGGCTGGTGCTGGCTGTGGCTCTCATCGCGGCGTGTTCGCAGGCTCTGCAGCGGTTTGCGCAACTTGCCGGATCCCCCCCCCCCACGGCGCTGTCGCAGTCGTTCGGCACGGGGGGCTGTGACGCAGCGCAGCGCAACGCAACGGCTCGCGGGGTTGGACGGTTGGTGCTGATAACAGCGCTGGTCATCCGACTCGCCAATCCTTCCTCCTCTTCCGCCGCCTAGCGCTCGTCGACTGCGACCACAGCCCGGTGTAGCGGTGAGATTCCGCGGCCTTTGCTTTGCGCCACAGCCGCAATGACAGTGGTGATCTCCCCAAAGTCGTCGGTTGGCCTGATTGGCGCGCTGCCAAAGTCCGCTGCTGATCAAGGGGACTTAATCTACTTAATTCTACCTACCTAATCCATCTCGTCCATGATTCCCACTAAGCAGCCGCTTAATTGGGGGGATTGGGCCAAGCCCCCCTTGTCTTCGTACCAAAAGCCCCCGCTCCGGCCTGGCCAACCCCCTTCCAAGGCTGTTGTCGTGCATATATCACGTCACACGCACCTAGATAGTGGATTCAGCCTGTTACGCACTGCATCATAGTACATATATATTTCTTGCCCGTCCTCTCCAGCAACACGAGGCTATTTCTGCCTGTCGAATCTTTTTTTGCTGACTTCTTCTTCTTTCTTCGCTCCCGCTTCTAGTACGTCGTTGACGGAGACTGGACCGTAAACGAGTCTTCCCCCAAGGAGGCTGATCTCGAGGGCAACGTCAACAACTTCATCACACCCGCGGACATTCTCTCATCCGACCCCGCAGCTGCTTTCATCAGCACCGTTACTCCTCAGTCCACCACCGCTAAGATGGCGAGCGAGCAGCCCATTGACAAGCCTGAGGGAACTGCCACCCCCTCCGACGTCCCTGGAGGCTTCCCGATCACCCCCAGCACTGAGCTGGATAAGCCCATCAGCGTCAACCCTCTGCCCGCTGCCGCTGGTGCCATCAACCCCATCAAGCTTGCGCCTGGTGAGGAGGTTCCTGCCGTCGGCATTGAGAGCACCAATGAGCACGTCAAGCTGGACAAGGAGTCTTATGAGAAGAGCGATGCTCTCCCCGGTGTCGACGCCACCGAGCTGCCTCCTGTCACCAGCAACATGATTCCCGAGTCCAGCCTCCCCGTCGTTGCCGCTCAGGATGCCCACATCAGCACCATCAACCCTGGTGCCACAACCGTCGGCCTGGCTGCCCAGGTTCCTCTCGAGGCCGCCAAGGTCCCAGAGGTCGTCAAGGAGAGCCAGGAGAAGGCAGGCGTCGAGCCCGAAGCCGCTGCTGACCCCAAGGAGGTCGTGGAGAAGGCTCAGGTTGAGGAGGAGCTCAAGGAGAAGGTCACTGAAGCCCCATCCACCTCCGAGGGCACTGCTGGTGTCGGTACCGAGAAATCGGAAGCCGACAACACCGACACCCTTGCTGCTGTTGCCGCTGCCGCCGCCACCACTGGCGCCGCTGTCGTCGCTGCTGTCGTTGCTGCTTCGGATAGCGCTGTCGAGGCCGCGACCCCTGTTGTAAACGATACTGTTGCGGCCGCTGCCGATGCTGCCAACAAGAACCTTCCCGACTCCGTCAAGGAGAACCTTCCTGCACCTATTCAGGAGACTTTGGCTTCGCATGAGGCTGCTGTCAAGGAAGAGACACGAGAGGAGGTCTCTCCCGAGGTGCCCGCCGAGGTCAAGGAGTCGATCACTGAGGCTGGCAAGAGCCCCGAGGCTGCCGCCAACACCGCCGCCGTCGAGGAGAAGAAGGAGGTTGAGGCTGAGCTGCTGAAGGAGGTCAAGGCGGTCCCTGCCGTTGACGAGACCAAGGCCGAAGAGACCAAGGCCGAAGAAGCCAAGGTTGTGGAGGCTGCGCCTGTTGTCGAGCCTGTTGTCGCGCCTGTTACCTCTGCTACCATCACCGATGTGCAGGCAATCGACAGCCCCGTCACTGAAGTTAGCAACGTCCAGGTGACCAAGACCGAGGTTCCCCTCGAGGAGGCCCAGAAGGCTGTCCCCGTGGTTGAAGAGCCCAAGGCTGAGGAGCCCAAGGTCGTGGAGCCCCAAGCTGAGGTGGCCAAGACCGAGGCACCAGCCACCACAGTCCCCGTCATTGATACAACGGTTGCTTCCGAGCCTGCCAAGGCCGACGCTGCCGTTGATACTCCTGTAACCGAGACCGACAAGACAGAGGTCCCTCCCACCGAGGCTACCACTGAGGCACCCTCCAAGGCCAACGGCTCGACCGGCTCTCACGATGATAAGACGTCTGAGAAGAAAAAGAATCGATTCAGCGCCTTCTTCAGCCGATTCAGACACAAGGTCTCCAACTAAGAGTCATGAGTGGATGATAGAGACCGCGCGTCGTCATGTTGAAACGCCTGGTTTACGGTTTTTACGGTGTCAGTTTTTCTTTGGCTGCTGGAGTGGCTTTGTTTATATGTCTATGATTCCCCACTTTGGCAGAGAAGTGTGACTTGGGTCGAATAACGTCGGATACCTGGATCACCATTTCATATACCTAAATTCATTCCGTTTCTTTTCCTCTTCCATTCTTGCGCTCGTTCCCCTCACAGTCTTGCTTTGTGTCGCTGGCTCTTTCATATGATGCTTACTCTTGTTGGATATGCTATGTGTGTAACCTGTGTCCTTGTGTGTGTTTTCTGAGAAGGAAAATCGGCCAGTCACATCTTATTTTGCCTGCAGATGGATACTCGAGATGGGCCTTAGACAGCTTGTAGCTATTGTTGCGTCTCTCATTGTGCTGCTATGGCGTAAGGCTTGGCAATTTCTACTACTACTACTATTACTACTACTACTACCTAGTTCGTTTTTATCATGTGGCATGGGATGGCAAACCCCCCATGTAGATATTTCTGCCTGCTTTAATGTCTATCATTACTTTTTCTTCATTCTTCAGATACTCTTTGCTCCCAATGGATCCATGTCTGCATAGGAGGCTCCAATGGTAACTGGGTGAGGAGAATTGCTAGTTTGGTCCATACCTTTCCCAGAGTTCTTCTGCGGGGATGGCTCGATCCCTGTTGTGACTCATTGTCCGGAATATTTGCCCATTTTTTTCGTAAGATAGGTAGAGAGCATGTACCTTGTACAAGGGTACACGGCCTGCTACGAGCTCCAAGCAGAAGCAATCGCTGATGGCAAATGAGACGCAACTTTGAAGGCCTTAATCATGCGCTTTCATGTGCGCAAGCAGGCCATCATTACTAACTGTGACGACATTTTGGCTGAATTGATAGGCATTGATAAAGTCACATGCATCATCACGTGTAGTGGCTTGCCACGCCGGAGCTTACGAGCTCGCGGTTCAAGCAGCGTGCCTTCAGCCCCGCCCATCATTTGTCGTCCGAACCTCTCTCTCTGACACTATCCTCCAAGACCGGGGCCAGCCGGGTCCCTTTTGGAGAAGCTCCAGTGGCCATCTTTTCCTTTTCTTTTCTCTTTGCATCACTTTTCCTTCTTTTTTCCTCCATTGCTCATCAAACCATCCATACCCTTCGCTTCTCGCCACCCTCTTCTTGCCTGGCTACTACGGATAGTTTGACGGCAAGACGAACTGCGACCATCGCCGTGCAGTTCGTGGGCATGCTGGACTTGGCGCCCTCCGCTTCCGATGACCTGGGAGGCTGAGCAGTCAATCAGCAAACCATCGGCCCTGACTGCTTCCATCGTCTGCTCGATCTTCTCACAATGAATCCTTCGAACCCGAGCGCGGGCAAGTCCCTTCAAGTCCAGTCAAATTATCCTCCGGCCGCTCAAGCAGCACCGGCACTGCCGAGTTTCGAGACGTCTCGCCGCGCGAACCCAGCAGCCGGGGGTTCTTTACCGCAACCCACGCCCCGAAAGGGACAGGGCTCTCGAAACCAACACCGGCCCCAGCGCCGGCATCACTTGGGGGGAGAGAATGGTCGACCAGTACGACGCCATGGCGGAGCTTCGAGCACTCAGAAACCCGACCAGCCGGCGTGGACAGACATCCATTACGCATCTTTTGAATTACTCAGCACCGTTGCATCATCATCACCACGACCACGGCCATCACCACCACTCGAACCCCAGGTCATATCGGCGAAATCCAACTTGGGGTCCGGGCTCGGGATACCATGCTGTTGATAAATCCAGATACGTCCATGCCAACTACCGCTTCGTCGTCTCTCCGGAGGGAGACTACTCCAAGAATGCCGCCGATGCCGACCTTTTCTTGGACTGGTCCAACGTCCTGCAGGTGATTGCTTCATCGGAGTCACAGGCGGCCTCATGTCCCATCTGTTTGTCGGAACCAGTGGCTCCCAGAATGGCTAAATGTGGGCATATCTTCTGCCTCCCGTGCTTGCTTCGCTTCATGAACTCGGTGTTGAACGATGAAGAGGCGAAACCGGGCAAGGGTGCCAAATGGAGGAAATGCCCCATCTGCGAAGACAGCATCTATCTTCCTGAAGTACGACCGGTGCGATTTTACGTCGGCCAGGAGAGCCCCCTTCCCCGAGTTGGGGATGACGTTGTCCTGAGGCTTATGGCGAGGAACGCCGACTCTACGCTTGCTCTCCCGCGGGAAAGTGGAGCAGAAGTGCTCAGCTCCGGTGATAGCATCCCGTGGCACTTCGCTGCCAATGTCTTGGATTATGCTCGTGTCATGAAGGGCACGGGCGAATACATGGCAGGCCAGTATGATGAGGAGATTGAGACGATGCTACAGCAAGCCATGGAAGATGAAGCGTTGTTTGGGCAAGACAATGAATGGACTCAAAAAGCCGTCAAAGCTGTCAATGCAGCAAAGGAAAAGATTGTTACTCTTGGTATGGCCGATGGGTCAAATACAGCATCGCTCTCTAATCCGGTGAGACCGTCATCAGATGCCGATTTTTATTTTTACAGCGCCCTGCCTCACCTGTATCTTTCTCCTCTGGATATCCGGATCTTGAAAACCACATATGGATCCTTTGAGGCCTTTCCTTCCACATTGTTACCTAGAATTGAGCACATCTCAACCGGGCATGTCGTCGATGATGCGGTACGAAAACGGGCAAAGTATTTGGGGCATCTTCCTTATGGCTGCGTCATTAGCTTCCTGGAATGCGACTGGACAGATATTGTCCCTGCTGAAACGCTAGAGTCCTTCATGCCAGATATTGAGAAGAGGCGAAGTCGTAATCGTGATAAGGCTGCACAGGAAGAGCGAGAACGCCTTCAGTCCGAGAGGATAGAGGCGGCTGCCCTTCGAAGCCTGACTGGGTCTCGACGGCCGCAATCCCCGCCTATTGAACTTGATACGCCTCCATTCATGGACATGTCGGAGTTTCAGCCTTTGGCGGCACCATCTGGTACAACGCCTCCAGAGCCGAGACCGGGATTCTCCACTCTGGCTTCAATGTCAACCAGCCCGTCTACTCAAAGGACGGTCTGGGGCACTCCCGCGCTCTCAAATACTCCTGGAATGGAAGACATCCCTCCACCTACCAACGCTGATGACGGGTGGCTCAAGGATGAAGAGTTATTTCTCAGCCCAAGCGAGCTTGCTAGGCAAATGGAGGCCTTGAACACCCTCGATAAGGACGAGAATGGACAAAGCAGCAATTCTCGAACCAGCGGCGGAGGAGGTGGAGGAGGTGGTGGTAAGAAGAAGAAGAAACAGAAGATTACGCTCATGAGCACTGGTGGGCGCCGTGGCATCTAAGAGGTCCGATAGATCGATACCAAACATGATTTTTTTATTTTTTAATATAGTTTTCCAAGGGATTGCATGTTCAGGCTGGGTTGGAGTTGTCTTGGGCTCCAAGGGGAGTGATGTGATTGAAGAAGTTTTTATATATAAATATTTAAGACACTCACCCATCTATCATAGCCTATTGAGTGGTTTAGCAATGGGCAATGACGACTTACAACGAGATTTCGTTGTTAGTACGACTTACAAGGTCATTCACTCACTATGCTAGATTGCGTAGCATAACACAAGCGTTGTTTGATCTAGTTATTAACCTTCAGATAAGAAATTCATACTCATGCTTATTCATATATAATAACATTCAATCTCAATTTCAGTCTCAAAAACGTTCATATGTGAAGCTGGGCTCTGGATCTTCATCATTGATTGCTTATCGGCTCTTATCGCGATAAGGTATCCTGCTGCGGGGCCAGCAACTTTTGGTCAATCAACTGAAATTTTTTTCCGCTACCATAGCCAGCGTCGCGTTATCGCAACTAGCCTCTGCTATCAGAAGGCAAAAGGAAAAAAAAAACTTTCTTTTTATAGAGCATGGCAGCAAACACATCGCCAGCTCTGACGTCTTCGTCGCACACAATGACTGGCCTACCGCTCACGTCGGTGCCGTCAATCTCGCCCACGGGCATCAATGGCAGCGAAAACAACAAGCTGCTGCTGTCTTTGCTAGAGAGCCTGCGGCCGGAACAGCGGCACGTATTCTTGCAGCCGAGCGATGCGCTGCCGACGGGGTCATTGAATGTGGTCAAGGACACCCTGGAAGGATTCGCTACGGAGGTTGGCGAGGAGCAGGAAATCAGACTGAAAGAGACCCGGAAGAGGAAAAGAGAAGGGTGGCCGAGGAAGGAGGAGATTGATGTGCTGAAGCTGCGAAAGGTGTATGTCGATGGATTCGAGACGGATCAAGTGTGGCAGCAGGCGAGAAGAATAATTGGAAGTGTGCTGAAGTTTTCGGGAGGGTTGTTGGATGAATTGGAAGAAGAGGGCGAGGTAGTAGGCGCAAAGCAAGATGATGCTGAGGATGAGGAGTTGGAGGACGAAGAAGAGGACGAGGAGGAGGAAGGATCAGAGGAGGATCTCGACGCGGAATTGTCTGAGGATCAATTAGAAGAAGATCTGGAAGACGAAGACGAGCTCGAAGAAGATCTTGAAGAAGAATTGGAGAATGGTCTCGACGATGAACTAGACGAGGAAGAGGATGAGGATGAGGATGAGGAGGATGAGGAGGATGGCCAGGAGCTTGTCGAAGATCCAGATGGCCTCAACGACGGCTTCTTTAACATTGATGAGTTCAACCGACAGTCACAATACTTTGAAGAGCAGGACGCAAAAGGAGACCCCAATACCGATCGGAACAGCGATGACGAAGATATAGACTGGGATGCAGACCCAACATTACAGTCAAAGCCTGGGTCCAAGAAATCATCCAATCACAACTTGGAAGATGATGACGAAAACCCGCTACAAGATGAGGATGAGGAAGATGACGATGACGAGGATGGTCCAACATTTGGTGATATGGCTCTCGACGCACCGGAAGGCGACAGTGAGGATGAAGCTATGGACGATGAGGCCATGGATGACGAAGGCATGGATATGAACGCAAACGGGGTCTTCTACAGAGATTTCTTTGCGCCACCCGCCAAGAAGGGCAGGCCTGGCAAGCCAAAGAAGAGCGTTCACTTCAAGCCGATACAACCTGCCGATGAGGATGTCGACAGAGCCATGGCCGATGTGCGCCGAGATCTCTTCGACGACGAGTCCGACAACGACTCAGAAGACGCCCTGTCCGACGTCTCAGCGGGCGATCCCAAGTCCCGACGATCCGCGCACGAGCGAAGGCAAGCCAAGCTGGCCGAGGAGATTCGCAAGCTCGAGGCCGCCTCCGTCGCAAAGCGCGAGTGGACGCTCTCTGGTGAAGCCGCCGCCGTGGACCGGCCGGTCAACTCCCTCCTGGAAGAGGATCTCGAATTCGAGCACGTCGGCAAGCCCGTTCCCGTCATCACGCCGGAAGTGACTGAGGGCATTGAGGACATGATCAAGCGACGAATCTTGGCCCAGCAGTTTGACGAGGTCCTGCGCCGACGGCCGGATGTCGATGGCGTGCCCAACGGAACCCGCCGTGGCATGATTGAGCTCGACGACAGCAAGCCCAACAAGAGCCTTGCGGAGGTGTACGAGGAGGAGCACGTCAAGAACGCCAACCCGGATGCCTACGTCAGCCAGTCCGACGAGAAACTGCAGCGCGAAGAAAAGGAGATCCAGGCAATGTGGGGCGATCTCTCCAGCAAGCTCGACGCCCTCAGCAGCTGGCAATACAGACCCAAGCCCAGCGCGCCCACCGTCTCCGTCGTTTCCGACGTCGCCGCCGTCGCCATGGAGGACGCCCAGCCGACAACCGCCTCCGCCATCACCGGCGAGTCCAGCCGCATGGCTCCTCAGGAGGTCTACAAGGCCGGCGCCGCCACCGCCGAGCAGGGCGAGGTTGTCACCAGCGGCGGCCTGCCCCTCGCGCGCCAGGAAATGTCCCGCGAGGACAAGCTGCGCCGCCGCCGTCGCGAAAAGGAGCGCATGCGCAAGGCGGGCGGCGCGGATGCCGCTGCTGCTGCTGCTGGTTCTACCAACGGCAGCGGTGGTGCGAAGAAGAAGCCGCTGTCTGCAAAGGCCAAGATGCAGCGCGAGACGATTGCGGATCTGAAGAAGGGCGGCGTCAAGGTGATTAATCGCAAGGGCGAGATTACGGACGTGGAGGGCAAGAAGACAAAGGTGACGGCCAAGATTGCCTCGGGAGGAAGCTTCAAGCTGTAGTCGGGGTTATGAAATCGAAGTTGAAAAAATGAAATAGCGAGGGGATTTTAAGAGGGAGGGGAGCATGGATAATTATTTTGCATCTCTGTATATTTATATGAGCTTTTTGAAAGAGCCATTCTTTCTAGAACACTTTTTTTGTTTCTCCATCATTATCAGCTGCTGTTAATGTTTTGTTTCTTTTAAAAAGTTCAACAAGTTGAAAAGCTGCATTATATAGCACGAGAAAAGGGGCGCAAAGAGAAAGAGAAAGAGAGAGTGAGCATTTGGTCATTTACTCAGCAGGAAGAGGACTTTTTAAACTTTTTTTTTAATTCATTTTATAAATGCTTTCCTTCGCTTCCCGTCATATTCCAAGCCGGCATAGGTGGACTAATCTCATTATACAACCAAAAAGCAAAATAAAAAAAGGTGCAAGCATTGTTGAACCTGACCGTGTCAATTCATTACCCGTTGTGTGTGCGCCAACTCATAAGCTCCAATGGCCAAAACAACTGCAAAGTGGTTTTCTGGATCATTATTCGAATCTTCTCTCTCTCTCCATTCAGTCCTCGTTATCCCTCGTCCACTCCTAGACTCCCAAGAGTCCCTCATCCCAACGAAAAGGACTAGTGAATACGGCCAATTATAGAGCAAAAACTAAACATAGCATTCTCTTCCTGAATTCTTACCAGCGGCATAAGAAAAAAAAATCGGTAGTGAGTAGAAGGGCTTATTCCTCGGCCTCAGCAGGCTGCTCTTCCACCACCTTGGCCTTTTTCGATTCAAGCTCGGTAGATTCCTCGTCGGCCTTGCGCTTACTACCATTCGTAGGAGTGGTAGCCTCGTCATCCTTGGGCTTCTTTTTTCGCACAAGGCTTGAAAGGTCCACGGCGTTCTTGGTGGCCTCTTCAACGCGGGCTTGCACTTCAGCAGCAGATCCGCCGAGAGCAGCGCCGAGAAGGCCGCCTAGAGGGTTGACTCCTTCGCTCAGTAGGTCGCTGGCGCTGAGAGGATCTTTTTTAAGGTCGACAAGCTGTGATTTTATGTTAGCAAGAAGCGCGCTGGGCATACATGGAATCGAGACCAGGTCCTTCCGAAAGTCTGCAACATACTCTTTGCTCCAAGTCAGCAATGACCTCCTTCATCTCCTCAACGGCCTTGCGCGATAGCTCGTTGTCTTCTGGAGATGCTGAGCTAGCAATTTCGACTTCGATAGTCTGCATCTTGAGCTTGAAGCTCTTGATGGCAGCCTCCATCTCGACAACAGCTTCGTCGCGCAGGGTCTGGTCAATCTCCTCGCGCTTGGTGTTCTTGCCCTCATCATCAGCAACGGTAAGGGAGGCAAACTCTAGCGCAAGAGAGAGCTTGTAATGCGCCTCGGCGATGATTTCAGACTCTTCGGGGTACAGATCGATCTTGTAGTTGAGAGACGTGCGCCCATCCTCAATGGCGTTGGGGTATCTATACAGGACCATCCGATTAGCTGCGTCTCGCATCGTCATGGGCGCCGCAAGAGAAAAAGAGGATATCAGTTCGGTTAAACGTACCGCTCGTTCTCAAGCGAAATCTCGGCGAGGCAGTCGTGGGTCTCTGCCAGGCGCTCTTTGATGTGTCTGACGGCTGAAGAGTCTTCCTTGGCGGCTTCCTTGCCCTTGCCCTCTGCCTCTTCTTCTTCTCTCAGCTTCTCCAGCTGCTTGTGGTAACAGACGCGGGCGAGATCGAGAATCTCAAAGGCAGTGGCAAGGTCGTCGTCTTCTTCCTCGTCTTGGTCTCCCTCTTCCTGGCCCTAGATTGGTTCAAACGATGGGTAATTAGACAGCGAACACAAAATGCTGGCATATTACCCACCTCGTCTTCGTCAGACTCGTCGTCAAAGTTCTCGTCGCCCGTGAACTGGAAGAAGAGCTTCTTGCCCTCTGGAACATCGCTCTTGTCATCGCCCTTGTTCTCTTTCCCCTCTGCTGGCTGGCCCGCAGTATTGGCAGCCTTTTCCTCGTCCGGTTTGGCAGCCTTCTTGGAGGAAGCACCGCCGTTTGCCTTTTTCTTCTCGACGGGCGCAGAGCCGCCGAGGACGTCGCTCTTGCTCTGGCCGACCTTGAACAAGCTGCGGCCGTAGTGGAACAGGATCTCGGCGTTCTCCGGTGCGGTCTCGCCATTGATTTCGGCCTGGAGGATGCTCGCTCTCGAAAAGATGTCGGCGGCGCCCTCGTATTTCTTGTGGGCGTAGAGCGCGGTGCCCTTGGCACTCAGGTCGGCGAGGGTGACCTTTTTCGACTTGATGTCATCGTCCACCTCGGACTCTAGCCCTGCCTCTGCGGGTGCCGCCGCATCGTCGTTTGCCTCTGCCTCGGCCTCAACTTGTCCAGCAACGTCAGTCTTGCTCGTCTCTTCGGCAATTGCCTCTGCGACAGGCGCAGCCTCGTCAGCTGGTCGCGTCTCGGCAACGGGATCCGCCATGGTGAAGAGCTTGCTTGGCAGCTTCGCAGCTATCAGACACACGCGACAGAAGGCGACTTAGTGAAGTGAGAAGAACAAAAAAGACGGTGTCCTCTTCCAATGTCAAAAATGCCAATCAGACAAGCTCGACTGCGATGAATTGATGATGCGCGACCCGGTTTCGAAGCCACAGAGATAGATGGCAATTGCAGAAGCAGAGAAGAGCAGCTGCCGTCGAGCGCAAACAGCTGATCTTTAGGCCGATTGGAAGTTGCTGCAGCCGTGACGTGCGTTCAGCTTGCTCGCGTGTGATTGGCCGAGAGACGGACAATGGAGTCGGCACTTTGCGGTGGCTGGGTGGGGCTGGAAGGCGAAGAAGAGTCGATTCCAGAGCTTCTCCAGCTTTGATCAGCGCTTACTTGTACTTGGACTTGGATTGCTGCGACGCTTGCTACCCTACAAGCCGCCCATCGATTTACAGTTTTGGCCATCTGGCGATTAGCTGCCTTTTGACGAGCTGGCACGGCGTCCATGACAAATAGCTTGCTGTGTTTAGTTGATCTCGAAATTGGGCATCGTTCAGATCCAAGTGAAAAGAGTCTGTAGCAGTCACAGCTAGTTTGAAGCAGCATCTTATACTTGAAAGAAGCACTCTGCTATTTCAGCCTAGGCGCAAAGCAGCAACGAGAACCGGCCCCAACGAGCTGAGCTTAAAGCAGTTACAAGCTGTGACTTGGCCCGTAGAAACAGGCAATTCATCTTCACACTTTGTCATGAAGGCTTAGGTCCTGTGCCAAGTTTTGCGCCACCCGTGAAGCCACTGCTGAAGCATGCGCTCATCGCTGTCATTATGCAGCCAACTTGGCAGCCCAGACTCCAAAGAGGCATTGATTTGCCCTCTTATAAATATCGCGTGAACCCAGTCGCCAATCTACGTCAAACCACAACTCGCTCACCACTAACATCCAGAAATTTGCTTCCATAGTCTTGCCTATATAAACACATCTAATACCAGCTCTTGAATATCGCCAGCACCCCAAGTCATGTCGTCGTCTAACCATACCGAGGTGCCCATCGAGGTAACCATGAGTTGCCCATGTTCTAGCCAGTCGAGATGCCGTTTACTACCATGCTCCTGAAACTTACCCACGCTGTAACAGGAATCATACGGCCAGATGTGCTGGCTCACCGTCCCCGTTGTAAACATCGACCGGGCCAAGGCCTTTTATGCCGAGATATTCAACTGGGACATCAGCCCCGAAGCCATCCCCAGCGATCGGCCCGGCGTCAAGGAGCTCCACCACTTCAATCGCGGAAAAACGCTGCAGGGGGCATTTACCGTGATGGAAGACGGATATCACGTCATCAACCAATCGATGGGCTCAACAGATGCCATTTCCGTTCACCCGAGCTTTTACGTGAAGAACTGCAAGGATACACTCGAAGAGGTCGAAAGGCTCGGTGGTCAGAAGCACCTGTACGTTGAATCGCTCCCTGCTTCTTCTTTCTTTCTCTCTATTCTCTTCTTGGAAGGAACAAGGATAAAGACGGAAATAGTACAAGTAAAGCTCGCTGACTATCTTCAAGGCACAAGACGGAGATTGGTGGGGATATGGGCCATTATGCTCGATTTATCGATACTGAGGGCAACTTGATCGGAATCTGGTCCAAAAGCTGACTCGGATAAATAATTGACAGCTCCATTGTCTTCAGCTACCTACTAGCACATGGTTCATGCAACTAGTCTGCCGGTGGACTGCTGCTGCTGGTAGTAATTCGACGGAAGAAATATTGCGTGTTTTATGCTTGCTTATGGAAATACATTAATAATGAGAGCATTTTGTTGAAAGATATTCCGGCTCGTTGTGCGTTTCTCAAGCATGGTGTTTGGGCATACAAAGTACATGTAGAATCCAGCTCCGTACACTTTGTAATTACATGCTATGCCGCGGCTCATACTGACCAGGGGCCTACACTACACGGGTGTCTGCTAGGCGAAGATGCTTTTATTGCTGCTTTGCCGGATTCCGAATATCGTTGAGATGGCCCGGACAAGCAGGGGGCGGGTATGAGAGAGTGGGATCCTCGGTCTGCAGCTTGACGGCCGCCGTATCCCCCCCAAGTGCTCAGATTCTCCACGGCCCGATGCCTCCCAACCTTATCCCACGTTGCATCTATATGTAAAATGTACACATACTGTTAATTGAAAAAACCAAGAGATACCGATGCGAGAAGCCGCGCCGGAGAAGCCTCATACGGCACTGCGGACCGTTGCCGGGCCGTACTACTGGGTACATGTAGTTACCTAGTCTAGAAGCCTATCTACGAGTTGTACATGCGTTCGCTTTAGATTGCTGCTTTTGGTAGGTTGTATCATTGTGTAAGGTAAAGTACCTGGCAGTTACCCGTTTGACATTGGTATTCATCTGTACGATAGAGACTTGAAGGGAACGGTGATCCGACGCCCCAGTTCTATTACCCAACACTTTGGCTGTAGCTCAACAAGATACATGTAATGAGTCTCAATACATGTAAGAAACATTAGTTACTATATAGACTTGGAAATCGCAGTGGTAGCAGTGATGGCAGTATTAACGGTGGTAACAGTAATAGTAGTAGAAAGGGCAAAAGCAGCAGTAGCTTAGTATGCTATAACCAGAGTACTGGATAATAAAACGAGGTGCTGGATACATGTACATGTAACCCTCCCTACTCAAAACGGTAGGCTTTTCGTAAGTGCCGGGCAAAGAATATCTAACAAGGTTTGAAAGCGGGCGAAGCCTCCGCTGACCAAGCCACGGGTCGAGAGAACCACAATCTTGATATACCATTACATGACAGCTCGTAGCACATGTATTTGGGTCTGAGAAATCCTTATCTTGGCACGCTATGCGTGAGTTCTTGCGATACTGGACTGCCAAGAGCCTGGCTGCCTATTCGTGGAATTTTATTCTAGCTTCATCATATTTTGGAACGCCTCCACGATAACGAGATAGGCGAATGTGTTCATTGTTCACATCATGTATGGACCATCCAAGATCATGGTATAAGGCAGTACCGATCGCATATCAAAAGCCGTGCGAAAAAGACCAAAATCGTGTTGTTTAGTAAACTGCCAGCGCTTGTCTCATGTTCGAAAGAAGGAAGTGCAACACTACCTAATCGGTCAAGAATCACATACCTACACCAGATACTGCTTTCTATGGGAACTCGATATTTTACGCCTTTGACAATGTACGCCCGTGCGCAATGGATCTATGATTAATACTCTACATGTAATTACATGTATATTCCGCGGGGGTCAAGACGATGATAATACGTGTACTCAACCCGTTTGATGACTGAGCAGTGAACTCGTCCATGCTGCTGATCTCAAACAAGGAGCTGGACTTAAAGTACCCGTGGTACCTACCTAGGTATGGAAAGTTACACTCCGGCATTTCTGTCCCCCCACGAAATCTGGAGCCAGTTCGGTCTTATTCTGCTAGCCGGTTGAGAGGGGCAAACGCGAGATGCTCCTACACGCAGCTTGGTGTTTTGAGCCTTTTCCTAGCTCAAAGGATGGAATATATGCTGGAGAACAATGTGTGGCCTGATACTATATGCAGTAGACACGAGGCCAATGTATTCTAGCAGCTGTAGATTCTGATATCCCATGGATTAGTCGTGAATTTGGCTAGTCTACCGATAGACGGGTATCCTGCTGACAGGCACATAGAATCTTACATACATGTACAGAACAAACAGGGGGATCGTATGTACCAACTGGCAGATTACATATAGCTGAGATGACATTTGCCAAAAAAGAACAGATTAACTCCGCGTCGACGCCGCTAGTGTTGCAAAAATTGCAGTACCTACCGACTAGAGTCTGAAGCACAGCCCTGGCATCGTTTTTTCCACCAGACGTGATAGGAAGGACTTGTATTTTCCTTGATGGAGTTTGCCCGCAAACGGACGGGCAGAAGGATAGGGGATAAGGGATGGCGGCATTCCGCGACAGGTGTTCCATTCGCAGTATAGGAGGCTGTAAGTGAAGTCACATCTATGTTCCGTGGGGACTCGATCCGTGGTAGAGAATTCCTCCGGCTTGGGGTTCCGCGGCGTTCACTAATGGCAATAACGGGCGGTTTTTTTGTTTGAAGCAAAGCTCCTGCTGACAGGAGAGGACATGTACTGTTGCTCATGTATTGGAATTATCAGATCGTGGTACAGTAGCGTTATAGTACTTTGTACTTTTAGCTGCCAGTCCTAGTAGTAGTTGTCGTAGTACCATGATACGCTTCGCATCCTTCGTGCTTCCTACGCCCCGTATCATCTATTCCATGGCTCAATTTGAGCCCCAAGCCAAGGAGCAACGCCCGCTGACATGTACGGAGATGAAGGGAAATCCGGCTGGATCCAGTACCTCCGCAGAGATAGACCTGGAGGTCGATGCAAGTTTAAACAAGTTGACGTCTCATTGGGGGGGTAATCTCGGCCAGGTATGCGGGGGGGTTCGCGCCGTGATTGGCGGAGAATTGCTGCGTCCCAAACGGCGCCGGCAAATAGGGAGAATTTCTGCTCTCCGGCGCTGCACAGAGGCCTGGCTAGCGCGCTGCTGGGCCTGTCCTTTTGCGGCCTTAGCGAGGTCAGCCTTGCCCGCTGCGAATCGCTTCCGGCCCACTGCCAGCCAGCGCCGTTCTTCAGGGCCCTGCTCCAGCAATAGCTCCAGCGGCTCCCGCGCTGGGGTTGGCGATTTGCGGCGCACCCCACCAAAGCTGGGCCCTGGGACGGAGAAGAATGACTGGCGCGCAAAACCCCACGCTGCGCTGGCTTCCATGCCTAGCCAGGCCGTGTACAGGCTCTTTTTCAACATCAACCAAATCCTCCTCGCGGATTCCTGGCGCATCGGGCTCGGCCTCTCGTCTAACGGCACCGGGTGCGTTGTAAAGCTGCGTTGCGAGTCGCTGCGATCCTGTGACCTGGAGCCATCACACAAAAGTCGCCAAGCAGCGCCAAGAGCCTTGAGCGTTGTTCTGGGCGCATCCCGTCACTTTGTCCTTCTCCATCATCGCGGCTGCACCTTTTTGCCTCTATTTAGGGCCTTCAAGTTATTTCCCTGCTCTAGATTTTTACCTCCCCCCCTTTTTCTTGTCATCAGTCGATCACTCAGGGTCTGGTGGGTTGCAGAAACAGGTTTGCGACTTCATCCTAAGGGCGCAGCCCGTGGATATCTAACCCGGGAACAAGCAAAGTCTGCTGCGGAAGAACAGAAAGAGGGAAAATAAAGAAGGGGGAAAAAAAAGGAAAAGGGAAAGGGATACTTCGGCTTTTGAGGGAAATTATGATAACCAATCTGCTCTCGCTTCCATCATAAGCCACCGACCATTAAGCCCAGATTCTGGACCGATTAACATCTTACGACTACGACGACACGCACCGATTTGCGTATCCGACACACACGAGCGGCACACCACCGAGCTCGGTCTTGCTCCTGGCCTATAGGAAGGATCAAGATTCACTAACGCCTCCGCTTCATGTAAGTCTTTGGTCCAAGGAGGTGCCAGGGACCTGCTGCTTTTTCCAGGCGAACAAAGGGATCCTCTTTAATCTTGGTTGGCCTCTAACCTGCGTATCCTGCTGCGTATCGCGCAGAGTCGAATCCTCTGGGCTGCCTCTTATTAAGGCCTGCCATCTGCCGTCTCTGGCGACACCGAGCCTGCCCTCGCCACTGACGCTAGAATTTTCCACAACCATTCCCTCTCTTCTCGTGTCACAGCGGTCGGAGACTATCCGGTCCATCGGTTGCCAGTCGGTGCTCCTACTGGCTTATTGGAGCGGCTGGCTGCATGAGCCACTATTTTGTCGATAGACGAACACCGCCCGCATCGCAATCCTTCTGCTGCTTGCGACCTGCCCGAACCGGGGTTTCGTCTCAATTCTTCAGGGGCCGTCTGAGACCTTCATTCGTAGCGCAACTAGACGCCATTCTTCGCGAATAGCTGCTGCCTAGTGAAACTCGGAGTTTAGCCGATCTTGCGGATTCAGTTACCAGGCTCGCTGTGCCTATCATACGGCAGGTGGCCAAGAGTCGAAGCGCTTTCGTCGCCCGCAACACTCACTAAACCACCGCCCCTTGGCCTTTGGCGCTGCGGGATTGCAAGAGAGTGAGTGCGTCTCTTCACACTTGAGCTCGATTGCTAGGGCCATCTATTCCCCGCCTCCCCTGGGCTCGTGTAACGTGGAGTTTGCAGGGCCGCTAAAAGACACACAACATTGAAGCCTTCTGCAGGCGGCGTCTTGCATTTTACCGGGACGGCCGACCGCCTGGAGCTCGAGGCATCTGTCAGTTTTCATCGCTCGGGCCAAGCTAGCCCGGCACAACTCGACAGTACAATGGCCGCTGTCCAGCAACTGCTGGTAAGCCCATCGCCCGCGCCAGCATCTGTGCCTTCACAGCGAATCACCAGCCAAAGCGCAGAGTCTGGCAGCATGGACGTTGATGGCAGCGCCGGCAATGACCCGGTTATGATTGACAGCGGACTGATGAAGGGCGCGCCGCAGACGGGCGATGCTCGGATCGTCGTCATCGTGTATGGGCAGGGGCAGGACAGCGTCGTCTCTGTTTTCGCAGAGGTTCTGGGCAAGCCGGTCAAGCTGAAGCAGCACTTTAAAGATGTTGATCGTGAGGACGAGGGCTTCGTCATTGGCCTGCCGCTTGGAGACGCCAAACACGACGTGGAGGAGAGGGACCAGCAGCTCCTCGTGGCGATTAATGCCCACTGCGTCGACCTCGGCATGCCTCCCGACCTGCATCTCTCCATCCACTGCGACTATGAGTTTCTGTATACCGAAACGCCCTTTTCCAGACGCGACCTCGCACGATTCATCTCATTCACACTGGGCCAGACTAGCCCGCACAGTCAGCTGATGGCCAAATCGAGGACCTTCTTCATCTCCACCACATTTCCAGACGTTCATGCGGCTCTTCCCAACTTGGATATTCTCACCGTTGGGGCTGATGCGGTCGAGATCCGTGTGGATCTTCTGCGCGAGCCCAAGGGCGACGGCGCCTTTTCTGATATCCCGAGCCTGAGCTACGTCGGACAACAGGTCATGCTACTGCGCCAGAGAACAGAGCTTCCCATCATCTTCACCACCAGATGCACAAATGAAAATGGAAAGTTTCCCATGGACAAGCCCGACTTGTACTATGAATACCTCTACCGGGCCGTCCAGTGGGGCGTCGAGTATATCGATGTTGAGTTGTGGCTGCCCGAGCATATTCGAAAGAAGCTATACGAAAAGAGGGGGAACTCTCGCATCATGTCTGCATTCCACGACTTCTCGGGCACGTTCAAGTGGCCGTCGCAATACGCACAGGACGTCTTCGTAAAATCCAAGCAGTATGCCGATATCGTCAAGATGATTGCCATAATCAACGACCACAACGAGAACTTTGAGCTTGAGTACTTCCGCTCAAAGATCAAGGCCGAGTATCCAGACGCGCCACCACTCTCGGCTGTCAATATGGGCGAAATTGGCCAGTTTTCAAGAACACTAAACACGGTATTCTCACCCATCACGCATCCCCTCCTACCCATCATCGCGGCTCCCGGCCAGATGAGCACGGCCGAGATCAACGGCGCCCTGGCACTGCTCGGCCAGCTTCCAAAGAAGTACTTCTACGGCATCAGCAGCGCTGCTGCTCGGAATATTGCCCCGCGAGCGCCCTTTTACGAGAAATGCTTCAACGAGCTGGGGCTACCGCACCAATTTGCTGTGGTAGAGCGCCAGCACAACAACCCGGCAGGTATCCAGGCATGGTGCAACCAGAGAGACTTTGGAGGTGCCTATCTCGACCCGGGATTGTCGTACCAGACCATCATGAGGCACAATCCTTGGTTTGCGACGCTGCAGAACGGCAAAGGGCCAATCCTGTCCGAGGCGGCACAGGGGATCGGTATCATTGACACAATCGTTGTGAAGCCTGCGGCTTCCGGATTGAACGCGACACCGCCTTCTCAATATGACGGCGCATTACCGCCGGGAGGGCAGCCGGGCTTGACCTCGAACACCTCATTAGTCTTTGACAATGCCAGTTGGAGAGGCATCCTGTCTACACTAACCCGTGATCTAGCCCCCTCTGCATACTTTGACCGCACAGCAGTAGTGCTAGCATTGACTGCCGACGACGCCGCGCCAGTCTTCTTTGCGCTGAAAGCCCTCAAGATGTCAAAGATATACACCGTTGGCTTCAGGACGCCATCGACATTGGCCCGAAACGCGCCCCCGATCGAACAATTCATCAGCATGGAAAGCCTTCAGCGTGCCCGATCCGTGGCAGACAACCGAGCGCCATTCGTTATCATATCGGCCCTTGGCCGAGGCAAGAGCAACATTGTCGGCATGTTGCTGCGAGTTTTTGGAGAGGCCGATCCCGAAGCGTCATCGAACACGAAAAAGGTCTTTTTGAACCTGGCCGAGGCGGCATCGCACCAGAAGAACGATCCCGTTGCAGTTGCCGAACAGAGCGGGTTTACCGCATACGATGCGGCTGACGTTGCGGCCTTTACGACGGTCGAGAGCCTGCGGCTGCTTGTTGGCCAAAACGTACCATACAGCTTCGTACGACTGGCTAGCGGTAGGAACTTGTTCTGAGAAGCTAAAACGATTTCGATTTTCGAAAGGATCTGGCTGATATTATAATACCCACTGAGAAATGGTCTAGTCCTCGTTTTAATGGGGGCCAGCGCTGAGAAAAGAGAGGGATTTTTTTGTCTACTGAGCTGTTTTCTTGCCTGTAATTTTACTCTTTTTTTTCGGACAAGGCCGACATGGAAGACGGTTGGTGTCTTCTTTCTTCAATGTTGTTTGGTGTATTTGCATCTGTGGCGTTGGAAGCGAAACCAGTGGCCAGAGCAGAGGGTATGCATTGATACATGGCGTATTGCTGCGGGAGGGGGTGGATGTTTTTTTTTTTTTTCTCTCTTTTCTTTTTATGCTATCTGTTCTGATTCTTATATATATACATATACCATTGTATACGGGAGACATACACGCTGTATATAATCGATGAAAGGGAAGGAGAGGTTTCGGGTTGATATCGGAGATTGCGGCTTGTATACGCACCTGCAAAGAACGTGGAGGATCTACAGTACAGTCGAGAGCGGAAATATATCCGGCATCATCATCATCGTTATTACGACGGAAGCCTGCCTGAATGTACCCTTGATATACGACACAACACACAAGTCTAGACCAAAATCAACAACGTGGTCCTCGGAAGTGAATCTTGTGCATGGTGGTCCCCCCGGTCGGTGCCGTAAGCGGGCCTGAACGGTCAGCTTACACACCTCGTACATTGCATCGGGGCGATGGGCAAGAACTTTAGGGCAGTAGGGATTTTGGGAGGGGCAAAAAAGGGCGAATAGCGAGAAGAGGGAACGGATGCGGCCGGACGAATGAGTAGGTTGCTTTGTGCTACGGCGAAAGAGGGAGCTGCTGACCAAAAACTTCCGATTACAGATATTTATTGCCTTTTTGTTGAGGGGGAGACTGAATAATGAAAGATTTGCTTGCCTTGGATGGACCTGAGAAGTGGTTTTTGCCCCTCGACTGTTGCTTCTGGGATTACTACCTATCGCTCGTTCGCTTATATCCTTGCGAGCTATGATGCAGACGACGCAGACTTCTACCTGGAGTAGGTAAAGTGACCGTGCTCGTATTCACGAACTGCTAGGGACAGTGCCTGCTCTGTACAAGTACTTATAGTACCTGCTGTACCTGGTAGCATCAGGAATCGAGATAGGGTTGGCTTTGGATAACAGCTTAAAGAGGAAATGTTCCGAGGTCCCATTGCCGACGGTTGGACGAAACGGCATGGCGCCAAAGAGCTCATCAATTAGCATCAGATCTGCATGCGCTTTGGAATAAGCGCTGACTGAAGCGAGCTTCGCATGACTCTTGTTTTCTTCTCTTGCGGCTAGGTACTCTCTTTTGTCTAATACCGTCTCTGGATTGCCTCATGCTCATGCACTCGCTTGCGCTTCTTTTCTGCTTCATCCTATAAATCGTGCTTACAAGTGCAAAGGGCTTCACACTCCCTAGTACCCCAAGTATAGCTTGATGTTTGGAAGCGCGTTTCGCAAGCTGGGGAGTTAGTTTTGGTAGCTGACAAGGGGAGGGGGGGCGGCGGACACTCCCCGTTTCCTTGAATCAGCAAGCATGGAAGCATGCATTATCACTATGCCGAGTGTAACGGCCCTGCTGGGCTATGCGATTTGCCAACCGAGCTTGTACCTATTCTTACCGCTACAATACTATCTTGGCAGCATTAAGCGCGCGGTGGGGAGAGTTGGGTATTTGTCATGTCTTGTACATAGTATATGCTGAGATTGTTGGTTAATTGTGAAGACGAGTTGAAAGTGGAATTCAACTAGGCTATGAAGCTGCATGGCGTCTTTTTGATATTAATTCCTGCTATTCATGGCAGTCGAATCTCTTCCGTGATGATGCTCCTATTAACCTTGGAAATTCGACTCGTCTTCCTCTTTTTTTGCGAATTTTCATATTGGCAAGTATTACTGTTGCTCCGGGCACATCGAATCCTCTACAGATGCGAGTCATTTGCAGCGGCATCTGTCCGTTTTTTTTTTTTTTTCCTTTCTCCCTGTTGTCATCTTTTTATTTTTGGGTATCCAATGGGGCCAGTGGTGAGATATACGATGCTGCTATGAACCAGCTAGGAAGGAGCTTGATTTCCCCGAGTTAGCTCTTCAGCTCGGCGGCGGCCTAGCCGAGTCCCTGAACAAAAAAACAAACAAAAAGTCCAGGTTTTTGGCCCGACACGCCACTATTTTGAACAAACCTTGCAATCTATTCAATCATATACGATATGCCCCTCGATCTTGAAGAGGGAAGGGGCGGACGGCTAGTATAGTATATGGCTTCTGGAATTATTTCCGCGCGAGATAACAGATGAGCTGGTTTCAAACTTGGGAAAAAAAAGAAAACAATTCATAAAGTGGAGGCATCTCGTTTAAACAAAGAACTTGTTTTCCATTTGCTGGTTTCTGTCTGTTTTAGGAATTTGTAAAGGAGGCAACCGGAAGAGAGGAAGCGGACAGACTTGTTTGCTTTCCTGCCCCGATGTACCTAAACCAACCCCTGTGTCGTGCACGGCCGAGGCCTGTTTCGATCGATCAGATTCAGTGCGTGCCAGCCTAGATGTTTTGGCTGACTCAGTTTTGAGGGATCCGAGCTTAGTTTTGCGGGAGGCGTTTCTTTTGTTCCGAGTTCTGAGTGTTGTCTTCTTTTTTTTTTTAACTCCTTTATTTATTTTTAACTGGTCCTGTAATATGGCAGGCCCAGTATCAGTTAACGTTGTGGCAGATAGATAGTATATGGACCAGCGGCTCTAGTCGGGTTTATTCCAACGTGGTTCCAGACAAGGCCAGGCGACCCCTGTTAAACGAACAAAAAAGAAAAAAAGAGGAACATTAAGAAATAAAGAGGAGCTTTTTACAAAGTTAGCCCTCTTTGCTGGGATGGGAAACCCTCTTCGCTGGGCTAAGATGGAGTAACTTTTGCTGCAGGGCATGGCATGCCCAGTCGATGAAGGCGGCACGAACCCCAGCCACCCCCACAAGATACCACCCAGTGGGAAATGGGCGTGTCAAATAGCACGGCTGGGGGGTACTGTAGGTAGTACGGAGTCGTTATACTAGTTAGTTGCCTGTATCAAAGAGGGTGAGTAAGCGAGAGGCGCGGGATGAGCGAAGGCCTAGCCCAAGATGCAATGCGGCTGATGGGCATCACATCACACTCGAAAATCAAGGAATCGGAATCCCGACGTCGCGGATTCGTTGGAGAGACAGAAAACGACAGCAAAGTGCGAGAGGCGGGCTGGATTTCTGCTCGGCAGTTGGACGGGGCTGTCATCAAAAAGGAGAAGAGCCCTGCGCGTGCCTGGGGCCAAGTTTGAGCCGGTGCGACTGCAGCGTAGCACTAGCATGCATGGAGAAGGCAGACCCCGGTTCGTTTGGGTGAGATGAGACCGCCAGCGGGCTTGATGCGGCAATACGCAGCTGTGCAGGCGTGCGGTGCGAAGAAAAGACCGGCCTCATTGTTTGTCCATACTGGGTTCGAAGTATGTGTATGCTGCCAGTCTAGTCTGCTGTACCTGTATCCCGCTTTGGCAGGTTGGCAGGGTACATGTAGCCTCGAGATATCGACGGTATGCCCGGTGTGATTGGGCAAGGTAATAATGTTAAGTAGGTGCATGTGCACATACTCGAGCCGGGTTTGACGATAGGGCTGAAGACTATCGCATTGCATCGCCTGTTGGATGCAACACGGCTTGTGCCAGGCTTCAGTTCGTTCGGCGAGGGCCCGAGAAGAACCCGTTGCTAATTGGCCCCTTGCTCGTCTTCCACAACGCATCAAATCGTCACATCATGTCATGTCGGGCCTTTGCTTGCCTCACGAGACCCGACAACGCGGGATGGTGCGCCGCTCTCACTGCATGAAGAGACTGGATAGAACGGCCACGATGTCACGCTTTGCTTGGAACGTCGCCCGCAGCAGCACACGAGAGGAGCCTTTTGCGAGGGCGGTGCCAGTGCTAACGCCGAAATACCTTTGGCCAAACGCCGTCCTTGGTTTCTGATTCACATGCTTGCTGGGCGTCAAACAGCCACTGGCTGCCTGTCATCTGCAGAGCCTGACGACAAGTCCTATTCCGATGCGTATCTATTCCGCGCAATGTCTGGCAGTCTCTGACAACTGCATGGACCAAAATAGACAACTACTATTTCTCTCATGCCACCACTTGGGCAAGGGTTTCGGAACAAGTGGGGATGGCGAGTCACCGTGCAGAACCGGCTTTCAATGTCTGGTGTGTAAGTTGGCAGTACTACTTACTTGTAGTCTCCAGGGAGCTCAGACTGGCGGAGCACCGCTCTGTAAGGCCGGCCGGCGGACAGGGCAAGGAATAGGCAAGGCAAGGCACGGCAAGGTACATGTAATCCACGATGTGCTCCGGAATGGGGGTGGCTGCCCACTAGACGCTGCTTAGCCTCGACGGCCATCCCAGGCCGGTCCCTTTGCTCTGAAGCTACTTGTTCATAGGGCGCCAGCACTGGAAGCATGGGCGGGTTGCCGAGAGGCGTCGGTAGCAGCCACACCCGCAGCTGTTTGTGGTGGGTGCCCGCTGGGGAAAGGACGCCGAGCAAGGGACCGGATTCATTGATGGAGTTCTCGACACCTGCAGCCCTTTTGCTTCCCAAAGAGAGGCCGAGCCTGGAACTGCACGCAGCCTATTCTGCACTGCACTGCACCGTTTAAGATTGATCCCAGACTCCGAGTAGCGATCGTCGCCGAGCTATATCTGCGGCGTCGTGTCTTCCAATTCCTGCATCCCGACTTTGACGACTGGCAGTGGGTCTGGGGTTGAGTGCGAGTCCCGTCTCGAGACCAGACAAAACCGCCGTCCGTCCAATCTTGCAGCAGCAGCATCTGGCCTCTTCAATATTGCCATTACTGTACGCGACCGCCCAGGCACGACGAAACGTGGTCATGAACGAGTCGCAGATCCGGCCAGTGACATCCTCGTAGCCCGCAAACCGCTAGGGCTCCCAAGGCGGAAACCACTTGTCCCGTCGCATCTTTCCGCCAAACGTCTCCTGTCCCTCTTCCCGCCGCCAATCCTCGTCCGCCCGCAACCTCAGCCTCACGGCCTCACGTCGCCCGTCTGGACCCTTTTTGCTGCATTTTCTCCGTCAACCAGTCTTGTCCGCCCGTGACTCTGTTCCCCGGCCGGAGACATCGCCAACCGCCGCGCCGGCCTCGCACCGCAGCCTCGGCCCGCGCGTTCTGCAGTTGCAGCTCCAACCGCAATGAACGCTCCGCATCGCCCTGCGGCCCAGCCCGTCGCTCTTCCGCCGCAGCGGCCTCAGGTTGGCATTGAGCGCCTGCCTGCGCGCAACGTCAATTCGGAGCCTCGCGAGTCGATGAATTGCAAGTCGTGCCGGAAGCGAAAGGTGAGTCTGCCTGGCATTGCAGCGCTTCCCCTCCTGCTCCCCTATTTGATATCCACCGTGATTATAAAATACTGTGCGCAAAGCCTCTTTTCTGACACGGCGTGTATCTAACCTTCAATTTATGCATTAGATCAAGTGTAATCGTCTTCGCCCATCTTGCGAAGCGTGTCTGGTGTTTCAATGCCCGTGTGTATACGGTAAGTTCTGCTTCCGCCTCCTTATGGTGGGGTGGAGGGGGGAGAAATGGGGGGATTCCTTCCGAGAGCCACGAACGAGCTCTTGGAGACATCCGCGTCGCGGCAACCCGGTTTTTAAACTTTGGTACAAGTACTCATGCCAATTGGTCCCTTATAGATGCCGTGCCCAAGAAGCGAGGGCCAAAGACTGATGTCTTGGAGGCTCTCCTGAAGAGAGTGGACGGGTTGGAAGCCAAGCTGAAGGAGAAGAACGCCGAAAGCGAACAGCCATCTTCGTCAGAATCGACGACGCAAGAGCCCCAAGCAGCGGAATCAGCGACAAAGAGGCAGCCAGCCGAGCGAGATGCTGCAGAACCTGTTGCTAAGCGACGGGCGACCGAGGACAAGACGACGACGACAACGACTCCTAATGTCACAGAGCTACCGCTTTTTTCTCCACAGACATCGACGACTGGGTGGGTTGCGCCTTGCCTTTATATAGTATTGGCATCTGCTTTAGTGAATACTAATAGAATACTAATCACGACAATAGAGACCCCGCCACACCCTCCGTACAGACAGATGCTCTTCTTGACACCTATTTCAACCGCTTCCACAACAAGCCTTTCCACATCGTGGATGAAACGCTCATCCGGAAACGCATCCAGCTCAATCAGCTCCCGCCCTTTCTGTTCAACGCCATTGCTGCCGTTGCCGCTAGGTATGCCTTTGTCATCACACTCAACGCATCTTCAGCCGTTTTCTAGGCTTCATACTCGTTACTGTGACCAGCTTTCTTACCTCTTATATAGGCATACGCCACATCCCAATGGGTTTCGGGCAGCCGTCAAACTGGGCGATGACTACGCCTCTCGCGCTAGGAGCGCCATCGACATTGATGAGCCTTCCATTGACAATCTCCAAGCAATTGTCTTGTTGGCGATTGCATATACCGCCTCTGGAAAGGGGAGGAAGGCCTTTATGCTAATCAGTACGTACATATCCCCCCCTGCCAGTTAGGCTTCCATAACACATCAAAAAGAATGGCACATCTAACCTTGAATACAGCCAATGCTATTGGCATGATCATGGCGCTCGAGCTACATCGGGAGATGGACCCGCAGGCACAAATTACACCCTTGGAGCGAGAAACTCGAAGGCAGCTCTTCTGGTCATGCTACCTATTAGACCGCTTCTCAGCCTCTGGTTCTAAGCGTCCATCGCTCATCGGCGACGACTGTATTGCTCTCAGACTTCCCTCATGGTCTCCAGTGGTCTCTGGAATGCCCGTGGACGGCGATTTCTTCCTTTGCGGATCCAACCTGCAGTATTTCCAGGGCAGCGGCAAAAAGTCCCAGGGCACTTCGGGCATGCTCATTGACATAACGCGCATCCTAGGTGTAACGAATCGATACCTTGCAGCCGGAGGTGTCAAGGGCGACTCACATTTCCCTTGGCACTCGCTGTCAAATCTATCCAAGATCAGACAAGACTTGGACGTTTGGGCGTCGGGCACAGATGGCGTTTTCGCCACGACAGATGTTCTGTTTGGTCAACCCGACTCAACCGTACTCGTCTTGTGCAAACTAATCTACCATCTCATTCACTGCTTGATCTACAGACCTTTCCTCCCCATCAGCCTCGCCGAGTTAGCCGGAAACGGACAGCACCAGTCATGGCAGATTGAGGCCACCAACATGTGCTTCTTCCACGCAAATGCCATTACGGAGCTGGCAGAAATGGGTAGGCAGATGCAGACCATTGAGTGGCCGTCATTCGTCGGCTACTGCATCTGCACCGCCGGTACCGTTCATATCCACGGCGCACATTACGGCAAGCAAGGCACCAGCGGCGAGATGAGCGCCTTCTCCGCCTCCTCAGATTTCTTATCACGCGAGATGCAGTTCCTGAGCGACCTGCGGTTTACGTGGGCCATTGTTCAGCACCAGCGAGATATGCTGCGACGGCTGTACGAGGCTCATCGAGAGCTGGTCAAGACGCTTACCGCAAGCGCAATGCGATATACCCCCGGCTTCCAGCTCGAAGACTTTTTCGACAGATATTCCAACATTGGAGGGCCCGGCGGACCAACTTTCCATTTCGACACGGCCAATCTTAGTTTGGCGGATGAGCTGGTTGACTACTCCAATGAACCGACTCCCTTGTCTGACGTGCAATCTCCGTGGCCCACGGAAAACAGGCCGAGCCATAAACGCAAGAATACGCCGCAACCTTCCCTCCAGGGCATTCCTCTACCCCTCACTCCTACCATGTCGGTGACGAGCTATCCCCGCCAAACTATGCCAATGCAGTCAGGGTTGATGGCCGCTCCGTCAAATCCTGCAGTTGCTGCCATGGCCGAGATGATGCCCACGCACCTGGATCCTCAACAGCAACAGCAACATCACATGAGCGCCATGCGCAGCTCTGTCGACTCTCATCCAGCCATGGGCGGCTTTGGCCTTTCACATCCTGCTCATCCGGGCCCAGGAGGCATGGCTGCCATGGGCGGCATGGCATTTAGTCCCACATTCACTTACAACCTCGCATCTTCCCAGAACCCATCCAACATTCCTCAGCAGCCAGCCATCAACGATACCAGCGGCGGATTCGACATCATGTTTGGAACAATACCTGCCAGTGCCTATGGCAGTCCTGCGACATGGCAAGCGGGAGTTGGCCAGGCCACTCCGGGCGCGACGGCTCCTAGCCCGAGCAATAAGAGCCACACGGGCAGCACTGGCACGACGGGCGACGAGAAGGATCCTTTTATGAGCTTGTTGGAACAACTTGCCAATGACGAGCAGAGGCAGAACAGTGGGCTGAAGAGCGAGCTCGATTTCTTCTTGTCGGGCACAGCCGGTTCCTCATAACTTGATGGCCGAAAATAAGGGACTACTTTCCACATGTTTTATCCTTGATCTTTGATCATGTCCTTTCTGATTTCTCCTCTCGGATTTGATTTCCACGATGTGATGATATTGAGGCACATGTACATGAATAGCAAGCTCTCTCTCTGCTGGGTAAAAGGGGCAAGAATAATATTTACCAGCCGCAAAGAGGATACGTTGACAAGTTTTATAAGAAAGGGATTCTTCACACCGATTCCAATGAAACATTTGTACAAAAAAAATGATGTTACGTGGGCTGCTGTATGTATTTATATGATGATTGGGGAGCAGGAAGGAGTTGATGTATATATATGACGAGGGTTAGGGGTTTGCATAGCACGCATGTTGAACGGCTTGAAGACATTAATGCCATGCAGTGATTGGCCAGTTAGTTACTTAATGTTAAAAGAAATAATGATATAGCCCTGTACAAAAACTTGTGTGATCTATATGCAGGTAGTACGCGCGTATAACATGCATGCTTAAATCACTCGAATAAAAATAACATCATAAGCAGCACATCATGTCGATATAACTCACATCATGCCTCGTGCTCATGCTCATGCTCATGTTGCAACTTTCCAGCTCCCTCCTCTCTAGGAGACGTCCATCCAGCCGCAGCCTGCACCGCAACAACAAACACTCCCAACACCGCGGCAGCTCGCCACACGCCCCTGATGGCATCTGCGTATCCCTCCACGGCAATCTGTCTCTCCTGCGGCTCCAGCCTCAACAGCTCGCCGCCGTGCCAGACAAGTTCCGGAGACTCGAGCAGTCTATCCACGAGCCGCCTCCTCGCCGGGCCAAGCTCAGCCGTCCCGTCGAGGGCGAGAAACCCCGCGACGAGATCGGACCGCAGGATGCGGTAGAAGATGCCTCCACCGAGGGACGTGCCGAAACTGGCGCCGAAGCCGCGAAAGGTGGCGAAAAGGCTGGTGGTGACGTACTCTGTGTTTGCGTGGCTTAGATGCAGGATGTGCACGAGCGCGTAGTTGATGACGATGCCCGTCACGAAGCCGCTGAAGCAGACGGTGGCGACAAAGACGTACGACGGCGTATATGGGCGCGACAGCTCGGCCAGCGCGTAAAACGTCACGTCGAGGCACAAGATGGACACGAGCAGCGAGGCGTAGTAGGACCCCGCGCGCCGAATGTGCAGCCAGCCGATGAGCAGGCCGCCGAGGGAGAGCGCGACGTTGCTGGCGATGAGGACGGAGCCCGCGGTGGCGGCGGAGCTGCCGCGCACGGCGAGCATGAAGATTGGCGTGTAGAAGATGATGCTCATGCGGCCGGTGAGGAGGCCCAGCTGGGAGAGGCAGGAGAGGAGGATGCCGCGCGAGGAGAGGACGGAGAGGGGGATGATGGGGTGGGACGTGAGGGTGAATTCGACAAGGATGAAGGCGAGGAGGGAGAGCAGGGAGAGGAGGAGGGGGGTGAGGTGGATGTCGCCTGCGAGGGAGGAGAGGAAGAGGACGATGGTGGTGATCTAGATGGTGTTTTAGCATTGTATCTTCGGGAAAGGGGGGGCAACTTACGAGGAGGACTGCGCCGAGGTAGTCTATGTTGGCGAGCTTCTGTCTTATGGAGATGGGTTTCTGTCCATTCTGTTCAGAGGCAGAGGACATGGACGTTGGCAAGCTGAGATAGAGTCCCAAGCCGGCCAGGAGGAGCATCACAGATTGCAGCCAGAAGAGCGGTCTCTGTCAGTCATGAAATTAGCAAAATTTGCATCTCACGAACAAAATCGAAGACCAACGAAAAAAAAAAAACTCACCCATCCAATCACCGGCTGCAACACGCCATAAACCGCCGCCCCCACCGAAACGCCCATCGTATACGCCGTGTTGACAACCCCAATCATGACGCCCCTCCTCCTCTTGCCCGCCAGCTCAATCACAAACACCACCGACATGACGACGACGCCCGCGCCGCCGCAGCCCATGACGACCCTGCCCGCCATGAAAGCGGCAAAGGAATGCGCGCGAGAAGCCAGCAGGCTGCCGAGCGAGAAGAGCACCGCGGTGGGCAGGACGATGGCGCGCGGGGAGAAGGTGGTGGCGAGGCTGCCGGCGAGGGGCGTCAGGGAGGAGCTGGCGATGAGGTAGCTGGTGGTGAACCACATTGTCTGGGAGGGGGAGTGGAGGTCTGCGGCGAGGGAGCCTTGGATCATGGCGAGGCCGGACATGTTTGTTGCTGATGGCTGTGTCAGTGATGATGATGATTATATATATAGTGGGTTAGATACTCACTGTGGAAGAAGATGAGCACAAAGAGGCTCATGGCAATGGACATGCTTCGAGCAAAGCTGATGGTGTGATTTGGCCCGTCCTCTGGGGATCCATCCTGTGTTGCTGTCGCGGCTTGCGGCTGCGATGATGGTGATGCTGCGTAGCCGTTGATGGCGGTGATGTCTGATAGGCCGGATAGCAGAGCCGTTTCCTCCGATGGGTTGGCGGCCGTGACGCCGTGGGAGTTGGCCATGATACGAGGGCTCTGTATCTATGTCTTGCTTCTCAACAGATGTCTTGAGGGAAATTCTTGGCTGCTTGTGAGATGAGTTGTCGCGATGGTGTTTGTGTTTTTTTTTTCTTCACACGATGGTGTGCTCACTGGGGGAGTTACATAATGCGGGGGTCTGTGCCGACTGAGACAAAGGCCATTCTGGACTCGACGACTGGCTATTCATCTACAATTGATTGTGAGTAAAATATCAATTATTTATTATTTTATTTTGTTATAAGCAGATTTTAAACTATGAAAATTCTAGGTGTGTAGGTTGGGCCAACCAGGTTAATGCAGCATACATGAGAATCCAACAGGCTGGTTTGCAGCCATGTAATAGCGCCATGACCAAGCCTCGTTTTTTCCTTCTACCTCATCAAAATACAATTAAAAGACAATATATTCACCACAAATACAAATAAAATCCATATCCTCAAAATTAATACTAACCAAGCCTCTCCTTAAAAAACGTTTCCCCTTTCCATCTCGAGATACATGTGAGAGGCATCTTAGTGTCACAATCATCCACCCAGCTGCTACTACTCCAAATCGAAGGAGTGCAAAGTGTCCGCTTTCTTCAACGGGTACCTTGCAGATTTAGATGCCACTTAGACTAGCCTAAATATTATGTAGTTTTAAGTAGTATATTTGGCCTTTTTTAAAATATATGGGAGATGATTCTCAATCATTGTAGCTGCAACGTTCTCATTCTTCTTGCAAGAACGGCAACGAGTATTCATGAATCGACACTGCAAGTGCTGCTTTATTCACCGAACCTACACAGAGTGGCGTGATAATGCTGAATATGGAAAACTACAGTTACCCAAAACAGTTCTTTTAATTTTTGTACGTCATTTTAAATTATCAGTATTGAACATGACTCAGTTACGGCGTAAACGAACAAAGAGTCTGATTTCCCACCAGCTTCGTAGAGGTTACTACAGTATACACCAAACACAAAACTATACTGAATCAATCCAAGCACAACTGCACAGGGAGCAATAGTCGGCGCCATCTTTAATGCTCCAATCTCCTAGACACAGGCCATGCGGAATCCAAACGCCCCGTGAAAGAAGGAGAGCTTCCGTGGCGTTTTTTAGAGGCCGTCACCACGTGTTTTGCGCATTCCCCTGACCAAGGGGTACTTGCGATTTAAACCAGATTATGTATGTCTGCCGGTAGCGTCCCAAAAGTGAGCACAAGTCCGTCTTCATCAATTCGCCTATTTATCTACATCAGGTGCCAGGGCAATGTCTTTGCAGCATAGCGGGCGATGCTAGCGTGAGAGTCGCAAGCCACAATGAATCCCGTAAGCAGTAGTTGTGCTAGGCAGAATACATGTGATACAACGGTGTTGAAGCAGCCCAAGGAATTCTTTAGAGAAGAAAGAAATCATGAAATAATTTGGGTGAAAGAAATCGATATGTGATGAGATCGCATCTCTAGGATATCACGATTCCAGCTGCAAGGTTGTATTCGTCAACGTAAACTACTGCATAATAGTTTACACAAAACAGCACATACGTACATTGTATATACTGATTCATGTGTGTCGCTGAGGCATACCTGTTGTCGCTAGGCATACTTGTACAGCAAGACCCTTTGGATACCAGTGAAAAGCTCGACACTTTGCCTTGGCAGCTCTACCCAATATGGAGAGTCGTATTGGCAGCACATCCTTGGACCAAACATACTTGTACATAGCACCGCTACCTTCTTCAGCTCATCTCACAACTGGCGTGGTCACCGACCAGTAATATTTTAGTCCCAATGCCTGCCTCAGGAGAAACATGATTTGCGCTTCGTGCTGCTGCTAACGGCAGGAGAGTCCACTTTGGGCGCCGATCCGACATTGACGGTCTTGTTTGGGGAGGCTAATAATATCACCATGGCTAGTCTAATACGGACAGGCCCTGGAGTCCCAGTGCGGCAGATGAGATGCGCCGCAGGATCGACAGAGTTCACGATAGCTGGCCGCTCAGCTCAATCAACAGCAACACGAGGATTCCGGTGACGATGTGCTGCTGAAGATATGGAGCAAGCTAATGGTTAGGCGCTCTGTAGTTTGCGGGGAAATAGAATTGCGAAAAAGAATAGTGGAGCTCAACTCCGAGTCAAGTATTTGCCTTTTTGGTCCAGCTTTGTGAATGTAGTGGACATCAATATCATACTCGAAGACGTACAACTAGCACGCACCAGGAGTGCTCATATCCCCCTAAAATGCATGTCTCAGAGTGATGTGAGCCGCATCATGGACTGTGGATTGAGGCCTGACCGCATACAGCAGCGGCGGGCAATGCCAAATGCAAGTTTGTGCGTGAACATTCTTGGCAAACAATGGCTGGCTCCTATTCGCAACCGGTTGGCCTTTGTCCTATTAGCCATCGCAGCTCTTACTGGACCGGCTTTATTCCCGATTGCACGAACAAGTATGGCGCTCATGTACCGGTACCTGCGAGAGCCACATTCGAAAGGGGGCTGTTACGAGAGCATGGTTCAGCACCCTAAAGACATCGGCGCGCGCCTCGTACGTAGTAGCGCATAAAGATGGGCGAACCGCCTGACGCTGGGATACCTTTGCGGCCCCGTTGACAACGATTCCGGACGGAGATTTACCCGGAAACCTGGAATTGGCCGCAATGACATCTCCAGGTCCTCCAAGTGATCCAAGCTCTGATCCCGTCCCAGATCAAGAAGGGCCAACGTCTTCATATCCCCCGGGGAGGTATACTGATGGAAATGAATGATGGGCAATGCGAGAAAAAGGGAGGCCATGGCCATTGGTTACAAAGCACTCTCCATAGGTCGGCGCAACCAGAGGTGTGTGCCCCCATGTCCAGGCAGCCATATTCCTTATGGTTGCTCTCATCGTCTGCCCGCCGTTCTGCGCGCTGGTGGCGCTCTGGTGGTGGTCAGGGTCCAGCTGAAGCCCACGATGATTTGCTGCGACTGCTGAATGTTGAACCAGGCTGTAGCCGTTGTAACCGTAACAGTAGTAGCAGCGGCAGCAGCGGTAATATGAGTGCTTGTATAGTAGCAACAGCTGTGAGTCGCAGTGCATACGAGAGAGCATTACCAAGTCTCAGGTAGAAACACCCCAGCAGCTATTGTGATGATGGATCTGTGTGTCACCATGTGCAACGATCTATATCGTCTCGCTTTAGGGCCTCTCCTTGGGCTCTCCTCTGCCGCGCCTTTTGCCAGCCGAATATACTGCTTCTGGGGGTAATATCGGCAGCCAAGATCCGATGTTTGTCAGACCCAAAGCGGCGGACCGGACAGGCCACCGAGTTGAAACATGAGAGCAGCTGGCCGACTTGCAACATATACATGTGCATAAGTAGGATGAGTCCTCTGGGAGCAGAGGTCTCTTGGCAAAGGAGTATCTGGCTGTCGGCTACAAGGGTCTCAAACACGCCCAATCTGCACGGGCCGTCATCCCATTACTCGGCCAAGCATAGTGCTACAGTATGCCATCTGGTCGAGGCTGGCGCCACGAATAGCAGCACTGCATACCATCTTGATGCCCTGGCAACCCTGACATCGACGCCTGGATCTCGCCCGACCGGCGGCTGCACGGCGCTGCGCTTTTGGTAAGCGAACAAGGGCCACGATTGGTCCCAAGACGGCGGGATTGGGAAGGGGTCTGCGGAACTGCTAGTATGAGAATGGGCCAGCGCCAGAATCCTCCGTTTCCCGTAATTTGTCTGCGAAATGCTCCCGGCCGTCAAGAAGTTGTCCGACGTTGTCTTTAGCCCGTCATAATTCGAATTAATTACGCATCCCGAGCGTCTCCTCCATCTGGGGTCCCAACGCCATCGGCCACTTTCCAGCACTTGGCCTACAGCAGCGGGGCTCGGCAGCTTCAGCCGCGGGCTTTGTGGAGGAGGCTAGCCATTTGGTCTGATTTGGTTCGCTGCTGCGCTGAAGAATGAGGGTACGGTTGCTGCATTGCACCATCACACTGTATGGAAACAAAAACGAAAAAAAGTGAGAAGAGAAGTGGGTGGAGGCAGAAAGAAGCGGCAGCGCCTTGACCGTTTTTTGGGCTGCAGCATCTGCAGAGGCAGGCGGTAACCACGTCTCGTCTGCGCTTACCGATTGTTCGCAGATGGGGCAACGAGGCACATGTACTCGTACCTTTTCTGTACAAGCAGCGCTCTTCTCTCTTCGCTACACTCACTTGTCTCTTTTCTTGCCGCCTTCACACGCACACACGCCATTTGCATATCATCGTGCATACGCATTGTTCGTACAAGGCAATCAATCTATGCACCCGAGGCCACCCCAAGCAAGGAGAAAGGAGATGCTCCCAAAACGAGTTGCCGTCGGTCCGGCGTTGCGCCACCACGACATAGGCTCGCGTTTATAGGATGGACGCAAAGACCTTTTGGCTAGGCGGTGATTTAGTTTTCAATTTCTTACGAGCTACCAGGGACTACCAGGAACCACCATGCCCTAATTAAATACACGTACAAGGACTTGTATATGGACTGATTTATCATTGATCGATATACCCAGCAAGGTAGGAGACCCCTAAACTTTATAGGATACAAGCAATATCGCCAAAATGCAGCCCTCCCGCAGCTGGCTCTCCAGTGGAACGTTTGGCAGGGCAGGGCAGGGCCATGCTTCAAATCTTCCGTCGGGCAAGGCTTCCTACACGGCATGCTAGGCATCCATGTTTAGAGTCGATGGCGGTAACACTTTGCGTGTAGATCCCTGGATCAGCCATCGAAAAAGCACGCAGTCTCGTGTATGTACATGTACCGGCAAAGAGTGGACATGCAGCGCTTTTATGCGCAGAAACAACTCTCTCACCGCTGGGCTAGGACGTCAGTTTCGTGCATGTATGAGCTGTTTTTCTTTACACGTAACTAGTACTAGTACCTGTATTGCTCCTCGTGCACTTATACAAGTACAAGTAGACTGATGGCTCACAGGGTGCTAGGAGATTTACAAGCAATAGGTGCGGTGTAGATGCAGCACATTCAAATCATCGAATACTGTGTTGCCCTGATTGACAGGACCTTTTTTACGTGTAATCCGGCTGTCATCTCTTCATGAGACACATGAGCCGATCAATCCACGCACTACCTACTGCTTGGCTGCCTACTGCTACCGGTTGAAACGAGCAACGAATGATTGCAATGCACCCAGGCCCTGTAGCCAAGACCATTATGCTCGTATACAATGTCTCTAGGCCTCTGCGATTGGCAGACATGACGGGCTGTTGGCTGCACTCACACTGTCCTCCAACCGGTGAGATCATCTTCATCCTCACATCCTCTCGTCTCCTCGTCTTCCTATTCCTCGTTCCTCATCTTCAGCCTGTGCGGTTGGAAGAAAGTCCCCGACTGCAAGGTGGGAGCAGTGCAGGTACTCGCCAGGTAGCAGATACACGAGCCACCCGCCATTTCGGCGCCCAACTCCACCTGCGTGTCTAAGAGCGGGACGAGCCCCGTGCATTTGCTCGCTACGCCAGCCGAGATGCAGCATGTACGGAGTACGTGGATGCTACCATTGCAAATCTGTGCCTAATAGGAGCGAGCCAGCCGGTGCTGCTTCGGTGCCCTGGCCCTGGCAATGCAGCAGCACCTCTGACAGCCCTTTTCTGAGCCCTCCTTCAGCTCCTGGAGCGAAGAGGGTGCATCATGTCCGGGCTGTCGATTCCGTCATCACCGCTGCTTTGGTTCTGACGTGCGGGTACTCCGCGACTTGTGGTGTACATGTACAGTTGTCTCAGACACAGAAGTCAGGTACAGGTACAGTGCCGCCAGCAACAGCCTCAGTATCACCACACTCAGCTGTCAGTTTCAGTCTGACATTTCAGCGCCATTGGGCCTTTCGTAGCCGTCTTGCCATTTGCCCGCTATCCGCGCGTAGGTTTCTTTTCTCTCATTGTCCTTTTGGGGCATCAGGGCGAGTCAACTATGCATGCAAGGCGGCGCCTTACATTGGCACGATGCGGCACGGGCTCCTCTACCGCCACTCTGTTGGTGTAAGTGGGATGCTCTGGCAATGGGTACATGTAGAAACCAGCAATGCAATGCTCGCCATTGTGTGATGTGTTCGCAGCCCGCATTGACGGGGCTCTGCTGCTGCGCGGCTGCTTGCCATGAACCCCCCGTCGACACAATTTGCTTGTACGCCCACCGTTTCATCATCGTCATGTGCCTCCAGGCCGTATGCGCGGATGGGCTTATACTTGCACAGGACACAGTAGCGCTGCTCAATCTCCTTGCTGGCTTGTCCAATTGCCCGCTGCTAATCCACTTGCTCCTTGTAGAGTAGGCACACGGGAGAGACGACAGATGCTCGCCAAGCTGCGATGGCCTCAGAAGGGCCCGGATGCCGCTGGAAATGAAGGCCGGCGTCTGGATGCGCCTCGCAGGGGCATCTCGCATACCGCCACCAGGACCCCTCTTTGCTGCCGCCGCTCTTTTGCCATATATCGATGCAGGATTGGGTGACAGAAGTGGTTGAACTGGCGGAGCAGCTGCTAGGAATTGCACAGGTCATGGAGTCCACTAACACGCTCTGCACTGTTGAAATCTCTTCCCTCTGTTGCTCTATTAGACCCTGCAGGGAATGTAAAGTTGTGGGAGCAGTAAGGGCAGGTGTGCGTACTTGTAGCGTCATCAGCTCGGTGTCCAAACTGGATGTGGATGCACCAATTGGGGAAGCCCTCGCACATTTTGGTCAGTCTTGGGGAACAAAATTGAAGTGAAACACAATGGCCATGCTGCTTTGCCAACACCATGTCAGCGCACACAGCCCGGAACAGACAAATCTAAGCAACACTAAATCAAATAATAACCGCCGTGTCAGTTGCCTACCGGAACCCGCGCCGCCAGAGTGACGATGCCACTGGAGTACATGGACCATCCACCTCGCCAAAACGGCTGGGCTGCAATACTTCCATGTACCTCCAAGCGCAGCCCGGCGCGGGCGCATCTGCGGTGCCGGGCTTGTACTGGCCAGCCGCTAGCCGGTCCATGTACTGTACAAGCCCTGGACCCAGGTACCCTGCTGGTAGCGCTGGTAGCTCTCGGCAGGTCGCAGGCGCAGGTTCGAGGGCAAGCGCAAGCCCGCCACCTTCAGAGCTGGGGAATCGTCGACCGCATCTGGAGCAATTTTTTTTTTTTGGCTTTGGCTGCAAGTGCGAATCAGATGTGCAAAGCACGACTCAACTTGCAGGAGCCATTGAAGTTTAGCCTTGCCCTCGAATTCTACCTCACCTCTAAACCTCTCTTCTGCTGAGACATATAGAACTTCTCCTCCTCGCATCTTCGTCTTCCAAAACTGCGCAGATTGGGCGGTGGACTGACTACTGACGGCGATGCCCTTGAGGCTGCAGAAGCAACGTTTCTGCCAATAGTGCCTGCATCAGCAGCCAAAACACTCGTCCAGGGTGCCCTCCTCCCCAAAAGACCCAATCTCACCACCTGGGATAATCACAGTCTCCTTTCTACCGGGCCAGGGAGTCAGCCGCCACCTCGGGCTGGCCTGGTCGGACACCACGAGCACGGCCCTTGCCGACTGGCCTCGCGTATATCCTCGTGCAACTCCCGGCCTGCTGCCGCGGCACCGCTCAGGCTTGGAGACTCTTGGCCTTGCAAGATCCCTCATCTTGCTCGCCGCTGCTCCATACTGTAAGCTCCTCTTGCGGCCGTCCTGCAGCATCTCCAAGCCAGACGACACCCGAGATCTAGATTCAAGCCCCCCGGCGGCGCGAGGCAATGGCAAACTCCGCATCAGAGCCGGATAGCTAGCTTCTTGCGACTTCCTCTCCTTTCTTGGCTTTGTCGGATGTTTGACTATCGTTGGCCTTTTGCCCACATCCAAGAGGGCTCCTCCTCTGCCAACCTTCTCTTTGCTTTGCCTGATTCGGACTGCGATCTGGGCTTTCGACTACATCTCACTCATCCGAATACTACCCAATGCCCTCGACATTGTCGCCATGGACCCGGATTCAGACTCAGAACCTGGTGGTTCGATGGCGAATCGTGGACCTGCCGTCTTGGCCGTCACAGCAGCTACACTGGTTCTTGCCTCGATTTTCGTCTTCGCTCGCATGATATCTCGGTACTTTATTGTCAAACGGTTTACCTGGGATGATAGGATCATTCTCCTGTCGTGGCTCATTTCTTTCTTTTTGTCTTTTACCATCTGCTTTGGCGTTTCCAAAGGACTCGGCAAACACGACATCGATATCCCTCCAGAGCAGATCCCTACACTCCGTCGCTGTGAATATGTCTTCTCTATCCTTTATGTACGTGTCCTCCCCCCCTGTTTGTCGTCTGCTTCGTGTCGTCTGCTTGAGAGAATGGGCTTGCTGATTATACTAGAATCCGGCGTTGATGGCTACGAAAACGAGTATTCTCATATTCTATCTGCGCCTGACTCAAAACACCCAAATGGTTCTCCGATTTGCCTCCTGGCTCATCCTCGTCATTGTAAATATTGCTGGCGTTGTCCTTACGTTTATGAATATCTTTCAGTGTACACCGGTACAAGCTGCTTGGAACGCAAATTACAACGGTCCAACAAAGTGTATTCCTCTGCTTACCGAATTCATCTGCTCCTCTCCCGTCAACATCGTTACGGATCTTGCCATTCTCGCACTTCCTATTCCTGTCCTCACCGGCATGCGGCTACCCTCGCGGCAAAAGACTATTCTTGTCATTACTTTTACTCTTGGTATCTTCGTTGCTGTTGTGGATGTCGTCCGAATCTACTACCTTCAGCAGGCCATTGCCGACGCTCCTACCGGATCCATCACCGATCCCAGCTCGAGATTTGGCGGCCAAGCCGACTTTGCCTACAACGCCTCGCTGGCGCTGATGTGGAGTGCTGTCGAGGTCAATGTCGGCACCACCTGCGCTTGCATCCCGACTCTGAAGCCCCTGGTCCTTCGGCTTCTGCCTTCCATGCTTTACAAACCTAGCGGCCACGGGACCAGGCATAATAACCCCCATACAAGCAGCGAAAAGAGCCGACAAGCCTCTGAAAACCCGACGCCAGGCAACAACAACAGCAATAACAATAACAATACCTCACCAGGAGTTGCCAAACCAGAGCCAGTTGCTAGGGGCGCCCTTGGAGGTCGATACTACGATTGCCCTGGTCCGGATGCACCCATGAGTGCCATGGAATTCTTGACCACCCCCGATATGGCCTCCTTTGGAGGAACGGCCAATGCTTCTGCCAACCGCTCCCGCACTACTAACACGGTCTCGACAGACCACTCTTATGAAAACGGCATCTATTTTGGCTTCGTCAACATGACCAAGCCTAAGAGCATGCTCCGAGCTAATAAACGAGAATCATGGAAATACTGCACAATAGTGGCTATCCTCTTCTTTTTGTGGGGGATTTCGTATGGTTTGCTTAACACGCTTAATAATGCAATTGCCACAGTAAACGATATGAGTACAGCTCAGACGATTGGCCTAACGAGCGCGTATTTTGGCGGAGGCTACTTCTTTGGTCCTCTTCTTGTTGGCGAATGGATTCTGCGGCGAGACGAACATAGTCGATTCAAGCGTCATCGAGAAAATAACGACGAAAGTATTGGGGGTTACAAGGCGACGTTCATCACCGGCTTGTGCATTTACGGCACGGGCACCATCATCTTTTGGCCGTCAGCTGTAACCAATTCCTTTGGCGGGTTCATGATCAGTAGCTTTGTCGTTGGTTTTGGGCTTTCAGTCCTCGAAGTTGCCGCCAATTCCTTCATGGTGCTCTGCGGGCCCCCGCAGTATGGAGAAGCTCGCCTAATGCTGGCACAAGCGGTGCAGGCCGTGGGCAGCGTACTCAGTGGCCTCCTAGCCCAAAAGGTCTTCTTCACTTCTCTCAATGGCGTCCAATCGAGCAGCCAGAGCAACAGCACTACGCTCCTTAATGTTCAGTGGACGTACCTTGGCATTACCCTGCTTTGCGTTGTGCTCGGACTGTTTTTCTATTACATGCCGTTACCCGAGGTTAGTGACAGCGAACTTGAGGAGTCAACCAAGCAGCTGCCTGTGGACCCGTGTAAGAAGAGTATCGGTGGCCTGCAGCTGCGAACCGTCAGTCTCATCTTGGCCGTTCTAGCCCAGTATTTATACGTTGGGGCCCAAGAGAGCAACAGCACTTTCTTCAACAGTCTCATCATCTCCATCTTGCCCGGCCAGCCCAGGTCCGGCATGATTGCCGCCGGCGGCAAGGCTATTGGAATCAATGCTGCTGATCCAGACCAACCTCCCGGGCTCAATCTCTCTCTTTCGGACTATTTGACGGTTGGGCACACGGCATTTGCCATTTCACGATTTGCCACCACATATCTCATTTACTTATCTGTCAAGAATCCTCGGCTTCCTCAGCCACGAACCATTCTCAGCTTCAGCATCATCATCTGCTTCATATCCGCTCTCCTTTGTGTTGTTTTACGACCTTCTAATACCAATTTATTGTTTATCCCTGCTTGCTTGTTTTTCTTTGCTGAGGGCCCAATATGGCCTCTTATTTTCGCCATCGGCATGCGTGGCCAGGGAAGAAGAACGAAGCGAGCGGCCGCTTTCATCACGATGGGAGGATCTGGTCCTCTGTTTTTCCCATTCATCATGTATGGTATCATCCTACGCGGCGGTTCGGTGCAGCAGGCATTTATACTCCTCGTGGCGATGCAAGTGGTCATGATGGCCCTGCCAGTTTTCCTGACCTACGTAAAGGATGCCCGACTGATGGTTGATCCACGTCCACCCCGCCGCGCACCGATGAATAGAGGCGAGCGCCCCACAGATGAGGTGCTTGCTGACGTCAACGCAGAACCTCGCGGTACAGACTCTGTTACTATAACAACTGATTTTTATAGAGAACCCGGAGCTGTGGAAAAGGTAGAAAAGCCCCAGCGCGGATTCATTGGCATGGTATCTAAAGGTCTGGGCGCAAAGTTGCATGGCTCTCGGCGCAAATCTTCACCAACTCTCGAAGTAGAACATAGCGAGGGCAGTTTGGATGACTAGAAGTGATGTTCTCGGTTTCTCCTTTCCCTTTTGTCTTTTCTTGGATATTATTCTTGGGACGCATATATCGCGAATATGTTTGCTGAGGTCCTAAAGTTTTTCAGTACTGGTTGGTTTTGTCTGGTGTTTGGCGATGGCTGGCTTGGTTTTACATTATACCCATTTCAAACGGAGGCTGGTTTTGGATATCGTCTGTGGGAATACAGACTAGTAGCATTTATAAAAAAAAGGGACCGGTTTTATACTTTAGCTCGGCGTGCTCATCAGATGAGGACAGTGTAGATAGTGTAATTATTGCACACATATTCATCCATTTCAAATGAAAACTACTTATGATGGCGTGATATCTCGCCTCTCCTTCCAAAGCAAATTGACTGGGGTATATGAGAGTTGCATCATATCCTAATCACCAGACGGACTTGATTTCGTCCTCAATTGATGCAAAGACTTGGACTCCTCGCCTTCCCAGCGCCGTTGCGATCCCTACTGCCCGAGCCCCTACATGGCGCATTCTCTTATACCCTTCACCATTATGCACTCCCCCAACCCCAATGATTTCCAAGTGAGCTAGCCGAGGATCTTGGTCGAATCTGCGTCGAAGGGTTGCCACGTTACCCAGAGCAAGAGGGTGAAGAGGAGGCCCGGCCATACCGCCAATGCCTTCTCCCGGAAGAATCTTTTGATAATCGCCAGAAGTCTCAAGAGAATCGAGCAGAATGCACGATCCGAGAGTGTTTGTCGCGGTGAGGAAGCTAAGTTTGGAGGCTGAGATGGTGTTGGAGGTGGAGGTGGTGCTAAGAAGAGAGGAAATGAGGGAGTCGAATTGGCCGGCGTGAGTGTAAGGCGGGATCTTAATACCGATGGGTATGGATGTATCGGAAGGGAGGGCGTCGAAGTAGGAGGTTAATGAGGTGGGGGAGTATGCTGGTGGGGGGAGGTTCGGGATGTTTGGACAGGAGAGGTTGATTTCCATGGCTAGGGGGGAAGAGGCAGGATGGTGAGGTGGAGAATGTTTGGATGAGATTGTGGCAGGTTGATATTTCGGCGGGGGAGCCGGTGACGCTGATGATGATTGTTTTGGGAGGGGAAGAAGAAGTTGTCACGGTAGATGCCAAGGAGGAGATGATGGAAAGGTATTGCGATAGGGGTAGAGGGCTATAGCCGAGTGTGTTGAGCGTAGCAACCGGTGGCACATTTGCTGCGTTGTCTTTGACATCGGACTCGGAGTCCTCTGGCGGCCCGGAAAAGGTTCCCGGAGTAGCCTTTCCCGTTGCCGGGTCGAAGAAGGCGTAGCGGTGCGAATCGGCGGCGTGCGGGAACCCGTCGATGAGGCTCGTCCGGGTAGTGACGGCGCCGGTGGAGGGGCAGAGGAGGAGGTCGTGGAGGTGGGACTCGGTGGTGGCCCAGGGGGAGGCGGTGTTGAGGAGGGGTGGGTGGAAGGAGAGGTTTGGTGGCATTTTTTTTTTTTTTTTTTTTTTTTGAACAGGTGATTATTTGAATGTTCTTTGTTTGCTGAGTACAGCTTATATATTTCTGTTTTCGGCAAGTGGAAAGTTCGCTCGAAGGATTTCTTGTGCGATGCGATATAATGAGACAAAAAAAGAACAAAAACGTGGGGATGGGAAAACTTCCCGAGAAGATACGCCCCACATTAATAAAACGGTCCGTCCCGCGTAAGCGAACCGAAGAACGTTGTTCAAATAGGAAAGCATCCGAGTAATGTATATGTATGTACTGTACTTTGTACTAACGTACCGCTTTTGCGAAGCAATCTGGTGACTCAAGACAAAGGGGGCATTAAACAGCTCTTCACATCTTGGTTTGCTTCACCTCTACCCCACACATTATAAGAACTAGAAGCCTGAGGTTTTTTTTCCCCCGCAGTCGGAAGCGGTTTCCAAGAGGGGCAGGTTCTTTGAGGCAGGTTGTACCCTCCCCCCGTAGTGTAGTGGGCAGTTAGTTGAGATGTGTGAGTGTAAAGTAAGCATTTATAATCTTCATGTAACTACTAACTAGTATGCTTTACTACTAATTAGTATGCTTTTCTTTTTAAGCGAGCGAGACAAAATTTATACCCCCCCCGATTTTTACATAATGCGTGGCGGATGGAAGGAACGGATATTGAAGGCTAATTTTCCCCTCTAGTCTCTCTCTCCTCCCTCGGCATAGAGACTGGTTTTTTTGCATATGAATGACCTTGTTCCCCTCACTGGTTTTGCTCTTATTGAAAGTTTTTGCTTTTTCTATGTGTTTCACTGCGTTTTCTATCACACTATTGTCTTAACTTTACAACTGACGAGTTCTATTCTATACGCTCGACGATATTAGCTACTCATGTTCCAAATCATACTTCAATCTCAACAAAGCGGTTCAACTATAACCCGATCCTTGAGTCTCAAGAAGCAAAGATGCGAAACACAGGGAAAAAAAGGTTACTCTTGAACCATCTACACCATCACGCGGCGAACAGCAAAAAAAAGGGTTAGAGAATGCTAATGTTTATCGTCATACATACAGGCCTTGTTCGTTCATCAAGAAGAAGAAAAAAAGAAGAAATTATATACAGGTGGATATAGGATCGGGGTACAATATATATGTCTTTGAGGAAAAGAAGAAAGGTGAGTGTGAAAATGCAACTCGCCCTCCAATACAAGAAAAAGGAAAAAGAAAAATGAGCCAGTTTCGAAACCCATTTTTATAATAAGAAAAATGCTTGCAGACATGTCGAAACCAAAAATGCACTTTTTTTAAAACAACTCAGATCGAGAGACATCTGGAAACCCATAACCTTAAAAAGCAAACAATGCAATAAAACAGAAAAGAAAAAAGAAGAGCATTATATCGAAAACATTTACCAACCAAATTGTTCACAGTGGAGTTCTACTCCAGGACCGTCAGATCGTATGCACGCCGCGGTGGTGTTACGGACTTGTGTCATGAGGCCCTCAGGTCCGCATCCCAGAACCAGGACACGCTGCTCTACTGGAGTCTGCTCAATCTCAGCTCGGATCAAAGCAGGGATATCTGGCTTGCCACTCTTGACGGAATTGTCATAGGCGTTTGACGGTACTGATTCTGCTTCTTCTGCAGTCGACTCTCCCGAAGATGCTGAACCGGCAGATGTCAAGGGCTGAGCTGTTACGGCAGGGGTCGCCTTTTCGGCATCGGTTTCGGAGGATGCTGTGGTGGGTACTGATCCTATGCGAATTTCTCCGTCTGTCTTTTCTGCCGACGATCGGGTAACGTAGACTTCGAGCTGCACGCGGGGATCTTTGGCAAGGGTTTCGAGGTGAGTAGCAAACCAATTAAGGTGGCCTGTTCATGTCTTTGTTAGCTCATTGTGATTTTATCTTTTAGGGCAAAGATATGTTGACTCACTCCTATGTTTGACCATCAAGATGAAGACAATCTTCTTGTCTTGTTGCTCAGGGGACATGTTCTTGAGCATGTTGAGCGCCATTCCAAAAGTAAAGGTCGAGCCACTTCCACCTGCAACCAAGACAACTCTCTCGTACTCGGAGGCATCAGGCAGGGTACCATAGGCTCCTTCAACTGAGGCCTTGACGGTCACACCAGGGTTCTTGACGGCGTATCGATACAGATCCTGAGTGAAACCATCATGGGAGTTGACAACAAACTCCATGGGCTCCATGTTTGCAATTGTGAAGGGGTGGGTCTCGCTGAGTCGGACGGACGGGATCCAAAGGAAGCAGTGTTGTCCAGAAACGGCGCCCAAGGGAGCCTTTTTGAGCGTCACTCGAGTGGCGCCGTTTGGCAGAGGCGTAAGGGTAGCAGTGTTGTTGACGCTGTATACCAACAGGCGAGTTACGCGAACAAGTCGGTCAAGCACCCAGACGCTAGCGACAGCAATGACAACAAAGACGATCCTCTTGCCGAACATTGGCTGATGAAGGCCTACCATGACAATGGCGATGATCCAGCAGCTCATGTGGACATAGTAGAAGAGTTCGTACCACCACCGACGAATGACGGCACCTGCGAATCCAACAATGACAAAGGACAAGCCGGCAATCTCGCCATAAATCACGCTCTCTTCCCGAAGGATGGAGGCTCTTCCCATGGCCGTGAAGTATTTGGTGTAGCAAGAGGCGTGGATGATGACAAAGCTAATGCACATGTAGCCGGCGATTTGATGCAAGATGTTGAGACGTTCGTAAGACCAGGCTGTGAGGAATGCCAGGGGGGTGTTTTTCAAGGCGAGAAAGATGAGCAAGGTTAAATTCGCAAGGGCCATCCTATTTTTTGTTGATATACATCGTCAGCTTGTTGAACGAAGAACACAAGACGGCAAGTCCTCTAAAGGGCTTCGAGGAGGCATTTCTATCTTACCATGCGGCTCGCCCACCCATGGTACCGGTGAGGCCAATGACGGGATTGTTAATGTTTGTAAAGGCGAGGGCAATGTTGATGACAACATAAAGCGAAACTAGGATGGCGTGTCCTCGAGAAGGCAAGCCGGGTGCTGTGTGAAGAAGAACATGTCGCGGTTTCCTATCCTCTTGTCTTAGCCTCTTTTTACTACGAAGTGAGTTGATACCACCCCAAAGGTTTGATGAAATTTCTTCTTACCGAGACAATGCAGCAAGTGCCGATACTCCTTTCTTCCCAATATTGGTCTTCTGCGCAAGTCGTCGTCCAAGATGAAAGACGATGGGTATCAAGGCGAGGCCTCCCACAGCACCGACAAATGTGTACATCCGCTCATGGTTGATGTCCTCGCTCCGCATGAGAGCTGCGGCGTGGCTGGACATTTTTTTCGACGGTTTTGTTGATGTGAAGCAAAATCGATTCGGCTAAAGGATAGAGTCGAAGACAGTTCAGGGTATTGCCGCAAGATCGAAGACAATGTCTTTGCTTCTATAAATCACTTGAAACCGACAGTGATTAACGGCAAGGATGTGATGAGAAGAGAGAAGGAAGAAGAGAGAAGGAAGAAGAGAAAAGATGAAGATGATGGATGACTAGTGATGAGGCAAGCAAAGATTGGAATCTTGCTGTGAATAAGTGGGTGAGTGCAGATGCAAAAGAGTTTTCGATGGAACAGTCCAGGGGACGTCTTCTATATGTCCTTTCTGACAAACAACAAGACAATCTTATCAGCAACAGGGAACCCAAGAAGAGGCATCAGCCCGCTTACCGTCCAAACGTCTTATCTACACCAAGCATGCAGGTGAATAAGGATCTTCCCGAAATTCTAGATTTTCTATTTTTACCCTCCGAGGTGTGGATAATTCGCAAAAAAAATCAGACCATGCAAGCCTTGTTCTTGTTCTTAGCCTTGCAAAAAGATATCGAAAAAGATCGCCCACCCATGCAAACAAGAAGACAAGAAAAAGCACGGTTCCAAGGCTGAGGCAGAATCTTGGGGGATAGAGATTGCGACTTTGGATGGTAATATCAGCCGTTTCAAACGGGAAGGTAATTTGTCATTCGTTCCGCCGTCGACGTCGTGTTATTTTTTCGACGACTTTCTGATGCCCTGGTGGTTCCTGCTTTGATAATGCCTGTCAGACATGTGTTACCCCGGCCCCGACGGCGCGGGCAAATAAGTTGATTACCTACTGTTTTTTTCCTTTCCTTTTTCTGAGAGACAAGTATAATTTATACTTTTCTCAACGTTTGAAACTGAGATTTCATAAAGCCTTTGATCAGGGGGAAACCAGGAGAAAGCATAGGGGGGAGTGAGGGCATATTCCGCCTTTATGTTTCTCCTTCGTCGAGTAACCATTCTTCTCCTCGTCTTTCCCCCCCTGTGTTTTAGTTTTAGGCTTTCTCATACACCCACCTTCTTCTTCGACAAGACGTTGGGAAGCCTCGGGGACAAATCCATGCAAGTCGCGTGTGAAGACGACCCAAACAGGGACGGCCATCCGAAGATCCTTTGGCTCGAATACATCGAGACGTTGGGTCCAGAGCCCCGGTAGTTCTAAGCAAGTTTGATGCCACTACGACTACAAACGGATGGCCTCCCTCCGCTTTTTTGGATAAAATGATACCGTGGAGAATGTCGACATCGAAAATCCCTCCACTCCTGTCGTCAGGCATCCACGACAAACCGTCCAACAATCCTCCCAGATAAGTTTAATCTCCTCTGCCCTTACTAGTATCAAGGTCCGGCGAAGCCACTTCCAATGTCACTTACTGATAATCACAAGATCTCTGTGGCCTTTAGTTCAGTGTAATGTCATCTCTTGCGAGAAAGAGGCAAGAGGTTACACAATAATAGACCATATCCCACAGTACCCGTCTATTAGTAAGACGACTGAAACTTGGTATAATACGTGTAACATGCCCTGCTTACTTCCACCTTCCATGGAATTTCTCTATTTTTGTTCCACGGACACCAGCCTCCATCGACAGTACTCCACAGCCACAGAACTGCATGTCGATGAAGAGGAATGCGGGGGGAAATGTTGACTCAATCATTTTTATTGCGATGCATCGTTGAGTCGTCTATTGAGGACCTGGGGAACGGGCCGACTAATACAAAACGACCAGAATAAGGCCGTTCGGAGGGTTTTTTATGTAATGCGTGCGCCGAATCAGTTCATCCAGCCAAAACGGCAAAGTGGGCAGGGTTGGGAAGAAAGTCGAGACGCTGCACGACAATCCTTACCCCCCCTTTTGGTCAAGAGCCGTCATTAGCTTGCTCTGCCTATCGCAAAGATTGTGACAAGGTTTGCCCCAACGTGAAAAGAAGAGAAGAAGAAAGAAATTTTAGACGCCGCATTAACTTGCTCATCTCTTATGCCTAAAGAGGCAGGCCAGAAGCCCCATCTTGCTAGCTTGCAATACTGATGGAAACGAAATGCTGCCACCAACTTTGCAAGTTTCCAAAACATTAAGAGGGTGTATTGTTCAGTTGTTTTGTCAGTTATGACTCTCGACATAAATTGACTTTGTTGATGGTCCGAGTCTCATTGGTCTAAAGCCATCCGTGTACCCGAGAACAAGCTCCCGCGAGGCGTCATGATTCGAATTTAGCCTCGGGCCGGCACCTATTTTGACGGAAAAGCTTGGCGAGCTGCCATGTCGAAATCTGCCGTGCAAAGCTGGCACTGGCTAATATTGCGTATGTGAAGCCTAGAGCTAGAGGTACACTTGTTGGTATCTCACGTCGGCTTTTACCGTGTGTGCGGCGTCGGCTGAAACTAACGTGCCGATGACTTATACCAAACGCCCTCTTGACCGGGGGGCCCGACCTTGTGTCTCTTCTTGGAACTGTGTGTACTTGACTAGTCCATGGACTACATGGTTAGTTGGCTCATGAATCAGATAAGCATCTCAGTAGTACAGTATAGCCTCGGCATACATGATACAGGCAAGGGATGTACGTACCGGCCCCCAGCAATGCGGCGAAGATTTCAAATACCACCACTGCCACGATAGTCCACAGAGGACGGCCTGCCATTCGTCGGATGAACTGATGCTCGCAGTCGCCGGTCCATGCGACCACTTGGCGCTGACTGCGTGGGCATCCCGGCAGAATCAACGGCACTGCAGCAGCCCAACTGAGTAAGAGGCCCGTCGGCAGTAGATGCAGATCTGACAGGAACAGGGCTAGTCCCCAGGCGTTGTACCCAAATATAGGCTGTTCGGCAGCGTCGAGAGCCAAGCAGCTGCGAATCGAGATTGGACGTTGTGTCTCACCGGCACGGCCTGTGGTGGTCGGGACAACTGTGCCGCAGCCCTACCGAGACGCTCATGACACGGCCTTGACGCAGCTTAGGCGACATACTTGCGCCGTGCTCCGCAGATGGTAGACGTTGGGACGTGGTGTCGGCGTAGTATCGCATCGTATCTCGCGGCGGTTTTGGTCCTAGCACGCGATCTCTGCCCAGGTAGCATCAACACGTGCGAACATCCCTGGATGGCCAAGTCGTAAGCGCAGCGAAATATTCCGTGACTGGCGATACGCCCCGTTGGCACCTGCTCAGGCCAGCAATACGACTGCTTTCGACTGAGCGACATGCCGCGAAGCCAGCAGCGCTCGAGTCCTGCTGTCTCGGGGCATCGGCTCTTCTCCCTCTTCTCCCCGCGTATTCTTCCCCAGACTTGCTGCTCGATGATGTCGTCGGCCACCCTCTGCGCAACGGGTAAAAGTGAATGCCCGAGCCAAGACTCACGAGCGTTTGACAGGCGGAGCGCCTCGCCAATCAAGGCCTCGTCCGCCGCCGTGGGTTGCATTGGATTCGGCCCTGTCGAGAAATGGGTGGGCGGTGCTGCATAAGTGCAGGTGTTTTACAGCGAGAAGAGTGCGAGCACGGCCGTATACACGTATACAACGGAGAATTACCTCGAAACAGGTATCCATGTCCCGTGCACGAGACAAGTGAGTGCTGAGTACACGTAGATGCCTAATAGGCCTGATGGGTGCTGCTGACTGGGCTTACAGTATAGCAGTCAGTTGGGACTTCTTGACCAGCAATATCCCACATGCTGCTCCATCCGTGGCGAAATAGTAATAAATAGTAGTAATACAACGCAGTCCCGCTAGAATCAGAATTGCAGGTGCAGGCCTGCCCTTCTTACCTCCCACTCTTGTCGCCAGTTCTACCAATCACCAGCGTTTCTCGCAGTGTCTTGCCAGAACTCGCGCAGTACCGGCCAGCTACTTGCGCCTTATCAATCGCGCTTACTGCATCTGGGCAATGCATAGAGGCAAAGAGGGTTACATTGCGACGAAATAGTGGTACCGCCAAGGTACCAGTATATCAAGTCCTAGACAGGTGGTAATCTTTGTGGTTCGAGTATACCTTATATTTGGAACAATTCGGGCCTGACTATGTGCTTCAGGGCGTGCTCTCTTTGGTGATGGACGCCAATACTACTACCATCTTTGATTCCAATCGTCTGGTTTCATGATGCGATTGTTGAGGGCTCTGAAGAGAAAAAGTAATATTGCTGCCATTTGCCCTCAAGAGGAAGGAAAAGGAAGAGGAGAAAGAAAGTAGAGAGAAACGCGCTGAACGCACAGCAGGATAAAAAGGGCAAAAAAGAAGAATAACCCCCCGGCGGGGATCGAACCCGCAATCTCAAGATTAGAAGTCTTGCGCCTTAGCCCTTAGGCCACGGGGGCTTTGTGTCAGCGAGATCACTAACAAGTTGCTGTGCGAGAACGTGTCTAAAACTTCTAATGTTGGTTCGAGTCCGGCAGGGGCCGTTTTTTACCCCATTGTTGTTAGTTTTACTACTACCTACAACGGGCGCTTATTGATCCTATTGCCTTGATGAGGAAATGATGTTCTCATTTTCCTCGGTTTCTTGTGTTTCGCCAAGTGATTCGGCTGCTATCTAGCTGAAATGCGGTGGTCTTGTTAAGCTGAGCCAGCTTACTATTCGTTACCCATTTCCAGGGCTCCTTTCTCATTAGGAAGAAGATAATTTTCCGTCGAGTCATTCCGTTCTGCAACCAAACACTTGCTCTCTTCTTACCTAGTACCCAAGGTTGGTATACATCGATGCTACGTAGTGCAGACAAGATAACAACGCGCAGCTGTAAACATCTCCTTGACCCTTTTCCACTCTGCTCCGAACTGACGGTTCCATGTGCAAGGATCCATCCCCTTTCTCCTGCCGCATATGTCGTGTGTAACCACGCAGAATGCAAGGCGAGTGGGCATGAGGTCGCGAGAGATAACCGTGTTCGATTAGCATCAATTTATTTATATTTTTCCCTTGTTTGCATGTGGAAGGTGTTATTTCTCCCGCCTGGTGGAGCGCAGCCGCTCGCATATGCACAAGTCTTTAAAAGCTTAAAGGTATTATTCAGCTACCCTATAAATACTAGTAAGTGCTCATCCTCTGATGCCATTTGTGCGGCGCATGATGATTTACAAGTTGTTTATATAATCATACGGAGGAATATATTTTCCATTATAGTTGTCAATTTGTCCATGTGCTTGTATATATCCACTCTTCCAACATAATCCCCCAATCCGGGAGTATCTATGCAATCGCTTACTAGGCTGGTGAACGGTCAACTCCGAATCTATTTTTAACTGTTCAGTCTCCTTTCAATCTCCTGAAAACGAAAATCTCCTACTGGACTACAGAAACTATTTCTCCAAATTTTAATTGCACCATGGAGAAACATCTCCATTGCACCGTTTGTTGACCTCTCAAGACTACGTAGAACTCAATCCCACTAAACGTGACGAGATTGGTGTTAGGGAATGTCTTAGCTTTATCCAAAGGACATGTTGAAGTTTCAAATCTTCATCAATCAAGCCTAAACAGAACCTTGTCGTCTATTACTTCTATTTCCTATAGTACTCTCTCAAATTTCCACAACCTTCTTTATGTCTAAGCCGCGACTCTGTGTGAGGCCCCTAGACCTCAACCTTATCATTGTGCGACCTCGACATCTGTCTCAAGTTCCCACAGCCTTCTTTATGTCTAAGCCGTGAATCGTTGCGTGGCCCCGACAACTTATCCCTACACAATCTTCGCATCCCCGCAAGGTACTTCTCATCCCGTGCATCAACAACACATTCTTCATACAGTTTGCCCGCCTCTCTCCACTCTTCTAGTCTCCTGTGACATTCGGCCCGGTAGAATTTAATCTTGCGGTCAATTTTCACCATTCCTTCTGCCACTGCAAGCGAACTGGCGTCATTAGCTTCATCTAAAGCCTTTTCTACCTTGGACGGATGCATGTTCAAGTATCTCTTGCAAGCGTTCAAGTGCTTTTCGATGCGAGCACGAATCCATTCGATGTCGTCTTCACCAGGCTTGAATAGCCTATCGAAAATCTCCGGAGATGGATTCATCGGCTAGTGTGATATGCCTTCTGTATTTGACTGGGCAAATTCGATGAGAAGAGAAAAATCGCTGTTTCTTCTAGCAGCTCTTGAGCTGAATCCTTTGCTGCCGCTTGTTTATGTATGTTTGTAAGCTTATAAGTCTCGTATATGTACTCCTACCTGGTAAAGAATGCAGTCTTTGAATAATTACCTTGTCTGCAATTTGTCTTGATAATTTGTTATTTATGGCAACTCCTAAACTCTTTGAGTGATGGATTTACAAACTTTACCAAACAAAGACCTTCCGCAAAGCTCTCAAGGGAATTTTTCCTCAAAGAAATGTCCTGTTCAATTTATAGCCACAGTATCGCCAGCAGCAGACAATCACAAATTATTAGTGTAGGCACAGTACAAAGCAAACAAGGAAGAGATGGTACGAAAATAGCAGCGCTGGAGCTGTCATTTTCTTTGACCGACCAACGTTGTTATGGAGAACGTCTATCATTGTTTGCATAGGCTGTTTCGCATTGAACGTGAGCAGTATTTTCTGCGTAGTATCTCTACATTTATTCGGGCACAAGTTCTGGGCGTGACAAACCTCTGCGTTTCTGAGGGAGGGGCGTGCCAAGAGCCTCTACTGTGATTATATGTATAAATGGAAATAGACTTCATGGCTCAATCAACTCTCAAACACTCGTCATGTATTGTTAGGAAGATATAAACTCAAAAACACCACAGGCTGCATCAGCGCAACATGATACTATCCCTCTTCTTCCCCCCCCCATGCTCATTCACCATTTCACAACCTTCTTAATGGCTGGGCCCGCAAATTCCTGCGTAGCCTCCAGGCCTCGGCTTTATCTTTACATAACTTCGAGACCTTGTCTTCGCATAATATTTCCATCCTTAAAAGCCACTCCTCATCATCCTTTGTAACGACATTGCACCGTTTGTACAGCCCATAAGCCTGCTCCAACATGCCTAGTCTCATGTAGCACTCCGCCTTGTAAAACCTGATCCTGCGTTCGATATCCATCGCAAGTTCACTGGCTATTTTGGCGTGTTCCAAGGCTTTATTGACCCTAAAAGAGTATGCACCCAGATTCCATTTGCAGGCTTCCAAATGCTCTTTGATGGGACTCGGAATCCCTTTCAGATCGTCTTCATCAGATTTGGGTGGCATATCGGAAATCCCTGGAGCTGGATCTGTCTGCTCTGAAGGAGGCTGGTCTGATTACGCCTCCTATATTTGGCTGGATACTTTTGATTGGAAAAGAAGATCGCGATTTTGTTTAAGAGCCCCTGAGCTGAATCCACCACTGCGACTTCTTCGAGGTGTTTATGGGTTTATGGGGCTCGTATACGCGTTCTTCATGAAATGCAAATTTTAGAATCCTTTTGGCTATTTCCTGAAAACCTTTGAGATTTGTGGCTACTCAGTCGTTTTAAAGTGTCTAGAAACCTTTTTTCACTGGGTAGTTACGCAAAGACCAGCGGGTCACTTCCCAACGACATATCCTGTTCAATTCACAGCCACAGACTCGCCACCAGTATACGATTATGAACACAAGGTGTAATCCAGGAAAAATTAAAGGAGAAAGATTAATGTAGTACAAATCCAGCTGTACTGGTGCTGTCATGCGTGTTGAACAGTAAACGTTCCTCCACAAAACAGAACCCCATAACCGTCTACGTAAGAGAGGACGTTTCGCCCATTTTTGCGCAGCATTTCAACCAATTTCCGCATGTTCAAACATATTGGCGCGTTCAGTTACATAAAGATAAAGATGTAGACTTAAAAAATACCACAGGCTACATCAAATGACTAGAACGTGACGACTATCTCTATTTCCACCCCCCCTATGCTCCTTCACATTTCCACGACCTTCTTGATGGCTGGGCCGCAATCTCTTGCGTGGCTTCGAGGTCCCAGCATTATCTCTGCTTATTCCCTCGGTATCATCTCCGCGTAGCCTCTCAGCCTCAGCTCTGCAATGTAATTGCATCTCCCGAACCCACTGCTTATCCTCCTCTGTGACAACAGTACACCTTTCGTATAACTCATAAGCCTCCTCCCACCACTTTAGTTTCCTGCAGCACTCTGCTTGGTAGTATCGGATGCTGCGTTCGATATCCTTCATGCCGTATGCCATTGCAAAATTACTGGCTTCATTGGCTTCGGACAAGGCTTTTTTGAAGTTCCATGGGTGTTCATACAGGCCTCTTTTGCAGGCCTCCAAGCACTCTTCAATGTAAATCAGAATCTCTTCCAGATCGTCTTTCCTATTAGATTTGGGTGGCATGTCGAAAATCGCTGGACCTGGACCTTTTTGCTCTGTATGAGACTGATCTGATTACGCCTGCTATATTTGACTGGACAATTTCGATTATAAAAGAAACTGCAGTTTATTCTAGTAATGCTTCAGCTGAATGTTCTGCCGTGGCCTCTTTGGGGATGTTTGCAGACTTTTGATGCTGGTATACGTATTCTAATGAATGCAATTTTTGAAGAATCATCTGGTTGGCTATTTTCTGGAAGATTTCGTGATTTGCGGTCACTCAAGTTACTTTAAATGGTTGAGAAACTTTCCTATACAAAGATCGGCTACAAAGCTCTCAAGAGGATGACTTCCCAACAAAGAAATATCCTGTGCAATTTACAGCCAAAGCCGCGCCACCAGTATACGATTATGAACACAAGGTGTAGTCCAGCACAAAACAAAGGAGAAAGAGATAATGTAGTGCAAAATTAGCTGTACTGGGGCTGTCATATGAAATACTTCCATCATCGTCTACAAAGAGTAGGCCGTTGCATATTACTGAGAGTAGTGACTTTTGCGCAGCATTTCTGCATGTTTCAACACATTGGCGTGTTCAGTTACATGGAGATAAAGATGTAGACTCAAAAAAAAAAAAAAAAAAACCATGGGCTACACTCCGCAAGAGAATCATCTTTTAATGCTTCTTTCTTTTCGAGTCTTAGCACTCGCTGCGTTGGTCTATCTACCTACTTTTAAACCCATCTGCACACATAAAAAAATATCACATATGTACGCCACTAGAATAGCCTTGTCTCATCATTCTTCCATACTCCATTGTCCGCTGTCGTCTTCCCAGACCTCTGATTAACCCCTCACACAGGTCTTTGTTTTGAATCCTCCAAAAATACTCCGATCAAGAACAGAATAACATACGCTTAGCACATCTTGTACTCGCTGCCGCCGGAAGCAACTCTGTTTGCATCGGAGGTCTGGAAGTTGTACTCAATCTCAATGTCCAAATCACGGCGGTTCTTGTTGTTGGGCTTGACATCAAGTTTGCAGTGAATCTCCTCTCCGTCTTGTGTGGTCAGGACATCCTTGATGTAGAAAACGGTCTGTTTCCAGTGGGTGTACTTGGTGTGAGGGCCGGTAGAGAAGCGGATGGGCTTGTGGCAGGCAGTGAAGTCAATATCGAACCAAGAAACGAGAGCGTGGACGAAGTCGTCTCGCTTGGCGGTCAGAGTAAAGCTTGTGTTGAAGGCGAGGTCGGCGGTGGTGCAGGTGTAGAGATCGAGGGTCAGAACGGGGACGGGGTCGGTAACGACAGCCTTGAGATCGACAGTATCGACCAAGGGTTCTGAGAGAGCGGTCTCCTTCAGGGGAGTGTAGTCAAAGCCGTACACGTTATCCCAGACTTATATAGCTGTTAGACTAGTGAAATATGGCCATAGAATAAGGAGCAACTTACATCCAATCTTCTCCTCCTTGTAGTCGCCATCCTCAATACCGGCGAAGAAGATGGTGGCCTTGTCGGGGAAGATGAGACCGTCCTTGACCAGGTACTTGTCACGGGCGTACAGGACGGTGTCCAGCATGCTTTCGTAGAGGAGGAAGTAGCCCATCCACTCGGAGATGATGATGTCGACCTGGGGGAAAGGGAGCTCGATCTCCTCCATCTTGCCCTGGATCAGGGTGATCTTGTCTGACAGGCCGTTGGTCTTGACGATCTCTCGGGCCTTGAAGATGATGGTGGACATGTCCACACCAATGACATGCTTGGCGCCGGCCTTGGCGGCAAACCTAGCAAAGAAATCATGTGAATATGTGTTTTTTCCCCATTGCTCTCTTTTCACCGGTCTTCTATTCGTTTCGACGACATGTCGCAAAGAAAAAAGCTCGACGGAGCGGAATCGCTAAAGGAGAAAATTCGGAAGCACATACATGGAAAGGATGGCGGTACCGCATCCAACATCGAGAACAACCTTGTCCTTAAAAATGTGCTTGTTCTGGACAATGGCGTTCATGTACGACCTCGTGCGCACCTCATCTTTCTGTAGTTTCACCAACTGTCAGTTGTGTACTCTTTCATCTTCTTTTTCCCTTTGCATATCCACTGATGCTGCGCAGCCAGATGCAGCCAACAGTAGCGCTGTCGCATCAGATTTCGCGACGCGAGGCTGAAGGAGGGGCAGCAGCTGCATGAAATAAGAGGGGATGTGCTCACCAGCATTTCCTCGTGGATGCCTGCGCATTGTAACAACACTCAAAGTTAGATAACAATTCTCCTAGGAAGACTCATTTTTTCTTTCTCGTGTATTCGTACCATGATGATCGTAACTGGACGCAAGCATAAGTCAGCGTCGCCGTCTTCAAAGCCGTAATAGTCGCCTTCAAAAGTCTCCGCGCAAGGCTTTCCTTTTGCAGGGAACCACTCTCAGCTGATTGGAAAAACGTACCTCTTAAAGTAATGCTGCTCGCTGTGCTCCATAGTCTTGAGCTTCTGCTCAGCGAGCTCAACTTCCATCTTATCGCCAGACATTTTCGAATTAGAAATGGAGGGGAAATGAAAAAGAAAAAGAAACCCGGCTCGTCTATTCAACAAAAAAAGAAAAGTCTATTATCGATCCTTTCTTCGAGGCGGCACAAATCGATGCAGAGAAAAATTCGTTTTGCAAAGGGAAGAAGAAAAAAAAACAAGACGCCTTTTTTCTCTGTTCTGGTTTATGCTCTTTTGGCCTGCGGCTGGAAAGACTTGAATCGTTGCGGCGGCAAAACAAAGACAAGAAAGGCAGGCTTGGTTGGGCAGAAAATTAAATTATCCTTGTCACCGCCTTTGGCAGGGTCCCCGCTATCCACTTTTGGACGACCGAGTTTTGCTAGTCTGGCGGTCGGTGGCTGTTGGTGCTAAAAAAAAAAAATTGCGATGGAGGCGTTGATAGAGGCGATAGAGGGACTGATAGAGCTAGCAGACTTTGATAAATCGCTGAATTCGACATATGCTTAATAGCAGACCATTATTAAGCTCTAAATACAAGATATAGAAGATTGGACGTGGTTGAATACATTGGTATTCCTTTTATGCATCGAAGCATATGGATTTTATAGAGGGATATTACAATATTAGATTGACAAACATCTTTCATCTTTCTTGTATTACTCGTAGACCTTGATTTCTTTGAGCATCGAGGACGAGGACCCTGATATCCTCGGAAGTCTAACATCTCCCTAATAGATCTCATCTAGCCCTTGCTTCTTTTATATGTCTTTTTTTCTCTTTCCTCCTACATCAAGCACCCATACCTCCCAAGGTAGTACCCAACGCCAAAACGCCAATACATGCACTTGACAGCCGTGGCTCTCAACAAACAATACTGAAACCACACGATTTCCCAATGACTTAGACCAGCAGCACACTGTTGATGCATCCCTCGTTCTCAGGGTTGTTTGTCACCTGAGCGTATCGGCCCCAGACAACCTTTCCTCCAGCAGTAACCAGACCCAACTCGCTAACATTGACTTCGAGAATGGTACCCTTGGTCAAAACACCCAGCTGAGTGTACAGCGGGTTCTGCGGGTTCTTCTTAACGCTGATAATGGGCAGCTGCACAGTAACGCCAAGCTCCGGGTGTGTAACATTGGCCTTCTTGTAACGCAGACCCATGGGGCGAATGAAGCGCTCGTACTTGGGATTCCGTCTGGTGAAGTCGGGCCCAACAAAGGTAGGCTTCGTAATGACACGCTTCCACGCCCTCTTGTGCGTCTTCTTGCCTGTCTTGACAACCTTGAACATCTCCTCCTCGCTGATGCCTCGCACCTTGGGCAGCGGCACGCTAAACTTGGCAGCCTTCTCCGCACGCTTGTTCTTGATGGCGCTGCTGAGGGCCTTTGCCGTGGACGGGTTCGATCGGTCGAGCAGGTACGAGGGCAGAGGCTGCGTGGGCTCCTTCTCGTCCGCGGTCTTGACGTTGCGCTCCTCGTGGGCCTTGATGGCCTTCTTCATCTGGATCTTTTCATTGTGGCGCTTCTTCTGGTACAGCTTGGCCTTGAGGCCGCGCAGGTTCTGGGCGTCTTGCGAGGCCTTGTGGCCTTCACGGGCGATGCGCTTTCGGGTTCGCTCTTCGTGGTCGAGACGGCGGCCGTGCAGCTTGCGCCATCTCTCCATATACTCGTTCTGAGGCTGCAGGGAGTTAGAATTGCCATTTCTATCGTCATTCTATAACTGTCTTCTGCTCTCAAAACATACCATGTTGGCGGTGTTGTTTGTCCTTTGTCCTGGACTTTGCTTCTATGCAGTAGTGGAGACTAAGAGCCAGGTACGGTGCAAAATTCCCAGCTCGAAAAGAGGAAAAAAAATGTTGGCGCCAAGATTTCATCGGGCCCCGGCGCCACACTAATCCGGGCCGGCCGCAGAAAGTCGCAAAGCGCAAAGCTTCGTATCCAATCGTGCGATTGAAAACACCAGACCGGGGAAAGGCTGTAAAAGCTGCAGAGGGACCGAAAAACAAAGGGAACGTCTTCCAGCCGGTCGCTCAAAGCAAAAACAATGAGCAGAGCACTCCTTCGCTCCGTGCTGGAGCTTAGGGCCCCGAGCTCTCGCCTCGCCCCTCTATTCGCACAGCCAATCCGTCACATGCTGCCTCGAAGCTTCAACACCACTGCGCCAATCGTCGAGCCCGTTGCCCAGCCGCACGTCAACAATGCCCCAAATCCTACCGAAGACCAAGTCCGTCCCTTGGCCTTCAAGAAGAGCCACCCCGCCGAGCCTCCCAAGCCAATTGACGACTCTGTCAAGACTCTTCTGCCCCTCCTCGCCGCTCAGCCAGGCCACTACATCACTGTCCACATCCATGGCTTCCCCTACCTTGTCCAAGAGGGCGACCAGATTCGCCTGCCGTTCAAGATGCCCGGCGTCGTTCCTGGGGATGTCCTCCGCCTGAACCGGGCTAGTGTCATCGGCAGCAGAGATTATACCATGAAGGGTGCACCCCACATCGACGAGAGGGCGTTTGAGTGCCGTGCTACGGTCTTGGGTACAGAGTCAGAGCCGCTGCGAATCAAGGTCAAGACGAAGAGGAGGCAGAGGAGAAAGCGCCAGGCCAAGAGCAAACATCGATATACCATCCTGCGGATCTCAGAGCTGAACATTAAGAATGTGGAAGAGGTTGAAGACGCTTCATCATGAAGATTGTTGATGAGCTCGCGAGAGAAAAAAATAATGGTGTGAATTGGGTGAAAAAGTGGCAAAGAGGAAAAGATTGATGTGGAAATTTGATAAACGATGTCACGACGTTGCAAGGCAAATGTGTATCATCTAGCGTTCAGCATATATGGATATTGCTGGCTGTACAATAACAAGAGGGCGCAAAGATAAGAGAGAAGGAAACAAAATATTACAACACAATACCAATCAAGAACCAGGTACCAAAAATAAAAAGCCAAAACAGTCATGATATGTGACATTCAATTCCACGCCATATCGCAAAGCAGCGTCTCCAATACAAAGTACTCTATACAGGCAGAGCCTTCTGTCATCCAAGCCCATCCAATTCATAATAAAAAGCCCGCTCTAGTTCAAAGTAGCGTGTATGTACACCAAAGAAAGAAAGACAAAAGAGTTGCAAAAAAAGATGTAAAACTCCTCAACACCAAGCTGGTGATGCCATCGTGAACGTCGTAATAGAAAATGTGTTCCTTTTGAACTTGGCCGACACCTTTCCTTCCCCTTGTCATAAGTTTTTTCCTGAAATAAGGATGACCTAAAAGTTCATAGACTTTGATCTTCTTGTTCGTAGCTGCTCGTATCCTTGTCATTGGCGCTCTGATCCAGATTATTAATATTAATGAGGCCTATTCCCTACTGCTTTTCTTAGACTGCTCCAATATGCTTGTGGCCAGACGCTTGCCCCTTCTGACTCTGTAGGCATGCGTTCTCGGCATCTCGTGACAACGCTCTGAATGATTCTTCCTAGCAGCTCTTCGTCGATGGGGAGAGCCTTGTCGCTAAGTTCTGCAGGATACAGGAATGGGTCAGTGTCGTGAAGGAGTTCTTCGCATGTCGGGCGCATATGCTGGTCTCGGTTGAGGCAACGCTTCAGAGTTCTAATCAGCGAAGGGGGAACGGGGGGCGCCGCCCATGCCACGAGAGGGAAATTCGACGTGGTGATCCCAGTTAATGATGGCCTGACATCTCGCCATCTGGTTGGCAATATGGCCAAAGGGTGGTAAACCATAGACCATCTGGTAGAGGATGCAGCCCAGAGACCACACATCGCTGGGCTTGCCAAGCTTCATGAGCTTAGGGCGACCAGGGAAGCGACCTCCGCGCGGGTTGTTGGAGTCTAGCAGTGACTCGGGAGACATGTAATTGGGTGTGCCTATCTGAGTTTCGCGATGGACATTGACTGTCTCGTCGGTCTGAATGGCATTGGCGATGCCGAAATCGATAAGCTTGAGCCTGCCTTTGACAAGGACAAAATTGGCGGGCTTCAGATCTGAGTGAACAATGTCATATTGATGAACGGCGTGCAGGCACTCCAGCATCTCTTTCCAGTAAAACCGCACGAATACGGGGTCAAATCTGGAAGCTTCAGGGTTCTGACGACTTGCCAAGAGAGCGTTCAAGTCTCGCTCTCCCATTTCCATAACCTACATGAGTGCCAATGCGTTAGTAAATCCACATGTGTTATAATATAGCAATGATAGGAATTACTCACCAAGCTGAGTACCTGCTTCTCCAAGTTCATCTCGTAGGCGAAGAGGTTAATAACCCGATCTACTCCCTCGAGCCTCCCGAGGAGATCAATTTCACCCTTGTATCCCTTGATAGTCATTTCATCGGCATTTTCCAAAGCCACGCGCTTCAAAGCAAACATTTGCCCATTCTCTGCAGTTACTCGATACACCTTGGCACTGCCGCCACGGCCCAGGCAGTCCAGTCTTGTGTAAGTTTTTCCATTGACTCTTAGCACGTTTCTCCGCTGTTTGGTTGATGTTGATGTTGCTGCTGCGCCAGTAGCTGAAGTAGCCGCCTCCATAACAGACATCTTGGGAGGAGGAGGGGGAGCAGGTCGTTGCGGAGTATTGTTTGCGACTGGCGCCAGTGGTTTCCGTTCTGGTGAAGCTGGCCTGGCGAAAACGGGATCAATGCTCATTGGTCGCGCTGGGGCCTTGTCCATCGGATCATCAAAGGAAGATTTCGAGCGCTTGTAAGCGGAGCGGATGTCGTTTTCCTTTTCGCTTGTCGAGGGTATATTGGAGGGTATATTATGATAAAGCACCGATTTTCTGTATGGTATTTCCTCCTCTTCTGCATCCTCTCTCTCTCTTTCTAGGGGTGGATATCGCTGCGGCTCTGGTTCAGGGTCAAATCCACGTGGCGAGGGCCGCCCAGATCCCGGACGGGACTCCATGCTCGAGTAATGTCTCCTGTGAAGCGCTCTAGCCGAAGCACTTGCACTAACAGGGCTTCCAGAGTTGAAATCTCGGTTCCCATCCGGGTAGTAATTAACTTCTGGGACATCCTCCATCGGTTGGTCTTGGTCTTGATCTTGCTCCTGGTGAGGATTGTACTGATCCATTTCTCCTTCGCCCTCGGCATCCTCTTCGCTCTGTCGCCGCCTTCCACGTCGTGCAGGGCCGCTCAGAAATGTTCCGGCGATCTTGCCGGCACGCTTGATGCGCATCGAACTCTGCGGGTTGCCATTATCATCCAGCCGACCTTTGGCTGAAGCAAGTCGTGAGACACTACCGTAAGCTGCAGATGCCGCCGTGTTACGTGCGACAGTCTCGGGAACGTCGTAGTGCTCGTAATCATCCACCTCTATAGCAGACCTATCAACGGCAGAGCGATCAAATGATCGCCCCGATGATACACCGGCTGAGCCTGGTTTACTACGGCTGCCGGAAGAGTTGGTGGAGATCCTCACGACACGATTCCCATTTGCAGGTGTGTTGATGTCTGCTGGCGGCTCTGGCTTCTCGTCGGAAGACTTATCCCTACTGGCTGGCCGGCTAGCCTGCTGGTGTCGCTGTGTTGATCGAGAGAAGGAGCTTGAGCGCCGTTTCGAAGGCTGGATCTGACTCAGGGTCTGTGGTGTGTTGCTGAGCCTTACTACTCTTTTCCTTTGCACGGGACTTGTGCCATGTTCTCTGGCAGGACTCGAGGTCCTCGATGTTTTGCCCTCGGGAGCTTGCCCGCCAATGGAGGCTCGGTGTCTTCCGCGCTCAGACGTGGATGATATTGACGCCCCCAATTGGCTGGTCCGTCGTCGAGTTCGTGGTGGTGAAGGTGGACGCTCCATAGCCTGGGCGGCAGCCTCAGATCGGCCATCGTTGAGAAGCGCTTTGGTGAGAGCGCTCAGCTTCATAGGCACAGGAATCTCATCCTCGGAGCTGTCATCGTTGTACTGGTTGGCGTTGCTTTGGGATTGCATCGCTTGAGCCTGCTGGCTCTCGCTCCTGGTCATGGCTGATCGTAGGGGAGGCTGGCGTAGAGCCTGTTGTCGCTGCGAGACCCTCCGGACAGGGCCGGCGGCCATTGGGGTCGGCGATGCAGCCGTCGCCATGGTCGGGATATGCGTGCCGGCGGTCAAGCGGGGATAGAAAAAAATGGTATTCGGTGCGCAATTCACAGTAGGCTGCTCGCAAATTAGATTAAGTATACTTTATGTGTGCCGCTTCCTCATGGTCCGGAGGACAAAAAAGCAATCAAGAAACTGGAAGCTCTATTGCGTAGGGGTGCATGTTCAAGGATGAAGAGAGCGGAGAGAGCTAACTAGAGCCAAAAGATTTATTTTTGCCTGGGTGATGTTTGCGAAACAACGCTGGCCAATCAGCGCCCGCCCGGTTGCTGTGGGCAACGTGCAATTCCAGGAACGGCCCCGGCGGCGGCACCCGCGCTAGTCTGCAAGGGTGGCTTTTAAGTGCGACAAGTTGAAATGGCGCTGGTTCATGGTGATGTTGGGCCGGCTGTGCATCAATAAATAGTTGGCGGTGATGATGAGGCTGCAAGATGGGATCTTTGCCTGTCTTTGCAGATTTATGTGTGGTTGTGGCGATGCCGCATGACATGGAGCTAGCATGTACCGGTACGCGCTGCTTGGTATTTGAGCCTAAATGCAGCTATGAGCTGTTCATGGTAGGTATTTGTTGGCATTTGAGGCAGAAGAGTGCCAAGGACATTGACGTATTATGCGCTGCTCCTCAATCAGACAATCACATCTTTTTGCATCTCGGTAAGAGAAATTCCAAGCTGATTCGAAAGCGATTCACATCTTATATACCTACTTGCCCGTGTAAGCCGTAATGTGTACGTTCGTACCTGTACTTTGATTACCAGCGCCGCTCCGAGCGCCTCCGAGTACCCGCACCCAATTGGGTCCCAAACTCCGCCGTTCTCTGTGCACTTCCTTACAAACCTCCAAGTCGCTGTGGCATCTCTCCGTATCCTGGATTCAACCTCCACTAATTATACCGTGGCCTTTTTTTGATCCACGTCCCCTCCTTCTTGGCGCACATTGCGCAAACGTCTTGTTGATCCTCTTCTTAACGTGTCTATATTTTTTGCTCTTTCTTACTTTTTCTTCTTACTTCTTCCAGAATACTCTCATCCGTCAATGCTGGCGACATGGCGGCTCTACGAGGCGGGAGACCAAGCTCTCGCGCCATCTCCCTAATCTTGCTTCTCGTGGCATTCTTTGCTGGCGTCAGCCTTGCGTCTGTCGGTGACCAGCTGGAGGACTTCAAACGATGTCTTGACGTATGTCCACATTCCGCGCAATTGGCGACGAGTCTTTTGCTAACCAGTCTCTGAATAACAGGTCTGCAAGATCGAAAACTGCGGCCCTGGCAAGGCTGAAACCCCAATTCGTAACTCTCCCTCCTCTCTCGAGCTCGATATTCGCCAAACAACGAAAAGGAAAGCCAAAACAAGAACCCTCAGCTAATTAGACGACCAATAGCCCTCTCCCGCCGCCTCCTCCTCTGGGACTGCCCCGCCGAATGCGACTACACCTGCCAACACATCATCACCACCTCGCGCGTCGCCTCCGACCTCAACGTCGTCCAGTTCCACGGCAAATGGCCCTTTTACCGCTTCATCGGCATGCAGGAGCCCTTCTCCGTGCTCTTCTCCCTCGGCAACTTCTGGGCGCACTGGCAGGGCCTCAAGAAGATCCGCGACCAGATCCCGGCCCACTACTCCATGCGCCCCTACTACGAGGTCTTCTCCTACTTTGGCCTCGCCGCCTGGACCTTCAGCTCCATCTTCCACACCCGCGACTTTGCCGCCACCGAGCAGCTCGACTACTTCGCCGCCGGCGCCAGCGTCCTGTACGGGACGTACTACACCGTCGTGCGCATCTTCCGGCTCGACCGCAAGACGCCGCGCCGGCGCTCGGTGCTGCGCGTGTGGACGCTGCTCTGCGTCTTGCTGTACGCCTGCCATGTCGGATACTTGAAGCTCTTCCGCTGGGACTACACCTACAACATGGCCGCAAACGTCGTCGTCGGCATCATCCACAATGCCCTCTGGAGCTGGTTCAGTTTCCACCGCTACCGCAAGCTGGGCCGCACTTGGGCCATGTGGCCAAGCATCGCAGTGGCATGGGTCATGTTTTCCATGAGCATGGAACTGTTTGATTTCCCGCCCTGGTTGGGCTGCATCGATGCCCACAGCTTGTGGCACCTAATGACGATTGGGCCGACTGTTCTGTGGTACAAGTAAGTTTTGAGCTACGTAGCAGTGCACTCTTTATTCTGTAGTACGAAATACGTTGCTAACTCAATTCACCCAACAGTTTCCTCGTCAAGGATGCAAACGATGATCTTGCCGGAAGCGAGAGATTAAAAGCTTAATAGGTAGGCATGCCGAAGAAAGAGAAAGAGACGAAAAATCCAATACTAACGCATACAGTATAAAGAGGACAATACATAAAAAAACTTTTCAGAGGCGTTCAATTTCGGGAGAATCATAATTTGAATTGTAACTTTTACTTCACACTTGCTTGAAAATTAAAATAGCAATATACCCTACAATAGCTTCCCTGAGTGGTATCTCTTCCCAGAGCCGAAAATCCAGTGCGTTTGTGTTCCCGTCGCACGTTTTGTTATTCGTATATCCAGTCCATGTATAAATAAAATAATGAAATGCAATAAAAGATGAAACAATCAATGATGAAATTCCTCTAAATTGTCATCATTTGCCTGAATTATAAGCCTCTAAACTCCACAAACCCATCACAGACTCCATTTTTTAAGTTTACCCGTACAGGGGTTTGCTTCTGACATGAAAATTGATAAGGTATAAGAAGAAATCAAGGGAAATCAAGGAGTAAAGAAGAAAAGAGATTAATAGTGTCATCGCTCATGACAGCTGAGGGACGGCAAGCAACTATGAGCTTAACAAATCTCGCACAGACAGTGCTCGTCCGTTATTGTTGCTACTCGTCGTCCCCCGCCTGTCGCTATTGAGCATCAACAACGCCGCAGTAGCCTCTTGGTCGAGGTCACTCTGCGGAAGTAACGCGGGACTCGTCAACGTTGACCCAGAAGCAGAAGTGCTGCTGTGCGTGTAAGACGCAATGTTGTTGTTGACAAACGTCTGAGGCCCAAAGGCGGGAGATGTTGTGGTTGACCCACTGTAGCTGTAGTGTCTCTGGTCGGTGGAAACCGACGAGTATGAGTGCTGGCGATGCCGAGAGTCCTGAGCGTAGAGCGCAGGTGAGACTGAAGGCCGTTGGGGAGCAAAGATGGGAGATGGAGCCTCGGAATCAGTCATTTCGACATCTGCGGACGGATCTTCCCGGAAGGTTGGGTGGAATTCGCGAATAGGAGGTAGGGGGGCTATGTGAAGCCTCTGGCTGGTTCTGCAGAGACTGTTCTTGCTGGGCCTTTAACTTGGCGACGCAGTCCTCTAGGTAGCGGACATACTCGATCGAAGCCTGATAATTTGTCAGTTGGATGTACCCAATTACGCTGCGTATCGTACGACTCGCTATTCGTGGGCAAGTTTTGCGGACTGCCGATATATATTGGGGGGCGGGCATGGGAATAGCGAACCTGTAAAATGGCCAGCTTGTGCATCTCGCCGGTGCACGCCGGGATCATGCTCTTCAGCAGTGCAAACTCCTCATTCATCTTGCTCCGTCTTCGCCTCTCAATCAGGCTATGGGCAGTCTTTCTTGCGATTTTGCGCCCGGCAGCGCTGGTTGCGCTGGGCTGCTTCTTCTTCGATTCGCTCCTGGCCGAGGCACTCCCGGCGCCGGCCCCGGATTCGGAGCCGGGAGCCGAGTTCTTGGCGCTGCTGGCCGCCGCCTTGCCGCCCGCCTTGGCCGTTTCCTTTGTGGAAGCCGAGCTCCCGCTGGATTCCTGGCTTCGGGGCTTCATCTGGATAATCTTCCTGGAGCGCGTGGGGGGAGGGGGCAGGGCAAACGTGGTCTCCTTGGCCTCTTTATTTGTTGCGGCGGACGAGCGTCTTCGGGACTTGACCGTCTCGGCCGCCTGCATGGGATAACGCGTCTTGGGCGATGTGGCAGTGTCCAGGCCTAGGCTTGTGGGCGAGCGCTTGGAGTCGACTGGTGAGATGCGTGAGGCATCGGCATCGTGAATGGCCGGCGGGGGCAGCTCAAAGGCTAGTTGGAGAGAGGAGAGCTGCTGGATGCCATCCTTGCCCCTGATATCGGACGACGAGCCAGGAGTAGGGGGAAGTGTTGGACGAGGCATGGCAACCACTTGGGATTAAGTACCCTCGAGGTACTGCCTGCCCTCAACGACAAGTGCTCTGTGTAAGCAGGACCTGCTTTGATGCAGACTACCAACAATGCCGGGCCTGGGAAAGCCAAGCTTGCATGCACAATCGGTATCTGGGATTAGTCCTCAGGCTATCGGTCACACTCCGCGATCCGCAATCGCACGGTTCCGTAGTGGTCTCAGGCTGATTTGCTCGCAACCCACTAACACGCGAACCTGAAGCCCACGGCAGGGCCGTATGGCAAGCTGCTTTGCCGGAGTGGTACGCGGCACCTGGTGAGGCGCAGCCAGAAGGCCTTTTTTCCGGCACTAAGTCTTTTGCTGTAAGTCGAAGCCTAGATGGTGACGACAGCGGCACACTACCCACCAATATGGAGAAGAAAAAAAACAAGATGGGTTTAGAAACAGCGCACCGAGTCCGCGGGCGCCGTGTGCGTGGACAGGAGGGAACGGCAGCTAAGACCGAGAATTCGGGGTGCGGTCGATGCAAGGGTTTGATGCAGCTGGGTGGTTTGGCAAGATAAGCTATGGCTGGAGCCTTTGGTGGTGTTGCAGACCGGCCTTGGCTGCGTCTGCTTGTCTCGCGGGCGTATTTTTTTTTTCTAGCGGGACTGCGGTCGTGTGAGAATTAAGAAAGGTTTTTTGTGTGCGTCTATCTCCTTTTCCCGATCGAGGATGCTGTGTAAAAGGAAAGCCCGTTTTATTATGTATAGGGGTTGGATATTTGGTGGTCGATTTTGGCTTGTATCACGGTCGATTCACAAGGCAAAGTCGGCGGCACGAGACCACTTACGCACCCTGGAAGAGCGACAGCAAGGGCCAGAAGCAATTGTCCGCGGGATACGGAAGATGGGAAGAAGAAGACTCCAAGCAAGAGAGATGGAAAAGAAGGAAGAGAGAAACAGGCGAGCGTAAGAAAAGGGAGGATGGGAAATCCGCTTTGCTCATGGCAGCCTCTCACTATTTCACTAAGGCGGCCTTTCTCTCTCCTGATAAGGCCATGTCCCCTACCCGAAGCGCTACACTACAGAAATCACTGAGAACCAGAGAAGCGAGCAGACGCCATTTCCCCCCAGGCAAACCCGCGCTCAAGGGCTCCCAAGACAACAAAGTCGACGAAAACGTGCCTCTGCCAATTGACCAAGCATCATCGAGAAAATGGTCGCGTGCTCCCCATGGTGTCGCCGCCGAGCCGACGAATCAGCGGCGCGGACGGGCCCATGTGGTGAGCCTCGACCCTGGGAGCAGACGCCAATGCAAGCTCTCTGTGCCGCAAATCTTGGCCTCTTGTCTGTCTCCTTCTCCGTCTCCAGCCTGTTTTACTGCCTTTTATCCCTCGCTGGGGCCGTTTCATCCTGTTAGACCTCGCCGGTGAGTCTCGTGCCCTCGTGCCCTTCCGACCATGTATAAGCGGCTAAGGGACCATGGGGGGAGCCAAATTACATGTGCTCGTACACAAAAAGCCGTTTGCCATGGCTGGCCATTGCCCGTGCTGGGCGTGGCATTGACTGGTGTCCCCAACGCCATGGCGCTCTCCGTGGCTGTTTGCGTCCAGTCCTGGCAGTTTACATTACATGGCACATGCTTGTGTGTCTTTTCGTATCGTGTACCTTCTTTGTCTCTTCGCCAAAAGCCTCACAGAGCAAGGCTTTGATGACATCTGCACAGACCAACAGACCCTCTCTGTTGCCATCCACTTTTTCCCCATAGCTTCTCCGGGGTTTGAGCAACCCACGTTGGACGAGCTCGCGTGTCCAGTGGCAAAAAAACTTGTTCTCTCCAAGGGGCCGCTATTTCGGCTGCATCGTCAGGTCCCCTCTCTGTATGTAAATGGGAGGGTGGTGGGTTCGCGCCACTCAGTACCGGCGTTTGCGCTAGAGAAGACAAGGGAGATAAGCAAGCGAGTTCTAGAAATCTGCGTGGGATTCCAGCTATACTAAGCCAGAGCAGCCCATTGAGCTGGGAGTTGTGGCTTGCAGGAATGTCACGTCACAGTTTGAACAAATCTTTTAACACCATCGCTTAGTGTGTCTCACGTTGTAAGTCTCACAGCCTGTCATGACTTGGTTGAACAGAGAGAAAAGCTGCATCAAAGCTCAGCATGTGCTCTCGCCCCCAACACCGCCGTGAATTAAAGTCGGTACTGTCAAGGTACCGGCATATAAGGTGCAACCCTCTCCACAACGGCAACTCGGCAAGCCTAGATTCCCCCCGGACTGTGCGGAATATTAAGTGGGATGATTTTGGGGGAGAAGACGAGGACCACTCAGCGTTGACTTATACTTCTCCCTGAGAGCTGCGCCTCAAACGAATCGTCAGTAACATGTAATTCATGGCTAAATGGCTCTTCTCGTCTCGGATTTATCTGCTGTAGCAGCAGCTCGGATCATCCGGACGTTTGGAATAGCCAACATGGCGCCCGTACTCTGCTGTGAGGCCCTTGTCTGGATGGGTCTGTCCAGCTCGGAGCAAGCCTCGTTTATACGAAGAGGATGGCACACTTTGGAGGAGACGAGACGCGTACCTTATTTTTATGATTTTGCCTTGTGGCCGATCCGCAATGCCAAGCTTTTTACTAAGATTCTAAGTTGTTTTAATCTTATGAACCGTATTATTCTTACACAATCTTGTTTAGCTTCTTTGAGTCATACGCCGTACTATTGAAATTTACAAAACCACCACCTGCTAGGCCTAGTAATTACTCGTGTGATATCGGCAGCCACGCGGCTGAGCATTATACACGAAATAAGATTTTCACAACAAGGCGCAGCTCGAATACAATCAAGCCATATTCAATTGGCTTTTTTTTCAAAAGGCTACGTAAGGTGCACTCTCCATCTACTGGAGGTTTTATGTGGCCCAATTGGGGTAAATGAAAGGGAGAAAGTATGACCTCCATCTCAGCATACGCTTGGCTGAATAAAGCAGTGAAATTCAAGTCCATACTTGATGCTAAACATCCTCCCTTTCATCTAATGCCAATAACATAAGTAACAATACTAAAAAGAGACAACGCCATCCATCAAGTTTAACCCCTATTATATACAGTATATATCAAGTAGAGTTTGGGTAACCCCTACTTAGACCTCATTGCTAGGATACAGTACCTTTGTCGTAGTCGCAAACTCCTCCTTGATCGACCGGATGTTGACAAATCTCGTCAATAGGTTCGCGCTACCGGCCTTGTCGTCGGTGCCGCTGGCTCGGGCTCCGCCAAAGGGCTGCTGGCCAACCACCGCGCCGGTGCTTTTGCAGTTGATGTAAAAGTTGCCCGCGGCGTTGCGTAGCTTCTCCTCTGCGAAGCGCAGTGCCTCCCGGTCGCTGGCGAAGACGGATCCCGTCAGGCCGTACTCGGAGGTAGAGTCGACGAGCTCGCAGGCCTTGGAGAAGGCGTCGGGCGCGGCGTCATCGTAGACGTATGTGGTGAGGACGGGGCCAAAGAACTCGGTGGAGAGGAACTTGTGGGAAGGGCTGGAGGCGCGGTAGATTGTGGGCTGGACGAAGTAGCCCTTGGACGAGTCGTAGGTACCGCCGACGACGAGCTCGAGGTCCTTGTCGCTCTTGGCCTCATCGATGGCGCCAGAGAGCTTCTTGAAGGATGCCTCGTGGATGACGGGGCCGACAAAGTTGGCGTGATCCCAGGGGACGCCCTGCTTGAGGCTCTTCGTCTCAGCGACGAGGCGCTCCTTGAACTCGGGCCAGAGAGACTTGGGGATGTAAGCACGAGATGTGGCACTGCACTTTTGTCCCTGGTACTCAAAGGCACCGCGGACGGTCTGCACAGCGGCGTTCTCGACGTCGGCTGATGGGTGGATCAAGTGGAAGTTCTTGCCGCCCGTCTCGCCCACGATCCTGGGGTACGATCCATATCTGCCCTCGGCAACACCCTGGCCAATGGCGCCGTACAGCTTTCGGAACACGGCCGTGCTGCCAGTGTAGTGCAGGGCCGCAAACTGCTTGTGCTCCAAGACCGTCTTGGTAATCTCCACGGGGTTACCAGGCACAAACTGGATGACGTCCTTGGGGAGACCAGCCTCCAGCAGGATGTTGTAGACAAGCCAGTTGGACGCAATGGCATAGTCACTGGGCTTCCAGACAACCACGTTGCCCATCAGCGCAGGGGCTCCAGGCAGGTTGCCAGCAATGGCCGTGAAGTTGAAGGGGCTGACGGCGTAGACGAAGCCCTCAAGCGGGCGGTACTCGAGCCTGTTCCACACGCCCGGCGAGTGGTGCTCGGGCTGCTGGCTGTACAGTTCCTCGGCGTACTTTACGTTGAAGCGGAAGAAGTCAGCCAGCTCGGCGGCGGCGTCGATTTCGGCCTGCCAGGCGTTCTTGCCCTGGCCGAGCATCGTGGCGGCCATGATGTCGTAGCGGTACTTGCCGGAGATGAGGTCGGCGGCCTTGAGGAAGACGGCGGCGCGGTCGGCAAAAGGGGAGAGATTCCCAGGCCGGCTTTGCGGCGAGGGCGGCGTCGATAGCCTTGGAGACGTCGGCGGGAGTGGCAGTGTGGTAGGAGGCGACGGTTTTGGAGTGGTCTGAAGGGTTGAGCTGTTTGGAGAGAGAAGAGGTTTTGACCTAGAGGGCAGTTGTCAGCTTTGGTTCCCACGTCTTGGTACTGAGAGTTCCATATGTCCTTGTACAAGACATTACTATCTCGTCATTAAGATTCAACGCACCTGTTGGCCTCCCACGACAACGGGGACTTCCAGAGGAAGCTTCTGCTGGAGCTTCTCCACGGCCGCCGTCAAGCCCTCTCGCTGCTGGCTGCCCTTGGCATAGTGTTGCTGTTACACGGACTCGACGTTAGCATCAATGCCATGATTGCTTGCTTCTCTTTGATCTTTACTCACGTTAGGCTCGTTTGTGATGGTCGGAGGCCTAAACGCCGCGAGTGTCGCCACGGAAGCTCTTGCGGTTCTGCACCCGCAGTTGCGCAGGCCCTTTGCGCCAGCTCTTCTCAGCATAGCAGACTGCATTGTGTATGGAATGTGAAATGGAAAACGCTCTGCTTCTTCTTCTCCTAATTCGTCAAATGTGGTATCACAAGCAAGAAAAGATCTACAGAGAAGAGAAGAGAGAAGAAAACCTGGAAAAGAGAGGCTCTTACCCCAATTTCTTATCTTTTTATCCTGCCATCATCGTGTGTTGCCAAAAGCTGTCTCGGCTTATCGCGGGTTAAAGGCGATTGGAGATGAGGGGCAGTGGGGGCCACCACCATGACGTTAGCAGGCCTCGACCCTAGAAATCCCCAGATGCGAGGCGATTAAGCGTCTGGGGATTGGCCAATTGGGGCACCGACGTCGGCCAGCGGCTCCGTCGAGAGCCGTGAAGCAATGGAGATATCGGGCGCCGGTGGTTGGAGGCTTGTAGAATGGTGGAGTTTGTATGGCGAATGTGTACCTGGCACTAAGAACATCGCACGCCACATGGGCGAAGGAGAATGGATATTTTTCCTTCTTTTTTTTTTTTCCTCAGCTGCACTTAATCATGGTTCAAACGATTTTGATTCTTTTAGTTGCGTACTAGAAATACACTGAATACACTGCACACCAAGCCGTCCAATTCTAGCGAATGACTATACACTCCGAAGAAGGAAAGTTATTAGGTATCTATTACAACACTCCAGACGTGCTCCGTCCCCTGCCTCGCATCATTGGTATCTCCCATCTCTTAACTATGCTGGCATTTGGTCAGTTGCCACAACGTCCAACGCATCAGCCCTGCTCCTCTGCAAACATCCTTGGGGTATCTGATCATGAAGATCGAGACTCATTCCACAATCGTCGGACCGTTCACCAAAAACCAGACATTCATCGTTGCTGCCGCTCCGACTGGCTAGTGGCAGTGGATATGGCCCTTGAGGACGCTTGAGTCCTTGGACGATATGTCAACGTCGGTACGGTCAAGCCGTAGCTCTCTGTCAGGCCCTCTGGATCGTGCTGGTCAATCTCGACGTTGATGCGAATATCCAAGCTGCCGTCGTGGCCTTGGCCATGTTCTGCGTCTGCAGCTGCCTTGTGCTTCGTGCCAGCCCCAACCTCGCCATGATGCAGGGGTGAGTGGCCATCAGAACCCAAGAATGAATGCGAAGGTGCATCGGCGCCGTGCCCTGGCACAAAGCCATCGGGACTTCTTGTGGGAGAATTCTCAGTTAGGAGAGCAAAGTTGCGGCTGGGCATCGTGCAGCTATTGTGGTTGGCCGTCCTGGTGGAGTTGCCGGGGTCCTTGTCAAACAGATCCAGCAGAGTTTCATCCGTCTTGGAGTTGAGATGGTGGATCTTGTTTCGCCGTGCCAAGAGGTTGGCGACAGCCTGTGGCGGAGGCTTGTTGACGATGGCTGACGAGACTACGTTGACCATGTATCTGCTATCCTCTTCGGTGGGAATCTTGAGGTTGGGGTTGGAGTAGAAGCGGCCTAGAGCTGCCAAGTGGACATCGCCTCCGAGAATCGTGGTTCGTACTGAAAACTCGGCGGAAATCTTTTGTAGTTCTACAATCATTTGCGCGCGCTCGATTTTATGGGTCTTGGCCGTGTAGTGATCATCAAGATCGTCGAGAAGATCTACACTTCCATCGAAGTGGTTGAAGAAGCCACCGCCAACGCCAAATCGTCGGTTCAGGAGTTTGACGGGGCCGATAAGAGGGCTTCGAAGGATATTCTCTAACCAAGTCAAGCGCTGTGATGATTTTTCATTAGTACTTTTACTCCCGGGAACGGACCAGCGTGAGAAATAACAAACGTACTGGGTAAGCAATGGGAATGCCGAGTAACAGGATCAAGTGCTTGATGGGCTGGCCGGACCTGGCGGCGGCCTGTAGCTCATTCCGTAGTCTCTGGAAGATGAGTTCATAGGTCTCAGGATAGTTGACTTGGTGTCGAGTGCGCTGTCATCTTAGATATTGAACTAATGGGCATAGAAATCATGCAGTGGCTTACCTCAGTCCTGGCATCGATACCAAGCAGAGCAATACGAGCACCCAATCGCGTGTAGATGTTAAACGAGTGCTCCGCAACATAAGGTCCAGGTTTCTGGCCAACGATATACTGCGGCTCCGTTTTCCCCGGTGCAACGTAGGTATCAATCAGTTGATTGGGGTCAATGCCCTGAGTGCCATCAACGTCGTGAGTGGCAAAATCTAATAACGTATCAGCACCCATATATTCCCCTCAAATGTGTCCTTGATACTATGAGTGGAATCCTACCGGATGTGTATGTAGACGGTGGCGGAGGGAGATGGTGCTGGAAGAGCATGTAGTACTTGTGGGCGGTACCACCGATGCCACGGAAAACGTCACACTGCATGAATTTATCGACATATGATCCAAAGCCGTCAATGATCTGTGCAAATATCAGCATGGAGTTCTGTGCTCAGATATCATAAGACTATACTGACATCATGGTCATCCCAGATATTGATTTGTGGGATTTGGCCGTTTGCTGTTGAGAAAGGCTCCGTATTATACCATCGGATATAGTTCTTCAGATAGTAGTCGTCGCACTCGGCGCGAAGCTTCTCGGGGAAGGGATAATCCTGTCGCTTCTTGGGGTTGCCGATGTCAGTCCAGGTACGCAAAGGGCCGTTGACCCTGATGCCATCGTTGTAGATTTGGTCACCACCACCAATCATGACGTGGATTGGCGCCGCCGCATGTTTCCGCATAACGTCCTTCCACAGACACGGGCCGCTCCATGCATCTTCGTCGGTGCCGACGCTGAAGCCGTTGCAAGAGTAGAACATCATGCGCATGGATTCGTTTGCGGCAGGGATGTAGAAGCTGTTGACTCGCGGCTTATGAGTGGTGGAATATCGCAGACCCAGGACTTCATAGTCGTATCGAGTCTCCCCAGCTTCGAGCGGCACGCTGAGGCCAAAGGCCCAGAATGTGTTTCGTTTGTCTGAATAGAGGCGTTCGCCGTAGACCTGCGCGTCCTGGACGTGCCTCGTCTTCTCGTCACCCTGTCCCATAGCCCGTCGCAAGACCAGCAGCGGCTCAAAGAGCGCATCTTTGCCGCCGCCCTTTGTGACGACAAGGACACTTCCGTACCAGTAGCCCTGTTCCATGCGGCGATAGTTGAGAAGAGGACCACACACGATGTCTTTGCCATCCGTCTCCTCCTCGTCTGAATGGCTAGCGACAACATCTTCGGCAGGCTGTCCTTGGCCATGAGCCAGCGAGATGGGCTGGTAGTTTCCCGCTGCTTGTCCGTGTCCGTGTCCGTTCACCTGGGGTTCAATTCGAGTTTGGTTGAGATAGTTCGCCAGCTCGTCGGTTGTGCCGGCAGTCGTGGGATCGCGCGCCTGGAACTGCGCCTCGTGGCGGGCATATTTAGTCGACTCTTGATGGCGCCATTTGCTGCTGGACGCGTATGGGTTTTGGGGGTCGATCTCTGCGACTCGCTCGCCGTTGACGTGTGAATCCATGGCGAGATTCTACGGCGACTCTTGTGCCGGTAACTTTGACCGTTTAAATACAACTTTTGGCTGAGCAATTGTCGGCAGTCGGCGAAAGATGCTGTTCGGATGCAGTGCAGATGCGACTCCGAGATTCCCCCCAGTTGGCGGCCTCTGCGATCAGCTTACCCACGATGATTTTATAGATTCTCCCGTCGCGCACTTTGGCGGCTCCAATGCGATGAACGGGCCGCAGACGAGATTTCCGACTTTTCCTTTGACAGATGCAAGTTCGCCTTTGTCTGGGAGAATTGGGCTCCCAACAAGCTTTGGCGTTACGACAGACAAGAGGGCTTCGAACTGAGAATAATCGCCCAGTGGAGCACTACGGGAGCTTGGGGAGCTACTCTATCGCTGTGGCGCGTGCTGGGACCAGGATCTGGCGACCTGCTTACAGGGATCGCAGCAGCGCCAGAGACACAAACAGGCCTGGAAGGGAGCTAAAGGGGCAGCTAGTGTGGGCCGGGTCCTCGCCAATGACGACAGGGCCACTGGCCGCTCAAAGATTTCTCGCTGATCGTGGGATGCTGTACATGAAGGCGTGCAGCGTGAATCTGGCACGGATGACGGCCGAGATGACTGCGTGGCTGGCTGCTGTTTCTTGCGATTGCTGTTGGTATCATCTACTAGCAGTGCCTCTCTCTACGCGTAAGAACTCTCTTGACAGCACTACCACTCCAATGCCGTTGGCGCAGTACGGACCACTCCACAGCAGGGAGCGTCAGATATTGCAGTGGGATGGGATGATACGATTATGCCAAGAGAGCCGCCAAGGTCCTCCAAGGTTGCCAGAGCGACCCCTCAAGCCTCTCACGCACTCAAGTCACGCACGCACGCATGCCGGCACCGCTTGGACGGAGCAAACGGCCGTGAATTGAACAGGTGATCAGGGGTAAGACAGACAAAGAAAACGCCCCGAGTCGTGGGGAGCTGATTGGATGGGCGCAACTGCCGGGACTCGGCGAGCCGGCCTGGAGTCCGCCCTGCACTTTTGCGGGAATCTGGGCTGTTGATTGAACGCATTCGTGAAACCCGATGGATGCATGCAGTCGTGTTGCGCTGTAAGAGGCATCCCAGCTGTCGCGACGAAGACGGCGTTGCGCAGCGAGCTGGAAATTAAGACAGTGGACAAGCTCTAGTGAGATTGCGGTGGGGCGCCATGGTTTGCAGATCGAGTTGCAGAAGCTGATCTGCTGAGGTAATCGGAACTACGTAGAGCCGATCAGCGCCATCGTGAAAAGACTGGATGATATTCAGATGCGTATATAGCGTCGCAGGTATATATTAGTGGGTTCGTTTTTGTAAAGGCCGTCATAGAATAGTTCTTGGACTCAAATACAGACACCGCTGTCAATTTTATAAGCTCAGAGAAATATTCTGCGTATTCTTTCAATAATGATAAGAGTGCTGGGGTTTTTACCTACCCAATGGCTCAGGTCCACTAGCTCGGCATATCTGGATTATGTAATCCATGCCCCTCTATATTCTATTCTCGAGGAGAAATTTTTTTCTCGCCGGCTCAAACCTCGTCTTGTTTTCAGCTCGACATGCATCCCGCAGGCGAATCCAGTTGAGATGAAGCTGAGAACAGCGGTGGCCTACCGTCGTAGCCGACGATGACAATATCATTCTCAGGGGCACCAGAGGACTGTGGTGCGTAATGCAAATCACCCTTGCGCATCCGTCACAGATCTCTGCTGTCTTAGCTTTTGCTCAGGGAGGAAGACTCCTGACGCAGATGCGCAAAGCAACAGGCCTCCAACCGGTAGGTGAAAACGAACAATGTGAAGTCTTTTTGTTGAACGGCATATGTGTGTACAGCACCGAGCTTTTCCAGTGCTCGATTGCTGAAGGATTTTTCTACGTGCCAAGATCAAATCTTTCCCTACTATTACCAAACACTGATGTCTTGATAATCCCAAGGACATGGTGCATGAAGATAGGGAAACACCTCCATGCATGCATTTCTTTTTTTCTTTTTCTTTTTTTTTTTTTTTTTTTTTTTCCTTTGCTTCTTTTCTTTTCAAAGAAAATCATTCTTGCCCCATTTATGCTGTAGTGCTAGAGTTGGTGTCTGCAGATTTCATACACCGGTGATTCATTTGTGCGAGGGCTGCCAAGAAGGGAGATCGCTGTTCCCCTGTCGCCCTTTCGCCCTTTCGCCTCTTTGAGTCTTGGCTGACGACCCCTTTCGCGTTGCTCAATGCATATTTTGTGCAATTCGATGATGTAGTTATCCATATTCCGCTCGGGTTTCACCTACTGGACTATTGTTAGCAGTAGCAATAATGCTGGCTCTCATCGAGAAAGGAACAAGGCCGAATTTCTCTAGAAGCCATAATAATGGAACTTATTGCGGGACAGCGAGCCGCCATCGAACTTCAGCTGGTCCCAAGACTGGGGCTATGATGACAAGCCGAAAGCCACGACGTAGCGGCGCCGCGGTGTTTGCATTACTCCATCGCTACTACAGCTAGATCCTCTTCGACGGCGCGCCCGTGCCTCGCCAAGAGAGCCAGCTATTGTGGCCAAGCCTCCTCGTATGATTCAGCTTGTTAGACTTGTTCTGAACCCCATAATATGACTCTGAAGTATGGGCTTCTTGTCTGCTCGCCTGCCCTTGTTTGCGTTGGCTGATGAACTGCTTTGCCCGTGCATCATGGCTGGTAAAAGGGAGACGCTTCTAGGAAGCTGTGAGACAACAGAGATCTGAAACTGGGCTTGCATGCAGCTCAATTGTGACTGATACAGGGAGTACCAGAGTTCCACAGAGCACACACCGCTCAAAGAGCAAAACATAAGCGGTTGATTTACATGTAAGGGCTCATGCCTCTCGCTGCATGAATTTGGCTGCTGAGCCCGGACTACGGTGTGATCCTTTGAAGATTGCACCGAGCTTTCCACACGTGCCGCAAAATTCAATTCATGCTTACAGCACGTTTTTCTGTTTTTGGAGTTATTAGGTACGTGACAACGGTACATACTTAGTTGTACTCTACCAAAATCACTTTCGCCATTGCTTGGTTACATCGACAAATCATCCGGCATAATGACGACTGCAGGGCGGCACATGCACACACACACACACATGTACATCTCACCACCTGTACCTTTAATGGGGCATTTAAATTGCATCCAATAATCCGTAGCTATGGCACGACGGCTGTGGAACCCTTTTTTCCAATCTTCCCTTCTTTCGACTCACCTGCCAAGTATTTCCCGACGTCTCATATAAAGAAGGCAGGCCGGTAAGCACTTTGTCGTGGCGACGGAAGTCTGATTGTTCGCCTCAAGGTACAAGCATACAAGCCGCAGCGGCAATCACTTTCATCATAGGCCTCCCAAAGAACAACTCAACCAGGTGACTAGGACTAGCAAACAACAAAAGCGCTGGAGCCGATCTGCGCCTCCGCTGATGGTAGTGGCGACTGAAGCTGCGGAGAGACACGGGGTCAAGATCTGCATTGACCGACTGGACGGCTGCAGTCCTAAGCTGTTGGAGGCGTTTCCGTCCGAGCACGTCCTGCACATCTACCGACTGGATGATGTCTTCTGTACTGCAGACGAAACTGCGGTGATGCGTAGAGTTGCGCCACTTTTTTGCGGGGACGGGCGTCTTGTTGTGCGATGTTCCTTGACAGAACGGCCTTTGATGTCTGTCTCAGCATGAGGCGGAAAATTGGCCAGAGACATTGTCGCGCATTCTGTGCCCCCAAGCCAAAACCTCCATGGACATGTTGGCGCTTATCGGAAGGGCCCGCGGAAAGGGCGTTTCCCACCAAGACCGCGTGCTGCAGCTGTAAATGCGTGGATAGGGCAGCCACCGCGCCACAGCCCGTCCATTGGCCACGCCGTGATGCGACCTTAAATTTGATGGCGTAGAGGACTGGACATGGCGGGCGGCAGCTAGGAAGCGCTAGGAACTGCTGAAGGTACCGTTTGGGAAAGTCCCGAGAGAAATGGAGAAAGCCCTTGCACTGCAGTCCCTTTCTTTCTTTTCCTTTGCCCTTTTGTTCTTCGAATTGTGCAAAGTAAAAAAAGGGAACAAGAAGAGGGGGGAGGCCTTGTCTCGCACTACGTCGTGCGTCCGGATTCGTCGTCTATCTATCTTTGGAAGCGAGGCTGAGCGCGAACGGTTGTAGCACTGCAGCGGCACCTTTAGAGCAACGCAACCGCATCCAAAGCTCTTTTAGCTGTGGCGTCAATGGCAGTTTATATGTGAACGTGCTGCGAATGTTGTCAATGTTGGCCTGTTAGCGCTGGCGCTGATGCTGAACAGAGACCGAAGGGCTCTAGTGCAAGGCAACGAACAGCCCCTGAATGGAGTAGCGGTGCCTCGCGCATGCACCGGGACGGAGTCGCCTGTAATTAATTACATGCAATTCTATGCCGGAGAGTAAAAAATCACAGGAGCCCTGAAGAAGCAAAGCTCCCTGGCCAGGCTGCCACACCAATTGGCAGCGCGCATGGAGGCTTGTAGGGATTTGCTGGCCCTCATCTGCACTAGCCTACGCCACCAGCAACCGCATCCAATTTGCCCATCTCCGTCATTCCGCTCTCCTGGGCGCAATCGGCAGGCCATTTTTGTGCAGAGCAGCCTCCTGTGCCTGACTGAGCCTGTGCATGTAGCGCTGTAGCGACGATTGCCAGTCTCTAGCAGCCGGGCTGCCGTGGCGATTCTCTCTCTCGATGCGGAGGCTGCTTCACCGTTCCCGGAAAGCCCTGCGTTTCTGCCTCTGATCACTATCGTTATCGTGGCCGGGAAAGCTTTTTCTCTCTCGCGAGCCCATCACATCGCCATACTCTCTACTCTTGTGCGGCATTGCATTGAGTCTGGCACTCACTCACTCACTCACTCACTCACTCACCTCCGGGCCATCACAGACCGAGCACACACTGTCGTTACCAGCAGGCCATGTTGAATTAGTTTGGACGGCGTGACGGGTTGACACAGGCGCATTTCGACGACGGCCATAGCATCTCCCGGACCCTGCCGGAACAGCCAGCATATCTACCAATCAGCCAGAAACCGCCGCTGCTGGCCATGCAATGAGCGGAACAGCAATCATGGCCTCGGCTGTGGAACTGCCCTCGACATCCTCCTTCTCCCAACGATCCCACTCATCTCCAAACTTACCCTCGTTACCATCGCGGACCAAGTCGCCCTTTGGCCGCTCTACAAAGGACTCGGCTGAGGTATCGGCCTTTGAAATACCCTCGTTCAACACTGACATAGACCTTAAACTCGACATCTCTCTTCCAAGCGTTCCTGAGAGCGAATCATCATCCCCCAATGCCGATTATGTCGACCTGGAACCCCCTCCTCCACCATCAAAACTCTACGACCACCTGCGGACTAAATCAGCAGCCTCGCTTAGCGATGGGCCCCGACAATGGCTGCGCAGCTTGACAACCATTCGAGATGCCCAGTACGACGACGCTGATGCTGAGCCCATCGCCCCCCCTTCCTCCGCTTAGCGAAGAAAAACGGCCCGCCACAGCAACTGAAAGCCCCCTGAGCAACGTCGAGGTCGAGGCGGTGCCTCCTCGACCATCCCGGGATCGCTCCCACTCGACATCTGCAAGCATCGCCAACTTCACCAAGAGGTCGTGGAAGCCGTCGTCGCGCTCGCTGCTCAAGATGCAGCCAGAGACCCCGGCCGAGACGAGCGACAAGCCCGAGGCCAAGCCCAGCCGCGGCGACAAGCTGAAACGGGCTGTCGCAGCCAGTATCCAGGAAATTACGACCAATCAGACGGGCCAAAACCGTCCAGTTGACCCAGCTGCTAAGCCCGCGACAAAGGGATTCGCTCGTGCAACTAGCTATTTCTCCAGGATCAAACAAAAGCCCGCGTCCTCGTTGTCTAAAACAACTGACAGCATCGACTCCGATTTTAGCTGCGCCTCCTCTGCCGCCAGTTTGGCTCACCCAGGCTCCAATAGCATCGACTCGCATGTCTCGCAATCCACCACTTCCGGCGAGACAAACTCCACGGCGCTCACCACAGATGAGTCGTCGGTCGAAATGCCACCGCGCATGCCCGATCCCCTCTGGTCGCAGTTCAAGAACTTGGATCTAGAGTTCCGTGGGCTCGCCTCCAAGCCTGTGGCCCAGAAATGCGCGCTGATCCAGACGCTACTTTTGCCTTTCCTCAAGAGTGCCACCAGCCAGGCATCTCTTAGCGGCTTGCGACCTGAGGATGTTGACTGCAGGGCCGGTGTCTTAAACAAATGGTGGGGCGCTGTCCTGGAAATGCTCGAGGCTCAGCACCAACAGCCCGTGCCGGGACTGGATCGCCAACTGCTCTTCGAGGCGGCGACTGTTATCATGATGCGCCTCGAGTGGCGCCAGACGACGCCTTATTTCTTGCCGTTGGCAGACCGGTCTCCTCAGGATCGTGCTCGCGCGAGATCATCCACCAGCTCATCTGACTCATCGAGCTCGGATCAATCTGCGCTGTTGGCAGAGTCGGCTGAGCACAACATCAGAACCATGTTTGTGTCCAACTTGGTGAGGCAGATGGCGTTTGTGGTCGAAAAAATGTCTCTCCGCCACGTGCCTCCGAGCTTGATTGAGTTTGCTGGCAAGACTTGCGCATATGCCTTCTTTTTTGCGCCCGGTGTAGCTGATATCTTAGTACGACTTTGGGGTCTAACCCCAGACTTGATCCGTCGCGTCTCTGAAAACATGGGCCTCACTCGCAAAAACAACGGCGAAGTTGATATGGAAACAGCGGCGTCATTCCCGCCGAAGCTGAGCAACCTGGCCTGGTCCTCGCCCCGAGCTTTGTGGAACACTCTGAAGCGGATCCCAAAGATGCCTCTGCTTGTGGCGAGGGTACCATGGACGGGCCCGTGGGTTATGCGTTGGAAAGGCCGCGATACCGACCTCATTTTCATCTTTGCCAAATACTTTCACCTTTTATCCAACGAGTTCATGCCAGCGAGCCTTTCTTTAACTGAAAAAGCAACGTCACCGGCGTTTGTTCTTGTTCATGCACAGCTTTTGTCGATTCTCGATAGCACCGTTCATCGCCAGGCTGCGCTTGAGCCTTCACAGTTAGCAACCTCGGCTCGAGGAGCTGAAGCGGCGGCTCTACAAATGCCTATGCCGCCAAGCAACTTGATGAAGAGCATGTCAGAGAATAGACTTGTAATTTTGCTCAAGGACATTCTCGCTGATGATACGCCAACATTTGCGGGAGCAAGACACACATTTGCCGAATCTTTCTCGGCGCTGTTGAAAGCCGCCGCAAGCAGGACATCCAGGTATAACAGCACCGCATGCTCAACGCTGTGTGACCTATTGGAAGAGGTTCTATTCGTTTACCACCGGGCTGAGACGGTTGAAAACCCGACAAGCTATATCGATTGGTCCTTTTGGACTGATGTCTGTAAACTTGCCTTGACCTCGCTGAATACGCTGTCAGAAATTCGAATAATCTCCTTCATCTACACGATGTGGGATGCCATTGCCAAAGACCCCAAGCAAAAATTAATGGTGTGCCGCGACTGGCTGTTGTCGGAAGAGACGTTCAACGCCTTTTTCAACAACTGGTGCCCAATGGTGCGAGCCTACTATATGCGTCTGCTCTGCTGGCGAGTCTGTCGCGAAGTGGGCAGCCAGGATGAGGTAGATATGTAAGTTCACAAACCCCGCTGAAATTGTTTATTGTGATGGGAAGGAAATTCTAATCATTGATAATAGGGAGATTTTTGCTCTGGCTTCTAAGAGACTCAGGTCTGTCTGGTCGCACTATCTCTACCTTAAGCAGGCTGCAGACGAAGCCGGCCGGATGGGCCCTGCCACGGCGCCAATGTCACCTACCTTGGGAAAGCGATTCATCATCATTCGACAGGAGATTAATGTTCCGCAGCCAGGCCTCTTTGTGACGTTTGATACTTTTACCAAGGCATCAAGTATCATAGATTTGCCCTCCAGCGAGAAGAGCGCTGAAACCGGGCTGCTTGCCAAGAATGACCCCAAGAAGAAGTGGTCTTTTCTAAAGCTATTATCCTTCAGTGCGGCCAATTCTCCAACTCAGGAAACTCCAGATACGTCGCCTGTCAAATCTTCGGACGCTGGACTTCAGAATGCGCGCCGAGAGGTTGCAAACTCCCGATCGCGGCAAAACACTTCAGCCAACCCTCCCAAGACAGCCAAATCTGACAAGAGTGACGACTCTGACGGATCAAATCCGGTCTTCGAAGAGCCCAAATTCAACTTCAAATTTGTCCTTGGCTGGCCACAGCCGCACCAGCAGTTGCCTCCGTTAGAACGAATGCTCGTGAGCCCGAAGCTACCTACACCGGCTCAAGCAAAACTTGGCTTTCAAGCGAAGCGTGGAGGTGGTCCAGTTCTCCCTCCGTTGATGATTCCGACGCGAAGGTTTTCTGGAAGCTCTCAAGGTGGTCTGGTGCAAGCTGCAAAGAACGCAAGCCCTCTTGATTCACCAGTTGCTGAACCTCGTCGAAAGTTGTCGCTTGCCATAGCCACCGAAGGAATTCCGGAAGAGCCTACCACGACTGGGTCTGAGACGAGCAGTGGCGATACGACCCCCAACGAAACCATTTCCCCGTCTTCTCCCACTATTCAGCCCAGCTCGAGTCAGCAACGGCCTAGTGAGGGCAGAGTAGGACCCGTCAAACCTGCCGGAGCGTTCCTCAAGAATTTGTCTTATTCGGGGCGTGCGTTGTCGGAGTGGAGCCTCGTCGTGGCGGAGTGCAACAATTTTATCGAGAGGCGCCGCGATGAAGGCATCATCGCCCTCAGCGAGATTGAAGTACCACTGCTCGGCGTCGAGGGATTCCGCAAAATGGCTGGCTAATTACATGATATCATCGACGTGGTACGACCTATAAAAATATGCGTAACTTGATTTGCAGTTACGCTACAGCAAAACACAACACACTTGGATTTCTATCCGCAATTTTTTCTTTTCTTTTTCAGTCATTTAGCTTTTTTCTTCTTGGATCTTCACGAGCGATATACATGGCGTGTTACATATGCTCTCTATGGCCTTATTTCAGCTGGCGTTGGCGATTTTCAGTCTTTTTTTCCCGATACAGCATATTTTTGTTCTATACATTCTTGGGGTTAATTAGCATGATATTTTTGGATATGATACTCTGGCACTGGTCCAAATGGTCGAATTTCGAGATGGCATATGAATCAGAAAAAGAAGAAAGGTAGCAGCAGTTATTTTTGGCACACTTTATATTATACCAACTGGCTTCACAGCAAAATAAACAACCAACAAAACACACTCGTTAGCGTCTAGTCATTCGGTATCCAACCTCTCAAACAACTACGGTGGTTCGACTAATTAAATCATTGGTCTTTTGGCAAGAGTAACCAGGCGTTTCGATTGGATGCGATGTTTTGCGGATGCACATCCTCTTCTGCAGGGGCGAGTCTTGTTGACTCAATAGCGAGAGGCCAGATTAATGGATAATTATGAAATGTCGGTTTGGATGAAGGCAAAGGCACTGGCTAATACCCTTCTATTGCGAGATATGGTACTGGTGCCGTGGCTACGTGGTACTTGTTTCTTTTTTATGTCAAGGCTTTCTTAAGTCTTATTATTTGTTCCTTTCATCTTGCAAGCAAGATCTATTTCATGTTCATTTCGCTTGTGGGACCTCTATTTGAGGAGGTGGTTTGGAGGAAAAGTGGAGGAGATGGATAAATACCCCTGATTCGAAGCCGAGCGCGGTGAAGCAGCGCAATTCAAAGTTAATAAAACAATCACCAAAAAAAAGATATTGTAGCGTAGAAGCATGAATTGCAGCGTGAATTTCATAAAACTATACCCCGTATGCTACTTGATATGAAATGAGACGCATGACAAAATGCATCATCCAATGACTGGCCTTTCAAATCTTGGCAAATTGAGCCTTGTAAGCAGCTCTGATCTGCTTCCTCCACGTCCCCTGCAGTTCCGTCAACGCATCAACCCTCTCCTTCGTCTCAGGCCTGTAAAACACTGCTCTGTCGGGGTAATTTTCTTCAAACTGGGGCTTCCCGTCGTTGAGCGAGACAAACTCCCTGCGGCTGCGGGTGTAAATGTGCACGTCGGGCTCGAGCTCCCACGGGCGGTCGAGAGTGCTGGCGATGAGGTACGTGACCAGCGTGCCGGCGTCGGCGTAGTAGCTCCAGAGGTTGCCGCGGCAGAGGGGGCACTGGGCGACGGTTTGGCCGACTTTGGACTGGGTAGGGAGGGCGACGAGGATGGGGTTGTTTATCTTGTTGTTGTTGGCAGCATCGTTGTTGTCTGTGGGAAGAGTGACTGTTGCGGTGGTGGCGGCGTTTGTGAGGTCGGCGAAGGCGGGGAGAACGCCGCACACCGAGCCAGATGATGGAGATGATTGCTGTTCGGCTTTGCTGAGCGGCGTGGTGAGCGGAGCAGAGGGGAGGAGGGAGACGGCGGAGGATTCGATGATGGCGTTGATGGCAAAGGCGCTGCCCATTTGGCGCTGGCAGAGGGTGCAGTGGCAGGTTTGGACGAGGAGGGGAGGGAGGTTGATTTGGTAGCGGATGTGGCCGCAGGGGCAGCCGCCTTGTAGGGGGGAAGAGATTTTTTTCTCTCGGCGTAGTGGGACATGGTGATGATGATGATGATGGTTATTGATGATGAGGGATGATGAAGGATGAAGAACGATGGTTCTCACAAATCACAGCGAGGAGATGAGAATATCACGCTGTACAATACAAAGAATCACAAAAAAAAGTGTAAGCGTGTAAGTGCAAGAAAGGGGAGAAGGAGGAGATAATTTTCTCTGCCCAAAGGCTTTGCAAGTGAAAACCCAACGAGGTGTGGGGATGTTCACTTGCAGCCATTCAGATGCGACTTGGTGGCCCAAACGGGCAATTGACTGTGGAATCAGGAAAGGTGAGGACCTCTTTTTTGTGGTCTCAGGTTGTTGGCTTACTGAGGGCTTTTTGGCCGGACGGGGGAATAGTATATTGATTTTGGCTAATTGTGGCTTTTATTTGTTCTGTTGTGTGTTTTGAAGAATGCGGGGATATACTTTACTTTTGGGGGTTTCGGCTGATGGATGAAAAAGCCTTTGCACACTTGGCTTTAGCATTTAAGCCTCCCGGAGTTCAGTGGCGGGGTTAACGTTGACTTGATTAGAAGACAGTGCACCGCCTACGTCTATTCTGCCGAGGGCCAGATGAGGAGCTACTTTGCCGAGGCCGGCGCCGTGAGTGACATGGACTCTCGCTACAACTAGGGAGATTGACCCATGAGGCTGTGTATACAGAGCATCAAACATCACCACTGTGGCTTTGCTTTGGGTTCAACGTTCTTATTTCCATCTCCCTACGGGGGCCTGGAGCTTCTTATACCGAAATCGAGGATGGCGTACCCGTGGCTGCGTGTCCCAGAGGCTCAGCCACCAGGCAGCTCACTGCACGTGTCCGCCCAGCGCCCATTGGCCCAGCGGCTCGCTATTTCGTCAGCGCCGCGACCCGCCCCCACCTCGAATGGCATTTCCTCTCCCATCATCGCTTCTGCCACCCAAAAACTCCAGACGAGGCCTCCCGGCCAAGATGCCTAAAACGCTCCCGCCTTGGCCTTGATCTGTGAGGTTTGCACGCGATTTGGGAGGCAAAACACGGCTATTCGCAGCTTGCATTGGTGCCGCTTTTTTATTATTCGTGCTGTTTGGACTCTCCCGCCATGCCCAACATAGGCAGACCTAGTCGGGATTGTCATCTGTGCCGCAAACGGCGTGTCAAGGTTGGTGACATTCAATTGCAGTTACTAATTGCTCCCGTCTTATGCCACCTACCTTGGCTATTTATATACACAACCTACCTATTACACAGCATCCTTGGCATCTGAATACGCGGGATGATGCATCTGCTACCCATCTCATCCGGGGGTGGGTCTACAGCTGTCTATACGTGCCATGTCTTAACAGTTGCTCGTGTCTTTCCTTTCTTACAACTCATTCCCCACTCTTGACCTGCTTCATGTCCCAGTACCTGTACTTACATGCTTCCATGAAATAGTGTGATCTCGCCCGTCCCGCCTGCCAGAGATGTATCAAATACGGCGCCGAGTGCCCGGGATACCGGGATCAGCAAGAGCTGGTCTTCCGTAACGCAGATCCCACTGCCGTCAAGAAGCGCAAGAAGCGCACGGCGCAATCTCCTGGGGTTGATGAGTCGCCGTCTTCAGCATCGGATACGGGCTTTTCGACGCCGGCTCTCAGCCCAAATGGAGACTTTATGTTTACATCTTCGACAGACGTCGTCTTGGCCAACGGCGTCAATTGCAACGCCGTTGCTCCTCTCACGCGGCCGGTGTTTCAACACTGGACATCACACTCGGTTCCCATCGTCCTCAATGTCTATTCCAATTTCGATTTCATCCAGGATATATACAGCAGCTGCAACGTTGATGGACCTCTCATTTGGGCAGCTCATCTCTTTTCCCGCACCTATGTGACCAACCTCCGTTACCCGACTGCCATAACCAGGGACGCCCACGCAGAAACTGAGCGCGAGCTGGGTACTTACCTGGGCAAGACCCTGAACTCGGTCAATAAGGCCCTCAATACGCCCGACGGGGCTTTTAGAGACGACGTTCTTGCTACTATATGGCTCCTCAGCAACTATGAGGTGAGGTTTTCCCAAGGCAGCGCGATGTGAGTTGGAGAATCCCTGGATCAAGTGCTCACTAGTAGATAGCTTCTTATTGGCTCTCTCAACCGCACAGAAACTCTAAGTCCATGGCATTTGCACGCTCGAGGGTTATACAGTATCCTAAAAATAAGAGGAGTCGCGCCGCTATATACGGCGAAAGGGCGCATGTCATTCTGGCCTGCCTATAGTATGGTGGTGGGTATTAGTGATACTTTGAATACGAATGACTGTCAATTTTTGCTGACTTGGAATGTGTGCAGCAAATTCAGTCTCTAATTAATAATACAGAGTGTCCTCCGGAATCACGAGAATGGTTCGATATTATAGCACAATCACTATTTCCAGGAGAGGGCCTCGGGCTACAAGTGTCTCTATTCATAACCAAGGTCTGCAGTGTTCAGGCTAAAATCTTCAGCTTCTTTCGGCGGCGAGACTTTAGCGGCGCGTCCCGGGATTATAAAGATCTCTTTGCCCAGATGAAGACAGCCACACATGAGCTTGAAGATTGGATGGAATCGAATCCTATGGACAACCACATGTTGGAAATTTACGTGATAAGCCTTTACCAGTCGGCTATTGTCAAAGGATTTAACGCCGTAAAGCTTCTCATCAACTTCCTCACACACTACCCCCCGTGCCCAATTCCTCTCCAACAGCTCATGGCTGATCGAGACTATTGCATCGAGATTGCTCAGACAGCAGCACAGGGAATTCTAGAGAGCGTTCCGCGTATTCTTGGACCCCTCGCGGCAAAAGGAAAAGACAAGTCTCCCAAGACTGTGTTCGATGCCGTGAGGACATTATGGCCTCTCATATGCGTATATGTCATAGACATTTGTCGATCGGAACAGAAACTTGCCGCAGAGGAATACCTCTTCTACATAGGCCGAGAATTAGGAGTACGACAGGGGCTGAATACCTACTCGACTAAATTGACTCTGCCGCAGGAGGCACGGATACCCTTTGGAGAGCATGGAGGGTTGTAGCACGGCGCATTATCTGATTCTTTAGCCGAAATGCCTACAGACAGAATCGCCGTTTCCATGAAAGCTGTTGCTAGAACGGCAGTAGGGTGTGTCTTGAATTTGCTAGATTTACTTGATTTTGTGTTTTAGATACCAAGGAAAAGCTTACCAAAGGCGTCAATAGAACTGGCTGGTTTAACAAATAAAAGGCCACATGTCAATCTACTGGAGTGTTGACGCCACTTTCTTTATTCAGCCTGACCGAAGATTGTGTTGAATTTGAGGCTGAAGTGTCAAGCTGACATGTTGTTCTCCTCGACCAAGGCGGCACAAGTGTTACCTCACGGCAATATGGTCGGACCTTTTGAGTTTCAGGGTCCCCCCCCCCCTCTCTGTCTCAGCGTTTCCACTTTTCACATACAAGGGAGCGAACTTTAAACAAATCAAAAGAGCTTTTTTGGACCTCTTCTTCCAAAAGCCCAACATCCATCTATTGTAACGAGCACGACATGGCGATTAGCGTTTATCAGCATTTGAATATCCCGGTAGTTAACTTTGCCCTTGCTCGCACGGACTCTGAAGAGAATAGGCGAAGGGTTGCAAAGGAGCTGTACGAGGCTTTCAAGAATGTTGGGTTTGCGTATGTGAAGAATCATGGCGTGCCTCAGGAAGTTGTTGATGAGGCCTTCGCATGGGTATGTCGCGACCCTTATCCATTGAATGGCCTGCTTCTCGGAATTTCTGGCTGGGGTGTGTATTGAATGGGAGATGAGAAACTTGCTGATTCTGGTAATTTAAAGAACCATAAATTCTTCAGCATGCCGCGGACTGACAAAGACAAGGCACCTCGCCCATCAGCGTCGTGGCACCACCGCGGCTACTCGAGCGTTGGCCGCGAGAAAGTGTCTCAGATGATTTTTGATGAAGCGTCCATTTCAGCCGCGCGAAGCGTTCCTGATGTGAAGGAGTCGTATGAGATTGGTCGCGACGATGAGGAGGCATCTCTGCCGAATATTTGGCCGCCTCAAGATATTCTCCCGGGATTTCGCGAGTTTTTCAACAAATTTTATGAAGTGTGCTATGCCGCTGAGCTGGAGATTCTGAGACTTGTTGCGCTGGGAATGGGGCTTGAAGAGGAGTATTTCATTCGCTTTCACAAGAATAGGGATAACCAGATTCGACTGCTTCATTATCCCCCCATTGAGGAAAGCATTCTTCGACAAGGTAAAGCAGAGAGAATCGCTGCACACACGGATTACGGCACCATCACGATGCTGTTCCAGGACGATGTGGGAGGGCTGGAGGTGGAGAGTGTCAACGAGAAGGGGAGATTCATCCCTGCGCCGTATATACCCAACACGGCCGTGGTGAATATTGCAGATTTCTTGATGCGCTGGAGCAACGACGAGCTGAAGTCGACGATGCACCGGGTCAAGGCCCCGCCATCTCTGGCGGCAGAAGGGGACGAGGCTGTGATGACGAAGAATAGAATGGCCAAGGCAAGACACTCGGTGGTGTACTTTGTTGGTGCGGACTTGGAAAAGACGGTGGGTTGTGTGCCTGGTTGCTGGGGGCCGGGGAGGCCGAAGAAGTATGAGCCGGTGAATGCGATGGAGTATATACGAATGAGATTGCAGGCTACTTATTGAAGCCATCTCCTAGGTATACAAAGTCGGGTTATTAGAATGAGATGAAAAGAGCATTAAAGTCGTAAATGTCATATTAATTCAGTTAGATACACAATTGCGCCACCAAACGACCAAAGGACTGGTTTCAACTAGAAATTCCCTCACAGCTGCGTCTCAGAATGAGCAACAAGCAGCCACTCTCCATCCGCGCCCTGGTTCCAAGTCGACGAGGCCGTCGCATTGTACTTTTCCTTGCCCTTGGACGCCTTGATCTTGTAGGTGACGACGCCGCCCATGAGGCCGATGAAGTGGGCCTTCATGTCCTCGGTCTCGAAGTCGTCGAAGCGGTGAAAGGGCGGGCGCATGGCGTCCTTGAGGGCGTCCTCGTCCTCGGGCGAGAGGATCTCCGTCTTGGGGAACATGAGGGCGGCGTCGGGGGGCGCAGAGCTTGAGGACGGCAGGGGCGGAGTTAGCGGAGGTGATGGCGGTGCAGAGGTCGCGCTCCTTGCCGAAGAGGTCGTCGCGGAGCCAGTCGTTCATAGCAGGCATGATGGGTGGTGGTGGTTGGGTCTGATGAGCTGAGATTGAGTCTGTGTTAGAGGCTTTGATGGTGTTGTTGATGTAAGAGAAGGACTGTACAGCACTCACTGGTTTGGGTGAGGGATGGATCGCGACTGATTAAGCTATTACTGCTATTGATTAAGGGATATTAGACAAATATGTATGAGACAAAACAAAGAAGAAGAAGAAGAAGAGGTTATCACGAGATTATTACTTCTTTATTGAAGCTTCCACGCAGCAAGATGTCATCTCATGACGTCACGGCTATAACATGGAACAATGACGTTGCAATACTTTTCAACAAGGATCTAAGCCTCTATCGATTAGCATGTGCTCCGTCTCGTCTTATTTAAATTAATTTTTAATTTAAGCCTCCTGTTCATTGGGGCTGACGATGCGCTGTGGCTCGTGGAATTGAACAGCATAGACGTTTGGTTGGATGGGCTATAGCAAGTTGCTTTAGTGCTGCATGCCAGTTACTAAAAACCTGGAAATATAGTGCCCTTTTACATGGCCGGGGGACTTCCCCACCTTTAATGACACGACTTGGGCGTCATTGACGATCGGTTGCTAGTTTGAGCGGCGGGCTGACGCGTGGTGGCTTGTTGTGAAAAAGAGGAATTGATTTTCTGGCTTGTGGCTGCTGTGGCCTTGATGGAGTTTTGCGTGTGAGGCTGGGTATTGATGGCTCTGACAGTTTGAGATTGGGAATCGGGTAATAATCTGAATGGCATCAAATTGAATACGGAGAAGGAGAGTTGATGAATTCTACCAAAGACTTGTTTCGTTTGACATCAGGTTGATGAGTATTAAGCAACCAAATTGTTTGTACTAACAAATTGCACATGATTAGTCTGTCGACTTTTCTAGTAAACCTACTGCCTCATGTCGAACTTGACAGCTTTATAACGTAAGCCACGGCACTGCATATTTGCATCTAAACTTTGTCGTTTTCACGATCGCGCCTTGTCTTTGTGGATCCGGATCTGGGTTACGGAAGGGCCTGAGCACCGATTCGGCTACTCGTGGGATCTAAGCTCATTTTAGCGACTTGTCTTGGGATGGTTATTAGTGGAGAGCGTGATTGAGACGCGATGGTTGACGGTTCAAAAGACTGAGCGCCAGATACCCGGCTTTGAATGAGACAAATATTACAGTGGATGAGCCTGTGTCGGGGTACATGTTCAAAGTATATATCAAACTTGGGTGCACAAGACGCGGGGAAAAGGTAGCTTGAGCTTGACATTTGATTGAATGGAAGAACGTTGTGTATACTAGGATTGTCACTTTGATTGCGACTTATAGCGGCGCTGAAATGCTAATTACACTCCTTGCGCCTATTCATCGGATACAGTTGACTCGATTTCTTTCCTCTGCATGGCCTATTTCAAGCTTCGCATTGTCGACGTGATTCGGTAGAAATGGGCATGAGGAGAAAATCCTCCCCAAAGCTGATAGAGCGAGTGCACGTTATAACCTAGACAGGTATCCGTACTTCCAGGGGTAATCGCTCCACACCGCTTCACCGTCCTTCAGACACTTTGCCAGTACCTACACATACATACATCGGTGCTGTTGGGCGTCGCTTTTATATCAACACATTAGTGCCTGCAGCGTCCAATGCCAATTGGCAGAGGTGCTGGGCGCTACCTGAGCCCTTGGGCAGAAACCGACACAAACACCACCTCACATTGTACCTAGTACTTGTTGTAGGCACGTAGCCCCCATCCCAGAAAAGTCACGCCGTCAGTGCATATGCTACTGCAAGAACATGCATACACCGAGCACGGCTGCCCTATAAAACACGCTGCCCCTCTTGTGTCTTGTACCCGATCAACGCTGTCCTTTGCCGTCCAACTCGTGTCCGCCGCATCAAATGCCGCCTGCCTCTCTTCAATAGAGTGCGGCGACACGGCGAGATCAATGTCTGGCAGCCTCTCACAGCCGCTTAACGCGGTCTCGGGGCCGAAGCCCGGCAGCAGCGACGATGCGGCGAGCCTCGTCAACGGGCGCAGCAGCGAGGCGTCCGCGCTGGATTCGGATTTCTGCAACGCCCTGCAAACCATCGAGACGCCCGGCTACCTCAAGTCGTACTTTACACTGCCCGAACACGCCCACAGCGGCCTTTCTGTATATCACGTCGGCGATATTGCTCTGCCCCTGGGAGAGATTCAAGCGCGCCAGATGATGGGCCAAGCGAAGCGGCCCGACTATGGCATTACTCCGTGGGAGCTGAATCCCACACAGTTTAAATTGGACTACGGCGTGTGGGAAGGCCGTCTCAAAGCTTTATACAGGCACCTTGCTCCAGGCCTTGGCCATGATCAGGACTGGATAGACTCGGTCCGCGCAGAGCCCAGCGCAGTACTGCTCATGGAAAAGGGAGCCATTCCCAATTTCAGTCTGTGAGTAGACTCCCCCAAAAAGGAATGTATTTTGATGTAACCAAAGCTTGACGATATATCAGCGGTGATCAACAGGACGGGACGGGATACATCATGGTATACCTGCCCACCGCAGACCTCCAGGGCGGCGAGATTGTAAACAGGTTTGGCCGCAAAGAAAAGACTGTTTTCAATCCCAACAAGACGGAAGAGCATTTGGCTTCTTGGTATCCGAATTATAAGCCACAGCGCGTCAAATCAGGTTACGCTCTGGCGGTACTCTTCACCTTCTTTCCGATAAAGGGTACCATCAATGGATCTGCCCTCTTCTGGCGGAATGAGACGCGAGCAATCCGCCATACCCTCAAGCGATGGCTTTCCAAAGATGTCAAATCCCGCGAGAGGATTGCACTCTATCACCCGATTCAAGGCAACTATATGACAAGCCGCAGGCTCTGTTTAAAAGAGCTCATGATGGCGGATGTTGGCCGAGTTCAGATGCTTAAAAGAATATCCGACAATTTCGGATTCAAATTGTACCTCGGGCATATTGAACGTGACCAGAAGAAGCTTGAAGGTGATGGCGGTTATGAAGACATAAAAGGAAGCACTCGCATCACAAAACTGCTAGACTTGGATGGGCGCTTGGTGACTGAAAATCTCCGCCTTGATGAGGCTCACGTCCCTGAAGGCTTCTTCAATTGCATTAATTGGGAATCTCACTGGCGCCGGGTATGTTCATATTGCAGACCTAAACTCCAATGTCAAATGATCCTTGACCAGACTATGTTTGCTAACTCTCCTTCCAGCCTCCGTCGTTGACACGAAAAGGCCATATGAAAGTAGGTTCTCTCCTCTCCGCGTGTCCAATGGATAAGTTTACAAATTTGGTTAGTTTTTTGTCGTTGTCCCTTGCGATGCGATTGTACCATTTTTCGTCCAGCGTGGCGGCAGCGACAATGATCTTTCGGCGATGGAGGGAATCCCAAAAGTACTTGGCGAGTATGCCAGAATGTCCGTAAAGAGTCCATGCCCGAAGAATACGCTCCCCGTGTTCCAAGAACTATGCGAGCTTATGTGGGACCCCCCCACGGAATCCATCTGAAGGAGGCACGCAAAGCCTTTTTGCAAAGCAGAAGCCAGAATTCCAGAACAATGACCTCATTGACGTGCTCAAGGCCACGATTCACTTGAAATGGTACTCCTGGTTTGAGAAGATAGCTGCTGCCCACCAAGGATCCTTATCAACATCATTCTTCGGCTGGGTGCCAGAGTATTTTCACAAAAGCACTATCAAAATTGACAAATGGTTTGGGCCTCTTGAGAAGGGGTTATCCGCCGCAGTTCTCTCATATCCTCGAGCCAAACAGCAGGTCAGGGCGGTAGAGACTCTTTTCCCCATCATCATGGCAGACACGGGCCGACTGGTCCCCTGCCCCCCCCGAATGCCTCATTCGCTGGGCTCGCCAAGTTCTACAAGAGTGTATCAAATCTTGCGCATCTAAAAAGCTCGATAGAAAAGATGGGGAAGCATTAGTCAAGCTTTCTTTGTACTTTGACGATCCGATTGCTGTTATATCACAAGTGTACGTGAGACTACTGATTAGTCCATTTCTACCTTCTTTGGCGCGCTTTGAGCTGACTTGAATGATCATCTAGAGGAGATGAAATCGATCCCGGGAGTAAGCCCGACGCGTTCCTTGGGTTCATCAACGAAATAGACCTTTTCGGCCGCTACGACTACATCTCGTACGAAAAGTCACGGGAGCTCTACCGGAAGGCTTCAAGAGCCTTTATAACGTCAACAGCCTTTACACAGATGCATGGTAAAGGAAAAGAAGAGAGTAATGAAGCGGACTTCTTCAGTCGGTTTGGCGACTTTGTTTTTGGCGGAAATGGGCCCAATAACCCAATGGAACACGATGAAAGTGGTTCTGATGATGAAATCGTGAATGAGTTGATGATGGATTCCGACAATGTCTTGTTGGATGATTACATGCCAGGTGCCCGAAATTATATGCCAGATGGAGACTCTGACATGGACCTGGATGAGCCTGACTTGGATCCGTTTGGATACGAGGCGCATAGCCATAACCATAACCACCGCGACTACAAAGCATACAAAGCATATCAAGAATTCGAACTGAACGGCGGCAAACCGGAGACTGAGATTGTGGAAAGTCAAATCCAGTCGGCGACTCTCGGCCTTTGGCTACAGCAAGTCATGAACACGAGCTCAAAATACGACGACATATTTTCATTGGCTCTTTTCAAGATGGGCGAGGTGGCGCCACAGATACCCAGCGCTGATTATCACACTTTGTGGTTCCCTGTCTTGAGGGCGATAGCTCCCAAGATGGGGCGTCTCAGTCTTGAGAGGGCCAAGGATCCCAACACGCTGCTTTGGCGCAAAAACATTTATACGCTGATCAAAGCCTATCTCGACAATTATGTGGGCAAGTGGCCTCGGCGACCTCGTCTCGCGCAGAAAGGGGTTGGGTGCGATTGTGCCGACTGCAAGGGGCTCAATGTTTTCCTGGCCGATGCTTCACTGAAAACCGGGCACTTTACTGCGAGTAAGAAGCGGTGCAGTCATATAGTCAAGATCACTTCCAAAGAGGACACCGATATATACACCGAACACAAGAAGGTTGAGGGAAAGCCTCAGAAAGAGAAGTTGGTTTTGACAAAGTCCCGAAAAAAGATGCTTGCGCGGGCTCGTACGGCGTGGAAAGAACGGCGGGACGAAGCAACCAAGCAGCTGGGCACCTTTGAGCAGAAGCATCTGGGGGCCTTGCTGGGGCCCGAATGGATGACGCTTTTTAGCATGGCGCACCTTGAAGGGCCTAGCTTGAGTGATATGGATATGCGGAAGGCGTTGAGGTTGAAGACTGAGAGGGAGAACATACCGCGGGAGCCTGCTTATATGGATCCGTCGACGATTGCCATGTTCTTTGGTGGTCTTCCTTCTATGAGCATGGGGGGAGAATTACAATTACATGTATATTTGACATGTCTTTTGGGTTTATGAGATTGTTATATGGATTTGGTATGATGAATTATGACATTACAGCTCTATTGGCCATGAAGTGTGTGTTTCATAGTTTGCAAGTGACAGGGGTCTCCACACGACTGGAACATCAGGTCTCCATGTAGATGGCATATCATTCTAGGTTTGAGTTCACCTGAAATGCAATGAGCAGATATTTTACCACTGCAAGTTATCGAGCCTGCTTTAGATATACGGGGCCATGGGGTTTCCATCATCTGTTCATCTCCCTGGTGGCGCCATAACACACAACTCTTCCACGTGATCAGCGCACAACGCGCTCAATAGGCACCAGCTGGCGACAAACAAAAACACTTCCATCTTGATAATTCTGCTATAAATCCACTAGCCACGATTTCGCGTTTCCCATCATCAATATGGATCCATTCTCATTCTTCACAAAGCTTGTGTGTCAGCAAGATACTGATATATATCCAGAAACCTCACGGCCAGCGTCATGAATCCTAGTCAAAGCGTCACAACTCTGAAAGCGCTCCATAGCGACCTCGCCTCCAAGTACACAACCCATGTGTCGGAAATTGAGGCTATTTGGAAATCTTTAAGCAAAGACCAACGCGTGGCATTCTTTCAGAATGGCGCTACGGACGATGAAGCGTCCAAGCAGTTTTTGGACGCGTCCCTGGGCATTGTGTACAACATTGTCCCAGAGTTCAAGTTGCAGGATATCTCAAACAAGCCGGAGTTTCTATTAGGTCACCTCAAGCACCGTGGCACAACATCGCTCTTTCACCAGTATCGCCATGGTGCTCATGGGCAACTTGGAGATCGGAATGTGATTATAGAGATGGCACGCGATAGCCAGGATCGCCACGTCGATCCGCTCAAACTTAGCCTTGCTCTGTTTGGCGACATGCCGTACGGCCACTTTATTGATTTTGAACCTACATCCAACTTCAATGAGCAGCTGGCTGTTTTCAAACCTGTAATGCTGGCAGGCTTCTGTGTTCCTCGGTCGATTGGAGAAATGATCTTGAAAAGACAGCTCCTGATCATTCAGAAACTAAACATCTTACTTTACAATATTTTATACTCAAGTTCGCAATTGAGACAGGAAATAGAGCGACCCAAGAGATACGAACAAGCACCATCAGCCGCGCTCTCGAAGCTGAGTATCCAAGAGCGACCGAAGAAACTTGCACTCTCGGATTTGGTCTCGAGTGCTCAAGATCAGAAAGATACTTTTGAAGAGTTTTTGAGGCTCCTTTCTGCTGATCAAGATATGCTCGCTCACGCTATGAGTATCTGGTTTGTCAGCAGACCGGAAACCATCATGGATGATACATGTGGTCATCTGCCAGCCTTTTCAAACAACAATATAAATGGTGCAATATTCGATTCAGTTCACCACACGATCAAAGGCGCTACTGTTTGGAACTACATGTGTCGTCTCCTTCACCTCTTGAAAGATTCGACTACTGATAAGATGTACCGATCGTTTATTCTTCAAGAGACTTCGAATCTTTGCCATCTAGAGTACAGCCGTGCCCAAGCTCAATTCACCAGGCACGTACAGACAGGCGTGGGCGCGAAATACTTTAAGCGAATTGCCAACTCGTATGACAGTGCGGGTAATGCAAAGACCAAGATGAAGATTCAGCCCCAAGAGCTGACCAGGGCTGACCCTCACTTGCACTACATTCTACGATTGTGTCAGTCGCAGACGAACGCGAGCAAAGCGGTGGAATGGATCAAGAGGCTGAGCAACCTGTATCAGTCTCATCCTATTGAACGGGAAGCATTGGCAGGAAGAGAGGTTGATTCGCTCGAGTACTTGACTGCAGTCTCAACATTTATCCAAGATTTGGCGCCCGTCATATCGATGCCAGCTTTCTCTCGGAAAAAAGCACAGACGTTTGTTTTGAGGTTTCAGGAGCTAGACGTCGAATTAAACAAGCTCCGGAACGAAGTCAATTTAAACGTAATATGGAAACCGAAGCAAGACCTCCTAGGCCCCGAAATGGCGAGCGAAATTTTGGCCGAGCTTGATCAGTTTGTGATTGGCAAGACTGGCTCCAAGATGAGGTTCTTGTACCAAGATCTCATGGAAGATTGTTTGGCGGATCTTGAACATCAGTACCAGGCGACAAAGGCAAAGCTGAAAAACGTCGACTACGTGCCACTTCCAGCAGCAGCTCCTCAGTCTGCGGATGAAAGAATGGAGCAACGAAAAGTCAAGGAAAAGACTCGTCCTTGTCAGTCAACAATACTTGACATGTTACAACCTCCCGAGGCGGCCGAAGAAGAACCCATCTAGTCAACGCAGGTATTCAAGGTCAGCCAGCCGGTGAGCCAAGTATTCTCGACGCTCTTCAACAAGTCTGAGGCCCGAGGCTCGATCAACTGGGCCGCGTTCGAAGGTGCCATGGCCGAGCTGGGATTTTCCGTCACGCCAAAGTATGGCTCTGCTTACACGTTTTCGCCGCCCGAGAGCATGAATGTGAAGAAATGTTTCACGATTCACAGACCTCATAGATGTCGCATTGAGGGTTATCTAATCCCCATATTCGCGCGACGTCTGACGAGGACGTATGGATGGAGTGAGGGTACATTTCAAGCTATATGAAGTACAAAATTGCTACGGATGTCTGGATTTGATGCTTATTTGCTCTGAGGATCGCTGTGTTTAAAAGGGACTGGATATGTAGAGTCTTAATTTTGCTTTATATCTCAATCTAGTGAGAATTGCTTAGCTTATATATACATGTAGGTAGTCAGTGTGAGGTAGATGTCAGGCCAGATGAGATGGTAGCTGAGCTATGACTTGGAGAATCTGCTATAATAATAGATGCTGTTTTTTTTTTCACCAACATGCCGATAATTTGCCTTCTTACTTACAGGCCACCTTTGTCTCCGTCCATCGGTATCAAGCCCTTGTCTTGCATACCTACCTACCCTATATCCAGCACGCCCCTCTTGCTCAGCCGCGCAACATTCCGCCCCACCGATTGCTGCAACACTTTCTCACAGCATATGCGAGAAGCCGCTCCAGGGACGATCTGTGTATGTCGGACAAGCAAGATCTTTGGGTGAATTACAATCTTGTAGCCGTTGAGTGTCGACAGTGAACAGCATCAACGGCCCCAAACACGTTTCCCCAAGAGCCAAAAACTAGGAGCCGCAGGCCACCAACTCAAGTTTCCATTGGCTGGTTGTAGCGGCATCGGTGCGCGGACGGGCACTTGCGTGTGCGGCGTTGTTCTTGTGGCGCTCGGTTATCTTCTTTGGCCACCAGGCAGGGTCTAGAAATGAGCTGTCAAAAGAGAAAAAGGCGGGAAAGCCGCTCTACTGTGGCCTGCACTTGCAAGAAAATACTGGTTTCCATGCTCGTATACTGTAGGTAACTAACTACCTACCTAGGTACCGATGTGCCTGACTTAAAATAGCGCCACGCCTGCAGGCCTCTACCCGGCGGGTAACGTAACCGGCAGATTGCGTCGTTTGAACCCGAGTACGTGTAAAGTAGGTACCAAGCACTACTAAGATAGTGCTACTGCTACTATTGTGTCTGTATACGGGGCACGTATTCGGCAGTTGTGTATCTTGCCACGTGAACTGGCCGCCTTGTTGCGCTATAGCTGGGGGGGTTTGGATAGTGAAATTGGGGTGCTGGATAACGTCTCCCATGATCAATCAAGTGTCGTGTGAACGCTGTGTAGACGACTGACTCTCTAAAAGCGACATCTACTGAGCGAAATAAAAAGTCTTTTACAGTAAGTCGTTCCGAGTGGCTCACCATCTCAGCACAGTCATCTATGGAATGCCTTGCTGCTTCACCTGTCATCTTCTTGTTGGCCTCTTGATCCGCAGTATATCCATGAGCACAAAAGACTCCGCCGCCTGTATGTGCCTGTCATTTAAAGTGCAATCTCATGCAGGGGCTGCGCAGAGTTTCGATGGGCGTTTTCTCACGCTTCAAATTCGTCTAAGTATACATGTATACTACTACCGACCTAGTAGTCACCGATCCGTTGAAGGCCGCTACAGCAGATCTTGGAGCTGAACCCTGTCCCCTGGCCGTGCCGCCTTGGCCCACCCACCGCTAGCTTGCCCAGCGCCTTAGGCCTGCAAGGTACGGGGACGCAAAAAGTCGCGCCGTACAAGGGACGAAAAATTTGCTACAGGTACTACTGGGTGCGCAGCTGCAACGGAGCCGCAACTCCACTGCAACTCCGCAACTCCATGCAAGTGGCATTTGGGGCTCTCTATGATGGCATTTCAAACCTTTCGGGCACATTGGAAGAGTTTTTGCAAAAGAAAAGGGGCTTTGCATTCGCGCATCGGCTCCCCTACGCTATACATCGCTGCGCTACAAAGGAATACTGCATACATCCGTCGACGCCCATCACCTCCCTGTGCGGCCAAAGTATCCTCCTCATTACATGGCCCTCGCTTTTTTTCTTCTTATTCTTGCGTATATATCCAAGAGTTTCCACGCACATGGTATAGACAAAATGATGGGGAAAAAATTAAAACAAAAGTATGGAAACAAAATTAAAGGTCTGGATCGAGTTCCTTGTTCATAACTTGGTCATCTGAAACATGCCAATGAGTGTTAGCCAACTTGCTACGGCTGATGAATGTATGAGCGCAGTACCAGAGATTCATACCAATCGGAGGAAACTGAGAGCCTACTCCACGAAGAGCATTGCCTTGGGCATTTTTATCGTTTTTCTTTGGTGATTCTTTGGTCGGAAGAGGACTGCCACTATGGATGGCTTCACCTTGCTCCGGTTGAAGTGTTGGAGGAGGGGAGCTACGCGTTGCTTTATGGCTCCATGTATCCGATACATCTCTAGATTGAAGAGAAGAGAATTCAGTCAGATGAGTTGCAGTGAAATGAAGGTAAAGAGAGGATGAACCGCCTCTTGCTCTTGAAACCTGGCTCAATGAACAATGAAGACAAGGCTGGGTAGTGAATGTGGAATAGGGATGGAGCTTTCGCAAACGGGGCTTTCAGTAGAGAAGAAAACCGAAACCTCGGATGCTGAGTAGTTGACAATAACGGCGAACAAAGAAAAAGGGCATAGCTTACGTAGAAGTCGTAGCGGTCATGGTCGAGTCCTCCATATCGACGGAATGTGGTTTGTGGTAGATCAGACGAGTTTGAGATGGAAGCAGCAGAGACTTCTGGAAGAGCAAAGGGCGAAATCGATGTTTAGGAGTCTTGACAACCGAGTCTGATCCTCTAAAGATTGACTGGGCGAAGAGGAGGTTTGTATGGGCTATTTATAAGGGAGTCCATGTACTTTGTATACGTCAACGTGGTATCGTTGTCTGGGTATCTCGAGTGCCAGGATCATAAAAGAGATTGCCGGGCTTTGACAACATGGATGGGAAACAAAAACCCAAAAATAAAACGGTACTTGTGGGGACTTGCGTCTGAAACAACCACATCGTGAAGAAGAAAGGAGCCGTTTGGCCCATTAGGCGCGAGGCCGCGATGCTGCATGCATAGGCGTTGTATGCCTGCCGGCAAATGAACCACGTCTTCTGCAGGACATGTAGCATCCAGCAGCCATGGCCGGGAGCTCGAGCCGCACACTGACGTCTGCGGGTTCCTGGATAAAGCCAAGCCCCTGAAGGCGAGGGCATCATTCAGATTAGCTCAATTGGCTGCACCTCAGTTGATTCCGAGGACTGTTTATCCATCGCGCCCTGACATACGCCCTCTCCTTTCTTCTTCCTCTCGTGGCTGGTGCTCAGTTGCGCCATCCCATTATAGCGGATATTTGCACGATGCGAGCCTCTTGCTCGGCGCTCCTTCGACGATTGATCTTAAAAAAGGCATTACAAGTACCTTGTAAAAAAAAAAGAGAGGCCAAAGTTCCGGTCAAAATCGAGGCGGGTTACGCTAGAGATGGAGAATCGCTAAGAAATTACCGGGGGGGAGCCAGTTCCATCGAGCTATCAAAACATCAGATGGCCTGGCAGGGAGCCCACTTTCCTGTTGGTCGTTTTGATTTCTGAATGGTCACCTAGAAAATTGATTCGCCTCGTGTTAAACGCCTTAACGCCAGCTGGACTGGGGATGCCGGTGCCGGGAGGGGTGGGGGTCTGCTATAAGGGTCTGCTATGGCGGGCTCGTAGCGGGCCTTGCTTGTACACCCTCTCTCTGCCGGGGGGGGGATGCGCAGATCTGCAGATGAGCGTTTCGCAGCGAAGAGTCTTGAAGAAGAAGAAGAAACCTTATTCCCACAGTCAGTTTTTTTAAGCCATGGTTAATCTTTTCAAGAGCCTGTCCATCGCTGATTTGCAAAGAAATCATTTGCTTTCACTGCCTGTAGCCGGAAAAGGGATTGTTCTTCAGGAGCTGATGCTGGTAAGGCTAGCTGCGACAAGACCATTGCGAAACAGGTTGTGATAAACTTCTAGACTGGACGAGATTGGGAGTAGCTTGCACCATAACGGTACATAGCTCCGTGGGCCTTACCGGCTCGTGCCTATTCGGCACAGCTCTTACGAGCGAGGTCCTTGCTACAGTAGGTAGCTAGCAGGCAGAAGCGTCATGTAGGTAGGCCAGGCTTCGAGTCCCCTTAATGCGCAGTTGTGTACACAGGCAACCTTCAGCAGACACGTCCATGATGGTAATGCTCCAAAGCTTCATTCTGTGATTTGCCTTTCCCTTGCTCACCACCCTACTTCTGGTTTTGCCAAGTAGCGAGTACTTGTGCTTTTGTATACTATCATGTGTAGTAGGTATGCGCTGTTCTCAATACCTTTACCTTACTTTAGCTTAACAACTGGTATAGAGCACTGTTTGTGTTTCAAGCTCTTTTTTTTTTTGTTTCCCTCGTGGTGGCAAGAGACGCGTGCAAGCTATGAGGCTCTCGACATAGTCGGAGACGGGGCGACCCGATAGCCGATAGGGAGTCAGTCTGTTCGCAGCGAACACACGGTCCAATGGTCCATGCATGTCCTGATTGAGCGTTGAGGTGGGTGGAGAAGGGGTAGACGATTAGGTGGTGCACAAATGGAAAAAGAAGGCAAAGGCACGCCCTTGGCGCCTTTACCTCAAAGGTCCCGGGCAATCCGCAGATGCCTTCAGACCGCGTTGCCTGCGGATGCGAGAGAAGCTGATAAAATGCTGCGATGAGAGACAGCAACATCACGAAGCGGCTCAGCCCATGAAAGCGCCAGCATCACTCCTAAGCAACGCCTCTTCCACCAGATCAATAACCAGGAAAACTAAACAATACCAGTTTTTTAAACAAGAACGCTCGTAAGAAATTGCTTCTTTTGCTTGAAGCTTGTTTCATTGAATTGTTGCAGATGTTTTCGAGTATATCCACCTATTTTTAATATAGCAGATCGAGGGGTCTTCTTCCGCTCTCCTCCTTTATCGCTCTTTCCTATCTCACTCTCCTCCTCTCCCTTGTAGCAGAAGGCCGTGAAGTGGATGCGGCTGGGAATTTAATGGATGGTGTGTGCATTACATAACGCACTGACCAGGAGCGATAGCACCACACCTTTAACTTGGGGCACAGATCCAGGTACTTGAGAAGAGTATGCGGGCCTCCCGGCTCAAACCAACGATAGGTCAATCTTCCCTGAACTTATGAAACGCCATCTTCAATACCAATTCTCCGCCCATCAGTATACAGTTCCGCCCCCCTCTGTCCTTTCTGCGCCTTTACAACCGAAACTTTGCCCGCATACTCCCCTGGATCTTGCTCCGACAAGAACCTGCTGTGCGTAATCATCACGACCCAGTCGGCCACCGTCTGCGATATGAGCCCGCACCACTTCACCACAGCCGCTTGACCCGCCTCGTCCAGGTTATCGAATACCTCGTCAATAAACACATAGTGTGCGCGGTGCGCGCTCCTGGACCATGTAAGCTGCAACACTGCGAAATAGAGCGCCAGGTCGACTCGTTTGCGCTCGCCACCGGACTGTTTGCCGTAGGCGACCGAATCTTGGGCGCCTTTTGGGGACGAGGCGAATGTATCCATCATTGTGTCGACAGAATCAGCGTCGAACAGCAAACGCAGCATTCCCGCTGCCATGACGCGCCCGCGCTGGGTATCCTCATACAGCACTGTGAGGACCTGTACAAGACGCGCGTTGAGCTCCGACAGCGACTTTGCGAGGATAAATTCGCGGAAATTGGTTGATGGAGATGAAGAGGAAGAGGCGCGGCGGGCGCGCTTCGCCAGGGCAGATGACCAAAAAACAAAAATCTCGCGATCAGCTTTGAGCTTGTCAAGTTTGGTACCCAGCGCGTCACAGTGTGCGCATAGTGAGTGCAATTCCGACTGGTCTTTTTGTAACAAGCCGTTGAAGGTGTCCATCTCGCTCTTTTTAAGCGTCACTTGTTGCTCCAGTGCTTCGCATGCCTTTTGATCCTTGATGATTTGCGCGAGTTGTTCCTTGATCATGAGAGCATACTTAATGGCGCCGGTTTCCAAAGCAATAATTTGGTCTGTTTTGCGCATCAGGCTTTGCAGTCGTGATGAGCTGTCTTTGACATCTCCAAGGAGATTGTTGATGGCTGCCGTTTGGCTGTAGTGTTGGGCGCTGGTTACTTGAGAGGCGCTTGAGATCCGGGTTATGCGTGAGAGTCCCCCAATGGCTATCAATCGAAAGTAGAGTATGTAAATCTTCGCGGCGTGTAAGATCTTGTGCACACCTACGGGGTGAGTTGCTGTCATAGTCTTGAGTCTATGAACTGTTTGCTCTTTTAGCTGTTCAAGCCATGACGCCGGTCTGGCGATGTTTTGTTCCCGTATCCGGGCAAGCGATCTCTCCATTCGATTTAAAATTTCCCGTTCACCATATATTTGATCTTGTAACAGTGGAATTTCACCGTCAAACTTCATGTTAAGCTCAGCGGGCTGGCTTAGTCTCGGAAAACTCTGAGCGCTCCTGTCGGCGGCCGCCATGTGCAGCCTGCGATCTCCGAGGTCTGTGGCGGCTACGGATTGTTCATGTTTAAACCGTACGCATTCTTCATCAGAGGGCTTTAATTCATTGAATTTTGATATGGCATCTGTATGTTTTTGGATTGCTGTGTTTAGAGATGTGGTTACCTTCTCGACCTCTTTTTCGAGATGCTGTTGTGTCTGACCCAGTTTTTTGATCCGTTCTTCGATATATCCTTTCTTTTCGATCAAGCCGTCTAGCTTCATCTCTAACTTGTTCACATCGCTGTTGATGTCCTCAAGGGGCAGCTTGGATACCTCAAAGCACTGATCCAATATTGATAGTCCGAGTGACGCCTCGATGAAGATGCCCCGATCCTTTGGCCCCGAGTTCAGAAAACTTGTTGCGCTCTCCTGGCTCAAAACAACCGTCTTGACATATGTCTTGTAGTCGGTGCCAAGCAGGTCATTGATAGCCTCTTGCGTCGTACGGTTGAGTGGATGCTCGAATTGTGGCTGCGGTTCACCGTGCAACGAAACGACGATGCGGTTGCCAAAAGTCTTGTGCTTGCGATATCGCGCGATGGTGTATCCATTGGCGAACTCGAGCACAACAGAGCAGTTCTTGCCCACACGGTCATTGACGACCTCGTCGACTTTCAATCCACTGCGAACGCACAAGCCAAACTGACACCATGCTATCGCGTCGACGAGTGTGCTCTTGCCGGACCCGTTTGTTCCGACCAAGAAGGTCAATCCTCGTGGAAGATCCTGTTCAAAGTCGATGGTGGTGGTTGTCTGCACGCCAAGGAAGTTGGTGATTGTGAGCCTACGCGGCTCGGCTACAAAGACGTCGGTCGATGGCTCAGTGGCGGTCCTTGTATTGGTAGTTCGAGTTGACCCGTCGAGGAAGTCACGGTAATTAACCACAGCCTTGCTATCTTGATCGATCCCACGGGAGGCGTGGATTATTCGCTGGCCAACCCGCACCAACTCATCTTTCCGCGGGAGGAGAGACATGTCTAGGCTCAATGAGTCGATATATTTGCGAATTTCCTTAGAGAAGTCGAGTTTTTCGGCTCCTGGCTCAGACTCAAGGCCAGAATCTGAAACTGCGTAACTTGTGAGGTCTGGGTCCGTCTCATCCTTGGCAGGCTCCTCCGAGAGCTGGACGGCGGCATCACTCGCTGGCACCGATGCACCAAAGCCAGCCCGCAAAGCAAAAGCCACGGGAGACCAGTCCCGTACGCTTCTTACTCCTAGGGAAAGAAGCTTTTCGCGAGCCGTGACGTAGTTGAGATGGGTAAGCTCGCCAAGGAGCATGACATGTTTGCCCTCAACAGCACCTTTATCGACCTGGCCATCGAGAATTTGGCGTATGTCGGCTGTTATGTAGTTGACCGCATGCGGATTGATGAGCAATTCGTGCTCGAGCGTTTCTGGATTGAACAAGACGACACCTCGCTGCTCGTCGTTGAGATCGGCCCAACTCAGTTGCAAGGGTGAGCCGAGATACGTGATGCTTCCTCTCATATCGGCCGGGCTGTTGTGGCGGGGCTGTTTCTGGACAATGGTCTGATGACTATGAAAATGCCCCGTGAATGTTCGAGCCAGAGAGGCAAACCGATCTGGGCCTGTCAAGCCGCGATGTGTGATGGAGCTTGCTGCGTGGGGCTTGTTGATGTCGATATTTACTACATGTCGCTGCGTGATAGCCCTATTGATGGCGAGATGAGCGAAAGCAACCGTACTGCTCGCCTCACTGGGGCGAAGAGAGGCCACAGCCTCAGTCAGCTCATCCTGCTCTTCGCGAAACGGCAGCAGCAAGACGCTCCGGCCGTCCCATTCATGGCGGTCAATGCTGCTATGCAGCGATATAAAGGGGGCTAATCGGTTGATGTTGAGAGCATCAAGAGCTGTAGTCTGGTAATCGCGGCGATAGGCGAGGTCATGATTGCCCAGCAAGACGTGCACCCGCGGCACGATATCGCTGAGGAGGCTGATGAAGCGGTAGCACGCAGACAGCACATGCGTTGACTGCATCGTGCGGCTGGTGAGCAGGTCGCCGCAAATCACCACCCGCTTGACCTGATTTTGCTTCGCTTCGGAAACAATCCATTGCGCCGTCTGCCAGATCCGGTCGAGGTCGTGATGCTTGAAGTGGAGGTCGCTGAGAAGCAGCCATCGCACTGCTCCGGTTAACGGCCTCTGCATCGCAGATGGTGATGGATGACGATTTTATCGATAAGTAGATGAAAAGGAGAAGATATCTCTATCCATCGCTATAATAACCATCGTGATTTGATCTTGGAGATCTGTACCGATATGTGACTACGCTCTGTGCATTTGAACGGGAAGCTTCTGGCTGGCTGGATGAGATTTCTGCATGAATCTTCACGCCGTTGGATTTAATGGAGTCCGCTGAATGCATGACGGTGCTAGTGAAGTTGCATGGGCCAATTAGAGAGCGAGGGGTACCCGTACAGGGCTGCACAGTGTAAATTATTTCACATTTCTGAACACGAACAAAAACTACTTGGGCATTCTAGGGTTGAATTAATGGTAAAAATTATATGTTCAATTTCATTTCAGTCTCTTAATCGTAAGGAGAGTCGTACCTCGAACTAGGTTCCAAGTGGTCACGTCCTGTCGCCATTTATCAAGACAACCTTGTGCCTCGTTTACAGTTCTCATGTTTACTTCCTTTATTCTAATTGCGTGCTGATGCGATTTTAAGTGCTATCTATCATGGCTCCTTGCTATATATGACATTTTTGGTAAATGATTTATTGAATCGATTGCATGCACTCTCTTTACGTTTCTTTCGTGGGCTCCCTCGACTGCTGCTGTCCCCACTCAGCTAGAACATCCACCCTGTTAGCTGATAAAAAGTTCACTAAGAGCGGCCCTTGTGTGCTAGTACTAATCTTATTCTAACTCCAGGTGTTTGAAAGTTTGAAGCGGCTTTACACATAATATTATACACAAAAGAATTGGTGTAAATAAAGTGGAAATTTATCCAGCATCCCAGTTCTCTTAACCAGCTGGAGTGATGGATAACATAAGGTAGGCTACTACTGCTGCTAGGTACTGCTACTACTGCCACTACTACAGCTGGGCTCCTAGATAACAGAATTGGGATGCGGGATATTTCTTTCCTTAAGAGAGTTCATTCATTCAGGTGACTAACAGAAGAAATACAAACTGCCATCAAATATATAATTGTTCTCTGAACAATGTTCTCTTGGGTATCCGACAGTTTAACCTCATCGTATACATCATTGATGGATGGGGTACCGAGATGCCACCTAAAACGTGTGTATACCCTGGTGACGCTCAATCAACAACGACAACAACGCATCAATCTCCTAATGGTATAGCATTGGCTATAATGACACCTTGTCTTCTTAGGCGCCCGTATGTAATGCCTGACTTTACAGGACGGAGAGCGTAGCAGTCTCAAAGGCTAAATTGAAATACTAGGCCTGTCTTCTGAGAGAGAAATTGTTTATTAGCTCCTATTATGAATATAAGAAAACGATCCATAGATGGCATGACAAACCAGCAATAGAGAACTGCGAGCCAACGCCATATAGAAGATGATCCTGAGATTTATCTTTATTGCCATTCTGTGATGTATGTGGAACTCTGGCACTATTTCGCTGCGCAGCTATGTGGTGATTCGTTTGGGGAACGGGGGGAGGAGAACCGCTCCTTGCTGCGATGCTCCATGTGTCCGACGCGGTACTGAAAAAAGACAGAATTGGAGTTAGATATGAAAAGCCATATATGTAAGGCTAATATATCTCAGCTGAAAGACTGCAGCTAGTAGCTTGAAGAAGATAGTGGAGGTGGATGTAAAAAAAAAATTGATTGAGAGAAAAACTCTCAATAGAATTTATATAGACGTATAGAATGAAAAAGAGACTGAATGCAATTTAAACACCAGAACGTTTTCTATAACTTACATAGATGGCTTGGTCGCAGAATTCTGGTCAGCCATTCTACAATGTGATGTCAGAGAATGGTGGCTCAGATGTTCCATTCGGAATAAGATGAATGGAATAGATGTAGTAGAAAGCCAACGTTCTTCAAGATAATGTAATCCTTTTAGTCGAACTTAAAAGGAATTGAACATGGAGTGTTGGATGAGAAGATGGCTCAAGGAATTTATACATAGAGAAGGAGAGGCAGTATATAAAGAGCAGCACATGGTCTGTTGGAAAAGGCAACAAAGCTGTTCTTGTTCTAGTTCGGTTGGCAATGTGACTAAGCTGGCAACGGTAAATCAAGGCAAGTTAGAAATCACCGCGGACAAATGAATAGAAGACAGCCCCGTTTTGCATCCTTTGGAATGAATGTCGAACCTGCCACATCAGAGCCATGGGTGGGAAACTTGACAATAACGTGTCGGAGCGATTCAGAGATGCGCTGGACATAGAGCAGAGGCTCCACCGCTGTCTATAAATCTAGTCCGATTGGCTGGCGAGGTTTTGTAGCATTGCCAAATCCACCTTGATACAAAATTTGATAGACTAAGGTTGGTCAACGAGGTTTGTTATTCGACGAGGTCTTGTTATTCAACGAGGTTCTGTATTTGATAACTGCCGCAGGATCAACCCAAAAGTCTGGAGCCTAGATTTGTCGCATACTATCAGATCCCGGGACTATATCCGAAAGAGGAAGTGAAGGTTCTCCACCACCTCACCGAACGATTACCGGACACACCTAAACGTATCCTACTGCTAGTTGACCTAGTCGGATTAATCTATTTCTAGCCGTACTGCTTTAAAACGGCCCAAGTTGATTTACCCGCGAGGTTTTGTATATGGGTGTCGCAATCAGGCTGGAGGCTTGGTTGCCCGCTCATTTCTAGTACTACTCGAGCCCGACTCGAGCCCGACTCGAAAGGATTGGATCAGCCCAGTTTTTCCTAGAAGTGAAGTGAATGAAACATGTATGACTACACTCTCGCACACTTTGAACTCTTCATTCCTAGGCATTCGAACAATTTCTCTCCAAGCATCATTTCCGCAAGGGGTATTTTCTTAGCTCACAATTATAAAGATATTTCACTCAGCATGGACCTCATACATTTGCTTCCTCACTCAAACGACGAGAAATTTCTCGGCTTGAGAAATCTAGAGAGACTAGAAAAGCTCAAGCCAATCATTATCCAGCTATACATGGGAAACTACGGCTCTGGTGGTAAGCGTATGACACTACGCCAAATTACCGAGTTCATGAAAGATAAATATGCTTTTCATATGGCGTTAGTTATGCATTTATCCTGCAATAGCCTTGGCGCGTCGTATTTTTTGCTACTGCGATAATTCTATGTTCTTAGTGGGAACGAACTCGAGCATAAACTCCGTAAATGGAATGTTCGTAGGCGCGTACTAAGTAGCGAGAAAGACGCTGTTATTAATGCCCTTGGTAAAAGAGCCCGCACGGGAGCAAGCATTTTAGACGTAACACTTTAAGAAGGTAAACCTGTGGACGCGAAACAGCTCAAGAGACATGTGCGAGATAAAATTCGTCGTCACATCGTGGAACCGATGGCGCCGGGAGTGTAAGATCAGAATGGGTCCAAAAAGTTATCAGTCGCTAAACGTGTTTTCTACCCAGTAGGCTAAGTGCTTGGAGTCATCCTTATACCGCACTTATTAGATCGATAGCCAGATTGCCAAATGAACCCTCGCCTTTGAAGACAGACCTGTTGCACCAAACTACATAACAGGCAACAGCTTAGAGGATCCTACCGCTGTACACTCACAGTCCATGCAGCTAATTCGGCAAAAATAGATACAAGATCAATTGAATTTGTTTTTACAAGGTCGCTTCGGGGAACTTTTTCTCAATTGCGAGAGAGATCATCGGATGTAGGCCTTTGGGTGCTCTTTCTGCCTCTAGGATAGCGCTAACTCGTAGTAGAGCGTTAGTCAATTATTTATACGAATTTTGGATCCATACGGTTGTAACAGCCAAGCACTGGACAACGCAAAATTCTCGGCTATGGACGAAAGACATGATATCCACGGGGGGCAATTACATCGTTGATGGCACCTACTTCAATCTTTAAATCCTTTGCAGAACATCCCACTCCTTCAGCTTCAGCTTCTCATGATGAGCCACCTCTCAGGCCCGCACAATATTGTCGATGGGTCGTCCATATTAGCAATGAGGAGGCGGAATTTAACTCTCCACAAGATGGTCTTCGATCACCGCTTCATCTTAGTGAGGATCCATTGCTGCCAGCTGTGTGGCCACCAGAACACCAGGCAGACCACCTTTTTACGAAATTGATGCAAGAGTCGCTGGCTGAGAGCACTTTTACATCTTTACCTCTTGACAGCTTGCTAGTTTCCTGCTCATATATCAGCGAATCGTTGATCAAAGACTCAAGATCGCTACGGCTGGAACCTTTGAAGTTTGCGATAATCGCCGGCAACTTGGAACTTGTAGAATCAATTCTAAAAGAGGGTCGAGGCGTTCATGAACAGTTTACTGAGATTAATTCCTATCATCTTGCGGCTACCTATTTGGATGGCGGCAATACATGCTGCCTAATACTCGCTACATTCATGAACCGCCTAGGCGGTCAATACCCCGTCTCTAGCAATAACGAAGATAGCATGGGCCATACTATCTTCGATTGTCTGATAATATCTGTCTTGCGCTCTCATACCAATGTCATGCCTAGGATTGTCAGTTCTGGCTTTGTCAATATGAGAAATTTCCCGGAGAAGAAAAAGACATATGTGGTCGATGGGATGCAGATTCTCCAATAATTCGTCAGCTCTTTCAAAGCGGCAACTGTCGTATCCCGATGGGTTGAAAGCATCTATTTTGCCATAGCTCTGTTCAAGCTGTTTGTCATAATCTTATGGCCATTTTTCTTCCTGGCAGTTATAATCCACACATTCACCAGCCCAGTGGATTATTTATCCAGCATTGCGGCAAGTGTGGCACCAAACTGGCACTTGGGGCCATTCATTTAACAATAGTCTTGTCATACCATTTGGGAGCGTCAGGTATTGATGGAGAGACGCTATTTGGTGCTTTCGCGATACTCGTATGCCTACTAAGGCTAGGAGCCGATATTCTTCATAAAACTGAGGTATCAATCAATGAAATCTTGGGAAACTCATCAGAAGATGTGTGCCAACATGAATATTTGGACGCCTATGAGTTAATAGAGACTATTTAAGGTTTTACTGTTGGTCTCTGGAGGCCAGAGTGTCGGATAGCGTGGGATTGTATACAGATAGGAAAGTCTTCCAAATCCAAGTCTAATATTGGAGATTCAAGGGATATTCTCAAAAGATCTTTCATGAAAGAAGATGGCGAAGAGGGATGCCCCTTAGAACGCGAGCATGAGCGTTGGCAGTTTCCCTGCAGAAATCCCCAGCTCGGTCTTGTATAAGCAGTTGTTCAAGCAAAGATGCTTACATACTGAAGAACACTTGGTGCCGCGCCCTGGATTTCCGGAAACTTTTCAATTTTTGCACTAAGGGAGTGACTACAGGGCTGGTCAAAGAAGCTCAAGATGCCTTTGTTGCAGAAAGACATGCTGCGAGAAACGACACCCTGTGGGTGGATTTTCGACAAGAATTTCCCTTGGTCTACTGTACAGTGCATAATTAGGCAGCCTGATATTGACATGGATATACATGAAAAGGGTAAACATTCTGACCTCAAGCCCCAAAAAGGCCGGCTCATATACAGAGGACTCGTTGGGTTGGAGGCCATCTGCAGATTGCGGGCCCATTTACTGCTGAGATATAGATCGCTGCTGAAATATAAACCGTTGCTCAGATCCTGGTTACTGTTGAGACTCGGGTCGTTGCCCAGATCCAAGTCCTTGCTGGGGTATAGATCGCTGCTGAGGTTCAGGCTCCTGTCGAGGCTCGGGTTCCTTTTGAGACTCGGGCCTTTTAGAGTGCAACTTAGCTACGAAGAGCGCATGGGGAGTAGTGAGGATTATATGGTAGAAATATAATCGCATGGGAAGTTTACACTAGGCACACTTGGCTACGCGCAGTCGCTGCAAAACTATCTCGGAAACACAAATCATGTAGCCACGAAAAACCATGGGGAGCCATCACGGAAAATAAAGCTATGGCTCCCCTCAAACGAGCGGCAAATATTTCGTCTAGCAACGATAAACCCAAACTGCGACGTATCTGTTATGACGAGAAGGCCTCACACCTGAATCAGGTGCTCATGTTGAGTGTGTTGCGTGATGATGAGAAAGGAAAGAAAAGGGAAGCGAAAAAAAAAACTGATGAAAAGTGGAGGGTTGAGAATGGGATCCAATTTGGGACTAGCGTAGGCGGTGATCTTGAGATGGCAATTGTGCCGTATTTGCAGCGGGGCACAGAGCCAAATTGCCGGGGAATTCATGAGAGGCGGTTTATTCTGGCATCGTCATGTTGTTTTGGATAGAAAATGGCGGTCTTCATCCACTAGGCAAGATGATATCACTGTGCGCCAGCCAAGAGGGATTTACCTTGGCCCTGCAGCCATAGTTGTCTTGGGGATTATCGGACGTCTGGGGGTCTCGCCAAGCTCTATGACTGGACCGACTGCAGTCGGTACGAGACAGCTGAAAGCTGAGAGGTGATACAGTGGCAAAACCCGTGAGCCGGGGGATCGACAATGGAGTGGTTGGTGGTGGGGGTGACAGCAGATATATAGATGCGTGCTCATGATAGGACACATGCTGGTGCTTGTTGCACGACTCCAACCAAAGCAGCGGTGGCTGCTGAGTGGTGAGACATCAACGCCAAAAAGTCTTATACATGCATGGAGGTTGAGACTAAAAGCGTCATACCATCTGGCGGTGTTGTGATCTGCAAAGTGGTCAAATAAGCCAGCAGATATTGGGGATTTTGACTGTTGATCCAAGCATCAGTTCAGTAGACGCAGTATCAGAGCCGCAGGATATTTCTATGTGGTAAGAGCACATGCACGCTCCCGCAAAGTGACATCAGCTCTGCAGTAGCCAACGTCCAGCATCGCAACCCCCATGGCTCTGGATGCCATTTCCGCAGGTCTGGATGCAAATCCATTGGTGCACGCGACCGCAGACTTGAGGTACATCCAACCGCCGCATGTCGCGCGTCATCCGCCCACTGCTCTAAAAGTGCTCAGGTGAGCCCAGATGGATGCGCAGCCACGATGTCCAGTCCTCTTTTTTTTCTGTATCACAGCATGGGGTGAGTGACACACACCAGCCCCAGCTCGAATAGAGAAATAGATCGAGCAACACGGCAAGAATAGAGTGGAGAAAAGGCAGCCAGAAATCATTTGCATGAGGAGAGATATAGGTGGCTTTTTTCCACTTCTCCATCCCCTCACACGCAGAGGCAGAGTCGCGTGCTCACGCTCTAGCAGCTTGTTCGCTGCGCCTGGTGGCACGCTGGGCTTTGCCTGAGGGCGTCTCGTCGCCGCACGTGGAGGCGCACCGGCGTCGACATTGGCTCTGGGCGACGACGACGGGTCCGGTTGTTCGGAATGCTAGGCGGGAGCTAGACACAGACAGCAAGCCATGGCGGTTGGTGGGGAGAGCGTGAGATTGAGACGAAGAGTCAAGCAGTCAGCCAGAGCGGTTCATCTGCGCCAGTCCAGAGCGTCTGCCCTCCCTTGCAGCCAGCCGATGGCGACGAGGTTTTGCAGATGCGTCTCTCTGGTTGGTCCATGGCCGCGAGCGTTGAACCGCTAGGCTGTCTGTCGGTGGAGACGGATGGATCGCATCTCGGACAAATATATTGGATCAGCAGGACCCTGGGCTGGGCCATCAAGGCCCTTTTCCTGCAGAAGACGGGAAGAATGGATCACAGACGAGAGCGATTTAAATGAAGAACTGGAGAGGTAACATGGGGTGTAATAGACGACTGCCGATGAGGGGCATACGATATTCGTGGTATTAATAGAGTTGCGCACACGATCTTGAACGCAGTCTCGCTCTTGTCTGCTCTCTTATCCCTCCTCTTCTTTCCCTGGTGAACGTCTAGTTACGGCTGTTCATTCATCATCTTTCTCTGTTTCCAATTTGTGCTCGTTACTGCCTACTATTTAATCATCTGAGCCTGGACTGTCTCAGCGGGCAGACGCGGCCAAGGCGAAGAAAAAAGTTTGGGCCATCCAGCTGGCGTTGCCCGATGACCTCATAGGCTGAGCCTGTACACCAACTTGCCTCCCGCCTGTCAAAAACTCTCCTCAGCCCCTGGACCCTTAAAAATTTGGCTGGGCAGCCTCTCCAGAGTCATGCATCTTTAAGCTCGGCGTTTCTCAGTTCTTGTTTTATTTTTCCTTGTTTATTTGCTTTCTGGTATATTTCTTCACTTTTTTACCACCACCCATTCTTCATTATTACCGTCTCCGCTTCGCAATACCCTGTGCGCACTCAACAAACCACAAACCGCATCCCTACGATACCCTATTTCTACCTACCTAGATTCTGCGCCAAGAAAAAAAAATCCTCCTTTGGCTTCGCACTACTATTTCTTTCCTACGATGCCTCGCCAATACGGCGGCGGCGGCCTTCGCCATCAAACGAAATGCCGGCTGATGCTGCTGGCCCTCGCATCGTGGAATGCGGGTGTCCTTGCCTTGCCTGCAGCATCTGGCCTGGACGACCAAAAAGTCTTGAGCCCGATCGGGACTGAGGCTGCGTCACGGAAATTGAACGGCCGGTTCCTGCATATTTCAGGTGCGTCTAACTAGGATTTTTGCGCATGTCATTGGCACACACACGGCACACAAAAAGCTTCTTTTGCTTCTGTCTGCGTTATCTATGCGGCGCTGCTGTATCAGGCACTTTGCAGCTCTGCCGCCCACCAATCGACCTTATCTCTGCAATCCACCAGATGCAACATCGCATCGGTCTGCCATGATTGGCGGTATCCTGGGCTGACTTTGATACCTGATGCAGATTTCCATCCCGACGAGCTCTATCGAGTGCACACCTCCACCGAGGAGAGCGTCGCCTGCCACCGCGGCAAGGGACTGGCTGGATCGTACGGCGCCGAAAAAACCGACTGCGACTCACCCTTTTCGCTCGTCAATGCGACTTTTGCCTGGATCAAAGAGAACCTCAAGGACGACATCGACTTTGTCATCTGGACCGGCGACTCGGCCAGGCACGACAGCGACGAGCAGAACCCGCGCCACGAGCCTGAGATTCTGCGGACAAACCGAATCATTGCCGACAAGTTTATCGAAACTTTCTCAACACCTCAGCATGGGCTGAGCATTCCCATCGTGCCCACATTTGGCAATAATGACTTCCTCCCCCACAATATCATGCTGCCAGGACCCAACAAGTGGTTTGCGGCTTACAGTGATATTTGGACCCGATTCATTCCCGAAGAGCAGCGCCATTCATTTACCTTTGGCGGCTGGTTCTATGTCGAGGTCATTCCCAATCGCCTGGCTGTTTTCAGCTTGAATACAATGTACTTTTTCGACCGAAACGCTGGTGTTGATGGCTGTGCCCATCCCTCGGAGCCTGGATACAAGCATCTCGAGTGGCTGCGCGTGCAGTTGCAAATCCTGAGAGAGCGGGGCGTCAAGGCCATTCTCATGGGCCATGTACCGCCTGCGCGGACGGAGAGCAAGCAAAACTGGGACGAAACTTGCTGGCAAAAGTATACGCTGTGGCTGAAACAGTATCGTGACGTGGTTGTTGGCTCTCTATACGGGCACATGAATATCGACCATTTCCTACTTCAGGATGTCAAGGAGTTGACCCCTGAATTGGGTCTGGACAAGTTGAACCCACGCGGATCTCCAGATGAGGGTCTATCAATCTCGTCCAAGGAAGATTATCTCCAGGAACTGCGAGATGTGTGGGCAGGCTTGCCCAAGTCTGTTGCTCGAGAACTAGACGAAGAGACAAGCGTTGGTGATGATGAAGGAGCAGAGTCGGATAAGAAGAACAGAAAAAAGAAGGGCAAAAAGCACAGGAAGAAGAAGCAGCTCCGCAAGATTGGCGGTAAATACGCCGAGCGGTTTCAGCTTTCTTTGATTAGCCCAAGCGTTGTGCCGAATTATTTCCCCACGCTTCGCATTGTCGAGTACAATATTACCGGAATCGAAGACACGCCTGTGTGGCGAGATGCATATGACTTGGCCAATTCCTCTTCACCACTGGGTCTGCCAGAAGAAGACACACCCGATTACGGAGACTTGGAAGAGATACTGGTCGAGATTGTTAAGAAGAAGAAGGGCAAGAATTCCAAGGGCCCTCGTAGGCCACCCAAGGACCACGATCTGATAGTTCCTCTTGACCCGCCTAAGAGCTCGCTTCCTGGACCTGCCTATGCTCCTCAAGTGCTTACCCTGACTGGATATACTCAGTACTATGCCAATCTCACCCACATCAACGACGACATCCCTGATGACGATGTTGGTGGCTTTTTGGGCATCAGCAAGTGGCGCAAGGGCAAGCATGACCACAAGGAGCCCAAGCATGGAAAGCCGAACCCTCGCGACTTTGAGTACGAAGTCGAGTACAGCACGTTTACCGACAAGGCCTATAAGCTGCCTGATTTGACAGTAAAGAGCTTCCTAAGGTTGGCCTATAAGATGGGCCAGAAAGATGTCGGCGGCAAAAGCGAAGCATTGGACGCATATGATGAGGACGAGGACGAGGAGTCGGGCACAGACGAAGTTGCAGATGGTGCTCTGGAATCGATGGGCAAGAAGGAGAAGGGGAAGAACAAGAAGGAAAAGAAGGAAAAGAACAAGACTTGGCTGACGTTTTTGAGCCGTGCTTTTGTTGGTACGGTTCCAAAAGAGGAGCTGCAGAAGATGTGATATGAAAGCTCTACATACCGCTCTGTTTCCTTTGTCTTTTTTCTTTTTACATACTCTTTCCCTCTAATCGTCATCGTCGATGACATTTAGAGCAGATGAGTTGCACGGCATCGGCGTTTGACATTTACGTGGATTTTATCATCGGGTGGACGAGTTTAGCATTGCCTGCCAGACAGGCTTTGTGGTGGATTAGGAAACGGCTTTGAAGCGGCTTCTTGTTTTTACACACATATCACGCCATTAGCTTTGTGGTATCGTACTGGAGTACCTTTCTTTTCGTCGGGCCTACGAGGCTATACAATTATTTATACCCCTGTTTGTGTACTAGTATCACGGAAATGTATTCTGGATATGGCATTTCTTATCGAAAGAATTATATGTACAATATTGATTTATTCATGATTTGAGACATATTCAAATGTTTGCGATATATTGTGACGTCATCTTCATCCTCGTAGTCTTGACGATCACTTTTGTTTCATTTCCCTTGTAGATGGAGTACCCGTGAAACGCAGATGCCACGTAAACGATGGTGTTGCAGCTGAATTCAATTTTATTCAGTGGAGCAGATGTATAATAAATTATGAAATTATGAAGTAAATATATTGGGTATTTAGTGAAAGACATGTGAACGCCGTGGCATCATAGCCAGACAATTTAGGCTTGAAAGCGACTGTGGAGGGTCATGTGTAGTTGATCGAAATAATCGTGATATTGTCTTTAGAAATTGTCAGTTATCGCACGGACCAAAGCATGAGAAAATAGTCTAAACATACCATGATGTTAGAGGTCAAACCTGAGGATGACCTTCATGCGATAGAAAGGGCGACAGCTCCTGTGACGAAGGAGACGTGATGGACGGCGACCGGATTGAGATTGAGGCGTCGGTAAAGTCGCTGGCACTGTCGTCGTCCAAGCCCGTCTCTTTGAAGATGGATTTCCGGCCTCGCTGCAGGTTGCTGTCGGTGCGAAAGATCATGGAGTAGAGACCCTCGCCTTCGCGGAGGCGGTCTTGGGTTCGCTGGGAGTTGAAGGTGGGACGGGCTGGATGTGAGGCGGTGCCGGTTGCCGATGGCACGGAGAGCATGGTGGTGGAGGTTGTGGTTGTGGCTGGAGTGACGGCGGCGTTCATTGTGGAGGCCTTGATGTTGTTTGAAGAGATGGGAGTAATATGGATGGATGGCTGCTGGTCATGTAGGATCTCAGGGCTTCTATATGGATACGAGCTGCAGCATGGGTTGGTGTTACAGCATGTTCAGCTTGTGCAAGACGGAACAAGAGCGGAATTGCTTAATAGATAAAGAGCAAGCAGGAAGTTGGATAAGGGGCGGTAAGACAGCAATTAAAACGAGAAAAAAATGATTAAATGCAAGGGCAGGAAAACGGGTGCCTTTTTCTGTTTAAATCTAATCTATCCCGAGCACTAAGCAGAAAAAGAAAAAAATTCTATCCGAGAGGAGGCCCGAGTTGATCGAGGCCCATCTCTTGTTACATGCCCAATCCATCATCCTTTCCCTTCTTTCCCCTCAGAAAATAAAAAGAGCAACCCCACAATTAATGGCATAGGGTGGTTTCATGAGGATCTGCCCGGGCTGAAAAAGTCAATCCATTGGAAGAGAAATTGTGGCTTAAGCGGTTGAAGCGGGTTAGGGAGCTTCGCCAAGTAAAGTGTGGCGTGACGTACAAGGCAAAAAAAATGGATTGGATTGGGTCTAGGCAAGGCAGCTCACGGCACATTTGCCGGAGAGGGAAAAGAATTGAACGGCAGAAAGGATGGGAAGCAAGAAAAATGGTGACTTCACCGGGCAAGGATTCGGGGATTGGTTATTGGGCGGTGGAGGGGAACGTGGTCTGGGCTTTTGGGGATCAGAGATCGCTGGAAGGGGATGACGGAGCTGAAACAGGCTGGGTGAGATGAGAAGATTAGCACATGCTAGTAATTGAGATGGAAAGGCGAGACATATGATGGCATCTTATCTCTTCCCGGCGCTGCACATGAATCACATTGTGTCACCCCATGTCTCAAAATTGAAACGGAGAATGAAAAGAAACATTGGAAAAGAGAAGAAAAAAAATTAATCAAAACGGATGCGGGAACCCATGCGATCGGATGAACAAAACAATCGTCGGGTCCTTGGCTGCGACCGAAAAACACAGTTGATCGACATTCTGGCATTTGGCATTACGCAAAAAAACAAACGTGGAGACTTCTTTTTCCCTTTTCGCACGGTACGCTTCGATGCGATCGAAGATCTCTTTCTGCAAGAGAAAAAAAAATGGGAAAAAAGAAATCAAAAAAAAAAAAAAAACAATTGAAGCAGCTACTGTAAATCTCGTGACGTCATGGCCAAGATTGCATGGTACGACCCTCCTTTTTGGAGCTGCATGGGCCTAAACCCTTATCAAAGGAGCAGTGTTATGCAAATAGATTGGGATGGGTAAAATGGGATGAAATGTGAAGGTTGGCTGCGTGCGATTGGAGAGGCATGAAAGAAATGATGGAATGAGGACATCAGCGCTTGTGGTGTGTTTACCGCCAGATTTTGCTAAATACCAAGACATTGGCAGACTTTGCAGATGGTCAATCTATTCGCCTCTTGATGCTCCTTGTTATTTGTAGGCGAATGACAGCTTGGGTCTGGCAGTTGGTAAAGTAAGCAAATCAGGGATTCAGACGCCCAGAGAGGCAAGCAGGCGCATCATACAAGTCAGCGAGTTGCTGCTTTGGTGTTTTGATCCGAGGGTGCGGCATCACATGATCTCATCTCGCCTCGAACTGCATCATTCCATCGTCGAGCGAGGCCAATGTCCATTATCATTCGCTGGATCACATAGAATGAGGGTATATCGTTGGGTGAGTGGAAGATACAGGGTGTGGGTACCTATTTAGCCGCTGTCGAGGGGCGCTCAGCGGTCTAGAACAGCGAAATGGGGTATTCGGGTCGATGTTCGGGTCAATGTTCGCTCCATCAGACTCCTTCTCTTTCTACCAACATCTAGACTTTTCTACAAACACTTTGTAAATGCCCTATTCACAACTGCTGCTGTCTAATACCAACGACTTGCTGCTAATGCACTCTTTAGCTGTTCCTGTACAAAGTGCTGCCGCTTTTAGGACTCTTTGGCGGCCCCGCCTTCAGCTAGCTCCGGAGTCGACATCCGGAGCACTCTTCGATGGAATTTCATTTTCACAGATGGGATTGCTTGAAATGAGATTGTGATGGCCGGAGTCCAATGCCGGGAATGATGCAGCTCGTAGCTGAGCTTGTGTCTTGTAGCTTTGGACATCTTGCACCGTAGATGGGCTCGACTCTGCTTATACATCAATCCACGGAGCTATATAGAGTAAAGAAGATTGAAGATAGACTCGGCTCCAGCTCCAGCTGCAGCTTCATACGCAACATATTTGACAGTTACAGCAAGCTTGCTAAATCTTCAACATGCCCCCCCTCAACGTCAACTTCGCCTGCGCCCTCTACGACCGCATGGTGCCCCTCTCCACCGGCGAAGTGCCCACGCCCGGCCTCAACGTCAACTTCGTCGAGGTGCAGCACCCGCGCGACATCTTCGACCGCATGGTCGCCAACAAGGAATTCGACGTCTCCGAACTGTCCGCCTCCGAGTACATCACGCGCCACGTCGCCGGCGACCGCAGCTTCGTCGCCATCCCCGTCTTTGCGTCGCGCGTGTTCCGCCACTCCTTCATCTGCGTCAACACAAACATCGTCAAGAAGCCCGAGGACCTCAACGGCAAGCGCATTGGCGTGCAGCTGTACCACATGACGGCGGCGGTGTACATCCGCGGCATCCTGCAGCACGAGTACGGCGTGGACTTGTCGACGATTGAGTGGGTGCAGGGCAAGATGGAGACGCCGGGGTCGCATGGCCAGCCGTCGGTGCTGCCGCTGCTGAAGCCGGTGAAGATCACGAACAACACGGATCCGAACAAGTCGCTTTCGGATATGTTGGAGTCTGGCGAAGTCGCTGCTACGATTGGCGCTGATATTCCTGCGTGCCTCAACAAGGTCCCGCATGTACAGAGATTGTTCCCCAACTTCAAGGACGTCGAGAGTGATTACTACAAGCGGACGGGCATCTTCCCCATCATGCACTTGGTTGCTTTTCGCCGCGAGTTCTACGAGGCAAACAAGTTTGTCGCCTCGGCGCTGTTCAACGCTCTCGAGGACAGCAAGGAGATTGCGCGCAAGCGGATGGAGTCGCTCGGCGCGCTCAGATACATGCTGCCTTGGCTGGGTCGGGACTTGGACGAGATTCAGGAGACTTTTGGGGGAGACTGCTGGCCGTATGGCTTGGAAGAGAACCGCAAGACGTTGGAGGCGGTGGTGCAGTTTTTGTATGAGCAGAACATGATTGAGCGGACGGTACCGATTGAGGAGCTGTTTGCTCCTGTGAGACGCATCAACTTTCGCATTGGATAATGGGAATGAGGTGATGATGTTGATGAATTTGTTTGTTTGTGATGGGTTCAGCGAGAATTTCAACATGAGTTGCGATGCTGCTGTTATGAAGTACATGTAGACTAAGCTATATAATATCCAACACAAACTATTTTACGACGTCTCATAAACGGTAAATCTCGTTCAAAGTGAAATCTTGTACTCCAAAATATCCAAACTTCTCAACCCATAAAAGCTCTGTTCCAGCATCAGCCCCCAACTTTGCTCACTCCGGATCTTCATTCCGGACAACAAACTCCATCTTCGCCCTTCAAGCTAGACAACTGCACCCCGCAATCTTCGACTCCAAAAACTGCGGGGGTCCAGAGTCCAGAACAGACATGGCCTGAAAAGGCAAATACGTGTACTCCCGTACCTCCAAAACCGTATTCCCGGAACCCTTCGACATCGTTCGAATTAGTGCCCCTCGGAGACTCTATCCGGGCTCGACTAGCAACTAAACTTGCCGCCAGACTCAATTAATTCCAAAATCTAGTCTTACTTCTTACCCCAGGAAAAGGCAATCAATAGACTCGGGGTCATCTGTCACAGCCCAGCGGAAGAAACAAACCATGAGATCGCACGTGGCTCCCCTCCCTCTTCCATTGCCAGAAACGCTCTCGGATGGCACGTCCTTATCGCATTTCCTGCACCAAGCCCCAGCTTTTTTCCTCTTAGGCTATTTTCCAGATATGCCCATCCCAGCAGTAGATGCTCAAGATAGAATCTGCTGCTACCCCGGAATCCCAAAGTCCCCGCCGCTCGCGGGGCAATAAAGCCCGGGACTTATAATAAACGCCTCTCCCCTGTATGGCAGCCCATCCCGCTCCCGAGTAAACGCGATGGGCGCGAAGCAGCTTCACCGATTGTTGATGTATAACATTTCTTTATAACCTCAATTTTCAACCATCTCTCCTTTTCCCCCCCGTCTTCTTTCCTCATCTCGACGCCTACTCTTCGGGTCTCATCTTCCAAAAGATATACACTACAACTTCCACGATATTGTATCGTCTCTCTCCATGGACAAAGACCCTGAAGCCAAGGCCAGTGGCTCGATAAAGCCCGCGGTGCCCAATGCAGCGCATGTGGAGAGCGCGTCTCCCTTTGAGACAAGCAGCAAGGATAGCAAGGAGCCCGTCTCGGATCTCAAGCTCGATTCCCATGGTTTGCCTCTGGTGCCGCAGCCCAGCGACCACAAGGATGATCCGTTGGTATGTTGTGTCCATGTTATTGTGTTACTCATGAACTTGAACAACGATGTGCTGATACAGCTTCTTCTCTGCTTTTGTAGAATTGGCCGTACTGGTACAAGTGCTTTGTCCTTGCCTTGCTCTGCCTGCTCGCGTTTATCGTGCAGTGTAAGTATATCCCACTCAGCTCCAACTCGAAACTCGAAACTGATTTCAACTCTAGTCGGCGCCGGCATGGTTCCCGCTGCATTTGGCCCCATTGCTCTGGCCTATGGAGTTTCGCATCAAGCCGCCAGCTATCTCACGACGACGTACACGCTTTTCGGGGGCGTCACGCCATTGGTGGTTACCCCATTTGTCAACTTGTACGGTAGACGCCCGGCGTACCTCATCTTCACGGCCATTGCCATAGGTGCCAACATTGGTTCGGCATACGCGCCATCGTACGGGACCCAGATCCTCACTCGATGCATTGTCGGTATCGGTGCCAGTGTTGCTCTCGCTATTGGTGGTGCCACGGTAAGTCTCGCTTCTTTCTTTCTGTTCGAAAGATGTCAGTGCAGATGAAAACTAATAGTTTTGTGTGCGTACTAGATTACCGACATGTTCTTCCAGGGAGAGCGTGGAAAGTATATTGGATTCTACGCACTCGCCCTTACTAACGGTGTAAGTCTTGTCAATCCCAAACTCGTAGACTCCACCAGACAATCCATTATAAGCGCGCACTTGCTGACTCGAGAGCTCAACAGCCGCACTTTGGTCCCATTGCCGGCGGCTTCATCGCCCAGAACCAAGGATTCCGCTGGATCTTCAAGTGGAACGCCATCATGCTGGGCATCGTCCTGGGCTGCTTCATAGTCTTCTTCCCCGAGACGCTCTTCTCGCGTACTCAGTTCAGCACGCTCGAGAACCGCAGCTACTGGCAACGCTTCGCCTTCCACGGCAAGGTCATCGACCGCAAGCTTCGCCCATCCGATTTCCTGCACAACTTCAAGATGCTCCGGTACGTCGCCGTGGTGGTGCCGTGCGTGTATTACATGACGGCCAACACGTACGGCTCCATCGTCTTTGTGTTGACGGCTTCGAGCATCACGGAGAGGCTGTACCATTTCGACACTGAGCAAAACGGCCTGCTGCTTGGTATTCCATTGACTCTTGGCTGTTTGATTGGCGAGTCTTGCACGGGTTGGATCTCTGATTGGCTGATCAACCGATATGCCCGTCGTCACGATGGTTACCGCAAGCCCGAGGCGCGTCTACACCTGGCTCCTCTCTGTTTATTCCTGCCTGCGGGTCTCATTATCCACGGCGTGTCCGTCTCCAATCATGCCCCGTGGATTGCTCTCGCCGTCGGCATGACCGTGGCGTCCATCGGCGTCCAGGCCGGCACCACTCTCACTTATTCGTACATTGCCGATTGTTATAAGCCGCAAGCCGCAGAGGTATCGACGATTATCAACTTGTTCCGGCAAACGTTTGCCTTTACAATTGGATTCTACGCTTTGCCGTTTGGGCAGAGCGCCGGTTTTGGCGTTGCGTGGGGCGTATTTGCCATCATCAACTTTTGCGCATGGTGTCCGCTGCTTTTGTTAATCTGGAAGGGGCAGGCGATTCGCGAGGCTCAGGGCGTGCCCAAGATGCACCAGGATCTGTAGTTGTTCTTGTCTGAGATGGGATTGGGTATACAGATGATTCTACATATACTATCACGTAGGTATGTGCCTTGCGGGCAAGCTTAATATAATGGTGCACGCTGTGTTATATTCTATAAAGCCTTTTTAGATCATATCATGTATCAGGCCACAGATGAATAAATCAGACCATCCATCGTACCACTGCTCTTGCTACCTTCTCTCTTCTATGAAGAAAGACGTCTGCCTCTGCTAGCCATTGGACTAGCCATTAAACCCGCGACATGTCCAAATCGACCAGGTGGTCAGACAAGGCTCAAGAGCTCTCTAGCAGCAACAAGTGGAATGTCACCGCAGCTAGCGCGAAATCTGAACTTTTATCTCCCCGAGGCACTTCATCTCGAGCCTGCATGGCATAATTCCCGAGCCAATAACACGCCGCCATCTTTTCCCCCGCACCGGAAAGCTTCTCCGGCGCGGTTCCCCGTCTAAGCCGAGACGCCCCACCATCTCCGGAACCGCAGCCCATGTCACGCCTCAGCGATCTGAGCAAACGCCATGGAGACAGAGGGCGGCGTAAATCGAAGATGCAGTCACATTCAAAGACTCCAAAACTTATCTCTGACTACCCGTTTGCCGCTAATGCCGAAATTCTGGGTCGTATCGAACGATGATAACGAGATCCGGGAAGATGGACTTGCTTAGAGTCTGACCCTCTATTCTCGGAACTCATCTCCTTTCCCATTTTCTCCCCTCGTCGGATCACCCAATCTCTTTCTCACTCTTGCTTTCTCTCTTTCTACAGCAATTTAGAGCTCTTTTTTCAATATTATATAGACTAGGAAGGTCTCGCGCTTTCCTACTTCCATCCTTTCTTGGCATACACTATCCTTCTTTCACCACTTAGACAGAAAGATCAAGACAAAAACACAACATGGCCATTGGGAGCAGACCAGCAGCATCGCCAGACACTTTTTCAGTCGCCATTCTCGGCGGCGGAATCGGTGGTCTGGCCATGGCCCTATCCCTAGCCACGCAAGTCCCTTCTCTCAAGAACATCACCGTCTACGAACAAGCACCGGCATACAAGGAAATCGGAGCAGGCATCGGCATTGGCGTCAACGCGAGCCGCATCCTCAAGCGCTACGGCGTCTACGAAGCAGCCAATGCCATCTCGGGCGACCGCAACGGCATCCACCGCAGCTTGAGGCGATGGGACAATGGCGACGAGATTGTGTCTGTCGGCGCCATGGACGAGGAGGCGGGCAACGGCGGCGTGCGCCAGCTGAGCGTTCATCGCGCCGAGTTCCTTCAAGTGCTGTATGAGCATATCAGAGACACTGCCTGCGCCAAGTTGGAGACGGACAAGAGAGCCGTCGAGATCGTCGAGGACCAAAAGGGCGGCAAGGCGGTGATTCATTTCGCAGACGACACTCACGTCGCAGCTGATCTCGTCATTGCCTGCGATGGCATCCACTCCAACGTGCGACGACAGTTTTCCAAAGGCAGCGATTTGATGCCGCGCTATTCAGGCCGTGTCTGCTACCGCGGTCTTCTTCCCATGTCGGCTGTCGAACAAGACTGGCCATACGACTCCTTTGCGGTTTCGTGGCTCGGCCCCAGCAGACACTTTCTCGTCTTCCCCATCTCTCAAAACAAGACACTCAATGTCGTCGCGTTTGTGTCAAAAACCGAGGCCGAGCTCGGTGATTTGAAAGAGAGCTGGTCAAGTACCGCGCCCCGTTCTGAAGTCGAGGCTGAGTTTTCCGGCTGGGATGAGACGGTCCAGAAGGTGGTTCGTGCCATGGAGCCCCGGCCTGGCAAGTGGAAGCTGAATGACCGCGAGCTGCTCGACCAATGGGTGTATCTAGGAGGAAAGGTAGTGCTTGGCGGCGATGCTGCTCACGCCATGCTTCCTCATCAAGGTGAATAACAAACACACAACCAGTCTCAATCTCATACAACATGCAGTTCTTACTGACATTTGCTTTACAGGCTCGGGCGCCGGCCACGCAATCGAAGACTCATTCGTCATGGGCCAAGCCATTAAGGCCTTTTTCGAGAACCCTTCCGTCGGCCTAGAAACATACATGAAGCTCTACCAGGAAACAAGACTGCCGAGGGCCCAGAGGGCTCAGCTGACGTCCCGTCAAGCAGGCGACGTCTACGAGATGCAGGGCCCCGAGTTCGCCGGCCTGGTCTTTGAGCAGCGTTTGCAGGTCATTCATGACAAGTTCAAGGACCGCATGACTTGGGTTTGGGGGCATGATCTGGAGGCGGACTTTAATGCTACGAGGACTCGCCTTGGTCTATAGAGATGAGTGGCAGGTTTGGGCTGAATTCTTTTACTGTCTTGTACGAATGCATACGATATCATTTCAGTGTACTGTTGTTACGCATCGTTATATAACATCATAATAAATAGATCAAAATACATGCTACTCTTTTGAAGCCAATAGGCTGATGCTACACAACTCAATATTATTGATTATCATTATTATTTCAACAACTCCAGTTCAAGTAGATGAAGAGGCGTTGAGACTATATGAAAACCTCCTCTCAGCTCAGTTACACACTACAAACCCAATATTCCGCATTCACCATGCATCCAAACTCCCAAGATGACACCAAAAAGCAAAAAGCGCTATAAGAATACATTCATCACTGTGCCCAAGGATCCAAGAATCCAGACCCCCACCCGCTGCTATCCAACAAAGCGCTCTGTATGACCGCAAACTCGTCATCAAATCCAGCCCACATGAAACCATCATCTCCATATTCGACATTACGGTCATTGTATTGTTCCTGGTAAGCATCTCCGTAGTAGCTTACTTCATTGTTTTCCTGGCTCTGGTCCGGCATATTCACCGGGTCTTTGCCTGAGCTTCCGCTAGTTGCTGAGCCCGCTTGGTGTCCTGCACTGCTACTCTGGTCCGAGTCAGTAGTAGAGTTTGTTATGTGGGCTTGGCGCAAGTTCGCTACGCCGTCCTCCCTCATCGACAGCTGCTGCTTCCCACGCACTGCCAAAAGCGGCGCATTGGCGGATAATGTGCCAATCGCTTGTAACCGCGTCTGCAGCTGCTGAAAGGAGCGGACATAGCGAGAGGCCAGGGGATGGATATCGCCACCAACTCGTTGAAGGTGTTCCAGCCCGTGGCCGATAATGTTGTCAATATCTGACGATTGTGGTATGTCGACTTTTGAGCGAGAATGAGGGTCGAGGTGTTGGTAGACTAACAAAACGCTCAGAGCAGTGAAAACATCTATCACGCATTAGCTCAGAGTAGCTGCATTGAATGGAGAGAGGCTTACAGTGTGAGTTATGCCAAGACGAAGAAAGTAAGTTCTTTTGGGTGAGGAGATGCACTTCAGCAATAGCATCATATGCTGCCATGACACATCTTCTAATGCACAAATGGGCCAGATCAGCCTGGAAAGGATCAGGGATGCGGCGTAGAATATAGTAGAGCAGCGTTTGTCGATGTATAAGGAGCCTGATGTGGAGCAATCTAAAGCAAGTGTAAGTTATGAATTGGTCCCGAAACAGTTGTGTGAAATATTCATACCGCATAAGCAAGACGCTTCGTTGCCGCTCAAAATGCCAGCCCGGCACGTCCGAATCAGTGCGGAGGTGCGGAGGCAGCAAATTTTGCCATGCAACCAGCTCACCATCTAGTTGAATCGACATGGCCAGAAGATCTGGTAAGTCGACCTTGATGCGAACTCTGGCCTCGCGGCCTGCTGACGACGAGCTGCTGCTACCAGCACCACTACCGCTGCTACTTGGCGTGTTGTCGTATAGAGTATCCAGCACCTTGGCCAATAGGCGACACTGAGTCACAATATGGTTAAAGAAGACAATTTTGGATGGAATATTGCTAGGTTGAGTGTAATTAGACGCCTCATCGAGAAACTCATCGTCGACTGCAAGTGGAAGACCGACACGGATGGCAGGTATGTCGTGGATGGTAGGCGGACGGCCAACTTTGATGCTAACGAGACGGTCGATGACGAAGCAACCCCACCACACGCGCTTACGGATCTCCTGCTCGACGATATCGTTTGTGAAGTCAGTGGAATCGAGGTAAAGGCCCAGCTCTTGAGCTGTGCGAATAGCTAACCCAATGACGGTCCAGCAGTGGTTGAGCTCCAAAGAACCATGCAGGTAATGGCTCATCAGCAATAACGCCTGTACGAGCTCAATCTTGGCTTGTAGGATGCTCGAGAATGCCAACATCTTTGCCCGTTTGAAGAAGCGGGCGCGGTCTGGTTTCGCTGATGCTGAATTGCTTGGGCTTCCGTGATGTGGATGACGAGTCTGTGCATGCTCACTGCCAAATGCAAACACCATATTCACCAGGCCCAGCCAGGCTAAGTTGTTGGGTGCTGCCTCTTCGCCGCCCACATCCTTGCTAAGCCATAGTCGTGCATACCGCTGGCGAAATGTCCCCTCGTGTAGATATGGATTCAGTGGATGTCGGTGCTTAAAGTACGATGTTACCAAACGGTCGGCTAATGAGCGCTGGGGCAGTTCGAATAAGTCACTGCTTCCGCTGCCGTCCCCTATTCCTGCTCCAATACCAAGGAGCTCCTCAAATACGACTGTTGAAGGCGACGACTCGGCTAGTGACTCGCCACCAACCCCGGATGCCTCTACGATGCTTCTTCTCGCAGCCAGAGCTTTTGGTATTCTTCCTGTCGATGCTGAAGCTTTTCCGGTTGCAGTGCCACCGCCTACGCCTGCTGTAGGAGTTGTGGCAGTCGCTCTAGAGTTGCCCGATGTATGGTCATTATTATTTGGTGATGTCACTTTGGTAATAAAATCAAAAGCCGAGGACTCTCCAAAGTACTCTCCCGGCAAAGCAGAGTGGCTGCTCCTCGGCCGATCAGGACGGTGTTGGCTGCCGGTTTGGTGGTGCTGACGCTGCCGTTCTGGTCGTTCTTCCACTGTTAATGTAGGTGAAGGAGGATTTTCGTGTTGTTGAGATGGTAAACTATCTCTGGAAGTCTGATATGAAGCTGGTCTGGTTGTCCCAAGAGGCGATTCCTTGGAGTATGTGCTTTCATGACCACTAGTAAAGCGTAGCTTAGCTTCATGGTGTGCTTCAATAGGAACGCTAGGCGATTAAACAACTTACGGTGACTGGGGGTTTTGACCATGCTGACTGGCAGCTATGTGATCTTCAAGCATACGATTCCGTGCTCTCAGATTCTCAATATATCTAGAAGCAAAAAAGTGAGTAAGACCACACTAGAGGGTTGCGGTGATATCGAAGAGCTGAAGAAGGCGTGCCATGAAACAATAGTGATTGGCACCATACATGTAAGAGAATGCTGTCATCCTCGCTCTATTAGAGAAGACTTACTCTTGTGTCACCGAAATCTTTGTGCGTTGGGGGCTGTAGACGCACTCCTGACGCCGCTCCTTGCACGGCCCGCAAGACGGTCTCTCGCCATCGCACCGGTTCTTCTTGGTCCGGCAGAGATTACAAGCATAGCCAATTCGACGACGTTTGGCGGGCCGTTGCTGTTGTTGAGACTGTTGCTGAGACTGTTGCTGTGACTGTTGTTGCTTGTGCTTCTGTTGAGGCTCGTGAGTAGAAGAAGAAAGGGGCTCTGCGTGGCGCGAGGACGGCTGTGGCTGATATGGCTGTGGCTGCGTGTATACGTGAGACCCCCGTCCAGTGTCCCCAGAGCTGGCGGACATGGATGGCGTGGGAAACGAGGCAGCAGCAAGTGATGCGGCCATTGGGCAATGAGCTGATGAGAATCTCTCCACTCTGCGCTGTATCACACAACTGCGGATGGTGAGCGGACAAGCGATCCGGACACTGGATGGGGAACTCGGACTACGGGATCGCGGCGGTTATAAATCATCAGAAGTTCAGAAGTGGCCACCCGCTGGACGGATCCCCCACGCTCCACTGCCGATGCGGGGAAATGCGCTACATGTGCCTCGCTAGCGGCGTAATAGTTGCATCTTCAGCGGTGGTTAGCGCTAAGCCCTGGCCTCGACGGAGCAATTCCAACACGAGCTGAGCTGTCACTGCGTATTACGCCAAGACGAGGTCGTCTTTTTCACTTGTACCGCTTGAGATCACAAACGCGGACGTGCTTGATTATCTATCCAATATTCGCTACACATTGTTCTTATACAGCGGGTGACACTCAACCTCGGCCACCCACAGCGGCCACGGCTTGGCTGCCCCCGCCATGGCCGTCAACGCCGTGTCGTGGGCCTCTCGCTCGCTGAAGAAATGCACCCCCTCCATGCCTCCCGAAATCGCCATTGCAGATCTCTGAACACGTGCATTATGGATGGTGTAGATGCTCTTGGCGATGACCATCTCCAAGCTGTTTGCAGTGGCAACAAAGCCATGGCCACGCATCAGCGCCACTGGATATTTGGGCAGTCCTTCATCGTCGGCCGGGCCCAGTGCTTTGGCCAGTGATGCTCCCATCTCCGTGCTGCGGACCAACATATCGTTGCTCGCTTGAGGATTCTCTTTATATACCGTTGCCGCGTCCCATACGGGGACTCCGGTGCCTAGGAACCCGGCGATGTGGAAACAAGCTCGTAAAGGCGTCGACGATATGGAGAAGGGGATCACTTCGAGTGAATGCGAGTGCACGACCGCTTGGACGTTTGGATATGCCTTGTATACTTCTGAATGGATATAGCGTTCTGAGAAGCCTAAAGATGGCTTCTAGTCAGCTGAAAATTGCGCAGACGAAGAAATTCGATGGTACAAGGGGGCAAACCTTTTGGCGCATCTTTCTTCAGAGCTTCGCCGCTCTCAACGTCGTACAACACCATGTCTTGCGCAGATGACACAAGCGCCGGGGCCATGTACCGCGACATCATGAAGACGGACTCGCTGAGACGAACTGAAATGTGGCCGTAGGCATCCACGATGTTGTAGTAGTGCAAGATGTGGCATCCGTGGACATATTTCCGTATGAGTTCATCGTCAGGTAAGCCAATGGCTCTTGAACCGTTGTCCACTGCCATATTTGCAGATGGCACGCTATTACACAAACTGTCTCGTCGTATAATCCACAGGCTCAGCTAGGTGTAGTTACCAAACGCAGCAGTAAATAAGCAAGAAGCACCTTTATGGGCAAGACAGTTCTAGATGCTTTCTTAGGTAGTCAAAGACGTACTCGGGAAGTAAGAAACGGAGTGACGACAGCCACATCTTGTCCAAGAGAATGCTGAATTCGACCGAGGGCCTATTACTAGATAATACATGTGCTACGGCTGCCAATGCTAGCTTCATCAGTAGTGCAATACCCCAATATGCCAAGCCCGGGGAGATATTAGGCGACTCCATCGATCCCGGAGACGAGTTCCGGGCGACCATTCCGAAGCGGGGCCCTGTTGGCGTCTCAACCCCACAAAGGAATGGCGTGTAAAGCAGCGAGAGATACAGATGAATAGATCCCTTGGAGTTCTCTAGATTGGAATGTAGATTCGCAGTCGCTCTAGTGGCCTCGCAGCCTTACGGTCTTGTAGCTTGAAGCTTGTATACTTTTCCAATTGGTTTGTAACTTGAAGCCGGTAGGGTGGATCCCTAAGCAATTGGAATGCTCCCCTGAGAGCCTTGTCATGATGAGGTAGTCTTCAATTTTTGAGGAGCAGAAAATTTGGACAAACAGATTAAGCAGATGAACTATGGCTCTCTATCATGGAAATTTTCTTCATTAACATTTCCATAGAGTTGCGAAAGATTAGTGTTTTTGCAACGTTGGGTCTACGACTCTCCTATAAGGACTCAGCGAACCGCTTTCCAGAACAAGACTTGTTTATTCAATAATTGATTAGATAGCTCAGTTGATTGACATTTCAACCTTTTTATAAAGCCTTTGGGGAAATAAGTGACATTGATTGCTGCATTGTTCAAGGACAGAGTTCGCATCCACGGGCCAATCCCAAGAACTTGCTGTACTTTCTCCCCTGCCTCTTTGGATCAACCTCATCTTCTGAACTCGTTCCATCTTCAGTGGTTATGTCCAGCACAGAAATACGGCAATGGCCCCTGCTGGTTGTTGGTAACACATCCCCACCTCCTTCCATTATTGTCTTGTATGACAGCTGCGCCAGCAAGTCCTGGGCAAATGTAATCCTTCCCACCCCGGTGCAATAATTCTTCTATAGCTTGCACAAAGTCTGTGACTGGGCCCTGGTTTTTTGCGACGCCCATGCACCAAATTCTGGGCTCACTTGGCTTTCTGGGCAGGATTTCCTGCAGTTTGTTGCCCGTAACAAGTTTTGCATGGTCGAGTCTCGCCAAAGCTCGGGGGCTTCCAGTAGTAGGCCTGTAACACTTGTGGATGTGAAACTGCTCCATGGTCCTCGACCGAACTGAATTCAGCACCAAAGCTCTGCTGTTGGGATCAAAATGCTTTGGGTCTTGAGCAAAGTTGAACGCATCCTTGTAAATTGTCGGATGCTCGGCCATTTCCAAGATTCCAGGAAGGGGGTCCGTAGTCGTAATGAGTGGCTCATCGCCCCCTGGCAGATATACCCATACCATGGGGCCATTTTGTTTGACTGGGCCGGAGGCATCGCATGCTTTCCCATTGAGGCAGTCTTTTATATGGATGCAAAGAGTAGAAAACCAGATGCCACAACTCTTACACGGTGCGTCATTGTCCGTACATCCAGGGACGCAAGCCGGGTACGGACTTGTAGTCTTTCTCTCTTTTATTTCCAACTTGCAGGTTTTACACAAGGGGCTGGCGGTTGAGCAGAAATCTTTGTGATCTTGGCAAGTGCAGCCGAGCACATCCTTGTGCTGGATCGCATTACTCTTGCAGTCAGCTGCCTGTACGACAGATGAAAAGGCTGGGAGGCCAAGTAGGAGGAATTTGATGAACCGAATCATGTTGGTATCTTGGTCGATAGTTGAATACTCAACGAGTAGGTGGAAAAAAAGGAGTTGCAATCACGTAATTGTTCTCTTGATCCCTTTTCAACTAATTTATACCTACAATAAAATTCTAGATTTTCAGCACGGATGGATCAAATTGCTTGTAATGTTCGGAGGAATGCTTCGATTAAACCTTGCCGGTATATCCGCTGCCTCGCTGCCATGAAGTTAATTTTCCACCTTTTCACATTACATTCTAACGTTCATACTATTGATGCGTGCCATGGCGCAGCCAGCCAAGAATCAGCCCCAACCGGTGTATCGGTCGTTGAAAGCCACATTCTGCACATTATTAAAATGAGTTTTGGTCAAGAGGGTGCGCGCTGAGACGTCAGGTAAATTAGACGCCTGTGCATGTTAAGCACACAATATGAAAAGCAACATAGGGAAGAGTAATCTTCAATTAAAACGCCATTTCATTCGTTGTTGTCAAACATCAAGATCTGCGTCTATGCGGCGCGATGTATATATGCTTAATACTGTGGCACGATACACGTAATTGGGTAGGTATAGACTTGGGCTTCAATCGCTTTCAGAAACATTCTACGCTATCCAAAAGCGTACTTGTGTAGGAAATGAGCTGATTCACATGAAGAGTTCTGACTTTGAAACTAAACTTGACGCCCGATATGCCTTGGCGTCAATCAAGCCAATTGCCATCCTGTGGCTGCAGAGGCTGAGAGAGTGCAGAGCTTGTACGTGGAGAAACTCAATTGGACCCTTGACTGCCTTGAAGCCTTATAGGGCGACTCTGGTTAGTTAAACCAATCAAAGGCCGAGCATACAACTTCCAAATGTAATGATCCTTTTCCCGCTACGCAGCCGCTTAGAACGCTAGAGTCCATTACTTTACTTTCAGCTATAGAAGTTCTGTGCTGCATAGAGAACGGCTTATAAACGTATAGTCTCTACGCAACTAGTGGCAAAGGCCCTCTGACGCGGAATTACCTCATACTCGTAGGGCACAGGAGTGGAGCAGTACAGCATGAGCTGTCTGCCATGATGACTCCAATCACAATATTGCCGCAGACTTTGTACGGGTTTCGGTGCTGCAACTTGACCATGCATAATTCCGCTTTATATAGGCTCTCGGCACTAACCAGCGGCTCATCGTGTGTCTCAAGTCTGGTTTACAAATTATCCCTCATGCTTCCTGCGAGGTGCATTGTCCATGCCGTGTTCGTATAGTGCTTATGAGCAGAACTCGAACTGCTGTGTCCAATGTAGTATTGCCTATTCCAAGCTGAGGCTCGAGGGTATAGTGATCAATAGAAAATTCCGCACCCCGCAAAAGATTTCAAATTGCAATTAGATGCATACTCTACAATGACTTAGGCTAAGATATGTGACTGGTCGTAAATCGGCATCGCTGGTGGTAAGTCGGCATCGCATCTCTATATAAGAAGCATCAAGTCTCGCCTATCGCCAGTGAAATTATTACTTCTGCATTCTAAACTATACTCTCTTCCCCAATATTAACATCATATCAAAATCCTCCTTTTTTCCATCCCAACTCCAAGCCTCAAAGAAACAATGTCTGGTCGTCTGGCTACATATGACGCAAGTATCATGACCCCTCTTTATGAGCGCTCTCAAACTAACATGCTCTCAAGACTGCCAACGAGGGCCGTCTGCCCTCCTACGGCAAGCTTCTGTTCGAGGCCAAGACAGCCAAGGCCGTGACCTTTGAGAAGCTCGCCCAGCTGACCGGCCGCACCGAGGTTGCCATTGCTGCGCTCTTCTACGGACAGACAACGGCCACGCCCGAGGACGTTGACAAGCTTAGCGCTGCTCTCGATATTCCCCGCGAAGTCCTGGCGCAGCAGCTATTGGGCTTCCCCAACCGTGGCCAGGCGGGACCCATGCCGCCCACAGAACCCCTCATTTACCGCCTCTATGAAATCATCCAAAACTACGGCTACGCCTTCAAGGCAGTCCTCAATGAGAAGTTTGGCGACGGCATCATGAGCGGAGTCAACTTCACTACCAAGGTTGAGGCAGAGGTTGATGAGACCGGTGCCAAGTGGGCTGTCATCACGCTGAGAGGCAAATGGTGAGTTGAAGATTCGCGCGGTTTAGCGACTCTGCTAACGTATTCTAGGCTCGACTTTGCTCGCTTCTAAACCACAACGAAATATTAATGTACCTATTGTTGCTCATGAATTAATGAATAGCTTAGGCGGATGTATAATACTTGAAATAAAAAATGAAAGATAATGCTCTTGCTGTCACAACTTGAACATCTGATCATCTAGAGAAATTGATTGTAATGCTTGGATTGTGGATAAGTTGCGAGATTGTCTAGTCGCAATCCGAGCCATTCTCATAAGGCCACACATAGACAATGTTTATTTTGCATTTCATGAATTATAATCATGGCGCGAAAATAAATTTAGCTTTCGATGCACTAGAACAAAGCCTTGCGAGCTACATGTGAAAAGAGTCGCGAACATTGATGTAGACGAGTACACGTATTCTACTGCGGGGCGGGGAATACTTATAGATGCCGAAGTCCGAACATCTTGACTCTCATTTCTTTGGGAACAAGCGGTTAGGTGTGGGTTCTTAATAGAGCTGAAGATATCATTTCACATGACATCATTCGTGTGAATAGAACATTCGGTTGTCGGTGTCGGCCAGTCCATACCGGAGATCTAGCATGAATAATGACATGGCCGAATATTCGGCGATATAGATGGAATCATAATGCCATGTCGTGCGCCCATTGCAATAGTTCATTTCACCGGCAACATATGCTACAGTCGATTTATATGTGATCCTCAAGGACTCGAGAGGCCTAAGTCTGTTAAACCTTCATTCACAGGCACCAAAGAGAAGTTGGACAACCTACTTCGACCATCTCTGTTCTAAAGAAGGGAGTACAGCCATGTGGCGTAGGCCAGCATATCCTCTTCAGGCTGAAATAAGCTTTCTTTCGTTTTTTTCGCACCCTCACTTCTGCTAAGCCTTACCTAAATATTACTCCGAAGCCGTAATCGCACTTGTGGCGCCAATCCTTGAATAGACTCAGCTTGGCGGTTCGGCGGTGCTATATACTATTCTGCTACTGCGTCTGTATAAGATTTAGATATTTCGAGTCAGTCCACCTTTGGAAATTCATTCTGAATCAGAGAGACTATGCGCTTCAGCTTTCGATTAGATTACTGCCAGCGTCGGAGAATCAGAGCACATGAATCCAGCTAATCCATGTTCTAGAAAGCTATGCTCCACATCAATATCTCTGCAGGCAAAAGACGGAGGTCATAACATTACTTTACCGTCTAGTTCTGCATTAAAATTACTTTAAATTTAAAGAAAATTATCCAACACCCCAATTCTATTATCCAGCACTCTCCAGCTATAGCGTGTGCTACTGATGCTACTGATGCTACTAATACGTGGACCAGGTGCTTTTTTAAGCTACACCTAAAGTGTTAGATAATGAAATCGAGTGCTGAATAACTTTTCCTTAAATTTACTACATTGCCTGCTCTCTTTTTAATTTGGCTGGCGCGTGCCGCTGTTTGAAACGGCTTTAGCAGCTAGGTAGAGACTTAGCTATAAGGTACACTATACCTACATACATTCACATAATATCGATCAATAAGCTTATTGATCAAATCTTAATGATCCTGACCCTCAGATCGATAAGTTTGATCGATTATAGCACTGGTTTCTGCTTTCCGGTTTCGCAACAGACGCAGGCATTTATTACAAGACTTAAGAATACTACTACAAATTATTCACAACGGCTAACCCTTCTGTGCATTATGATAGTTGAAATGCTGACGCTAGGTGGAAAGTTACTACTGTATTCATTTAATGATTTGAATCTGTAATACAATTTCCGATGTCTGTGATTAAGCAAGGAAGAGAAAAGGTAAGTGTGAACAGGACACCGCAACGGCTGACCTCGTTATGAACACCGTCAATTCGACGACTATTCTAATGGCAAGTCAAGGTATTTTTTACAAACTACCCTACCAAGTCTCGGTTACATCACGGAATTCGAAAGATTACAACACGCTGCATACCAGTCTAGAGAGTCAAACGAATAAGGCTGCATCAGGATTCTAAGTGCAGTCCTATGCTATGCATATGTGTGCGTGCAGAGGTACCTTTTCAACATGACGAGCCAGTGACTTCATACAAAGAGATCATTGCATTGATTTCTATCTACTTTTGCGAAACCCTCATATCTTCCCCATAACTTGTGGTTAAGAGATGACCCCCTCGTGCCGGTGCGCTATAAGTCTCAGCGCCATTCTAACAATATGCGCTTAGGAGAAGCAACCAGCGTCAACGCAAGTCTTGTCGAGGTGGATTAAGTTTCCATTCGACTGCTCGATCTGGAAGCAGTTGGTAGTGTCGAGGATGACGTGAGCTCCGCCGCATGAAAAGCCCTGACCGCAGACTCCGAACGCATGGCCGCTGTCCGGATTCTGGAGTCTAGCCGAGGAGAAACCTTCGCCCAAGGGGGACGAGACACTATTATCGCCGAGATATTCATCGAGCGTGAGGGTGCTTCCGGTGCAGCCTTCGCCGCGAAAGAGGACAAAGTCAGCGTGCGAATCAGCAACAGCGGGAGCGATGAGCACTGAGAGGGCAGCGACTGTGGCGGAGAAGAAAGTTGTGGTCTTCATCGTGGATGGTTTAAGAGATTGTTATAGATTGATAGTGGCTTGGGATTGATTGAGATTGATGCGTAAACGCGGTCAGCTTGACTTGGAGAAAGGCCGGCACTCGACGATATTTATAATTCCTAGATTAGGGAATGAGATTTTGTGAAATTAGCCTTGGCCCTCATGTGAATGGAATCATGAGAAGTCTCACCTTTCGGTATAGAGCAAGTAACTGCTAATACGATACTGATGAGGACCTATACCCGAGCCTTAACGTAAATACGGGAAGCTAACACAGAATAAGCGTAGACACACATTTCGACTCTTCCATAACAACGCAGAGAGGGTAATCAGCATGGGCTAAAACTACCACTTGAGCGGAGTATATATTACAAAGGACTATAGCGCAGATTCATGTTAGTATGCTTGTTATATTTGTATTCACTAGTCTAATGTAAGATTCTAGGTTGCGTAATGTAAATATTAATATAGCAGTATTTCAGCCCTAAATGATCATGGGAGATAAAATGTATCATCTTTTGGAATATGCATAACTCTGTAGCCTATTTCTTGTGCACGATAGAATTGGTCAAATCCTAGGAGCGTTGCTTGCCAAACAGATGCCCTTGGGTTCTGTTAAATTCAGAGGTCTCAGGGCTAAAATAGGAATAGCCTCTTTCCTCCTGCAGAAACTTTATCAACTTAAATTCGCGGATTAAGGGCGACCATATAAGCATGCTATGGAATCTTTCGCTAATCTTGTTGACCTCGCTAAGTATTTTCACTTAATATCTTACCGATTAGCTATACTTTATTACAATACTCTCCATAATAGGCAAATAAGATAGTTATCCTATTGCCTTTCAACCGACCTGATCGCCCGCTAAATATAAACCCAAGTATAACCGGCTTTATAACCTTTGGAAAACTAACCCTCCTTCTATTATTATTATTATCTTTATCTTGCGCGCGCGCTAGTCCTGTGCTTATTCTATACGCGCGCACTAGTCTTGTACAGGGAATTCCTGTTAATAATCCATGTTCTCGATTACAGCGTCTACTATATCATCGTAGACTTTATAATCTCACAAGGCAACCTTGCGAACCTAAGAAGCAGCGGTTCTTTTCATGCAATGAAGTTGATCGCAAAATCAACTCAGCACTCAGTTACATTGACTCTGGCATTCTCATCACAGCCAACGTCAGCAAAAGTACGAACACCTCAAGGCCCTTCGCTGCACTAGCGTCCATGCGTTCGATTGATAGGAAGCTTACCATCTTCAACATCAAAAGCAGCCGAATGATTTTAAAGCGTGTAAAACACAATGTCGAAAATCTCTTGCGGGTGACAGCGAACTTCGCTACGTAGATGCCTGAGTTTCAGGAGAGAAAAGTATGGTTCACTAGAGTTCGCCCGGGTGCATGCACTAAATTTCATTGTTAAAGACGGCCGACAGCTATCATGTCCATTATACCTCACATTATAAAATGCAAAATAACTAATAATATTTGTAGAAGATAAGACCAAGTATCCGTAATTCATCGTGGAGCAAAAATGGCGGCTAAAATAATGTTCTAAGATTAACGTTTGTCACGGTGTTGAAAAGCTTAGTATTTCATGAGGCTTTTCATGCAAACGAATTAAAAAAAAAAAGTGAAGGCAAATACGGGTAGAGATGATTCGGTATCAATTCTCTTCTTGAGAGCTTTTTTCTACCAAAATTAAATGTTCCTTCTTGAAATCCTTTTTATGAGTCAAACTACCCAGCTTGTGACTCATATGTCATTTTCGCTCCCATTTATAAGGTGTAGCCAGCAGCAGCAAAGGCACCAGCCTTTCTCCAAATCAACAAAAATAACACCTATACTCATCAGCATGGCCAAGCCTGGTCCCAGCCCTGTTCTATGGATCAACGGATTCCCTGGAACTGGGAAACTAACGATAGCCAGAGAATTGGCTCGTATCTACATACCGAGCATTCTAATCGACAACCATCAACTGATAGACCCAGTCGCAGCAAGGTACTCTCGAGACCATCCTCAATACCAAATAGAGCGAAAACGCCGGCGAGAATGGGCGTTTGAGAACTTTGTCTGGGAACCTACTCGATTATCAGCAGTTATATTCACAGGTATACTCTCAAACTCATTCGTCCATGTATACATGTGACTGATCTATTACATAGATTTCCAGTCAGACAATGAGCTTGGCACAGATACAGCACAAGAATACCGTGACGCTGCGCAGAAAGCCGGTCGGCCTTTTATTCCTGTATATTTATCGTGCGAGATTGAGGCCAACATCATGAGAGCCACTAGTGCCGAACGCGCTCAGGGAACTACAACAAAATTGACATGCCCGGACACAATAAAAGACTTGAGGACGAAATGCAAGCTTTTTCAATTTGGGGATCCATATGAAGAGTTTCATATCGATACAACAAACTTGGCACCAAGAGAGGCGGCATTGATGATACGAGCCCATATCGAGAAGTGCATGTCAACAGAGAAGGCAAACTAAGCTCTGTCTGAAGATATGATACCGACTCCTTCCTTCGCCGAAGAACGCTTTCATTCAAACCCATGCTCAGGTTCCTACTCAAGCTCCAGATGGATCGCTTAGTTGGATTGAAGAGCTCTTTTAGCTATCATCATGTTGGCTATTCTAAAGTCTTTTAGTTCCGGTTTCGAAATCCCCGAGTTGAATCTCAACTCACCCTCACCGGCAGCTGCCGAGCGCGCCCTCGATTGCCCCTAAAACGGGAGATCCACTTTGGATCTCCATAAGCATCAAGCCATGTATTGCCATATTAGGACTCTCTTTTGTTAGTGTCATTCCCTTTCCAAGTTATATCGACACCCTGGAAAGGGATTGCCAAAACTATGAGAAGGCTATCACCTCTGGACGGCATTGAAAATAGGATTCAAGTGTTGGGAGTATTTAGGCTTACCAATATTAATAGGGAGCTATTATCCAGCACCTCAGTTCTGTTATCTAACACCCCACAAATAAAGAGAGCAGTTGCTGCTACTGCTGCTACTGCTGCTACTGCTGCTATTGTAATAAGTATTTGGCAGCTGTGTATGTAATATATAAACTGGCTGCCCTATTGTGCTATAGTTGGGATGTTGGATAATCAAATTAGGGTGCTGGCAACATCTCCCTATTAATATCTTACCGCTTCGTTTAACAATGCCTGAGTACAGTGCAAAGATCTTGGGGGCCCTCTGGTTCCTATGTTCTTATGCACAAGCTGCATCTCTGTCGAGCACTTTAACTGCTTTACATGGCGACCTCTGGCTCTCAACACCATCCACAGAGCCAGCCATAAACAACCCTTTCGTTGTAAGTATTGAAGATGTTCTCCATGTTCCCGTTTTCCCTCTTCGTAGATACAGTGTTTGACGATTTTCAGGCATCGGGACCTACATATGATGTTTCCTCAAACCAAGTAGTCCGCCTAGAGTCGGCTACAGGCCTCAACTCACATTGGGTCGGACACTGGATTACCACTACTGAGCATCTTCATTTCATTTTGATTACATTCACTGATGTCGTGGGCGGTCGTGGTGCCAATGGTTGTCTCATTTACTCGTTGGAAACGGGTGGTTCCAGCTCGTCATATATATCGGACACGCCAACTACAATTGGCCAGGAGCGCCTCAAAATCCAATTTGGCGAGCAGTACGAGCTGTAGGGCTTGACAGATGATAACATATCTGCCATCAACGTCGTCGCAAATTATACCGAGAGCAACTTTAGCCTCAACACCTCAACACAACATTTCAACCTCGGGGCTCTCTCTTGTTCAATGGTGGTAGCGGAAGCTTCTTCTGGGGCTCAGACTTCAATCAAGGATGGGCTAGTCTTGCAGCCTATACCACCGGAACATTCACTATCAACGGAACAACCCATAAAATTGATTCAAGACGTTCGACAACATGGTATGATCGCCAATGGGGTGATGCAACTCCAACGCAAGGCTGGCACTGGTTCCCAATCCAGCTCGACAACGGAATTCGCATCTCCGCATGGGTTCTTCCAACCGATAAAGGTTCACCCATCAGAGCATTTGCCACAGCTTTGTATCCAAATGGCCGGCAAGAAGTGGTTAGCGTGAACCCAGATATAAAGCCCAGCGATCCGTGGGTTTCTTCCAACACGAACCGCACCTGGTTTGGGTCTTTTGAAGTCTCATTTCTAGACGAGTACAATAGTGTGATCAAGGCTGCATCGCCAGACGTTACCACTCGCCACTTTGGAGAGGCTGCTTTTGGGGCTGGGTTTGCTTGGAAGGGAGAAGAGGTCAGTGGCTGGGGAGTTGTCGAGCAATGGCCAGCATCTTGAGCCATACTGCATGATTAAGTTCGTAGTAGATACTTTGACCATGCCTCAAAAAGAATAACAATATGGTTTTGGGGATTATACCATCACATATCATAGTCTTTGGCGCAATAAATCTTAAATCCCTCCTCACCGAGTAGGGGCCGGGCTGATGGCCCGACGGTCCGCAGAGAGGAAATCCTGCTACTACAGTATAAGAGGATCCAGCTGGCATGCAGTATGATCAATGGCATTGGTAACAGCCAAAATTGATGCCCGGGGCTGTGATGTTCTGAAGAATGTTAAAGAGGGGCACGTCATTTTGGGAAGCAAAGAGGGGGGGGTCCATCCTCTTTGGCACTTGCCTGAGCGCCTGAGCCAGGGTGGTCGTTCCTGCACCCACCCCCCCCTTTCGAACCCTGTGGAGATGTAATCCCGGCCTGGCTAGTCTCTCTTCATGTGCCAGTCCCGCTGACCTTCTTTTCGTCCGGCGCCGCTGCTCTTGCTGCAGTACGGGGATTCATATCCAGATAGCCCACCGCCATCAAAGCACAAGTTGCCCCTTGCTCACGATCCATGGCACAAGCCCTCCGGCTACCACTGCCTTTGCCGCTAGTAGTAACTGCTGGTGCAATTTCGATTTGAGCACCTATACTTGGCTACCAGGTATGCATACACGGACGCTTTGTTGGAAGGCAGTCGCTGTATCAACAAGGAGGCGGCGTCAGAATTTATGGCTAACTAGAAGTAACCCGGAATCCGACGTGCACCTACATGTAGAGGCTCGCATGCCCAGACCCAAAGGGAAACGATAGGTAACTCAGCCCCTCATGTACCACAATTCCAAGATGCCATGATAAACGCAAGAGACCAGAGGAAAAATCCGACTACTTTGCAGCTGGATTAGGCGACGAGTGCTAGACTTATCATTGGTATACTGCATGTAGTTCAAGCCCCTGGATTTGAAACGTTGACGATGCAATGTTGCTAGCCAATCGTTCGGCATAATGCGTTACAATTGAAGGCATCAATTGTATGTGACGCATTCTAGACCATAGGGCAACGCTGGGAAACTACTAACTTTGCCTACATGTAGGTATGTACATGTAGCTGCACCGCATAATTGAGGCCGAACACTATCAAGGTGTGCTGAAAAGGGACCGATTTGGAGAAGTGCTTCATGATAAACAACTTACAGGCTGCGCAATCATATAAGACGCGCTCGCAGCGCTGTAAGCAGCCATCTCCTGCGTTGAACAATTACAGTTTTTAATGCTCATTCAAAGATTTTATCTGACATGAGCGGTCTTCTACAATCTCGTTGATTATTTCTTAGCGTTGACGCTCAACGCCTTTGCTCTTGGCATAGAAATGTCCTCACAACCATCATCCTTCTATTGGTTACGCCGGAGCGACCAAGGTTGGTACTATGGCTGTCTAGCTGTTGCACTCTTCACAGTAGTTGTACAGCCTCGAGAAATACTGACATGCATCCAGCTACACCCCAGCACTCGGAAGCAGTGCAAGGGCATAGAGGAAGAGGACGCCAGGCCGCGCGCTGGGGGATGCAGCTGGCCGTACAGTATCATGCAAGGTAGCAACAGGTGTGGAGCCGAAATCGCCAATGGCCAATGGCGAGATATCTTATAGGTATAGAACCGTCCCTAGCAATTGCGCAGCGTGGCAGACCCAGATTGCATGACGAAACGGGAGGAGCAGACAATTGGCCAGGATATATACGTGCCCCTACAAGTAGGTGCCTACTGGAGCAGGTTGACTACTAGCAGGGATCTGTAGGCACTAACAGTTCTGCTACTACGATACACGCCCCTCTGGCAACTTCGCGCTGGTCCCCTTGATGATATAAAGCAAAGCGTTTGTCCACATGGCAGACCACAGAGTGTAGACATGATCAACTTGCCCTGCTTGGCAATCAGTTCTGCGTCTTTGGCCGTTCAGATTCGAATCACAGTTTCCGCATACTGGCTTCTTGCTTGAGATTGAGTCTGAGCCTGTAAAAGGGTCCCCCAGTCTCTCCTCGCCGGTGCTGCTGACGCCTCTTGCCTTTGTACTGCAATTGCTTCTCGTGGCCCATTCGACCTTGTCCAAATCACGACCCAGCCCTTGCCTACCTTTAATACTAGCCGCTACCTACCTATAGAGCACGGGGCGATTTTCTACGTCTTCATTTTGATTGGCTTCTCGCTCTGTATTCCTATACATAATAGCTACCTACGGGGCGAATACTGAAGCTGCCCCACCACCGACCCTTGAGGGTGAAAAGTAAGTTACATGGTGTTTGTCACATTCTAATGCACCCCCTCCCACATGATGGACTTGTGCTTATTTTACAATAGAGCAACGTTCGTTGGTCGACTTCTGCGTAATAGATTCATTTATTCCTTGCATCCGGTCATAGAAGCTGTTGGTGATAGAGCTGTCATAGTATGCCATTTACCAAAGGTGCGTATCTGCATGTATCCTGTTCAACCTACCCGGTATCTAGTTACCTACCAGGTACATGTACTGCTAGGAGGCAATTGCGTGGGTAGGGCCGCCAATGGTTCATGTTGTGACCAAAGACATTGAAGCCTTCTATAAATCACAAGGCACCCATAAAATTGTATATTCATACTTACGTTCATTCGCATAGTAGAGCGGTTTGTCGTTAGCTGAGCTCTGTATTTTCAGGGCTTCATTGTTCACATTCTATAATGGAGGCGGTAAGCAATACTGCCAACATATCTCACGCCATATTCCAATTCCTGGTCCATGCACAAAAAGCCAGAGAGTTTGAGGATGAATTCGAAAGACACCAGCTGAGACTCAACATTCTCCAAGTACGCCTCTCCCGTCAGATTGAGTCTTTGAGAAATATCGACAATGTGAAAAGCGGCAGCAGCTTTTTAACCATAAAGGCCGACGAAAACCCATCCAGCCCACTGGAAATCGCAGAAAAAGAAGAGTCGTTGGCAGAGATTGTTGCCGCTGTTCAGCATACCCTCTCTAAAGCTCAGCGAGACACTACCAAGATGAAAACCGATCTCGTCGCCGGCCCCCCACTAGACGAACAACCGGCGCGGCTCCGAGGCCTGGCATTCCTCGACAAGCGCAGACTTCAGACAGCGAAAGCAATTGGCAGAATGCAATGGGCCATCTACAAGAGAGAGCGCTTTGATAGAAGCATTGCAGATATCGCTGCGCTAGTTGCTGATCTGGAGAAATTAGCCAAAAAGCAAGCGTAAGAAGGGCTATGGGCTTTTATTTAGGCGTTCATCAGTATCACAAGGAATTGGGTACCAAGGCATTTAGCGATAGGATTTGGATTGAGGTATATGCATGCACGCATAGCAACGGCGTTTTTTAATTGTAACAAATAGAGCTGCTGTGCTTAATCGATAAGCGCGGATTCTTTATAGAAAAGAAGTAAAATGCTTTCGCTTCCATATAACTAAGGGCATAGTGAGTGCTTAAGACGTTAGAGTGGTGTTAAAAATGGTGTGAAGATTCCAAAAGGAGAAAGGTCACAGACCGTTTGGGAAATTGGAGCTAACAGAGAAATTTGGCTGCCAGAATGAGGTGGTCTGGCTTGGCGTGGGCTTGGCGGCTTACAGCGGGCGGCGGCGCCTCCAAGGCGGCGGCGCCTCGTTCTTGACTGCCAAATTTCTCTGTTAGCGGGGTGCGATCTATAAAACAAATACTAACCATCTATTTACATTACATGCAAACGTTAACATCATTGAATTGATGAGGTCCGGTACTGCGAATCCCTCAGCTTAGTGAAGAAAGCGTTTCAAAACGTAAACTCACACTTATACCTTTTTGTCCTCTCAAGTCTTCTTGTTCTCAAGCTGAGCTCTATATTTCCGACACTTTATTGATCGCATCCATCCATGGAGCCTGTAGTTAGTGCAGCTACTACGGCCATAATCCGTTCTCTAATCCGCACCATAAAAGCCGGAACGTTTGAAGTCGAATTACATCGGCTAGAGCTCGACATTCTCCAAATCCGCCTCTCTCGCCAAGTCGAAGCTTTCAGCACAATCAACAATACAGAAGCTATACAACACAATTCGCAGACATCTCAAGAACAACAAAGACAGCTGGCGGAAATTCTCGCTGATGTTCAGCATATCCTTTCCTATGCTCAGCAAGACGCTGAAAGGCTTAGAGCCAATGTCGCTGGGGGAGCTAGTGTTGATGGCAGCCTCCAAGCTTTCCTTGATAAGTGCAGGGCCCAAAAGGCGAGGGCAATTGGCAGAATTCAATGGGCTGTTTACAGGAGAGAACGCTGTGAAAGGAATCTTGCAGCTATTACTGCGCTGATTGTTGAGTTGGAGAGGTTAGCCAGTAGCTAAGGCTACAAGCGATACTGTGTGGTTGAAAGGATTTGGTCTGCCGCATTCAGCAACATACTAGAAATTTCGGATTAAGGGTAGCGAGGCGTTACATAATTGGAAACAAAGTACACTAGATGGAACTGGTATCTATTGCAATTTTTTTCTTTCTTTTCTTTCTTAAGCAATAGGGGCTTCTGTTATAATTATGTTTGCATAGCAATTTTTAAAAAAAAATATTATCCAGCATCCCAATTCTATTATCTAGCACCTCCGGTGCATTACGGCGCTCTAGCTACAGCTTAACAAAGCAGTTGGTCTATACCTACCAGTAGGTACCTGTAGTATATACTAGTAGTAAGTACTTAGGTAGGTATGTGGTACATGTATCAGTGGATTCCATAGGTACCTTATCCAACATACCAGTTGACATGTAGTAGCAGCAGTAGCAGCAGTAGTCTACTCCACTATAGCTGGAGTGCTGAATAACAGAACTAAGGCGCTGGATAACTTTTACCCTTGTTTCTCTCACAGTTCTACATAAGACTCAGCAAATGTCAATACTAAGTATCAAGACTTTAGCATCCGTTTGCTTTGCCTTTCCCAAAAATGACGTCTTTGCCTTCTTTGTTTTATAAATCTGACCTTAAAACACGTTGAAGTCTACTCGTCCTGGAACCCGGACCAGCACCAGGAGCGGACGAATCATTTACCGCGCCTCCTTCAGTGTCTCGGATGGTTATTTGTCAACTAGAAACTCGACCAATCTCACAAGAGCTGCTCGTCGTCGAAGTTAAAGGCAGCTATGCCGGGCTTTTTACTTAAGGCAAACTAGAAATTTTTTTCAGTACCAGCAGCAAGGCGTTTAAACAGAGCAAGTTGAAATCAAGGGACCTACATACACGCAAAGCAATAGCGCTTTTCATTTTGTAATAATAAAGTTACTATATCAATGACTGTTAAGGGCAATTTATCATATAGAGTAGTACCTAGAATGCTTTTGCTTCTACATATAAGGCATGCTAAGATGCATTAGAAAATCATTGAAAACAAAAGCTCGAACTCTATAAAAAAGAAACCATCTTATCGCTATGCATGCCCTTGATCCTAATTGTACCCAAAATGCCCTAGACCTAATCCTTCATTTATAAACGCCTCGCTGTTGGCCCATGCCCAATCCATAATGACGTTGATAGATGCAGCAGAATAAGCTTCTTAAAACAATTGAAACCTCATAGCCCTTGCCAACGTCGACTATTGCTGACTAGACCTTCCAGACCAGTGACAACTGCACTAATATCTGCGATGCTTCTGTCACAGCGATCTCTCCGGTAGATGACCCACTGCATTCTGCTGAGTGGTGTGGCTGTATGAGCACCAATTTCTGCAGTGTCCTGCTGAGCTCTGAGCAGGGTGCGCTGTGCACTGTCGAAAATCGGTGCCAATGATATCGTCTGTCCTTCAGGCCTTTCTTCGAGGATCGCTCTTACGGCATCGAGGCGCATTTCGAGAGTGTCGAGCTTCAGTTGATGTCGTTCGAATTCATCTTCGAACTCTCTGGACTTTTTTGCGCGGACAAGAAAAAGGTATGTGGCGTAAAGTATGCTGGTAGCTGTAGTGCCTGCAGCATCCATACCTAACTACTAGTACCTACCTACGTAGGTACCTAGGTAGATAGGTAGGTACCAGATAAAACAATGAATCCAGTGCACAGCAAATAAAAAGTATCTGGATTTATAGAGTCCTTTTGGAATAAAATGACGTTTCAATAGGGGTATGATGCGGCAAAGACGCCTTCTTTATATTAGTACCTTACAAAGATATTCGAACGATTTTGGTTGCGCGCTGATAGATGGTTGCTGAGTGGTGCTCAAAAGATATGGATTTCTTGTGAGTTAGCAAGTACTAGTAGGTGGAGGCGGCGGTGCCTTGGTTGGATCGGATCCCAGAGATGTACGGAGTACCACCCACCATGATCGAAACCGGGCTGTGCAGCTGCAGCCATCGCCTCCAATCAGCGCGGGGGAGGTTTTTTTTTTTTTTTTTTTTGCTGCTGCCCCCCCTATATCTAAGGCATATTTCATCATACAGAATGCGTCTCACCAGCTTTTTCCTGATTCTATCCACCTTGGTACTTTCGCTTTGTACCTGACAGTTCTTAGGCTCTCCCAGGGCAGATAAATTACCTACCTAGGTACCTAGGTATGTAGGAATGAAGACCCAGTTCCCTCCCCACCTGCTTTTTTGCACACATTGTCAAATTAGATGGCACCTCCTTGAAGCGATCACAGCGACAAAAATGATGCGCTGATGTATGTACCTATGCAGGCGGCCCAACTTTTGTATGTAGAGTAGATTAGTACCTACCTTACCTACTACCTATTGAGCGTGTCACCTTTTTTTTCCCCTTTCACAACCTGCCCCTCCCCTCTACATGATACGATGCATCACCACCGCATAATACATACGAATTATAGTAGCAGACCGGTATTATCTGTCAACCACATGACATCCAGGTCGATAGATAACCAGTAAAGCTAGCTTTTATTCCTTTCGTAAGGCCTCCTTTTTTTTTTTAAAAAAAAAAATAAAATAAAATTGAAAGAAAAAAATGAAAGGAAGAAAGAAGGGGAAGAGTTAGGTAAGTATAGTCCCCCTTGGATAATAGGCCAACAAAAACGCCACTCATCTAAGCACTAATCTACATAGACTCAATATTCCAAGGTTGTTTATTTGGGCGTCAAGACCTTGTTTGCTTTTGTCCGCGGTACTTCCATCACGGCCTTCTTCATCCGCTGCTATAACTTCAGACAAAAGGCGTGTAACTAGCCCCTGCCGACGCCAAAGCTTCCAATAAAGCACTACATGTAATGTGAATCATACCATCCAGCCGAGGCCGATTCCAGCAACAATTCTACACGCTTCCTCGGAACGAAGTTACATAACCAGGTAAGACGTACGTATTGAGTAAGAGGTTCTCAACCTAAAATCTCAATTGCATGGAAACAGCGGTTTTTCTTTCTTCAAGAAAATAAAAAGGAAATGTGTTCTTCATAATCTTACAATATTACCCACCAGATTTAACAAAAATCCAGTATCAGATATGAAAAGTTCAGTGTCTGGTATTTTTTTTCTCTCCCTAAAATGATGTCTTTACTTTCTTTTTTATAGATCCGACCATGAAACACGTTGAAGTTTCCATATCCCTTCTCCCAATGCACAAACGTTAAGTAATCCAGCCCGAAATGAACCGCTCCGAAAATACACCATACCCATAGAACAAAACGAAACCACACACAACAAAAGAAACCACTAGCTTAAGCAGGAGCCTTCCAGTACTTGGCAGGAGTAAACGGCATCTTGGTCACAACACCAGCCCTCTTACGGCCTCGCACAACAATATCCACCTCTGTGCCAGACTTGTGCTGGCCATCCTTGATGTATCCCATGGCAATATTCTTTCCGAGCGTCGGGGAAGGCACACCACTGGTAATCGTACCAATAGTCTCTCCATCCTTCTGAATCTCCGCGCCCTCTCGAGCAGGCGCTCCCTGGACGACAAAGCCAACTCGTCGTCTGTTAACACCAGAGCCGCCCTTGGACTTTGGTGTAAGCTGAGGGAGAATAACTTCCGCGCCATGGAATCCGCCTGCCTTGCGGCGCTCCGGAGAGATGATCCAGCTGAGACCAGCTTCAACGGGGGTAGTAGTGTCATCCAGATCGTGGCCGTAAAGGCACATGCCCGCCTCGAGACGAAGCGAATCACGGGCTCCCAGACCAGCCATCTGCAGACGCTCAGGGCCACCAGTCTTCATGAGAGACTCAACGGCCTTGACAGTGCTCTCCAAAGCAGGGTACAGCTTGCCGTTGAAAGAAATCTCGAAACCGTCCTCTCCGGTATAGCCACCACGGCTAATCAGGACAGGGTGAGTCTTGCTGCCATCCGCAAGCTTGAGCTCCGCCTTGACAGTGTTTCCAAAGTAAAACTCCTTCAGGTTGACATCAGTAGCAAGAACCTCGCTCAGAATTTCAGCAGCCTGAGGACCCTGCAGGGCAATCAGCCCTGATCCATCCAGCCTCGTCCACTGAACGTTGCCGCCAAACTTGCCCAGCTGCTCATCAATATACTTGGTGTCCTTTTCGAGACATGCTCCATTGGTCACCACGTAAAACTCATCCTCGCCGATTCTGGTCACAATCGTGTCATCCACAATGCCTCCTGTGCCAGGCCACAGGAAAGTAGTCAGCTTGCCGCTCATGGGGGCAACATTTCCCCACGCCGAGGGAGTAACCTTCTCCAAAAAGGCCACAGCATCAGGGCCCTTGAAGATGTGCTGAACCATGTGGCTGACATCGAAGATGGAGGCGTGGTTCCGTGTAAAGTGGTGAGAGTCCGCCAGAGACAGGGATGAGTACTGCACAGGCATAGAGTATCCCGCAAAAGGCACCATCTTGGCGCCATTGGCAACGTGGAAGTCGTAAAGAGGCGTCTTCTTGAGCTCCTCTCCGCTGGAAGCATTAGAGGCGCATCGGATGCTTCCAGCAGCCGTAAGTCGGCCAGCAGAGAGTGAGGTCTTGACGCGGGGCGTGGCCTGGGCAAGTCTGGTGAAGCTCTTCATGATGAATCAATTGGCCGCTGAAAACTGAATATGAGTAGAAGAAGAGATGAAAGAAAGGAAAGCAAGAGTGGAGATTGAGGGAAATAGTAAATTGGAATGACGACTGGAGATGGGAGAAGAGAAAAGAAACCAAATGCTAAAACAGCCGGAGCGTTGAGCGTCGATAAGTATTGATCAATTGGGTAACAACTTTGATTGTGATGGTGGGGCTGATTCGGGTAGTGGCGGATTGCAGCGCCAATGCAGATCCGCTCTCCGATATCGAAGCAAAAACCTTCCATCCGGGGTTCTATAGTCGCTATAACGTTTAACCGATTGCAAACGACCACCGCTTCGTGACAATATTGCTTGCTCTCATTAAAAGTAGCCGGGACAAGATGTATTCAAGAATTTTGCGTCTTTATTGTCATCATACACAGTCAGAGCCAGGGTCTAACTAATCCCCAAGCTCGGCGGTAGGTACAGAGTTATGCCAAACGCAAGCGATGCCCCAAGTGATACTGCATCTACAGAGGCATCCAAATAAAATAACAAATAACAAGAATAAAGAACAAGTCGAGCTCCTCCCCAGTTCTAGGTGAATACAGTCGCTTCTGCCGCCAAGACGGACTCAATAAAAAATTAGCAGGGTCCGGTCAATAATGATGGCCCATCCATTAGTTCGATTCAAAGCTGTACTTTAGCCATCCTCCCAACGCACGCAGACTTTCCCATCGAATATTCTCATCGTCGGATGCCATGAGCTCCATGATCCGTCTCTTCAGGCCGACCTTTTCTAGCTGTGATCGCTTCTCGGGGACCTCCTTCACAAGGCAGCCGATATCGTTGCATGCAATAGCCAGAACTTGCTTATCGTTATCCCAGGGCTTTTGCATGATTTCGGCTAGCTTGCGAGGAACCTCGCCGTTCTGATACTCGAGAATTTTTCTTGCGTTTTCAGCCCAGAAGACGGTGCTGCGGTGAGGTGGTGACCAGCGGAGGTGGCCAGACTGGACTTCAGCCACGTACTCGTCAAAGGTAGTCTTTGTCTTGGTGTATTCATCGAGCAGCTCTTTCAGGCTCTGAAGGTCCTCAAGCAAGTCAGGGTCAGTGAGATGACGGCCACTGAGATTCTCCAGCAGTGCAGGCAGGCGGGCGAGAACGGCAGTGGGGAGAAGGGTCTTCTGGTTCTTCTCGAGCAGATGGTATAGAGTGGACAGAATCAACCGAGTTGTCTTTTCCTTGGGCGATAGTCGGAGAAGGTGAGTGTACAAAAGAATAATATCGTATTCGCTATCATCATGGTCAGTAAAAAGTGACAAAACATGAACACCTCAGATTCAGGCTTATAAATCGCCAAATACTTACTCATTCAGCTCATCTCCAATCTCCTCGGATTCAAAACTCAGCTGCCATAAGACCATGAGAACGTGGTATAGAAGCTGCAGACCAACGCCTCCACTCAATGAGCCCTCAAAGCCGCGCATGCTAGTAGTGCCGCTCCAGAGACTAGCTGATGAGTCGCCTCCATTGCCAACGCCGGCAGCAGCTCGGAGGATGCTGACGAGTGGCGCAACGGTCTCGGTGTGCTGCTTCCAAAAGTGTTCCCGGGGAACGTGACCGAACAGCAAGGACGAATACTCTTGCACAGCAAAATCCTGCAAGCCAGCATCGGAGCTCTGAGCCAGGCCGGACAGGTAGGTAAAGATCAGGGGAAGCGAGAGGACGGTGGCTCTAGAATCATCCTGCGCGAGAGCCATGAGATTCGACAAGGCGTGTGCAGTAAGCAGCGGGATTGGGTCTTCGTTGGAGTGGGCGCGGAACAGTGGTAAGAAATGCTGGTATGGCTCAGGAGATTTTAAGAGTGCCTTGGCGAGCGACGGTACGGCTATTTGCGACAACGGAGGCCGTCAGCGAAAACTCTAAAGATGGAAAGAAAAGAAATGATGAAAGATAAGAAGTGCATCAAAAATTAAAAACTTCTGTTTGGTGCATGCGACTGTGATGATGCTACTTATCGACCATCGAACACTGTTTGATGCCGCGTGGAGTCGAGAGTTTGACTTACCATCGAGCAGGTCGGCTAGCAGAACCAATATATACTGGACAAGGTTGGCATTCTTTCCTGCCTTTTCCAACACGCTGGGGCTGCCATTGCCGCCAACAAACAGCAGTCGATATCCGTCGAGGTCTGCCGTGACAATCTCCTTCCTCTGCTCGGGCTTCTTCGCCTTGTCGACGGCGCGGATCTTGGATAACTGGTCTTCCGTAAGGCTGCCCGCTCGGACGGCGCCGTCCCAGGGAATCGGCCGCTGGCGAATGTTGCTCTGCAGCGAGGCCAGGTAGGTTGGTGGATCGAGAGACATGGCGGCGATGTATGCTCGGGGGGTAGTATGGATGCGAGATGACGATGGAGCAAGGCTGCAACGCGCGGAATATGGGATGGGCGACAAAGGGAGAATATTAAACAATGAATGAAACGATATAGAGAAGCTAAGAGAGGTGGAAGAGAGAAAGGCGAAGTCAATTGAAGAGGCGATAGCAGCCCACCAGCATCCAGCAGGCTGAGCGAGGCTGAAGATGCAGAATTAGGTGAAGCTGGAGATGGAGAGTGTCACTGTACGGCGCAGCTCTGCTCTGCAGTGGAAGCTCCCATGATGTTTGCACCCCACCTTTCTTGGGCATAGTTTATCCGGCGTTCGGCCATAGATCAGGGACCGCAGAGCTCCAAGCCGCAGCTTCTCAGCTAAACAAGCCACCCCACCAGCCACTTTTCTCTTCGTCTTCCCAGCTGAGGGGCACAATTTAGAGTCTTGTTGATGACTGCCTTCCTTGATCCCGTCCATGATATTATCCTGCGCGTACAGTTACTTGCTCATCAATTGATGGCAAGCATCAAGAATTGATGAATGAAAATTTATGAATAGCAGTTAATTGGAAAAGCCCACTTACGGCAAGTTGAGCCCGATGGACTGCCATCTTTCCAATATGCTTCTCCGGAGCACTTTGTAGGCTCCGAGATGCTCTTTGGAAATGGCCACCCTACACTCTTTGGAAGCGCAAGAAAGAAGCTTTTCCGGTCACCTCACATGAAAATCTTGTAACACAGGTTTGCTCTTCTTCTCATTGTAGCACTAAATATCTGCATACTAGGGTATATCTGGTATTTCTATCGAGGCTGCATACGCACATTCTCACACACGCATGCGTCATGTAATTATGCAGTCTACTGTAGAACCGCACCAGCAGACGAGGCGGTCGACATGCAGCAGCTGCCATGGATCAAAGATGGAAACAAATTGTGGGAAACCAACGGTGATCGATCCATCATCTCAGTCACAGCAACGGCTCAGGCGGAACAAGGTCAGCCCAGCCCTGGTCCCAGATTCCTCGCTTCGCCTGCTCCAGCCCATCAGAGGCTGCCAAATCGTGCGGCGACCCAATGAGGCAGTTTGATGGAAACCGACAGACTGCCAGCTCATCCATCGCCTCGGGGCGGGCATCTGCCACTCCGTGTAACCTGTCTGTGAGCTAAGCGTATTGGCGTATTACCTTGTCTACCTAGGCACAGAGATGTTGACTCGCTCGTATCAACTTGGCCATTTGAGTGTCCGGCTTGGCTACTCCCGGCACCTCGTTAAGATTTTGTCTTGGCTTTTCTTTCATTTTCTTAGTGACCGCCTTATCAGCTCTCGAGGCAGCAGACAGTCAGACACCACCAACACTAGCAGCAGCAGAGACTCAAAAGTCAGATTTCGGTCCGAGCGGCCCTTGCTGCATCTTGCATCTTTTCCCAGCTCTAGTCAGGGGCTCAAAAATCTTCTTTTCCCTTTGTTCTTTCTTTTGGGGGTGGAACTTGTCTTGCCTCCCACACACAAGTGCCACCAACTTAGTACCCAGTAGAGCGCATTAGCCTCGCTCCCGCAATCCAACACAACACACATTTTGCCTGCACTTTTTCTCGTGTCAGGTACCCTTCCCACCTCAAGGTAGCACTGCTAGCACGTAATGCTCAATCTGCCCGCACTTGCTTTCTGCTTCACCGCGGCTTGCAGCCCGTCCAAACGGTGCCTGTCAGAAGCAGAAAATGTGTGTGAGAGAGTGACATGCCCGTAGCTTGTAAAGGCAGCCAAAACTCGTGTGTCCCCAGCTCATGACAGCAACTAGAGATGATAGCTAGCAGAAGGTGTGGTGGGTATGTGCGACAAGTACCTCATCCAGTCTGCATGACGGATCCATGATATGGCCCAAGTCGAGGGCCTTTGTCGAGTCGGTCAAAATAGAGGGGCTGGGATTTGCTGCGTGGTGTGTGGGTGTAAGTGGGAGGTTGGGGATTGACAACTTTTACAGCCGATAAAAGTCATCGTGCAGCGCCGAGACCGCCAGCTGCAGCTCCCATTCTTCCTTCTCTCGGGTCTCCCTTTTTTTGACTTTGATCTCATGCAAGGTCGATAGAAAAAAAAAACGCCATCGTCAGTGTAACGGTGCCTTTTTTTTCTATCTTCTTCATCGCTGCGCAGATCAATCAACGCCTCTATCTCAGCGAACTCAACACCGCTAATTCATTGGGCCGATCTTACACACTGCTTTTTGAGTGTCCCGACCTTTTTTCACATTCCAGCTGCTTCTCTTTTCCTTTTCTGAGACACTCGAATCGCTTCTGGGGAGCGACTCCGCGCCTCACCATGCGCTCCCTCATTGCGCTGCTGGCCGCGGCGGCCCTCGTGTCTGCCGGCCCATTCCCCAGAGACGACCAGAGCGACCTGGGCTACGCCTTTCTCTTCCAGCGCGATGGCTGCGACGGCACGCCCTGCGGCTCCGACAGCCAGTACTGCTGCGACAGCACCGAGCTCTGCACCACGCTGAGCGGAAACGTCGCCACATGCCTGGGCGGCTACGGCGCATACACGAGCACCTGGACCGAGACGAGGACCTTCACCACCACCTACTTCACTCACTGGGCGCCCGTGCCCACGCCCACCGCCGGCGTCAATTGCGTGCCGCAGGACTCCCAGCAGGCGGCCTGCGGGCCCATTTGCTGCGCCGGATGGCAGACGTGCGCCTTCCAGGGCCAGTGCTCGGCCAAGCCTGGCTACGCCGAGCCGACGCCCGTCGTCATCGTCACCGACGGCCACACCACGACGCAGTTCTCTGCTCCCTACCGAGTCACCGGAACCACGACCATTACTAGTGTTCAGACGGGCACTAACACGGGGGCCTCTGCCACGGCCACCGGCGACGGAGAGGCCATTGGCGCCGGCAGCAAGACCACCAACGGCAACGGCCTCAGCCCCGGTGCCATTGCCGGCATTGTGATTGGAACGCTGGTCGGCGTGGCCCTGCTGCTGCTTCTCTGCTTCTGCTGCATCGCGCGCGGCCTCTGGGCTGCCATCTTCGGCAAGCGACGCTCCAACGACAGCAGCGTCCGCGAGGAGGAAATCATCGAGGAGCGCTACTCCAAGGGCGGCAGCCGTGCAGCCTCTGCCTCGGCCTACTCTCGCCGCGATCGCCACGGCGGCTGGTTTGGCGGCAGCAGCCGTCCGGCCACGTCGACCGTCGTCACGGATCGTCGTGAGAAGCGGAAGAGCAGCAGCGGAGGTTGCTGGAAGTGGCTTGGAATTGGAGCCGTGGCTGCGACTCTCTTTACGCTGCTTAACCTCAAGAAGGATAAGCGGCCAAACTCTCGCAAGTCGCCCTCGCGGTACAGCAATTCTTACTACAGCTATTCCGACTATACCCAGAGCAACAGTACGTTAATTGCCTCCCTTTTTTTGTGAAAACGGAACATTTTACTGATTGATTTTAACTTAGCTGCCAGCTCCAGCACCGGTCAGCAAAGATCGCGCAGCCGCCGCAGCAGATCTAGTCGGGGCGGACGATCACAATCACAGCGATACGCCAAGCGGCCATAGTCTTGCCGCTCTTCTGGCTGCGACGTTTTGTACATGAGCCTTACGACGCCTGTTTGTATTCATCTTGTTGCTTGTTCGACGTGAACATATTAATCAGGCAAACGACTATACCGTCTGGAATCAGGCCTTGCTCCTTTTTGATGGCCTCCCCTAATTGATTCTTCCCTCATTTCCTTATCTACAATGGTCATATATATGGCGTTTGCGGCGCAGGAAGGCGACATGTTATGAGCATCCTTTTGCTCATATATATTTGTCCGTTTTCTTTTGCTAATTTACGAGTTTTTGCTTTTTTATTCTGCGTGGAATATAGGTATGCTTTGAGAAGAAGGCATGAGAGAAATAAGGAGACAAGAAAAAACAAGGAATTGGTGCAAATGGTGGTGATGATGATGAAGCATGAAAAGTACATACTATGAAAGACCAAGACGAAATGAATATAAGATGACTCTGACACTCAAACTTGCTGCGTGCTTGATTTTGATGTGCATGTAATGATTATGTATGAAGCCCACAGGAATATCAGTATAGATAAAATGAATCGGAATGAAATGATACAAGATGAAATGGAATGGAATGAAAACTCAGCTATACAGGGTTTGATTGTGGCTTCTTTCAAGCGAGATGCAGAAGTTATCGTGACTCCATTCAAGTAAGATCCAGAAATATACGACTTCATTTCTATCATTAGGGCTAACTCGAGGCTTCATCAGTGTGAAACACCGGTGCCATGGTTCATCTGCTAAAATCACTTTTCTCAACGACTGTATCCCTCTGCTCCAGCCACGACAATATCTCATTCCCAGTCCATACGCGCGGCAATAGGGCGCATTATGCATGTTATAGTAGAAACACTAGTGTGAAGAGAGATTGAACAAAAAAAGAAGTGGTCACATCGCTTTCACTTTACTTTTAATTTTTTTGTTTTAAAAAGTAGCCCCGTTGCTACGTGACATGCAATGATGAACCTTCGCCACTCCGGAGACCCAGAAACGCAAAAGAAACAAAGATCCTTGTTTGGTACACTTAGTTCTCCTCCACGACGTTGCCCTTCTCGGAGACGTACAGACCGTCCAAGAACTGGAGTTGAGTAAAAGTTAGCATTATTGATTCATAATTGTGATTTGAAATGAGAGTGCAGTATTCAGGGCGAATAGAGAATGGAGAATATTGTCCATTCAACCATAACAGCTCCTCGTTGTCGAGTGCACCAGAATCGTGGTGAGTAGAAATCCGTACCTTTCTGATATCCTTGTTGCGCACCCGGCAGATCTGCTGGATATCTGCGGCGCTCTGGGAGACGTTCTCGAGTGAGTTGCCGCTCAGGATGAGCTCATCCTTCTGGGCCTTGGAGATCTCGACATCGACACCCTCGTGCATGGTAACTCGTCGGACAATCTTCTCGCCAATGAAGTTTCGGATCTCGACCTCGAACAGGCCAGACTCCTTGTTCTTGTCCAGGTTGACGTTGATGGGGAAATGGGCATAGACGTATCGCATCTTGTACTTGAAGCCCTTGGTGACACCGGTGATCAGGTTCTCGATGATGGAGCGGACGGTGCGGAGGGTGGCAACATTTTTACGGTTGCCGTGGTGGATCTCGATGGAGATGGTGTTCTTCTTGGGGTGACCGAAGTTGACAGCCAAGTGACCGAGGTTCTTGGTGAGCTTGCCTATAAGCCTCCCATGTTAGAAACTAGCTTTCTTGATGGAGTTGTCGTCGAATCTGCCGTTCAAGAGTTCGTCTTGAAGAGCGATTGGCGGATGGATGGTGTTTCGTACCTCGGGGACCCTCGACAGTGACGATACGGGTCTTGATGCTGACCTTGACTATTCGCAGAAAAAAATTCCATGTCAGCCTCATAATACTTGGAATCCAAGTGCAGCGCTTCCGATCGATTCATCCGAGTTTCCCTTCCATTCCCATTCTGGCCGCTTGATTCCCCATTGCCGTATGCACATCTCCAAGACATCGTGAAGATATCCCACCTCTTTCTTTTTCCCAGCCCAGCAAAGACACAATTCCTCCGGCGTAATCGATCGGATCTGCAATTCAAATGAAGTCGGGGAAAAAAGAAAAACTTACCGCCCTCTGGGATTTCCAGAATCTCCTGGGAGTGAATGTACCTCATGGCTGCGGTGACTTGGGGGTTGTCGGGGCGTTGAGGGTATCTGGAGTCGTCCGTCCGCGGTCACGAATTGTTTGTCGAAATCGTGTGGGCAGGAAAAGTTCTAGGGCTCGCTCCACGTGAGTGCAAAGTTCTTGTGCAGCCGAGCTTGAGCCGGAGTGGGTGCTAGAGGTGGGGTCTGGCGAAAGATTCGACGAGGCGTGATACGGCACGTGATGTTGAATTTGAGAAATTTGCTGACTTATCAACGGTCCAGCTGGCAAGTTGACGGGTCTCAGCCACAGCCAATAACACGGCATACGGTGGACGTACTTTAGATGGACGGCATAAATGAGGCAGCAAACCTGATAAAACAAGTTTCTTCCCAGCCCAAAGTAATCAATCATTCAGAACCAAAATGAGAGCAAGTCGCCTTGAATTTGAAGATGAAAAAGAAACAAACCAAATCAGTGCTTCATCCTTGAATATGCTTGATTCACATCTTCACCTCTGACCAAGCCCCCCTGCGCTCTGCTGGTACAGGCTACCCGCCGGCCTCCCACCACGCTATGACCACCGCCGTACTCTGTACCTCCCCGCCTGAACGACTTCCCCAGCGAGCTCTCCACCAAAGCTCTGTCCTCGTGCGAGAGTCCAGCCAGCATGGTCCCCCACTAGCCATAAACGTACGTCAGCGCCGCCTCGTAACCTCAACGCGACAACCTTTGCCGCAGCGGCGCATTTTGTTCTTTTGCGGCTTTGCCTGTTCCCGAGTCCAATTGCGTATCAAGAGCCGAAACGAGGTACTTGGCCTTCGACTTGCGATTCTGTTGCCCCGTCCCCCCGAACCCGGATCCGAACTGCGAGACATATACGGCGTCTATCGACAACAACAAGGATAGGGTGTGAGAGATAGAAGTCCAAGACTTGAGACGAAAACGAAGAAGGAAAAGTAAATCAGAGAGGAGAGAGACTCTTCAAATACCGCCGAACCTCTCGAATACAAATACATCCGATACACAGAGGAATAGCCGCTGCCATCTCCCTCCACCATGTCGTACTTCTTCTCAACCCCCGTCGACATCGACATCGTCCTCGACGAGCCCGACGACCGCACCATGGTCGATGTCAAGCTCGACAAGAACCGCCGCGAAAAGGCGCCCCTGTACATGGACGGCGAGTCGGTCAAGGGCGCCGTCACCGTGCGGCCCAAGGACGGCAAACGCCTCGAGCACACGGGCATCAAGGTCCAGTTCATCGGCACGATAGGTACGCAGCTAGACCACTATGACCAGCAGCAGAGCAGCATCTTCCGCCGCCGCCGCCGCTCATCTACATCATCACCTTCTTCTCCCTACTACTACTACTCCTCCTCATCCTCCTCCTCCTCCCTTGTCTCGGGCGCCCTCAGCCTCCTGACGCCCCAATGGACCCTGCCCTCCATCCGCCTCGGCCTGCAGCAGCGCCAACGACAGGTTACTGACGGGCTGGTAGAAATGTTCTTTGACCGCGGCAACCACTACGAGTTCCTCTCGCTGAACCAGGAGCTCGCCGCGCCGGGGGAGCTGCAGCACCCGCAGACGTTCGACTTCAACTTCAAAAACGTCGAGAAGCAGTACGAGTCGTACAACGGCATCAACGTCAAGCTGCGCTACTTTGTCCGCGTCACCGTCTCGCGCCGCATGGCCGACGTGATCCGCGAAAAGGACATTTGGGTCTACAGCTACCGCATCCCCCCGGAGATGAACAGCAGCATCAAGATGGACGTTGGCATCGAGGACTGCCTGCACATTGAGTTTGAGTACAGCAAGAGCAAGTACCACCTCAAGGACGTCATTGTTGGGCGCATTTACTTTTTGCTGGTCCGGCTCAAGATTAAGCACATGGAACTATCCATCATCAGGAGAGAAACAACCGGTGCGGCTCCGAACCAATATAATGAGAGCGAGACCCTGGTGCGGTTTGAGATTATGGATGGCTCTCCCTCAAGAGGAGAAACGATTCCCATCAGACTGTTCCTCGGAGGCTTTGACCTGACACCCACCTTTCGCGACGTGAACAAGAAGTTTTCCACACGATACTACCTCAGTCTCGTCCTCATTGACGAAGGCAAGTTTTCAACCACCTCTGCAAGTAACCCTATGCTAACTAGGATTCCCCCCCTACATTAGACGCCCGACGGTATTTCAAGCAGTCGGAAATCATCCTCTACCGTCAAGCCCCCGACGCCCCCGCCGTCCAAGGCGCAGCCCTCCAAAGCCTACCCCCTGCCCCTGAAAACAGAGTTGCCCCTGCTGCGGTTCAGGCATGAAGATGAAAATTAAAAGAAAACAAAGGTGCTCATTGCTTTATACTCTCCTAAAAGCAGATATATACGAGCCTCTCTTCTCCTCTCTTTGAGCCTTTTCACAACGCAGCGGCAGCACATGCTTCAATTCTATAATTCGTTTTTTTTGTCTTGTGTCATTTTCTAGCATAGGGGAAGGGTTTGTTAAAACTAGCGGCGTTACGGGAAGATAAGTAGTAATGTTATTGTTTCACGGAAGTGTGCTGTTCGTAGATGATATATATATGTACATGTATATAACAACGATCAAAAGATGAATCGAAACACAAAAGATGAAGAGAGAAAAGGGGCAAAACACATAAATTTGACTCGAGTTCCGATATTAGAAAAAAAAAAACCAAAAAGTTATTCCGTGCTTATTTTCCCCAAAAGGTATCTAAACCCATTTCATCCCTTTCCTTTCAATCCTGGGGAGGATACAGGCATTAAAATCTACATACAAAAAGATTTTTTTTCCTGGCTGCAGTTTGTTTTCGTCCAAAATTCATTCACCATCCATCACAGTCCCTCTTCCTTTCTCCTCTCTTTCCTTGACCTAAAACAAACAGTGCTATTTGCCGTATACACCTCATGCAATATCCATTACATCTCCCGCCTCGAATCCAAACTGATTATTCTGAATCGCCGCAATCCGGTCCAGTTCATCCTGGTACTGCTTCCTAATGTCGGCCAGCGAAACGACTTTACGCTTCGCAGGCGCATCTTTATCTCCTGTTGGAATGCCCTCGTCGAAAATCCACGCCTGCTTGGCATCCACGCAGCTGAGCGCGTTGATGAGCAGCAGGTACTGCTTTGTGACTGGAGTATCAAGCACGTCTTCGCCCGAAATCTGGTCTCCTTCTCCAGCCAGCCTCAGCTTCTGAATCTTGTCGAGAATGACGGACGCGGCGCCCCGGAAATTGTTGTGCTTGATTCTCCAGGAGTAAAGAACCTGGTGGTAGGGGAATGCGTGCATAACGTCCATGATAGACTTGCATCTTAGCGACAGAATATCATCGACCTCTTGCTGCATTCCAGGAAAGGTCAAGGTCACTAACTCAGAGTTGTGGTACGTCTCGCACATCTTATCCACGAGCTTTCGCAAGTTGTACTGCCTCAAAGCCTGGTCCTTCATCGACAGCAATGTGGTGTGAGCCAGCTCAAACTGAGATGTAGCCAGAGCGGCGTTGAAAAGACGGCTGAGCATATCTGTCTTGATATTGACATTCTCTGCTGTGCTGCCGGTGAACTGAATTGATAACCGAGCAAATTCAACCACGTATGAGTAGGCCTTCTGTTTCTCGAACAAGGCTACAAGGTGTGAATAGTACTGAGCTAGTCCGCTGTTTAACAGATTCCATTCTGTATCGTCAAGGAGGCCGCTGCTATGACGTTCGAGCTCAACTGATTCGCTGCCTGCAACTGGGGTTAGCGCATATTCGTTTTCGAAGACTACTATTCACAAATCTTACCCATTCCAATAGCCGCCTTTCTGAAATTCAGAGAAGCAGATTCGAAATCTTTGAGCGCTAAGAAGACTCTACCATGGATATAAATCGAAAAGGGATTTTGGTCACAGAATGGCTCAAGCTCGAGTGCTAGGTCTGCTCTGTCACGCTTGATAAGGGAGCACTGGATAAGTGACGGTGATACCTCGATATCTCCATTGGGAGAGCAAAGATTGGTAACAAGGTCGGTGATGCTAACGGCAAGCGGCTCTTCCGCAAGCCCCGAAAAGCCCAGCAGATGGCCAACATTGGCTTCCAAAGCAGTCACAATCTGAACGTCTTCTCCCCTTTTTGATACGGGGGATAGGCTGTGTTCTGGTAGCGGGATTGCCAGTTCGGTCGTTGACAGCCACTTTAGAAGCTCCAGTCTCTTCAACGTTGCGATGAGTTGCCGGAATACGGTACCAACATCTACTCTGTTGTGTAGAGCATCCTCTTCGTTGTCAAACTCAAACTCCATATGGACTAGAAGGATGAGCTGACTGAAGCATATTTTCCACTGTAAAGCCATGTGCTCCTGCGCCGCTGTCATGACGAGTTTTCTGCCAAACTCTGTCAGAGGATGGCTAGGGCTTCGAACTTTGTCGTCTAGCGGCGTAACCATGAGACCCAGCACCTTTCGGTAGAGTTCATTTGTCACAACTGAGAAGTTGGTGTCTAGTGTGTCCACAACTTGCTGGGCATCGTCGTCTGTGATGCCTCGCCAGAAACCAGCCTTGTCTGAGAAGTACTGTATTCGTTCGAGATCCGTCTTGGAAGATTCTCCAAATAACTCAGGCCTCAATGTAGCATTGCAAAGCTGCACCAAGTTGTCTGGGAAACCTTCTACAAGAGTCAGTCCGGCGCCGATTAAATCTGCCTGCCGCGACGATCCTTGATCTGGTGCGGCTAGATTATGGTAGAGCCGTTCCAAGTGGCTGCATTCTCGAACGACAGAGACAAGATCTGCACAGACAACCCAGACCATGTCAGCATCAGCATCAAGAGTGATGCCAATGGCCTCTCCTCGCTGCTTGTCAAGCTCATTCAACAGTCGGTAGAATCTCCTCCATTGTGTCTCGCTTGATGCCCTAAACTGCTCATAATCCATTTCTCCTGATGATCCACGATCCAGAGAAGCAGTGGAGCCAAGGACTGAGCAAATAGACTCGGCTAATCCGCGCCCCTTGTTGTTCTCTTTTGAAGAGCCAAGCCCGCGCTCATATATAGCAAGCGCCGCTTCCAACGTCGTCTTGGTAAATTTCCCAGGCTGCAAAATCATCTGTAGCCACTTCTCCGTCACATCGGAAGGATCGCAAGGACCGGACGTCTGTACTGCGAGACTTCGTGGTTCGGAAAATACGCCGTCCCAGCCATCCTCCCATGATTGAGCCATATTTTTTCGGTCAAGCTCCAGACGCTGCACTCGGTATGTCATGTTGTTCTTCCACAAAGTCCATAGGTTAATCTGTCCTTCCTCGGTTGATCCTAGCACAAAGTCCGCCAGTGTCCAAATGTCCGAAGAGGATGGAGTAGCGGGAATCAATGTGCATTTCGGAAACAGATCCTCGATAACAACATTGTGGCTACCTTTGGCAACAATCTTCCAAAACTTGAATTCTCCAGGGCCAATTGGCGAGTAAGTTGCACAGATTCTCTGTCCTTGGGTTCGGCCAACGATCCGGGTAAGATTTGACTGGGCTGGATCAATCGACCACTTGCCCATCTCCTGCGGCGGCCTCTCGACATTCAACATGTCCAGTGACTGCAGAATCTGCCCATCATTCGCATTCCAGATACGGATTCGGTGGTCAAGGCAGACGGTAACCGCAAATAGACACTTCTCGAGTCCGAAATCAGAAATCTCAATGGATGTTGCGGCGCTATACTCCATGTTGGCGTTTCCGTATTTGATGAGGTTCTTGCCCTGGAATGGAAGGAGACCTCGTAGACTCTGTGTCCATCCTTGAACATTGAAAAAGGTTTCTTTCCATAGCGCAGCAGATGCTAGATAGACATTGATTAGATACCTAGGCAAAGAAAGATTGAGAAAGGAGCTTTTAGCCCTTCCTTCCAGGCGCTCTCTAACTTACCGTCATCTCCCTTTTGCTTGTCGAAGCGTATCATGCCACCATCATTGACCGTAACAATAAGGGTATTCGCCGATATAGCCACCATCCGGTGAGGGTATTTGAAGCTTAGACCCGCTGGAGCCTGCACTTTGCAAATCTCGGGCAGCCCAGCATCCACCGCGCCCTTCCTCTTGAATAGATCCGGTCGGAGAGTAAACGTGTAGAGATAGCATGACTGGTCCAACACATGTACACACAGTGCATCGTGCTCTTCCGGGTCCGAGAACACCACGCATCCCTGCTGAATAGGCACGGTGAAATGAAAGTTGATAATCAGAGACGCATCCGCAGCCTTGTCCTTTTTGCCAACATCCACCGCCCGAATGCTCAGCAGCGTACCGTCCTCCAGCACCCTCCAGAGGAAGCTCCGCGGCGAGTCGTGCCATCTCCGTCGGTATATTGAAGCCGCAGTCGCCAAGTTCTTCAATCGAAACGTCGTCTCGTCCTCGACATCGTGGGACGGCTTGGAGCGGCCTCGGCTGCCAGACCCAGACGGCACTCGAATGGTGACAAAGGACGATTGGGAGGGAGGTTCGAGGTTCAAGCGGGTCTCTTTGAAGAGATACTGAATCTCACCCGAATCCATCGCGCCTCCCCGAAGCGCATACGTCTTGCTCTTTGGGAATTGAAACGGTGGCGGCGAAGAAGTTGGCGCAAAGTCGGTCGTTTTAGTGATGCTCAAGGTCGGTCGCGTTGCAGGGCAGAATTTCTGTTTCGCCTTGAGCGTCGCGCTGCGCTAGCCCGATTTGGAAACGAGCTTGGTGGGCAATTGCTTGCTACGAATTCAGTCAATTACAGCATCATTTGTCTCTTCAAGCAATCAATTATATGATGTAAAAATCTACATTTAACAAGATTTATTAAGTCTAGATTCAAGTATTAATGCTTCAATCCATCATGTATATCCATGCACCCATGATTCATGCATCTATTCATCCATTGGCTCCTCTCCGCAAAGTAGACATGAAGAGATAAACAAGCAACCATAAAACGCCAAAAATCGAAACACCTCCCCCATATGACTCCGAATATTTTTCATGCCTCTTTCAATGCAATATTTTTGTTTCTTTTTACCAACTATTAATCCTTGTCCTTGTCCGTGTCCTTTGGTGCAGGATCAGTGATGCCATCCTCAGCAATAGCGAACAGCGTATCGCTCTCTGGCAAGCAAGGGCTGTCGTAGATCTTGGCAATTCGAGTCTCAGCGCGGCCCTTCTTCAAGCTGATCCGCGTCGTACTGGCATGGGCAATGATATTGCCGCCAATAGGCTTCTTCGGATCGGGGTTGAACATGGCGCTGGGTCCACCATCGACTTGCGCGACCACCTGGTTTGTGATGACTACTGCAATGCCGAACTCGTCCGCAAGCCGTTGCAACGTTCTCATGAATCTGGCCAAATGTGTCTGACGATTTGAGAGCTCGCCTCGGCCAGTAAAGTCTGTACGATAGAGTGATGTGGCGCTGTCGACAATGAGAAGAGAGAATCTTGTCTCGCACATCATTGCCGCAGCCTGGTTCAGAAGCTGAAGCTGGTGATCTGAGTTGTATGCTCTCGCATATGCAACATTGTCCAACACTTCTTCTCCAGAAAGGCCAAATCGATTGGCAACCGCCAATAATCGAACGGGTCGGAAAGTGCCCTCTGTATCAATATACAGACATTTGCCTTCACCACCACCCATGTCGAAAGGCAGCTGACACGTCACAGCTAGAGTGTGACAAATTTGACTCTTTCCTGTTCTGAATTCTCCAAATAACTCAGTAACGGATCCAGTCTCGATGCCTCCAGCCAGAAGCGTATCCAAGTTCTTAGATCCAGTCGTGATAGAAATAAGTTCACTGCGCCGCTGGTGCATTTCAGTGGCCGTCGTAAAACCCATAGGTACAAGTTTTGACGCTTGAAAAAAAAGGTCAGGGTCTCAGCTTCAAAGATTTTGGTAACTTCACACACCTTCAGCAAGAATTTTGGTCGCCTTCTGCTCTGAGATGCCCTTGATCTGCTCAAGAACCCTGCGCGGGGTATAAGCCACAGACTCGACGGTGTTGAAACCACCTTCAACAATGCTTTGGATTTCACGCTTGGTTATTCCAGCTACTCCCTAAGCATCAATCCATCAGCAAAAAATATTCAACCAAGAGCATCGCCAACATACCTCCAAAGCTGAGAGTGGTGTGGGCGCACCAGGGCCAGTGGCACTCTCGTCGCCCATCTGGCTCCCATCATATTCATCAGCCATTTTAGGTCACCGCAAACGAAAAAATCTGTATATGTAAAGAAGAAAACGAAGAAAATGCACTCTGCACGAAGAATTTCAACGACTCAGTGGCCAAAATTAGGCAGAATCGGGGCGATACGAGCTTGGTATGTTGACGAACAAGGCGCGACCCAACGCGTCGAGTCAGGTTAGCAAAGGATAATTTGACGCCAGATCACGTGATGCTCTACTTGATTTCTAATTGAAGCTGGGATCGTTCACCATAGAAACAGGCATCTATCACACATTTCACATTGGTAATACAGCGAAAACAGAGTTTCGTATTCATGAAAACAAGAGTGTATTATTCGCATTTGCATGTATTGCTCTAATATGCTACCAAAAAAAAGGCCAAGCCAGTTCCAAATGAAAGTCCAGACGAAAACGAAAAAAAAATAAAAAAGTGATCCGTTAATCCCAATTACCCTTTCCAACTCCATCTAATGCAATCGCAGAGAGGCAGACATTATCAGCTATGGGATGATGATAGTTATCTTTCCTTGTTTGTAAAGTTGTTGGTTTAGAAAACAGTGATGCGGCGAGTCTCAAGCTTCTTCGCCTTGGGAACACTAATGTTCAGAATGCCGTCCTGGAAACCGGCACTCACAGCCTCGTGATCGACAAATGTCGGGAAGTGGAAGCTGCGAGAGAACTCTCCAATGCTGCGCTCAGTGAGCCAGTATCTAGCCTTGTCGACGGGCTTCTGTGGAGTCGTCTTCTTCTCCTCAATCTTCTTCTCTTCCTCAGAGGTGACGACTTCAAAGCCCGATTCGCGCTCGCTGGCCTCGTCCTCATCTTCGACGGTGGCCTGGTGAGAGCTGTTGGAGTTTCGGCGCACAGGTTCCTCCTTCTCAGTGGCAGTCTCGGTGGATGGAGTGTTTACAACAGAAGCTGATGGAGATGTGCTGGCAGCGTATGATCGCTCAGTCTTGCCGCGGACAACCAGGGTCTGAGGATCAGCGAACTCGATCAACACATTCTCCTTGCTTATGCCAGGGAGCTCGCCATAGAGCTCGTAGGCGTGTGTAGTCTCGCGGATGTCAAACTTGGGCTGCCACTGGGGAGCAGTTCGGCGCACATTGCTGCTTCTGCCAGTCTGTCTGTTGTAGCTGTCGAAGTCATCGAGGAGGCGGAAGAGAGGAGTGAGAGAGGCCTCAGAGGGCTGGCAGAAAGCGCGAGGGAAGAAGGCCATTGTGTTTAATTGGTTTGTTGTTGAATTTGAAGAATAGTCAGGTTGATGAACTGAGATTGCTAGATAGCGTGGAGATTTGTTGGAGAGCTCTGCTTTGTTTGGTAGTTGTTTGAGTGTTTGCGTTTGCTGAGTATCTGAGTGATGTTCTGATGAGGACAAACAAAATTCACTTCTGCATGACTTCACAGCGCACTTTATAGTGAATAGCATCCCTTCAATTGACTACATGGTCAGGCAGGCAGCTGACGAAAGCTATTTCCAAGTGAACACGCGAATCTACTGGCATCTACCATTTGTTTCTGTTGCGCAATGCGTTTGCTTGTTAATGCTGCTGAACAAGCTGCACCTGTCACTGTTTCAGGCTATTGGTGGCGGCTGCGAGGTTCTTCTGGCAGGCACTAGAAGATTCCACCAAGCAGCCTACGTAATCACTCTGAGAGCTGCACATCACGCAACTTCCGTTGGCAGCAAGAAAAGGCACAATCTTCAGCATGATTTGGTTTGGAAATGTGTCAACAATTGCAACTGTCACATGAAGCCCAATTACACAGTCCTAATTGCTTGCTACTGTAATCCAATCTATGACGAACTTCTTCAAGCCTCACTGTGGCTCAATTGTGAAGCTTAGGTCAAGTTGCTGAGCAGGCCGTAAGTGGCGCAAACGCCACAAACCGAAACCAGCCACATCGAATAACAGCTCTTTACAGGTTAGGCACTGAAGTGGCAAGAAATGAATTCATTGTTGCTCTTTTCTATAAGATGTTGCCAATAACATATCTTGATTTGTAGAGTTTGCTATTTATAGTAATTCGTCAGCTGATTAAGCTCTTTTCGTATGCAGCCTCTGTCGTAATTTGTTTTGTCGTCAACGGACCTCTAGCCATTGAATCGTACGAGATTGTGTATCGCCTACAACTACTGCACTTTGCTTGCAGTTAGCAAATTATTTCCCGCAAAACAGCCACATGTGCTAAAGTTATCATGCCCGCTCTACCCTTACAAATATCCACTCGATTTTTAGCTTTGATGGAAATATTCAACTGACATTGGAGTCTGTAAATCAAACATCATCCCCCGTAAGTGGCAGCGATCATCGTTGGCACCCTCGTAGTGATGAGCGAGACCCGGTGTTTCTATCCGAGGCATCTGCAGGCTTGTTGCCGACTCTCGCGCTCGTACTAGTTTGGTCAATCTCGTTATCAAAAATGTATAATTCACCGCCCATCAGATATAAAAAAAAATAGAATGCCATTAGAAGCGCAGCGTCGAACCAACTATACTGCAGTGCGAGAAACACCTATATGTGATCATAGCTACCCGTCCAATTTTGTACCGTGATGTTTGTAGCATCGCCTCCATGATCATATAATCACCAGTCCAGGAATCTTATATATGTATCTACAGAACAAAGTATGGCTCCCATGGGATCTCCCTGGGAGACACAAAGTCGCTGAAAAGGATCAAAAGAAGAAGATTGTCGTAACAGATGACCAACAAATGTGATGTAGTTGACAAAGCCGGGCCTATTGGTTGTAAGGCCCTATTTGTTGATACCTGGTCCCCGCGCCAATAGATTGCCTTGCGGCTGCCGATGACCCAGCACCTTGTGCAGTGTTGAAAAGGCCAATAAGTCTCTGGCCGATAGAAGGCTCGATCTCGGTTCCATCTCGGGCAATCTTGACCTCTCGATTCGAATTCCAAGGGTTTCGTAACCCACGAATCCGATGAAAGGGGAGACGAGATGTAGACAACCACTCGACTCTGAATGGCTTTCCCCATGACTTTTCGTCCTCCTCTTCGTTCGAAATAACATCGTTGCCATCCAGGCCATTGTTTTCCGCATCGACACCCTTTTCAGTCTCTTCTTGATATTTTTCCCAGAATACGGTCCCTCTCGTTGGATCATCGATGATGCTGCCTTTGGGAACGTATTCAGTCGCCTCCGTGATGATTGTTTTCGGTAAATCTACTTCGGTCGTCGTTCGAGGTACGGGCGTAGTTTTCTTTGTCGAGTCTAGAGATGGGCTAAACTCGGAAGCCATCCGTGCATACCCAAAGTACTCTCCAGATTTATTAGCTGAAAAGATCAGATACACATTATTACATTGCTGTGATGCTGTTAGCCAACGAAACAAAATTCCTCTTCAGATTATTGAACGTGTTTGCTTTGCTTACCTTGAACGCATTTGTCAGCGTTTCTTCGTTATGAGATTGTGTTGCCCAAATTCCCGTTCGAAAACTAAGTTCAAGGTCATCAACTGTTAAACTTTTTAATATAAAGAACCTATCATGTTTCGTTGCCGGGCCCCCTGACGAAACAACTGTCGGGTACTCTCCACTACCAAGAGCACTGGGTGGGCTCGAGTTATCAAGTTTTGCCGAGGATTTACTCCTTGCTTGGCTGATCGGTTTAGAAGCGTTGGTCGTACTTGGGATTGGTCCGTCTACTTCGTTCTTTCGTAGTCTACTGACGAGTCGAACCGACTGGAATCTCGATTCATGCAGTTTGAGTTGAGCAGTGATACAGGAATCCTCATCTTTGAAATTAGCAAAGGCGCAGTTGCTTTTGGCAATCAAAAACAGAGATTCGAGTCCTCCTGTCTCCTTCGAAACGTGGTGTACGAGACTCATCAAATCGGTTTGAGGTGGAAGATTTCCGATCCAAACGGCGTTACCTGGAGCAATAGCGCGGTTAACGACAAAATTTTTCCAAAGGAAAAAACATACAGGAAAGAGATGATGGAACAGGCAAGGGGGTACAGGAAACATACCAGTTTGTCGTGGTTTGCGTGAAGAACCTCGAGCGGAACCTCTTTGTTCATCTAAGGTAATTGTCAAGATTTTGGTTATTATGGGAGCATTCGAAAAGGGTTGTAGAAAGAATCACCATGGATAGGTTTCCGGGTAACAAATGGTACTTGCAGCCCACCCAGGGGCTGACTACGAGCCAGGGCCTCTGTCGCTGCGGGCTGAAGGATTCCCGCGCGAGGAGGCTGGTTTTGAGCGACAGCGTGTTGGATATTCGGGTTCTGGACAGGATACTGAGCCGCCTGGGGGTAGTAATACTGCGTATGAGCGCGCCCCATGTCCATCGGGTTCGGGTAGTATGCCATGTTTTGGCTCTGCAGCATCGTCGTGTTGATCTGGTTGATGGGCAAGTGGTTACCGCCATAATATGGCGCCATCTGATGGGTCTGAGGAACATAGTAGCCCTGGGGAACCATGTTCATCGGCGAAGGACCAGTATACTGAGGCATCTGTGGCATGGGAGGGCCCATGGGCGGTGGCGGTGGCGGTCCGTTGTGATATCTCTGTTGAACCCCTCTCTGGAACGGACCGCGATGATAGTTGTTGTCCAGAGGCAGGGCGTTGGCCATGGTCGTCATGTTGTAGGGGCCATGGCGATTGACAAAGTTGGAAGCGGGAGCCAATGCTGGCTGAACAGATGGCGTTTGCTGTGAAGTTGCGAGGATACTTGGAACAACTTGGTGGTGATTATCGTGCCCCGAGGTCGTCTGATCGTGATCTTGCTTTTGAGACACTACAGAATCTTTGGTAGTTGGTTCAGGCATGATCAGGCCAACACTCTCCGTCCCAGAATCGGGAGGGGCAGGCCGGTCGCCCATTGAAAAGGGCGGAAATAGATAAAAACTGGTCGATGCGCTAGATCCTTGATCCGCCGGAGCAGACTGAATCTTATGTGTAGCCGACTACAAGGGGGCTTTTGGAAGGAAAAGATCGTGTAGTAAGTAAAAGAGAGAAAGCTGAATAATGGATATTGGCCTCTGATTATCTAGTTAGATTGCAAGTGTTGATAAAGCCTGAGAGTCGCCCACGTCCAGCGAAGTGTATCCTTGCATACTCTGGGGATGATACGCCCTGGCGCTTGCCACAAATCAAAAATGCCCACGAAGCAACGCGTCCACTAGGGAACGTTGCTATAACTTTACTCTACTCTGAGCCTCGAGACGGTGGCAATGCCAAATTTTCGTCGAATAGCAGAGTGAGAGTATTCCGTTTGATGATAATAGGACTTGGTAACCATTCAGGTGACGTGAGCCAAAAAGGTACTTGCCCTCAGGGGTGCAGCAGACACTACTATTTGCCTCCAGAGCGGAGCGACAAGGAACAGCCAATCCCTTTCTGGGGAAAACAGTGTTCGGATAATGGCGCGCTATGCTGCTGGAATAGAGAAGTGTGCCCGTAGCAGGGGTGATAATACCCTATGGGGGGGGGGAGAGGAGTTTTTTGGCGAGGCAATGCACAAGCTGGACAGGCCCCAAGGCCGGGAGAGCTACAAGGCCGGCAGTTCCTCGCCAGAGAGCCCACTTCTCTGGTGGAAATCTGGTGATGACTGGCAGCAGTTCTCCTACACACTAGACGGGGGGGGAGCGAGCCTTCTGGAACGCCTGTATAACAGGTTCTTTCCAAAGGATGAACAGGCTTGATGAGAAGAAGAGAGAGTCTATGACGGCCGAGACCCAAAGGATATCAACGGCCACTAGCCACATCAGACCGAGGCAGAGGATTGGGTCGTATCGACATACCTGGTACAAAAGATTTTCTCAGGCGGCTCAGCTACCCAGGGCAGGTAGTAGGAGGTAATAATTATTAAGTTGGAAAAAAAAAGATGGCTGAGCTACTGGTTTCACGCCCTTTGTTTCCCACACCTGCCAAAAAAACGTTTCATAATAAATCAGTAAACAAGTTAATCAATCGTGTTAACCTTGTCGGTAAGCCACGGCCGAAACTCCACGATCCAATAGGTGCCATACTCACAAGTGTCAAAGCTTGAGTAGAGAGGAAACTATGGGCCACTCGGTAAGTAGGTAAGCAGGCGAGGCCGTTCTAGATCTGCAGCCTTGCTTGCAAGTTCACCGTCGACTTTCTTTTGAGAGAAGGGGGCGTGTGGTGGCTCTTGGGTAAATTCTGCAAGTTGCCAAAGATGGCAAAGATCTTGGACAATCGCTGCAGAGCTGAATCGAATAGTCGATGACGCTGCTCCCGATTATGCCTGGGACTGGCGAATCGAGGAAGGAGAAATCGCGTTTTGGGTCTCGGGAGCTACAGCTGTCCTACCCCATTTATCTCCTCGAGGAAGATCAAACTAGTCCAAAGAGTACCTGGAGGAAATGTCTCTCCGGGCAAGGACGTTTAATGATTACACTGTGGCTGGATCGGAAAATACTTGTTTGTCTGATCCAAATGCCCAAAACCTGAATGAAGCTTTACAGCTAAAAGGGCAATGCCGCTATGGTTAGCTTGTCAGTATCTCAGGGTCCGGGCACAGTGTGGCCGAGCAGCAAGTACAAGCTGAGCACGAACCAAGAGCAGGATATTTCTGGGCTTTCAGACGCACCCAAGGTACCGGCTTGGAAATCCCTACCCTTTTGTTCTGGGCCGGAACGAGAGTAGAAGCGGAGACTTGCTTAGCCCCTGGTCATACTTGTACTAAACATAGCCAAGGCCGCATGGCTGCCAACATTACAGGTGCAAATCTTTGCGGTTCCATCAACAGGGCCACGGATGAGCAGCCCCAGGTGGCTTGTTGTGCATGAATTTCCTTGTGATGGGGGTGGAGTCTCAGAGGAGAGGTGAGGTGGCGCCGGGCTTGACGAGCGCCATCACGGGTGTATACTTGGCAAAAGACTGGGTACTAAGCTTTTTGCTGCTCCTCGAGCTATACTGTCTTGACAACTGATAACTGATGTAGTCCACCGTGTTCCCAAGCAGGGCAGCAGGTGAAATGTCATAGCTGTGATGGGACTATTATGGAGGGCGCCCTGGGGGCGTGTGGACAAGGGTTTGGGGGCTGGCCAGGGATGATGGAGCCCCCCCCCCCCCCCCCCCCCTCCGAAAGAGACAAGCAGGGGAGCAAAAAATAGTACTACCACAAGCAAGACAAGTCGCCACAAAGGATAACCAAAAGAATTATAGGGCAGCAGCCAGGGAAAAAAAGGGACGAATCAGAGTGGCATGCGAGTTGACAAGTCAGCTGCTAGCTGAGCCCTGGAACTAACATCTGCAAATGTGGCGGGTGGATGGGCAGCCATCGCGGAGCCAAGTTGCATCAGTCACACGAGTTTAAACAAAACCGGAATCCGGGAACTCGTATGTGGCTGTTGCCGGTTCGCCACCACGCCGAAAATGCCACGATCCGCTGCTAGCCATAGTAACAGCTCAGGACGAAAAGCATCACAGCTCGGCCAGCCTCATCACCGACAACACTGGGCCGCAGCTTGCTCCCAATCCACAATGGGACCTGCCAACGCAATGCCACCGGTTCAGCCGTCGTCAGCATCTTCACACCACCCGCAACGAACAGCTACGTGCTGAGCATTTTGTCTCTCGAAGCCAGCAGAATCAAGCAAAAGCCACCCATGGGGGGAGGCAGCTTCACGCGGGCGCCTGGCTTGCGGCCGCGGCTTCACCGAGACTAAGAGATGGCTTCCGCGAGCCTAATTTCCAAAATCGTGGACTTGTCACAAGCAGAGGCTGATGCGTGGGACCCGAGGCTCCATGTGGCCTCTTTGTTCTTTGTTTCGGTTTGCTTCGATTTGCTTTTCCAGATGGCGCGCCACTTAGGCCATGGCTTATACCAGCCGTCAAGCCACAGAACCCAGCGAGATGGACACGGCGTCCACGGCTTGAAACGACGGCCTTGGCGGCATCCACTGCTCGGATTTCCAGCTGTGCCCATAAGGTGATTGTGGCTCTGATCGGCAAGGCCATGCCTCCTGGACGGAGTCTCGCACGTCGGTCGCTTATTAGTCGAGGGCCCAGATACAGAGATTTCACGACTGCAGAATGCAACGCCGCACACAGGGACCATCTGCCTCACTGATCACGGGCCACAGACAGATGCATGTACATGTATGCAAGCGCGAGGCCGAGCTGCGGACCGCCCGCTGGGCTCTAATCAAAGCCCGTCAATGTTGCTTCGACACTCGTAGCGGCGGCGTCGTGCATCCGCCAAGTCCACCGGGAGGGCACCGAGTTCCTAGCTCGAGCCCAGCATGATCGGCGCCGGAAGCTCTGCTGCCCAGAAGCGCACAGCTGGCGACGGAGCTTGGGATATCGAGACTCGGTCAAGGCATGTGTGCAGCTGCCAGATATCACGTCGTTGAGCGACGGCCCATGGCATCGTGTCGATCACTTCCCATCTCTGCCATGCCGGCCCACCCACCACATCCTTAGTAGCCAAGCCTCCTCAACGCAAGGGTTCGAAGCCCATCCCGCGACCTAAAAATGCTTTAATCGACTACTGTCGCACACACACCATGGCATTTGCCCATGGCCTATGCTTCAATTGATGGCAGGCCGGCATGGGGAATGCCACTTTCCCGATAATGCAGCCATCGGATTCCGCCCAATTCCCCATATACGGGCAATTGGGTCTGTCTCACGATGCCCGCCCACGGCCTTGTCCTTCGTAACGCGTAGTCGGTCCAAAAACCACTGCAGGCCGATCCATTGCAGGCAGCCCTATCTCGCTGCTCCAATCATGCCATGATCTCCGTCGCCTAGGCCTCGAATCGAGGACATGCTCATCGGCTGCGACTCCGAGGCCAGCCCGGCCATCCAGAAGGTTCCCATGAGGCGCTTCCCCGCGAACACCGCCACCACCCTGGCCTGGACCCTTGACTTGGACCCTGGTGGGAACGATGAAGTCAGAGGCACAAAAGTGGACTGAGGCCAGAAAGCAGGTTCTGGCCAAACCTTGACCCCTCGTGTCGACTCGAGCCCGCGAGCGCCACACGCACATGCACCCACGCCCATCGACGTAGGCGGTACAGCCACACATGCACTTACACGTCCATAATCAGGAACGTGCGGATAGAGCTGGTACTTGGGGCAGCGCCATCGCGCGGTAATTCGCACGCCGCGTTAGTACGAGACGGTACCTGCTTGCTCGAGCACCGCGGCGTACCTGCGCAATGGCTCGCAAACGCTAGCTCCCTAAACGGTATTTCACCCTCATCTTGTTACGAACTAGGCAATAAACAATATCCATTCTTCGAATTCTATGGACGAAATCCGGACCGTATGCTCCGGGGAGAAGGTGCTCGGCAGTTATCGCAGAGAAGAAAGCAAAAAAGGGCTACAGATGCCACAATCGTATGCCATGTTGCATGGCGCGGACTGCCATAGGCAGGGAGGGCATTGGGTGCAAAGTTACGCAGCACATGTGCCAAATTGCCAGCCCGTCTGCATTAGCGGATGAGTTGCGGCGGCATCTCAGCATGTCATGTCATGTACAAGTACAGTAGGTTACAGCAGGCAGCTCCAGAGTTGCATGTCCAGCTGGAGACGCAACGAATTGCGAGTGGCTGGGCTGAGGCTGGAGACGTGCCAACGGCCATCGTCGACGCCTGTTCAGGGCTTCGAGCTGCACGGGTGCCGATCTTGCCTGGCTTGGGCATAACGGCGCGTCGACGTTGGGCTCGGGCTCCTTGTCATGACGACATGGCCATGGCAAACCTGCTTGCGATCAAGGGTTTTTGCGATACATATCAGATGCTGATGAACAGATTGCCCATTGCATTTACACATGATTCCCCGCATTCTTCGCGCTGTGACGTAGCCGGGTGCAGACGCAGCGTTGTTGTTTCTGCATCTCTCGCCGCCTCTGCTCCCTGCGTCTTCATCCAACTGTACACAATCTGCGTCAATGCCGCGAGATCAGGATCGTGCTGCAGAGGGCTGAAGCGCTCCAAATGACGCCATTTGCGAGATCCAAGTCCGATTCCAAGGCACATCTCTATTACTCCGCATCGCTGGGGTCTCCAAGACACTACGTCTCGGCCGGAGTGGGACAGCGTGCTCGAACGTACATGTAGGCGTCTGTCACCGCGAACTGGGCCATTGAAGCGGTGCTAACTCCTCATTCTGTTCATAATTCCTTCATACTGTCTGTTTTGCGTCTATCGATTACATGCAGATCCGTCATTGACCCCGTGCCCGACGACGTCTGTCGACTTCAGCCTCGGCCCATGTCACCGCCCTCCAGCTCGCATCCCAGTTCGTCGTCTCGGTGGCGAAAGCGTCTGCAGTTCACGCCCCGTCGCGGCTCCGATCAACAGGCAAACACGCGGCCCGAGATATGCTATTGGCAGCACAGCATGAACGGTGGATCGTCCTGCCAAATCATCAACGGCCAAGCGACGATTTTCCAGGAACGTCCCGAATGAGCGCACCATATGGATCGCCAGAAGGAGACGTGAGAAGCGATAACCGTCTCTCTCGCCACGATGGCCGCATTGCCACCTCAGCTTGTCGGGACTCTCAGTGTACATCCGCCCCGATCAAAGCCAAAGACGGCAAAATCATTCGTCGCTGCTTTCCCGACTGTTCATCCCTACTTCCAGGACCCCAGTGCCAATCCAAGTGATGGATTAGTTCGGACGACTCACACGACTCTCCCTTATTGGACAAGCATTATGCGGCTATTTCACCGAGACAGCTTGACGCATAAGCCGCAATTCTATAACAAGATACATACAGAATACGAGGGTGAATACCTCTAGTACTTTGGGGGAGCATCGGTCTCTTGAGTGCCTTGCACCAAAAGAGGGTCAATGGTACCGTTTGCATTCAAAGAGGAGGGCACCCCTGCCCTCATGATTTTAACAATCCGTCCTACCAGCACTCAGAATCATATGGAATTGGATCGGCCGCCGTGCGCGCGGGGCATTGATCGGCCGTTATACGACGGGCACTCGTAAAACGAGAGAGGCCTCACCACGTGGACGAGGGCCAACCTGTACTGCTTGCCACGTATGCGCTGTAAGGTTTGGATCCTTGCGCTTGGCCAGCAGGCCCTAATGCAAGAGAGCCAGGCAGCGAAACGGACTTTAGACATGATGCTGTCCCCTATTGGCAGTCGTTACGAATTGCGGCGAGTCTGTTTTAGCACGGCGAAACGCTTCGAACCCCTGAAAGCTGCTGCGGGCAATCATGCGGAGCTCCACTGGCGTGCGCTATATGTGTTTATGTTTTACCACGATGCTAACTTGTTTGAATCTGAGTGATGATACTGATGAGGAGTACGTAGCAGGGAAGTCGTCATATGCGCGCGGGGGACCAAGCAACACCTTTATCCCCATTCGCATAATAGTAAGATTGCCTCCACACCATTATACTGCGCTTCGAGATTAGGCAATAGAGTGCCGATACTACACTTCCAGCATCGTGAACAACAAAGGGTGAATGTAGGACAGTAACTCTGTCTGCAAGTATGCTTCTCTTAGGCTGTTGGCTACGAGGAGCGAGATGTTGTGTGTGTGTCCAGTCATTAGTCCCGATGTTACCGGAATAGGTACATGTACACATCACCACCACCACTAGGTACTTTGGAATTCAATCAATATCGGATAGTACGCAGCCGCACCAATTGCATCTACTGCAGAACAGGCACCACAATGACGACAATGACGACTGCCCAGAAAAGGAAGCCTTTTGATATCCGACTATGAACATGGAAGGTCTATTGATCTACCAATCTCGGACTGAACGGCCTTCTAAGCGCTATAGATCTACAGGTAATGCCACGTCAAAACTCAAGACAGTCGGTATCTTTCCAAGTATCGTAGATAACCAACAAGCACTTCATTATCTTGAATGACTGGCCACTACGTTGTATCGAATACTTGCTACGTTCCCCTATAATTCAATAAAGTGTATATTCTTTTCCTACGGATTTTAAGACACAACAGGCCATAAAGGCGCCATTTTGATTCCTTCTGGTCATTACAAAAAGACTCTTCCATCTGTAATCAAGCCCATCTGCCCGACAATTGAATTTGTAAATCCCATCAGTCCCTTTTGGGTGTGGCTAGCGAGTAGACGCCGGTTGAGGGACGCTGAAATCAGCTCAGCTGCGGCAGAGCTCCATGGGGATTGGCTCTGCCGGCAGGGTTCGTCGTCCAACCAGAGTTCTCAGGAGCTTTTTTTTTTTTCAGACCGAGATGAAATAAACCGTTCGAGCTGCCTACCAGTAAAACGCTGCCCTTTGTCTCCGCCTCCTCTTGCTGATCAGACTTGTCCCGGTGGAGCTGCGAGCAATTCGCCGCCACTCAGAGCTCGCAACCAGTGCAGAATTTGGTGGTGGGTGTGGAGGCAATTTGCAATTTGTTACAAAGTACGTGTGTACGGAATAGACTACACATTGGTAGGTCGGTAGTAGTACTGCCGAAATCCTACAAACGATTTTTTTTGCTCTGTACACCGCCTTCGGCTTTGGATCTAGCTGCGTGGGTGGTGTCATCGCGGGCTGCATGTCAATATGTTCTGAAGCGGAGATTGATAAGAGAATTTATGATCACGCGGGAGAAGAGTCCGGAGGTGCGTCCAAAATCAAGCCTTCTTCGGGCGTTCATTCTGAACGGCTAAGTATTATTTCATCGTTATGCATTTCAATAAACAACAAAAAGTCACAAGTCTAGTCCTTCTTTAGAGGCAAAAACGCCTCTTCGATACCGTCCTTTGTGATGATCAACATCTGCAGAGTGTCACCGACCTCGATGTGACGCTCCACAGCACCATCAAAAGCATCTTTAACAATAGTCTCGACCTGCGGCCGCGACAATGGACGACGCTCCCTCTCCTTCAGGTCGTGGCCCTCTCCGCTGCCGGGAATGTACTGGTTCTTGAAGTTGACCTGGTTGTCCAGGAAGGGCATAATCAAGCTGCCCGCAGCTCCTCCAGCTCGGCATTGCTCCCTCTCGTAGCTTCCAACCGGGTCGTAGGAGTACACAGCACCCGTGCCCTCCTCGTCAAGGCCACCAAGCATGGCGTGCGTGTAGTATGGGAAGAATCGCTTCTGGTAGAGAATGGTGGAGAGGCGCTTGGCACATGCGTTGAGGGACATTGGCTTGCCGTGTCGGTAGCGGTAGATCTTGCAGATGGTATCCAGACGATCGCGCAGAGCCTCGCCATCGGCGGCAAATCCGCAGACAGATAAAACTATGGTAGCGTCGTCCTGGCTGGCAGTGGTGCCTCCGATCTTGAAGACTTTCGGGGACATCCGGGAGTTGATGCTGTAGCCGCTGGTGTGGCGAGTGTCACCGGCCATGATGGTGAAATCGGCGCCCGAGATGGCCAGAGTAGAGCCGCCATTGTCGGTGTAGCTATTGCAAACAGTTAATAAGCTGCGGTTGATGAATCTTCAGAGCTGGGGCACCTACGGGTTGAAGGCATGCTCTCGAGGCTCGCCCCGGGTCTTGGGAGCGTCTGAGAAAGAATAGTTGGGCCCGTTCATGAGCGGGTTCTGGCTGAACATTGCGGCCATGTCTGCGGCGTTTGCTTGGTGGCGGTTGACAGCTTCGGCGGCAGTAGAGGTGGTTGATGATGGCAAGCTATGCCCTGTCGTCAGCTCTGATGCTATATCGCTACAGCATGCACGCGTCAAGTGGGAGCCTTGCTAGGCTGGGATTGGGGGGTAGCTTGGATGACTAAGCCTCGGTGTTGGTTGTCGCAATTAACAGTGACCACCCCTTTCAAGGTGTTGGAATTAACTCCGTGTTTTCGCGCTGCTCGACGGCTTTTGCATTCTTTGTCGCAGAAAGTCGTCTGCGCAGCTCTACGGGAGCTTACTTTTTGTTTTTTTTGCTTTTCCAACTATATTTAATCAAAGCAGTAAACATCGATCGGAGACACCATGCGCGACATCCGCGCCAAAGCGCTGGAGAAGATAGCTTCGCTATCAGCTATCGGACCCGCGACCTCGTTTGAGAAATCAGATCTCGAACGCCTCAGCAGAGCGTGCAATTCTGGAGGGAAAGCAGCCGAATATGCGCAGGCAAACCATAATTCGAAGCCAATCGGCTCCATTGGACGAGTCCCCATGGTCAGCTCAAACTTTCTCGCATCTTTAGCTTACATGTGAAAGGGTCCCCAGGAGCTAACCAATCAACTTTGTTAGTCTATTCGCGAATTCGAAGTCCTACTCGCTTTGTGCAAGACCGCGCCGAATATCCAGTCCAGCCAGAGCGCTCAGAAGCTCTCGTACCGACTGATCCCCTACATCCTCGATATCCATACCCAAGTCTTTGTTTCTTCGCCCTTCTTCCGCAAGATCGAGCCCTCGCCAACCGAGTCGCTGGCCTTCCACGTTACGGCCGCGCTGCTGTCACTTGGCAACAACTATCACGAGCTGCACGAAGAGATTTCCAATGGAATCTGGCACTTCACCAACGACTGTAATAAGGTTGCCGAAAATGTGCTGTCGCCGCACGTTGGAGATCCGGAAAACCCCCATCTAGACGATGCAATTCGTACTGCTACCATTGCCCTTGCTCTTGTTGGCTTCCTCGATGCCGTATCCGCCCAAGTCGACTTCTGGGGAATTGATGGCCGACTATTTCTCATACAAAAATTCCGCCAGCTTCTCTCCGAGCCGTTCTTAGTTGCGGTCGAGACGGCATTCTCCACCATCCGCAACTCTCTCAGCCAAGACCGAGAGGTCAAGGAATGGAAGAGACACCTACGCCATTATGCCGCCTCGGGGAGGCCCCTTGGGGCAATGCTGCTGCAACGCAGCTTCATGTGGCTAGTCTTGGCGAGCAGTTCTCTGATGGTTGCGGACGGGCCACGCCTTCGGACAACCCACATCTTGGATATTCTCATGTCCAAGGACGGAAGCCTGAACGGCGTATCAAAGCCAGGCTCAGAACCTGATGTTAGCTCCATTGAGGCCTATGCCAATCTTGCAGTGGAGCAGATGAACTATATTGAAGCTGGTGCCGACTTTGTACGTCTTGGGGCGCACTCTCAGCAACAGCTTGCCTATGCAGTCAAATCTGCTGCCATGATCACATATTTGAACTGTTCTCTTCTGAATGAAGAGGTTGCAGATGCAGATGTTCTCACCACTTGGCTTCAGGAGGCACTGGAAGACCCTCTTCAGATGACTGATGAAACTCTGGCGTCCACAGTTCTTCAATGCCTAGCTCTCAGCTGCCGCATTGCGCCGTCGTTTTCTTCGACTGTCAGCCGCGTGCTTCCGCGATTCCTGGTCCAAACTGCACCACAAGGCAATACTGTGGGAGTGGCATCAAAGAGCTTGGCCTATGTTCTGAAGCTGCTCTCCAAAGATGCAGTCATCAGCACTCTTTACACCCTCGGCAATGTGCTGAGCCCAGGCTCCGACGCAACGATTACGGGCCCACAAGCAAATGGCACCGCTGGCGACGCAGGCTTGGCCCCTGTTTATGTTAATAGACATTCTACAGGAAGTGCCATTTCTCTCCAGATGAACGGCGAGGAAGAAACAGCCATCATCTATGGAAATGTTGTTCAGGCGATATGCGGTATTGCAGCAGCGTGCGATGATGAGAAGATTACTGCTCTTGCCCAGTCCATGCTTCTGCAGAAACTTGACAAGGTCAACGTCAGCGTGGATACCCAAGTCATCGCTGGCGCAGCTACATTGGCTCTGAGTGGCGGCCAACTAGAGTTCCGCTCTCTCCTCAGGCTGTACTCGAGGATCTGCCATATCGGCGTTGTAGAGAAAAAGGACTTCCTTTTGGGCTCTGTCAGAAGAGCCCGTGCGCACATCTCTGCTCGCTTGCGTCGCGATTCTCCCTTGTTCGACATCTATTGGGAGCATCTGTTGGATAGCATCATTGCTCTGGGAGATGCCCACGCGTCTGGGCAAACCACCAAAGAGTCAGACGTACAGCTCGCTGCTCTAGAGATTGCTGAACTGCTCCACCCTCTAGCTGTGTTCATGGCCAGCAACGATCTCGCCTCGGAGCCACTAGCAAACGACGATTCGTACGCTCTTCTCAGAGATGCGTGGTTCAACATTGTGGTACATGGCTTCATGACAACCACTGATCGTGGTAAAAAGTACATCAAGGAGCTTCGCCTGATTGCCGTGCACTCGCCTGCTCTGGTGGCCAGCCAGCGCAGTGAACAAGTTGAGAGTGACATCGAGCTCAATACTGTTCTCAGACGGGGACATAGCAACGAGCGAGAGGCGATGCAGAAGAAGTTCCTCAGCGAGCTTGTCCCAACAAAGGCAGCCGACATTAAGAGCCTAAGCTACCGAAAGGTCATCTTCCTCCAAGCCGCATACATGGTTGAGAGTCTTCGTGCCGACGCTGGCGATTGTACCAAAGCGTTGACGTACTTTTTGGAGCCGGCCATGCGAAAGGGCGATGTGAGCAGCACCATGGAGGGAATTGCCGCGAGTGTTGTCGACAAATACTTGAGAAAGACACTTATCGGCCTTGACCCGAGTTTCTCTTCCCAGTATGCCGCAACTCAGCTTGTTTCCATTTTCTGCAATTGCTGTCATCGCATCGAACGAGTCCAGCAGGCTGCATTTGCTTGTGCAGACCGCATTATCAAGGACGTTCCTTCAGCGTTATGTCATAGGACGTCTCTCTTTGCCTTGTTGGAGCTTCTTTCACTCTTGTGGACGAGTTGTCTCGAGGCAGAGACTGACATCTACACCCCAAGGTCGATATTCAGTTCAAAGCTTGGCAATGTGGTCCTAGAGCTGTCTGACGACTACGATTTCCGACGATGGACTCTTGATGTCCTTAACCGCAAGGCAAAAGCCTGGGTCACCGCAGCTATCAATTTGGCGCCGTTGGACGTAAAGGGCCTCCTCCAGACGTATCTGTCAGAATTCGAGGACGATGGCGCATACGGCCATGTTTCACTCGGCCGGTCTTTCGCCTTGGAAGTTGGATCAATCATTCCATCAACGGACAACAGACTGCAATCCCTTGACCGGGTTGGTGACACTGCCCTCAATACGGCGTCTGATCTCATTGCCCAGTACACTACTCGGCAAGAGTACCGCTACGGCGAAATACTGCCAGACCGTGGATCCGAATTGATATCGTTTATGAATTTGAACCGCCGGTCGTCGTTTGTGCAGTCCACTGTTATAGAGAGCGCTAATGCCGCTACTGCTCTGGCTCACATCGAAGCTCGAATTCTGAGCAAAAAGTCCACCTCCTTGAATGAGGTTCGAGAGATCCTGAGGCGAGCTGCTGCCCTCTTGTGCCGTGGCGGAAAGGATGAATCATCGGTTGCTCGCTACTTGGTGAATATCCCTTTCGCTTTGTTCACAAAACAATCAATCAAGCTGGGCGTCTCGCTATGGCTTGGCGTGATGAACGAGAATCCGCGACTGGAGCCCAAGCTGCTGAATTCTATTGCTCAGCAGTGGGAGTTGTCCATCTCTCGCAAAGTTGGGCTGTTCCATCCCGCTCTCAGCCACCCCGATCCCTTCTTCCTCAAGGAAGAGTTTGCACCAAGTGAGCTAGAAATGCTGGCAAAGAGACGGCAGTTGGTGCACGACATCCTGTCTCCTCATGCTCGTTTGCTGCAATTCTTCAGCAGCCACTTCAACGCCACCAGGCTCGGCTGCCCCGACATCCAGAGGATTTTTATTCGTATGCTAGACTTGACTCTTGACGCTGTTAGGGATTGTACGTCTCATCCGCTGGCAAGAGAATTGCGCTTTCAGATTGTCCTCTTTGGTCTCCAAGTTCTACGCTGGAGCACCATAATCGGCTCAACTGCCCAGCACCGTCTCAAGGAGAAGATTCTATCAGCAGGTCTTTCGTGGTTTAGAAACTCGCCAAAGTGGTCGTTTGGTAGCAATCTTGTACAGCTAAAGACTGAGTTCCGCCTCATTTCCGACGTCCTTTCTGCTATGAAGGTCGTCTCCTTTATTGGCGCCAATACAACTGGTATTAACTCGCTCCATTCAAAGGAACAGCTGCTGCAGCTGCTTCTGGAGAATGAGCAGTCGCGGTTGACAGTTTGGATCAGCCCTCTCGGCCAGCACCATGCTCATTTGCCGCTTCTCCACAGCTCGTCAAAGGCTGCAACAGAGGCCGCCCTATTGCCTCTTGTTCGAACTGCCTGGGGACAGGATCCTGCCATTGCCATTGAGCTAGGAACGAGATTCCATTACCCCCGGCTGATTCGCGAGATTAGACTGCTTCTCCTTGCGATGCCTGAAAGGGCTATATCTGAACCTGAGGCTCTTCCCCTCATTCTTGGTGGACATTTGCCTGACGACGTCAGCTCGCAGCTCAAGGTAATTCAATTTATTCCCGCCTTTAACCCTTTTTTCCCGAAAGACTCTAACCCATGTATCTTAGTATCTCCTGTTCTGGGAACCGGTTAATCCTCTCACAGCAGTGACTTTCTTCCTGCCCGCATATAGAGACCACCCCTTCCTCATCCAATACGCCATGCGAGCTCTAGAAAGCCACCCTGTAGACATTACTTTCTTCTACGTACCTCAAATTGTCCAGTCGATGCGTTATGACAATCTCGGATATGTAGAGCGATACATTCTCGAGACGGCACAGTTCTCTCAACACTTTGCTCACCAAATCATTTGGAACATGAAGGCCAATGCGTACAAGGATGACGACGCCCAAATTCCCGATGCCATCAAACCCACCCTCGACTCTGTCATGACCAAGATGATTGACGGCTTTGCTCCTGAAGACCGAGAATTTTACCAAAGAGAGTTTGCCTTCTTTGACGAAGTCACCAGTATTTCAGGAAAGCTAAAGCCATACATTAAACGGCCCAAGCCGGAGAAGAAGCAAAAGATTGAAGAAGAGCTTCGAAAGATTCAGGTCGACGTCGGCGTCTATCTTCCCATTGATTCAGACGGCATCGTCATCGGTATCGATCGCAAGTCTGGAAAGCCCCTGCAGAGTCACGCCAAAGCTCCGTACATGGCCACTTTCCGTATCAAGAAGCACAAGAGTGGGTTCGAGCAAGAGAACCAGCTGCTAGAAGGGACTAGAGTAGAAGAAGAAGGCAAAGAACCCGAAGACAACACGGTCGAGATTTGGCAATCCTGCATCTTCAAGGTTGGAGACGACTGCAGACAGGACGTGCTAGCATTGCAGATGATTGCTGCTTTCCGCGGCATCTTCCACAATGTCGGCCTCGACGTATTCGTCTTCCCCTACCACGTCACTGCGACGGCCCCGGGCTGCGGTGTCATTGAAGTGTTGCCAAACTCAATCTCCCGCGACATGCTCGGCCGCGAAGCCGTCAACGGGCTCTACGACTACTTCGTCTCCAAATACGGCAACGAAGACTCCCTCCGCTTCCAGCAGGCCCGCAGCAACTTTGTCAAGTCCATGGCCGCCTACTCCATCATCTCCTTCCTGCTGCAATTCAAAGACCGTCACAACGGCAACATCATGATTGACGACGCCGGCCACATCCTCCACATCGACTTTGGCTTCTGCTTCGACATCGCCCCCGGCGGCATCAAGTTTGAGCGCGCGCCGTTCAAGCTCACCAGCGAGATGATGGCCGTCATGGGCGGCTCGACCGACCACCAGAGCTTCAAGGCCTTTGAGCAGCTCTGCATAAAGGCCTTCCTCGCCAGTCGCCAGTACTGCGAGAAGCTCAGCCAGATTGTCCAGCTCATGATGGACAGTGGGCTGCCGTGCTTCAAGCCCGAGAGTGTGCAGAACTTCAAGGATCGCTTCGTCATGGATAAGACGGAGCGGGAGGCGGCGGACTTTATGAGGGACCTTATCAAGAAGAGTTATTCGAGCTACAGTACTGGTATTTACGACCAGTTCCAGCTGCTTACCAACGGCATTCCTTATTAAGCTAGCTATTCTTCTTCTTCTTCTTTTTTCTACTTTTCATTCAGCCTGCCTGCCTGTTTGTGGTTTACATTTTTATTCTTTATGGCTTCAAACATGAGAGAAAAGGCATTAGAGGAAAAGACGTTAATATTTTCGCATACAATATGCGCCTAGATAGTTTCTATTCTTAATAACCAATATTAAAATACGAGTGTTATTTCGCTTGTCTTGATTTTGTCGCTTATAATCCTGGAACATCAAAACATCATCTATATCTAAACAGCGGCCAGCGCAGCTAATTAAGCAACTCTCCAATCTAAAAATACCAAAACAAGGACCTCGTAGCCATCTCGAGGTATCCGTAATAGGAAATATCGTACAAAGCTGCCTTTCTTGTAGTAAAATTAATTTAAATCAACCTGACCCCATCATGTAGCAGGTTGCTTGAGCATGTGTGTCGGCGCGTTGTAACTCAAGTAATCTACGTGAACAAACGCCCTGTCCACAATGGGAACGGATTCGAGGAAATAGGTGAGCACTTCACTCAGGTCGTGGCTGTCTTTGAGTGGCGTAATAGCAGAGAGCACAATGTCCACCTCCACAAAAAGCTTGTCGCCCGCGTGATAGGCACGCAGGTTCTGGATCTGGCGGATGGCGGTGGCAAAGCGCATGGTGAGGTAGAGCAGCAGGTTTCGCTCATCAGGCTGGGCAGAGAATCCAGTCAGATTGCGGATATGCTGGGCGGAGGTGCGGCTCCAGATGAGAATCACAACGAGGGAGAGGAGGAGACCGCCGGAAGCGTCAAGCCACCAGATTCGGCCATAGAAGCCAACTAGAGAGGAGTCAGAAAATCTAGAAGCCATCTGTGGAGGGGGTGAAGATTAATAGAACATACCCAGTGGAAACAGAATGGAGCCGATATTAAACACGACATCAGTGATGGCATCGTCCGCTCTGTCAAAGGGCACGGGTCAGTTTGATAGAATCCACAACGAACACGCAAAAAATAACTTACAAGGCTCGGACACTTGAATTTTTAACAAGACGGCACCATAGCCAGCAGCCACCTTTGATTACAATAGTCGTTATCATGATGATGATGGCCGGCATTCCCAGCTGGAGGACCTGGTGATCAGGGCCAGCAAGTCGCTGAACACATTCAAGGCTGACTTGGAAAAAGGAGGTCACCATGATGACCGAGAAAACCAGCACGCCGAGAGGCTCCAATCTACGGCAGTCAAGTTAGAATGACAAGAGGACAAAACAACAGGCCCCAAAATTTACAACGCCGTAGAAGACTTACCGCGACCGTCCAACAGGATAATTGTGCTGGTCCCGCTGGCTTGAGGAGATCAGCCGTGTTGTCGTCCAGACGATGGCAGTACTCAGCAAATCAAGGACAGCGTCGACCAGGGCTGCAAGGACAGACATGGAAGGCACCGAGATGATGACGGCAATTTTACCTGCCAGGAGAATGATATTTGCAATGAGGTTGATCCAAATCGCAAAAGTCACAATGGGGTCGTCGTGATCCAAGTCAGCATCCTCCAGCCACGGAAGATTTGGGCGAGGGCCAGCTTCTTTGGGTGTAGCCGGCTGAGGGGACTGCGGTCGCGAGGGCGGCTCGCTGTCGACGCCCTCGTCGTCTTGGTGCTGTAACAGAGGCAGGTTCTCAGAAGAGCGGAAAATGTCCTTTGGAGTTCGTCTCTGGGGCTGTGACCCCTTGAGAGTTGACGATGAGCTGCTATTGTGCACGGTGGCGGTGTTACTGATGGAGCCATATGTTCCATTGGCCTGATCTAGATGTGACTGGGACTTGTACGAGGCCTGGGGGGTTTCTTCGGCAATGGTATCTGGAACGTCAACGGATCTAAAGGCCGAGGCCTCGAGCTCATCCGCATATTCGTTCAGGAGCTCATGGGGAATGGAAGAATCAAGAAGACAGTCGATATACATGTACTGTTGAATAAGCGAGTTTGTCCTCTGGTAGAAGTCGCGTCTTTCAAGGCGAACAACAAGTCAGCTCTCCGAGTATGCACTTTGCTCGCCGCAGATGGGACAGCTATCTACAGATGCTTAAAGGGTTTGTTGAGGCTGGCCTTACATCGGTTTCCTCATCGTGCCGAGTTCTTCTTCCGTCTTCCAGTACTGCTCCCAGCGATACCGCGGGTTGCTTCTCCCGATGAGCCTCAAGCTCCGCGCCTGCGGACCGTGCAGAATCTGCGACAGCCGCCGCTCGTCCCGCAAGAGCCTCTCAATCATGGCCTCATCTTCAAGGCGCATCCTCGAGGCCCGTATAGGCCCCGTCTCTTCATCCTCCACGAGATGGCGCGGCACCGGAGACGACTGCCGAGGGCTCGATAGGCTCTGCTGGGAACGGGACCGGATCAATGTTGTCAGGGTGCTTGTTCGCGTATGCAGAGGAGAAGAGTGGAAACCATCGTCGTGGCTAAGCCAAGGCCGGGTTGGTGAGCTCATGTTCCGGGACTTGTGCGAGGACCAGCGCTACAACGGGATCTTCAGGGCCAATTGAGCACAAGTGAAGAAGCGGTTGATAACGAGAAGCTGAGGCCGGAGTAGCACAATGCTTTTGATGACGTAGGCAGGCGCGAAAATCCTGCAAGCAAAGCGTAGACAAAGGATAATAGCGCCTTGCCTTTGTTTGTCCTAGGCGATAGGCCGCCGACCCAGCGTTTTAGATTGCCCATTCATACGAGGTACTAGCCAGCCGTTAGGCTATAAGCTTGAGGCCGCCAAAGTAAGCCTCCCGTTTCTGGACCTGATGGCTCAACGTCATTGGCCCATGCGTCCAGTTGACGGCACGAATCGACTGCTATGCCTATACTACCGGTAGTGGCTCAGGGCAAGGGCTGCATCTCCACGAGCTGTGGACAAACTCTGATCGATATGGCCGGTCTAGAACGGCGCCGAGGCTCTGCTGGAAAGAGGCGGCTCGTCGGGGAATACCTGCGCATAAGCGTGCGGTGCCGCAGCAGCTCCAGCGATGAGGCGTACTATTACAAGCATGTACCAGCCGGACGCCAGCTTAGCGCAGGCATAAACACCCATGCTTGGTCTTCGATTCCAAGTGCCCGCTTCCACCGATCCGGCGAGTAGGATTCGGCCCCGATCCGGCTGATACGAGGCCCTGTGGGCGGCACTGGCAATGCGCTCGTATACAAGTACGTTGCCACTGGCTTTGGATGGCTTGATGAACAGAGGCAAATTCTACTCAGCTCCGCCAAGAATGCATAAATGTCGCAGAACGGCGTAGCAGGTGCCGTAAGCTGCGACAAAAGTCTGAACTTGAAGGCGATCCACTGAAGATGCCTGGGTGAAATGTCGAGCCGTGCTGCTTGATTGGCGCGGTGCGTGGTCGAGGGAGAATAGAGACTTTGGCAGCTGGAGAAGAAAAGTAAACTTGTAATCTCGTCGTATGGGAATTGGCGAATAGCAGAGCAACTCAGTCTCCGTGCTGGAGTTGCTTTATGCCTGTGAAGCTTGGTGGCAGAGGCGCCTGGGAATTGGCTTCATGTCTTTTATGAAAAAAAAAAAAAAATGAGAGAAAAAAAAGTCAATTTCTTTTCTTTTTCAAATCTCCGATGGCACGGTTTACTAGATGAAATCTGCAAGCACTCCTTTACAGGGCTGGGCAGGAGCAGCTGGAATCTTTATATGCATGCTGTCTTGCGTCAAAGGTAGGGAAGAGTAGCGCCATAGCATTGATAATCCCTACCAGTTCATTCACGTTCATCACCTTTTACCAACCTAGACAGGTATCTAATTGCATATCATAAAGAGACAGATAATATAGACAACCACTGGACATTTCTTCTTCCTGCCGTTAAGCTTTCTCAAAAATCTTGATGCTGTAGACTTTTGTTCCTAGATCCCGGGTAGCCTGTTCCTGGCAAGAGCCCGAGTACCGATCGCAGGCACCGTTCCTGCGCTGCTGCCATGTACCTGCCTGATACAGCCCATGGGAAAAAGTTTAGGGCGCCTTGCCTTGGTTCTCCCCCCCGCATGCATTCGTCCATCAAGGATCGAGAGGCCCACCGAAATCTACGGCCGACTATGCCTCATCCAGCTTTATGCGCTCCAGGACGAAGCGTGCACTAGCATGTGCTTGTCTGATGCCATCCAGCATGAACGAATAGCCGTCCGGCGTGTACGAGGAAGCGACTGCTGGCTCACGGGGTTACGTTGCGATGGCAGGCAAGGCAGAGCAGCAGGGTGGACTTTGGATGGAGCCATTGTGCGAGTCTTGGAAGAAAAAATTGCATCGCCGGCGTCTCCAGTGGGCCTGTCCAGACGTCCAGACGGCGAGAGACTGGCCCAGACAGCGCATGTCATCGCCCGCAATCAGCCCATGGCTCTTGTTCGACGGCGACTGTGGAGGTGGAACCCCGTCCACATTCCACAACACTCTTGCACGTATCTACGCAGTCTCGATTGCTCGAGAAAAGCTTGTTGGCGCCGATCGCTCTCCAGAAGCGCGGTGATCTCTGCTCACCCTGAAGATCAACAGTGCCGATTGCCAGGCCCTACAGCCGTGACGCCGAGGGCCATGGATTCCTTTGCTACGCCTGCCATCAACCTGGAGTTGACGCAGCCGGCCAAAGCTCTAGGATCGACAATGGGCCTTTTCCAAGCTGGAATAGAGCCTTGTGCTTCCGTATTGCATCACACGTCTGATTGTCCTGGAAAAAGGTTTCTGGCAGCGCCCGTCACACAGAGGAAAAATAAAAGGCGACTACTGCAGTGGAGAGTTACAGCGCGAGATACCAGACCTGTGCGAGTACCTGGCGTAGCACTCGGCAGAGAGGCAATGAGACAAGGAGAGAAAAGTATTCGACTATTCCGAGTCTGTGGTGTTCCGTCGCGCCAATTCGGAAGTGGCGGGCTCGATGATTAGGCGTCTGGGACATGTTGTGCTCGACGCCTGCACAGCTGAAGAACTGGCTGCTGCTCCATCTAAAAACCCGAGGATTTTGCTTTCACCTCAGCCAAGAGCCGCGCTAGCCAGTGGCGACCATTTACCCCTGGAGCCAGACAGCTGAGACTTTGACACGCCATACCACGCATCGAGCAAAGCTCATCGACAGGTCGGCTTGGGCAGCAGCCGCACGTTTACTCGCCGTTGGCTGCGCGGCTTTGGCGCCCCAGTTATTCGCTGCCATGGCTATCCTGGCAGAGGCCGAGAACACGATGTCCCCTCTCGGGGGGGAAAATTTCAAAAAAGAGAGGCGAAGAAACGAAGCCAAATGATATGGACAGGGCTCTCCAGATTGGGTCTTTCTATTTTTTCCCATACTTACTAGGGACCATACCCATGGTGCCAACATTCCAGCTCGGACAAGGTGCCAACAGCGCAGCTTTCGCCCGCCCAAGCTGAATTGCTGCTGTACGAGCAGAAGCTCTCCGGAATACTCCGTATAAGCAGGCGTGCCTGTACTCAAGCGCACCATGCTCGCTGACTGCAATCAGCCCTTGAAGCTTTTCGGAAGCATGCCAAGCAACAGGACGGTGCACCCCTAACGCCAGCACCCAAAGTCAAATCTCTTGCGCCTATGCATGCATGTACGAAGGCTCCAGTTAAATGCTACCCCGTGCGACGGTACATGCTTGCGATGCATGTGCATACGCTCCAAGCTGCCTACAGTATGCACGCACCTCGCTGATCAGGTCGTAATCCGCGAGATCATGAACGTGTCGCTGGCGGCCTTGTCCGGCAAGGGCTGTGTCGATGCAGGCCAGTCTCTAGAGGCAACTTGTCTGATGTCTGCGTGAGCACGAGATGCTCTCCACGCTGCTCGCCGTAGCACGAGCCCGTGGCCCTGCTGCTCTTGGCAAGGCACGCAGGCTTACAGTATGCCGGACCAAAATAAACCACCAGCTCCGGCGATGGGTTCCAGTGGAATGGATCCCACTCGTGCTGCTCATGTACTTGACGGGCTCGTACCTCACGGTGCATCAACTGAAAGCCAGCCCACCAGCTCCACCCGTGATAACCGCCCGCTAACTGGACTAAGCCCCAGCCTCCACACGGTTGCCGCCCGGGCTGATGCTCCAGGCACTCGTATCTGAGGAGCGTTGAGGGCAGCGAGCAGCAGCAGCTACGGCGCGGCACAAGCATTCTTGGTGCTGTGCTGGAGCGAGCGTCGCCGATTGCTGCTGTCCCGTGCCGTTGCTGTCGTTGCTGTCGTTGCTGTTGCTGCGCTGTGCTTGTGCCCGCCCAGTGGCCAGAACCCGTTCCACCGCCGTCAGAGGCCCGGGCAATTTCCCAGCACGCCTGTCGCAGCCGGAAAGCCAACCACACCACCTGATTCGCATCCAGTCTTCCCTGCCCTCCACCGCAATGGCTAGCGACAAGAGGCGCTGGATTCTCCGTGTGCGGCCAGGGACGCCAGAAGGGGACGGCAGCGCAAAGCAGGGATAGGGGCGGGTTGGCGGGCTACCTGAGAAGTGAACTCCGGCCTCTACCCATGGCTTACGAGATCGGCCTAGCAGAACGCAGACCGGCCGACAGGGGACCAATTCTGATGGATGGTTGATGGGATGGGATGGATGGACGAGCTAGCCAGTCAATAGCCGGCACGCATCTTAACGCCTGGCCTCCTCCCGTCGCTCTCCTGAAGTTGACATCCCTTTTTTTTTTTCTTGTTCTTCTTTCAACCCCTTCTTGCCGTACTCTGTACGCTGTCTTGTTCCCGCCGCTCTCTTTTCATCGCCCGTCGACGTCGAAATCGAGGATCGGGGTGTGTCTTTCTCAGCGACAAGTTGCGTTTTATTGTACTGCCTCGTATAGCCCACGACTTGATCCGTTTGGCTCATTTCCCCCTCTCTTTGATAGCTGCCTCGGCTGCTCACTCGTTCGACTTGAATCTTCTTGACCTTCTCTCTGGGCTTTTCTTCATCGACATACCTTTCGCTCTCCGCGCCGTCTCTTGGCTTTTGCTTGCGCTTCTTCTGGCATCATCTATCGCTACTTGTAACTTTTTGGGCATTTTATTCTATTGTATTCTTTGACTCTCCCCCTTTCACTACCGAGTACTATAACATTTCTTGCATCGTGCCCATCCATCTATTTAATTTTTCCACCCTCGTTTACTCATCACCTTTTTGCATCCTTTTGCATCCTTTCCCCCTCTTCATCGGGTCCTTTTGGAACCAAGTACCAAGAGCCTGTGCTCTTGCGCGCGTTGTACTTCCGAGATTAATGTGAGTCCTACACCTTTCTTTGCTTAGCTTCGCGCATGCCGGACGCTCCCGGCCAACCACCTGGTCGTGTCTCAGCCAGAAATACCTGCCCACTGCCAGCTTACCAACAAGGAGCATTATTGATTTCTCCTTTGCAAGTCAACCGGCGCAATCAATCTCTGCTGTATCCGTGCTGTGTTTTCAACCTTCATCTGTTTCGACACTGGCCGACGGAGGAAACCATCAAACCCAAGAAAACAAAACAAAGAGATGCATCAGCTGACCATTTGCTAATATTGATTATTGCTTTATGCAGCCACCCAACTGGATTTTGTGTCGCCCAACGAGCCTGACGCGAATCACTGGTGACAGCCACTTCGACTCAGACGTCGCCTTTGTCCATCACCGGACCTCGTATCGCTAGGGTCCTAAGCCTGCTGACCGGTTCCCGCCTTTCGGCAGACGGAAAATTGTTAGGCAGCGTCGGAAAAAAAAAAAAAAAGATCGCCGCCGAGCTGCGAATAGGGAGGTATAGTCAAAATCTCGACCCAAGGTTCCCAATCTCGCGGCCTTCATGCCTAGATTTTCGGTTGCCTTTGCTAGGCGGAAAAGCAACGCAGACGAACTCGAAAATGCTGAGGTGACGCCCCCAGGACAAGGAACATTCAGGGTCTTGGAACGCCACGACTACTCTGGCGTCAAATCGTTTGACGGTGGCGTCAAGATGGCCAGAGCCAGCGGAGCTATGCTTGCCAAGCCTGATTTCCAGGCAGACGACAACATGTTTTCTGATATGAAGGCGAACCGGTGAGTTGCTTCCTTTGTTGCATTTCTGAATCTTTTCATTTTTTATTTTCCTGGAGGTGGAGAGAAGAAAAGGGGGGAGGAGTTTATAGCGATACCCGAGACACTCAGCCATGTAACTCATTGATGATGTTTGGCGTATTATATATATGCTGACTCTATTGCAAAGTGGGAGCGGCTTGTCCAATACCACGCATACCACGTCCACTGATACCTCTTCGCGCCATAGCAATGCCTCGACGGCACCCTCCTCGGCGGACTTTAGCGCAGGCAACCTGTTCCACGACGACCATCGAAATGGGCCACCCAAGAGCTCATCGTCGGATATACACGGCCGCGGAAACAAATCCATCGGATCCAAGTTCTTAGACCGAGCTGGCCGGACCTTTTCGTTTGGTGGACAGAAAAAGTACAGCATTCCTCCGCCGCTGGAAGACCCCCCCCATGCCGGATTTGCCGCCGCCCATGCCCATCATGGCTGAACCAGGACGCACTGGATCTAGAGGTACGACTACATACACGCAGGCCCCAATCATTCCCCGCAAGCCAGCTCCCCGCGATACCAGCGTTATTATAGACATGGGTGGTGACTTTGGATCAATGTTTTCAGGATCAGGTTTCGATAAGAGGGCCAGCATGGCTACGGTAAAGAACGACGACTTGGCTTCTCCCCGGTTCCTCACTGGCAACCCGCAAACCCACCACCAGGTGCCATACAGCCCGGACACCGCGACGCCGGCCCAACCGCTGCTCGGCGCATGGAACTCGCCCAAAGACGACGACATTGGCGATGATTATCCATCAGACGATGAAGACCCCCCGCCTGTTCCGAACCATTCAGCTTCTCGGTACCAGTCTCCCGCTCGACAAGCGCCTGTCAGGAAAGTATCACCACCTGAGCAACCCCCAGCTCGCCAGGCGCCCACTCACCAGCCTCCGCCACCACCGCAGAGGCAGTCGCCAATTCAAGAGCATGCGCAGCCCGAAGAAGCACAAGACGATGAGGATGCAAAGCTCCTCCAGGAAACTTACACTGCCATCCAGCTCCTGTCGGCTGAAGATGACGAATTTGATGAAAACCCCCAGCAGGGGCGATACCGGCGAGAGGAGGATAATTTTACCGTAGTTCCGCGAGCCAAGCCCGCACCCAATTCTAACAACGGGGGAGACGGAGCCCGGCCCCCCTGTCCCCTCCTACACCCGATACATCCCTCCTCCTGATGGCGCACCTCGAAACAAAGTCATGACCCCTGCGGAATTCGAAAAATATCGAGAAGATAAAATCCGTCATGATAGGACAAACAGCACTGCCAAGGATGATGACGAAGACGACATCAACTACGACGATGACGAAGACGAGGCTGAAAAGTCTAAGCAACAGGTGAAGCAGAGAAGAAAGCAGGAAGCTCACATGGCTGTGTATCGCCAGCAGATGATGAAGGTAACTGGTGAAACGAATCCAACAAACGGGCTTGGCATCCCGGCTTCAATGAGCGCACCGCAGCTCAGCCATGTAAAGCATCCTTCCCTTGACCCGGCGGCAGCGTCTGCCATGTCCGGCGTGCCTGGAGCGGAGGATGAGGCCGACGATGACGAGGAGGTTCCTCTTGCCATCTTGCAGGCGCATGGATTCCCCAACAAGAACCGACCTCCCACTAGGCTCAGCACCGTGGGATCAAACCCCAACATTCGAGCCTCAGCTATGCTCATGCCGGGGCGTCCGACGTCATCAATGGGAGAATCTGCTGCTGCCCGACGCCACTCAACCCTTCCAGCATTTGCACGCAATTTGCCTCAGGATCCCTTTGTCGGAGCAAGCATTGCCCAACCTGCTATCAGAGAATCTCTATCCTTCAATGAAATGGGTATGGGCCCCAAGCCCCCGTCACCGCTTCCTCCTGGAGGCCTTGTTGGTGTAATTGCTAGTGAGGAACGCCAGCGAGCGATGCGGCGCGGAAGCCCAAGTGTCGACCCCTCAAGACTCATGGGCAGCGGCTACAACACACCCGGAGGCACTGCAATTGATCCTATTGCTGGTATCCCCGCGCATATGATGTATGCCCAGCAGCAGATGGGAGGTGGAATGCCGGGCATGATGGCTCCTCACATGATGACACCGCCACCGATGCTTACTGTGGGCGACCAGGCTCAGCTCCAGATGACGCAGCAAATGTCGCAGTTTATGCAGATGCAGATGCAATTCATGCAGATGATGGCTTCAAACCAAACCGGCGGGCCACAGCAGGCACCACCGCAGCTGCAGTCACCGTATCAACAGCCCTATGGTGGCCTCATGGGTAATCATTCCATGGTGGACATTTCTTCACAACACTCCATGATGGGCGAGCAGACTCTTGAGCCTCGTCGTGGTGACTATGGTAGCATGCGAACAATGAGTATGGTGCAGCCAAACTCGGCACCTATGGCTTCACCTATGCCTCACCCCGGATACGCCGGCTCCATCCGGTCATCTCATCAAGGATATGCTCCTTCGATTGCGCCATCAGAGCGAAGCACCATTGGTCTTCCCAACCGTTATAGACCTGTCTCCCAGGCCGTGAACCCGGCCGGACTTGGTCATATGCAGTCTCAATCGTTCTCAGGCGCTCTGTCCGCTTATGACAGCAAGAACAAGACCTCGATGAGGATTGTGAACAAGTCAGCTTCTGATGACGAGGACGACGAGGAAGGCTGGGAGGCGATGAAGGACAAGAGAGACAAGAAGAGATCTCTGTGGAGAAGCAAGAAGAATCTGAGCTCAGTGATCTGAGCGAGTGTCGTATCGATCCTGTTCGTGTCTGTTTTCCCCGTCTCCTTTGTCTCATCTTCTGGGCGAAAAAACAAACAAACAAACAGATGTGTATGGATAACATGGGTGTGCACTCTCTCTCTCTCTCTCTCTCTGTGGAACAATGTGTGAATTTGTGAGTACGTGTGAGTGTGTTGTGCCTTGTTTTGGATATGGGCGAACACAAGGTTGATAATTTTTTTTGGGATATTTAACTGAGACCTCCTCTAATGCTATGCTTGGATACCATGGTCCGTCATGTTATGCGGTGCGACTCGATAAAAAGAGAAAAAAAATATTAATTGGCAAGCTAGATGTTTTTTTTTTTTTTGGACGTCCCCTCGGGCGTCAAATTTTTGGTGGGAACATTTATCTGGGACGGGGTCGCGTCACGCATGATAGAAATGGCTCTACGCCGTAATTGAATAATTTGTCTGCAACGAGTTGTTCTCCTATTTCCTTTGTCTGGCAAGAGGGATGGTCATGACTACTAGTACACTACAAGCGCTGGAGAATGAAGAGAGAAAAGATAAAAAGCATAGGATTGATATACGGGAATCAAAGCAAATGTATCCAAAGCGCGTCTTTATTATTTTTTATATTCTGTCAAACTTTATAGTTCACTGCTACTATTGGATATTGTCCTACTCGTGAGATGTTTCGTAATACCTAGCTGAACCCATGGAGTCGGTATCTGACTCTATAGATACTTTGCCAGTGTTCTGCCAGCGTGCCTATTTCTTGGTAATGAGTTTTTGTGATATTTTTTTGCTCTTGTTTCATTCTTTTTCTTTTTCTTTTTTTTTTTTTACAACTCTTTTCTATTTCGGACTATTTTACAATCCTAGCCAAGAATCTTGCCCGCAGCCAGCTCGTTCTTCTTGACGCCCATCTCGACAGCCGCCAAGCCCCAGTCTTCTCCGTGATTGTGGCCCTTGCCTTCGGCGCTTGTGCTAATACCCGCGCGGGACTTTGCCTGCTCGTCGTTGAGCACGGTCAAGATGCCGAAAATGACGGGGATGCCAATGTCGAGCTGGACGCGCATGAGGCCCTGCGAGGCAGAGTCGGCAATGTACTCAAAGTGCATGGTCTCGCCCTTGATGAGCACGCCAATGGCAATGATTGCGTCAAAGGGCCCGCTGCTGGAGTCGCTGCCGGAGAGGGCGGTTAGGTCGTGGGTGGAAGCGCCGAGGAGATCGGTCGCGGAGGGGGCGCCGGAAGCATTGGACTGGATCTGAGAAGCAGAGTATAGCCTGAGGAAAAGATGTCAGTTATTTTCGAGGAATAATCGCAACGGAGGGGTCCTCGGGTGGGAGAGGAGGCAGAGGAAAGGCAATTTTACCGCTGGACAGCAATGGGAAGCTCCCATGCGCCGGGGCAAGACTGGACGACAATGTTGGACTCCTTGACACCGGCTTCCAGGAGCTTGGCCTTTGCGCCGGCGACGAGGGGCTCGATGATGGCGATGTTCCAGCGCGCGTGGACGATGCCGATGCGCAGGCTGGAGCCGTCGTGGTGCTGAGGAGCGGGGCCCTTGATGGAAGACATGGTGACTTTGGCTGGTGGTGAAGATGCTGAAGTGAGTGTTGTTAAGCTCGAGTTTGAATGGTCCAAAAAAAAAAAAAAAAGAGGAAATAAAAGAAGGAATATGCAGCTGAGTAAATTAGTTGGACCAAAAGCTATTGCAATGGCGATCCTTCATGAAGCTTAGAGCTTTGGTTAGCTGACGCTGACTGATGATTTCCGGCGGGGCAGAAGCCTGAGACGGCGGGGTAGAGGCGGGCGGTACGAAAGTACCTTTCTGAGCTATTTGGAGCGGAAACGTCATTTTGCTGGTGCAGGAACTGGATGGCAGGTGACTCGGGGAGCAGGTCATTCGTGGGCTGCGTGATTACGAGGCAGCTACAGGGCGTGCCTTCCGTGGATTTGTCTCAGGTACCTACTAGTAGTATCTCTTGGCTTGATTTTGCTGTGCCAAGGTACCTGGCTGACATGATAGTGGACTGCAGCTTCCTTTGCTCAGTTTTCGTCGAGTCAACTTGGGAAGGAGAGATGGGTCAAGAGTCACCGCCTAGGCAAATAATTAGACGTAGGTAGAAATAATGGTAGGCTTGACGTTCAAACATCTTCAATGATTCCTCTCGTTTCGATAGCCTTGATCTTTGTTGCGATGCTGTTACTTTTCCCCAAGTGTCACATATTTTCATTGTAACTTTTCCAAAGTGTCACATATCTCAACCTCTACCAGTATGCCCATATCAGCTCTTCCCCAGTCCACTGTTCGAACTCTAGGCTCCTCAATTACCATCACCACTCCTTGCGGCGTGGTCAAGGAGCTCATTGACAATGCCATTGACGCTGGAGCCAGCTATATTGAAGTTGCAGTCTCTTCCAACCATCTTGATACGATCCGAGTCCGAGACGATGGCCATGGAATCGACATCGACGACTTTGATGCCCTGGGCCGGCGAGCTCATACTAGCAAGTTGAGAGCATTTGATGAGCTTGGATCAAGAGCTAGGGAAACATTCGGCTTTCGCGGCGAAGCACTTGCAGCAATGAACACTTTCGCTGCCGTCTCCATCACCACTCGGACACCAAATGATGTGGTGGCGACTCGTTTACAGCTCAAGCGCGCTGTTGGAGGAGCGGAGAATAGATCCCCTGCATCAGCTCCCGTTGGTACAACCGTCCAAGTTACGAAGCTCTTTGATACGTTGCCCCCTAGAAAGCAATATTCTTTGAAGAACAGCGCCAAGTACATCAAATCTACCAGGGATCTCTTGAAAGCATATGTGTTAGCTCGGCCTGTTCTCAGGTTATCATTTAAAGTACTCGGCGAGGCTACAGGCAGCTGGTCATATGCTCCAGCTTGTGCGGCAGATATCAACGAGGCCGCTCTACAGATATTCGGAAAGCCTTTGGCCAGCAGCTGTATCCATGTGTCTCGTAATTCCGCATGCGATCAAGCCGAACTCCCCCAGGCCAGCCAACAGGTAGCCGAAGATTTTATACTGGAAGCTTTCATGCCAAAGCCCGGTTTTGACGTCCATGCCGTCAAAGGCAAAGGCCTCTACTTATCAGTCGACTCAAGGCCACTCTCAGCTACTTGTGGCATAGCCAAGACAATCACAGCCATTTTCAAAAACCATTTAAACAGAGCCACAGATGGCACAAAATCTGGTATCAGCATACCCAACCCTTTTTTACGGCTCAATATTCGCTGTCCAGCCTATAGTTACGATGCGAACGTTGCGCCGCTGAAAGACGAAGTTTTATTTGGAGACGAAAATAAAATCATTGCTAGTTTTACGGGATTATGCCAGCGAGTATATGCCGAGCGATACGTGGAACACCCTTTTTCAGCCCCAAAGCGTTCGAAGCCCGAAGAGGGGATGCGGAACTCAGTAGGGCATTTTGAGGATAGTGAGGATATATACGCTGTGGAAGATTTGGACTCATTTCAGAGTACATCACAAGGAGACCATGCAGCCGCTCAAACCACTACATCACTGCCTTTACCTCGTGAGCCGGAGTCACAAAGTGAAGCATTACTAACTAGGATGAGGACATCAAAGATTGTCAATATGTCTCGTACCAGCAGCAATTCTACCGACGAAGACAGCACAATCAACAGCGTTAATATACAAGTGCCTTGTTCACTCATCACTGCAGCTCAAATCCCACCTAGACAGAAGCCACAAGTCCCCAAAATTTCTGCGTCAGAGAACATTGAACGATATCTACTCCCGCGGAAGAATGACGATTTTCGGATTGCAACTGATGAGACGGCGACCGAGGGAAACCCCTTGCAGAGAAATCTCCCAGAATCACCTCCCGGTACAGCTGACCGTATGCCTTTGCAGCCTTTGACTAGATCCATGTTAAATGCGATGAATGGTCAACCAGAGTCGGAATCAGATGTGTCTAGTACAGAGCTCGAGACAGCAACATTGGATGATGATATAGAGAGGACAAACAACGTCAATACCAGAGAAGAGAGAGCCCAGCAAATCTCACTCGTTCCTACTCTGCCTTTGCTGGATCAAGAAACCTCGGCGTTTCACTCTCCACGCCAGCCAGGAAATATTGCGGAATGGCCAACCCCTCCGTCTAGCTTTTTACGAAACGAGAGATCCTCCAACCCTCCGTTCAGACCTCCGGGGAGACCTTCTGAGAGAGAAAGCCCTACAGGAAATACCGCAGTGCGACCTCGGCCCAGAGCTCCGCCAACCAGCAGAGTAATAGCTTTTACACTGCCAGGAGAGAATCGCAACCGGCGGCGAGCGACACATAACCAGGCGACGGACCGAGAACTAGACATGTCGAGAGCCAACCTGAGAGATAACCGACCTCAGACATACTTCCAAGGAGTTCAAGGGCTGAATCGTCGGGAAGACAGCACGACTAATGCTTTTGAACTAGCATCGCAACCGGATACCAGCCGGCAAAATGCTTCACAGCCGAATTTCCTCTCACATGGACCAAGTCATCGCTCTCATGTTATGCAAGCGCCTTTGCCGGATAGTCGATCTCTTGGAACCATATCACGGCCCAAGGCGGCCCGAGATGAGTCAAATGGGCGCGATAGTCTCCCAGCAACTCCTCAGCGAGATATTCGCCCACCAATCAAGGCTCCTGTTTGCGATAATGCCCCAAAAAGAGCACCTCTTAGAGATACTGATGACGAGCTTGAAGATCCGAGATTCTATCTTATCAAGAGGCGGCGTTCACAAGCAAGCCATGGCATTGCGAGGCGACTGTCATCTCGCCGACTTCCCCTCTCAGTGACACCAAATTACCTGGCTATGTATAATACCTCAATCTCTCGTAAGATCTCTCTGAAAAAGGTCAAAACTTTGGCAAAACAAACTTGTTTCCAGGGCTACGATATTATATCAGACGACAGGGGTAACGTAAGAGCTTTTGAAAACATGGAGGAAGCTGGCAAGATAGCATCCCGTCTTCAGGATGCAGTTGACTCGTGGAAGCAGACACAGAATCAGGCGACTGAAGTGGAACACAAGCCACGATCGGTCGTCAAAGGTAAGAAGACCGCACTTACTGACCAATAACTACTTCCTCGAAGATATGTTGGGTGGTGAGGTTTATTGTGAAAGTCCTTTTACTGCGTATCTGAAGAGACAGGAAAAAAGCGAGCACGCAACTGGGCATGCTCACCATGCAGCAACGGCTTCTCACTCAATAGTAACTACAACTCATCTGCCGAGTTCACTTTATATCCGAGGCTTTGAAGGCGATGTGGCCGAGAGATCCGGATGATGTTTGAACAGAGCGGATTACGGAGCACTACACGCAAGGTAGCAGGTAAACGTCATGGAAGATTTGGCATCTGGTGGTAAAAAGTGGATATACAAGGCGGTGATGCCGGACCGGTAATGCAAGCAGTAGGTCGCTGGGGCTGGACGTCTGGACTTCCGAAATGTCCTGCGTTTTTAAGCAGCAGGGCCAGGGGGGGCCAGTTGAGCCTGGAAAAGTGGCCTGCAGGAATATGATCAAGCAACTTAATCCATGCCCAGCAAGAGCTGTTCACAGCAGAAAGACGACGTTTACTTCTTTTCTGAAACACTTTTAGTTATTTTGCGGAGGGAACTGGCTTGATTGGGGCATAACCTGCGGATAGAGACGAGCTGGAAGGAGGATTCTTTGGCCTTGAAAACTTCGTATTAAGACAGGTACGAGAATTGGGGGTTCAAATCTTGATGGAGATCTCTCGCCAGGTAGTGGCCCCGGGCACTAACGTACTGGGTCGGCTGGTAGGCGAGGCGTTTCTGTACACGCAGCTCGTATACGCGGTTGCGTAAATGGTGGGTTAGATGAACGGACGCTTGTGACGTGGTGCTATCAGAGGAAGGGGAGAAACCATCGTGACTGTTTTGTGCGCTGGAAGCCCAATGTCGTGTATAGCAAATGGGATTAGTGTCTTCAATTGATACCTGTATTTGATGGGTACGAAGAAGCAGTACCACAAAAGATGGCATTACAGGTGATGTAAAGGCACCTCATACGAGTGATGGGTGCATATAAAAGCCACAATATGCGCTGCTTGATGCAGAATACCACGCTGCAATGTCCAATCGCCAGCGCCAAAAGGGGGTCCCACGACAGGGACCCCGGCCCTGTGGCCTGGCATCGGGTTTAAAAATAGGCACAAAAGGGCTAGGATGGATGTTGACTAGGCGCAACCCCTGGTAGATGGAGCCAGAGTTGGCCAAGGGCACTTCGTATCTGCTGATTGATGGGCGTGAGGATCGACGCCACGATAGAAGCCTCTTGCTTTTTTTCTTTCTTTCTTTCTGTTTGGATCGTAATGGTTCCATGGCTGCTTACTGTGGTGGTAATGCGAGACAAAACGAGCTTTTGCTTCTGTTCTTTTCTGCCTACCCTGATATGGAGCTCACGGCCCATTTGAAGTACGTCAACGTTGGGAGATCCACATGGTGTTAGTTTGTAAACAGCTTGGAACATGTTTTCCTGCCTGTCTAGCAAATATCACATACATGCATTGAAGCTCGTGTTTTGGCATTATCTGCTGCTATAAGTAGATCTGAGGACGGGACGGCCTATTGGATGAGTGAGACCATGAGAGAGAGGTAGAGGAGGGTATTGTGATGATGAGGGAGTCACATTCTTACTGGGTATCTACTGATATCAGCCAGCGGGTGCTAATGCACGGGAGTCAAAGTGCATGTGCGTGCTGAGCTGGTAATAACGTAAGCTTCTAGAATTAGCACTTCTGTATGGTAATAAGCTTGTATGCAATGTTTCTTTGCATAAAGTATTTCTGGGGAGTGCGGCGTGGGCATACAAGGGATACGTACAGAGATACGAAGAGCGAGAGTAGAGGAGTGGGTGATGGCAGTGCTACAGTTTTTACTGCTGCTACCGCTGCTAATACTTCCAAGTCTGGTGTATATGACATTGATTGGTTCAAATGGCTTCTTTTATGCATGCATGTAGACTCTCTGTCTTGTAGAACTATAGGCAGTTGGGGTGCTGGGGAACGTTTTATCTTATTATACTCCCATCTAGGAGCGTTATGTAGTACTCCGTACACTCTGATGCCTTTGAACAATTAGCGGAGAATCAAAGAGATCGAGATAGAGGAGTCTGATGAGTAACATGCTGCACAGCTACCGCTGAATATGTACGTGTAAATCGGATGAAGCCATTCGTGTGTAACGCGGGCGTATCGATGATGGAACGAGTTTGTTTGTGTTTCAGGCCTCGAAAAAGAGGGCGCCATGGGGTGCTTTTGGCGCTAACGGCCGGCCTGTCTTAGTGGATTGCGGCGGCTGCACTGCCACAGCTTTGCTCCGGCCGGCGCGCCTCTTTTTGGACGGAAACCCATGTTGACAGCCAGCAGGTTATCGGGGTTACTAATGGGGACTGGGAGCTGTAATGGTTGGGAGGATTACGTGCGCCGTGTCTGTTGTCTGTCCATTGCGGCCTGTTGGAAATATTCCAGAGTTGGAGGAGTTATTCCTGAGGAGATGAAACAGAGCAGAGGAAATATAGAAGAAGGAAAGAGAAGAAAAAAAAAAACAGGAGGGGGACACTTACATTAAGAAGAAACAGGTTTCAGTTCCACTCGAATGTTACAGCGTGCGCTGCTGAATGGCGGGCTGGCTACTCTACCCGAACACCTTGACTCTTGTACCTCGTACCGGGCCTCAGCAGTGATTTGGCGAGGCCATCCCGCGCCGCAACCGCTCTGGAGCAGCTCCTGTAGGCGCTACTTCACCTAAAAGCTCCCGCCGCTGCTCAATACGGCGCCAACACTGCCACTCTTCCCACTCCACCCTAGCTTCTGGCCCAGCTCCCAGGCCATCGTCTGCGCCAGCCAACATCTTCCAGACTTTTTTTTCTTTCCTCTTGCACTTTTTGTCACATTGAACCCTTCACCAGCTCTTCGTTTCTAACCTACAGTCCCTCGTTTTCTCTTTAAATCTTTTGCGCCCGCCCTCTGTACGCTCGTTGACACACTTTTGGCTGATCCGCTAAAGATGCGCGACCTCTGAATGCAAGCCTGCAGAGTTGGCCCCCCTGGCTGTCGATGCCCACGATGCGTCGACCCAGTCGCTGTAGTTGCGACAACAACCACAGCAGCCACCACCGGCATGATCCTCGAATATCTCCCATGGCCTCGACCGAGGGCCAGCCTCGCCCAGCCTCGCCGCCACAGGCCGTGATGGACTCCCATTCAGCCTCAGAGCTGGACTCTTCCCAGGCTTATGCGTCGATGGAGGGGTGCACCAGCAACAGCGCCCAAGAGGGATGCGTCATCCGAGCGCGAACGAGATGGTGCCACCCCAGCCGCATCCTCGCATTGACCGCGAGATCATCGTTGCTCGCCCTGGTTCTGCTCGTCCTCGCCGTCGCAACGCCCGCCGCTGCCGTTCTGCTCGAGTTCGACAACTGCCTCCCCGACTCGTACGTTTTGAACAAGCCGCCTCTGCTGCAGTGGGTGCCGCTCTACCTCGATGCCGTCTTCGACACAAAGTCGCCAAACAACAACCTTCGGGTCATTGCCTGGGGAAACGTGACGGGCTCGCAGAATGTTGGCGCGCTTCCTCCCCCGGGCGATCCGTATTGGAAGGACGCCAATGAGACGAATGGCAAAATCGACGAGACGCCCTACGAGGATACACTTGCGACGACGCTGGTCAAGAGAGTCAATGTCTTGACGTACGAGCCTTATAATGACCGCTCCAACTTTTGCGCAGATAGTCTTGTCAACGGAACATGTCCTTTGGCGCCTGTGTTTGACTATACTAATAGGTAAGTCATCTGTTACCCAAATGTTTTTATTCGCATCCTTATGTCTCTTCTCTTCTCCATAATCTGACGCTCTATGAATGACGTGTGTTTTCACCATGTTATTATACTGTGCCAACGAGCTAACGTAAATCTTGCTGTCCAGCTCTCTTCCATACGTGCTTCCCTCGGTCAATCTGAGCCATGACTTCCTCTCTTCTTACGCTTTCAGCTCCTTCTCTCTCACCTTTCTCCTCATCAATGGCGACAAGGCAGCCACCAATATCGGCTGTGTTTCCGCCACCATTACCCCTGACTTGGGCAGCATCTCCTGGGTGCTCAAATTCATGCCACTTATAGTGTTGATATTTGCTGGCCTCGCAGTCCCATTCGCTGGAATATGGAGCCCTTGGGGCACCACCAACATCTTCCACTGGACATCCAACTATGGACGGGACGCTGATTTACTAAGGCTCGTGACCCCTGGATTCGGCGACTGTCTGCAGTATATTCAATTCATCATTCTTACTGGCTCGCTCACTCTTTCTTACCCTGGCTTCTTCCAGCCTGTCGTGAGCCAAGTTGGATGGTCTACCCTCATGTTCAATGAGAGCTTTTTTGGCAATACCAAGCAATGGCAGAATGTGGTGGATGGAGTATACGTGACTAAACCAGGCACAACATACGGGCTACAGAAGACGGCACAGCTCATCGGCATGTCTGAGGCGGAGGATATATGGCCTGGCATGATGGTATGGCTCCTCGTCATCATCGCTGCCGTTATTGTGCTCATCCAGGTTGGCTTTGCTATCCAATGGGTCTTCCGAAAAGTGAAGAAGACCACAGAAGAAGATCTGCAGGCAAAAAACCTCCCCTTTGTCATTGGCAACGTGGTGCGCATTGTCTTCAATTACATGCTGACTCCTATTGTGGCATTGTCATGCTTCCAGTTTGTCGTCTCCGGCCAGTCGCCGGGCTACACCGTTGGCTTGGCTGCGCTGACCCTGGCACTGGTGATTGGCTTTGCATCCTATCTTCTCTATCTGGTCATCATTACGCGCCCGAAGTCGGTCCTGTTTGATGATTTACCCACCGTCCTGCGATATGGACCCTTGTACAATACATATGCAGACGAGGTTGCTGCATTTGCCCTTATCCCCATTCTGATCAACATCATCAGGGGCGTTGCTATTGGCGCTGTTCAGCCCAGTGGTGTTGCCCAGGTTGTGCTCCTGGCTATTTGCGAGGTCATTCAGATCCTCATGATCTATGCATTTCGGCCCTATCAGAGAGCCACCTCGATGAATATCTACCACAGCCTTTTTGCGCTCCTGCGATTGATCATCATCATGCTCATGGTTACTTTTGTACCCAGCTTGGGTGTAACGGAAGGGCCAAGGGGCTGGATTGGCTACGTAATCTTGTTCCTCCATGCTTGCGTGCTTGCGCTTGGCTTCTTCCTCGGAGCTATACAGACCATCATCGAAGTCGCCGCAAGAATGCTCGGTGCCGGCGGAGATGATTTGTCTGGATTGACTCGCGGCGGCCTCTCCAAGATCTTTGGCATGAGGCAGCTCTCCAGGAGAGTGAACCATCGTCACGGACCATCCCGAGCTAGTCAGCTGTCTACGGCGGCCATGCTGGATGCTGATGACAGCGGCAAATCTGGCTATGCAATGCCAAGTGGTAGAGTCCGAAGCGGCTCCGTGGCCAGCCTTAGCGGAGTCATTACGCACCATAGACATCGGAGCAGCTCTGCTCTCGATAGTATGTACTCGGCACTGCCCCGCAACATCGATACTGCCAGTTCGTACGTACCAACAACGCCGGGTGAGGCCAGCACCTTTTCATTTCTTGCATCACCTTCTGCTGCCCGCCAGGGGCCGCCAGGCATTGCCTTGGAATCTACTGATCCCTATTACCGCCCCCCACGGAGGCGCCGTGAGATGACTGGTGATTCTGGACAAACCGAAGACCAGCGCGACTCGCTCATCATTGAACCTGTCCCTCTGCCTGGAGGAACAATTGAACCCCCTGACGCGTCCGCGGAAATCTTGCGAGGAGGCACTCCAGGACCTAGCAATCTGGCTATAAGCTTCCCGGCAAACAGACCTGACTACGCGACCCGTGAGGTTGACTTTTATTACGGTGTCCGCGGCCCTGCGCTTAACTCTGAAGGACCAGGCAGGAAGCTTACAACTGGTCCGGCAGATCCTACTGGGCCCGTTGCGACAGCGTCCGGATGGGTTCGCAGGCTGATATTTGGCGGCAAGACCAAGGAGAAGGGCAAAGGATTCGAGGTCGTCAGAAGTGCCAGAATGCCGCCAAACATGGTTCGGAATGGAGGCTTCGGCGATGAGACGCCGCCTGAAGGTATTCCTGTCGCCATGGGTGTCATTCGAAATGGACCCATCGACTCCGATGATGATGATGAGCCTCGAGTTCATCGGCCCAAGCGTCGCGAAGGCGAGCTGCTAACTGATAATGGTGATCCGCAGTCAGACTCCGACGCGGACGATGATGAGCCAGACAGCATCATCACAGATAGACTTCCTAGGGGACGAATATCTCAATCAGCCACAGCTTTGCAATCAAAAAGAGCTGAAGTTTCTGACGACGATGGCGATAGCAACGGTGTCAGCTCAGAAGACCTATCTGACGTTGAGCTCGGCGTGCCTGATATCCCACGAAAGAGTTCCAAGAGACAGTCGGCCTTACTGGACGAAACCATTCAGATTACGCCTGTTGTCATGGTAGAGTCCGAAGTCAGTCCACCTGGAAGCCGGGGATCTGATCGCACCCAGCAAACCGTGCCTAGTATACACAATGGTGGCAATGGTGGCGTATCGTTGCTGCCGCGTCTCCCATTTGAGCGGAGAGGTTCCGATCGACGGTCAGACCACCAGCGGCCATCCTCAAAATCGTCGCTCGACTTTCCAGATATGAGAAGCATAGACTTTGCAACTCAGGAGGATGATCCTGCCGGCTTTGGAACTGTTTCGCAACACAGCATTAACAGGATCGATCCTCGGCATGAAGATGATGGGCATCTGAGCACTGCTGCGTCTCTTGTAGAAGACGCGCATTCCGGAAAGGATGCTTAGATTGCAACCGATCGATGTTTACCCACACTACAACTGACGCCATAAACCAAAAGAAAAAGAAGAAGAAGATAAAAGATTGATCTAACTCGCTTGCAAAGCCATCAACGACAACGAGCAGCGATATGTTCCTTTTTTAGCAAGCTTCGGCGCATATGGTGGCTTCTGCTTTCTGTTTATCTTTACTCTCTTTGATTATTTAATTTTTCCTTGTTTACTCTCCTTTTTCTGTATAGAGTCGTACAGACGTTGTGCCCCCCCAGCGAGATACACGAAGCGTCATGGGAGGTTGGTTATTTCCTTTTTTTTGTTCTTTGGTCATCGGTCAAAAGGTTGATACAGAAAAAATTTCAGGATTCTGATCATGGGGGGTTTTGCGGTAGCAGGCGTTTTTTTTTTTTTTTTTTTCCTTCTTTGTTTTTATAACTCGGTACATTTCGAGCGGGAGGTTTTCTTTTGTCTTTTGTCCAAGGCTAGGACAATGAAGCATACTAAGCTTCTAGAGCGGACATGCCCTATGTGTGTATAAGAAAGATTATGAGTTGTGTTTTTTTTTTCTTGTTGAGAGGCCGTTTTCTTCCAATGGCCTGAGGAGAGGATGGGATGAATATTGGGCATGTAATTAATAGTAAGCCCTGATGCAATGGATGCAATAGCCATAATCTATGTGTTTTTGATCTACTTGTGACGTGAATGGACGTAGACGTATCATTGACGAGAGAAGATTAAATATAAATAATGAATTGGCAGGAATAAATGAATAAATACATGTGGTAGTATTCCACCAATCTGCTGGTAATCTCCAAAAGCACTGGTTTAGGTATACAGAAGGGCAGGAGGGAACCACTATGGTGGTTTATTTATCACCCAACTCTCTATTTCTTTTACTCTATTCAACGACATTCAGAACATTTCTTGCAGTAATAGCACACAGTTTACAAAGCCACCCACCTCCCCCCTTATTTGACGCTCACAAAACCAAGTCCCGTTCTGGCCTTCCGAACAGCCCGCTTCAATGCTTGTTCTTCCACATCAGTCCACTTGACGCTCAGCTCGTCCCATTTCTTGCCGGGCGTGTTGTACTCTTTGCGCCACTTGGCATGCATCTGCTGCAGCTGGGCCATCTTCCGCGGGTCGCCGGAGCCGCTGTAGATGATGAAGCCTGTGCATGGTGGGAGGGCAGCGTGGATGCGGACAAGGCGTTCAGTAAGCTGGGTGAGGGCATGTCCCAAAGGAGAGGACGCGCCAGATGCGGCCGTGGTGCCGATGGCGTCAGTGTCCGTGTCCATCTCGACGTCTGCGTCTGCTCCAGGGGGGTCCGCCATCGCTGCTGGAGTTATCAACGCGGTTTTTATTCCACCACCCTTGCAGAGCTTCCAACTCTCGCATCCGGCCCCAGACAAAGTCAACCCCGCCACCCCTGATCACGGCTCCGTCTTCATCGCCGAGGACTGCTCGGATAATGTTTGTCGTTACTTCTTCGTCGGACTTGCAACCGAGCTGATATGTGGCTCCTGCCCCGGGACCTTTGCTTGGGTTACCCCAATCGACAGCGGCGCTCGTCTTGCCAACTTCAATACCACCAATGGCGGCGTCACCACCCTGAGCTTTATAAGCTGTACCAGCGCGTGCCAGCCTGCGGAAGAGGTTCTCTCCTTGGGCATCCGATGCGCCCCAAAGCTTGCCCTTTTCGCATTTCTGCTTGGCGAGATCAAGGCAGGTCTTGGCGTCTTCAATGCTGTTATGGCCCAGGACATCGCTCTTTTGGATTTCTTTGGAGAGGTATTTCTGGGCGAGCCACTTGAGCGAGGACTTTAATGGAGGGCCGCGCGGGTGGGGGTATATGATGGAAGTATCGACGATGAAGGGATGAGCAATTCGAAGGGCCTTGGTGTCTGATTCCAACGAGTGGCCTAGGAGAATGGTGCGGGGATGCAAGATGTCAAGCAGTTTCTCCTGTATGTCCCGAAGGGTAGTTGTAACAGGTGCCAACATCTCCTCTGTGATGCCAGAAAACCGCGTAACATAGTCGGTGATGGGCTTGTCAGGTTTGACAAGCTCGTCCAGCACAACGTCGCCATCCCAGTTGACAAGACTGATGCGGGTCAAGGAGAACTCGCTCTCGCCCGTCATGCACATTTCACAATCCAGCGCCAGGATATCCCTGCCGGCGGTAATGCTGCCTTGTTCGATTTCTGCCTCGGGGACATCGCCGTCCTCGAGTTTGTCTACCTTTGTGACAACGTATCCTTCTGGGGCAACGAAATTGTCTCGCTGCTCTCCTTCTGGGAGAAGAGCTGGGTGGATGACGAAGCCATTGTCTGCCATTTCTTCAGTAGTGGCTAGAAACTCTGTGATGCGTGTCCGCTCATTCTTCCACCCATTTGGCTCTTTAGCAGGCTTCACACCACCTTTCTGTGATGTCTTCTCCTTTGGGGCTGGTGCCGTGAGGAAAGCGGCCATTGGAGAGTGCATCTTTCCGTGCTTGTCATCGCCAGGCGTCTTGACAGGCCAGAGATGGGGGAACATGTCCGCAAATGCTTTCAGAGGCTCCGGCAGCTTATCCTTGTCGAGGCTTCGGGGATAATAATCATCAGGGGAAGTGGCAATATAGTCGTTTGCATCTCCATCTCTGGCCGCTTCCACACCCGCATCTCTAAGGCTGTTGAATGTGGCGTAGTTGACGCCCTCCTTGAAGAGCGCCTCCTCCAAGCCGGGTATCATGATGGCAACAATCTTCCTGAACTGGGGTCTATGAGTGACGCCAATCCATTGGGGGCCAGCGCCGTCTGCAAAGATGTAGGTGACGAGATCGCGCAGACTGCTAAGATTAAGCATGGACTGCAGACGAGCCTTGGGTGAGAACGTCAGAGCTGGGTATCCTCCCTTGCCGGGGCGAGGCACCTTCTTCGCCTTCTTATTCGGCCTTGTGACGGTTTGCCACTCGCCTTTGTCATCCGCCTGCTCCTCTGCATCGTGGGGGCTGGACCTCTTAAGACTGCTGCTTTCACTGTGGTTCAGAGAGGCCGTTTCGGCGGCAGTGTCATCGTTATTGACGGCGTCGGCCATGTTGGGGGCCTGTATATAGGTTGATAATCGATTTCCTCAACTAGTGAAATACCCAAGAAAGGCCAGATAGTAATCTGAACTGGCTTTTTCCGGCAGTTGAGAGGACGAAGAAGAAGAAATAGTTGAGAAGGGTCCTCAGCTCATACTAGGATGGAGAGGTCGACAGAGATACAAGTCCAGAAGAATATACCAATTTATTCGTAGAACTGAAATTCAAGGCGTAAGAGATGTAGTGACCGCTCAACGTCAGAAGAACGAGAAAGCAGCAGCAAAAATACCAAATCAATGATGATGATGCTTTTTGAAGTCTGCGTAACCAACCTTAGCGGCTGAACTTTTGGCAGGGGTTTCAAAATGCAGCCTTCCAGTCCTTATCTTATCGCAACTTATTAGTGGACAGGACTCTTGTTTTAGGCCAATCACAAGCGACCAATGGTGCTAAAGATCAACATTCTCACTGTAGCCTCGCGGCTCCTTAACGCGACTCATCAGCAAGTGCCCAATCTGTCTCATCTTGCAATTGAGGCGCGACAATTATCATTCTTAAACCAACCGTTTTATTTTCCTAGTTTTCGTATTGAGCTACCTCCATTCTCTGTATAAATAGACTCAGAACCAATGCGCCGCGTCTCGTAAAAACCTCGCCGTCTCCTACAGTTTTTCATCTCATCCGAGATCTCACAAGGCCAGATAATTATGGACCTGGTTGCCGTTAGATGTGCCAAATGCGATTCCAAATTGGGCAATCTCACCAATTTATGGACACAGATAGGCAAAAAATACATAACACCAGTGGCACACGCTGAGGAAAAGGCCGATGCGGACAAGATCTCGGCAACGGGCGCTGTTCGGATTGGCGATGCAGACACTCTAGTTGAGGGCTGGTATGAACATTATTCACTATATTCGTATAACATAAAACCCTCTTGTAGGCTACGATTGCTAATCAACGATTGTCCGGCATAGTGAGCTCCGAGATGCTGAATGTTCAACATGCCATACAAACATTGGACAAAAGTGCATAACAAGCCCTCCGAATCATATCTTTGCCAAGTGAGTGTCATCTGGCCATAATTTTTTTTTCATTCAATATGATGCTAAACGTAGAATAGTGGGCAAATCATATATCGTATCACATCCATAAATCTTAAAATAGCCAAAGACCTCAGGCGTAAGGCTGAACCCAAGATACAACGCACTCTCCAGCTTAGAGGCCAGTCAGCTGCGGCTCAAGCGAAGCTCTCCACTGCGAGCGGCAAGGCAGCTCCTCAAAATGAAGCAACTCCCAGTCGAGACAGATTCGACATCATGCAGATTCAAGCAGACTTGGAAGTTCAGCAGGATGAGATTCAGCGGATTGGCGTTGCTGGATTTCAAGTCATGTCCAATTTTGACAATACTGTTGCGCGCCTTGAAAAACAGATGCGGCAACTCAGCGAGTCCATTGCAAGCGTTCGCAGAGAAGGAGAAGGGCAGCAGGCAGACATTAAGTCTCTCAAGACCCAGATGAGCGACGCCAAAAGGAGTGGCCAGAATGATGACGGCGTTGTTGCTCGCTTGGACCAGCAGCTTCAGACTACGGACAGAGTGGTGACAGAACTTCGGCAAATGATCCAAAAATCCAAATCAGAGACCACTGGCCTCCGTGGTGAGCTGAAAGCCGCACAAAAGGAAATAACAGACGTGAAAAAGGCAAACGCCCGTCTCAAGCAAGAAGTCGACGAGGCGAAAGAGGTAGCACAGGAAGGCATAGCTACGTCCAAGCTATATGCGTCTGAAGTAGCATCTTTAAGGAGAGAGATTGCACAACTGCAGTCTGATTTTGCACAAGAGAGCGACCATCATCACTCGTCGGCGGGTGAAGATCCCTCAATCTCATCCCATCAGCTGGACATCCTCGCTAGCAACATATCCAAGATTGGAAATCGAGCAAGCCAAGTAGAATCCCTGCAGATGGAGTTTGACCTCTTTAGAACTCGGATACAGCGGCTAGAAACTCGAATGGCAAACGGTACGCCTAACCCTGGCAGAAAGGATGTTCGGGAATACGGCTCCGTAACTGAGCAGGGCAGCCAGCCTCATTATGGAACGGCCTCGCGACAGAAGCGATCAACGATGAGTAGAGATGATAGCCACATTATGAACACTACGTCTGCGAAGAGAGTGGCACTCTCGTCTGATTACCCAAGCCTTGCCAATGCTAGCTATATTAGCAATGGAGAACAGCAGCAATCCTCGCCTGGGGCTATGGCATTGGTAGAAACTCCTGTCCAGCGGCGAACTACAGCCACAGCAAACAAAAGTACTGTAAGACGAGGAAGATGGGGCGCCAAGACATGAAAAGGAGTATATTGTTGTGGATTATCTATTAGACTTGTTCTCTCTCATGTGAGAGAGATATTTGTGTTGATATCGTTGTCAGCCCCTTGACTCTCTTTGGATTTACAGCTTGGGGCAAGGCTAGGCTAAAACTCGATTTAAGCAGCGGCAGCCCCAAAGTCTCGCTCCAAGACCTCTTTTCCAAGGCTAGCCAAGGCATCTACTGGCTTCACAACAGCAAACTCAAAGAAAGCCTGGGACTTTTCGCTGTTGGGATCTCGCCGCCATTCATTAATTAGAGACGCTTCCTGCTCCCTGCCGGCTAATTTCTCAATATCATCCAAAAGCGCCCGCGCTTTGACGGCAAGATCCATCTTAGCGCCATACTTGTCTGGCAAACCTTTTAGGATCGTGATGAGCAGCATTTGGCATAGCGAGACTTGATCGATTTCTCGCAGGGTTTGCTCGATTTTCTGCTCCAGCACTGCTGTTCTTGAGACTGGTGTATTTGACTTCTCCAAGAAAGCCGTTGTTGCAGCGGTATGCGTGAGGAAATTTGCCATGGTGAAAAGGCCAGACAGTCGAATTGGATGGAAAGGCGAGGTATACTGGTACGGATCGCAAGCCGTGGCAATGAGGCACGCTACCGGCAGAGCGAGAGCAAAACTTTCTTCCTCGCCGTATAGCATGGATATCCTAAAAAGGATGTCTGGTAGTGGCATGACGGCCCAGAGCTGCTCATCAACCAGACCCTTGTGCTTTCTATACTCGCTCTTGAGGAGTTTACGACGCTCTGATGGCGACTCGATGTCTCCTAAAGCATTAACAATGGAGTCAGCTGACTCGCCATATTGATTGATCATGGACTGTTTGCTGTAGTTGCTGGTTGCAGGATGGTGGCGGAATCTTGAGACATCTGGTACGAGACTCTGGCTGTTGAGATTGACGGTGGGGGAGACGGCTGCGACTTGGTAGACATTGAGATTATCTCGACAACGAAGGCATTGGCAAACAAACTTGTAGTGAGCCAGTGCTTCTTTTCGTTTGGGTAAAGGATCCGTATAAACTGTGCAATGCGCATTCACATAATGGTTAGCTTATACCTAGTAGTTGAAAGAGAAAGAAGAGACATTGACATGGGTAGAGCATCTTCCGTACAGGTATATGCCAACTCCATCTCATCCCCGGCGCGAATGGGATTCTCGGCAATGAGGAGAGCGTTCCGTCCGATAAACTGGACTGCAGCATTGGGAATGCAGGAGTGGTTTGCCATGGCCAGCGTGGGCTCGAGAAACAAGCCAATAACACCCAAATCGGAGTCAAATCTCTGAAACGAATTGTTTTGAATCTAGCAATAAATGGAAAATGAAAAGTCAGCAGATATTCTTCTCCCTTTTAATCATTTGCCATTCATCACTTTACCTTGCACAGCATCTCAGCTGCTTTCCGAATGTCCTCCTCTGCTGTGCCCTTGCCAGAAAACGCACAAGCCGCCATGGCCATGATTTCGATATCCTTCCACTCATCGCCTTCTGCCGCCTTCTTCTCCAAGACATGGCCCTCTAGGCCTTCCAATCCATCTCCAATCTCTTTCCGCAGCACAGCCTGGATCAGCGCCCTTGTCGGCGTCGGCAGCCGCCTCCTCCGATCTTCATCTTTGATGCCCTGCCGCAACACCTTGCACTCCCGCGAATGGACTGCTTTCCAGGCCGCCGCTTGGCATGTCGCGTCGCAGTACGAGGCCGCGTGGCAGCGCGAACAGGCACGAGGGTTTCCCGGACGGAGACAGTATGAGCAGACAATGTTGAGATACGAGACGGTGGGGAGGAGGAGAAGAGGAGTGAAGGGAAGTATGACTTGGCCGGGAGAGAAGGATTGGGTTGCGTAGAGGCCGCGGCCTTTGGTGGGATGTGGCCGTATTTGGAGAGGCGAAGATGGAGAGGGAGAAGAAGACATTTTGTTTCTGAATTCTTCTCTTTGATTTTTTATGGCAGTTACAGGAATCTTGAGATGTTTGGCAAGAGAATAGATTTTCGATGTAGACTGGCGAGCCTAGTAATTTTTGGGTGGGTTTGCAGAGGTTGGAACTTGGAGGGGCAAATGGCTTGAGGTCGCAGCATAGCAATAGGTCAGAACGAACAATAGGACCGCATTTTCACATGCAAAGAAATTCAAAGAAAACCAGGTTTCTCTATTTATCTGATATCAGAAGGGGGAAAAGACATTTCACGTATGATTGAAAATTCAAGGGTATCTCTATTTACAACTACATGTACTAACAAGTCTAATATATGCAACACCAAGGTGGAAATCTACAGTTCGCCATGGTTTGGCGCCTTGCCCGCCGATTTGCGCGCTGTGGACAGCCTCGTTCGCAGCTCTTTGCTCCAAGGTCCCCTGTTTAACTTGACCATCCTCTCGACGTTGTAATCCCAGCACCCGTCATCTAGGGCTGTCTTTGCTGTTTCACACACTGCGTTGCTCGACGCCTGGCCCTTTGGCCACTGGCCAAGCTGAGCGCCCATATCCTCGTCCAAGAAGGTATCCAGCACCAGCTGCCCGACTTTTCTCTGTGCCCCTGCCCATTCCTCGCCTTCTGGAACGAGGACACCCAGGAGTTGCGTCATGCCGTCATTTGCGAGGAAATCCTTCCTGATCTTGTCGTCTTTGATGAGGCCGTTGATGGCTGAAACTACAGCCTTGACTTTTCCGGGGGAATCGCCAACCGAGGCAATGGGGTAGTAGAAGAGGTCGTGGGTGCGGGTGCCATCGCGAGGGCACGATTGTTCCATGAGCGGTTCCCAGATGTTGGCCACTTCTTTCAGCGCCGAAGGATTGTTGGAAAGGGCACCGGCGAGAATAGCAGCCGCTTGTTGGCTTCGCGGAGTGACTTGTTTGGGAGTCTCGCCGTCACGAGATCCCATCAAGCAAAACAGTGCCTTTACCACGTCTGCATCTTCGGTGATTTTGAGTCCGTAGTAGATGTCGTGGGATAGTTCTTCTAGCCCTTCAAGACCATGGTCAAACTCTTCGTCACTTGGAATAATGCCACTTTTGAGCATTTTGAACGTCTCTGCAAAGGCAATAGCCTCCACCTGTGCCCCTTCTCCTTGAGCCGGCTCCTTCACCTTGCCAACAGCATCGTATTTTGGTGCTCCCTTGGGCACTTGGACTGTCTCGGGCTGCTCCTGGTCGACAAGCACCACGGCCTGATCAATGGGTAGGCCTTCCAGATCAGGATTCGTTTCGTCGGGTACGTTGATCTTGGCCTCTTTGACTCCTGTCCAGATGTTCAAGCGAACATGGAGTCCACTCGGTAGTTCTTGGTCATCACGGACTGTTTGGAATTCATCTGTCGGTTGAAAGACTCGAGGATAACACTCTTCGGGATTGGAAGTGTGGCAGATTAGATCCGAATTTCCTGACCCTGCCTGGGGCGAAGGCTGTGATGATGATGCCGCAACTGGAGCCGCTATGAGAAGCAAGATGCCCAGAACCAATGCAAAGATGATTGGTAATGACTTGCGTTTAGACCGAATAGAAGGCATGTCCGGCAATATTGTGAAAGTGTGAATATGCAGTGTTACCTAGCTCTGAGAAAATTTGCTGGAAAGCTTTTCCACTTTGTCGTGTATGAAGCCGTGGTAAGCTGATGATGAGTTGCAATGGCAGCCTGTCCCTTATACACTGGTAGCTGTGTTGACGCCAGACGCCTCGAAAAGTATGCAGAAAAAAAGTGTGGTTTTGAAAAAAAGAAGAAGAGAAAAAAACAGTTTACAAATCTATTTCATTAAACAAACGAACAAGCAGTCTATAAATGAGTCAACGCTTGGAAAAGGACACTTCAGAAGATTGGGTTAGGTGGACCTCAAAAGTTGTAAGAAACGAGCAAAAACTGTCACTGCGCAGAGGCGAAATCTGGCTTCTGAATCTTGGCGGCATCCAATTGGATGAACGCATGACTCAGCAGCCTACTCTAGAAACTCGAAGAAAATGGCTTATTGCCACTCACTTAGTTTGTAGGTTCTCTACGTGTTATTGCCATCTATGAACTTTTATTCATTGTGTAGTCTTGGGGGAAAATAAAAATGCGATGATTGAAGCACGGTGTGCTTATTGTCCATTTGGATGCTGTCACGTTTTCGGAAACAAGGCCTTGTCCCATACATAGTCCAAAGGGGTTGGGAATGGCCTCGTGTCTCACATTTTCCAACCACCTGCGGTGTACCATTGCCAAAGTCTGAATTCAGAGAAAGCTGTGATGCTGGTGGTCTCGTCGTTTCCGTCGTAAATTCACAGCGATGGCTGGTTTGTGGCTACAGTTGATGATATAAATCAAGTCTCCTCACTCGGGAATCTTCGGAATATCTCGTCTTACACTTTACTGCAATATCTCTCCCTCCCTGCATTACAAAGTCATTCTTTTTCCCCCCTAGTTAGAGAAAAAACTCGGTTAAAGAATTTCTTTCCAAAATGATGTCTTTAATCTTGGTATTCTTTTACCTCTTGGCTTGCTCAATATTCGGCGTACAAGCTATGCCAATGGAAGGCCATTACCTGCGGAGACACGGCTATCTCTACTCTCGAATTCCAGTTCCCAGCCTACGCCTACCCCGATGGTCCAAGACGAACGACGCGCAGAGCCCAAACAGCTGGGCAAACAGTCGACTAGAAGAAGGCTTAACATACACAAATGCGTATGTTGCTGAAGAAAACTTTCTGGAAGACGATATGGGATTATATACGTTGTATGACGAAATCTCGGACTCATTCTAGATGCTCAGGTGTCTAAGACTTGGGGAATACCTATTGAATGTTTTGTGTAATCTTCATTATTTATTGGTTCAGGTTTGAAAACCATATCACTCTTTTTGTAATTCCCCAGGCATGGCATGCAATTAATATTTTTTCTCTCTTACAAGAAAAAAAAAAAGGACAGACATCAACCTCAATACGAACTATTTGAGCTCCTTGGTTTGCAATCTGATCAATCGCATGTGCAAGCCTCCCTAAAGCAGTTTGCTATTCATACTGTGCTTTGTTACCTAATTTCGCCGGAAACATTTTCGCCAGAGCCAAGAAACGCGGGCAATGCGTAGCCCCCGAGCCCATTAGAAATCCTCCTCGCAGCAGTCGTGAGACAGTTGCCGATTCAAAAACATCGCACGGCCTGGCGCCTACTCCCAATCGCACTTGGCACAGCGCTGCGCTCCAATCTATTGAATGGGTCGGGGTCCTGTTTTAATAGAATTCGATTGAGGTCACGCGTTTCTCCTTTCCTTGAAGCTTCTGCAACTGCTCAAAAGTCCAAGCTTTGTGTCACGATACAGCTTCTGACGTAGCAAAGAAGAAAAAAAAAAAAAGAGAATCTCAGGGTCATTGGAGTGTCAATTTAGGCTCAATCTTCCTCCCTCCTCTTTCTTCTCTTTTTCGCCTTCGCCAGTACCTAATACGAGGAAGCTTATTTCGAGCTACCCTCCCCCGATTATCGAGCTCGCTTGCGACCAGACGACATCTCTGAATGCTGCTCTAGAAGCTCGCAATCTCCAACTTGTTGTGCAGCGCAGTCCTTTCTTCTCCAACTACCGACGCGCGCACACACACACCATCACTTACAACAAAAAACTGCGACAAGATGCCATCCCCACGACGGATGCGCCTCCTCATGGTGGCGGTGGTCATCACCGTCGTCTTCGTCCTCTTCTACAGCTCCGGCATGCAGCCCGAAGCCGACGCCAGCCTCAAGGGCTTCTACGAGAAAACAAAAGACGCCATGGAGCGAGGGGCGGCGCGAGGGCAGGCAGTGATCAACTCCAAGACGGGAGAGAAGGCGGGCCACATACCTGCCGACAAGGACGGCGACGGCGACATTGACAACGACGACAAGGTGGCGGCGCAAGAGCTCCAGGAGCGGCTGCAGGCCGTTGCGCAAGAGGCAAAGGACAAGGCCAACGAGAAGAGCCCCAAGCCCGACTTTCCCAGCAAGATTATCGGCGTGGGAAGCTCGGCCGAGGGGCAGGCGAAGAAGGGCCAGGTCAAGGTTGGCAGCGGTAGTGGCGGTGGTGGCGGTGACATTGGGGAGAGAGTCAAGCCCGAGACGACAAGGGAGGAGACAAAGGAAGAGCACGAAGCCGAAGTCGAGATCAACAGCATCCTGAAGAAATCACCGGGTAAGCAGCTATCCTAATGCCGTTCTGTGCATAAACCACCTCTTATGCTAACCTTTGCATGCGTGCGCCCGTTTCAGTCATCATCTTCTCAAAGACCTACTGTCCGTACTCGAAGCGTGCCAAGGGCATCCTCCTCGAAAAGTACGCCATCACTCCCGAGCCGTTTGTCGTCGAGATTGACGAGCACCCGCTCGGCCCCCATCTTCAAGACTACCTCCAGAAGAAGACGGGCCGCAGAACGGTGCCAAACATCTTGATCAATGGCGTCAGCATTGGCGGCTCCGACGACATTGTTGCGCTCGACAACGAGGACAAGCTTGTGGCCAAGTTCCGCGACCTGGGCCAGGCACGCGTAGAGATTTCCGAACGCTTTACTACTGGCGCGCATCAGTAAGATGTGCAGACTGGTAGTAACAAAAGAAGGCGATTCTTTTTTTTTTTTGTCTTGTTTGGATCAAAGCTGAAAGTCTGCAGCTACAACTAATATCGGGGTTTGATAATACATGTATGCATTGGGCAAGCCAGCAGGGCAGGGGCATCAATGCAGATTGTCAAGCGCGCATAACTGGAGTTTCTGGCGTTTCACAGCCGCGTACAAGTACGAGTCATAATCTGTCATGACAGTACACTACTATTCAACGGCAGGGAATGGGGATTTTAAATTCAACGTGTTTATTCATTTGCTTGCTTGCGTTTAAAGAGGGAAAAGATGGGAAACCGGGGAGGAAAGCTGGGTCAAGATTGTTGGCTGAGTGTTTCAGCTGGTGTAATTGAAATTCTGTAATGTATTCAACAGCGTAGCCTCTAAATCAGCCATGCGTATGTACTTGCATTCGGCAAAGAAAACATGTCGAGATAAGCCGTGGGCGAGGATGCGGTCTCGTCCCAGATAGCGTCATCTCTTGCATCTACTAGTGAAGCATCATGGCGGTTAATATAGCAAAGGGCAAAGCATCAGCGTGCCTTGTCTTCTCGACGAGCCCAGCCCTCTAAATCGCGCACCAAACTCGTTCTTTTTCTCTCCTTTTCCCTTTTCTCTTCTCCTTTCTCTTCTTGATTCATTTTCCCATCGTCCGTTTCTCTCCAGCAACAGCAACAGCAATGGCAGCGGCAGCAGCACGGCATCGCTCCCGTCTCAGTCCCTGGGCTTCAGGCCAAGGCGAGCACCGCTGACCATTCTCTTACCTATTTACCCAGACAAGCCCAGTCGCTGGCGCCTGTCCGCCAAAACGCCACCAAGTCCGCTACAGCGCGGTCTCGTCCCCAGCCCCGCCGGCGCTATCTGTTATCAGCCAGCACGAGAAATGGTCCCCCACCAGCTGCAGGGATCCGCTGCAGCACTTCATGTTCGAGGCGCCTGAATGGACGGCGCCGTTGCGTTTATCAACGGCTGGGGGTTAGGCCAGGTTCATGTTGTTTAGCTGCCGGATCCTCCAGGTGGCAGCGGTGGCAGCAGGTGCAGCGGCGCATCTGGCGGGCGAGATCAGGATCAGGGTGCTACCTACTAGTACTTGTACGATGACGGAAGAGCCAATGCCCTGAACGAGGTTGCGAATACGCCAGTCGTCACGGGCGAGATACGGCTGCTGTGCAAGAGAGAGCCAACACAGACAGATGGACGGTCAGCAGGGCAATGGCAGGAAGCGGCAGTGTGTCTCGTGTGTGCACCCCATACAAGCAAGCACCGGAGAATGGAGAAGACGAAGGGGAAAAAGCGAAAAAGCGTGGGGATGGCCGGTAAGCCGCCTGCGGGCTGCTTGGAACAGCTGAGGCCATGCCCAAAACAGCCCCGGCCCAGACTAGGATTGGCGACCACAGTGACCACAGTGACCACACCATCAACCGCGAGCTGAGCCTACAGTACAAAGTGCTCCGAGTATTATCTGTATCTCTCGCCCTCTAGCCTGCTATTAGTCGTTAGCAGGCCAGTTGGGCATCTCAGCGCAATAAGAAGAGCCTGGGCGCGCCACCCCCTCACGTTTCCCTCTCCTTCTCTTCTCTCCAATTGCCAGTTTCAATCCAACTGCCACAGCCGGGCTTGAAAAACATTCATTCTTTTTTTTCCCGGCGCTTCCTGGGCTTTTTCCATTTTGCTTAGTTGTCTGGGGAATATTATTTACAAAAGGTCCCCCGTCTAGCGCCGCACAAGTGGCCATACAGCAGCTGCCTCTTATCCTTTTCTCGATATTGACACACTCCGCGGCACTATTCCGTCCGCTGTGCCTGTTCGGTCAAGAGACGGTGGCTCACCGACCGGCGCTCTCGTTCCGAGTCGCATCATCAAGCTGCAACCTTGCGTCAATTGGGCTTTCGCTACAGCCTCTTTGAATCCTTGAAGAAATACTACGCATCCCAGCGCTGGGATATATTGCCCTTCCTCTCGCTCATACGCATAGACAGACACTCCCCTCATATACAACATGTCTGACGCTCCCGCCAATACTACCTCTGCCTTACGGCGTCCCTCCACCAGCTCCGAGACGTCCTCCCTCTCCTCGGCCTCAACCGCCTCCACCGCCTACACCACTTACTCTTATACCAAGGAAGGCCAGCCGCTCCTCGACATCCACGAGAGAAAAGCCAAGAGGGGCCTGCGCCAAAAGGCTCGCGACATGGTGCACGACATGGGCAACCCACCCACTGCGCGACAAGATGCCAAGGACGGCAAAGAGACGCTTAACCATGCTCCATTGGGCGGCATGATAGGCGAACCCATGATGAGGCCAGGCAAGATTTAGATGGATACTTGTGCGTCTTGTGGCTGGCTGGTAATATCTGCCTGTCTGTCCATTGGCTCGATGGGGCAAATACCGTTGCATTGCATTGCAGCGCTGTATCTGGACAAAGAAAATTATCATGATGGAAATGAAATCTGAAAAAAGGGTCTCGGCGTTTTGTTCTTGTCTCTGATGGATCGCTTGGGTTTATGTTATTATTTTACTCTTTATGTATGTCTTTGAAAGTTTTAGTTGGTGAGCGCCATGGCTATTGTTTATTCTCTTCTTACTTGATTCTCTCTTTGAAATGAGAAAAGCAGTGTGAATGAACGTGAGGCGCTTGACCTGCTTGGTTTCACATGCAATAACCTTGGAATTGGTAGGAAATGCCGCATGTAAATATACCTGGCTATCCAATCCATCCTTCTGAGCATCTGTCATGATCTCAAGTGCCCATAAACGTAGTAGCTGTATCTGTAATGTAACCAAGATAGAATGCCCGAATGCTTGCCCGAATCCCACAACCGTAAATAGTCCATTCCCATCCTCCCTGTGAATAGAAAAACCCCAGCGTAGTCCAGCGCCGCGATTTTATGAATCCTTGAATATACCCAAATAAAGAGCCTTCCCAGATATATTGCCTGGTGCCCAGTTCAACGCACCGCCGTCAATCCCGCCTGATAAAATAATGTAAAAAGAGAAAAAGTACAGTTGATCAAGTCAAGCTTGTTTCCCAACGCCAGGTGCCATTAAAGTCTCCAAAAAAAATATAACCCTCACTACAACTCTGTGTATTTGCTGTCTGCTGTCCGATTAGGCTCTCGGAGCGTTCTCCTTGTTTCTTTCCGTATGTGTTGAATTCTTAATAGATGGGAGATGATCATTATATGATGAGCACTTTGCTTCTCAGTTGAGATTCTCATGCAATGTCACCGTGTTCCTGTTCATGGCGGTACCGGTATATTTGTTTCGCCTGCCATGAAGTGCTCGACGGCATCAATGCCAACTTGCCTGCAAGAAATTGTTAGCCTCTAGAAACCTTTTAAAAGCCGATGCCAAATTTCAATCAAGAAAGAAACGGAGAGGAGCATTTAGCAGATCAAGTTTCAGGGCAACTCACGTCGTCAGCATCAGCCTCGTAAACTCATCCATGTCATCCGGCCGAGCATACATCCAAAACTCCTTGAAGCTCATGTCCGTAACGCAGTACTGCGGCTTCTCGCGCCACGCGCGGAAAAAATCCACCGAGGAGGTGGCCTCCCAGAGATGCCGTGAGGCCGTGAAGCTGTGGCCGTCTTCCCAGAACTCTGGAGGGGCTGTTATTAAACCATACTCGTCAACTTCCTGGCTTACACGCAAAATATAATGGGAATACGAACCTTCTTCTGACTTGAGGACGAAGACAAGACACATTATGGCAAAGGAAATCATGATGGTCCGCCTTGTGCATTCTACCATGATCCAGCTCTAGAGATGAGACAAGAAAAGTCAGTATATGGGCCAAGAGAACGACATGGTCGGTTTTCAGTGATGCTAAACTCACATCCCAGCTCTTTGGCGGCTTGTCTCTCAACATATGCGCTGATGCTGGCAAGCCTTCTTCCAGCTCATTCTTGACTGCTATCAAGTCCTTCACCCACGACAAAAATACGCTCATCTCTCTCTCCGCCGCCGCCCTCATGCCCAAATCACCATCAAAGATGCGCATCGAGTTCAGCACCAAGAGCGCCTGCACTCTCGCCAACCGATCCGCGTGCGTCGTCGCTCTCTCGCCGTCACGATGGACTTCGCGCACGGCATCCAGCAACACCTTTAGCGTCCACCCCTTGGTCTGTGGGGTCTGAGAAGAGTATGCCGTGGCAGCGGAAAATGCCGTCAAGATTGTCTTGGGCAGCTGTGAGGACCAGAGGCGAGGGTGCAAGAAGGGCGCCTCACGACGCTGAGCAAAGTCTCTGTACATGTCGGAAATGGCCTTGACGATGAAGCCAATCTTGCTGCGGGGGTCGTGAACCTGGCAGACGTCGGCTGTAATGCACTGGTCCTCGTTCTGGAGGATAGAAAGATCACGAATAGGCTGTGGTGGTTGCAAGTGTTGCGACTGTGACGATTGCGGCTGTTCTGTCTGTAGTGACGGCGCGATGGGAACGGGGGGGGAGGTCCATCTTATCACTGTCTCCAAAGCCGCTCAGATCCCACAAGCCGCCGTCGCCTGTGCCGGTCCCGTTCATCAGGTCGACAATGGAGAAGCCCAGGTCTGCGTGAGGGTGATGTGAATGAGGATCGCAGCCGAGACCCATCCCGGCGTCCTGCTGGAGGCTCTCCGGGCTGGTGTTGGTGCCGGTTGTGGTGCTGAGGCTCTCGATATCAAAGCTCATGTCGAATTCGGGAGGCATCTCTGGCGTGGCGCAGCTGCCCTCGACGGTTGATACTGAGGCACATGAGGGGATCGTTGTGGCGGCGGAGGCCCCGGCTGGAGACTGTTGCTGATGCTGATGCTGGAGTTGCTGCGGATGCTGTTGCTGTGATTGCTGTGGTTGCTGCTGTGGCTGGCGCTGATAGACGCAATCGAGTCCCTTGGCTGCGCATCGAGTGCATCGCGGCGTGCGCTTATCGCAGCGTCTCTTGCCGCGGACGCAGGCATTGCAGCTCTTCTGGCGCGAGGCCGCAGAGCCGCCGTCGGCGTTGATGCGGTCCATCTTGCGCAGCCCCGAGCCGATGCTGCTCAGCGAGTTGCTGTCCGTGCCGCCAGTGAAAGAATCCATTGGCCAAGGAGGGGAGGAGGTGAAGGAGGAGCTGCGGATATGCTGTTGCTGTTGCTGTTGCTGCTGAGGCCTATCAAGCGAGACCATGGACGGCACTACCAAATCTCCGCGCTACGCCAGCAAGCGACAAAGAGACCAATTGTGCAGAATAAAAAGCACTGGATGATGAAAAAGATGTGAATGAAGAATATGAGAGATGGATGAGAATAATGAAAGAAAGTTTGGGTGAGTGAGTAGGTAGCTGGTTCAAGAAACAGAATGATGGGAAGGAGTTAGGGAACGGATTATCGCCGGCGGGACGATAAGATCTAAGAGGACGCCGTAGTCGCGGAAACTCTAATACTGCGGCGCGCTCATTCGGCAGCGGTAGCCTTTTAGTTGGTATTAGCTGCAAGATGGAGGAAAATAGAGAGAAAAATAATCCCAAAAAAACTTGGTAGATCCTAGAGTAACAAGAAAAAAAGAAGAGGAAAGTGAAAGAGAAAACCTTCCAATCCAATTGAACTCCCAAAGAGAGAAACTCTATGCCATCATGCTACTTACAAAGACAAAAAAGCAAAACTAAAAGAGGAAACCAGGGTCCGGCGTGTGTCAAAACGCAAATTCCCCGGTAACTGAAGCTGAATCCGCACCCGAGATACAACGCCCAAGTCCGCAAGTCCGCCAAAAGCCAGCTCCGCAAGTCCGCCGCCTTTTCTTACAATCCAAGCCTCAATTTGTATATTTGATTCCGGAGGAGGCTTAGAAGGGCGTGGCAGGAGACGGGCCGCAATCCGAAACTCTTTCTTTCTTTCTTCCCTTTGCTGACGGCATTTTACCAAGGACGGCTAGAAAGGAAGAAAGAAAGAAAGGAGCCAAGAACCATTAGTTTCCTTTGCAAAGTCGTGGAAGCCATGTGCTGCGTGTCTCACAGCCTACAGGTACAGAGTCAGTATTAGCGTCGACGTTTTTTAGCTGCAATGCAACAATGACCAACTCACCCCACACTTTTGCTCTATGCAATCTCTCTTTAGCATCTGCATCATCCTATTATTTATCGAGTGACGCGTCTTGCGGATTTTGACAAATTGGAGAGAGGCTAATTTTGCTAGGACACAGTTCTTTCCATTTACGAGTCAAAGGGTCTGGTATATCTGCAACTGATGAATCACCATACAGCCATTAGCGAAAACCACGCCCGCACTTTGCCAAATCTCACCATCAGTCAGCATCAGTCACCATGGCCCATTACATTACATCACGTCAAATATCGAACGAATAAACAGGTTTAGAATCATCTCATACAGAAAACCGACATACAGTGACCTAACCAGCAACACGCAAAGGTGTTGCTCTCGTATATGCCACCGGAAACGCAAAATACCAGGTTGCCATCGAATGGCATGCCTCCCAATTCCCTCCCAAGCTTTCTTAGCAAATGGGTATATACCACTATCATGGCCCTCGCGTCTTTAAGAATCAAAGCCTATCTCTCCCTTTTATAGAAAATCCCTGAGCATGCCTCTCCAGTTTCCCCTTTCCTCCCCTTCCACCAGTTCTTGGCAGCCCGGCTGAGATTAGCTTTTGATTATCCACTGCCATAAATTGTGGCGAAACTCGAAAGACAAATTAAACGCCTCCCTGACCAGTTCGAATCTGGTACGAAAACCACACAATTTCCAGTGGTTCTTATGACAAAAAGTTGAAAAGAAAGAGAGAAGAAAGAAAAGAGAAGGAGAAAGAAGACAGAAAAAATAACCGAAAATAACCGAAAAGAGAAGAGAAGAGAAGAAAAGAGAAGAAAAGAAAAGGAAAGAAAAGAAAAAGAAAGAGACGGGAGAAAATAAGAAAGGAGATAAACAAAGTGTCAGGCCAAAGATAAAGCGGCCAGTATGGCTGCTTTTGAAAAAAGCTGCCGGTCTCTGTCGCAATTATACAACCGCCTCCAAGATCATAATCTAGAAGGCATAAACAACCAGAGAAAGAATCGAAAAGAAAATCAAAGTTCTAATAACACAGATTAAAGCCAAGGCTTCGAACGCCGATCGGCAGAGGATGTAATTTTTTTGGTGTTTTTTTTTGTCTTTTTTTTGTTTTTCTTCGTCTGGCATCCGGGCATTCGTCTAGTCGCAGAGTGGCTATACGGTTCATATCGCGTGTCTTGTCTGCACATGTTCATTCAATCATGCGAGCACGGTGAAAGGCATAGAAAGCATAGATCCTCGTGACAATGACGCAATCCGCAGGGTCGGTCAATAACGTCTTTGCTAGTAACGAGCTGGTCCGTAACCATTAGATCGTGGCGCCTCATACTGCACTCCCGTCATGGAGTCAGGGCCATTCTGGATGCCGTTGTTAAGAGACCGGAGAGGTGGCAGCTCAGTCCGGGGAGCACTTGCATAGTGATCGGACGAGTAACTAGGCTGGCTAATGGACGCAGGAGGCGGCGCTGACTGGCGATTCAGCTCTCCAACAAGCTGGGAGTTCTCCATTCGCAGTCCTGATATCTCTCGCCGGAGCATATCGTTCTCGGTCATGGCCGTGTTGTAGTGAGATTGAAGTACCCGAACGTGATCAATATGTCTTTGATGCTCCGCAATGGCTAGTAGCCTGTTAGTTTGGGCAATATTCATAAGAGAGAAGGGTCTACACAAAAAGAAGGGGGTGGCAGGGGAGGATAAATGTTCACCTTTTGTGAGAATTTCCCACTTCGAAGCCTTTGAGCCACGCTCCTGCGGCATCAAATCGCGTAGCTGATCAAACAGCTCCTTCATCTCAGTTCTTCGCTTGCGTTCAGCCAGTTTGTGGCTTACTCTGAGCTCAGGGGTTCGGCTATAGGGCTGTGATCCCGTGGCTCCGTTACTCTCCTCAGCTTGAAGATCGGCAAGCTGCTTGTGCTGCATGCTATGGTGGTGCACAGGCGGGAACTCGGATGAGTTCATGCGGGAAAACTCAGCCCCATCTTCAAGTCTGCGCTGGCCCGGCGGCAGCCTAGACTCAGTGGTGAACTGGCTGCTCGCAATGGACTCCGTAATGCTACTGCGGCGCGATACATCGTATGAAGATTGGTTATTGGCTCTAACATCGTCCTCCGGGAAAGCCCACGCCTGACCCTTAGTCGGCTCGGCAGCACGGGCGATATGGCCAGTCGTTGGTCCAGTAATTGTAGGGGCAGTCCTAATCACCTTTGTCTCTGGGTTTCGCTCAGCACTAGGCTGGTAGCCATTTGAAATTCGATGGTGGGCAAGAGCCTCCAGACCGGGCCTGGGGTTCCGCTGCGCATGGAGTGTGTTTTGGATCGACGACGAAGATTGATTGTTGCTAGTGTACGGAGAACCTCCCAGGCGCATATCACTAATACCCTGGTTGATTCTGCTGTCCACGCTTTCACGTCGGCTTGCCATATTATTAGAGAGTCCCTCTCCCAGCATTGGGCCTGAAACATTGACTGTGTCTAGCGAGGTTGGTCGGTCGAATCTTCGCTGGTCGGTGCCGTTGTGAATAATGGGAACATTGCTAGGAGACACCATCGAGGCCACGCTCATGTTACTAGCAGAGGGGGAAACAACCGATTGGGGCAGCATATTGGTGGCTACAGGGGAAGGCGTCTTGTCAACTGAAGAATAGCCAGATCCGGCAGGGCTGAGTCCAGGAACCGTGAAGGATGCTGCTGAGGTATCTATTCAGCAAATTGTGAGCAAAACAAAGGAGGGAAGCATTTTGAAATTTCAAACAAGCAGACTTACGCTTGCTAGAGTTGTCGTGGGTCGAGTAAAATCCAGAATCGCGAAGCTGAGGAGCGGCCGCGGTATGGGCAGGTGCTCGATCGTCTCTGTTAAGAATGTTGGTGAGGCCAGCCGACTTGGAGGGCAGCGTTCGCTGCGGTGCCTGCGCTTCCATCCTAGCCATACAATGCGATGGAGACTATCGCGAAGTCGGGAGTGCAAGGGAGGAAGCGTGAATATCGCCAGCAACTCGGGAACGAGGTCCAGGGCAAAAGGCAGAGTGGCTGCGCCGGTTTGAGTGGGTGACTCCGCGATGTGGTCACAGCTGATGCTGTGGCGTACGATCGAGTCGATGAGAAGACCAATGTTTGGTTCCTCACGGTGATAGACAAACACGGGTAGAGAATTGGCGAAGTGCGGGTTCTTTGGGCAAGCGAGCGCGAAGCGAACCTCTCGCTCAGGAAGAGGCGCGAGCAGCACACTCAGCAAATCCGAACTCGAAGGGGGCTAGAAGCAGCCGTCGCTAATCATAAAGAAGTGTACTGAATAGCAAGAAAAGGAATAGAGCGGTGCAGTAGACGTTCTAAAGGGTATAAAGTAAAAAAGCTCGGCTTGAATGCTGGTGGGAGAGAGGAAGACGAGGAGAAAAGTGAAGAGAGGATAAAGTTGGGATGTGAGATTTGGAACTAGAATTTTGGGGATCGAACGAAAGGCGGATAGTGTAGGCGAGGCGCTCAGCCAGTGTAGGGGCAAGGCTAGAGGAGCTCTGGTACCAACTCGCAGGGCTCAGGGCGTGGAAAGTACCTGTACCTGCAAGAGTGCCACTGACAGGAGAGGAGCCAGCCTCGAAGGTACCTTTTGTTCCTCAGAGCCACTTGCAGGATATACAAGTATGTTGGTAGAACAGCCACGAGCGCATTGCAATCAGCAACGAGATACTTTTGCATCCACACAGTCGCAGCACGGGGGGGGGAACGGGGGAGGGAATTGGAGACTGGGTCCAGCAAGACCTTGGCTGGGATCCAGGGGACATCCACAGCGGGTACCTTGTACGAGAGCGTGCAACAACGGAGCAAGCAGACCAGGACAGGACAGGCCTGCAGCTACTTGCGGTGCTACTGCCAGTAGCAGGAGGTGCAGCGTACACGCGTGTCTTGGCCCCAAGTCTGCCCGGGGTAGCAGTACTTGGCCTGCCTGTACCGCCTGCCAGGATGATATCCAATGATCCAATGATATTCGTGGTGCTACAAAACTACATACAACTTCAACTACAAGTACCAGCGGCAGCCATGGTCTGCATCTCACAGAGATCAAGGCCCATCCAGCACTGATGCTCTGCCCACAGCACTGGGGCTGCTACCTTGGCGTCCACTGTGCCGTTACACAAGTCGAGAGAGGTGGCCGCGGCTGCTGCCACCACCACAGAAAACAGGCTTGAGGCTAATACCACCGAAAAATATTGGGAGGAGGGGGAGCCACAAAGACACACAGACCACAGGCCGCAGATGGGATGCGCCAGCTGGTTCTTGGGGAGGCCAAAATCAAAGGCATGGCGCGCCGTGGAATTACCATGTAGGTACCGCAGGCAAGTATGGAGTCGGCCACTCGACTCGCTCGCTCATGCTACTCCAGACTGAGAGTGGAAGTCAATGCAAACAAATGCAGGCAACCAGGGACTAGCAGCTGCAACTACAAGCAGCAACTCGTGCGCACGGAAGCCATCCATACCTGAAGAGTACAAGTTCGAGTGTAGTCGTTCTACCTTAGCTCGAGTAGCGGCAGCGATTTTATACACACGCCCTCTAGGTACTGCATCCCTGCCCCCCAGAGTGGTACCCTACTTGCCTACCACCCTAGGTACGTGTGGTAGAGATTCGTGCCTGTGCTTGTGCCTGTGCTTACAAGTAGGTAGACATGCTCGAAGGGCCTTCCTTGTTCTCCCTGGAGGCTGACACGGATGTGTATACTCTTTGGAGCACCACTGGGAGCTTGCCGTTGCGCTCAGTGCCACCAAAGCAGACCCGGCAGCAGGCACAGCAGCTGATTGTGAGCACAGGAGGGGGCGTCTTCTGTTGCAACGGCAAGCCCTCGAGGCCCTTTGCCAGCTCGCGGTACTTCCGGGAAGGCTGCTTGCGGGAGGATTCGCCTTTCAAGCAGAGCCTGCCCGTGGCTGGACTGGAGGACCATGATGGGTCGCTGCAAGGCGCCTCGTTGTGGCGAGGGGTCCAGGCCAAGATCGCTGTGCCTTTTAGCAATCCAATACCCGTACGTCTAGCAAAGGGGCAGTTTGTGGCCAGACTGTGGCATGAACCATAATGCAAGTGGCGGCGCGCAAGATGGCGCCCACAATGCTATTAGACCCTATTGAGCCACGAGCTGAAAGCCTCGCATCTCCCTGGCAGCCCTCTGTCACCGCCACGGCGTCTCTGTACTGGCTAGACGGGCATCGAAACGGCAGCATGGCGGTCAGTGGCTTCGACATGATCCTCGAGTTCCACCCGCAGGCTCTACCACACTCCAGATTCGACATCCGTCCCATGTCAGGCCGTAGGGCTAAGTTCCCCGATACCTGTAGAATGTGCTCCTCCGTCCGTGTCGATGGATGGCAGCGCTAGGCTCGATGCATCTCCGGCGCACGAGGGTTTCGCACAGGCACAGGCAATCCGTGCATGTGAAGACGATTGGCCCGGGCTGCGGACGAACCTGCCTGTGTGCCATGTGCGAGGAGATGCTGGAGATGTTCTTCTGCAGGCGGCGTCGCACTGACTGCCGCCCAGGTCGCTGCCCAAAGACGACGCAACGCCCAGTTTCTTACGTCTTGTGGTCTCTTGCCAAAGGCAGAGCCTCCTGTTCGCGGCTAGCCAGAACTGAGCGGCATGTATGGGGAACTGGAACTGCTCCGTCCTCGATTGCCACCGCCAACTGCAAAACACGTGTTTAATGCCAGTGCCTCGAGTTCCGTCGAGGATCAAATACGGGACGTGGATCGGGAGGACGGGGGTCTGGCTATAATCGCCGATGGAGGTAGCAACCGCAAGTTACATCTGCGACACGTTTCGCCCTGGACGGCACTTGCGCTTGGAGCAAGGCAAAAAGGGCCAGCTCCACTCCAAAAAAAGAAAAAATTGCCCTCCTCCGTGCTAAATCGTGCTAGCAGCCGAGCCAAGCCAAGCCAGAATCATCGAGACGAAGCCTGAGTGGAAGTGAGCACATCAGACAGTAACGGTACATATCAGCATGCCAGAGAGGCTGGAAGCAGGCGAGAGTCTCTTTGATGCCACGCACGGGAGAGGCGCCAATTGTTCTTTGCAAGTGTCAGTGTCCAGATACGCATTTGCTCGCCAACGCCAACGGGTCTTGGAGTCTGATAGACATGGCGTGGTGTCAGCGTTTGCCTGAGGCGTGGATACAGCAACTTCGCCCTGTACTCTATTTGACCCTTGCAAAATCTGGTAGCTGCTCCCCACAATGCCTGTAATTGCAGCGTCTTCCATTTGGCAGGTGCAGCACGGCAAGTCACCTTTGAGCTGCGTCTTTATTCTTTTTCTTCCACTTGGTCGACTTCATCTTGTCTCATCCCATTGAGCACTGCGGGTATTTGGGCACACTTCTGCTTGGAGAGGAGGCAAGGCTGCTTCCGTTCAGTTCCTGGCCATCTCCCTCCGTCTCCATGCTTACTGTACGGGGAGAAGAGAAATCGCAGGGCAGCTCCAAAGGCCCCATCAGCTAGGCACAATGGGCATACTGTAGAGAGATTGCCATCCGCTTTTCGATTTTTCGCTGCACAGCACCGCTCCCTCCATATCTCGAGCCCATGGAAACAGAGAGAGGATAGCAAGTATGTATGCCACCGGCATTTGGTACCAATCAAGCCTTGCTATTCTAGCTTCATCACATGGAAAACAGCTAGCGGGAGCACATTTACTAATAGTCTAACTAGGTACCTATCTTCCAAGGATCTGCTATTGATTTCCTTCATGTACAAGCCGGATAGGGGTACAAGTATAGGAAGCGAACGACAGAAGACGTAATATAGCAATTCGTCGCCTGCTACCGAGCATACCAAACCAACTATCGACACGCCCCTTGGGCGTCCAGACCGTTGTGCGGGCGCAAACACGTTCCTCACCCGTCCGTCAAGCTGCGAGAACGTGATTCCAATCCCAGTGGCAAACCCAATTTGTATGCCAGAGTGAGCCCTACAATGCAGAATCGGAATGGACACCGAGGCCAGAAACAAAACTGTTCTATCTTTGGGTAAAGTTGCAACGAACGTGCCTACAGATACCCTGATGACGGCACAGATTGCCCAATACAGCCTGGAGTTACTTGGTATTACTCCGTACTGTACTTTGCGATTACGCAGACTTCACACAAGTACCTACATGCTATGCAAGACCACAAGGTACCCTGCAATGTCCGTTGTGACGGTCGATTCAACCATTCAAACGCCATCTTTGACAGCCCATAGTTTGGTTGCGCTCTCAGCGACCCAACCAGACTTGGACGAGAAGGGGTGGAAAACCCGCCGGGTTGATTGACTAGTAGATTGCCTGGATGACAGCCCTTGGGGCAACCGAGCCAGGGCTCCTCGTGCCGCTGTGGATGGGATTGACTTGGTGTGCCCACAGGTCCACCGCAGGGTGCATATGCGCGATCTTCCGCCGCCACGTGAGACTCGTTCGGCCGCCGCTCTCATTGGGCGTGAAGGATATCGGCCATATTACGTCGGGGCCGGAGATAGCAAACTTTGGGGGATAGTTACGCTGACCAACAGGCAAAATGGGGAATCTCGGTGGTTTATCGACGCCAGCTTCAACGTGCCACAGGATCGTCAAATATCAGCACAAGCCGCTTCATTGCTGACACATTGGCCACAAGTGGTATCTGCATACTGGTGCATCGCGCATACTTGCAACTAGCACAAGTTCGTATTTACGCATTGAAACATAAGCCCAGACGATGCAAGTCATCAAGATGGAGGAAACAAGGCAGCACAATAAGGGATGTAGCGTGATGGGTTCGTTTCAATGGCTTACAGTGCCATGGTGCGCCAGAAGAACCAGAGGCTCGCTGGAATGTTCTTAGACGCTTACGTCGCCCCCTCTGGGTGGTGCTAGTAACAACGCTCCGTACCAGAAAAACGGAAGGGGAATGCATGCGGTCTTCAAGTGATGAAACGGCGCGCCTCTCGGCCATTCGTCCACAGTACCGCATAGCGGCGCTTATGGGGTGGCAGAAGCTTAATGTCTATGGAGCTGTGTGCCACACCATGCCAACAAGAGTCAAAAACCTCGTGGCTCGGCAGTCTAGCAGGCCCTGCACGACTTACTCAGGCACCGCACTATCGTCGTTCGGCTCAGCCGGTGTCAGTGTCGTTTAAGCATCGGTCGAACCGTGGCTTTCAACACAACCCAGCCCTGCCTTACCATCAGAAGCGGACTCGCAAGGAGTGGGAAAAATCCGGAAAGAAGCATACTGAGCACCTCGACCGTCGTGATGAACAAGATGGCCGAAATGGACCAAAGGCAGAGCAAAAGCTTGTCCCGAGCACCCTCTTATTGAAAACAGGGCCTGCGTGGTTCAAGAGGAGTGTATAGCTTGAGGTTAAGCAAGGCCACATATGCCCTGCCGTCTCATTCTCCTTTTGCGTTGAGTCTTCCACCTGTTCATGGTCCGTGCGATACAGTTACTTTTTGCTCAACTCCCAAGGTCCACTCGATAGCTCATCAAGCACAGTCCCACCTAGTAGAGAGTGTAAAGTATGTTAGAAGGGTATCCTTGCGAGTTGTTGGCGTTTCTGCCGATTCATCCTACACCTCTACCGCCTATTAGATAGGTACTCCGTACTTGTAGTACCTATTACCAGTATCGTGCCTCACAGCCTGCAACAATGGCGATTCTCTATCGACACGGCTATGAGGGCAGGAGGGCATATCCGACGCCTCTCCAATTAAGAGAAAAGGACGGCTTATTATCAAACATCTGCTTTACTGGACCAGGTGCTACTCCCTGCAGGTCATTCCAACGAGCCATTGAGTTGAGGTGGTTTACGTGTCGGCGAATACGCCTAACCCACAGACTTTTTGCCCGTGCAGAGGACGCAATCACACACAAACAGCTTAAACCTGGTCTGACAAGATTTCACCGTATGGTTTTCGGATGGCTTGTACAACGGCAATGTGGCGAACATACCGATGCCCGTATGGAGATGGCATCTGCCTCTTCAACCCAGATGCAGAAGTTATTGGAAGCTCCCCACGTGGTATTCATCCACAGCCCACCACCCCTTACTGAGACAAGGATCGCACTTGGATACGATGTGCGCGGGCAAAAGCAGTCCCTCCAAACCGACTGGCTATTGATGAGCGGCAGCTGTGGCCCATACCTGCGTGGTCTCCAACAACCATCCTGAGAAATAAGTGACTTGGACATGGCTAACAAATCTGGGCAGGCAGTGGTCTAGTAGCCTGTCGAAGGCTAATGTTGGACCAGAGTTGATGATAGCCACAACTACCGGGTTGGCACGAGCTCTTTACTGCCAACAGAATACATGTATGTCGTCTTCTTCTTTTGTTCCAATTGCAAATCAAACTCGCCAATACTACCTAGTACTACATGTACTGTACACGACCTAACCCGATGTCTACACTCAATGGGCATGCATCGCAGCTGGTCACCCAATGGCTCTTGCTGTTGGCAAAGGTGAGGGGCACAAACACTAACTTGTTGAGGATGAGAAGAGTATGCATACTTGTATAATTACGTTTCATGGATTACCTGTATTACCAACCGATTTGAAAAATCGGTGAGCACCCTTCACTTTGACGAGCCTCTGTGCGCCTTGCCGTCGTCCAAAATGCCGGCAGCAGCGATTGAATTCCACGTGGGATCTTATGCAGGAGGCATCTGAAACGAGATGTGGCCGAGTACTCGTTGCGAGGAATCTGTATATGTCCTGGCAAGGCTAACGTTATCATGGAGAATAACAGAGCAGCGAGACGGCTTCCTTGTTGCAAACTTGGTTTACCTGTCAACTCCCTGGGGCAGACATTCTGTTGAATATCGATTGGCTCGATCAGAGCTAACGACTTGATGTCCACTGCGCAATGGGCTACCCTCCAACCCATAAGCTCCGCAATCTGGAACTTTTTCGCAAAAGTCGCCTCTTGAAAGACCTGCATGCAAAGTACCTCCCATAACGATCTCATGTACTCAGATCTCCGGACAAGTACGTAGCAGTACTTGACGAATGCGAGATTTATGGAGCATATTGGTGCTCTTGTTGCATGAATTTCTCGGCCAGATTGGGAAACTAGAAGATCGATGGTTGGCATGCGGGAGCGCTGCACTCTGACCGCAAAAGCAACCCCGATGCTCCTGCGCACTAACAAAGGGGTGGCCCGTCCATCCATGCGCTGTTATATGGCTGCTTGTACATAGCATGCCTCTCTCTCTACCTTGCCTCTCGACTCTACAAGTGCCCAGTATGGGTAACACTCGTATTAGCTCTGAGCTGCGGGTGCCATTCTCTGATCGTGCCTAACCCTCGGCCATTTGCCGAGCACGGAAGCCCACTGGCCAAAGTGGCTCCCAGCAGATCCAAGACCTTGCCATTGTGTTCATCCCATGTTTTGCCTCGTGCCCGCTTGTCTGTGTTTCGACGATAGGAAAACGCAATTGTGGAGAGCTGTGTTTTTATACCGCTGCTAGCACTGCTACTATGGAGCCTGATATCTTGATGCACAGGGTTATGAGGGCAGGGGAGCTCTAAACCACCTCAACCAAACGCACTTCAAACGTCGCCGCGAGTTTTGCCACAGAGTTCACGCTTGGCAATAAGGCTAAAGAGGATGTAGAGACCGAATCGAAGTTTCAAAACGTCGTCAGCATCGGCTTAGCTTGCATCCTACAAGTAGATGCTAATGCAGATGCAAGTAAGAGTCGTCAACTGCTCCCGCACCATCCTCATGCCACTATCCGGGCAGAACGGGACGCAACAGGCCCTGTAGCTTATCAACATCACATCCTGCAGCGCCACGTTGTCTGGCTCAATTTTTCTCCTTCTTCCAGGGAGTCCAAGGTGACATTGCATCGTTGCCTCGTGCTGCAAAGTCCAGAGCGGTTTCGCTGCTACTATACATGTGGTCCCGAAACTTGGCAATGATACTGAGTATAGCAAGATATACAGGGACCCATGCGTGCATCTCTCGATACTATGTAACGCTATACTTCCGACCAAGGCAGCCCTAAATAACTCCGCGGATATTTAGCAGCCATACAACATACAGGCATAGCGACAAACCAGCTACTTGTCCAGATATCACGGCATGGTACTGGTAATTACAAAACATGAGCCGCTTGACAAAAGAGCCAGCGCTACCTGGTTTGCGGCTGAATCAACACGCTCAGCTCTGTTCTCATTGGCCGCGGTAAGCTTTCGTGCAACACGCCGTATGCATGAGCACAGCTCGAGACATTTGAGGGCGGGCCATGTTGGGTGCCAATTCTCTGGTATTCCGCGATAGGAATCAGCAGCATGGTCGGAACTGGTTGGGTGTCTCAAGGGAGTGCATGATCGCACGTTTAGCCGATACCCACCGTCTGTAATGCATTTGACTTCTCAAACGGCAGGCAACGTCTTACATGTGGCATTCCCACGCAAAAACACATGGAACAACGGTGTGGCAAGAGACTGCCTAGGTCTGCCTTGTATACTTGTCATGAAATAAAGGGCTTTCCAGCAACGAGCTTGCTGACATATTGATTTAGTGGTGGTTTGTTCAAAAAACCGCTACAATGAACAAGCATGATAGTTCTCCAAATGAAGCCCGTTGGCCAAGGGAGGAGGACCCACGATGCGGATCCTTTTTTCAACTCTGCACCAAGCGCCTCGATGTATAAGGCAGAGAAAACTTAAACCAGCCACGTTGGCTCATGCCCCAGGCCTAGGCCACCGTCAGATGAACGATCGACCGGCTCCGATAAATCTAAAGAGCTAGTTTGAAGGGTTCGTGCCACTTGGATGAGCCAAGAGCTTGGGACACTTGCTGGCAAGTGTTTGCTATCCCCAAAAGCAGGGACGTCATTTCCACCCCTCTCAGCTGCGTTGTGCGTTACACGCAGAACAAGGGTTGCTTTTTTTTTTTCCCCTCCCCCTTTGCCACCCAGCCAGCCACTTGCTCTAGCGAGTGCTCCCTGTGGTTGACGGTGTCCTATCATCATCGCAAGTGCCCCTGCCATGCAGGCACAGACTATGGAACCGAAATTTGGACAATATTGCACGTTGGTGCGACGTGGCGTGGCGCACACACACATACCTCGGAGAGTGTGACGATATCAAACATAAACAGCTCCCCGGTCCGAGGAAAAGGAAAGAGCCGGAGATCCTGGTACGCCATGGCCCACAAGCCTCGAGGCGCCCTTTGCTTCTCTCGGTGGCGCCGCCTCACCGCGCCTCATGGAACACAAGAATATTCGGATTTGTTAGTACGTGGATGGAAATGAGCGATCTGCGTGCTGTAATAAGGCGTTTTGCTTTGTGGAATAGTTGGCAGTCCAAGGAGATGGCATCTTTCATCTGGCGCCTGAAATGAACAAAGTGAATCTCCTGCTGTACAAGCACACGGCTCAAAGTAGGTATTTGTCATTATGAAAGATGTTTGATTATCGTACGCAAGTACACTTGTTACCACATATTCTTTGCCCCCAGAGAGAGGGAATGTCCCAATTCATGCCATACATTTTTCGTCGTTTTAGGGGGGTCCAGTTAACGGCAGCCTCTTTTGCATGTCTTAACTGGCAAAGGATGTGAACAATCCGAGGAGACCCTGCATAGAGCCCAGGGGGAGCAAGAACGCTTGATGCAATTACTCCTGCTAATAGCGGTACCAGCCGTGAAGTCTCAGAAGTAATTCCATCTAGAACAGATCCCGTGCTGTTGGCCCGCGTATGGGTCTTTGGTGTTGGCTGTCAGATCGCCCTCTTCGATCCAGATTGCTGGTGGCGGAAGTTTAAAGGAGCAATCGAAGTTTCTTAAATTACTACTACTACGCCGTAAATGGGAACGCCGCCAACCTTGATTCTTGGCTCTCCATGTGACCCCCATCGCTAAAACAACCAGTAGGTTCCCGTCTTCCCGTGTAAAAAAGGTCTCGTGGGAGTGTTGGCAAATGTCTCTCTACATTTGATCACTTGATATGGAACCTTGACGGCCTACAAAGTGAGACTTGTGGCTGAGACAGTGCGGGATCAGTCATGATCGCAGGTCCTGTTCATATGACGGATCTAACAAATGTCTCTTCCCCTAATCAAGTTTTATTGTGGCTGCAGTAACACATTATGTGTGTCATGCGGTGGAGAGAAGCAGCCGCCGGCTCGTCTGTCTCTATATAGCATACTTTATCTTGGCTTTTTTCTCCTGAAAGTGAGAGGCATCTGTAGATGAAGCATTGGCCATAAGAATGGAAGAATATGCAAATGTAGAATCTTGATGACCGTGGAGGCTATAAAGAACAATAAACGTAACTGAAGCTTTTCTCAGCCAATCCCAATATCTATCTCATCTTAAATTACCGTGCGCGATATATCTCGCCTTGTAAATCCACTGGCTCCTTCTCGCCTTTGACCAGAAAGTTAAGTTTATTTGCGAAAAAGTTCTCTCCACCATGCCTACACATATACGGTTGTTCCATCCGGATTAAAGAAAGCACTCTTTGCATCTGAACGCAGAAGCTCTTCAATCTAACCTTTTTTATGTTTTTTTCCCCTAAACGGTGATTAACGGGAGAAAAAAAAAACCTTTCATGTAGGTATCGAGTACTTTCTGGCCAGAGATGAACGCCCCAGACGGCATATCCAAAGCGTAAATGTCTACATCTGTTGGGATGGGGGGCGTACGCTGGCCAGGAACAAGGGTTAGATCATACGGCGCACTGCATTCGTTTTCAAGTGTGCCTGCCGCTCCATTCAGAATAAGTTTGATGGCATGGGTAAACGCGATTAGAACACTGGCTCGTATTGCAGAAGATGGCCGTTTGATGAGCGTCTTTGGTGGAGATGTCCGTTGGCAGAATCTGGAAGGTCAATAGAATGGTTCGTCCCGGCCGCCCACAGCATCTGGATTTCCTTCTTTTATACTAGAGCGTGTATATTTGGTAAATGTGAGATGCGTCGAATTGGAGTTGGGGGCTCAGCAGGCGAGAGTCACCAGGTTCATGTTGTATACTACCTACAATGCCATCTTCTTAGTCCTAATCAGAAGTAGCAATTGCGAGGAGGTTGTCTATGAGCAGTGTCAAGAAATTAGTGTGTGTGTGTTAGTTTTAGTGAACCGTTGCTACAAATCTCGCCGTGCGACTGTTTTTGTCACTCTGTATTATCAGTTTTCAGGAGCCACAATCTCGTTACTTGGTCTTTCAAAATCACGTTTAGCATTTCAACTCCACAAGGTCTTCCGTTAGAAGCGAGGACTTTTGAACTCAAGCTCTGATGTGTCTGCTATTTAAGATATGGGTAAATATTCCTCCAAAAGCGAGCATCTCGATCTGTTCTTGTCTCCTCTATACCGGCGCTTGCTCGATCCAGTTGATGGAAGGGCAATAAGTCGGTTGGAAGCGAATGTCAATTGCGGTACGTGTGTGTCTTGATTAACGACATATTTGGACGGGAAATAATGATTTACTACGCTTAGTAGAGCAGAAATCGCAATGTTGAATTATAAAAAGGGCTCGCGTTGCGACGATAGAAGCTGAGTGTGTCCATATAGCCTTTCTTTCGATTCAAACTTGACATGTTTACTTGACGCTATCACACACCCTTCAATGTCATCTGGATTGACTTTGCTTGTTATTTGTGCAATGGCCTCTACGGTACTCGGAATCGCCTGCCATCTCGGCCGAGTCTATTGTGGACATGTCTTTCAGGATATGTTTAAGTAGATACACTTTCTGCATTTTTATGTTACGGTATTTACAAAGTACAGATATGTTCGTTCTATTGGATTAATATCAGAAATTGGCTAGTAGGCCTTGCTTATTAGCAGTAATTTACGACGAAATTAGCGATTAAATTTGGTAGCCAAAGTACAGCTTGTATGATATCATTATCTTAATGCGGGTCCTCCATGAGGTTTTCCCTGTAAATGCGGAGATACTTTTATATGCCCTACGTTTTCATATACATGATGATATGCATAAACAGTTTTGTGGGTAGGTAAATATACAAAGAAACGACAACGTGGCCTTTCCACACTCTTGACACGCAGGCCAAAGCAAAGACGTCACAAGTAGGCAATAATCATGACATACGGTCCGCAGTGGCCTCCTGGTACCTGAAAATCAAATAAACTGTGCATGCTAGAGTCCGTTCTTGCTTCATCCTGACGTCCTCACCCTCATGCTTCGAAAAAATAGAACCACATGACCAAGTCGCCGTCTTCAGTTTTGGATCGCCAGCCACAACGCTCCAGATACAAGGACAGCAATTTCAACAACCAACTTTCAGAATAACGTTTAATGTTTAATCAAATTCAAAACTTTAATTAGTACCTTGACGGCTACAGCTGTGCCATGTAACTAGCCACTACACGCCCTTATAAGAGGTATATTTGAACCGGAAGCGACATGAGACAGTGGATATTGAAGCAACGAGCTGAACACTCGTGCCACCGCCGTATCAAACAACTTGGAGGGAAAAAGTAAGCTTGGAGGGGCCAAAGGGGCGTGTGTGTATTTGCCTCGCCAGATGGCGGATGCTACCCCCCAAAGTCCCGAGAACTGGGGACTGAACTGACAAGGCTTGCCGATCCTGCGGAAGGTGTAAAGGCTATTCTGTACGACAATGGGGACGAAATTGCATAATGAAAAAGACGCAAGCGGAAGAGAGAGCCCTGAACTGAGACGCCCTTTCTTTTATTTTCCACGGTGAGGCTTGTCTAGTGAGGTTGTACAAACCCCCAAAGGCTAATAAGATTTGTATAATGATCTACACTAGCTACATTTTTAATCAGCCTCTCGTATTTGCTGTCTTTGTGGAGCTGAATAAATCGACTTTACTGCATCCGAGAAGAATGCGGCTAGCTGAAAATGCCCAAATCGTTGGGACATCGTGACACTTGGTAGATATGTCTTTTCAGATCACCTAGGTACAGAGACACGATACTAATTTCATATTTAATTTATGGGGCAAATACGAAGAGCAACAAGTCACTAAATGTACCTTTTAAGAGAAATGGAGTAGGGAAAAAACAAAGAAAAAGAGAACAAAGACAGATGAACGCGTCACACATTACTAGGAGAACCAGGACAAATCCTTGGAGTGAGACTGAGATGTGGTCATAGGACATGTTTGCGATAGGAAGAATGAAAAGGACAGATATAGCACTTGTAAGCGAGATTGAGCACCAAGTCGAAGCGAGCTTCAGCAGCACGTAGTAGGCCCTAAGACGGCAGAACTATGTACTTTGGGGTTGAAATACATCACCAATTACAGAAATGTAGATGTCAACTCATACATAATGATATACAACAGAAGAAAACATAGTCACCACGTTGGGATCCAGCATGAAATACAAAGCTTTTACACAATGTAGAAGACAACATCAATTGAATCTACCATATATGACTCGTAATATATTCATCTAATCCAAGCATCAATTGTATTTCCTTCTGTTTTTTGCATATATATTCTTGATAAATCCAAGCCCAATACCCACGCTGCATCCCAGCAAATTATTATACTCCCAAGGGGCAAAGACAAAAAAATGTTTCTCATAAGACCTCCCCCCTTTGTTTCCTTCTTCTTCTTTCTTTCCAACGAGGAAAAAATAAATAAATGTTCATCGTAGATCCAATTTCATGAGATGGACCAAAAACGTAACTCGAGTGCAATGAGGCCGTTTCGACTCATTGATGCGCTAAAATATCTTAATGCTCAACGGACTGCTCAACAAAGAGTCTCTAAAAGTCAAACTCGGGTCGGAAAATGTCAGGGTCAACGCCAGGAATCGTCTTGTCTGCAAGGTCCTTCCTGCCCATCTGCGTAAACACCCTCCTCAGGGTATCGTACAAAGTGCTGCTGCGGTTCTGAGCAGACATTCTGTCGAGAGCCTGGTCGATTTGGCCAGAGGCACCGTCACCCAGGATCTCGTATGCCTTGCTGCGGCCAGACTTCTCAATCGTCTTGTGCATGTCAAGAGCGGCAAGGAAGTGAGATGCTGCTTCCTGGTGGCAGTTGATGTTAATACAGCTCACACCCAAGTTGTAACGAGCGCGGACAAAGTTGGGCGCCAGAGACAGAGCTTGTTCATAAGCAGCAATGGCCTCTTCTGACTTTCCACTGTTGGCGAGGGTAGCACCAAGCCTGTTCCAAAGCAAGTGAAGTTGCTCTTGTTGGTTTGTGGTGCCCAACTCCGAAGAGTGAAGGGCTGATTGGAAGCAGTCCACTGCCTTTTCGTATTCTTCAGCTCCGTAAAACAGTACACCAAGTCCGACTTGGACATCGGGATCCATGTGCTCGCCATCAGGGCTAAGCTGGGCGGCCTTGATAAAGTGGCTGGTCACTTTATCATGCAGCTGCTGTCGATCGGTGAATCCCATATCAGCGGCAGGGTGGAGATCTACAGGACTGAGAACGTTGGGATATTTAACAGACAGCCACCTCTCGAGTGTGCGGTATGCTGTGCTGTCGTAGCCCTCGTTGGTATATGAAACAGCCAGACCCATCATGGCATCGAGGTTGTTGGGATCGAGCTTCAAGGCTTGCTCCAAGGCACGAATAGCCGCCGTCTCCTTTTCGTTCTGGGCCTGAGCAGAGCCCAAGTATACCCAAGCCTCGACATGGTCTGGGTTTTGCTGAACAGCAGCCTCAAACGCCAGGGCTGCCAGGGACAGGTTACCTCCCTCCTTCATGACACGAACACCTTCGGCAAAGGCATTCTTCTGCTCGCGGAAGATGTTCTCTTGCTCAAACATGTATTTCTCGACAATCGGGTCGGCGAATCGTCCCCAATCATTCGGGCCATTGAAGTCAGGCATGAGATCCTGGCCCCATTCGGTATCAAATTGGTCAAAGTACTGTTGGTCGTTGACCATCGATCTAGCATCAGCAGTTTCAGCCTGAATTCCTTTCCAAATAGATTCGAAGTCACCAAACTCATTAGTTTCCGATTGGAGATGGTTGTCCATCTGCTCCAACTCTCCCTCGGCAGCCTTTGCCTGCTTCTCGGCTTCCTTGGCCTCTTCCTTGTCTTGGAGTTCGAGCTGGGCAAAGTGCTCTTCCCACTTGCTGTCATCCAGTTCAACCATCTTACCCTTGCCTTTCAGGTCCTGTTGTTGCTGCTGCATAGGTTGCTGTTGCTGGTACATCGGCTGCATCATGGGCTGGCCATATCCCATACCCATGTTCATGCCCATGCCCATGCCCATCATCGGTCGCTGAGCCATCGTGGGTTGAGCCATCGCGGAAGACAAGTCACCAATCATCTGAGGCGCCATTGCGGCGGCGGCAGCCGGGTTTGACTGTTGAAAGCGAGCAAATTCTTCGGGGCTGAACAGAGGCCTGAGTGGTGCGAATTGATCCATGCTGGGCTGCTGGGCGTTGAAGTCTTGGGCCCATGATGGCGACACTGACTGCGCTCGCGGCGGCGCAGGGGCAAGCTGGCCAGCAGGCCCGCCTGGTAAAGTGGGAAACTCTTGTTGAAGGCCAGGGCCAGCATTGAGGAAACCGTTCATCATCTACAAAACCATATACATATCGCGTATTAGTAATGCGCGTCCTCGAGGCGGAATAAACAAACACGCATATATCGATCAAAAACAACGTACCTCATCCTGGGGAGCGTTGGCAGCCGAGCTACGGAAGCCGCCCAGTTGACCGCCTGGCCCTCTGCCAACGAGGCGGTCTCGCTGGAGTGTTTTATCATCTTGAACGTGCTTCTGGAACTGGCTTAAGGGGTTGCCAGCCGTGGAGCACTCTGCGCCTCCCATAAACGACATCTTGGCTGTATGGTTTGTAATGAAATGCGCACGGGGTATATCGATCGCGTCTGTTGCTGCTCTAGTAACGAGAAAGAAAGAAAAAGGACACAAGGTATAGAAGAAGCTGAACAGAGAGGCAGCCAGAAAGATGAAAACAAGTCGAAGATGGACTCAGCCGCGGCTGGGTTGCTCGAGCGTTGGCTAGCGGATACGAAACGGCACGCGCTTAGACGGGAAGAAGCAAGGGCTAGGACGGTAGAGCGGCTCCGGCTTAGGCAATAAGATGCAAAGAGGGCGACTTCCAGGCACGTCACCTGCAGGCCAAAGGACGGGTTTGTTTTGATGCTGTGTGGGGAAATCGGCCTACCGAGGCTGTCGCCGGTCCGTCCGGGTTGGTAAGCTTTAGAATACTAGATGTCGTCGCTCATCAGGGGCTACACGTGACTGTGGGGTCGGAAATAGAAGCGCTGTGGCTTTACTCCGCGCTTGGCCTGTGGCGGTGCCTTGTAGCTGCTCGTTGCCGTTGATGCTATCGATAAGACTTTTTTTTTTTTTCTGAGTTTTTGGCTGACCCGTCAAGAAGGCATCACGGCGATTGGCATAACTGCATGAAACAGTGATTAACAAAATCCCATTGCCAATTATCACCATGCTTCGCCAAGTGTAAGTCTCCAACGTCCCCCCCAGTGCTTCATTAGGAAAATTTCCAGGCCTCGAGTTAAAACCCAACGCAAAACTTGCTTCCAGAAAACCTCGTAACGCTCGCTCCAAGAGAGCCCTCGAGAAGCGCGAGCCCAAAGCCATCGAGAACCCCAAAACATGCCTCTTCCTCCGCGGCAACAACTGCTCCCAGGTTGTCCAAGATGCCATGAACGACTTCTTCTCCATGCGCCAGCCCCTCTCCAAGAAATTCACCAAGAAGAACCCCATCCACCCCTTTGAGGACGCCGCATCCATCGAGTTCTTCTCGGAGAAGAACGACGCCAGCCTTTTCGTCTTTGGCAGCACACAAAAGAAGCGCCCCCATGCGCTGACATTTATCCGCACGTTTGGCCACAAGGTGCTGGACATGTTGGAGCTGTACCTCGACCAGGAGAGCTACCGCTCCATTACGCAGTTCAAGACCAAGAAGTTTGCCATTGGCATGCGACCCATGGTGCTCTTCGCGGGCAGCGCCTTTGAGAGCCCCGTGCCGAACGAATACACGCTCGCAAAGAGCTTCTTCATGGACTTCTTCCGGGGAGATACCGCGGACAAGATCGACGTCGAGGGCCTGCAGTACATCGTCTCCATCGCCGCCGAGGACACCGCCGGCGAAGGCGACGCCAAGCCCGCCATCCACCTGCGGGTGTACCTCATCAGCACCAAGCGCAGCGGCCAGAAGCTGCCCCGCGTAGAAGTTGAAGAGATTGGTCCCCGCATGGACCTGCGGGTCGGACGCATGAGGGAGGCAGACGAGGCGATGCTCAAGGAGGCGATGAGGAAGGCCCGCGGCACGGAGGAGAAGACGAAGAAGAACGTCTCCATGGACTCAATGGGTGACAAGCTTGGTCGTGTCCACTTGGGCAAGCAGGACCTGAGCCAGATGCAGACAAGAAAGATGAAGGGATTGAAGAGATCTCGCGACGATGCCGCTGAAGCGGACGACATTGTCGAAGTTGACGATTCAAAGCGAGCAAAGAAATAAAGGAGCAAAAGTAACAAGAATCTAATAGAATGGAGGGAAGGAGGAGGGGAAAAAGATGTCTGGCGTGCTTAAATTCTGGGAATTGGAGTTTGGCGTCTTGGGCGGCTTTATAGTCGGCTTCTATCGATCACTGCTATATAGTGTCCTGAGATTTTGTTTTCTACTATCAAGACATCATAATGAGATGAATTGATGGATCTAGATTCATAAGCATTCACATATTTCAGTTCACATCCGTTGTCTCGCACGATCAAGTAACGTTTTAACCATTGTATTCGCATTCACGGCACAACTCTAGCAGCACAACTCCTAGATGCAATTGTACCATACCCAATATCATCTTGACTCCTTGTGAACCCCGTAGAATTATGTGTCATGTCGTCCTCCATATCAGTATGAAACAAAGTGACTCCGAAGTGCTAGAATCCACGAGCCCTGCTATCATCAGATCGTCTTTGACCATAGACCCCGTTCCAAACGCCCAGTTACGAATCGCTCGTGAAAGAAATTAGAAAATAAAACATGCAAGAGTGATAACTGCATTGCAGCTTCGATAAAAAGGGGGGAATAAAAATAAGAGACAACCCATCTCCCAATAAGAAGGTAAGAAGGGGCAGAAAAAAAAGGAATAAAAAAAAAACTCCCACGCTCGTACATCTTTCCGTGGTTATCTATACATCAGTGTCTCCTCTTCTGAACAAGGCCGAATTATCCGAATGATGTTGAGCAGCTGCAACATCAACAGCAAATAATACACTTCTGAGAGGCTGTGCCAGGCGTTGGCGCATGTCCCAAGAATGGTCACTCAAGATTTCTAGTCGAGTGGCGGTGGAACCAAGCCATCCAAGTCTCCCACCACGGGGATGGACTCTATTGACTGCGGCCCTTGGGTACTGTCCATCATCTTGGCCATAAGATCGATATGGTTCAATATCGTCTCTGCGGATAGCACGCCTCCGTCTGCGGGAGGGTTCTCCTTCCGCTCCACACCCCATATATCGGCCGGGATAGCATCAGCTTCTCCGTCCCATAGGGCGATCCGGATCGGCCATTCAAGATGCCTCCACCATTTCGAGCCAGTCTCGAATAGACTCACAAGGCCCATAACCTCTCGACGAGCCACATCGTCTAGCCACCATACGTTATCCATACGCTTGAGCAATGCAAAGAAGCAGGCGAGAATGGCGAGCGCACGAGGTCTCTTAGCCTCAACAAGCTCAACATAACGACGTGATACAGTTGAGGGAAGTGCCAATGCAGAAGGAGCGTACTGATTCTTATGGGCCCAATTTAAAACACAGACAGCATGGAAGTAGCCCTGGTTGGTTGCGGCTCTGTTACTCTCATCTTCCTGCTCCAGCTCTTCGTCTAGATCATCGAGAAGGTGGCCAAAAAAGGATTCTGGCCCGAGCGGATTCAGATCCAACATGGAGCCAGGCTGAGAGTCGATAACCACCTTCAGTGTGGCGCTGTTTCGGATCCATTGCCAAGATGTGGCGACGATGGTTTTGACGCCTTGGAAAGCATGAAACCAAGAAAGAGGCAATGCATATCGGCGGTGCGATTCGCTTGGATCCGTCAGATCGCTATCCTCCTTGATGAACAGACGAGAGGCTGTGGCCTGGAACGCAATAAGGCATGAAGTGAGGAACAAGGCGTCGGCATTTTCTGCGGTTATACCCTTGTTGAGTGAGCGGCAATATTCCGCCAAGGTAGAGGCAGAGTAGGCATGGGATGCCTCAATCATGACCCTGTCTTCGGGATTCTTGAAGCGCAAGTGTAATGCAGCCACAGAGAGAACCGCGTCGATCAAATACGTTCTCCCCTCCAGAGCGAAGCGTGGGACGTCCTTTTGCCAAATGTCCGTACTAGCAGGAGAGTTCATAACCAGAGTTTTGGACGTGCTGCTAATGTACTGGTGCCATAGCTGAAATTCCAGAAGTCTGTCTCCTTGTCTCGTCATGGATGTGATGATGGGGACGGAGGGTAGCGTGAGTGAGGGCGTTGAGGACGTGGAAGGGGGCGAGAGCCGTGAAGGAGATATTCGATGGTCGTCGTACGCAGGGATCCCTGCTGTGGATGGCGCCGTCGTCGATGTCATCGTTATCGAGCCTGATGATGTCGGCGCGGATACTGGGGCTTGAGGGCTCCTGGTGACCGGGGTGGGAAGTGTATGCAGTTCGTCGAGCACTTGGCGGCTCTCGAAGTCGCACATGACACCATGTTTGGAGCAATTTCCGCAACGCGGATGGACTTCATCGCACTATACAACAAGACGATGGATCGCATCAGCTTCATGTATCTCAGGGCATACAAGATGTTGGCTAGGAGTTCCCGGACGAAAAGACATGGGTGCTTTGTCCATTTCCTTTCCGCTTCAAGTTTTTTTATAAATCTTTTTTTTTCTCACCTTGATCTTGCGATTTTTGCACCGCCGGCACCCCGCGCGCGACTTTTTGTGCGACCGTCTAGGAGGCATAAGGAGAGTCCCGGATTCGCTGGTGAGATTGCAGAGTGCGTGCAGCGACGATTCTAGATGCGCCACGCACTGGTGGCATCGCCACGCGGGCCGTGGGAAAGGCGCCTTTTGGTGATGCTGCAGGCGCTTTGCAGGGGCAAGTCGCGAAATCCGACGGTCGGCTCCGAGTCTGTCGAACGATGCAACTGCGCAGCGTCCAGCGATGTTGAACGGCTAGAGCTGGAGTGCCGTGGCCAGGAATTGACGGCGGACAGGCAAAACTTCTAGTATGGGTTCGATACTAACAAAGAGCCGTCTGGAGGGGCGATCAAAGGCCGGCTGGATTGGCGATTTGATGTTTACGAGTACGAGCGGTGCCTTGATGAAGCCTCTTTTTGGTTAATAAGCCAGCTTGCAGAGGCGCAGCCACGCCCCAAAAGAGCTCGGATGCTCGTTTCTCCGAAGGCGCTGGGCCAACACGCCCGCGTCATCCGTCCAAGCCTCAGCTGGCTCAGAGATCATTGCGTCTGAGGACGGCATCAGATGGATGACGCATCGATGGAAAGCTTTACAGTTGTTCCCGGCAACGATGATGGTGAGCGATTAGCGAGATTGCCTTTTGAGTTTGTGCAGCTTTATCGTTCGGAATAGCAGTGCCAGGCGAAGGGTCCGTTGGCGAACCCCGTATAAGGAGTCAAGAGCAGATGGAGTAGTACGGAGTATCCCGGTCAAATTGATGTGACCCAGATACTCTCACATGAGAAAGTCAAAACGTCTTATTGATTTATATCCGGGGTATACTATTTGCGTCAATGTAATGCCTTTGGAACATCAAAGGCCATACTTGGACGGCTGTCTAACAGATCAGTTTGCATTCGCATCCTTCTTAGTAGTCGCTACGATAGGCCTGCGAAAGCCTCTTGCAAGGATCGGCCGCTAGAGCACCACTCTGCGTATTGCATAATAAGTTGGTGCTCATTGTAAGATCATCTATCTTATCCTTAACGTGACGACATCAGAAGTATCTAAAGACTGCGCGTTCCGCAGTCCTCATCATCAGAAATCATCCGCGTTAATAAATCAAAATCGTCCACCTCGCCATCCAGCGCGACAGATGACCCTGGTCTCTGGTAGAACGGAAACTCGAATTCAGGTGGATAGAAACCTGCATATTCCCAATCAACGATGGCCTTGATCTTGAGCGTGCCTAGATCAACAATGACATTGTTCATGGAGAGATTATTGTGACAAAACACAAGATCTTGCTGCTTCCGCCGACGCATTCTCCATGGTCGCCCCCAGGTGTCAGGTAAGTTTCTTGAACGTGAGTGCATGGCGTTGTAGCTCTTCAGCAACTACGACTTGGCTCTTAGCATTAACATCATTTATTCCAACTCCATCCATATATCCAGTAACCAGGTATACTGCGCCGTCGTCCTTGAAGCAACCAAGTAATTTTGGGAGCGGGATACCAGTGTTAGCAAGAAATAAAAGACATGCACCCTCATTAAGGACACGCTCCGTATTGAATAAAGGAACATGATGTAACCATTTTGCTTTTGCCATTCGCAAAGCCGAAGGCTTCGCTTAACAAAGGTGCTGCCGACCCGGAAGTTCTTTCTCTCGGGTGAGATACCAATTCTACAATGCTTTTCCCGTTTTTCATCCATCTCGCTGTTGGTCGGTGGGGCCATCTTGACGCAAAAGTGCAAGATGATTTACCTTATCTTTGAACGTGACAAGTCTCTCTTCGTAAGCTTCATGTACATGTATGCGGGTAGCATGCTAGCAAAGCAGTAGTATCAGAAACTCCAATGTGAGCTTCTAGTTTGGGCCATCTTACTGTGTCTATCTGCCTATTTATGGAATAGGTGCGGCACCAGATGCAGGATCAAGCCAACCGAACATTTGTGCGGAGCTGCACCGACATCCGGTCCAACAAGATGGGCAGTTCAGGTTGCCAGCTCAGAGATAATGACTTGCAGGATCACAACTCACGGCCACAGGCAAATGAGCATCTTGTCAAATGACGCACAAGCATGTGCTATCAGCCAGCATTTACAACTTTGGCAGCGTATTAGGTAACAAGATTAGAGCAAAAGCGCGGTACCCAAGCATGGCAACATAAAGGTAGAAGTACATTAGAATCATTGCCTCTTCTCCTTGACAGATCGCCACTCCATGGACAGACTCCCTATCATGGTGACGCAGGTCAGTCCAATGACGAGATACCAAGTCTGCACGAGGCTCTTGTCAATGCTGTCCAATGTATCCTTCCACAGCGCTGGAGATGTCACCTTTTTCAAGTCTGTCAAGCCCAGCTTTTCAATCTCTCCAGGACTCAATGCAATACCCAGCCCTTTCAGATTCGTAGACAGCTGATTAGTGAAGATTGTCTGTGCAACGGCTACGAAGAGGGCTGGCCCAAAGTTTTGTGCAAAAAGGATCACGGACAAGCCCAGTGGCACATCAGACGCGGGTAAGACAGTCTGCACGGCACTTTGGGGAGCCTGGAAACCAATGCCGCCTGCGAACCCAGTGAGAGCCGAGTAGACGATGAGCTGAGCAAAGCTGGTGCTAACCTGCCAAGTTGTCATGAGTCCCGCCGCCAACGGCATGAGCGTAGACGCAAGTACCATAGAAGGCACGTAATATCCCCATATCGTGGTCCCTGCGCCGTTCAAGATCATGGCAATCATGAAGCCAGCCAGGATAGGCGCCATCATATAACCGCTCTTGGCAGGCGGGTATTCGCGAACGGCCTGGTAGTATGTAGGCAGATAGAACTCTAGCACATTCAACGCCCCATTCGTACACAAACTGAAAATCAACCCGGCCATGATGCTTCGCTGTTTCATGATGCGAAGAGGCAGCAGAGCATCGTCGCCTTTCCGATACTGCATATAACCAAAGGCGGTAAAGAGCAGACCAAAGAGAGCAAATAAGACTATGACCCTAGCATCACTCCAAGGGTACCTCAGACCAGCCCAAGATAATGCAATAAAGAGACAAGTCAGAGCAGGTACAAAGACCACGGTGCTCAAGAGATCCAGTTGGCCAAGTTTGGTCCGCCATGATGCCGCCGAGTCGCCGCCGTGAGCCTTTAGATCCGGAAAAAATAACAGCGTGACGACGAGTGCAAGGCCACCAATTGGCAAATTGACATAGAAACACCAGCGCCATGAAAGGGTTTGTACCAAGACACCACCAAGCAGAGGCGCGGAAATGACGGCCACGCTCTCAATACCTGCCAGAGTAGCGTTGAACACAGGACGCCATCGCAAAGGCATGATATGGACGGCAGCCGTGAAAGCTCCAGCGAATATGCCAGCCGCGCCGAGCCCCGTCACAGCTCGACCAACAATGAACATGGAGGAGCTCCTTGCTGTAGAGCTGAGCACAGAGCCAACAAGAAAGGTGGCAATGGCAGTCAGCAGCACCACTTTGATGGGAAAGATGTTATACAGCTTGCCGAACAGAAACTGAAAAGAGCAGACGCAGAGCTTGTACGCAGACAAGTACCAGCCAACGTCAGCGACGGTGTGAAAGTAGTCGGTGATGTTCGGGACTGCCGTGGCGACGATATTGCCATCCAGGCCGCCGAGAATGAGCAAAATGACGAGGCTCAGCACCGTAAACCAGAACTTTGCGCCTACAGGGTATTCCTCTTGCTCGGGGGCTGTAGTTTCTGCCGTCAATACAGCATTGGCAGTGTGTTCTGCGGTCTCGGAGCCTGTGTGACTCTGGCTGGACCTTGCTCGCGATGAGACTGATTCCAGTCTGATTGAAGGCGCGGCAACGGCATTGCCATATTCAAGTCTGGGGAGTGCATCAAGAGGCACTGTAACTGTTTCTGTTGTTGCTGCCATTGTGTATCATTGGTACCTGATAAACGATGATAGGTAGCATTGGCAGTCAGTTGGAAGGTAAGAAGGCATTCTCAACAAGATGAATATGGTATTTAGCTCTCAGAGCGAGGTGACGTATGGCATTTTTTTTGCGGGGTACCTTACCCGACGTCTCCTTGCTTTAAATAGAACATGAATTGGTTAATGAAGAGTAAAATAAAAGACATAAAAAGCTTTAGATGGGTATCAAAGAAAATTGCCATCATTATGTGCACCCGGTCTTATGATACCCTGCTGCATCTCTTACACAAAACCTACCAACCAACAAAAAGTCCATGTACACTAACGCCATCAAAAAGGCGTTGTCTCACACAATGCATGTTAGTAAGAAACCGCCACAAAAGAGGCCACGTGAATACCTCCTACAGCTAACGAAAGTGCTTGTAACACTACTGTAGAACCATCGACGGGGATCCCAGTCCCGGTGGACATCCGCATGGCATGGTTGTTTGACAAGCTGTTTTTCTTCTCTTTGGTCGAGAAATGATTTATAAGAGATTCCACTACGTGTGTAGTCTGAGCCGGTGCTGGCCGGTGCTGGAATCCATCTGCTCCGACTAATGCTCTCCATAGTCCATGTAGCTAATGTAGCTTGGTCCGAGATTGTCCTTTTAATGCGACCCAAGGCCATTGCCGAAAGAGGAAGATGGATAAGCATTGCTCGGCCTCGTTCACCACCGAAGGAGTTTTCCATCGTCCCTCCAAAACACCAGAATATCCGCATCATAAAGTCCGTAATGCCTCGTAGATGGCTTTTCTGCCATGCGCTGCGAAACCGCCGTGTGGGAAAAACGCCGTGTCGCATGGCACTAGGAGTGGGTTCATCGGATAGCGGATAGTTATCCAGCACTGCGTAGATCGCCCGTTGAAGCTATGGACGGGCTCTGGCCCCGAGGCCATCGATGATCTACAGTAATTGATAACTGCTAGGAAGGGGCGGTGAGATTCAGCTGGTGACAGATCGAGAACGCAAAACAGCAGCGTATCCGATGGCCCAAGTATCGCCAGGTCGCAGTACTCCAGCCCTCCGCACGGCATCGCTTCCCACCTGCCGCGATAAGACGCACTGCTACCCCCCAAAAGCACAAAAGCAACAGGTAGAATTACCCGCCGATACTCGTCGTAATGGAGGTGCGGCTGTCGGTCGGGCTTTTGGGGTGATGCGCCTCTGCATGCCGCCATGACACAGAAGTATCTCGAAGGACCGCGCCAACATTAGCAATACGGCAGAGCAGGTGGCTTACATACTGCAGGGCAGCGCGGTCGTATTACAAAGAAAGGGCTTCTGTTTGGACGCAAATGATGTGATTTGCAATTGCGTTGCGTGCCACGAAACAGTTTCAGGCAGTCCTTTTGTAGCCGCCTTTTGGCATAAAAAGGGCGTCGAGCTTCCCACCTGCGGAAAAAAGAAATTGGTACCTGTAATCCATAATCCATAATCCATCCCCCCCATTCCTGCAGTAGAAACTGCCCAAAACGAGCCGGTGACGTGCTATCGCCGCTACTACACCCATTACCCACAGCTCGGCTGGATGACACCATTTTTAGAGTTGTTCTGCTCTCGTCCCTGAAGTGGAGTTTCCCTTTTTTTTTTTACAATTTTTTTTCTTCGCGTGAAGCCAGAATTTTCTATTTCTAAGGGTCTTCTCGCCTCCACCTCCTAATCTTCTTCTTTTTCCTTAATCGTGAAAACGAAAATCATTGATTTGTGTGTTGATCGACGCAATCGCTCCGACATTTCCTCTACCGAAGACGACATCAGGGTTCTTTTTCCTCAGCGTCCGATAAGATAAAGCAGACCCTGCATAAAAAAAGTTGCCCCTCCAAAAAGCTTCAGCACAAAGAGAGCGGTTGAGTCCAGATCGAATCTGCCTCGACACCACGACCCAACTTCTCTTCTACATTCCACCTCTTTTTTCAAAAATCACAATCAAAACTTCCACAATGTCTCCTCCCGTGACTTCTGACCCCGTCACCACGCCTGTGCGGCCCCCGACCCCGGTCCACGCCTTTGGCACTCTGGCCGTCCACGCCGGCTCTCCCATCGACCCTGCCACCGGCGCCGTCATTGAGGCCATCTCTCTGTCCACAACCTTTGCCCAGTCGGCCGTCGGCAAGCCCGTGGGCATCTACGAGTACTCGCGCTCTTCCAACCCCAACCGCGACAACTTCGAGACTGCCGTTGCGGCCCTCGAGCACGCCCGCTACGCCCTGGCCTTCTCCTCCGGCAGCGCCACCACGGCCATCATTCTGCAGAGCTTGGCCGCCGGCAGCCATGTCATCTCCGTCTCGGACGTCTACGGCGGCACCCACCGCTACTTCACGCAGGTCGCCAAGGCCCACGGCGTCAAGGTCACCTTCACGCCCGAGATCGAGGTCGACATTGCCGAGCACATCACCCCCGACACGCGGTTGATCTGGATCGAGACGCCCAGCAACCCGACCCTCCGCCTGGTCGACATCCGCGCCGTCGTCACCGCTGCCCACAAGCACGGCGTCCTCGTTGTCGTGGACAACACCTTCATGTCCCCCTACGTCCAGAACCCCCTGGAGCTGGGCGCCGACATTGTCGTGCACTCCGTCACAAAGTACATCAACGGCCACAGCGATGTCGTCATGGGCGTTGCCGCCTTCAACAGCGACAACCTCAAGACCCGCCTGAGCTTCCTCCAGAACGCCATTGGCGCCGTGCCCTCGGCCTTTGACTCATGGCTGGCTCACCGTGGTCTCAAGACGCTCCACCTCCGTGCTCGTGAGGCCACTACCAACGCCACCACCGTTGCCCACGCCCTCGAGGCTTCTCCTCACGTCATTGCCGTCAACTACCCCGGCCTTGACTCCCACCCTCACCGCGCAATTGCCCTCAAGCAGCACCGCGACGGCATGGGCGGTGGTATGCTGTCTTTCCGCATCCGCGGTGGCCACGCTGCCGCCGAGCGATTCTGCCAGGTCACCAAGATCTTCACCCTCGCCGAGTCTCTGGGAGGAGTTGAGAGTTTGTGCGAGGTCCCTAGCAGCATGACCCACGCCGGTATTCCCCGTGATCAGCGTGAGGCTGTCGGTGTTTTTGACGACCTGGTCAGACTGAGCTGCGGTGTTGAGGATGCTGAGGACCTGAAGAACGATGTTCTCCAGGCGTTGGAGGCTGCCGTCTCCTTCACCAAGGGCGCCAACGGCACCAACGGCGTCTAAATCCGTCATCTTGTGATTTCTCCTGCATTCAGTTTTTTTTTTCTTTATATCTTTTAGATATGTGTCATGAGCATTTGATTTTTTACAACGATTATAGACAATGATAGGAAGCGTGGAACAGATTTACGAATCTGAACAAAAGCAAACTGTTACGAGGGAAGGAGGAGAGGAGGAGGAAACAGTCCTCTGAGCCGACCTATTCATTCTAGGGAGGTCAAGGTAATATCAGGCTGTGGCATGAAACGGCGTGTGAATTGTGATTTTCCCAACAATTTACCGGGCTAATCTCTTTTTCTTATTGGAAACTTGAGGGTTTTTGTTTACTTTACCTGCTGTCTAGGCACTGGAGGTGTGTATACACAATTCAGCTGAAGAGCAATGATTGAATAATAATCCGAATGTCTGCCATACTTGAATGTGCCTTTTCTCCCTCAAATGTGCTATGAGTTTATAGATGAATCCGCATAGATATCCATCTACGTTGGATCTCTTCCTCGTACTGCTTGACCAGGCTGATAAAAGTCCAGACTTGTTGAGGTGAACTGCGTACTAGTAGGTACTCGCATCCAGAATGCAAAGTCTTAAATCGGGTTGCTTCACTACCAGGGCTCGATTTGGTCCCTCGTCAGTTCTATGACATAAAGAAAATGGACCAAGGGAAGAAGTGCGCAACCCATGAGCGATGCAGCTGATTTCCCAGTACTCATTGGGAGTCTGCCTCAGCATGTATTTTACTCTGGTCAGAATGCTGTCTAAAGCAGAACTTGTGCAGCAGTCGAGCCTGCAAGCACCTCAAAAACTCGACTGGGTAGTGTCCTATCAGCTACTTGAAAGATTCGATGGACCTAGACAATCAGCTTTCAATGGCGTTGAACCATACGATATGACGAGATAATCATTAAGTGTGCACATTTCATCTTTTGTCAAACGACTTTTTGCATTTTGTATGCCTTAAAACAACTGTCCTACTCCCCTTCGCCTCTGCCATGTGAATAAAGCTCAAAAAAGACTCCTCCCCTCCGAGTCGGCGCGGCTACTACCCTAACTGCGCCTTCAACAGATTAAATGTAAAGTCGGCCGAGTGGCAGGCATAACCACGACATATGACCTTGGTAAACGCGAAAAGTAGAACTCGAAGGGGTGAAAAAAAAACACGCAACCATCATTATGCCCTCGATCATATTCGTCGTCTTGGGTTTCGTTAAAGGGGGGGTGGTGATATCAAACAAACAAAGTGTACTAGATAACAAAGTGGTTTATGGAGAAGCGAGGCCCCTCGTCCAAGCATTGACCCAGTGCCCCTTTTCTTCCCTTCCTAGAGCACGCACCATTACCACGGGCTGGGTCGCCAGACATTACCAGCAGCTCAGACTGAATCGCTCAGCTCATCTAGAGGGCGTAAGCGGCCAGACCAGCGGCGGCCATGGCAAAAACACCAGCTCCTGCAGGGGCCATGGTGGCGGCAGCGGCGCCCTTTGAGGACGTCGACGAGGCAGAGCTGCTAGCAGACTGCTCGGCAGAGGTGGTGGAGGCGTGGCCAGCAGAAGAGGTGGAAGCGGTCGTGGCAGCAGCAGTGGAAGCCTCGGCCTGTTTGCTGATCTCAGCGATGGTGGGAGGGTTTTGGGTGGCGCAAAGCTTCTGGATCTTGCTCTTGCACTCGTCCTGGCCATCCGCGTTGCCAGCGTTGGACTGGATGCAGCTGGAGAAGAGCTGCTGGCAGATGAAGGTGGGCAGGGTCTGGGTGTAGTACTGGAGACCAGGGGCCGAGTTGTTGGAAGCGCATGTGCAGTCAAAGGTCAGTTGAGCCTGTGACAAGACGAGTATTGATCAGCGCTTATTCCCCAGACAACGATCGATCAGCGATTGCGGATGAACCCACCTGGTTGCAGTCATTTTGGTCAGTGTTATTGTCGCAAAGGACCTGGCAAGTGTTGGTCTGGCCCTGGCACCAAACAGCTAGAAACAAGAGCAAAATTAGCCACCGAAATTATCGTCAAAATCGCAGCGAGCAAACTGAGAGGGCAAACAGCGCCTCGCACAAGCCTGCAATGGGAAGCATTCCACCGCCAAAAAAAACGGCAGGAAAAAAAAAGTAGGAAAAAACAAAAAGCAGAATGCCTTACCTCGCTGCTGCTGGGCAACAGTGTTGGGGTCAATGGTCATGTTCAGAGAGCTCTTGTAGGTCGGAACAGTTCCCTGGGCCGAGACCGCAGTGGCGGCGATGGCGACGAAGATGGCGGAGGATCGCATTTTCGAAGTTGTTTTGGCTGACAAACAAATTCACAAGGGTATCACGAAAAATGATTAAGAGATGAAAAAGGGCACAAAGACCACGGCTGAGCAAACTCCAAGAACGGGGGCTGGCGATGGCTTCAGAAAGAAGACGGGCTATTATGCTGATGCTGATGCAAATGCGGTGATGGAGTTGCGAGAAGAGGAATTGGGAGGTCCGGTCAAGGATGTTTTTTTTTCTCTTCGGGTCAAGGGCGGGAGGGAAAGAGAAAGAAGGGCCTAAGGCGTGCCAGCTGTCAGGGCCGTCACCTAAATAAGAAAGAAGCAAGGGCGAGGCCGACGACAGCCCATGGGAAAGCGGCGACGGTTTTTCATTACCGCCAAGGACATGGGGTGAACGTGGACTTTTTTTTTCTCTTCTATTCCTTTGTTTGCGTCTGCCGCGTCCAAAGTACCACCGCTAGCACGCAGGTACCGCAAGTACCGCAAGTACCTGCGATGCCAGCGCGGCGTCTGATAGGCCGCGAGATAGGCCAGGGCAGAAATGTCCAGGGCCAGGCCAATCACAGGCGGCGACGGCACCACCAGCGCCGAGTTGTCCGTATCGACTAAAGATTGAGGCCAGGGGTGGGCTACTGAAGGACCTGCAGAGGGCGGGGGGGTTTTGCGATGGTGGTGTGGGCTTCTTTTTCGTACAGGCAGCGCGCAGAGGGCGAGACCGCTGGCTTCTGCGCTGCGATGGCCGCTTATACGAAAGTGGCATTTGGATATCCTACACGAAGCTGGCACTAACGGCCTCGCGTGGCTGAAGCTCCTGCTCCGCGCAGCAAATAGGCAGTGGCTGCGCGCATCTTGATGTCATGGCGATGCCAGTAGGCTCTGGGCCGGTGGTGCTTATTTGGACTTGCACGCCAACATCTGCGCGGTTTCACGGCGAATTCTGGGCTCTGGTCAGGCGGTCCCTCTGTGCTCTGCCATGCTGCCCTTTTCTGGGAGAGACGCGTCCGGCGTTGCCATGGCGGCAACGGCAGAGCGACCTGCCCGGTGTCTTGGACTTGGGCAACAATGGAAGATGATCGTGAACCCACCCCGCTCCTCTTGGCCCAAAGCACGATGTCGTAATGGAGCTGGTCGTCGCGACAGCCTATGCCACATCCAGACCGCGCGCCAAGGTGCCGGGAGTCTGTACGGAGAAGTCCCGCGGCCTAAAGGAGTACGGCGCACCTTTTAGCCTATGCTCTTGGTGCGAGAGAATTGCGCTTCTTGGGTCAGGGGACGCATGGCATGATAAGAATGAAGGATCTGGAAGGGAAGAGGCAAACGGGGACGATTATTGGCACCAAAGTACCGTCTCATGCTGACCATGCCCAGTATGGCGTAGCCCGGCTCGTACAGCAGCGTCAGTGTCCGCGATGCTTTGGCGATGCAGAAGCCGCCGTCAGCCACCGCCTCGGCTACAGCAACACATGATGCTGCCGTATGTGCGTACATGCGGCGCTGCAACACGGCGAAAAAGAAGGTTAACCACCTCGTACTCTGTTGCGGGCATACCAGCTGCGGCACATGTAACCATTGGGTGAGCACTGAGACCTTAAATCTGTTGCTCGGCTCCCTTGGCCAGAGAGCTCAGCGCATTCTGTCTCGCCCTCCCTGCTCTCGACGGAGTCACGGCTGCTTATTATTTTGTTTCTCTCTCGCTGTCGTCATACTGTACCTAGTTATTTCTCTTCTCAACACCACCAGTGTGTCATCGCAGAGAGGGAACATGATGACTTGCGACAACATGTCACCATTTTAATACCAAAGGGGGCGTTTCAGCGCGACCCTTCCTCTGCTACATCGGTACCGTGGTTGTATACTAGGTACCAGTTACACATGATGCCCTCTATCCGTCTTTGTGCCGCGTAATTGAGAGCGTAGCAAGTACAATTTCTTTAATATGAGCTGCTGACATTCATTCAATTTGCATCATTTTCCCGTGATAGCTTTATTTCGTGGAGGCCGAGTTGCCGCGCCAAAGAAAAAGAAGGGAAAAAGACTTCCCTCCTTGGCAGAAGAAAGTGGAAGCTCCCGCCACAGCCTGTGAAGCTCCGACGAGCTCGCCAATCAGAAACGCCAATTGCGCCCCGCAACTCGTGCCGACTTCCCCTGGACCACGCTTGCAGAGACTTGGCGGTACGTGACAGGGGCAAAAGATACTTCCGGACAGCCAACAAGATACATTCTGTCGGCGCGCAGTACCTAGACATTTTTTCAAAATATGGATTGATGGGCCACTTCTCGCAGGCCAGCCGATGAGACCTCCTCGATTCAGACAAGGCGGCGAGGCCACCCACGGCCCATGCTCCATGGCCACCATCATAGCTCCAGACACCATCAAACAGCGCGGTGAGATCTCCCCCCTAGCCTGCTGCATGCACGCGGCCAGTCGCATCGGATGTCAGTTCTGCATCTTGTGTGGCTGGGACGGTTGCTAGAGCGTTGGCTGTGGCCGTGCGCCTCAACACCAACTGCAGACCATCACAGCTTGCCCTTTTCTTCGTCTCCTTCTTTTCCATCCCTACTTGCCCCCACCTCACAGCTATATATCTACCCGTGAGCAGCCAGCGGTGGTTTCGGCTTCTCGTGCCGGACCCTACTCAACAGTCGCAAATTTGCTGCCATGACTGCGGTTTCGTGCCATGCAAGCGTCGCTCATCCCGGCACGTCAAAGCCGATAAACGGGCCTGCCTTTCCACGACCCGACTTGGCGGGCTCTGTTCACCAGTACGAGGTCTCAGGTACGGGAGGGGACATTGAAATCTCGTTTTTACAGTCTTGGAACCGAAATCTCATTAAAGAGCTCCTTTTCCTTGGGCTTTTATCGTCGAACTGCTGCTGGCCTCCGCTCTCCCTTTTCCGACTGACGGTCACGGGGTCAATAGTCGACGCCGACCCTTTCCTATCATACCTCTCGAAAGCTTACTCTGAAATTCTAGAACATTTGTCATCTGCTAATTTCCGACTTTGCCATGTATACTGGGTAAGGTACTTTCTTATACTGCTGGATGATACCATATCCAGGCACGTCAGGCAGATGCGTGGCATGTACAGAAATTGCGTGTTTTGACTCGCAGCCCTACATTTTGGTAGCTATAGCCGCTTGCTACGTACAAATGGTGAATTTCCGTGCATATTACTCCAAATCCCCAGAAATTGACCACCTACTCGGAAACTAGCTGGCACTCCATATTGCCTCTGATCTGGACAAGACTTCAAGTCTCCAAATCTCTTCCAAACTTCCATCGTGCTGCAAGATGCCACTAGCCTCGGGCGCCAGCCGCCACAGACCCACTGTGTACAAACGACGGCCACACCCGAGCTGCAGCTTGGCTTGGGGCTTCGTTCGTGGTGTTGGTTCGGCGTCTGGTAGGAGTAAGGTCGGTATTGTATGCAATGTACAGGATGCTTTCCGTGTTCCGTTTCTGGTAGGAGTTTCATGTTCAATCAAGATCACACAATGAGTGATACTTGGTTAGGTGCCTTATTTGTTGTCTTTTCTTCAAGTCGCTTCTTGGTACGCTGTCAGAATGATCGTCAGGTCAGCATCGCCAGCCCATGAGACGATCTCTGATTAATCCTCATCTGTATCCGCACTACAGCTATCAGCTGCAACACACTTATACTTCACATGCACATCTTTCTTTCCACCAAGCTTCTGACATTTCCCCCTTCCATCGTCAAAGAGCCCCCGAATGCCGAATGCACGCTTTGCTACAGGGTAGCCATCGGGTGCTCATGCCATGAAACGGCGCTGATAAGATACCGTAGAGTGCCTACCACTAACGCCATCGCCGCTAAAGCTCCCGAGCTACAGCAGGTCATGTCATCGCAACCAGCACGCTCTCGCACGCTGTTTAATTAGCACCTCGCTTCTCCCTTTGCAAGTCCAATCGCCATCCACCTCGCCTCGTCCACACGCCCAGAAGCTCAGCCTTCTTCTCTCATCCAGACTCGATCCCACCCAGATGCATCCCGGCGGCTTTGCCTTGCACCACGCCCCGCCGCCAGCTTACCAGACGACGCGATGAATCGGCTTCCGCCAGAGCTCATTGATGCCATCCTGCTGCAATGCGTCGCATCCGGTCCCAAGAACGCCATTCTTGGCCTCCGCCTCGTGTGTCGAGCCTTCAACCGGATCCTCAAACCCTTCGTCTGCCGTACTCTAGGGCTCGAGTTCTCTCGCCTTAGCAGGACCAGCCGCCAAACCCGGCCACAGATCGATGCTCTACAGACCATTGGCTACCACTGCAAGAGCCTCTATATCGACCTGATGGTTGTTCGGGACGAAAGTGAGACTTTCTCTCCAGACTTTCTCTCCTACCATAGCCTAAAAGAGAGAACCCAAGTGGACTAACTCAGCGCCGATAGTGGAAGTCGATTTCTTAAACACAGTCTTTGCTCGCGTGCCTTGGATGGCCGAGTTCTGCCAGTCCCTCCAAAACCTCTACTGCATGAGCGAGTCCTCCTTTACCGAGCAAGAATACTACCAGACTGTCGAGGCCCTCTTTTTCAACTGCCGAGACGTTGACCGAATGAGACTAAGTCTGCCTTTCCAATTGGTAGGCCGTAACTGCAACGCTGCTACCATTATCCTCGCCAACACTTTCAAAGCACTGGCCTCACGCCCGGAAGAAGATTCAGCATCAATGGAAGTTCTCGTGCTGGAAAACGTCACGGATGTCGCCATATGCCACTTGTGGATGAACCCTAGCGATGTGATGAATATCATGACCACCGTAGCCGTACTCAAGCACCTGGTGATTACCCTCCGCCGCCACGAGACAGATCCGCCCCGAGTGAGCCTCTTTGGGTCGTGCTTTTGGAACATCGTCGAGCACGCACAGCTCCTCGAAACATTGTGCATAGTAGGCATGGAGCATGACGATAGACCACCCCGAGGACTGAAGCAGACCAAGTTCTATCATACACCCGTCGACGAGTGGAGAGCACGTGTGATACCTCCTCCCCGGATAATGCTCGACAACTTGACATGCCTTGAACTGAAGCGAGTAGAGATTTCCCCAGAAGTGTTCAAGCGGTTTACAGAAGAGTTTGGAGCTCTGCTCGAAGAGCTATATCTCAATGAAGTGTATCTGAAGACGGAGCGGTCACGCGACTGGAACGAGGACTCTAAAAAGGTTCTGTGGGTTGGCATCGCTAACCAGCGTCCCGAGGAAGACGATTGTTGGATAGCCATGATGCTGCGCTGCACCATGCCTAATCTGCGAATTTGCCGAGCGTCGTTCCTGGGTTATGATCTCTACCTCAGAGAAGATCTTAATACTAGCCCGGAATTCGACCTCATCGACCCATGTGGCCTTGCTCGCAGCTTATCTCAGCGCTTCGTCGAAGTCGTCATGGGTATTCGCCAGCCTTGTACGCCATCGGGCGAGCTCGTCGAGTACCTGCCGCAAGACTCCCGAGAAGACTACCTCCTCCAACGGCTCGGAGAACGACCTGGCTATATAGGCGTCACAGATTATGATACCAATGCGTACCAGACTGCTGTGGAAAACACCACGTCAGTATGGCAAAAAAGCCTTGATGGCGTCTTTACAAACTGCAACCCGAGCACCCTGGACGAACTGCATCACATTGCGGAGATGGCGTGCCAAGGGATGAATGAGATTCACAGGCGGCGCAATGAGCACACAGAAGGAAATAGCCTGGCAAGCGAGTATACGCAAAATCTCATGACGGCAGATGATCCATCCAACCAGATACAATTTTTGACTGACGATTCAATGACTGAGTAATATATATATCACGCCAGGCAATACTATATTTAGTAGATATAGCCTTGATTCTGCATACTATTGGCGTTACAGGCGGCAGGATGGATTATAGGGCTTTTTTGCTTCTCTATTTTTTCTTCTTCTATTATCTACTGATTCAGTGCCGAGGAAACAGATTGATGAATATGTGACAACATCGAATTTATGATCACTAGCTTTGAAACCCCACCGCATAGTCCGTTTAGTATGACAGCAGCACGAATAACAAACCGGATGCTTAATACACTCACTAATCTGCCTAGGTACGCTTGTTGCTATGCATACCTAAATCCTGTGAGAGCTGCTACATGGACAAGAGAGAAATAATGACACAAAACAACGCGTCCAGCTTTCAAAACCTTTGATGAGAGAGATATACTATATAGCTCCGCGTTCAATACACGCTTGCCAAGGCACCTATACTAGCAACATAACGCCAATGAGGAATGCAGGTTTTATTCCAGCTTGACCGCTACCTCGTGTCTGGTATGAAAGGGAAATAAGGCAGCCGTTACGTTTTTTTAAAAGCAGGGAGACGAATTCGTACCAAAGAATGTCTCGGGACTCGCGCGGTGTAGCATCCGCCACCGGTCCTTTGGTCGATATGTCCGAGAGGATTCGGCTTCATGTGAAACACATTTGCGGAGAAGCTACAGTTTGCGTCCAACCCCATTGGCCTTTGACGAATGCATCGTGCATACTCCGCACCTGGAAAACGCATTTAGTAAATAGTAGCAGCAATGCTAGGCAGCGAATGAAAAGGTTCTAGAGCGGTGCCGTACATGCTTGTACACGTGCACAGACTTGGCAGATGCTGATCTTGTCCTCTCCATTGCCACATTATAATAGATGACTGCAGTACGACGTATATCTCTTCCGGAACATGTGTAGACGGGTTCCTTCTTCTTCTTCTCCCCCCAGCTTAAGGAGGCTCCCTCTGGACTTGATATACTCTCACACTCAATTGAATTAGACCTTCATTCGTAACCATGCATTTCTCCAAACTTCTCCCCTGCGTTCTGATTCCATTTGCGGCTGCTGCACCAGCCGAGACGATTCCTGTAGCTCCGCTTGTGAGTTTTTTTTTTCCATCTATGAACAATAAGCTTGGCATTCATTGGGCTGCATCTTGCTAAGACACTGGAATCAAAAGGTCACTTTATATCACGACTCCGATTGGACTGGACAGCAGTTTGATGTACGCAGCTTGAAGACTTGTGTGAAAGTCGTTGGCCCGCTGTATGTTTTTTCTTAATCTATACCGTCTCCTTACCAATATCTTGAGAGTATTTTATACTGACGGAGAGAACCAAGGCATGGACACGTGAAATCCGCAAAATTATGGCCGAATTCTCCTCCATCTAGGCTTTGCGCTCTCTTTGAGTAAGTTGTCCTCTCGAAAAAATGATGAGTTTTGTCCATTTAAAAGCTAACATTGCATGCTTCCAGATCTGATGACTGCAGACCTGGTACAGAAGTAATTTTCATCAAGGCTGGGAACAGCAAGGTCAACATCCGACACAACGATAATGTTCGATCAGTGTATTGTTTAGGTAAGAAGTGCTCGACATGCCGTTTATGAATGTTTCAGAGAGCTAAACTGTTTTACACTGCAGGAGCACAACGGACATATGTACGCTTTTGAAGAAGAAGAGAAGAAACTGCGATATTTCACCAAGAGCGTTATGACCATGCACTTGGGGCTTCGTGTTTATGAGAAATGAAGACATGATTATGAATGACGGTTGGATAATTGGCGTACTGCTTGATTATATACAAAGAAATACATGCTAGACTTGATATGGCCCAAAGTTTTGACTCTTGATGTAAAATGGTCTATGGTAGCCCATCGAATAGAGTAGTGCTGTAAGCGTTACAAGGAGCTTCATCGCGTATTACATGTAGCCTGCACTCGAATGAATGTTTAAAAACTGAAAATAAGACTACATTAGGATAGCGATGACCTTTGGAATTGGCTATACTGGCTCTCGCCTGTTTTGTCTCAAGTACCTGTCAATCCCCAACACTCACGGGCGCCCTGAGTGAATGCCCCCCCGATCAAACAGAGTGGTGTGGCAACTTGAATAACAAGAATTACTCTGTATAGAACTGTTGATCTCGATTACTCTGTGCGGGATACAATACCACCATTGACCGCCAAGATATATAGTAGCCAAGGTATGCAAAGCTCGCATTCCTGTTCAACAGACATTGTCTCTTGCGCCTTCCATACCTTTCTCACAGCCACCCGTTATGTTTATCTTCATTTTTCCTAGGCTGGAATATTGTTTTCTAGCTAGCATCATCAATGCCATGTTTACCGGTTTCTTTATAGTCCCAGCGCCGTTCCCACACGATGTTTTTTAAAAAAGGGGAACGGGCCGTGCCTGGAGCTAGGATCGGGGATTTACAGGTAGTTGCTTGATAGACGTTGAATTCTTACCAAGAGTTGTAAAAAAAGCAAGAATCCACCCGAGATTTACGATACTGAGTGGTTGATAACTCAGGATGGAATACATGTTTGACTCAAAGACGGACTCATAGTACCTTTGCCAGTATGTACATGTATGCGTACTGGTGTTAGTCATCCTCCCAGTCCGCATCACGATCTGCTTCCTTGTAGCAAAACGGAGTTTTACTTTAAAAAAATGAGGAAATCTGTTTATTTTTCCCTCCATGAAATTAGAGCCACTGATTTTTTTTTTCTGCCAACAAGCCGATCTACTCCTAAGCGAGTAGCGATGCCATGCCCTTTTTAAGGGAACCCGTACTCATTCCTACCTAAAGAAAATATCACAACTATTAATATCATCACGTAGCTCTCGTTTAGAGAAGCTGTTCACAAGGTCGCACTGATAAAACTGGGTGTGGTTAGTAGGTAAGGGGTGTGAAGAAGAAGAGGGAATTCTTAAACAATTAGCACATATTTCTTAATTTTACACACTACAATTTAATACTTGCTGTTGCTGCTACTTTTACTACATATATTATATAGTACCAAGCTGTATCCAAGATCCAGTATTGAATAACAATTTTAGGATACTGAATCGATTTTTCTTTAATAAAATAGTGTTAATGTCTCAAACCTTTGTGTGTATTTTTATTTTGCAGTCCCTCTTTTTTCTCACACCCCTTGGTAGGCATGGGGAAAGTCTGTCAGGTGAAGTCATCCGAGTCAAATACCGGTAACATGATACAGTATGTTAGACATTCATGTCATATGTCTGTAGTCGCATCTATCAAACAGCTTTGCATAAATCTCATGGTTTGGCGTTTGAAGCCCTCCGTTCCAATTCAAGAAAATATTCTCGGCATCGTTGCTGAGTTCGTGATTGACCGCGAAGAGACGTCACTTGAAGGAACTGGCGAGATGGAAAAAACGGTTCAATCGAGAAAGATGCAAGCCAATTCACAAAATGGCGAAGCGCCAAGTGTATATACGACGCATTCCTGAAAGATACCCATGGCACGGGCAGTCAAATGACATGTCTCTGAGACCAATTTGAATCTCGATGTAGCCTTTCCTGATTGCGTCTCCGTGCAACGTCTCATGCAACAGATGGAAAATCACAGACAGAGTACATGTACATATATATATCTCACCCACTGCCATTTTTGAGGACACCTGCTCTACTCTGGAACTTTGCGTATACTTTTTTATTCAAGCAAATACATATTTCACGTCTTGATACCTTGCAGCCGCAAATATGCACTTCAATCAAATCCTCCCTTACATCCTGGTCTCTGCCACTGCTGCAGTTGCCGAACTGATTCCCGTTGGGCCAATTGTGAGTTCTCTCTGCCTTCCAATGAAGACGTGGATTTCAGTAGTGAATACTTGCTAACAAAGTACGAAACAACAAGGCAACAGTCTATGCGCACGCAAACTTCGAGGGACGCCATTTCAGCGTAGGCACAGTCGGCCAATGTGTACAGCTTCCTAACGACATGTATGCTCTCACCCCTCCCTCCATCAACCAAGAAGCCCAAACACATTTTTTAAACAATAGAAAGCTAATGGAGTTCGCAGCGTCGGCCATGTGGGCTCAGTGAGGCTGCAGCAATTCCCCCAGCCCTTCTACGTAGCCTGCGCTCTTTACTCGTGAGTTAAGCCTCCTGCTGATAACCATGATTGACGCCTTCTGACTTTCTCATCATCGCAAAAGAAACGACTACTGCCAAGACCCAGCAGCCTCCGTCATCTATTACGCCACGGCATTATTCAACAATTCCCAACTCCCGGATACACGCGCTCGGTCGATTGCTTGCAAGCTCAACCAGAATTCGCCTTGAAAACACCAATTGGAAATAAACACTGTACGCATGAAAAGGCGTGCTGCTATAATTCTTCGTGGGATGAGATTAGGGGGGATGATTGGCTGTAATTTCCTTGCAAGGAGCGCGTGATCTTATGACCTTGAAATCGAAAGCATGAGGTGAGCTGGTCTGGCTCAGGAGGTGGGATGCTACCCAATGATACAATTTAATTAATTATACTTTTTTTTCTTTCCTGTCCTTCTAAAGCCTATGAAGCACGTCTATACCAAGTGTTCCCTCGGGATCGTAATTCTTCTGCCGGGACAAGGCACGCAAGGGGGTTGATAACCAGAAAGTCAATTTTGCAGTTTTGAACATCATCTGACCGTGTCAAACACACTAGGCCTTGCAATTGCATCCAATCTTCATCTCTTGTCAAGCGCCCTCGTCATCGTGCGTCGGAGAAGAAGCTGCTATTATTAAACCTCTCCCGTCCGGCAGTATCACAGCCACGACACCAGTTCCACATTTGCAACTCGGGCACGGCTGAGGCGCCCGCTTCATTGACGCATGCTCCTCACAGTAAACAAACCCTGCCAAACTCTATACTTGTCGATAGAACCCGAAACAAAAAGGAAGAGAGGGAGGGAAGCACTAACGTGCTTATGGTAAGATGGCGCAAAAAAAGAAAGTGGTGATTCCGCCCGGGCTCGAACCGGGGACCTTTTCGGTGGCGTTAAGCATATGTTAACGAAATGTCATAACCAACTAGACCACGGAACCAATCGCGTTTGTTGACGAAGACTGGAGGTATTCAGATTCTTATTCTGTTGACGATGACGACGGCAAGCAGACTCACCAAGACCACGGAGGGATCGAACAATCAGTAAGTATGAAGCAACGAAAGGATCTTTGCCCTCCTGGGTTCAGGCTATTTAACGGCGAGCATCATCATTTGGGCTTGAATTCTTGATCAATGACGCAAAGCATCTCACTCAGAGCCTCTCACAGCTTCTCTCCTCTCCAGAAAGGCATGGACAAAGTGCCCACCACCCATTATCTGCATTACGTCCCAAGACAAAGAGAAATGCACCTTTACACAAGCGCCCCCCCATCTTCCTTGTTCTTCTCTAGCTTAGGTAGCCTGCAGCCTGGTCCGGGGACGCTCTGCTCATTCGCGCTGTAGAGATGCGCATAATGCATACACCTCTGGCTGCCGGACCATCTCCAGACACTAACACGCCTTGGCTTCGGAGATGGCTTACACAAGGACCGCTGAAGAGCTGGTGCGCCTTGCTTGGTCGGCGATGACTACTCAATAGCTGCTTTATTTTGCGCTTCTTCAAGTGATCATCCGAGTCCAACGGAGGGGCATACGCAGGCCCGAGTCCGATCAGCTGTGGCTGGTGCGCGAGCTGAAATGCAGATTGCCCAGACCAGGTCGTGTTAGTCGACTGTTGGCACCGCTGTCAAGGCCGTTCGCCATACTGTACACAGACATCAATGGGATTGGTAATAGGTATTAGCGTGAGCAGAATAAGAGAGAGAGAGAGAGAGAGAGGCTCGGAGCTTTGAATCCCGCCGGGCAGAGGTCGATTAGAGCGTAGCCTATTGCCGTTCCGTGCTAAATGCCGTGATGTGACTCCAGCCTGAACGGGCTATACGTGCGTCCGTTTGTCGGCATTGGATCCCCACGCAAGTTGACAAAGCATGCCTCTCGTGCATACTTGTACTTGTAGTATATACCGTCTAGCAATTCCTGTCAGCATCTTCGTTTCGCTTCGACAGCCTAGCCTTACAAGGAAGCGCAAGGCGATCAATCACACAAGTAAACCGCCCTCTTCCACGTCCTCCAAAACACTAGCCCGCGATCGTGCATACGGACCAGCATGTTAGTGGTGCCAACGTGGCAATTCCTTCACAAGCGTCAGATTCCTTCCAGGTATGAAACAAACCTGCTGGAGCTCAGTGCTTACAGTATTATCTACTTGTACGTGCATGGTCCCTCGCCATCGCCAGCCAATGGCAAGATCAATTGCAGCCTCCCAGGTTCCGTCAACACGGCTGTTGCACGCACACACTTTGCAGAGCTGCACTGGGGCTGCTTCATCTTCCCGCGTTGCCGACGATGCATAAGAGCGCTCTGATTGGGTTCTGGCCCATGTACGCTTGGATTCAAAGCCAAGCAAGTGTTTGGGCGTCGAATAGCATTACTGCATCAGCACAGTCCCCCTCTTGTCCTTTCGGAGCCCCGAAGGATCATTAGCTGGCGGAGAAGGCGTGCTTCATGTCGGCCGAGTCTTCTTCTTGGCGTCTGCATTCTTACAGCTAGCCTTGTCGGCCGTTATATAGCACAAATTCATCTGCCAGTCATCATTCTGAGTCCAAGGCACACAACCCTGACTGGAGCCCATGGAGGAGCGTCACACAACAGCAGCAAGTAGATTAGAAGAGAATAGCCGGTCCTGGCATACCTCTTGAGCTGTAGCATGTGCTGTGCTCATGAGACAATATGCTCATCGCGGTGTGTACATGTATGTACATAATGTACACATCGTCATCAGCGTGAGCCAAGCCCGATGGAAACGGCCGCGTCGCACCGTCCCATACGTCAAGTTGACGGGCGCAACAGATACAATAATCATGCCCCGCAGATATAATAATCCGCGCAGCTCTGACTTTTCATTTTCACAGCAGGACTGCTCATTCGTACAGTACTTGCAGATGGAGGACTACTCCAGTATCATCCGTAGGTACGTAGCAGTAATCAGTAATATTGCTTCTTATGCCGTCTATACACGGCACTTCGGGTCACCAGCCAAGGTCAAGAGGGAGCGAAATCGATGACGAGACAGAGAGTTTCACCTTGAGCTCTTTTAGCAAGTCTCCCGACGCAGCCGTGGGGGCAGGCATTATGCGGGCGTTAGTAGCGAGTGAGTCTATCAACATGAGACTGTACTTGTATGCCCTCCCTAGTGTTTTTTTTTTCTACGTGCTCAAGGAACAACGGAGAATAAAAATAGATTCAATGCCTGCACTGTACAGACTCGGTCGTAGTGCTGATGGAGCGTCTTTAGCTCACGAGCGGCAAATACCTCTTATTGGTAAAGTCGAATCTGATCCAGCTTAATCCATCAATGTCTTGCTGGGCTGTCCATACTCATGGACACACATGTACTTGCTACAGTATCAGCATAGTAGCAGTAGCAGCAAGAACTGTATGTATGCCCCGTAATCTTGGTTTCAAAACATCGGAGCTGCTGCGAGCATTGTTACTAATAAACGGAATGCCACTCGGCAGATCTCTCTTCTCTCTGTTTAACCGCTCCATCCGCTGATTTAGTGGCATTGCTATTCTGTTTTTCCCGCCTCCCCGCAGATCTGATTGGACGTGTAAGAGCAACACGGCGTAGCAGGTGTGGATGGTGCGGGACAGGAGGAAGCAGTTTAATTAAACTCCCAGCACACACGCAAAGCCGAGTCTTGGCTTATCAGGCTGCACTGTGGCTGCCGATTCAAAGAGATGGATCAACTGACCATTTAGCCACAGAATGTCAAGTTGAGGTGGGTAGCAGCGCCGAGTGCTACGTACTCATGCATATCATCTCTTGTCCAAAACTCTCTTTCAGCTCTGCAAGCCTAAGAAGCGGGAGGAGGCAATGGCACGAGCTAGCTGTGGCTTGACCCATCCCTTCGCCTGATGGAATTAGTTCTTCGATAGGTTGCGTGTTGAAGCAAGGATCAACTAGGCGTCCCTTGCAGACCATGGCGCGCGAAAATGTTGAGGAGTGTGCGTAAGGTGCTGCGTGCGAGCCCTACTTGTCCTTGCACTAATCTTCACCATCGTGACGACATCGGGAAGCGTTGCAAATCAAAGCAAGGGAGAGTAAATGAAAAGAAACAAGATGGAATCTCGCTAGAATGAGCGGTGAGCGACGCAAGATTGCTTTTGACTCTTCCATTCATGCGTTTTATCGCGCCCCCCCTTTTCACTTTTTTCTTTTTGTCATCTCTCTCGTTTGCGAATTATTCACTGTCCCCGTCAGTGTCAACGCTTCTCCACACAATGATGTAGGCCCCTGGACAGAAAAGAAGACACAAAGAGGGTCGACAGAAGGTGAAACGAAACAGTGCCAGTCGCGGCAAGCGTGGCACATGATCCCAAGGAGCAGGGGTCGACGAAGACGCTAAAAGAGGGTTCCTGGCCATGGTCCAGTGGAGAAGCGGAGTCTCCCCTTGTTCAGCAAAGTCTCGCCTAGTTTCGATCGCTCAAGCCACTTGGCGATGGACGGCCTCTCCCGTGATGAGCCAGCTCCACGCGGAATGGGAGGCCAGAGTCGCAGCCAGATGAGCCGGATACTATCCCTTATCTCTCTGCAAGCGCAGCATCTCGCCTCCTGGACACGATGATCATCGCCTGCAAGACACACATATCGGCTGCTGTATAAGACTAAGTAATACAGAGCAGATATGTATCAAGGAAGCCCGAAGCAAGCCGGGTGTCCAGTGGCAGTCATCTACTTTTACAGCAAGAGAGGACTGTGTCTAAATGCTCTGTTGAGCCCGTCGAAAACGTGCCCAGGCAGGCGGTCGATTTCCCAATCTTGGACTGGACGTGGCGAGCATAAGTTGGCATTTCGACCGATGTAATCACACTCGGAGATGAATGCTTGTTGGAACTTACTCATACACCTGTATACGAGAGACGAGGCACTCTAGTCCAGCACTAGAGATGGGTTTTGAGCGCGCCGAGCCTTTCCATCGCAGCTGTGTGGTAGCCTCAGTAGGTAAGAGCAGAGTTAGTATCAGCTAGTGCTCCCTGCCCTGATGAATAGTTTTCTCTGGAGGGTATCTTGAACCGATCGCCGGGAATATCAGCTATAGCGCTCACAAATATTGGGGATAGCTGCTAATAATACCTACTAGCAGCAGTGGCTATAACACCACCATTACGGAGTACAAGCAGTAGGATTGCGCTTGTGCGGAGTAGTTTGTAATGAATTGCCAGCTCACTAGCACTTGGATAACGGATACAGACGCGCCAGGACCCGGGAGCAGCTTAGCCCTGAACGGTGGTTGCGGTGATGGCCGCCATTGATGCTGTGGCTTTTGTGTTGTTCTCAAATTGCTGGGGAGGACTTTTTGAATGGATACGACAGCAGACGAACCGGCTGCTCTCTACTGCTTTGAAAGGAAAGGCTGGATCTGCGAATATGGAAGCTAGAGCTATTGCGCCGAAGCAGAAGAGGTGGCGGAGCGTGGCTATCGATCTAGGCACGAGGAATGAGTGCTTAGCACGGATCGCCAAGACGACGGCGAGACGCAAAGGCCATCGTTTAGGTGTTCAGCCCTCGGTCTTCTCGGTGTCTTTTTTTCTTCTCCGCCGTTTCTTTTTTTTTGAATGAAGAACAAAGTTCTTTTTGCCTGGTGGGGACGTTCCCATGGGGTCTGACGGCGCCATGGAGGAGCCCCGATGCAAGGAGAGGAATAGGCGAGCAAGCGAGCGAGATGCGGCTGAGGTATGGGTACTCTGTAAACGCAAGTCATTCGGTCTAAAAGTAGCACATGAGCAACAAAGTTTGCACTCAAATCAGCTTTCACCAGATGGTAGTGATGGTAGTAACCGCAGTAGGTGGTCGTATAACAGCTTTACTTCTCATGCCAGGGGTGTACATGGTGGAAATGAGCACGGCCGAGATGGAGAGAGACTTGAGCATTTTCCAGTCTGTACAGAGCCAGGGACTGTACAGGCACTAGGGAGTCGTCCAGGAGCAGTCGTATTCCAATGGTTCCATGGTTCCTTATCTGACGAGGGAGGCCGGAGGAGCAATGGCCTCAGACGCATCAGTGCTGTACAGTTGACTTGTCAAGTCCCATTGATAGCAAAGTCCTGCTGCGTCTCTTGCACCGCTTGCACGAGAATGTGACCAGCAGTAGCGCATCGCACAGCTTACATGGCATAATCTCCATCTGATCCGTGCTCTCTTCGTTGCCCGCAGCCGGCTTGAGCTGCAGGCGAGTCAAGGCGCATGAGAGACTCGCTGGAATCAATGCAGCTGTGTGAAAGCTGCTAGAAATGCACTTGTTCAATATCAAATTGCTTCTGGCTCCACGTACGTTTTGGAGTTGTTTGCTCCCGAGCTTGCCGGCTGTGATGGCAAGAGGGAAAAGAGCAGTCCTGGATATGCTTTTCTGCCTGGCCAGTGCTCTCACCGCCTGAGAGGCGAGACCTCTCGACCCCAGATAGCGCCAATGCAAGTCTGAACTGATTTGGGCGACCGAAGAACTCGGATCAGACCTGTTTGCTGGCGGAAGATCGGATGCCCTTGCAGGCCAGCACAGGTCTGAATCCCGTACGTGCAGTCGAAATCACACTGCGCGGGATTCCTGCAAGCGCGAGGCATCACCTGCCGCAGCGTGTATTAACGCAGACGCCACCAATGCTGGGGGGTGTCATGGCTGCACAAATGCTGTAGGTACCTGCCACGATAATACGAAGCTGGACTCAATAGTTTGCAGGTGTTGGGTAGCAGTCAAGGCAGTAGTGCTAACCGCATGCAAGGCTTTTACCTGGACGCAACGATGCAAGGGGCGACAATAATTGGCCTCACCTACCAAAGGCCCGAGAAGCGGCTTGACAGGGCATTGGCCGAAGCGATTTGCCGCGAATGCACCTTTTGTCTGATATCTTGGACTCTGTATGAAGCTCTCGGGCAAACCTGGGACGAGCCGCGAGGTCAATTGGTCTCGTAAAAGACCAAAATGGCATTCTCTCGAGAGGCAAGGTGTAGTCCAAAGCCTTTGGTCAGAATAGGCATCGTGAGTGCTGCCGCCACGGCCAAAGCTGTACTAGTCGAGCTACTGTTGCTACAAAGATTCCCTCGCAGATTCAGAGTCGCGGCAAAGCTGTCGCCCAGAGAAATATCCCGCTTGTCCTGCTCTTTTTGGGGCTGGCCATCCGAGGCGCCATGGTTGATTGCCCCCAATGCTACTCTCCCGAGCGCCGTGTGGACGTCAGACACGATACCTGGACATGCAACTACCGACTGGATTTTGAGTGAGATTCTGTGCCTGGTTCCTGGCTGCTGCTCAAACTCCGTGCTCCGGACTGTAGCTCCGTGGGTCCCGCCCATTTGCTAGCCAGAGACACTAGAATACGGAGCAGAATGAGAAGAGCAGTGTGTATACTTTACTGTACAAGAGGGATGGAGTGAGTGAGTGAGTGAGTGACTGGGCTGCCTTGCTTGCTTGCGTTGTTGGAATGTGCTGCCTAGAGATAGAGGCAAGCCGAGAGGATTTTCGTCCAACAGGCAAAAAGTTTGTGCCAATCAACCAGTCAATCAGTGGAAAAGCCCGTCACTCAATCATTCAGTCAATCGAGCAATCAATCAATCAAGCAAGCAATCAATCAATCAATCTGAGAAAACTTTCCCCTCTCACTTTGCGACCTCCGCGTGGCGTTGGCGGAATCCAACGGCCATTCAGAGATCGGCCACACTCAACCGCTCAATGGCCAACCAAAAGCCACAGCCGCATCCCTCGCCGCAGACAGGTCCCATTCGAGTCAGGCTTGTGCCGTAGTGCCAGAGACACGTCTGCGGGATGCGCCACGTTTCCCTGCTGGCGTTTCTTTGCCCAGCTGCCCAGGCCAGGGTCGCCAGAATTGGCGGCGTGATTAGTCCAGTATGTGGACTCGGCAGCTTCTTCTTCTCCCTCCCCAGCTCTGGAGACCACCCCCACAGCCAACCCCTTGATCATCCCCCGAAAGGGAGGCACCTGATGGAGACGAGGTTGCTGGTCTTGAAGCTGCCAGAAGAGCTGCTGGCAGGCAAGCAGGCCTGAATGAGAATATTTGCCGTGCACCCACCACACCCATTTCTGGTGAGAGCTACCTCCATACGGCACATGCGCCTTTCTTACGAGGTCTCGCTTGCGAGCAGTTGGTCACACTAGCAATCCATTCACGGCGTCACTCTCGCATTGATGCCGTATTGTCGCTGCAGCTATTGCTTCGTCACCTCATTGTTCAGTCCGTCGGGGCCATGGTTCGTCACAACAGGAACCATCACCACAGGCAGGTACATGGTTTGCACCACGACTACTGCCTTGTCCATGCCTCATTCGGCGTAGCCCCACGGAGCAATATTTTCTTCTTTTACACCAAATTCACCGTGAGCTCTTGAGCTGTTTTGCATTGAACCAGGGTTGACGGGTGGATCGCAGGTGGGCTCCTCTCGCTCACACCCCTGGACCCTTCGCCTACCGCCTACAGGTACACACGCCTTGACACCATCAACAGATGCCGTCTCCAGTTGAGTGCATACATAGCCTCCGTATATACGGAGGAGAAGTGGTACCTACAACAACAAGGTATTGATACTACCGGTACTGGATTTTACGCCTGCACTTGGCTCCGTAAGCCTGCACTTGCTATAACGCACTTGTATAGTGCTGGTAGTACCTAGTATTAGTATCCCATCCAGCCCTCTTCTTTGCCGCATCCCGCCTCTCCCTTCTGCTTCCATAGGGCATATGTACTTGGGTGCTGCTGCTTCCAAGTACTCGCTCTTTGTCTGGGCTTTACAGGGTTGGAATATGATTCACAGGCCTTGAGTGTACTGTAAGTTGATCATCTACCGGGTTTACACTGCACAACTCCTCCTTCATTCGATGCTTTCAGGGGCCCTGGGAGATTTATAAACGACCAGGGAACAAGAAAAGAAAGAGAGAAAAAAAAAGACTAACCAGTGGGCACCAGTTGCCATTCGCTTCTTCTTTTTCCTTTCTTCTCCTTGTTCTAGTTCTTTCATCTACTACAAGGAGGAGGGCCACCGATCGCTTTTTCGTCTATCAATTTCAACAAAGCTTGTTTCCTCTTTGACCGTGCGCCATATCGACTACTATCGCTCATATACTCGACGCCGCTCTTGTATCTGGAAGGAATCTTGCTCGGACAAGTGAATGTCGTCGAAAAGGATATTCCGACTCAAAAGAAGGACATTTCAAACATTTTCAATTTTTCAAAACCCATATAAAAAAGAAAGAAAAGGCAACAAAGAAGGAGATCCATGATATACCGAGTCGTCCGAATGGCTTTGTGATACCGGCACTTCAGCGCCTTCTTCATTCAACCTTCGGGCCCTACCTATTTCCCTCTACTTGGTCTCGCCGTAAACACGCCACGAGGTAGACAGTATGGCTGGCCTATCTTCTTCGCATGAAACGCTCATAATCGTCCTGACTACAACTATCCCGTCTGTCCTTCTCATCGCCTTGGCCGCCTTCATATACCACCGAGTTCGCAGACGCAGAGCTCGATTTCGCAACAGGGGAATCACGCCAATTGACGATGAGGAGATTGAATCCTGGAAAATTAATCGGATGCGGAGTGTTGAGGCCGAGGAGAAGCTTCCCCGTACGCCGAAATCAGCCATCAGCGAACCAAGACCGGCTCACCAATCTCACCACACAAACACGTCGCTTGGTTCTGTAAAGTCATCTAGTGTTATTGTCTACCAAAGCCGAGTCTCTGAGGAGCAACTCCCGTTTTCCCCCGTCCGCACAAAGCAGAGCATCGATATCCCGCCAACACCAGTCCTTGCGCGAGCACCAAACTCTCGACCAGGCCTAACAGACGAAACTGTCCGGGGAGATAATGCTTACGTCAATATCAAGCGGACTCCCTCGGCACGCCTGACAAAATCCAATCCTCCTCGCCATGCACGGACCAAAAGCGCTCGCAGTACGCGAAGCAGTTTCGGTGCCAATACCAGACGGGAACAGTGGTACAGTCAGACTCCAGAGCAGAACTCGCCTCGGCAATCTGCCGACATATACTCTAAATCCGCGCCGGCACCCCGCAGAGCGACTATTTCGACTCCTGCTGCTCGACAGGGCTGTCGGGATGACGAGGTGCCTTTGACTGGCTTGACACCACGACCACCGGTGGTGCACAGTTCTGATATCGGGCGCGCTATAGGATGAGAACCTTTGGCAAGTTACTTACCTACTTCATAACTCCTGTTGTGAGACACGTTCAGTTGTATAAACTGAGCAAGGCTCACGGCAGTGAGTAAGTTTCGACACTGCCTCGCCTCACTCGCCGCAGTGGACAAGACAGTAGAAATATACGTTCTGACAGCCACTTCCATAAAAGAATGTGGTAGCCATTTATTCTTCACTCACACTTCTTGAGCGGAATGGGACATGTCCATGGATCATGACAGATTCATGGTGAGTCCATTTCCAGCACAACGTTTTTTCTCTCAACATGAATTATTCCGTACCCTTCCACTTCATTTTCGCATACGCGGGTGTCATCACTCCTGCGGAGGATTCGTATGCCAGGCACCTTTTAGTCGCTTCAATGGTAAGCGGCGAATGAATGCAGGCTGGAGCCCTGATTCTCTCCTTTTTCATTTTATTTGATAGTAGTATGATTTATTTGATATATACGACGGATATACCCCCCATGTTTTTTTTTTTTATTTTTTTTATTTTCTATCATCCATGTATCATGAGCAGGCGCATATCACTGCCATGAAGGTTTTTTGTTTTATTTTATTTTTCATCTTATTTGGAGATTTTAAATTGAACACAGAAATTGACTCCAAGAATAGGATGAAGGCATCATTGTATTGTGGCGTGGATGTGGAAATTTGCGGCAATCATTCCCTTGGTGAGCTGAGTGGCGATGAGAGGAGCTAGGGAAGGCCATAGAGAAGGATTAAAGAGAAGAGAGAACAGATAAAATGCCACGGCCAAATTGAAATCTGTCGACGAATTCAACCGTATATACAAACTGTAATGTTTGGTGTTTCTCGAGATTCATTGCCGAGAGCTAGGTACCGTCTACCTAGCGAGGCGCAGCCCGCACCGCGCAAATAGCCGCCCGGTCGCAGTAGAGGGTACCTGTCCCTGCCCGTCCCGCAGCCAGCTTGTAAAATAAAGCACAAAGAAAAACCACTTAACGCGCGCCACGGCGGGGGAGAGAAAACGCGTCTAGCACGTCCTTTTTCCTTTTCTACCCCATAATCTGGACAGCTGCATCGAGAGAGGCTTGCCCACGAGCATCAACCGCGCTCTTTTACTCGGATTTGAGCAAAACTTGCCCTGCTATAACCCTCATTTTTTTTTTTTTGCACCCTGGCCTTGATATCTTACCTAATTCCCGAATGTGGTTCTGCTAGCCTTTTGCCTTCGATTTCGGACTAGGGAGAAAAAAAACAGCACGTAGCAGGACTGGACCTCTTCGCTCTCTGTGCCCAATTGGTCTTGATTGCACCGTCTACTGGCTTTACTTTACAGCGCTGCGGTTGAGCCGGATCTCGTGTTGATCCCAGTTCGAGCCTGTGCCGATTAGAGACTGTTCCAGGGGGGCTAATACGGGGAGTCTTTCTTAACTTGGGCTCTCGCTGTCTTCGCTCTTCTCGTCTCTCTTAACTTCACATCGCTCTCGTTGCCATTCTTTTCAGTCTCTCCTCACTCTACATATTTAGAGGTATTTGGAAAGAGATATACGGCAGCTTGGATCTCATCTTTTTCTACGTCAGGCCTTCTCCATCTTGATTTCTGTGCTATATATCCACATACTCTCATCTAGCCGCCCTGCCCATCTCACTCCGCCTCACAACCTCTTCATCCCTCCACACAGAGAATCCAGCCTTTCACGTTATAGCCCACATACATCCATCATCCAAACAGTCAGAATAAAGATGCCTCCTCGCAAGTCCGACGTCAGGGCATCCACCCCCATTGCCGCCGAAGAGACCTCTCCTCCAGCAAAACCCCAACAGGAGAAAAAGGACAAGGAAAAGGAAAAGGATGCCCAAAAGGCAAAAGGAGAGGATGCCATAACAATTGAGGTATGTGTGTGTGTGTGTGTGTGTGTGTGCTGCGCATCATTCAGCGGGCGTTGGAATATAAATCCATAAGAGGGAAAGCTAACTTTTGCCTTTCCCAGGACTTGAACCTCCCCAAATCAATAATCACAAGACTGGCAAAGGGTACCCTGCCGCCCAACACGCAGATTCAAGGGAATGCAATTCTGGCGCTGAGCAAGAGCGCCACTGTCTTTATCAGCTATCTAGCTTCGCAGTATGTTTTGTCTCATGGATCTCTTCATTTCATCTGTTACGATGGGTTTGGACCCCTCTTCTCTCATATATGAGGAACAGGACAAGCCATATATGTACACGCAAATTCTGAACAAGAGCTGATCTCAATCACGTACCACAGCGCCAATGAGAACACCGTTGCCGCAGGCAAAAAAACCATTTCCCCAGCCGACGTTTTCAAGGCATTAGACGACACCGAGTTTGCTTTTCTGAAAGAGTCTCTTGAGGCTGAATTTGCTAGTATGTCCTACCGCATAGATCCCCTCCCCCTTCTAACTATACGCTCCTTTTCATATCACGTTATCATATATCCCTGTTGGTAATCAAGTTCATCTCTTACCGCTCGGCATACAACATGCAACGGACTACCCCCTTCCCCTCTTTCCTCATTTTCTCTTCACTCTCTGATCTTGTTCTTTTTCTTTGCAGAATTCACCGCCCTACAAGCCGAAAAGCGCACAACCTACCGCCAAAAAGTCCGCGCCCCCAAGTCCGGCTCCGGCGAAGGCGGCGGCGACGACACCGAAATGGCCGACACGACCGCAGCCTCAGAAGAGGCATCTACTTCATCCGGCCCCCGCGCCAAAAAGGCTCGCGTTGACCCTTCTGCCGCAGAAGACGAAGAGATTGATGCGATTGTCGATGATGATGAAGTAGAAGAGGATGACGACGACGGGGACGAAGAAGAAGCCCACGATGATGATGATGGTGACGAGGATGACGAGGCTGGTGATGAAGACGAAGATGAGGAGCGTGAGGTCAGTGGTGATGAGACGCAGGATGCGCTGGAAGAGAGGAGGAGTAGAGATGATGCGGAGGATGAGGCCTTGGAGGGAGATGACAGTGATTAAATGATATTTTTTTTTTGTATTTGAGCGAAGAAAGGAGTTTAGAAAAGAATTTCTGTTTGTTTCCAATGTCCAGTGTTCAATAAACCTGATGCTTTGATCCGAAGACATGGTAAACGACATACATCGTAGAAGCCAGTAATCCATTCCTCTCTCACAAATAAGTCAAGCGAAATACAAGAGAGAAAACAAACCTTTGTCGTCACAATATGCCCATCTCTTCTTCCCTTAAACCCCTATTTAGTAACCATTTTCCCTTTTCCTTTCTTCCAGAGTGTGGATCAGACCAAACTTGGAAACTAGAAAAGATGCAAGAATCAAAAAAGCAGAGGAAATAGGAAGAAGAAAAAAAGACTACCAATTTCCATACTAAGGAAAAAAGAACAGGAATAGTTTCATTCGTGTGTAGACTGCCCTTCTCCCTTTCCTACTCTTACCAGTGATGCTGGCCTTCACTATCATTTCGCTAGCCATCCGTCAAAGACAATCCAAAAAAAAGGGGGGCAACAATCAATCAATCGGATAGACAGATATATCCCATAGTCAGAAGATACAATAAATAACATTCCACATAGCACAAGACATACCGACAAATCGGCCATTCATACAAATACGAACCACAACACAGTAAAATTTCCTTGTTGCTCTTAGGCGATTGGAGCAACAGTAGACAAAAACACTCGAGGAAAACATTCAGCATTGGAAAATGTTCAGAGTCCAACCAAAAAAATAGAAAATTCTCAATTTCTCTCTCATAATTGCGTTCGACGACTTAATCAAACCGAGTGGTATCAACATCAACAACGCAAAAACATGCCCCGCCAAAACATGAGAATTAGCCCTGAGGAGATGCCAAAGTAAGGAGTTCTCTCCCCTTTCGTGAATACCATAAACAATCGCACACATACATATGAAATCCTCGCCCGGATAACATATCCTGGACACTCAAAGGAAAATAACAAATCGGCCGTTAAGTAAAGAAGAAACATGAACAAGGAGACAGAAAGAGCCATTCGACAATCATAGCCAAATGAAGCAAATGGCGAAGAGATTTCTTGTAAAACCTCTAGCCAAACAAGAAGAAGATGGCGAAAATCGTAAGCGAAAGAAAAGGGGGGAAAGAAAGAAAGGGAACCAAAGAGAACAAGAAGAAAAAGTACATCCCTACCGATCTCCCTCCCGACTCCTTTATCCTTGCCTAGATCAGATGCTGTACATCGTTTCCAAATAAAACGAGCCGCTGACCCAAGAAAAGCAAAAAGCCGCTCCAACCAACCTGTATGCTTGGGGTATCCGGAATACTGCAGGAGCTCGGTCCCAGAAGATGATGATAAAAAAAAAGAAAGAAAAAAAGCCAAAAGAACCAGCCAGTTCTTCGAACTAGAAGGCGCATAAAAGACAGCAGCAGCAAGCAGCAAGAACAAGCAACGCAGTAACATTTCATATCTTAATGACCACAACGTGAGCAAGTTGAAAGAGGGCCGCTTTACAATGGCTACACGAGCAGCGTTTTTTTATTGTTGCTGCTGTGTCCACCACTGTTGGGGCTGTGAGTGTTGGCCTGACCATGCCTGTTGCGAGGCCGACTGCGCACTTGGCGTAGTTTGGGGCAGGTATTGACGCGGAGTCTGGTCAGCGGTATACATGCCTTGGCCTGCGCTGTACTGCATGCTTCCCATGCCTGAGAATTGCATGCCGGGTTGCATCTGGCCAGCCCCAGTTTGGCGAAGGTGCGAGGCCGGAGACTGGGAAGGATGCTGGGGTTGGGGCTGCGTCGTATAGCTGCTGTAGCTGGTTTGTGCCGTCGGGGGGGCTCTGGGACCACATGGCTTGGCTTGGTTGTTGGTAGCTGTAGCCAGCGGTTGAGGGATTCATTGCACCAGTAGAACCTGCAGCAGGTGTTGGTTCACGGATACTCAGCTTGGTGGTTAAAGGCAAAGGGGCCATACCTCTAATGGGAGCTTGACCGAGCGCACTCTGTGCATTGATGGACTGCGAGTAAGGGGCTGCCGTCATCATCATCTGCGGGCTCTGCGATGATACAACACCGGGCTGAGCTATGCCAGCGGCAGTGGTGTGAGGAGAATTCGACGGCCGACTGGTGGGAATGGATGCGTCGGCAGACGCAGCAACAGGTTGCTGAGGGAGAGCGGGTTGAGCGGGCTGCTCGTGGGGCTGACGCCATATCCGCTGAAGGTAGTTGTCACGCATGTCGCGTTGCTGGTTGACGGATCGATTGTAGTCGGCTGCGTGATTGGCCTGCGAGTGGATTTCCATCAGGGGAGAAGGCCTGGTCTGGTCTTGGTATGGGGGTCCGGTAATCTCCTGTCGAGGGCCGCCCTTGACGATGCCGCCGTAGTCCCGAGATCTGTTGTCACTGAGGTCTGGTCCAATAGTTAATGCCGGCATTCTTGTGGCGCTTCCAGGTGCTCCTATCATACCTGGAACGAGATGAGTCTGAGGCGCACCAGGGTATGGCCCAGGCGTGTTGTTATACACAATCTCGGTGTGTGGGTTGCCCATCAAAACGTTGTTCTGCGCTGCTGCTTCCGCAGCCTCTCTGGCCTTGGCTGCTCCGGGTCGCTTCTCCCCGGCGGGATCAGCTTCGGTGAAGCCCTGCTTGCGGGCCTTGGTCTCCCAGTAATCGTCTCGGACGCGGCGACCGTTTTCGATGACGCGGCTTCCAAACTGTCGGAACATGGAGCGGGCAGTAACAATGGCAATCTGTCTCGACCGATACGAGAAGGGCAGGATTTCCTGCTGGACAAGGTCGTCCTTTTCGGCCTGGCTTGCGATTATCTTGTACAGCGACCTGTTCTTGTTAAACAGGAGGTACGAGTCCCGGTATCCCAGTACTCGCGCGCACTCGGTAGCCAACATGAACAGTTTGTCTCCGCGGTTTGGGACCAGGAACGTGCGGCATCGATATTGGCGGTTGCCAAGAAGCGCACCGTTGGGCATCACCTTCTTCTCGCCGAATTCGTCAGTCTCGCGCGGAATGTACTCATCGCCTGTCGCATTGAGCTGATCAGTGGTATGGTCTCGCACCGTGGGCAGAGCCTTGAGAGTCGTCTTTGTCGGCGTCGTCTTGGGAGGCATTTGCGCCTGGGGGGCCGGGTAGGCTGGCGCAGCCTGAGTGGGCATGGCAGGATTCTGAGACTGCGGCGTCTGCGGCGGCGGAATGGCCTGAGGCACAGGTCCGCCAGGCGCTTGCCCGGGGCCTTCAGAGATGCTGCCTGTCGCTCGGGCCTTCATTGGTCTTGATCGTTTGGGTTGAAATTGGCGATCGCCTAGGAAGAAATAGACTCTTGGTCAGCGTTGCCATCCTCTAACATAGCATTAAAAAATTATCAATATCTCGTCGCATCGTTCCTGGCTCCTGTCCCTGGTTCAAAAAAAAAAAGGTTCATGATTTTGCGCAGCGTCGCACAGGGCAGGGTGTAACATGTAGAGCATATCCGCAAGGTCTGTGGAACGCGGCGCCAGAGTCCGAGCTACACAAGATCTATCGCCGACATACCGTCATCGCCAGGCCGGTAAGAGTCGAGGGGATCCGGGGACCGATTGCGCTTGACACCCCGCAGAGGCGCGATAGCGAGGTCTATGAGGTCGGCGGGTCAGCATTACGAAGGCTCGAAGAAGAATAGCTTGCATGAGGCGCGCGAGGCATTGCGAAAGAGATTATGGGGTAAAGGTGATTATGCGCAAAGAATTATATGAACTATGTGTTGAGTGTTGTTTTTCGCCTCGCTTTTTTTTTTTTTTTTTAAAGAGGCGGCGCGTGCCGTCGAGATCTGGCGGGGGAGGGGACATGATAAAAGGATCGAGATGGAGGGGCAGCGACAATGACGAGGAATTATATGCGATGCGATGAGGAATGAAGAACTCACCAGAGTTGAGAGCAGCGGGATTGATTGTCGCACCGTCGGCGCCTGTTGGTTGTGCGGAGTACATGACAAGAGATCCAAGCCAGCAGCGACGGTGGCGGCAGCAACGACGGCGGCGGCGACGTGTCGTGAAATAGTTGGGCTGGCGAAGTTCCGAGGATGGACGAGGTGCAGAAAGAACAAGCTCGACCTGCAGGTGGTTGGCTTCCAAGGGGGCGTGGAAGGGTGTGGCGGGCAGGCCCAGCGAGACGGACAGACGGGCAGCGACGAGAGCAGCGCGGCGACCAGGTGTAGGAGCGTGGTGTCGCCCGAGTGCGGCGCAACACAACCAAAGGCCAAGGCGGCTGCTTCAGAGCTGCCACGCCGCAGCGCAGATCAACATCTCGAGGCAGGGCGACGAGGCGATTGAAGCAGCTGAGCGGTTCATGGCTGCGCAGCGAGAGGCCGGGCACGCAGACGCATCGTGGGCGATGCTGGATCCGGAGAGGGCCGGGCTGGACGGGAGAGAAGAGGGAAAGGAAATGGGACGAAGCGTTGCTTCTTCGTGGGCTATTGTTACCTTGTTCTTTGCACGCTGGGTGCAGCAAGCAGATGGGCGAGGGGCGCGACGCGTGTGCGACAGCAGCGACGATGATGGCGCACGGCGGCAGTCAGGAAACACGAGCGGCGATCGACTTTTGTCTGGCGACGAGCGCGTGTCTGCGAGTCTGGGCGCAGCGAGGCAATCGGCGATGGTTGGGAGCAGCGCGACTCGACTCTTCTGTGGTGGAGACGCTTCTTTTTTCAGTTTCTTGTTCGCGAAAGCGCAGCGAAGCTCCGGGCAGGGCAGGCGTAGCGCAGCGTAGTGTAGTGCGGTGCGGGATGCAGCAAGGCACGGCGCAGGCAGAGCAAAGAGGCGCAAAGGTCGAGCAGCTGGGGACCTTGTGCCGGATGTGGGCGCGATGAGGTTGTGTGCGAGAGGAGGGAGGGTGCTTTAGGGTGGTTATGGTTATGATGGTGGTGGTGGTGGTGGTGGAGGTGGAGATGGAGCAGCGTGGGCTGGTTTGTAATGGGACAGTGGCAGGTAGGTATGTCGTACGTTAGCACGCCTGGCGGACGCTAGAGGTCGCAGAGTGCAGAAAACAAGAGCGGGCTTGACGGGGCCGCGAGGAGGGGGGCAGGAGGGAGAAGCAAAGGGCAAGGATGACTTGGATGATATATGTGGATGCGCGGATGGAGGGCTGGAGCGGATGACGACGCCGCATGGTTGGCTGCAAAGACGCAGCGCCTGGGCTGGACGGCGAGACAGGTTTGCTGGAGGAGGGGGGGTGTGCAGAGCAAACTGTGGTGAATTGCGGCATCTCGAGGTATCTCGAGGGTAGCGCGCAGGTATGGAGTACCTGCTCGTGCGAGGTAGCACTGGCCAGCTCGACTGAGCGCCGTGCAGATTACGCCGGAGCCGGGCTGGGCATGGCCGAGGACGCTGTGGATTTGCTCGACTCGACTGCTGCTGTACAGTAATCTACCGAGTCACAAATCTATTTCCAATTTAATTTGCAGATACAGTAGTCCCAAACACTGATCCCTTAGCGGCGGTGGCCATGCGAAAGGGCCCTGCACTGCTATCCCACGCCACGGGGACGAGGAGGGATGGGAGGGGAAGGTCTGGAGGGGATGGACTGACGGAACACAGCCAAAGACGAGGAAACCCGGTTATTTACTACTGCATGGCCGGCCAGGGGGCCAGGAGCAAGCATGCTGCAGCTCAGCCGTGTGCAGAAGACCCAGTTCTGCTTGTATAGTCGTTGCAATAGCATCGACTAGAGACGAGCATCCCTGCAGCCGGCCATCACAGGTTCACTTATACGAGAGCATGTACTGTACGAGTACGTGATTGTATGTAGCAGCCGACATGAACATGGATGATAAACACTGGAGACTGCCAAGTTATTCTCTTCTTCTTTTTCCGATACTTGGCTTCTCTTCCATGAGAGATACAGCGGGCTTATACCGAAACAGGCAAAACAAACACTCGCACACCAGATGAACAGAGGGAATAGGGTGATGCAGGGAGCTGCAGCTGCAACTCCAGTCACATCCATTGAACATTACTAGAGGTACTGTACAGTAAGCTGATACGCCATGTGCACATCGCCCTCAGCCTGCAGCTTGCTGCAACCATAAACTGCTGGCTGCTGTCAGTCGCCGCCAGAACTGCCCTGTAAGGTACGTCCACCCAGAGCTGGCCCGCACGAACGAGCCCAGCCCGCCGAATATGCAAGCAATGCTCTGTACCCGGGCTCCCAAAAGCCACCCTTGCAGTATTCGGCTATACTGCCGTGTTGGGAGCCACAGCTATCACTGATTTGATCCTTCAGGTCAGCCCGGTCTGCCTGCTCGTGGGATTTCAATCATTCAACTCTAAGTTGTGCTTGACCTGCCCAAATAGATGCCCGCGCTAGTCATGTCTTGATGCTTGATATCGGCTTGGAGCAGAGACACTAGCGGCCTGGCAGAGCGCGTCGCTTATTTTAGTGATGCGTGCCCGCGAATAAATGACCAGACCGCGTCAAGGGCGAGGCGAGCTAGGCTATAAGCCAAGCAGCCGGGGCTGCAGAAGCAACACCGTCGTGATTGTACAAGTATAGGTACGTAGATGCAGGTTCATTAAAAATTGGTAAAATCAAATCAGCAGCTGAAATATACTGTACACACGTACTGAATCAAAGAAACCCCCAAATAGTAGGAAAAGAGGCAAGCAAGTACTGCAGCCGCGGACGAGGACAAGCAGCTGTTACTCAAACAGGCCCAGGCCCGAAGTTGCATCGCGCACCTCTTGCTCCCTGAGAATGCTACCGGTACGGCGGCGGTACTTGCTGCGGTTCCACGAGTCCTGCTAGCCGTATCGACACGCTATGACCACCCCCTGGCTCGTCCGTGGGGTCCGTGCGTCCCCATGCATCGATATGACCAGTCACCACCAGCTCGTGTTGGGTTTGCGCCCGGCCTGACGTTTTTATGGATCGCGGCGCAGGGCAGCTTCTATTTTCAAAAGCTGATGTCTCTCCCAGCGGCCAGCTCCACGGAGTCATCTGGTCATGCGAGCCGAAAAAAAAATAGACTTGGTCGTGGAAGTCGTCTGTGGCAAATCGGGGAATAGCCGCACCGCTCACCCATGCCAGCCGTTGTATCAGATGCATCCTGTAATGTATCGTCGTCTGTGACTGGACGTTTGCATGATTTGCCTGCCACAGCATTAGCTGGCATGTCGGTGCCGCTAGTTCGTCCAACGACGTCATCTCGGCGCAGCGGTCTTGCAACCCGTCGGAAACAAAGAGTCGCTCTGCGCTGCGCTGCTAGGCGCCTTTGGGCAAAATATCGGTTCCTGATTGGCGGCCGTGCGGTGCCATTCACTAATCCATTCCGCACTGGCCATGCAGCCGGATAGAGTTGGCCTGGAGGTGGGGTTTTGCTTCTGGCTGAATGGGCGGCGGCTTGGCCTGGCCGATAGAGAGACGCCAGCAGGTAGTCGCAGACAGGTATCTCGGCCGTCTGCTCTACTACTCTACTCTACTACTCTACTCGACCAGCGCCTTGTGTGGCCCTCCGAAACTCCGAGAGGCTGGCTGTATTGATTCGAACCGCCCAATGTCTTCACCGTTGGGTTGGACAATGGTAGCAAGATAGCCAGGTGGTAGCGGCAATTTCCTTTGCAGCGCCTCAGCGTCTGCCCGGGGCCTGGACTTCGCCGCCTCTCCTCTGGCACAGCGGGCGCCTGTTCCTTGCGTGCGCCGGAGATACTACCACTCGATCATTGTGCATTATCGCTGGAAACTACCCAGCCGCCTATGGCTAGTGAGATGATGCTCTGGAACAGGCATGCAAGGACGCTCAAGTGTGCGTCTGGTGGACGTGATTCGCTGCCTTGTTCGAGCCATGACCGTCCAGTGCTACGCAACGATTTGATGCTTGACTTGATATTGCCGGATTACTGTAAACTTCGGCAGGGGGCCTCCACATGTGCGCGAGACAGTCATAGCAGACAGCCCGTGCTTGTTTGCACTCGGCAAGTATATGTGATTGTTAGCAGCTGGTGCATATTCCCATACCATACGGCACACAGTTGTTACTTGTATACCGCCCTTGATTGATTGCTGATGCCGTGCCGGTCATCATCATCGCTGACGGGAACGCTCCGAATAAGCCGGAGTTTGATGCGATTGAGAAGCACTCCGAGCCTACCTGGCACTAGCACGGCGATATGTAACTCCCTGGCAGGCATTCTTGGGTCATGCCTCTTGCAGGTGTTATTGGAGGCATGCAGTCCTTACTCGTACCTGTTCGTCGTGCATGTCTAGTGCCAGGCGAGGCATCCAGCGCCTTCCCCAGCGATTCTGCAGGCCTCCTCCTGCTAACAGGGCAGGTCCGGAATAGCCAGAAGCTAGTAGGCGCTTCCCGCTGCATGGCAGGCAGGCACGGCACGGCCGTTGCACGTTTGATTGAAAGTTGCGGATGGGCGGCGGCATGGAGGGCTCTTGCCAGTATTGTCGCTGCGATTGGCCTCCTGTCAATAAGGGAGAGGCATACCTTATTGTCGCCACGTTCAATGTCAAGCCACGACCTCGCTCTGCCATCCGCGGAGCTAACAGGCAACGTGTTGGGATTTGAGTTTGCCGCCACGGAGCCCGACTTCCAGAACGAGGCATCAGGGCCAAAGAACGGCTCGTTTAGTGTCTAAACAGAGTTGGAGCTTTGTTTGATCAGCGATGCCCCACCAGCAATTAGCTCAACCGAAGAATCTGATGCTGCTTGTCGCGTTTCTCTCGTCTGTCTTGTGCCTCAGCTCCGACAGCCCATCCACCCCCTCTTTCAGCCCCGAGGCAGCCTCTTCTCGCGGCAAAGAGAGCTACTACCTGCTAGCGGCGGCCGACGGCTGGCTGGTCCGTGGGAAAAGATGTCGCCATGCTCCCGACCGACAAAAGAGCGGCGGGAAATATCGAAAGAGGGAGCAGATGCATGCTGAGGCTGCCTCACTCGACCAATGCGCGGCCGATCCGAGTCACACAACGAAGCGCTTGCCAGGCTCGGCCAATCTCGAAATCTCCTCGACACTTCATAGGGTGCAATAAGACGCCATTGCTCCCGTACCACCTGCGCGACAATGGCCTGCGTGATACTGCTTTGGCGTTTACGCAACACCACGGCACTAGCCCCAACGCTAGGGCGCACGCCGCTCGATATCACTGGCCCCAGGCGTTCACAAAGTTGATCATGGACATGGGGTCCAGGCCGGGGGGGGGTCCACGGTGCAGGGATGGCGGCCTTGCGAGCGCACCTCTGCTCTGAGTGTGAGGTGCGGGAACGATTCGATCGTGCTGACCCCAGACCAAGAGCGCCTCAAGGGCCATGGTGCAGCCCGGCCAAAGGGCGTCGGGAAAGCTCGTTCCCCGCAACCAGACCATGATGGCATCGTCCTAGCTACCTGGCTACCTGGCTCCCTTTCAGCAGCTACCACGGGTTTTTACCGCCCTCCCCAGAGACATCTCTCCAGCCGTGCATCGCAGCGATACCCGCAACCCGGTAAACGCTACGCAGCACGAAATACTGCGTCCTTCTTCTCATCAGTCGAGTCGATGGAAAAACGGCTCATTACGGTCTCTCCCCCCACGTTCTGACAGGATGACCTGCTGCCGCAGTGCAGAGGTTATTGATACTCATTAGCTGCCCGTTGATAACTTCCCTTTCAATGTCGGATTTCTGTTCCTCTTCTTCCCTGCGGATGATACGCTCCGTTCTTACCGTCAATGCTGCTCGGCAGCCACTGATGATATCTGCGGGACTGCGGAGCTGAAAACCCGTCTGCTGACAACCCGCAGCTCGAGGCATTTCTCCACCAGTCTGTCCCATGATAGTACATAGTAGCAAAAGTTACTACAGTACTACTGATAACAGCAACATTACTAGTAGTACTGCTAGTAGCAAGTAGTGGAAAAAAAAAAATTGCATCACTACTGCTGCTGCTATTACTGCAAAGTATTGTTTCGGCCTCGCAAACGCGTACAACAGAAGACAGCCCGAGGACCATTGGCAACGAATACCATACGGGCGAGGCTTATGTCTAGTCCAGGGTCTTTACCATACTGCGCTACGCCATCCCGCTCATCACTCGCAAGCCTTCACACTCGATTCGATTCCACTCCAGCGCCCCCACCGCGCCCGCAGCGGCCACTTGCAGATGGTAAAGGGTGTATTCCATCGAAGCCGCTCAGGATAACTACCCGCAGGCCTCGACAGCAGTGCTGATGCTCAGAATCTATCAACTAGGCTAGGAATAGCTCGGCCAAGTGGGTTCCCTTTTCACTTTAGGATGGGACCTTGTGGACCAGCAGCGACCTGCCTAGCAGCGCCGCCATCCATCCAAACCTTCAACTGCACGCTTACCACATGTTGGAATATTATACATTCAAGGTTTTGAGCTGTGCCTGAAAAGAGCACTGGGGTTTACCTTCCTTATGCCTTATACGTCAGATTGGCAACTCACTACAAATGCGATATCGCTCATGAAGCCACATTGGAACCTGTCATTTTCAGGGTTGAGATTACCTAGTACGGCGCCCATTTATTCATACCTCGATGTCTCCTTCTTTTCCATCTGTGCTTCCCCGGACACTAGCTGAAGATACAAGGTTATGTTAAAACCCCTAGCTACTGGTACTGAGCTGGCCATCGCATTGCTGTTGGCAGCCAACACTTACGGAGACAGCCGAACATGCATATCAGGGATCTCCATACGCCATAGAATTACGCGGGAACATAGCACACATGCTCATTTCTTTACCCGCCCACCCGTGCTCGCGGTGTGGTTACTTGGCTACGTACAGGCATGTGTGCACACACACAAAGAGTTAGCCATACAGATTAGACGCAGCCAAGGGGACATGTCACCCCACATCCTATTGTTAGCTTGGCCGCACCAACGCCATCAAGACCTGAATCTCTCACAATACACCACGCATTTGTGCCTCACAACAGTGGCATCAGAGTTCCGCTAGCCCCGAGATTTACTATTGTACCGGCACCTCCCTTGCGCGAGCTGGAATTGGTGGCTCGTGTACGAAGTACACATCCGATTTCTCAGGAATAAGTCAGGGGTAACACGGCGGATCTATCTGATGACGTCCACACCTTGGTGAATCCCATGCTGCGATTACCGACGTCTCCAGATTAAGACCCCAAGGAAGATCAGCTAAGAACTTGGAGGGCAGCGCTTTAGCACCGGAGCTTTTCCCATTCCCCAGCAGTCCAGGCTCATACAAAGCAATAGGCATTACGCCAGACTGCAAAGTATGTAGTCGCCTTACTTATCTGTTCTGCTGACCATACCACACTCATCAGACGTGCGTTCGTGGGGTTCCTATTTGATACCGAGAAGGCATCTAGGAGAATGTCAAATCATATGGAATCTCAGCGACTTATCAGCGTTTACTATACAATCTATTGCAGCGTACTTCGTGCATAGGTCTGCTGCGATAAAAAAAAAAAAACCTCCGTCAATTCATAGGTAGCTAGATATGCTGCCACTGCGGGGAGGGCGGCGTCTGAGACATCGCTTGTAGACCCCTCCGAGGAGAGGAGAAAAAGAATATGCAATTATGCGCACACAGCCCTTTCTCTCGTTGATACGAAGTGCTGCTTGTATAAGACAAGACAGGCTGACCGGGGTCTGTATGATGGCTGAGAAATCCTGTTTTCGTACCTGGCAACTTGATCTCTCATCAGAAGTTGTGCAATTTGGCGTCACCATACCCTGTAATCCGACGCATAAGAATTTGGTCATATTTGGTCACGGCGAATAGACATTGCTTGCCAATAGCCATTTTCGCTGACAAGCATTAGCATTTTCTCATCCACGCTAGCGAGTCGTGTTGAAGCCTGACTTCTGACCGCTGTTGTTGAAGCTGCGGGCTTGAAAACATCTGATGTCGCTTCTGCCATCATTTGCATCTGTCGCAATGTTACCCTGGATATGTATGATCTCACGGGACTGGACATGAAGAAGTAGCGTGAGTCGAGTCCACTTCGGGCTGCGCATACAAGCCATGTGACTACGGGTCGACAGGATAGATGCATGGAAATTTGGTTTTCCAAAGCAAGGATTCTTTTCTGGGAGACCACTTGGGTGTTACCTAATTTAAGACTTGTCGTCTCTCAACGCCCGAGAGGGGCAAGTTCGTTGACCTCTACGACGGGGTTAAGGTGCCCTGCTTGCTCCTTTAGCTTTCCGGACCAGTGGCTATCATCATCCTCGTTATTGGCTGCAAAGATCGTTTAGCATGCCTTTGAAGCCGGTCTCCCACCACAGCAGGACAAGCCATTCTGCTACCTTGGCACATGTTGGACAGTGCAAGGTGGTAATAGAAGTGGGAAGCACATGTATGTACGGAGTTAGTGCCTACACGCTGCATGCTACGTCCCCCACTGCGAGATGAATATTCCCGGAAAGCCCTTGAGTGACGCCTCTTTGTCGCTCCATTTGCGGCCGCGGGGCTTCCATTTTGAAAGCCGTCTTGTTGGGCTTCAAAATCTAGCTTTGGATACCTACTCTCCGCTCGAATCATACCCCGCAGGGTCTTCAGGATGGAAAGAAAGAGAAGCATTTTGCGATCAGCGCCCGCACCCCTTTCAGATGATTATATGAGGATCATTCATATGTCAGAGCATGAGTGCAGTAATCAAATTACCCACTCATGCAGTATTCATTTCCAGGAACGACAAATCCTAGGACTCTTACATGCCTCTAGCTTTAGCAGGGTTCATTTTGGTTAGCAAACCTGAGCAACAAAGCCGACGCCGCGATACGTTTTTTTGGTGTTTCTGTAATTTGCATCATGTGAGTCAATGCTTGTTTTTCTTGCTTCATCTTGCAAGAGTTATAGGTCCACATCGTGTTATTCACGGCCCTGGATGGACTAGTCGAGAACATTTGGAGTGTTGCGTTGTGGTCCTATATGATGAAAGCGTGCATGAGATAAAGGGTCATCTGGCTCTGCTAGTCGAAGTCAAACGCATGCGCATGCTCTTTACCCCATCTTCGTCCTATGGGGTAGGAGACGAGACAAGACATCTTTCCACAAAGGCCAATACTACCTTGATCTTTCTCCAAGATCCAGTTGGGACGACACGACGAATCAAAAGATGCCTGTTGATAGAGTAGCAGAAGGTCTGAGAGGCGTTTTTGCATCCAATACACCAGCTTCTCGTCAGGTTATCGAGGAATGGGGTGGGAACAAGACACAGACCCGATAATTCGGCACCCACTCCCTTTCTGTTGGGAACATGGCGCATCATTCCTGCGAGCCTGGGTGCTACACTGAAAGCAATAGCTGGACGCTGAGCACCCTCAAGACCCAATGAACGGCGCAGATGTGTGAATAGAATCGGCTAAACGAGAGTGAATACGGATAATGATACAAGAGCATGTGTAAGACTCGCCAAGAAAGGGGTCGCCAAGTAGTAGAGCCGAGCGCCGGACCCCACGAAGTGAAAGAGCCTCCGTGTTCCCGCAAACCACGGTGACGGTGTGGTTATAGCCTCGTATGCCCTTTCGGAGCGGTTGACAAATATCATGTCTCACGAAAATGGGAGAGAGAGAGAGAGGAGCCCACCCGGAGCCCACTTTCTCAACATCGGGCGGGATCAGGAGCGCGCCTTGGGGGAACCCAGAGTCATACAAAATGATGGTCTAGATCAAAGAGAGGCCAGTTCTCCGAGGGAACATGCTGCTCGGTGGCGATACAGCCTCATGCTTATTGGCGAAGTGGCCAAAAAAAGGGGGCTCATCATCCTGCGACAGGGTACGTTCACTGTTCGGTGATTGCACACGGCTGGTAATATCGGTACCAAAGTTGTCCGCTTCAGGTAGCATTTCAGGATCCTCCTTTCAACTTTTGTTTCCTCCCTCTTCTGGTTTTTGTGCACCTTTTTCCTTTTGGGTGGGCTTGGCGAAGGGCGGGTGGCAAGTGACTCGGAGTGGTAATGTTACAGAGTGAAGTTGCATTTTTGTAACGACTGCCTGGCTTTTCCTTTGGTTCCCCAATTCTCTTGGATTCCTTCTCCATGGTGGGAGGTAGCTAGTGTGTCTGTCAAAGATTTGTTAGATTGATGTACTTGCGACATTGCGAAGGGTGGCGCTCACGGAGAGGGTCTGCATATGAGATTTCTCAGGTCATGATGGCTGGCTTCGCAATTCACTTTCACGAAGCGGAAGTAGATATAGGAGTGAGTGCAAATATAGCATTTTGTGGTATAAATGAAATAACAGAGTTTGACTTTTGGCAAATATCCAAGACTCTTGCTGACGTTTTTATTTTACTTGGAAAAGTAATCTTTTGCACAAAGGCGCTCTGATGCTCACCCACTCCGGAGAGCCAGGGGAAGCTCACGTGATGTGTCACGTGAGCATATCTTTTGCAAATGATTCTGGGTATGTCATGTCAAATTTTGGATATGTTGCAAGGAAGCAAAGAAAAATCTAGAAGATGCAAATTCTGCAGACTTGATATTATCTGTTGGAGGAGTTACTTGTGTATAAAAGTGCCTCCAATTGGCGCTGTTCTGTGTTTCGCATATCGATAAGGCACTCGACCCCACATTGAACTTCCAAAGTGCCTTATCCCGATTATATCAGCATTTTTCAGTGACTTCAGCGAGCGAGAGCGCGTGTGAAAAACTTCACACTACAAAAAAAGAGCAATCAAATCACAAAGACAGCCAGCATGACGAGTTTAAAGAGGACGCAGCGGTCAGACCAGGCTGCGCTGAACATTTCCAACAAGGTCTATGTCAGGTCGACGCGGAGTGGAAAAGTGCAGAAGATTGTTCGGGAGGTCTACCTGAGGACGGATATCCCATGTTCATCGAACTTGTGTAGGGCGTGTTTGAGCCAGGCACCCAGAAATGCGGCCAATGAAGGTGAGAAACAATTCATTCCATCCATCTATCAGGTGTCAAACCTGTGATGAGGTTGGCGCGAGGCTAACAGCTCATGATAGCTCTACCTTTTGTCCTGTCGGAGAGACCGGCTGGGACAAAGTCATTTCCCCAGGGCCACTATCTCGTTCCTGATACAAACGCGTTGCTGAACGCCATGGACCTTTTTGAGCAGAGCTCATCATTTTATGACGTTGTCATCTTGCAGACTGTTCTGGAAGAGCTCAAGAACCGCTCATTTCCTCTCTACAACCGCCTTGTGGGACTGACGAAGAGCGAGGACAAGAGATTTTACGTCTTCTTCAACGAATTCCGCCAGGAGACATATGTTAACCGTGAAGCCGGCGAGAGTGTCAATGACAGAAATGACCGCGCTGTGAGACAAGCTGTTAAGTGGTACGGGGAGCATCTGGCATTGACCAAGGCAGCGAAAATCCCGGCAGTTGTCATGCTTAGTGATGACCGGGACAACTTGAGGAAAGCTAGAGAGCAAGGACTGCACGCGTCTTCTCTCAGAGACTACGTCCGCGAACTGGAAGATGGCGAGAGATTACTTGATATGATTGCGGAGTCACAGTCTCAGGCCCAGGGCGGATTTAAGCAAGCCTCTCAGCAGCCCATTTACCCAGAGTACTATACCGCGTCAAGGATGATGACGGGAGTCAAGGCCGGGCTGCTGCATCAGGGAATCTTCAACGTGTCTCCGTACAACTACCTTGAGGGATCTATCAAGGTCCCTGCTTTCCCGAAATCTTTACTTATCCTAGGCCGCGAGAACATCAACCGAGCCATTGATGGCGATGTGGTAGTCGTGGAGTTGCTCCCCCAAGATCAGTGGAAGTCACCGTCAACAAAGATCATTGAAGAGGATACGATTACGAAGAATGAGAATGCGGATGCGGAAGAGCGCCAAGACTTTGTATCTGACAAAGAGCGCAAGGCACTTCAAGAGGAAGTAAAGAGGACCCAGAAGGCGTCGGGGGAGAACCAGCTACAGCCAACAGCCAAGGTTGTGGGAGTAGTGAAGCGTAACTGGCGGCAGTATGTCGGCCACATCGACCCATCGACGGCCAACAAGGGCTCATCACAAGGCCGGAAGCTCGATAGCGTTTTCCTCATTCCCATGGACAAGAAGATTCCAAAGATTCGTCTTCGTACTCGTCAAGTGTCCGAGCTTCTGGGCAAGAGGCTGCTGGTCACTGTCGACTCTTGGGACAGAGACTCGAGACATCCCGTCGGGCATCTGGTGCGCTCCTTGGGAGAACTCGAGACCAAGGCGGCAGAGACGGAGGCTTTGCTCCTGGAGTGGGATGTCCAGTACCGACCTTTTCCAAAAACGGTGCTCGACTGCCTTCCCAAGGAGGGCCATGATTGGAAGGTGCCTGCCAGCAAAGAGGATCCTGGCTGGAGAGACAGAGAGGACCTTCGCGAACTTCTCATCTGCAGTATTGATCCGCCTGGCTGTCAAGATATCGACGATGCTCTTCACGCTAGGCTATTACCAAACGGCAACTACGAGGTCGGCGTTCATATTGCCGATGTATCGAACTTTGTCAAGCCTGCTAATGCTATGGATACTGAAGCGAGTATCCGTGGTACCACCGTGTACCTGGTTGATAAGCGTATAGACATGCTTCCCATGCTGCTTGGTACAGACCTCTGCTCTCTCAAGCCTTATGTCGAGCGCTTCGCATTCACAGTCATCTGGGAGCTCAATGACAATGCCGATATTGTTAACGTCCGCTTTACAAAGTCAGTTATTGCGTCTCGCGAGGCCTTTAGCTACGAACAAGCACAGCTCCGAATCGATGACGAGTCACAGCAGGATGACCTCACAAAGGGCATGCGAATGCTGCTCATGCTGTCCAAGAAGCTCAAGAAGAAGCGTATGGATGCTGGTGCCTTGAGTCTGTCTTCGCCAGAAATCAAAGTCCACATGGAGTCAGAATCTTCGGATCCCATCGACGTCAAGACCAAGGAACTGCTCGATACCAACTCCTTGGTAGAGGAATTCATGTTGTTCGCCAATGTCAGCGTTGCCGCCAAGATTTACGAGGCATTCCCCCAGACCGCCATTCTACGTCGCCACGCTGCTCCCCCCCAAAACCAACTTTGACGAGCTGGCCGATCAGCTGCGTATTAAACGCGGCCTTGAACTGCGCACCGACTCCAGCAAGGCACTGGCTGATTCTCTCGACAAGTGCGTCGACGACAAAGACCCATTCTTCAACACCCTTGTTCGTATCATGGCCACCCGCTGCATGATGAGCGCAGAGTATTTCTGTTCCGGAACCCAATCGTACCCCGAGTTCCGCCACTACGGTCTCGCTTCCGAGATTTACACGCACTTCACCTCCCCCATTCGTCGATACGCAGATCTTCTTGCCCATAGACAACTTGCCGCCGCCATCGGCTACGAAGCCGTCCACCCTTCAGTCCGCAGCAGAGGCCGTCTCGAGGCCGTATGCAAGAACATCAACGTCCGTCACCGCAACGCCCAGATGGCCGGCCGAGCCAGCATTGCCTATTACGTTGGCCAAGCTCTAAAGGGCAAGGTTGCTGAGGAAGAAGCCTTTGTGATGAAGATTTTCAGCAACGGTTTCGTGGTTCTTGTGCCGCGATTCGGTATCGAGGGCTTGATCAGACTGCGTGATTTGGCTGATCCCGAGCCGGAGAGTGAGTATGACGCTGAGACGTATACTTTGACGACGAAGGGAGAGAAGAGCATCAAGGTAGAACTTTTCCAAAAGGTTGTGGTTAGAGTCCATGACGACAAGGACGAGAGGACAGGAAAGAGAGGCGTCAAGATGGAGTTGGTGAGTGCTTAGGGAGATGAAAAATGGCCAAGAACAGGATGTTTTAATCTTAATGGAATTTGTTGATTTGGGATATATGCAAGAATGCTAGAGACTAGAAAGCTTATAAAGAAGAAAAGTTTTCTTAAAATTATCTCCAAGAATCCTCTTTTCTACCCCCTTTTCAGAAACTGTGTACATCTAATATTGTAATATTGACATACATGTATGCGTTTTGTAACATACAGTTCAAGTCCGCTTTATTTTTATATTACCAACCGAACCTACAACGCCAAACTCTTTATGAGAATACCATTAACAAAGAAAAAGAAAATGGGCACGAAACATGCGCAATTATACATGTAAAAAAAAAAAAAAAAAATTCCGGCCACATTGCATCATGAGTTCCTCTGGGTTCCTTTTTTTTTTTTTTTTACTGCTCCATGGCATCACCCTCATTAGCATTGTCATCGCCCCATAGGCCATCGAGCTTGAACTCTGCAGCCCATTCTGTGACAATCTCCTTCTGGTCGGCCATGACCTCTTCCTCGCCGGCGTTCTTGATGGCTGGTTTGGTAGCGCCGTTCTGGCCCTTTGCATTCTCGACTGCCAAGACGGGGGCTTCGACCCATCCTTGGATTCGGCCGTCTCGCCAGTCAGTCACAACGGTCATGGCGGCAGCGTTGATGTTGGGGACACCGCCACGGCCGAGCCTGCCACGCTTACGGGCAACCTGGACCAGGAAATCCGAGGTGATGTCGCCGTCGGCGCTGCTGGGCAGGACGGCGGGGATGTCGTACACGGCGGTGAGCTTCTGCAGCAGATCAGGGGTGGCAGAGAGACGGCGGAGCAGCAGGCTGACGGCGGGGATGGGATCCTCAATCTGCTTGGGGGGGAACGGCGTTGAGCAGAACGAGGTGGGCGTGGGCCTCGGTGGCGTTCTTGATGGTGACGAGGCCGCCGGACTGGACCGAGGACGAGGACGGGAAGACGACACCGGGGGGAGTCGAGCAGCGTGAGCTTGCTGTCAATCTTGACCTTGCGGATGCTCGTTGTGACGCCGGCCTCTGCACCAGCAGGGCAGGCCTTGGCTGCGCTGGCGCCCCTGCCGCTCATTCTGCTGAGCAGAGCGTTGATGACGGAGCTCTTACCAACGTTGGGATAACCAATGACACCGACAGAGACGGCACGCTTCAGGTCGCGGCTGGCAGCATAGCTCTTCAGGGCCTTGAAGAGCGCAGCAGAGGTGCTCTGAACGCTCAAGTCGCGGTGGTTGAACATGTGCGCATTCGCCGCCGCATTCGCCGCTCGCACGGGCAGCGTAGGGAAGTACCGGCGCAGGTAGACGAGCCAGTCGCGCAGCACCTTGGGGGGGGGATCAGGTCGACCTTGTTGAGGATGAGGATCAGGCGCTTGCCGCCCGCGGCGGCGGCCACGACGCTGCGCTCGACTTCGCGGGAGCGAGTGCCCTCCGGGTCGCGGGCGTCGAGGACGTACAGAACAACGTCGGCCTCCTCGACGACCTGCTTGAAGACCTTGTCAAAGGTCTTTCGTGATGACGCCTGGCCAATGGAGACGTGTGCGCCGTCATCAGAAGCGTCGCCATCGCTGTCGTAGTCGTCATCGTCATCATCGTCCATGTCGTCGTCACTCGCCGCAAGGGACTTGTCGTACTTTACGGCGGCAGCACGAGCGCTGGCAAGCAGGGCAGCCATTGGGTTCGACTCGTCGACGTCGTCCATTCCGTCATCCTCATCCATCTGGTCCACGCCCGCATCTACCATGGCGTCCCCGTTATTCTCGGCGGCAACACCTGTTTTGGCGGCCTTGGCCATTTCTTTTTTCCTCTGGGCCTCCTCGGCCTTCTTTGCGCGCTTCTGCTCAATCTCCTCCAGCATCTTCTCCTTGTAGGGGAAGAGGTTGGGAATACCCGGGTCCTTCTTCAATTTTGATCGCCATTCTGGGTTCTTCTTGGCCAACTTTCGATCCTTTCTCTGCTTGGCTGCGGAGGCCTTTTGGATCTTGTTGCGAAGACGGGTTGTCGTCCGCTTGGAGTTGGGTCCTACGGCATCATGGTTAGCATATTTTGTGCAAAACTTGATACTTTCAGGGAAATTTCGAAGAGACTGAACCAGAACGTACTCTTGGGCTTGTTAATTGTGCCTGCCATTGTGCTTTATTTTTTCTCAATATTGCCAATGGTAGTAATTTTTCTTAGCTGCAGTGTCCTCCCAGCTTTGATGGCACGCCGTGCTAAGAAAAAAAATTAAGTGGGATGCGGATTCTGCCACGCATTTTCTCCACACCGCCTTTATTATCAGCCCCATATTTATGCCGATAGGATACGTACTAGTCCGCTTTATCTTTCGCTGGCTGGAGAATTCTTGCTCCAACTAAGTCAGCATTCTCATCGATCCAACCAACCCCTACTCTTTTTCCAAGCTATGGCCACAGAAACTCCACCTCCGCCATATGTACACGCCAGTCGCAGAATCCTCCCACCTCAGGAGGACCGGAAAGGAGAGATCAGATTCCGACACCCTGGCTATCATGGTCCAATACTGAATCATCTCCTATCGCTACCACGAGTGGATTGCCAAGATGTCAACGACACTGTTGTCTATGGAATACATCATAAGACCGCCTTAACGGCTTGTCAGATTATTGCTAACAATGCTTTTGATACTGGCTATTTCGCTCTGGACCAAGCCGGCCTTCATGGGGTAAAGGTCCCTTTGGATGGCCTCTTGACTGAGGACCAGTACTTTTTTATCATTAATGGCAACCGTTTGTGGACCTCATATCTGAACGCCTATATCTCTTGGGTCCAGCTAACATCCTATTTCCAGATAACTATGCTGTTGTACCAAGCTTTCGAGATTGGAGATTCCCTAACGAGGACATTGACCGTATCTGGCCTAATATTTCCAATGGGCCTGATATTATTGGGTCCAAGTGCTGCGTCTCTGGCATTGGTTACGCTATTAACAGAGCCCACCTTCTACCGCAAGAGGAGCAAGCATGGTCTGAGCAAAATATCATGAATGATACAACTCCCGCTATTGACGACATCAACAACATTATTTTATTGAGGAAAGATCTTCATAAATGTTTCGATGACCGCTGGTTCGCTATTGTACCCAAAAAAGACCCAGAGGGCTCTGATCTATATGTTACCCACATACTCTCCAGTTCAGCAGCACAAATGTGGCCGACATATCACAATGTTGTCGTCAATCAGCTTTCGATAGAATCAAAAGCTTACGTCTTTGCACGATTTGCTTGGGCGATTTTGCTACGAACAAAGCAGTTTGTTACCCGTAATGTCGCGCGGCAAGTTATTCGACGTTACATAAATGACGAAGGAGAATTTGAATATACAGACGAAAGGGCATCAGGCCCTTTGCTTAAACAACTATATGGCGGAGGCGGGACAAGAAATGCAACTCCGCTCAAGAGAAAATCTGCACCAGGCGATAGAGATTCTGATAGCTGGACAAGCGAGATTGAAACAGATACAGATGGTAGTTGGCCTTGGGAGGAGTCTATGAATCGACTTGATCAATCTGCAAGTGATACGGTTTCAGACATTGGACGGGCGTTACCAGAAGAGGTGTGCAAAGAGCTCGCTATCGCTGCCGCAGGAGTAATTGCTTTTCAAGAGAAGCAAGAACTAGAGTACTAGTAGGCCATGGAATGTGTAAAGGAATTCAATCAAGTATTGATGTAATACAGGTGTCTCTAGCTATAGGTCCTGAATTAATATAACTAATTACAGTATTTGGTCCTGGAAAAATACATCAATGATCTGTAGTATTAGATCCTAAAATAATATCATGAACTACTAGTAGTACAGCACTAGGTCTAAGAAAACTGCGACCAAATATAGGCGGTATCAGGTATAGAAATTCCAACTTGTTGGAAACAACTCCCCCTGGTCTCGATGCAGGTCGGGCCCTATCGGGGGAAGGATCCATCGGCCTATTATATATAGGGCCGTGCCCCGCATATTGTAGCTAGTTGGAACCTAGCTTTATTCTCATTATAATACATCACATTACGTTCATCTGCGCCTCTTCCAATTGTTGGAAGCAACTCCCCCTGGCCTCGATGCAGGTCGGGCCCTCTCGAGGCAGGTCGGGCCCTCTCGGGTCCACTCGGTGGAAGGACCTGCCGGCCTATCATATATAGAGCCGGGCCCCGCCCCCGCTAGCTAGTTGGAACCTAGCTTCATCATCATCACAATACGATCACTATGTTCACCTAATCTGTGCCTCTTCTAACACCAATAATACTTTCATCATGAATTCGTATCGTGCATGATAGAATAAAGCGATAGAAACAAAAGTACCTAGTAAGGGCTGCATTGCCGGCATGAATTACCGCTTATCGTTCTAACCTGCAGAGCGTAGAGAAGATACAGTCCAAATTGGGTGATGCTGCATGTAGTTCGTCGTGAGTTTCCGTTTGAGTCTGGCCGAACAGACCTACTTGGGCTAGGTAATCAAGAGTCATCCTGCGATTAGCTTGATTGACCTATGAATTGTGAGCTTGGTTGTTGATACCCTACTTTGTCTGCCCAGGAGATGGGTCCAGCCGTCTAATAGAAACGTCTAATAGGAAATAATCGACCCCGCTTGTAACTACGTGCTGCCGAAACTCCAACTTGGAAGATAGAGTAGATAGATAGTCCCGATGACCACGGGTATATAAGGCACGCAGGCAATCCTCGTAAAACTATTGTAAATTGTTATTTTAGATAGCTCCTTTGTTCATATTCATGAGGCCAAAGATCCAGCCCTTAAAGAGACATCCTTGATCATTGCATACCTAGGTATACATCTTGTGTAAGACATCATACCTGGTACCCCCGAGGCCTCACACACTCGCAATAATGTCGTCGAGTTCCTCTCAGAATATTTCCCAAGCCCTTGAAGAGGCTAAAGCACGTTACGTCGTGCGAAATGCTAAATCCAAGAGTCTTCACGAGGAAGCTACCAAGTCTTTTCCCGGCGGCAATACTAGGACTGTGCTTCATACGAGCCCCTTCCCTATCTCTATGAAGTCTGGCAAAGGCTACCAACTTACATCAGAGGATGGGCATGTGTAAGTGATATAAATATGCCGATACAAACAACACATGGCCTAGAATTATCCAAAGGACTTTGTCGGCTGATCCGATTTCTACAGCTATACAGATCTTACGGCCGAATTTACGGCAGCGCTATACGGCCACTCTAATCCTGTGATCCTCGACGCTGTGAACAATGTTCTCAACAATGTGGGCTTGAATATCGGGGCAACCACACCTCAAGAGCAGTTGTTTGCTCGAGAACTATGCCGGCGCTTTGATCTCGAACGAGTGCGGTTCACAAACTCCGGCACCGAGGCCAACCTCCATGCTCTAGCCGTCGCAAGACTGGTCACTAAGAAGAGAAAAGTTGTCGTATTCAACAAGGGCTACCATGGAGGCGTATTGATGTTTTGGGGAGGAAAGCCGGCGCCCAACAATGTTGACCCTGATGACTGGATTATCGTCAAGTATAACGATCTTGATGCCGCCGTCAAGGCAATTCAGAGTGAGGGGGTAGCCGCCGTGCTCATGGAAGGTATGCAAGGCAATGGAAGTTGTCTCAGTGCAACACCAGAGTTTTTGGCTGGCGTCCAGGATGCCGCTGCCAAGGTAGGGACAACGCAACTATGCTCATACATTGCATGTAATGAGAAATATACTCACGGATATTAGGCCGGTGTTCTCTTCATCCTTGATGAGGTAATGACTTCTAGGATATCAGCCTCTGGACTTGCAGGCCTGCGAGGAATCAAGCCAGATCTCAAGACGTTTGGCAAATATCTCGGCGGTGGCCTCGCTTTTGGTGGGTTTGGAGGAAGAGCCGACATCATGGGAGCATTTGACCCAAGGCAGACCCCTTCAATTCCTCATTCGGGCACCTTCAATAACAACACGCTCGTGACGCACGCTGGATACGCAGGACTAACAAAGATATACACTCTTGATATCGCGGACAAGTTCTTCAAGATTGGTGAGTCGTTCATATCCAAGCTTCAAGAGACAGTCGAGGGAACGCGACTGGGCTTCTCGGGAGTCGGATCCATCCTATGCTCTCGATTCGTGGATGGAGATACAGAGGTGAAGGATATAAAATGCGCAGATGACTTTACAGAGAATGAAGCGTTGAAAGACTTGTTCTGGTTTGAGATGCTTGAGCAAGGATTCTGGATCACGCGTAGGGGTCTCATTGCGCTGGTACTGGAGACGCCACAGTCTGAGCTTGACAGGTTCGTGGGAGCGGTTCAAGCATTTGTATCAAAGTATGACGACGTATTGGCGTTTTGAGAGGATGACATGTTAGCCATGTAGTTATTCGAATGATTCTATGAGTACCCGTATGTGAGAAGATATTCAGAGGCTGTGGTGTAAAAGAGCTGCAGCGGTGTTGGTGGAGCGTCCCCTTACGCTGTGGATAGACGCAATGCTAATTGGCTAGCCTCCCGCCTTTACATAATCCATCCTATTGCAGCCTCGCCTGCCTTGTAACTTTTCTTATCAGTCGCGCCTACAGTCCGACAATCTCTCAATCGATTCCCTTCAATTCTACCCCGACATCCCGAATACTCCAAACCTCCTTCGTATAGCACACCCATACAGCCCCAAATGGACTTCCAAAACCGCGCGGGCTCCAAATTCGGCGGCGGCGGCGTCGCCTCCCACTCTGCCACAAACGCCGACCGCCGCGAGCGTCTGCGCAAGCTCGCCCTCGAGACAATCGACCTCGACAAGGACCCTTACTTCTTCAAGAACCACGTCGGCTCCTTCGAATGCCGCCTCTGCCTCACTGTCCACCAGAACGACGGCTCCTACCTCGCCCACACCCAGGGCAAAAAGCACCAGACCAACCTCGCCCGTCGCGCCGCCCGCGAGCAGAAGGAAGGCAAACAGAGCATCGATCCCGCGACGGGTTTACCGACCAGCGTCGCCGCGAGCCTCACTGCTAGGCGAAACATCGTCAAGATTGGCCGCCCAGGCTACAAAATCACAAAGATCCGCGACCCGGTCACGCGCCAGCAGGGTCTTCTCTTCCAGCTAGAGTACCCCGACGCCACGCCCGAGCTGGCGCCCAAGTGGCAGGTCATGAACGCATTCACACAGCGCGCCGAAGAGCCCGACAGGAATTTTCAGTATCTGGTTGTCGCTGCAGAGCCGTATGAGAGTGTGGGATTCAAGATTCCGGCCAGAGAGCTGGACAAGCGGGAGGACAAGCAGTTTGCCTTTTGGGATCCGGATTCCAAAGAGTACTGGATTCAGGTCATGTTCATGACGGAGCGTGAAGAGCGCTTCAATGCTGCTCCTGGTTTAACAGGCAGGAGATGAGCGTGGGTAGAGAGAGGGGGAGGAGGAGGAAGAATACCAAGGAAGATTTCACAGTTCTCAGCACGCCGCATGATGATTTTGAAAATCAATATCGGCGGGGGGAGGCTTTCATTAAGCCACATCCCAGATGTTTTTTTAAGACTTAGTACTACGACTTAGTGGTAAGAAGCTGTCCGTTGGCTCAACAGTAACATGCAGTTTGCTGACTTGTAATTAGCTGAATTGCTGAAGGCATCTCAGCCTCAGATTGAACAGGGAGAAAAGAAACAATAGGATCGAAGACGGGAAACAGCATATTTGGCGCAATTTAAAATACATATGAACTTTTATATTATAGTCTTGTATTCATTTATGATCATCAGTATCAAACATCTTCCAAATCATCGTAGAATCATGGGAAATATCCAGCAACACAGCTATAGCATGGGCTACTACTGCCACTGATGCTATTCTTACCTTAGGTGTATGTAGATGGCGGTTAGATGTTTTTTATGACGACTAATTGTCTCAATGAGCTACAGCTGGGGTGTTGGATAATGAAACTCAGATGCTAGATATTATTCTCCATGATTATGAGCTATTGCAAACATTATTGAGACAGGAATTTCTTTCCAATTTGTCATGGATGTCAACTGTTTGAATAGGGTGGTTTTATTTCACACTACCATGTGTAGATATTTAATACATTGTCCCGCATATATAGTCGTACAGCTTACTGTTATTACAATACAAAAACATTAATTTTCCCAACCCCCTTCTGTATACATCATGTCACATTCATACCGTCAGGCTTGTTTCTTTTTTCTCCTTTTTATCCCCATGACGTCTTCTTGCTCAGTCATCGTCCAGGTTTCCCACGTTGGGACCTTGAGGCTTGCTCGCGAATGAGCTCGCGCCCCAGTGATACAAGCTCCTCAGGTTACGCTTGATCCAACCCTCAATCTCCGCCTCGGGGACGACAATCTTCTTGGCGCGAGCCTCGTCCTCGGGCTGAATCTCGAAACGACGCATCCGCTCTGCGATGCGCGAGTCTACCACCATTGGCGAAGCCCAAATCTTCTCCTTGGGCGGCTCAGCGGCCTTCTTCTCCTTCTCCTTGTCGTCGGCAGCCGCGGGTTCTTCGTCCTTCCAGACGAACTTGGGCCAGTCGCTCTCCTCGTGCTTCAGAACGAGCTGCTGCTCGTATTGACCCTCGGCTTCGCGCCACTCACGCGCAGCAGCGAAGCACACCGCGGCGACTTCTCGGCCAATGTCGTCAGCCAAGTGACGGCGGGTCAAGAAGCGGCCCAGGCGGACAAAAGTGTGACGGAAGCCGAGGCGGTGAGGGAATGCAATGGCGGTGGAAGGTGAGAATTCGGCGGGGATGATGGCGGGGAGGCTTGCGGAGGGATAGTCGTCAGGGGAGTTGTGAGGGCGCGGCTGCGGCGGCCGTTTGGGCGTTTCATCTTTCTTTTCTTCCTCCTCTGGCTTTTTGTCCTCGGGCTTCTTATCACCTTCGCTTTCTGTAGATGGGGTTTCAGGCTCGGGTTTGTCGTCGAGATTTTCGACGACGGGCAGTGGCGGGGGATCGAGAGGGCCCAGCCATCCCTCGTGTAAGCCTCGAACATACTCTTTCCACGTATGCCGGCCGATGACGATGTCACCCTTGACGCCCTCATACTCTGCCAGCCCGATTTTCTTCCTCTGACTTTCCACAATGGCTTCGTCTGTCTGTGGTAATTCCTCGTCTGGCCGCTCGTGGGTCTTTCTTGATCTCCTAATCTTCTCGGCAACGGCCGCTCTTACATCTCCCTGCTGTCGGCCCTGGACAAACTCCCAATCGAGGCCGGAAGCTGCCAGAATAGGCTTAACATACTCAATGAAGTGGTCCTGGGCGGTGCGTAGGCCATCACCGGGGGGCGATTCCAGATAGACGGTAAGCTTGCGCGGAAGCTGGCTGGCATTTCCGAGCAGCTCTTGGGAGAGGGGCGCAACGGCTCGGCGCCACTTGGCTGTCGCGCGGTTCTTCTCACGCTTATCGTAGATGATTGCGGCAGCGAAGGAGGTGGTGACGGACAAGAAGATGAGCCAATTGCGGGATGGGAGCTTGCGAGGCAGGGCCGGGAGGCCCATCATCTTGAAGACTGGATTGCGCGGGCGAGGCGTTGGAGCGCTCGAGGAGCCGGTGGCCGGCGGGGTTGAGGGTTTGGGGTCGGCCATGGTGATGCGCGGCCCTTTGGCTTGAGGTGTCGCTTGATATAAGAGAAATAGAATGAAAATGGGAAATGTTTGGCCTGGAGAGCTCCTCTGATATCGATTTGCAACCTGAGGCGACCAATCGGGTGCTGCGAGCGAGCTGCGTACCGCAGCTCTCAATGGATGCTGGTATGAAGTTGGAAAAAATTGGATGCGATAAGGATGCGGGACACGATAAGGGTCGGCGGAGCTAGACCGCAGCCAGTTTACATGCTGTTGAGCTTTTGGCTATCAACACCAGCCATCTAAAATAAAACAAAAAAAAGGCTACGGAACAACTGTCTGGTTGAAATATTAAATAAATTAAAATATTACACAGTTTGAAACTGATTTCAAAATAATTAGACTTGTGTAAATGCTGAAGATGGTAATAAGTGTTGGTCTCGCTTTCATGACAGCTTGAATATGAGAGATACAGGCACTCTGCCTCGGTACGAGCTCCTAAACATGAAATCAAGTAAATCTAGACGAAGGTTTTATTACCACGTCTAGACAAAGAGAATACTATCAAGTTTAGAAGCCCTCAATACAACATGTATCATGCTGATGAAGAAATGCAGAGCCTCATATCATCAGCAATACTAGGTCCTCATACAGGACCCAGCCCCACACACCGCGGTGGGTTGAGCACCTAGGCACAGACTCTAGGATTTGAATGATGGAGAACTGAACAATGATTACGCATTAACGCGGTAATTTCGTCTGTACAGCACGAATGATCAAGGCAGCAGATGCCCTGTTCCTTGTGGCGCGCAGAGGTCAACCTCTTGTCATAATCCCATCCTTGGGATGAAAACAGCGAGGTCATTAAGCATGAGACCCTGCATCAAAAATGGTGCCAAGCCAGCCCCAGCTCACCGGCCGGGAGGTTTTTCAGGCAACAAGGTGTCATATTTGGACTGGCCAAAAGATGATCTGAGGCTCAACATCCTGACATTTAGACCCTGCATGAAGCAAGGTAGGCTGCTAATGCAACCTTGAATTCTTTCTAATCTACCCAGTAGCCTGCGTCTCTTGTCACGGACACGCATGATTTCGCGGGTAGTGTCGCAGGTCAACCTGAGATGAAGCTAATAACTGGGGAGTGACTGAATCATTGGTAGATGGGCTAGGGATCCTGGAGAGCTAATGCCATCAGATTGATACTTGCCTAACAGCAGCGGTACTTGTAACGTATTCCGTTCAAAGCGCGACCCCTGAGCAGAGGAGGGTCCCAGATAACAGATAACCACCAATTTGAGAGCTCATCATCGGACAGTGGCACGTAGGATTATGCAAGTCTAGGTATCTTGGGCAGAAAGTAAAAAAACACTCCATACAAAGGTAACTCAAGTCGAATTCCAACAATGGCCGAAATAGCAAGCTGGGCAAACGTACATTTACAAGTGCCTTACCAGGTACTACTAAGAGACGGGATGAATAGGTCGCCAAAATGTGTTAGCGGCGATGCTTCCGCTGTCCACGCTGGCCTTGCTCGTGCTAATCTCTTCCTATCCAAGTCTCAATGCCATTTCTCATTTCTCGCTCCAGCAATTGACCAAGGTAAGGGCACATTTGTAACAAGAAGGCTTGTAGGTAGTAGCCAAAAAAAATAGATGAAGCAATGCTCATCACATCAATCAACTTATTAATCTATTGATATCTACTAGATGAGACCAGCAAATCGAAACCCACCTGCGGTGACCTGTGAAGGTTGCCCTGGGCGTCCACTAGGAAAACTTACTTCGGTGCCACTACAGCGGCAAACGTCCCTGGTGCTCTGATTGTTTCGTGCTTGTTAGCACCAACCAGAACAATTTAGCGGCCTACCAAGCACTGTGCCCCCGTTGCCCCCCCTCACTAATGACCCCTGGCTTCGGCGCGTGAGGAACATTGAAGATACCAAAACTCGCGCCGCTCACTGTGCAGAGGTGCCCTCTCGAACGCGACGCTCAGGTACCTCTCAAGTCGCCGTCACCCCGCCCAAGTCATTTTCACTTTCTTAGCACGTTGACCGCCCTCCTGGCCTTGCACCTGCAATAACGCCTCCCGCCTCTCTCGACCCCTCGGCCTCGCAATTCCCCTTTCCAGCACATCACCAACAAGGAGCTGCACCGAGCTGCAAAACGCACCGCGCCGCGACAACCACCGCTCCAATCCGCGGCCAGGCCCTTGCGTTGCTCTCGCTCTGTGACCGCTGGAAAAATTGGGCCCGCCCGCGCTGAGTAGCAGCGGAGCTCTCGCTTGCAGCGGCATCGAATCGCAGCTCGTCCCCGTCACGCACTAGCATCTCCAGCACCGTCTCTCGTGCCCCCTTTCCGACCCCTCAGGCCCCGTCAGGCTCGCATCCATACCGCAGGTACTTGTATAGCGGTGCTGCTTATCGGCTGCGGATATGGATTCCAACAACGGCCGTCTGTACTTGAACTTCGACAACCAGCGACCGGCCGCCAACGATCGAGCCTATCCCACCACGCCCTCAACCTTCCCCCAGCCCGTCTTCCCCGCGGGAGCTCAGTCCAGCATGCAATCGTCCCAGCAGCAGTACGGCGCGGGCTACCCGCCTCAGGGCCAGGGCTACTTTGCGCAGAACCAGCAGTATCCGGGCCAGGCAGTGACGAGCGACTATCCCAACGCTGCCTATCCCCCGCAGTCTGGCGCGCCTGGCACCAACGACCCGAACACGGGCTTGGCTCACCAGTTCTCCCACCAGAACCTCGGCGGCAGCGCCGCAAGGGGAGGCCAATATGCTGGTAGAGGACCATCGTCAGGTCGGCCACGAACTGCGGGCGGCTCAGGGCAGCAGGGCAGCTACGGCAACTACGCGCCTCCTTTGCCTACCCAGGGCGCTGTGTCTTCGCCCGAGTTTCAGCCCATCCCAGAGAGGAACCCTGATAAATATGGCACAAATGCCAACAGCAACCAGAAGAAGTGCTCACAGCTAGCTGCGGATTTCTTCAAGGACAGCGTGAAGCGAGCTCGTGAACGCAACCAAAGGTACAGTTTTTGTCATTTGCATACGTGCCTTGTATACGTGCCTTGTACACATACAAACATCTCTCCAACCTCGCCCTCTTCCTTCTGCTAGACCTTTTTGGAAAACTACTTCAGTACCCCGTTGGCTGACATTTGTTTCACGTGATAAACAACAATAGGCAGAACGAGTTGGAGCAAAAGCTGCAAGACCCCGGCCAGAGCTCAACTAGGAGAGAGCAGCTCTGGTCAACTGCTGGCCGGAAAGAAGGCCAATATCTGCGATTCTTGCGTACTAAAGATAAGCCCGAGAACTACAACACGGTCAAGATTATCGGAAAGGGTGCCTTTGGTGAAGTCAAGCTGGTGCAGAAGAAGGGAGATGGCAAGGTCTATGCTATGAAGTCTCTGATCAAGACTGAAATGTTCAAAAAGGACCAGCTGGCTCACGTCCGATCAGAACGTGATATCCTTGCCGAGTCTGACAGCCCCTGGGTTGTCAAGCTCTACACCACCTTCCAGGATGCCTACTTCCTCTACATGCTCATGGAGTTCTTGCCCGGTGGAGATTTGATGACCATGCTGATTAAATATGAGATTTTCTCGGAAGACATTACGCGATTCTACATTGCTGAAATTGTTTTGGCCATTGAGGCCGTCCACAAGCTTGGTTTCATTCACCGGTAAGAGATCCTTCTGCTCCCCTGTTTCCAAAGACTCGCCTTTGGTCATTGGCTAATCCGTTTGAAAATAGTGACATCAAGCCTGACAACATTCTGCTGGATCGTGGCGGCCACGTCAAATTGACCGATTTCGGTCTTTCCACTGGCTTCCACCGTCTGCATGACAACAACTACTACCAGCAACTCCTGCAGGGCCGCTCCAACCGTCCCCGTGACCGAACCTCGGTTGCCATTGATCAAATCAATCTCACAGTCAGCAACCGATCTCAGATTAACGACTGGAGACGATCTAGACGACTGATGGCTTACTCCACCGTCGGCACGCCAGACTACATCGCCCCCGAGATCTTCACAGGCCATGGCTACACCTTTGACTGCGATTGGTGGTCATTGGGCACCATCATGTTTGAGTGTCTGGTGGGCTGGCCGCCTTTCTGTGCTGAAGACAGCCACGACACCTATCGCAAGATTGTCAACTGGAGGCAAACGCTGTATTTCCCTGACGACATCACTCTGGGTGCCGAGGCGGAGAACTTGATTCGAAGGTAAGGATCGACTAATCTTTTTCTCATTGCATCATCAATGGCTGACCAACAATTTGAATAGCATGGTCTGCAACACGGAGAACCGACTTGGACGGGGAGGTGCCCATGAACTCAAGAGCCACGCCTTCTTCCGCGGCGTCGACTTTGATAGCCTGCGTCGCATTCGCGCTCCTTTCGAGCCTCGCTTGACGTCCAACATCGATACCACCTACTTCCCGACCGACGAAATCGACCAGACCGACAACGCAACTCTGCTCAAGGCCCAGGCCATCCAGAACAACCGCACTGGCACAGCTCCTGAGGAGTCGCCCGAGATGAGCTTGCCATTTATCGGTTACACTTTCAAGCGGTTCGATAACAACTTCCGATAGAGGGTCTTGATTTTCATGATGAAGCGGGCATATGCAGTAAAGATTTTGAATTCAACGCAAGCTAGAAGTGCGTTTATAAGATGAAGATGAGAATTTTGAAAAGGGGGTCCATGCTTAATCGGCTGACCTACCAAATTACGAGGAGCAACCTGCATAAAGGGTCAAACGTTATACAGCAGAGACCCTGTCGTTTATTGAAGATGCATGATACTGGGCATGGAGAACAGTGCTGATATCCTTGTTCATATCGCTGGAATTTGCTTTGCTTCTGATTTTTTTATTTTTTATTCAATTGCATGAAAAGCAGTAAGGGGGGAGATGGAAAGTCAAGATGGAACACGCTGGATATAGTTAGGGTCTCATGGATATATCAGCTGCGAGAGAAGCTTGGTGGCATTAGAATATATGACTAAAAAGAAGCTTCGTTCCAAGGCCAAATTTGCAATTTAATATTGATATAAAGCTTTTCCCCATTCCGTTCATTGCATCCATTGTACCCAATAGTGAAGATGATCACCAAATTTCTGAAATATATCCCTTGAATCTTCCCAATGAACGTTTTCATTTCCTCTGGTATTTTGTAAGCCGCTATTTTGATGTCCTTGATATTACCATGTTACGCTTCCGTACGTTTGCCTATTATATCCCTCGAGCTTCTCTCACTGAGCGTTCGTACTCCCTTTAGTATTTTATAAACCGATGTTTTAACGCCCCCGTCGCTGTCACGTTGAGTTTCCCCATGTCTGCCGAATAGATATTCCAAGCCCCTCCCACAAACGCTGCCATTCATCCTTGCAAGTTGCGTATCGCCGCTTTAACGTCATTGTTAATATCCTTTTGCGTGTCTGCTCGTGCTCTCAAACGACGATTCTCAGCTTCTGTTGCTTCAAGGCGCCGTGCCAATTCGATTATAGTCTTTTCATTCGAACCAAGGCGCTTGGTTAACTCATTTATATATAGCCTTTTGTGTCCACTGTGTTGTAGCTCGCAGCGACTGGCATTCTGCGTTGACGGCCTCGGCTTTCAGCAACGCCGATTCCAAGTTTCTCTTGTATTCGGCAGCTCCCATTATTTTCTTCTTGGCTAGGAGAGAGAATTCTTCTTTTTCCTTGCGCATTTCCTGTATCTCGGCATTTGATGGACTGGCGAGAACAGAAGCCGTTGCTGTCTCAATGTCTTGGTTCTCCGTCTTTACCTGATTGTTCTGTCCGACAAGAGAATCAGGACTTGGTATCGTGTTTAGATAGTGGTCGCAATCTTCGCGGTTGCCATCTTCAGATAAAAGCAATGGCGATTCGCATCTCGATAGGTCAAGCAAGTCTTTTGCAATATTAGCTCCCGATCGTGTATATCACTATTTCTAAATCAGATACAAACCTGAATCTCCGCCTTGAAGCGAAGTGGATGGATCGATGTCCAACGGCGGTTGCTCCTCTGGCAGCGTGAAGTAATCATAGATTGACATCCGGTCACTACTGCCCAGTGAAGAAAGCGACCGTTGGTCATCTAATAGAGAATCGGGGTTGTGTTGATGATGGCCTGTCATGATTGCAATCCAATGAGTTGGAAACAAACCTCATAAGAGATGGCTAAATGTATGGGTGATGATGGAAAAGAAAGAGGGAGAGGAGGAGGAGAGGCTTGAGAAGAGTTAGGAGGAGTTTATATAGGTATTGTTCAAAATCTGGCGGCTGCTGATCACCTGTTATAATAAATCAGTGAGCAGTAACAATAGAGGAAACCTTGGAAAAGAAAGCCAGTTCTATTCTCCAGCACTCCAGCTGTAGCTCAACAAGGCAGTCAGTCTACATATAGCTAGAGCGCTAGATAACTTTATTGACGTGAATCATTAAAAAGGAAGATGAATGGAATAATAATCAAGAATGGCATAATGTGTATAGCCGAGAGATTGGAACATTCAAAACGTTTGATACCATAACAGTAATACGCTGTACGGCAATATATGAGAGAGGTATCTATTAAATTGGATATGTGGCGCGAAAAAGCAAAACAGAAATGAGAACGAGCCATGATAAAGGGCATATATACATATTATCCAGCTTCGCAGCCGTATTAATCCACAAACCACACGTATCATCTCCTCTTTCAGGTATTCAATCTCACTCCCCCTCTCTCATCAAGCATCAATCTTCATCACCACTCTCATCCGAGTCCGAGCCATACCCCACGAGTCCCAGCCCCGTCGTTGCCTTCTTCTCTTCCCCCTTCTTTGCCTCCTCCTTATGAGGCTCTGTCTCACTCTTCTTCTTGCCATCATCATCATCACCACCCTTCCTCACCCCCACAGCCTCCTCCTTCTCACCCCCTTTACTCACAGCCTTCTTCTTCACGCCCAGCATTTCCCTCTCATGCCTCTTCCTCTTCCTCCCCCCCAACAGCCCACTCCTCATCCTCTCCCCCTCTCGGCCCTTCATCCTCATTCGCAGCCGCAGAGGCCTCCCCGCCAGTGCTCTTCTGCCTCTCCCGAAAGGCCTTCAACCCCTTCTCCAGCTCCTTCTTCGCCCGCGCCTCATCCGCCTTCTCCTTGGCCCTCACCTCATCCAAAAAGTCAATCTCGTCATTGTCCAGGGCGCGAAACTGATTCTTCAGCTTGAGCTGCTCTTCAAAAGCTGCCTGCTTAGCCGCTGTATGAAAGCGATTTTTTTTTTTTTTTAGCACAGCTCTCATCATATCTCTCATCTCGAGAAAAGCAAAGAAAATAACAAACCTTTGTTCGCCTGCAATACATCATACAAGCTCTGCTGCCCTTCCCCCGCCAAATCCGCCCTCGCCTGCTCCCTCTTCTTCCTGTCCTCCTCAAGCTCGTGCTGCACCGCCTCCCACTCGGCATTCTTCTTCATCAGCGGCTCCCTCGCGGCCGCCACCACCGCCTCATGGCCGCTCTCATCCGTGGTAGGCTCACCGCTGGAAGTTATCGTGCCGCCGGAGACGAACCGGCCAGACATTGTAGCTCAAGCAAATTTATGGCTTTTTTTTTTTTCCTTCTGTTCTCTCTTTCTTTTTTAAAAAAAAATTAATTCCTTCCCCTTTTCCGATTTTCCGCTTTTTCTTTCTCTTTCTTTTTCAAGTGTCGAATTGGGATGAAATAGCGTGATTGAATCTGTATTAGAGGATTGGCTTATGGAACGCTTCGCACGAAAGTTGGGCTTGGCCTCCAGGGCTGCATCCAACTCAGTAGATTCCGAGGCCGTATAACGAGTAATTGAAATTAGCGGCGTTCCATTGCAAGTCAATGAGTAGATTGATTAGGCAGATCACGAGTTTGAAGAGGTACGAGATATGTCGACAGGTATTACATTCACAGGCGGTGAAATCTCATGCAAGTTACAGACCGAAGAGCACCGGCGAGATGCAAGGCGAGGTAAGAGGCTCAACTTCCGACGATCAGCCGGACACTCATTTCTACCCTTCCATATTCGCCAAGTTTTCATCACACAGACAGATAAACAGGCCTTGATAATGATTAATAGTAATTGTACAGGCTCATAATATACAATTGAATTCCAGCCACGGCTGCTCATCAATTTAATTGTACTATAATCTCACAATAGGGACGCCGTCAGGAGAACCATAGGAGACGTCACCTTGGGCTAAAGCCCTGCTAATATCTTCACAGCCTGTTTCCGTCTCAGGACACACACCCACATACACAACTCCCCCATCCATCCAATTGTTTCCGTCTTCTTGGGGTATGAAAGTAAAGCCGCTGCTCATTTGCCGCCGTGTCAGAAATATCTCCTCTGTCGCCAAAGCAGAAATGCCTTTTTCATCTGGCCATCGCCCAACCCATCGCCCAACCTATCGCAGTCCCCAAAATCACATCTGTCCTCTCAAAAACACACAAGATTCCACAACAACAAGTCTGGAATTGATCATATGAATACAGAGAAACTGTCCGCACTCACGCGAATAGAAAAAATCTCATTAATCGAACAAAGAAAAAAAACCCCATCTTCTCCATCGCCGTCAAACCTTCCCTCTCTACAAATCAATCCATACAACAAGACGTCTAACATCTCATAGAAAAGAGAAGACAAGAAAAAGAAGAAAAAGAAGAAAAAGAAGAAGAAAGGGGAATAGAACAAGTCAGATGATGCATAGAAGATGTCCATCTGACCTCGACGTGAAGCCACCCAAGGCATTACATCAAGTGATGTTTGGCCGCGGAATGCAAAACCGTATATGGTAAAATAATAAAAAATGCGCCGAAGAGAAAGAGAAATATATAAACCGGTCCAATCTTCCATTTTACCCGCTGAAGACAATGCATGAAAGCGCCCTCGTAAAACCCATTTTGCACAGACACCGGTTCCAACCACGATCAAACAAGTATAATATCATATGTGCTGCTCCCAAAACTTTTTGTAATCTTTATTGCTTTTTGATGCGTCATGAACAATGTCACTTATAGCCGGCACGGATATTTTTGGTGTTTCAACCAACCCATAGTGGGCGCGTTGCCGGCATGGACTTCTGATGACACAGCTCAGACCTTTTTTGGATTTTTTGTAACACTTCGGACGCCTGCCAGTGAGCAGTTTTCGATTGTAGGCAGCGCCTATAACTGAATTCCAAATCTATCGAGGTACCAATGCAGGGTACCAATACCAGGTCTATATGTGCAGCGCGCGCGCAAACGCAAGAGATTCCATAGAGCATGATATCAAAACAAAGAGAGCAAAGCGTCTTTTTTTTGGTAAATGAGTGGACAATGTTCGCCTTCGGTGTTTGTTGCAAGCTGGCGGTGCCTTTGACAGATCGAAATCCATAATGACAGGATCGCTTTTGATGTCGCTAGGACCAAGCTCGCTTTGCATCGATGAACATCTTGTAGTAGTAATAAAAAAAATATAGCCTTGCGCCGAACCAAACCATTATGAACATGTACCGTAAAAAAAAAATTGCCGTTTATAGTTGAAGCCAACCATGGCTGCGAAGAGAGTGCTTGTGTCACGAAGGTGACAACAATTCGCAGGTCACTCTGAATCCGACAGTCGCGTCATGGTGGCATCATAAAACAAGCTGAAGAAAAGACGTGCTGAAACTGATCGCGTGTGTAGAAATTCTTTTTTTCATGCCGGGGGGTATCTGAAAAACACGCGTCTTCTTATAAAAGAGAAGAAAGCGAAAACTCGTAGCCATTAAAAACTCGAAATCCGCACCTTTTTTTTCCGAGACCGAATAAGGAAAAGTATGAGCCATCTGAGCTCAATAAGATAAACGAGAAAGGAAAATCGTTGCAAACATTAACCCATGACAGGCTGGCCATATCCATGTGACATGAAATAGGAAGACTGCTTCATGGGCTCGACACATCCCGGGCAACTGCACTCAGCAACGCCATGCTCCCATACACCGTGGTGCTGGTAAGGGTAGTGGGATGCGTAGGGCGTTGAGCGGTTGGGATAAAACGTATTGTGGGCCGGAGGCTGGGGGTAGCGGCTGCTGTACTGAGCGGCGGCCTGAGCGAACCATTCATTGTAGCGAGCGTTGCTAGAAGCTGCCGACGTGGCGTACTCGGGAGTACCATAGCCAGAGTCCGGAGGGGGTGAGAGGCGCGTTCCAAGGGTTGTTGGACCACGAGTCGCGCGAGCGGTAGGTCTGCTGCTGAGTCTTCATAGCCTGGTAACGTTCGTACTCTGCGATTTGAGCCTGGATGTAGCGTGAATGAGGAGAGCAGCGGTTGCTGTTGTACCTGGCCAGATCGGTATCGATGGCAGGGACCAGCGAAGCCAGACGCTCTCTGTTGGCCTGAACGGCCTGTCGCTTCTTCATCTGCTGCCACTCGCGCCAGTTGTCAAGCCAGGCCTGATAGTCTTTGCTGTGATCAAGGTTGACGTAGAGTCGCCAGCTCATGGCCTGAAGCCAATCATACTCCAGAGTGTTCAGCTCGGAGACGGGGATGCCGCTAACCTCAGACCATGATCGGTTCTGGAAGGTGTTGTCGTCCAGGAATTTGCTGCCAAGGAGAAGCGAGACGGTGAGGAAACGCCAAACCTGACCCTCGGAGGCCTTGTAGGGACCCTGAGTCTTCATGGAGTTGATTCTCTTGGCGAGATAGTTCATTCCAAGAAGGATGGTCGTGCTGGGCAGTCTAGTGGAAGTGAGAATCTGCGACACGAATTTCCGGAACGGAGAAGTGACGCTGGCCTCGGGGGGTAACCACGCGAGTTGCCATCTCGGCGACATACTCAGCCATCATGTCGACCTCATAATCGAGGACGGCACAAACGCCTCCGGGCATGATGACGGTAGTGGAGGAGGTCCGACGAAGATCGAACAGATCTTTGTCGGATTGAAGATTTCTTGTCGGAGACGAAAACAGCACGTGGCAATGCACTGCTGTTTTATGGAGTGGTCTCGGGACAAGAAAGCAGAACGTGCGGATCGGCGAAGCGGCGCGAACAGGAAATGTGTCGATGGGGCTCTACTGTGACGCAAGAGCCATTTAACGTGGGAAAAGTGTTGCCGTGAAGTGCGACGAAAATGCTGTTGGAAGCGATTTGAAGATAGAAAACGTGACAAAAGGATATCGTAATGGATCAGTCGGTCAAATAGAATGGCCGTCCAAGGTTCAGAGATCGCTCAACGTCGAGTCCAAGTATGGGCGTTAACGCAAGCTGGAAGCGAGACTGAGGGAAAAAAGGAAAGGAAAAAAAAGATGTAGCGTGATGAAAAAGCTTTTCTGTGTCAGAAACCGTTAGCAGGGAGATCTTGTAAACAAATGCCAAGTTGGGGACATGCGGCACGGCGAAAAGCAAGTCATGTACAAGTCATGCCTTGTGGTGTGACGAGAGAGGCGTAAAGTTAAAGGAAGCAGTGTTTATTAACATTGCAAAGTGTGCTTTCGCCACTAGCATAAGAAAGATAAACAATGCGAAGAGATGACGTCGAGTCGTTGATTATGAATACAATCTTCATAAAGCATCGAAAAGCGAGTCGATCGACAATGTAGGAAGGCAGGTGATTATAAAGATGGAGTGTTGTCAAAACAAATCGCTGGTGTCGCGGCGAGGATTCGCGGGACGTTGGGAAGGAACCATGTTGCGGCAGGACCGGTGATGCAGTCGAAAGTAAAGCAGTAAATACTAACCTCTATTCGAGAGGTGTCCTCACAAGAGCTTTTTATAAAAAAAGAAACCCTCCAAAGGATGTGACCGTTGAGCGGAAGTAGACGTGACCGTGTTGAGAGCGGCCACTGCAGACAAGCCGTGGGAACACAAAGAAGCTACCTGCACAGCAGCGAGCTGGAGGCAACAAAAGGAGTAGGCTCACGCGAGAAACCTGAATCCAGACGTCGACGAACGATGGCGAGTTCGCGACGAGGCTTGTCGAGAAATCGGCGGATTCGGAATTCGGTGGAGGAGGAAGAGGAGGGAAAAAGGGTTGAAGAAAATATGAAAGAAGAGGTTGAGGTGTGGGAGCGCAGAAATGAAGAGCGCGAGCTCTACTAGATGAAGGTTACGGGCGGCACAGCGACAGCAGTTAGGGCATGGGCGGTGGAACAGTCCCAGGTGGCAGTCCCCAGCGGTAGTGCAGTGGCAGGTATTGCAGTGGACACCCACCATGCGCCAGGCGCCAAGGTACCTGGGGCTGGCTGGAGCAGCCAACTTTTTCTCTCACCTGCCAATCCGTCCCAGGTTCTTTACCGCAAGTACGGAGTACAAGTACGTACTGCAGGTATGGGGTCCTCGAGGCATTGGGCTGGACAGGGGGTCTCTCGGGTACGAGTACTTGGGGCTTCGTGCTAAGCTGTTTTTTTTTTCTTTGCCCCGGAGTGGGTGGGGCCGCAACAGTGCCACTGACGGGCCAACTAGAGCCTAGCGGAATGGGGGTCGCAGTGCACAAGTACCCACGCGCGCGTAGCAGGCTGGCGCGGTACCTCGGCGGCCGTCTCCACTGCACACGGTGCTATGGTGGCGCCTCTGTGGACAATCATGGACAATGTGGCTAGCTAAATCAGGGCGCCGCCGTGCGTGCTGATTGGCCCAGGGGCGCAGCGCCTTCCTCGTGCATCAGCGTGCCTCGCCTCCAGGTACATGCAGGCCGTACCGAGTACCTCAGACGGTCGGCGCATGCAGCCAGAGCACCCCGGTCGCTCAACTCCAGGATGGTTGGGAGGCTTGGAAGATTTCATCTGCGGCGCGGTGCCTCCTGAGGATTTTCCCACAGCGACCTGCGCTGCACGAGGGCGTTAACGCAGTTGCCACCGTGACTGGCTTCTGCCACTGTGGTGGTCAGTAGTGCCTGCCTGGCCGGGACGACTGGAGCTGCTCGCTCAACGCCCACTGCGGGAAAAGTGGCACGATGTTTTTTTTAGAAAGAATTTTTTTTTTTCCTTCTAGCAAAGTTTTGACGTCGTCAATTTTTTTCTGCCCCTTTCCACCACCAAGACTAGAATAAGCAGCCCCATCTGAAGCCAGACTGGGCGTGTCGCTTTGGAACATCAACTGGAATCCGCTGTTTGATGTCCTATGGTGAGGCAAAAAAAAAGAAGAAGAAGCCGACATCTACCGCCTGCTCCGTCCATGTACGCGCACGTCCGTGCCAGCGCGAGCACGAGTACGGAGTCGATGACTACAATTTGCAGATGCTCGGAATGACGACTCACATGCAGGCATCTTCGCGGCGGCTTTGCTGCCCACCACTGGACTGGTCGTCTGATGGGATGTGACGCAAGGCCAAAGGCGAAGGGGTGGCCGGCCCAGGCGTGCGTCCAGCACAGTCTCCAGCTTTTGTCTCCGGCAGGCCGTCGTCACTGGCACTGCACATTCTTGTCAAAAGGGAATCGCGTCGCTATGCTGGATCCGCCAGTCCGCCAATCCGCCCAATCCCTGGCGCCAGCACGGGGCCATGCCCGTTCTCGAACGAGGTATATCTGCGAGTCACGGAGCGAACCCGGTTTGGCGCGATGGGGCCTCTGCTTTTATCCTCGAGCCACCTTGTCTGGTGCTTGTGCCTTGTCGACGACTCTCTTGGCCGGAGCAGCATTTGTAATGGCGCCAGCAATGGGCTTGGACTTGGAAAAGGTCCTGAGACCCTGCCTGCATGATCCGGCGAATCGGTGGCGCCTATGTCTTGGACGCTCGCAAGCTCGCTGCTCAGGCTCTGGGAGCGTGGCGGCGTGTCTTGGAGCCCTGATCGACAAGCCCTCGCACGCTGGACGGAGCTGTCGGATCCTTGGGCGGCCCGAACAACTACTGTGCACCTGAACGCACTTTCGGCAGCCCATTTCGTGCAGATGCTGCTGTTTGCAAATACGAGGGCGCTCTGTGGTCCACAGCCAGAGGGCAGAGCAGACAGGGCAAGGGCCCAGCAGAGAGCTCAGCGCTGCTGACCTTCTACTCATAGCATCGACCGAGGCCGAGGCCATCGATGCCATTGCTATTACCGTTACCACCGAGAACTACGCTGTGAGAGATGGTTTTTGGGGGTTCCCTGCCACATCTTTCCCACCTTTTCTGCTTCGTACAATGTACCTGCTTGTACTTGACTGACTGCCCTGCTTGTTCCTAATCCCTCCATCTAAATCAGCATGCATGGACAGGGGACTGTGCAGATGCGTGCGTGCTAAGCCGTGTAAGTGTCCAAGCAGCGCTACTTGTAGCGCGCACAAGGTACATTCGGTGCACGCTTTTGAGTGTCCTACAGTACTCCATCGCAGTGCTAGCAGAAGCCATCAAGCCTTCCAATTTTTTTCTGAAGAAAAAAAATTTCCGCTACGGCTTGGGCGATGGAGAATGCGGAGAGAAATCCCTCACTCCAGTGCCCACCAGTGCTCCGGGGAGTCTACGAGTCCGTCTTCGCGCGTCGGTTCAACCGCCCAGGGCAACTTTTCCAAGTCCACAGGTACAGTACAGACAGATGGCTTGACTTGCATTGTACTCGGACTACACTCCAAAGTCTTCACAGCAAAAATCAGTGCTCCCAGTTGGTGGGCCTTTCTGCAGCTACCAGACCAGTCACAAGCCGTGATCTGCCTGCATCGCCATTCAGTCAATCACATCCCAAATACACACTGCACGCCGTGCATGCTGCGACTCAACTGGACAGCTTCTCTTCCGTGGTGGAAAGGCAGATGTTGTTGAGATGATGGATTTTTAAGGCGGCCGCGCGACTCGCGCCTGATTGCCCCATCTTTCACGGCCGACCGCCGGAGCAAGCGAAGGAGAATCTCGGCCGGCTAATTCTGAATCTCTCTTTGACACCAGCATAGCCGACCCTGGATCCAAACCTCTAGTATAGAGCTTTGGTCACTAGTCCGCTAGCACGCATGCATATGCGACCCTGTAAGAAGAAGAAGAAGAAGCGATTCTTCAGGACACATGACGACAAGCCAGCCCACCATACCATCCGGAATGAGCCGTCTCCAGCAACCAATTGCTCCTGTAAGAGGCTGGGTGGTAGCAGCATCATTATTCAGCCCGCAAAGTCCGCGAGCCATGACCCCCGGAGCATCGTGCACCAGTATCACAATGAGTTTCCCTAACGGCTCAATGGGACAGAGCAAGGGAAGAGACGTGGACAGTGTGCCGGAGGAGTGGCAGAACATGGTCCACAGCGGTCGATTGCCGTACAAACTACAGTAATTGGGTCTTCCGTACTCGTACTTGTACGCGACACACTACCTACCTACCGTACGGCAATACTTCGAAGCGCAAAGCACGGTATTCCAGGAAATGAAACGCGGTCAAGGGGTTGCAAGTCCAGGCCCGACCAGCCTGTAGCACCACGTTACTGTATGAGTTCTGATGGAACCCGCCAAAGAAACCCAGACCCGTGGTTAATTTTCTTTTCAGGGACGGGCACCAACCACTGAGATTACTCCAATTTTAGATGGGTTCCACGGCTTGTCTCCGTTTAACTAACCATTGCTAGTCCAACGGAGCACTATTGCTAGCAACCACACATCGAACTGCTACTAGCAGTAGTGCTTGGGTTGTTAGCACTGCTGTTTATAACAACTCCTACACGTACAAGTACTACGCCGTGCTGCTGCTATTATTACGACGGGTAGCCTGTGGCTGGTGTATAAGTCAGTGCGTGCTGGGAGGAGGGAGGAATCGGAAATGCGCTGACCTGACAGCGTCTCAGAATCAGCTAGCATTTGGACCGAGGGAAGATCTGCTACTTGGCCTGGGCTGACATCAACAGAGCGTGGTCAGCGCGTTCGTTTTCAGTCTCGTCGTTACCACGCCAGCCGAGCGATAAGAATAGGAGATCATGTGAAAAGCAGGGAGAGCAGAGCATTGGCTACTTTGGCCCCAGACCCCTGTGCCGGCACGCCTGGAAATGAAGGTGAAATTTCGATAAGTCATTCTAGTTTCAGCCTTCCGGTGCCTATTACTAGACGCCTCTTGAGTTTTCCTCCCTCTCAGATTTTTTTCTCGCTTTGTGCGGACAGTTGATCCAGAATCGCGGGCCAGACACCAATCAGCGTGGTAGGATTGGCGATTGAACATGTTGGGGAGCTAAAAGCAGGCCTACTTGAAATGCTACTAAGCAGAGGAGCCGGTTTAGACCTGGCGGTCAGGGTGTTACACCGACGCCCTGGGGTTTTAACTAGCGACTGGTAACACTCTTGCAGCCTTGTATGTACCTGCCTCGATCTACGAAATGTCGGTCTTTGTTTTGGGTCGTTGCGCTTCTGCAGCGCTGCTGACCATTGAGCAGTAGGATGCATGAGTTGAGGCTGGTCATCTCCCGCGTACTCGTACAGATACCTAGTTGGCTGTATACACCAGGTACGCATGCAGATCAGCCTGCTGTGCTTTGTACGGACTCGAGAGTGCCTAGGCATTGCAGGTATACGTACCATACAACTGCTGTACAGCATCTCCATCGAGTCCAGGATTGGATAGCGATGCCACCACGGGATGCCACCGGGGACATGCTACTGGCACAGACGGAGAGGGGAGCATGGGGAAGCTGCCCAACCTGCTTTTCTTCCATTCCCGCGCCATGCACGAGTCTGGCATGCCAGCAGATGGTTGGGCATAAAAAAGGGTCTGCACATCATCAGACGCCCTGCCAATCTGCCTGGACGGTTCGTGCCAAAGTGCCAGCCCAGGTGGACCTGCTGCGCGCGCGTATGTACCTACCTGGGTACATTGTCCATTCTGGCACATCCGAGACTCGCTATATACATTGGCTGTACAGCTAAGTGAGTACATTGACCAATTGTCTGGATGCTACAGTACCTACCTGTATACAGAGAGACCAGCAGGGATGACTCTTGGGGAGTCCGGCTAGGGGGGGGAGAAGGCAACCACCAAGCCTATTTCGAGATTAATGACGATGGCGATCATTCCCCCATGCGCCAACCCTCAGCCTCAGCTTCAGGGTCCCTTTTTATTCTCCCTTCCTAAAAATACCCCGGTAATAGCCCGTATGCGCTCTTCTCCCTTGATCACGCGTTACACTGCTGGCTACTATTGTTAGGTAACAACAAAAGCATGATTTTGCTATTTTCCCAGCCCTTCTCTGCTGACTGGTGAGTGGGAGCCTTGGACCCTGAAGAGTCTAATTTCCTTTCTGGTCTGCCTGGCCACTCAGCTTAGCTCACGCGGAGGCTGGGTGATGACTGGTGAAGCTCTAAACTGTTTTCTTTTTTTGAGAATCAAGCTTTCCACTGCGATCATCCGGTCGACACAGTGGTGCGTTTGTCCGCGCGAGCATGGTGGTATGTTGCGCTGCTACGTAATTCTTACTCGGAAATTGCCTTGAAAGGGAATGTTTCGGAACAACGATCATCCATCGAGCATCACCAAGGTTATACATGTGATTTCTGCTTACCCTGTATTACACCAAGCAGGCGTCTGGGAGTCCATCGTGGTCCATTGGTGCCTACGATATTACGCATTTGCCCGATTGACTTGCATTTCTCAGAGCTGTATGGAGTACGTACAAGTATGTAAGGCTACGTCGTTGAAGTGGCGATGGTGAACATCTGGCCAAGGACACGGTACCTCCAGGCCTGCAGATCCGGGTATCTTGTAAGTCTACCTTTGACGACGGGGAAGTAAGGATAGCGTCCCAGCTCTGGGTCCGTGGAGAGGTCCGTGGACATTGCCACCGATGTGTCAGCCGGGAAAATCTCGATTAGGCCTGGCCTGGATATCTACGTAATATACTAGCAGAGGCCAGTCGGTCCAGCTCAGTCACACTTACACGAGATGATCGAGACGACGATCAACAGGCAGGGTCAGCTTGAGTCACTTAAGTATCACGAACGCCACGATCAGCAGCCATTTCCAGGTTCAAGAAGTTTCTACGGTTGAAACAGGCCCAGCCTAGATTCTTGCCGGCCCATCGGTTCTCCAGGTTTCCAAGTCCCGCAGGAGGATTTTCCTGCCTCCTTCCGCTTCGGCGTTGCCATGGTCTGCACGACGAAAAAAGCTGTTGCTCCTACGTCGGTGGCCAATAGTTGGCCTTTGCAAGCCCGTGATTGGAGGCGCTGCCCGGATATGCCTGCACCCTACCAAGTTTGATCCCGTCTGTATGATGGCGCTGGGCTTACAAGCGTGGAATGGCCTTGGCTAATAGGCTGTTGTAGCCTGGCCGTTTTGTGTAGGAAATCTGGACTGGCTACGCCTCTTTTTTCGTTTCTCTCCCCCTCCTCTTCCTTCTGGTTCTCGGGGAAGTGTTACCCGCCGAAGCAGCCGATCCGCCTGGTCCAAGAATGGGTGAGTAATGAGACTAAGCAGCAGATGGCTTCGTACACCACCTTGACCACACACACACACAAACTATCGAAGCGCGGAGAGGGAAATATGCGTGAGCCAACTTGTACCTTTTCTCGCCTTCTCTTCTTCGTATTGCTGCTGCTACTGTTTAGGTGGGTACTGGGCGGTGAAAGGTAGCACTACAAGTACGTTTTTTTCTCGTCTCGCACAAACAGGATGTTCTTTGGAGGGGGAGGGGTAATAAAGCGGGTAAAGCTACCTACTCCGTCGAGCTCGGCGATTTGTTACGAGATGTAAACAGTCTTTGGATTTTCATATACAGGTAGGCAGGTTGGTTTCCATGTAGGTGCTCATGTAGGTACGATTTATCCAAAGATGGCTGCTGCTGCTGCAAGGGGGGGCCGATAGAGGCAGCTATACAGGCAGATGTTACGGGACGAAGTCTATACATTGGTGCCTCTCTTGGACACTGCTGGAAACTGAGAGAACCTCGGTCCTCCGCCCTGGCTTCCCACGGCCTTACTATATGCTGCCTCGTGAAACATGTCCTTAGAACAAGTGAAGAATGCAAAGAGAGGAAAGCGGACATGGTTCCCCTCGTCAGCGCGTGGGGGCTTAGGCCACTGCGCTGGAGAGAAGCATACCGATGATAGGCTGTGCGTGCATGTAAGAAAAGAAGAGAAAGAGGGGCTGCGTGATTTCCTGCGATGAAGCGAAGCAAGCAAGCCACTCGACAGGTCAGACTCGGCCGAAGCTTTTTGTGGAGTACTACTTGTTTTTATTTTTATTTTTTATACTTGTATTTATAATTCTTTTTCATTCTCCTGAGTGGTGGTTCCCATCTGCAGGCTGCCATTGATGGCTGAAAACGGCTCCCGTGACTTTTGGCGGCACGGTACCGGGTATATGTTGGCTGCCGCACGGCTTTGGGCTTGAAGATGCGGCCAGCTACATGGATACAACATCTTTGTATCTTGAACAAAGAGGAATTGAGGAAAAGTATGATGAACATTAAATGATGAACATTAATTAGCGAAAAGGACAGATTGGATTTTGCTTTAAATATCCATAGCCGCTAAGCGCGGATGATGCTGCATGACGCACAATACAGTGAGGCAAACTGGGTATCTATATCTGCAGTACTGTATGTAGGCAGTCGTCGCATTGCGGATCTATTTCGGCATACTGCAAACGGAATCGACACGCCCAGACAAAACGGACGGACGCTTGAGAGTTTTGCGTCTGATACGGATTTTTATGAATTTGGCATAAAGTTTCCATGGACGCGTGGGATTTTGACTTTTGATGTTGGGCTTTGCATGTACGAGTGCGAAGTAGCTGTGTTGAGCGAATATGCTGGTATAAAGACGCTGGTTGGTCGAGAATAGATGCATCTTGCGTAGGTAGAGAAAAGTGTATATATGGCTTGCAGCATGTAAGCTGGGAAATTACACTCTCTCGTCGTGGAACCAATCTCTAGTTGGGCTTGAGCTGTCTTGATATCATGATAGAGATGCTTTTGTTTCTTGATTTGCTACTGAGTTTCCAAAATTAAGGCTGGATGCATGTCGGCCTTGGACTGCCCCAAGTATGAGACCTTCCGGAGCAGAATCCGAGCACAACAGGAGACGAATATATCGTTCTGTAAATGACCTAGGAGTTGAATAAGTGTCTTTTTTTTTTCTTCTTCTTTTCGCAGAAGGATTTTATAGTGGCGCGGGGATTTCTGTGAGAAGGATTTGACGTCTTTGGATCCTGTAAGCGCTCGGAGCTGTTGATACTGCATCCCGAGATCCCTGCGGCGGGCCGCGTTCGATTGATAGGCCTACAGTATATCGCGGATGTTTAGTTGGTTACATTGCAGTTTGTGTAACGGGAGAGAGGTTGCCTCGGCTTGAGTATGCACAGCTTATTGATTTTGTTCGAGAGCTGAAATAAAAGCCGCTGGAAGTTGGAAACTTGATTCCGAGTATTGTCTAACGTCTAGCATTTCTGGGGCTGTAATCACATGGGAATGCGTCTGCAGCCCTGCTTGCCGCTCGCGTTGATCTTGATGCAAAGAGAAACCCCCAAATGAAGCTTGCGAGAGAAAACAAGTCTCATTCAGTCCTTTAATGCCTTCACCGACGGCCGTTTTAATTGGTTATCCTGTTCATATTCGTGTTTGCACAGCGCAATGGTTGGGCTGAAACTCAAACCGAGCAGCAGGCTCGGGCAATCTACGCTGCCGGTCGGTGGCTGTTCGGCATCAGAACCTGGTGCTGACATACATCTGGGAGCCGCCGGGCACACCGCTGGGCCACTAAGCGGCCGGGCACCCCAGATGCTATAACTACTACCTACAGCAGGTATCTACCTACCTACCTATCTATTCATCAAATACAAGCAGCATGCCCGCGAGTTGTTGCTGTCCTTGATTGCAAACCTGCCAGCAACACCGACAATGATCTCCGTCCACAAGCCGCGAATGCACGCTGTCCCCGTCCATCCCATCGCGGCCGCTGCCGTCACTGCAGCCGCGGCTCCAGTCCCGCCAATGGCCGCCATCGCCATCGCCAACGGCCACGGCCACGGCGCCGCAAAGAACCCGCCCTACGGCTCGCTGTACGAGGCCTGTGTCGCCATGCGAGACAAGGTCGATGCCTTTCTGGCAGAGGAGATGACGGCGCCGCTGCTGCGACGGGCGCAGGAGCAGGTGCGCATCTCGGTCCAGGTGGTGGACGAGGCGCTGGAGAGATATCGGTGGGTTTTGCCGCTCTGCGTCCCGGATTCTGCGCCGGGATGCTTGTTGAATGGCCAGTACTGATGCGCGACTACAGACCCGAGGAGATCTCCATCTCGTACAATGGTGGCAAGGACTGTACGTTTTGAACACCCGATTGCGAAGCCTTGCGCACTGTGCCGAGGCTGGCATTCGATATCCAGACAAGGCTGCTAACCACCACAACAGGCCTCGTGATGCTCATCGTGCTCCTTGCATGCTACGCGCGACGATACTCGCCTCCCAAGTCCGTGGCCGGCGCCAACCTGCAGAACGGAGCGCCCAAGCTGCCGCCTTTCCCCGAGACGCTGCACTCGGTCTACATTGTATCCGCGGATCCCTTTGCCGAGGTTGATGATTTCGTCGAGAAGAGCAGCGCAATGTACCACCTGGACGTTGCACGGTTTACGCTGCCGATGAAGAAGGGCCTGGAGGTTTTCAAGGCGCAGAATCCCAGCGTCAGGGCCATTTTCGTGGGAACCCGGCGGACGGATCCGCATGGAGAGAAGTTGAAGCATTTCGACCCGACGGATGCGGGGTGGCCCGACTTTATGAGGATTCATCCTGTGATTGATTGGCACTACAGTGAGTGCTGCCGCTCTTTACCCTTTGATCTAACCCATGTAAAGAATAGATGCTAACATTGTTTTGTTAACAGCTGAGATTTGGGCTGTGAGTCACTTTTATACAAGGATGGGATAGAGACAAGACCCGTTAAGAATTGGGAGCTGACTGGGAGTTTAGTTTACTCGACATTTAGATATTCCTTATTGCTGTCTATACGACCAGGTATGTTGGACATGACTCGCCTTCTTTTTTATGCTACAGAGAGTTTATGGCGACTGACGAGTTTGATAGGGATACACGAGTCTTGGCGGGAGACGCGACACTCTGCCAAACCCGCGATTAAAGAAACAAGGAGACGAGCGAGACTTTCGACCGGCATACGAACTAATAGAAGACGATGAAGAGAGACTTGGCCGATATAAATAATACAGAGGCCGTGCAGATATATGATGGCCATACATTGATTGCTGCGGGAACAGGACCTATCTGTGTTCCTCCTTTGGTCTTGCCGGGCCCAAGCTGGCCTGGTTGGGCATATCAAAAGAGAGAAGAATATATAACGACAAGGAGCAGACAACAAGATGGGAAAGCAATTTCACGAGAAATAGATTCATGGGGCACTTGGTGTTTTGGCGTTGATGGGACACAGCTACTGTCCTGTCAAGTTGGATTTTCCCTTTTTAAATTTTACTCAGCATATATCTGAGTTTTGTTTTGGTTTACAGCTATCGGTAGCTAGCTTAGAATGATTTGTTCTCTTCTCCTTTGTATTTTTATTTTCTATTCTTCTGTTCCGTTATTACTTGTGGTATGGGAACGTGGGTGCATGAATGAATTTGGGCACAAATGGAATAAAGATGGATGACATTGATACTTTTCATCTCCTTCACCTCTCTTCGTTTCTTTGGATATTAATAATACGACAGTGCTGGTGCCTGCAGATAAGCACATGTTGTAACGTGAGTGGAGAGAGAGAGAGAGAGAGGTCTTTTGACATGGGACCTTGCATGTTCCGATTTGATTCGGGTTAATAGGCCCATGGCCTGAAAGGGGAAGTTGATGAGCCCCCCGATTACGCCAGGCAGAAGTGTGATGATATACAGGAGAGGCGAAAAGTACATGCTTCGGTTGAGACGGATGGCAGCTTGCGTGGCGTGATGCGTACCTCGTTTTGGGTATGTCAGCGTTAAAAACGGTAGCCTGTTGTTGGTTCATCAATCACTTTGATGATAATTTTGTGGTACGGATGTGGACGGCTTCTAGAAGTTGAGAGGCTCTAGGCAAATGTTGCCAATAGCTACTTTTAATAGTCTCTCTCTACAACACAAGGGCTATGCATATGTTAATTCATGCGCTGGATTCTAAAATGTTTGTATCGTATCATCTGTACTTGGGTATTTCGTTCTTTGAAAAGGTATTCGCTGGTTCTTGCACCTCATGGTTTTTGCCTTTGGTCACCTCATGTCCCGTATTTTTCTTGTGCTTGACATTCATTCTCAACACCTGCTGCATAAGTTTCTTCTTCTTTCATCATTTGTCTTTTTAATTGCTATTCTAGCATACATAAAATCTACAACACACACGCCGAAGCCGACTTTTGCCGCTTTCCTTCCATGTCGTACCCAAACAGTCACCAGCATCTCCCACCTACCCAGAACGGATGGCTTCATTGGCTCCGTCCCCAAAATTCGGCCTTCATGCGAGCAACGACCGAAGGAGGGGGGGGGGGGTTCTCTCTTTGTCTGAAAAAAATCTAGACTCTTCTTTATGACGTCTCTCTGCATCAACTCGTGCGGCGGGCGGGCTTCTACGGAACCCGTTTGTTGTGGAAAAACCCTTGCATTTCATTTTGCCTTTTAGCAACAAGTCACCTACTGCAGAATCGAAAAAGCTAACGCGTGTTGTGAACACACCCCCTGGTCCAACATGCCCGCTGCATGCAAAACTAACGCACATGGAGTATGTAAGGGATATTGATTTTTTTTTTTTTTTTTTTTTTTTTACGGAGTAATACCAACTGCTACCAAGTGCTAGCGCCTAGTATTGCTACAGTAGCAGCACCACTATTGACGTGCAGGCCGAAAACGCTTGCATATGCAGTTAGGAGACTAATTAATCCCGCAGGAAGAAAGAAGACAGCTCATGTTGAGAGCTGCCGTTGCGGGGGAGGGGGAGCAAAGATTGAGAAAAAAAAAGAAAAGAGGAGACGAAAGAAGAGGGGATGAAGAAAAAAGAAGACCTTATCATGATCCAGAGATGAACCGTTGGCGGAGTGCTGGATGCCTTTTCTCTTCTGGTAAAAACCCGGGATCCTCCCCCTCTGACAAGCTCCCTTGTCCGGTCTGGTCCGGTCTGATGTAGCTTAATGTATTGCTGGATTCATCTATATATTGAATCAAGGAGGCCTTTTCATTTGGCAATCACAAAGGTTACGGAATCCCTACAAATCGGGAATGCCTCAAGTTATCTAGCACTCTAGGTAGACAAATCAGGAACACCCATCTAAACTAGTATGCGTATCTACTCAAATCCAGGCCATAATTTGACTCCAGTAGTGTAGACAGATACACGCATGCCCATCTCAAGGCAAGTAGGGCTGCCTACTAAGATCCCTTGCAAAGGTGAATCGTAGTCTCTATTTGTAATGAAGAGAAAAAAGAAATGGCAAAGCACAAGTTTTATCATCATCGTCTGTATTAAGACTACATACCTAGTCCCTAAATCTGCTTCATCACTGAACCCATAGCTCAGATGAGATATCCTACGGCGAGCGAAAAATCGTCGCCTGCTTTCTTCATAATCCCAACGCCATCTTTGCATCCGGCCGTCTTTCCCTCTTCATGAATAGTTACAGAACAGAAAAATAAGAGAAAAAAGTCAGGGGTAAAATAAAGAAAAGAAAAAGAAGGCAAAAAGGGCCGTTGCTAAAATTTCAATCGCAGATTTCATAACCCTCCACTAGTCCACCTCAACCTCATCCCGTCATATTATACGGAACGATAGCCTTGTCGATAATCGGGTCCTTCCGCGACATGTGCGTAGCTTCCAGTCCCCATCGTGATCTCCAGTCCGTCTCCTTTTGTACCGCCTTGTCAAATGCCTCTCGACATTCCGCTGGCAGTAAATCTTTGATGTCGTCTGACACAGCGTCCAGCCCGTTAAACTGCGCAACGAAATCTGCTGGGTCAGACTTCTCGACTGCAGCCAGAGCTCCGCCTGCCGCCGGCGTCTCAAAGTAAGTGTCGATGACTGCAAAGTTTCTGGCCATCTTCAGGGGCACAGGGGGGGAACGCGGGATCGGCTTTGGCGGCTGCTTGGTCTTGGGGCGAAATCTGCTCGATACGCGCAACTGTTGGCTGCATGGAGGCTGGATATTGCATGGTGTTTGTGTGAATGTCATAAACGCCGGTGTTATTCAGCTTTCTAATAGCGTTGATACCCGCGTTAAATGCACTGGAAGCATTGTCAGATGAAAAAAATCTTGTCCAATAAAACTGTCATTTTACCAATTCACACATACCTTGCTTCTCGTGCATGCTCCAGCATCCAGTTTGTGTCATTGACGTTTACCTTGCGCTTCTTCGACTCAACCTTGCCACTAGGCACCGGTATAGAAGGCGTATTGGTGTGATACACCGCACTGGCTCCGTGCCATGCAACATATTGGTTTTTGTTGTATGGCTCTCCCGGTATAAAGTGATCTTCTGGGTCGGCGAGCTGGCCCTCGACGGCACCCTCCTCGCGAGCTAGGGTGACGGCATAGTCGTCGACAATGCGCTTTCCACCCACGACGATGCGGGCGCCGAATTCCCTGAATACCGACCGGGCCGTGACAATTCCTATTGACCGGCCCTTGTACGAGTGGGGGATAATCTCTCGCTCAATCATGTCGCGCTTCTCGTCGTCGTCCACGATGATCTTGTACAGCTTGCGGTGCTTGGTGAAGAAGAGGTAGCTGTCCCTGAAACCGACGCATCGCGCGGGCTCTGTAGACAACATGTAGAGCCGGTTGCCTCGACCGAGCACCTTGAATGTTCGGCAACGGTAGTCTCGTCCATCCAGCAGATTGCCCAGCTTATCAACCTTGGTCTCGCCCACTGGATCCTCGGGGAGGACGCATTCGTCGTCGACAATGTCGGCCACCGTGCCCTCAGCATCAATCACTTGCTCGGCCTTTGGCGCCGCAGGGCCTCCCTTGCGCCCGCCTCGTCCTCTCCATCCTCCGCGACCTCTGCGACGTGGTGTGTCGGCCTCTTCCTTTGTGACAGTCACCATGTTATCCCAGTCGGGTGGTCGATTCTTGGGAGGGCGTCCCAATCGTTTCCGGCGGATCACAGGCTCTGGAGGCGGCGTTGGCTCCTTTGCAGAAGCTTCTGATTCACCGTCATCGTCGCCCTCGTCGTCCTTGTCTGCAACCTCTGCGTCATCGTCGCCCGACTCTTCCTCCGCCGCCTCGTTCTCTTCGACATCCTCGTCCTTTTCGTCTGCAGAAGCATTGGCGCGGACATCTGGCATAGGCTCGTCTTCGAGATCGGCATAGCCCTTGGGCGTGCTCCCTTTACGCGCAGAATTGCGAATTAGCTTCAGTCGAATGGGCGGTTGTTCTCCCATGTTTTTCCTCCTTGAACCCATGAATGCAAGAAAAAAGTCTAGCTGCGCTGCAGTAAAAGAGAAGAAGAAGGGAAAGAGAACAGTGAATCAGACAAGAGAAAGAAGAAAGTGAATTAGACAAGAGAAACAGCTTCAGTCGCAATTCACTTCATTGCACGTAGAAAAAAAAGACATGGTAGGAGCAGTCGTCAAACAGGACCTGACTCGCAAGAGGGCTCTAAAAAAAACGTACCAAGAGCAGCAGCAGCCTTTTTGGCCGCCGCGCGACCTGATCTCCGGCTAGGCATCTTCGCCTCTCGCCTCTCTGGAGCTCTCTAGGAAGATCGCCGCGGTCTTTTGTGGACTGGCAGTAAAAAAAGAAGCTGGAAAATGCGCGTTGTCGCCGTTCAAACGCCAAGACAGAGCAAGACAGAGAGTTGAAGCTGTCAGAAACGCAATCGAGGTGCGAAGCCTCGCGGGCGAACCAACCAGCGGCTGGCCTTTTTCCCTTGTAGAGCCTTTTCGCGGCGCGTTGCTTTAGTGGCGATGGACCCGATTGGCTGGCGATTTCGTTGGATAATACAGTGTTTATATACCATATTACTGTAATTCATACAGTACGTAGACAATGGCATGCGCTCTGAGGAATGAGCAGTATCGATAAAAACGGTAGAACGAGTAAACTAAAATAGCTGTAACTCTCCGACATTACCATCATTCTTTTAAATATCGTCTATTTTTCACTAGAAACTATCTGCTTGTACGATAACATTGTGATTTTCACCATCGAATAACCCAACTGCTCTGCCGGACATTCATATAAACTTAGCGAGTGGAACAAAAAATAAAGAAGCGTTTCCCCTATAGACTAACTTGTAAAACAAAAAAAGGTTCCCGTCTATCAATCCATACAAGCGGTAAGCAACAGCAGTAATCCATCTTAATACGCCAAAAACACAATATGCTCAAGCTCTGCCACAAAACCTTCCATTGGAGCATCATTCTTCATCAAGGGGTCCATCGTAGTAGCCACTCGCATCGTATTCTCTCCATCTTACAAGGTGTCCCAGCCCCCGTTGTTAATATCCGCCTCTAGCTTTCGGCTGATTAGGCTGGGAACTCCATGCTTGAGTATCGTGCTTCTAATCATGGAGTCATATCGTTTCTGATTCAAATATAGCTGCCGGCCATGTCGCAGCTGTGGGTCTGTCTCGCCGTATTTATCAATGTACGGTGCGGGAGTGAATGACCCGGAGCGGTAGAACAGGTAGACGATAGCACACTTCCGCACATTAAGGAATACGCCAATATTCCTTTGGCACCTATAACAAAGTTAGTCATTTGCAATTCAATATTTAAAAGTAAAAAGTAAAAGTAAAAGGAAACGGAAACGGAAACGGAAACAGAAACAGAAACAGAAACAGAAACAGAAAAAAAAAAGATTAGGTGGCCGTACTTTTTCATATGTTGTTGGGCGCCGCCAAGTTTGGTGCCATCCGTATCAAGTTTCTGGCAACATGTGCCCTGGCTGCAGAACAAATCTCCACAGAAAAGACAAATGACGGGGTCCGTGAGATCCTTACCCGTCGTGGGACATCTCCTCCTCGCAGCTTCTTCGATCAAGGTATCAAACGTTCTAGGGAGACCAATCAGTTCGAATATGCCGGGATGGCTGACCATCGCGGAAGGGACCAAGTCGGGGAAACCCTTGGTCCAGAGCACTTGGTGCTTCACCCAGCCCGTCACTAATGCGGGCGTAGTATTAGGCCATCCGCAAGTCAGGGAATCCATCGTCATGGCTGCACACATTTCATCAAATGTCGGCAGCTGCAGGGCCTCGGTGAGGCGATCAAGCTCATCCGCGTCCGGGTTTGACGAGACGTGATTGTTAAAGTCCACACCGTATTTGACGTGGAGGAATATTGTGGCTTTACGCAAAAAGGCCAGCGCATATTTCTTCACAAATGGATACCATCCTTCTAGAGTGTCTACACCTGGTTGCTGGAAACCTCGGTTTTCTCCCATGTCTGGAATGTCGTTGCCAGACCTCGCTTGGTACTCCACGCTCGACTTGGTCAAAGCCAGAGCGAAATCCGCAAAGTTGTTCATGACAGGGTCTGGAGTCTGTCGATTGGCCAATGTGCCGAACCACAAGCCTACCGGCATATTGCGACCCATATGGAACACAACCTTGACAATCTCCGCCAAGTAGCACAGCCTGACCACATGCATGATGTCGACGTTTTGGGCCACCACTAGGCCGTAGCTGCATTCAACTAGAAAGAGGAAGGGGTCCATGCTTAACAACGGTGGGTAGCTATACAACCGTCGTCGCGCATCGCCAGCTTCCGCTCCAAAATACTGCGCCATAAAGAGCTGACCATGCTGCTGTTCTGCATCTGCGATGAATTCGCTTTCTATTCGGCCTCCTGGAAGAGAATGTCGACCGCCCATAGCTATATATGCCGAGGTAGTTTCCGCTAGAATTCGCAGATGGGAAATCACTTGCTCTGGGATCTTTTCAATCAACGTCATCCCTGGCTGAGCTTCGACTCCACGTTGCTCAATCTCCACAGAGGATATGGTGCACCCAACCACTTGAACCAATGTATCGCTCGAGTGCAAATCTTCCCCTGCTTGGATCTTATCCACAGGGTGACGAGTATCAAGCTTATTCACCACAAGAGTCTCCTTGATGCGATGGTAGGCTGTTAACAGCTCCATGAGCAGAAGCTCGTTGGTAGTAACGGTTTGTTGATTGGCCCCTGCTTCTGAGGTCTCTGCGGCGGCGGCAGATCTCGAAGAGCTGCCCGCTGCCCCCGCTGTTGTTGACGACCGTACCTCTAGGTCTTCCTTACCAACCCAGTGAGTATTTTGAGGAGGCTTTACCTGAGTGATGGTTTGTAGTAGACTGCCAGGAAGGCTCGGGGTGTGAATAGCAGGCAATCTTGAATCATCCACCTCACGGGCCTTGCTACCACCGAATGGGTACGATGACATTTGCTTGTCCAGAAAATCTTCAAAGCTTTCTTCTGCTTGGAGATTTCCCGGATAGGATTCCTCCAAGCCCTTCCAAACGATTGGCACAAAAACGTTCCCAAGAGCTTTGCAGAGGGGACATACGAACTCGTGCCGGTTAATGTTCTCAGGATGGTGTCGGGCAATCTGATGGGTGTGACGACGATTTGCGGCCTCGACGTACTGCTCAAAACAGCTGTAATGCATCATATGCCCGCAACTGCTAGCCACTGGTCCCGGTCGTGAAAGGGAGGCTTTGAATCCCCTTCCAATAGTCTGTCGCTCGGCAAGGAATGTATCCCCCCTGAGCATTCAGTTTCTCAACCATCTTTCTGTTTTCTTGAGCGATGCCAAAGGGGCGAATATCCTCTGCTGACCGGTCGAGGTTGCACGGAGTTTGAGAAGCTTCTCGGACGAGGTCAGGGTCCTGAAAGTCTGTCTGACGAAACAAAAGGCTTTCATTGATTTGGGCAAAAGCACCATACAGACGCCGGTCATCAGCTTCCTCTTGGCATAGGATACAGGTTCCGGTTGGGTATTTCCAGTTGTGTTTGCGGTCTTCGGCTTGCTCTGTCTCCTCCTCTTCCTCGTCGAGGTCAGATCCCCAGTCAATAGTGCCTTGATTCTCCAGGAAGCTCTTTTGCTGCTGCTGGAATTGTGCCATAACTCTGGCCTGGCGATCAATGGCTGCTTGCTTTCTTCTCTCGCGCTCGCCGTCAACAGAAATGTTCGCTGGGGACGCGGTATTGACGCGATCCAAGGGCAGCCCAAGTTTCAGGAATTCCGCGTTGAATGTCGTCGGTCGTTTCTGCTTGAGGCGCTTGAGAACGAGGGAAATTCTGGGATGAACCGCTTTGAAGTCCTCATTGGTAGACAGCATATCTAAGAGCGAAACAATAGTCCTGGCATCCTTTGCTTCACGCATAAAGTTGCTTCGCGCGATTCGTGTAAGTGCGGCGTGGACAAAGGATTTTGGAGGTTTTCCGGAAATGTCTGTATCAATGCTTTGATCTTCCATGATAGCCAGCAGGATAAGGTGAAGAACAACTTGGAGGAACGTTTCGAGCCTCGTATTGGGCACCGAGGGCGTAATTTTGTGAGACGTTAATACATATAACAACGAGTAGTAGATAACCTGTGCAAAGACACCCGTGCTGGTAAAATCAGCCAGATGCTGGAATAATCCGGACGGTATCGGACGGAGCTTGGGCTCGAAGACGATATCGTCTATGGCTTGGCCTGTCTTTTTGGCCATCTTTTTGCGGTAAGCAAGCTCAGACTCCTCGCGCTGATTTTTATTGTAGTGTGCAATGTAAGGGTCGATCTCTTCGATAAACTCTTGGCGAAGCTCAAAGGTTCCCACATCGGACACGCCCTCAGGCGGTTTGAACGTAGCCATCTCATCTAAGACCTGGTGGAATTCCTCTGACTCTTGGTATTTTTCAGGGAGCTTCAAGCAAATCTCGTTGAATGAAAGGGGCTTGAGGCATAATACATGGATAATATCTCGGCGCATAGCCAATAGTCGAGAATTAGGCTGATCCTCTGGAGCGATTAAACTGGTACGATCGCTCAGGAGAACAATAAGGAGGTGAATCATATCTTCGACAACATCGAGATGCTGGGCATCATCTTGGGCTTCTGAAAATACTTCAAAAATGCCCTTTACCCAATTTTCCATTCCAAATCGGTCAATAATGGACGCTAAGGCCCGAGAGGGGTCGCAGACTACCATTGCTGTTTGCAAGAGGAATATGTCTCGATGATGAGAGACGTCTCGCTGCCCAACTCCGCGGTAGGTACTGGCTTGATGGCGGAGGCTAATACCATTCCGAACCCACATGTTGGCTTTAATCTGGGCTAGCCAAGCGCAGACACGGAGAGGATAATCGAAGAGAGCCATCAGATAGTCCTCATGACTATAGTCTTTCTTGGGGATTTGTATAGGTCCAACCGCCATGAGCCGTGGTTTCGACTTGAGTTCTTGACGAGTGAAGCTCAGCAGAGCTCGCATCTTAGAGGCTGGGAGAGATCTTCCGCACTCAATCAACCAGGATAGCGTATAATGTAGCCCGTGGTGGAAACTGATGGAATCTTTTTCGACAACGAATTGAACGACATCATACGATTTGCCCTCAATATCGAACTCCAAGTCGCTCATCGTCTTGAATTTCACTTCATCTTTGATCTCCCCTTGTTTGAGTCTGAGGCGATCCCCGCCAACGGAATTGAAGATGGCAGCCTTGGCAGCTATTCGGATGGCTCGCATGAGATGACGCATCTCGTCGGGCGGGCACTCGCGGAATGCTTCGGCCAAATTTCTGGCTTGCAAATTGATTTGGCGAGTAACAAGAGATGCGGTAATCCAGGAGTCTGCTTCATACTCAACGTGCTCAATGACCGCACGAACGTTTGGCCCTATCCCTTGATGAAGCTTCACTAAATCTAGAAACTGCATCAGATACCTGGGTTCGCTTCTGAGCCGCTCTTGAACATGCTGAGAGCTGAATAGGTACTTTAGGTCTTGGTAGAAGTGATACATTCGCCTATTAGTGACCGAACCACTATCAAAAGCAAGGACAGCAGTGGGTGAGATGTCCCAAGGATGACCGACTTGTCTGGTCGTCAAGAATGTGTATAGGATTGCCAATAAGCTGGTCAAAAAGTTTCCCCGCTCTATTACTTCAGCGGTGATGGATGCCGTCGTCAGCATCTGAAGAGAGAGGTTGATGATGGAGTGATCTGGCTCTCGATCTCCAACGAGATATAATTGAGCCAGGATGGTGTAAAGGCTGGCAAATCGAAGAGCCAGAACCCGTTTGAATTCAGGAATCTGGACTACGGTGGAGATGTATAGAGCACGGAGGTCGTTTCGAACTCTTTTCCACATTCGTAGATCAAAGAGAAGTAGCCAGTCTAGACGAACTCGTTGAAAGACATCTTCTGCTGGCGGGACAATCTCTGATCGTGTGTATGCGGCCGGGGTTTCGAGCCAATACAGTCCAGGATTGGGCATAGCCTTTTCTGACTTGCCAGGCGTTTTGGGGATTTCGACGTTCGCCTTTGAGTGCATGCTCTGCGCAATGAGAGGCTCTCGCATATCGGCATCGGACGGTGTGCCCTCACGCTGCTGGGTATTTTGATTTGTCTCTCCAGGGGCCGGGCCAGCGGCAGTGCCAGGAACAGGCGGCGGTGGCGGCGGAGGCGGATATCCGGCCAGAGTTGCTTCGTGATCTTCCAAAGATATGTCATCCGGTCTGAATGTCATATCTAGCTCCGAAATAGTGTCTCGGGCATCGACCATGATGACATCGTCGTCCCCGTCATCTGAAAAGGAGCGATTGCCGTCATCGTCTTCATCGTCTTCATCGTCGTCGTCGTCGCCATCGTCATCATCATCGACGTCTCCAACATCAACGTCGATTTCCACATCCAAGCCGCCTCTGGCTCTAGCAGCAGCTTGTAAAGCCAGGATGAATCGCGCGTTCACATTGTGCAGCATATCTCTTGATTCCATTCGCTGATCCTCCTCTTCCTCATCATCAATGAGGCCCATGGTATGAGTCGCCGCACTACCTTTCCTCCAAGGCTTCATAGCCTCTTCGCATATGGTGCGGCGAAGAATGAGGTTGTCGTGACCGATTGAGCAACCAGATATGTCGCTTAGCCACTCGACCAAAGTGCCACACATCTGTTCCCGGAAGGTGTCTCTTGCTGACCGAATGGTTATCGTCACTCTGATGGCTTCGAGAATCTTTGCCATTTGTAACAGCCGATCGACGTCGTCTGAAAATATCAAAAGGCTTCGACCCACTGCATCAGTGTCCCAGGCATCCTTGCTAGCCTGTCGGCGGGACTTCCTGCAAGCACGAGCAACCTGGTCTCTGACTTCGTCAACAGTGTGTTTTTCATCATTCCATAGCACCAGTGCAAACTCGGTTGGATCTTCGGTATCTGAAACATCCGAACCGTAGTATGTTGACTGTAGGCGTGACGTTTCTTCATCCTTCAGAATCGATTCCTTTGTTTTTGACTGGCGAAGCTGCTCCGGCGAACACGATATAACGTCGCAGATATAATCAAATGCTCTCCCAATTGTCATTTGAACACTATTGACGAGGTCCTCTGGAAGCGAAGGGGGCGCCTTTGGGTCCTTTGCATGAGGTCCAGATGCCATGTCGGAATGGATAGTACAGTATAGCGGCGTCTTCCAGGCTTCATCGTCTCCGCAGTCGCAGCAGCCGCTATTTCCCACTGAGATCTGAATCCTCACCATATGACCGGTATGATCTGTCGCATCAAAACATCGGCTACACAGGCAGCACGTCTCGTCCGTCCCGCAGGTCCTGCACATGTAAGAGGCCTCGCCAGGTTTGAAAATGTGGCCGCATCGTTTCCCACGGGCTGCTTCTGTATATTCAGCGCCCTCTACAGCGCCTTGGGCATCGCTAAGCTTGAGGCTTTCGGACGGTCTGCCCTCGGGGAACAGAAGCCGCATGTACTCATGGTTGCCACCAGCGAGGGACCAGAAGAGGCTGGACAGGAGCTCCCGGGCAGCTTCCTCTGTATATCGATTGTTGTATCGTGCAGGCAGACCTCCCAGTAGCTGACAGAGCTGCTGCTCTTGAGTTGACAGGGGGCTCTCCATGATCATGAGCTCATGATGCAGCTCGTAGTATGATGAAGAGTAGCAACGGCTGGCTGGCGACGAGTGGCGTCATGCGAGGTGGGGGAATGCTTTTGGCAGTTTCAGCTCGAGCAGAAGAAATGCTTGCTCCGAAATGCACGTCCGGTCGTGGTCGGGGCTCGGGATAGACGGGCGGGCGTGCAGCTTAGGTGCCAGAAGGAGGGCGCAAGGTATTTGTGATGTCGGTGGCACTGTTGTTGGAGAATAATGTGCTCTGGTTGGAGTTTGATCTGAGGTGAGCAAAGATCGGCTAGGTACGCATCGTTACTAAGATAGCGCTGTTAAGGTACTACCTAAAGCTACGGTGGCACCTAAAGGCGCTTAGTGATCAGGATTGATCAGGACCGCTCAGATTGATCAGGACCGCTCAGATTGATCAGGACCGCTCAGATTAATCAGGACCGCTTGGATTTAGATCTATTATAGTTATACTATTAAATATTCCTTCTTATAGTCTAGTAAAAGCATTAAATATCCCTGCTTCCTCAACTAGGACAGCTAGTAGCTTATTCTTATAGTCTTCTCTCAATATAGCTCTTATTTCCTTTAGGACTAATTAAAGCTTATTATCTACTGTAAAAGATTCTTTAGGCAGGATCTGAATATAATAATCTTCCACTATATGACCATAGTGATGCCTCATCTGTAGCAAGAGATGATCGTGCATAGCTTTAGGCAAATAGTTGCTTAATTTTGGGGCTTGCGATATAGCAAGATCGACAGAGGGGAGAGCGCCGTATACGGAGTATTTCAGCTTCCAGTGAAGAATTCCTCGATCCATCCATAGATCCAACTCATCCTCTGATGCTGTAGAGTCTTCAAGAGACATATAAACTGGCTGCAACTCTTGTGAATGGGCCATCTTTGGCCTCCTATCCAAGAATATCTGGAGAGACGGTCAGCCAAAGGCTGGTCCAGCGCGACAACAGTATCTCGGGACCTGTCGGGGATTGTGTAGTTTGATAATCCATATAAATGGACACTCTCAAGGCCTGTAAGAGCTAGTTCGACTTCATGTGGGTAAAGTACTTCCTCGTATATATCATACATACCTAGGAGGCATCTCGCTTGCGGGCAGCATGCAAGGCGTCATGTAAACGCGACTGTGTGGATAAATCGAGGGGCCCTTCCCAGTAATCCGGTCCATTAAAGCAAAGACTGCGCATTCATCGATATCGTCAGGATTAACTCCGAAACCCTCATATTGTAGATCTGTCTCTATTGCTTTTTGGATAAATCGAAAAGCGTGGACAAATTCCGCCAGTCCCATAGTAACAACCCATTTGATCCAATGTTGCCAGTAGATAAGACATCCAGCTAACGGAACTCTAGGGACCTTTTGATGCTCGTTCTTGAAACTTAGATAGGACTCTAAAGGGAGCCATTGTCCAGCACCCCGGTTCTGTTATCTAACACCTCAAAAATAGAGAGAGAAGTTATCTAGCACCCCGATTATATTATTTAGCACTCCAACTGTAGCTTAGGCTGCTGCTGCTGCTATTGCTACTACCTGCTGTCTTTGTTGCCAGCTGCCAGTCTCCGCCCCACACTTGATGCCTTCAGAAGCTTTGGCTACTGCATCTTTTGGAAGGCTCAAGTCGAACCGACGTCAGAATCCGCTGCGGCGCACAGTGGCCTCACCAAAAGTCTGTGATTCATCGCATGTGCCTTTTATCTACATGCACCAAATATAGCAAGTGTATATATTCAACACACAACTATCTCGTGCCAGAATCAAAGGCCGCAACAGCGTCCCCGGAGCTCAGCGTTGGGTTGGGCGTTGAATACTAGCATCGTACGACCGTAGCACAATCATACCACAGCTATAGAGTCCAAAAAGAAAGGCAAATTAAATAGCTGTGAACCGTTCTATTTCTCGTTTTATTTATACATTTTCCCCAAAGCAGTCCCATCCGACACCCATTCTAATCCGAGCAATGCGGAGTTTCTTTACTCCTCATCCTCGCCACCCTCAACGTACTTGTTTCGGATGTCCTTCCATTGGCGCTGGTTCGCTCGTTAGCCATTGTCTGGTCCCTTGCTTGTCGTAATGTGCAAACTTACGCCTCGGTTGTTGCTATCCCAGATCTTGTCCATGGTAGAGTTGAAACCGCTATTGCATCACTGATTAGTCCATTGTTTCCGCTTCAACGTTCGGTCGGTATTGTAGGATCCTCGTACATCTCCCAAGCAAAGCCGGCGGCGAAAACTGTCGCAAGCATGGTGTAGTTCTTGCGGAACAGGGTGCTGTAGAGTCGTGTGTTAGGATGCGAGTCAACGTCGTTGGTTTGTCGTCGTGGTAACTTGCCTGTAGATAGAGTTGGCGAGAGACTGCGCACATGCGCGATTAGCTTTCGGCACGAGAATCGGACGGGCTGGGTCGCTGGAGTTCTTACCATCTTGGCTTTGGCGAGCAATTGAATGCTTCTGATACAGTCGCGGGTGGGTAGAGACCGAGGTACTGTCGTTGGCGGGTTTTTACAGAGGATAGGAATGGCCTCGGAAGAAGTTCTGCTAAGGAAATTCGCGAAGATGCAAAGCAGGAAGTAAGCAGCGCTGATTGGTCAATAGCAACTCAATCTCGGCCCCACAATTTTCAACCCGGCGTCTCCCGCCAAAACTCTTGGAGGAGAGCACGATGTGTTGGTATAATAAAGAAAACGAATAAATTAAAAAAAAAATTAGTATTATATACTTAGTACCTTCTCCTTACTTAGAGAACTATGGCTTATGAGCACATTAGAGATTTCCTTCCTTCCTTCTTTCTTTCAATTTGAATCTCCCCGATATCCCACTTCAATAGCCCTAGTCCCTAGCCTTCATCATCGTCAGGCTCACAAAAGGTCTTGAAGTTTGCTGCTGGGGGACATGCCTCGTAGAAAGAACTGGCGAAACAGCGTGAAACTAGTGGATTGCAGCCTGGAGGAGCTGCGCGCGAGCCATCCGGTACTGGAGAGTATTCTCAGCGTTGATCGATAGAATAAAGGCATATAGATATTTATATCTCTGGCTCGACCCCAATGGCTTTTCTGTGGAGGGTCCCAATGATGCTCTGGTTGATTGATATGGGCATCATCATCAGGCTCGTGAGTACGGTGGAGAGGTGCTTAAGTGTTGATGCGCACTCCTTTAAGGCGCATTAGAATTGATTGACAATCTGCCGAGAAAGACCAATATCACCCAAACCAAGGGACGATAGTCTAGTGATTGGGGCCTGGGGCACAAGATCTTCTGAAGTGAAGTCAGTGTCGTTGACAAAAGCGACTAGCCATGTTAACTCTGCCGTTAATCTCTCGACCGGCAAGTTCGCGAGCTACAACATATAAAAACCAATGGTCAAAATTAAATCCCTGTGTATATTATTTGGTAAGTCTCACTGGGTGTTCGCTTTGTTATCGCTTGTCCAGCCATAGAAGAAAGACTACATTTAGAACCTCCATTGCCGTGTGATTGTTTCCTACAAAGTTCTTGTCCCTATTGCCTCTGTTGCTTGGAGTATCAGTATGTCTCTACTACTATGGCCTGTTTTAGCGTATTATAATTGGTATAAGTCTAGCAATTGTCATCCATGGATATGTATAGGTGCGCTGTACTTCTTACAGGCATGGGTTCAAGTCCATAGTATCACAGCTTCTAACCCAGTGTCTCTCATCAGAGCTTGCGCCAAGAAGACCATCACAAAGTTCGTAAAGACGCAGTAAAGAAAATGTGGAAATAGTTTGGCGCAATATTCAATAAACGTTATAAAAAACGAAGATGATACATATCGAGGTGCTTGGAGTTTGTGTGTACCGGCTTGCAACTGACAGGATTACTCCACGCCTACCTTACTTACCTAGGTAACATAACACCTAGCTCCATTTTTCAGAGCCATCCAAACATTTACCAGATAATCTTCAAGTTACTAATTCATATAGTAGCTGCTATAGCTTCTTCCGTTTCCTTTATATCTTCAATCAAAAGTACAATAAGCAAACGACTTTGCTTTACATGGTCTTGGCCCCGCCATCGTCAGTGTATGCAGTCCCTGAGAAGCGGCCTTGGTCCAAGCTTCTCCCCCCTCCCGTTTAAGCCAATCACTGTCAGTGATGTCAATATCCGGCTTATGTAACCACCTCTTGGTCGCTTTGCAGGCTCCCGTTGGGACGCGCGACCAGCGAGCTTGCATCAACCAGCTCAGCTCGCATACAGCAGATCTGTTTCGCCAACGGCCTCTTCCCCAATTACGTCCCGCAAACGCATCTGGGGGATCTTTATAACAGCTTTCAGCACCAGACAAAGATAACATCTAGCTTGTCCCTTCGATCAGCGGGTACAAGCGCAATCGGTCCTCTCCATCTCGCTGTTCTTACCCCACGTTGCCGCCGCTTCTTCGAACACCAGATATAATTCACAATGGATCACCGTCCGCAAGCATGGGGTCGGGTGAGTGCAACTACCGATATCTCAAACTTGCCACATAAATGACACCTTGGAACTATGTCGCTGACTCCTTTGCACAGCCTAGAGACGATGTCTACGGCGCCTACGACCACTCCTACATGCAGGAGAACGGGCCCAAGCAAAACACCCAGCAGCCCATCGTCACCGGTACCTCAGTAATAGGAATCAAGTTCAAGGACGGCGTCGTCATCGCCGCCGATAACCTGGGTTAGTGCCACTGCCCAATCTACATCAAGCCTGCCTCAGCTTGTCCTCCCAATATAGGGACAGGAAAACCATTGACTAACCCCATCTTCCACCACCACAGCTTCATACGGCTCCCTCGCCCGCTTCACCGACGTCAAGCGTCTCCGCCCCTTCGCCGGCTCATCCATCCTCGGCTTCAGCGGCGACATCTCCGACATGCAGTACCTCGACCGCCACCTCACCGAGCTGTCCCTCTCCGAGGCCTACGAGTCCCCCGACAAGCCGCGCCTCAACGCCGCCAACCTCCACCGATACCTCTCCAAGCTCCTCTACAACCGCCGCTCCAAGTTCGACCCCCTCTGGAACCACCTCCTCGTCGGCGGCCTCGACGACAACGGCGAGCCCTTCCTCGCCGCCGCCGACCTCCTCGGCAGCACCTACTCCGCCCCTTCCCTCGCCACGGGCTTCGGCGCCATGCTGGCCCAGCCCATCATGAGACGCTACGTCCCTGACGAGGAGTCGGCCAAGAAGCTCTCTCGCGAGGAGGCTGTCGATATCGTCAAGGAGGCCATGAAGGTGCTCTTCTACCGTGACGCCCGAAGTATGAGTACCTACTCATTAGCCGTTGTAACCAAGGACGGCGTCGAACTGAAGGAGGATGAAAAGCTGGAGAACCAAAGCTGGGCATTTGCAGACAGGATCAAGGGTTATGGCACTCAGACAGTCTAGAGATGGAAACTAGAGTCATGAAGATATAATTGCTTGGGCCTTGTTCTAATTTTCAGCTAGCATTACAAAACAAGGAAAAGAAGAATAAAAAAAACTACTTAAGCTCACACCAGAGCGATTCATCTTAGGCAGCGTGCAAAATGAACACGAAACTAGGATTTCTGCTGTTCTGGTTCTTATGTAACGCTCGCTTGTAGTTCGCCTTAGGTAACTACCTAGGCACCCAAATTGCAAGAGAAATCACCGGGTCTTTTGTCTTTTCCTCTTTTACTCTTTATCAATTCTCTCTGCCTTGTACTTTTTCAGGTGGCAGATAACGCAAAAGTCTACGTACAAAACGCTAAGAATACTGGTTTTGCTTCAAAAACAAATAGACCAATACGCTCTAGCAGCTCCAGTGCTCTATATGATATAGCACTCTGTCATCCTCGCTGACATTTGAATCCCTATCAGGATCTCATTAAATACAAAAAAAGGGGGCATCTTCCCATTAAAAACAAATTGCTAAGCCGTTAAAAAACTTCCTGACTGCCGATTCCTCATTATCTTTTTTTTAATTTTGGGGCGGTGAAAAGCTCTGCTATGCCAACGCCCAGTACGTAGAGCCGACCGGCGCCTCTTTACTCGACAGTGACAGACTTGGCCAAGTTTCGAGGGAAGTCCACGTTGAGACCCTCGAGAACGGCCAGCCAGTAGGAAATCAGCTGCAGGGGAATGACGTTGAGAATGCCCTGCAGGCAGTCAACGGTCTTGGGGATCTCAATCTTGAGAGCATCAGAGTTCTTAAACTCCTCGTCACCAGGGTTGCAGATGACAATGGGCTTGCCACCTCGGGCAATGACTGTAGTGATTAATGTTAGCTTCGGAATGAAACAAGTACGGGGCTGGGTGCCATATTAAACTTACCTTGCTGGTAGGCGTTGAGAGACTTCTTGAAGATCTCGTCACGGGTGAGGATCATAATGATGGGAAGGTTCTCGTCAACCAGGGCCAAAACACCGTGCTTCAGCTCACCGGACATGACGGCCTCGCAGTGGAGGTATGAAATTTCCTTGATCTTCAGCGCACCCTCAAGGGCGGTGGAGAACTGGCTACCACGGCCAAGCAGCAACAGGGACTTTTGATCCTTGAAAACCTTCTGGCACAGGTCCTTGATGGGCTGGTCAAGCTCGAGAATGTGCTTAATCTGGGCAGAGACGTTGCCAAGACCCTCGATGATCTCCTCTCGGCGAATCTTCTTGGAAGCCCGGTCCTCACTAAGGGAGAGGGCAAACATGACCATGGCAATGAACTGGGAGGTGTAGGCCTTGGTGGAAGCAACACCGATTTCAGGACCAGCGTTGACGTGGACACCGCAGTGGGTGAGAAGGGAGATGGAGGAACCGACAACGTTGACGATACCGACGGTGAGAGCACCGCGCTCCAAGCAGTAGCGGAGAGCCATCAGGGAATCAGCAGTCTCACCGGACTGAGAAACGAAGACGCAAGTGTCGTCTCGGAAGACGGGGGCCTCACGATCGAGGAAATCAGACGCCAGCTCGACAGAGATGGGAATCTCCGTAAGCTCCTCAAAGATACCACGGACGGCCATGCAAGAGTGGTAGCTGGTACCGCAGGCAATGAAGATGATTCTGCGGCATCGTCGAATGGTGGAGATGTATGAGCGCAGACCACCGAGGGTGACACTTTTGTTAGCAATGTCGAGACGGCCTCGCATGGTGTTGACGACAGACTCGGGCTGCTCGAAGATCTCCTTCTGCATGAAGTGGTCAAACTTGCCCTTCATGATCTCCTGAAGCTCGAGCTCCAGAGTGTGGATAGCTCGGACGTTGGAGCTGCCATCAGCCTTCTTCAGGCGGTGGATGTTGAGGGAGCCCTCGTGGATGTGAGCAATGTCGTCATCCTCGAGGTACAAGACCTTCTTGGTGTGCTCAACGATGGCAGAGGGGTCAGAAGACAGGAAGAACTCGGTGGGCATGGGCATGCCGTCATCGGTCATGAAAGCACGGGACTGGCTGCGGTGAAGCAGGGACTTGTCGGGAGCACCCAGGGCGCTGGAAGGAGCAAGGAAATCGCCATCCTTCTTGAGGGCAACAGTCTGAGAAGCAGCCTCTGCAGAAAGAGCACCGTTGTCCTCGCCGTACTCAACGTCGACGAAATCGACCTTCATGCGGCGCTGGGTCTTGACACCAATGACAAGGGGAGAACCCTTTCGGGCAGCAATGACCTCATGGGGGTAGTGGACAGACTTGATAAGCAGTCCATAGGCACCCTCGAGCTCCTGGATAACAGCCTTGATGAGATCGGTGAAACCAATCTGGGGGTGCTGGTCGTAGATGTACTTGGCAAGCTTGGCAATGCACTCGGTGTCCGTCTCGGTCTCAAACTTGAAGCCCTTGCTGGAGAGCAGGGTCTTGAGCTCCTTGTAGTTGGTGATGATGCCGTTGTGGACAACAACGAACTCGGAGTTGGGGTCGGAGCTGTTGGGAGTCAGTTTACACGGCCTAGACTTTCCGTTGTACAGGATGAGGGGGGGGACGAACCGGTGAGGGTGGCAGTTGAGGGTGGAGGGGGGGGCCGTGGGTAGCCCATCGGGTGTGGGCAATACCCTCGTGTGAGTCGAAAACCTTGGTCAGGTCCAAAGGAGACTCATCTATGAGCTTCCTCAGCTTGGCGACCTTGCCGACCTCCTTGAAGGCCAAAACCTCCTTCTTCTTGTCGCCATCAATGGCCAGACCGGCGGAGTCGTATCCTCTGTACTCGAGACGAGAAAGGCCATTGAGCAGGGTGTCGAGAATGAACTTGCGGTCCTTCTCCACCAGGTAGTTGACGTATCCGAAAATACCACTATATCGAGAGAAAAAAACAAGCAAACCAGCGTCAGTCGCAATTCAATTGCCAATTGGGCTCCCTTTTCTCGTCATCAGGGGGCCATGGTGGCCATGGTGGCACTGATGGCGAGAGTGCGAGTGCGGGGCGGGGCGGTGAATGGTGGGATGAAGAAGCTTACCACATGTTTGCTGCTGATAGCTATGTATCGGATGGAATCAAGAAGGAACAAGAAAAAGGTCGAGAGAGAAAACGAGAGTGGTGTGAGGCGAGAGATGGAAAGGGAAAAGGACAGAGTAGAGAGGGCTCGTCAGAATATAAAGTACGCGATAAACGGCGGTTTATAGATAAGGTAGGAATGCGTCAAGGGGAGTTAAGGGGGGGGGAAGGTTTCGAGTAAAAGGAGGGGAGGCGCGGACAGGTGAATGCAGAGCAGCAGAAGGAGGGAAGTATTCGTCTATATGTACTTTGTCATCAGTGACTTGCGAGCTAGACCTAGAGGCCTTGAGCATAACAAACGTGCTCCCTTGGCAGGAAAAGGAGCGCTGGCCAGAAGCGCAGCGGAGCGAGGCTTGGGGCTCAGCTTAATGTGGAGAGGAGGAGGGTCCGCGGTGGGCTGGGTTGGACAGCCAGCATTAGCACGGCGGATGGAGCACCGAGTACGAGGGAGCGGCGTGTACCGCACACGCTGCGAGACGCAGGATGGCGAGCGGCGTACAGCCCAGGTACCGGCTACCCAGGCGCGCATCTGATCAGATGGGCGGCCGGAGGGGGGGATGGATGACGGAGATGATGGGCGCTCGGGGTGGCTGCTTGCTGCCCCTCCAGCCCTCCAACCCTCCATGCTGGACTGAAGCTGACCCGGATTGCCTGTCCCTGTTTACACTACACGGGCCTGTCTCTGTACGAGCATCAACAATCAATGTGCTCGTACCTGCATAGCACCTTGGCAGGGCGAATTGATGGCCATGGCCGTGGTGGCGTCGGCTTGCTTTCCCTTTGCGTGGCGATGTCATTCACTCTCGTTGCAGATCTGATCTGTGCTCCTCGTACAACTCGACTAGCTGCTGTTTCGACCCCGGCATCGCCACGAGCCTGTCCGTTTGGTACATAGGTGGCACGGCCCTCGAAGACAAAAAACAAGCATACGTGTAAATCCATACCTGTGAAAGACGCTTGCCTTGTGTACAATGGATTTACAGCAGGGCCGCTCAGCCATTCACCCAAGTGCATCGTGTTAGTCTAGGCACTACTATAGTATGTGAGGCCTTGTCACACTCGATTGCCAAAAGCGGCCCAAAGACTCGAGCTCGTCCCACCCCGTGTCCATCCTGGTTGCTGCCCAGAGGGCGTGAGATGGATGGATGCGGATGATTGAGTAATCCAGGCCAGGAAAGAACAAGCTGGCATTGAACAGCAGCTCATCCAGATGCCACTCGCGGGCATCTCTCTCGCCTAGGCCGGCAAGCTGCGCGTTGCTTGTGTGCGGCCCAGCAGTTTGACTGGACGCTTTGGCTCATGGCGGGGTTACGGTGCCGGGCCCTGTTCAATGACTGCAGCTCAACAAGGCTGCCTCGTGACGGTCGACTCTCTCGATGGCCGTGGGCATTGGGCACACATGCTTCTTGTTGAAGGGCATCATCCCGATCTGAAAGGATGCCGGCGATGGGTACAAACAAGCACCGCGAGGGCCCAGACGACGGCCCCTCTACGGGAGGTGCTGAGCCTGCATGTACATCGACAGTAACGGAGGCGTCGATGGCGGGGCTCTCTCGCTAGCCTATCTCAGGGGCCGGAACGGTAGAGATTCCTCGACCCATCTCGGCTGCGACTCTGCAACTGCCTGCCAACCAACCCTCTCGTCATCGTGCCGAGGGACCAGCCTGACGCAAAGCTTCAGCCCGACGAGATGCCGCAACGCGAATCAATTGAGGGAATCAATACGTGAATGCCGGCTCGCACACAGCCCAGGCCTAGCACTCGCCGCTAGCATCGCTCGCCGTCCCTTGTAGGGCGTATCACGTCCCTCTCCGAATGCGTTTAGATCAAGGGGAAAAAAGGAGCCTCGCGCGGCGTCCACCAGCGACTCACCACCATCTCACCGTCCGCTCCAGCCCGACCCTCAACCCAGCCAATGGCCGCGCCCGAGTCGTGCCGCCTGGTGCTAAAAACGTCTTACACAACAAAAAAAAAAGGATCCGTAACCAGCTCCATCCAAAGTCCGTTCTACAACCTACAAAGACACTCTTACACAGTACCTACTATGTACTCCGGCCGGTTTTTTTTTTTTTTTGTCTTTCTGTGTAGTGGCACATGTAAGCTGCCCAACTAGCACAACAGCCGCAGGCCCCATCCCTGACACAAGTTTCACCATGAAAAACTCTGAAAAAGATGGACGGCACAAGAAGAGAAAAGGAAAATCGCCGCTGCCGCACCAACAGCTTCAGTGTCACCCTCCAGAGACGTCATAAGTTCGTATTCCGGCCCCCGGTAACGCACTTCCGTATATCCTATCCATTGGAAGTTGGAACTATTTTTTTTCGTTTGGCGACCCCCCCCCCCCCCCCCCCCTTCGACTAGAGCCCTGCCCCCCCTGTCGCCTTTTCCTGCCGGTACTGTGCCAAGTGCCTAGAACCTCCGGCATCTTAATTTTTTTCTGGAAAGCCTGTGTGTGCTGAAAATAGCCCCATCCCGGCTCGTTGGTGAAATTACAGCCTCGTATGTGTGCATGTACTTTACAGGTATATTCCGTTTTTTGCCATGATGGCCGCCCCTCGCTTCAAGCCAAGAATAAGAACCTAAGATAAGGACAACAACAACACCAAAAAAAAGACACAATAGATGGGTAGGGAATTAGCTCCATGCGCGCACCCCCATGCCCAGTTCATGCAAAAAATAAAAAAGAATAATCAATGGTACATCCTGGCTTGGCGTTCGCCTCCTCCGAGAGAGATCTAGATTTCGCGCCTTGGGCCTTAGAGAAGGAAAGCTCCCTTTTTTTTTTTACTTACCCTTTTCACAGCCTCATCCGCTTTTTGCCCCTAGTAGCGCTTTAGTCGAACGGTGGCTTTTAAGATGGCTTTTGTTTCCAAGAATAGCATCAGCCGCTGTGCGCTGCGCTGAGATATGGAGTCATGCCTCTTACTATAGAACGTTTTCTTCAATGACGATTCAACAAAAAAGAGATAAGAAAATATGAAATGTAAAATTAAATGAAATTACGTCTTGTGTCTATTTTTTTTTTTCTAGAATCATGTCGTCTCAGCAAAGCCACACACACTACTCGTTTTTTTTTTCCCCATCTCTGTCTACATTAGCTCAGCTGTCTCCGCTTGAGAGCACCCTGCTGATCAAACTCATCAACACCTGCGGCCCGAGCCAGAACCATGTCAATAAAGGAGAGAAAAGAGAGAAAGAAAAAAAGGATAGTGACAAAAAGACACGACGAGTGAGAAACATGCTCTGTGGCCTGCCCCTCATTGATAGCTTATCCTTGGGCCGCATCCTCCCGCTTCCTTACTCAATAATAGCAGCTTGCGGACGTAGCTGTCATGCCATCTGACAATCGGCATCCAAACCTGCCAGTCAGCCTTGCTCCTTCGTCCACTAAGAGAGCCGTGATGGCGTCTCACCTGACATGTGCTCTGCTAGCCATGCAGCTACCCACAGCGGGAGAGCACTTAATTGCCTTGGGAGAGACGACAAGGCCCAAGGCAAAATGCCATTCCTTGTAGCAATGCGATACCCTTGTAAATGCTGGAAATAACTTGGTAGTATCCACAAGTATGTCAGTCTTACATAGCAACACCATCTCGTATCACTGGAATAATGGAATCACAACCATCGCCGCAAAAGAAAGAAAGCAATGTCCCCCTTTTAAGAGGCTGAGCTTTGATGCTGATGTCTGTTCCCCTATCGCGGATGCGTCATCATTTCTATGCCAAGAGCTCACTCAGCATTTGGCATCTACACTGCCTTTCTTTAATTATACAGCTTCAAAAAAATAGTACCCATCATCAGTTTCCTTTTCGCTGACGCCAGAAACATTTCCCAAAAGCCATCTGTATCAAGAGCTATTTACAGCTTCTGGTACTCCAGCTTGCCTTCCAACTTCTTCGACTCCATCACCTTGCGCACCGCCTTGTTGAAGTCGTCTTGATTGACCGAATCCCGGTAGTCTTTGATCGCAAATAGACCACTGTATTTCAAATTGTTAGCAATGTAAAGAAAACAGCCTTTGCAACAGTCATATTCAGGGGAGAAGGGGGGGCTTAGCAACTCACGCTTCAGTGACAACATTTCGCAAATCGGCTCCGTTCAGGCCGTCACTCATCTTGACTACGCTCTCATAGTCAATATCGCCATCAATGACGACAGACGAGGCATGGATCTTGAGAATCTCCAGTCGTCCGACCTCATTAGGCAGAGGAATCTCAATCTTTCGGTCTAGACGACCAGCACGTAGCAGCGCAGGGTCCAGAGTATCCGGTCTGTTTGTAGCCATGATGATCTTTGTCTTGCCCAAGTAGTCGAAACCGTCTAGCTGGTTGAGCAGCTCCATAAGTGTTCTCTGAATTTCACGGTCGGCACTGGTACCCTCAGAAAATCGTCGTCCTCCAATGGCATCGATTTCGTCCATGAAGATGATACAAGGCTCGTGCTCCTTGGCGTAGCCAAACATTTCTCGAATCAACCTTGCAGATTCTCCGATATATTTGTCGACAATGGCGGACGAGACAACTGCAATACGTTATTAGCATAGCTCAGCTAACCCCACAGCTTGGTTTTTTCAATTGCACTTCACTCACCCTTTAGGAAATTCGTCTCCAAACTGCTTGCAACTGCTCTGGCTAGGAGAGTTTTGCCTGTTCCGGGAGGACCGTAGAGCAGGACACCTTTGGGCGGCTTGATGCCGACTCTGAGGAAGAGCTCCGGATTCTTCAGGGGAAGCTCAATCACCTCTCTCAGCTCTCGGATCTGGTCGTTTAATCCACCGATTCCAGCAAAGCTGACCTGGCCAGGGTCCTCCAGTGACATGTTGTAAACTAGCGGGTCGACCTCTCGCGGGAGCATACGCATAATGGTTAATGTCGTCATATCGAGAGCGACACGCGTGCCTTGCTTCAGCTTCGTCTTATCAACCTTGGATCTGCAGCCGACAACATAACGGGGGCCCGAAGATGCCTTGACGATAACTATAAGCGCTCAAAGTTAGCATCACCCTCCCAGAGATGACAGAATAGCTTCCCCATGGCCGAGCGTCATAGGTGGGCAGACAGGCGCCATACATCTCTCATCGTCCAGCTGCTTCAGGACTTCACCGATGATCTGTCCTACGCTCTGCAGCGCCTTGATGTTCTCCTCTGTCCGGTCATACTCCTTCTGCAGGTCCTTGATCTCTAATCGGAGGTTCTTGAGCTTTGCTTCCCATTCGCGGGATTCGATGAGCTTCGCCCGGTAGGCGTTGAGGGCGACCTGGCGCTCGTCTTCCGCGGACATGATTGTTGGCGGAAATCAGAAGCTGGAAATGTCTTGATTCAGGAGTCTTCTATTCCGGAATTTGCAGTTTCAATTCTGGGTTTCGTGGTGTCGGTTTGTTTGGGAGCTTGGTTGGAGTTGCATGCGCGGGATGGGGACCTAACAGTGGCTGCTCTTTGAAATCGTAGGCTTACCTCACTCATTGGAGCCTTGAGCTAATCCCTGCCGCCGCTTGTCGGCAGAAGATCGGCGATACTCTTCAGCTTGGGTCGACGCACCTTTGGCGATGTGCATACACAAAAAAATAGCTACAGATTCAGCTTATTGGCATCATGTGTGAATTTCTGGATGGTTTGTGCTTTTGTATCTCATGATTCATATTTCCTATTCTGAGTTGTTTGCTCAAGTAAGCTTCTATATGCGATTGGCATCTACCTAAGCTGTTGGGTACCTCATAGCGCATAGTGCCTTAGTACATGCATTTTGTACCCCGCGAATCCGTGCCGTAGAAGCAGAAGAGCTCATATATTGCGTTACTGTTCCAATTGATCGTCCATCCGAGGTAATATTTACAAACACGTCAGTTGCAGACGCAAGAATTCCTTTATATACATATCCCGTGCCTCAGATCCTTATAGATACGTCCCATGCTTCCAAACCTGTTCTTGGGATAGATGTACAGGGATCCTTTGTTGCCCCGCTACGCCAGGATTTCTTGAAACCGACAAAGGCCATCAAACCCATTGCTGTTCTGGCTTGCCTTCAATAAGTGCCTTGAGTCGGTAAGTAGAATTCTGGTGGGTTGGCGAGATGGATAGGATAGGATTGGATGATTTCCTAGTAGCGCCATTGGCGTGGCACAAGATGGTATGATCAACCGTATACACATATCGGCTGGGAGAAGAGACAGTCTCCGATTCGGGTTTTGCCGCAGGGCAGTCTTCAGTTCTTCTCGCTATTTTCAGCCGCATCGTCTTGCGCCTCGGTCTTTGGCTCGCCCTCTGCGTCGAACCCAAGGGCATCCAATTCCCGAATGAGCTCGTTAATCTTGATGACCTTTGCAATCTGCTCAGGCAACAGACCCTCGCCGCCATCCTTCTTCTGCTTGAGCTCCTTGGCCTGCTTCAGTTTCTTCTTGATACTCCTAGCTTTCTTTTCGCGCTCGACTTCAGGATCAGCCTCTTCCGTCTTTGATTCGGCAGCGTCTTTCGTAGTCGCAGCTGTAGTATCAGCCTTGGCGTCGCCGTCGGCTTTGGCCTTCTTCCGAGCCTCTCGCCGTTTCGCGTTCTTGTTGCTTGCAGCGGAGCTCTGCTCTGGCTTCTCATCTTGCAATCCAGCGGCGCCGGGTATGCCGACTCGCTTTCCTCGCTCACGAAAGGCCTCTGCCGTTCGGTTTTTGTAGACCTGGACATCTTCGGGTGGTTGGTAGCCAGGCCGGATCTTGATGGCCTTTCGCGTGCTCCCGTCAGCTCGAACGGACTCGGGAATGTGACGCTCTCCGCTGGCCTCGTCTGTGGTGATGCCAGAGTTTGTTGATGCAGAGGGAGCAGCCATGATTGCGGCTGTATAAAAGGTGCCGGTGGTGTTCTGAGGGTGGTGCGGCTTGAAAGCAGGGGAGGTTGACTCAATCCGCACTGGCTCAATGGTACCCAATCACAGATTGTAGAGCTAAAGGCTCCGATGCACGAGCTACTTGCAGTAACGAGGCTTCCAATGATATCGTGACCTGAAATACAAGTGCAGGAGGAATCTCAGCTCGAGATTAGCCGTTTTATAGCGGTACAGCAACACTGGATATTCTCGAGGTAGCACAAAATCAGGCATTTGCTTGCAAGAAACAGCTGGATATGGCCGGACAGGCACCGAGGCCTGGACTAGCATCAGCTGGGCAAGAAAGCAACGGCTCAGAAGCCACATCCCCACCATCTTTGTCGCGATTGGCTGGCCCTATGACAACACCCCGAACGTGCCCAGCACCAATCAACGACTCGTCACGAGTATCACGCAGGGCATTTACATTTATGATATAAAATTAGACGTAAATCATAGATGAACAAATATATGGCTGTCACCGGATCAGTATCACTCTATAAAGGGGCTCGCGCAAAAAATTATCCAGATAAGTATAACAAGAACCTCAGAAGTATGAAAGAATCATCGATTAGGGAGCTTTAACTGTCTCTCAATAGTAAGAAATGCGACTAGAATGTATCGGACTGCCGAAATACATTTGAGGATAATTTACCTCTCTATAATATGGAAGCCATTTGATGGAATTTCCCTTCATTAGCAAAAACAAATCTGCCTCTATTATACGCCCACTCAAAATACCAACGTGCCTCAAACCACCTGCCCTTTCGTCTGCTTAATGTTAATGACCTTGATGTCTCGCCACATCAAGACGGACACCACGCCGATAACCCACACCGCAGTTCCCGCAATCATTAAACGTTGTTGGACATCGCCATAGGCATGCTGAATTGCAGTACGCTCCGGTGATCCGACTGGAAACGACAATTGCGTCGGGAGAGACTCATAGATGAGGAGTAAATTCTCTTGGTCGACAGTAGGAAGGTACTCTGCGAGTTTCCCCGGCATGGTGCCCTGCCAGATGGCAGCGGAGATGGTTAAACCAATGGCAGATCCGATATTCGAAAACAATCCCAGCACAGCCAGACTGATGGCGAAGTATTGCTGCTCTGAAACGGCAGCCATAATGGCAATCTCGTCACAGATGACTAAAACTCCTTCCGCAAAGGAGATGAAGATCATGCACATGACAATGAAGCCAACGTTTTGGTCAGCCTGGCGGAAGTAGATCAATAGACCCATGCCGAGGATTGTCAGAGGAATACCAAAGTAGAGCGTTACAGGCTTGAAGCGGCCTGTATAGCTGATGAAGGCGCCAGTGCCGATAGCAAACACGACGCCGCCCACTGTATATGTTTGCATGACGTAGCTGGCATGAGTAATGCTCAAGTTATTGACCACTTGCAGGAATGAGCCGAAATAACTAGACCAGCAAAAGTAGCTGAGGAATAGCACAAAAGAGAGAATGCAGGCGCCGAGGACGGTACGGTCTTGGAGAATAGACCACGGCAGAAATGAAACCGGTGCGAAGAACTTCTCCCATACAACGAAAAGAATAATGAGGACGATGCCGACGATCAAAAAGCTGAGAATCAGAGCAGACCTCCATCCCTTTGCTTCATTGGTGTAGAGGTTGAATGGGAGCAGGAAGAAAGCAACACCAGCAGAGAGCAGAAAGAGGCCAACAGCATCGAACTCGCGGCAGTAGTAAGCAATGGACTGCCAGGGTGTGCGTCCACTTTGACGACTCGCAATGAGGCCGAGCTTTTTGGCTTTGGAGAACTGCCACATGAACAGTCCAGAGAGAGGAAGGGTGACGGCTGGGACGAGAATCGTAAACATTCCAAATGCCCAGCGCCAGCCGGCTCCATTCAGGAAGGCCGTGGAAATTGGTCCACTAAGCCAACAGGTTATCAGATTTGGTGAACTGACAAACGCCTGCATCAGGCCTCGGTGGCGCAGCGACGATGTATCGGCGACGAACACGCTCAAGCTGTATCCTATGCCGTTGATGCCGACAGTGTAAAAGACTTGAGAGGCAGCGTAGGCCTCGACGTTGTTGCAGGCAGCCGACATGATCAGACCAACGGTGCAGAGCACGATACAGAGGAGATATCCTTGGGAGCGACCAAAGATATCGAGGACCTTTGCAATGCTGAGATTGGTGACGCCTCCGATGACGGCGCTCAGAATACCAGTGGTTGGCGTGAGCGAGTGCTCAGCAAACGCAGATGTAACGTAGGGAAGAAGAGCACCAGTGACGCCCGTCACCAGTCCCTGGATGAAGTAGGTGATCCAGATCAGGACATAGGCGACGATGAGCCAGGTTCTCGACCAGGTAATGGTAACTGCTTCAATGTCCTGGACACCAGGTTGAAATGTGGTGTTTATAGTGTTTGACTCTTGGTCATCGTCGGAGCTCTTCACCTCGCGAACAACGTTTTCGGCTTCGGTGTTGTATTTTGCCTCTGCCTCCATAGGCGAATCGACGGGAGGTGCGGCGGCCATCTTGTTGTTTGTTTGGTGGACGTTGTAGACTGAAGAAAGATGGAGATGGGAGAAAGTGAATATAGTATAAATAAATTTATAGAGCTGCAAACGGAATCACGATGGCGAGGGAAGGCACGACGGGAGACGTCAGAGGCAGTGCATACTGCCCAAACACTGGACCGAGAGTTTGCTGGGGAAAACAAAAAATGCAGAGTGACACGGACTGTTGGACCTGTATTTATTATTATTTTTTACCATTTAAACACATTATTTTGATGTTTGTCAGTTGGCATAAGGTATATTATTGTAGTGATCGTTTCAATAGGCACATAAACTTGCTCAACTGCTGTTAGTCCATAAATGGCACTTGTGCTGCCGTGCAGGCACAAAACTTGCTCATATGTGCTCAACCAACCCGTCAAACTAAATAAATGCAGCACAAATTCCAATCTGATTGGTAAATTGTTTATTTTCAGGATCTGTCAAGATCTCACTCTATTTGCATCCAACATTATTATATCGAGCTATTGGTAATTTATTTTCCCAACATTATATTCGTACTGATTATTATTCACGACTGCTTTTCAACTGCTCTCGGCTGATGATCAGCTGTGTCATCACCGCACCATGCCAACACTTATATAACATGCCGAGTGTCTGTTGATTCCATCTCTCCTTCTGTGATATACACCTGATGCGGATGGCTAGAGATTTTCGCGCTCGCTGCTTTCCCTCTGGTGAATTGTTGACTGCTGAGCTCCGCCATTAACACCCATGAGATGACAAAGGAAATCGTTTGAACTGAGGGTATCTGTAAACAAAATTGTGGAAAAGGGGGCTTGAAGCCAGCGGTAAGCATTGCGTTACCGTACACCAGTCTCAGAGTTCGGCATCAAGCCCAGGCTAGGCACATGCGGCATCCGGTTTGCCATCTACATGTACTTCAGATTTGCCGTCTGCTGCTCGCTTTGCGATCGCCACTCGCGCTCGACATCCTCGCGATGTTTGGGGACCATGTCCCAGCGCGTTCCAAAGATGGTATCGCAAAGCCCCGGGCTGCCAAAGCCATCGGAGAACGACACCTGGCCCCTCGAGTGGTGCTCGTGGTGGGCACGAGTGCTGACTATATCGGCCACCAGAGATGCGAGGAGCTTCCAATACCACGCATCTCCCTTTTCCTGTGGAACTGCCTGAAATGCCAAAGCAAGATCGTAGCCCGAGTGCTCGTAGATGCCGCCAAAAGCGCCGGAAGCAACCACCAGCGAGTGGAAGCGCAGGTCAGCACCACCGCCACCGACGAGCGCCAGCGGTACCAAGTAGGGCAGAACAATTTCGAGGAAGAAATCAGGAGCCGACATGTAACACGCGCTGATTCCTTTGGCGGCTGTCGTCGAATGGTGGACCGAGTGGCGCAGCATACGCATCAGCTTCAAGTTTGGCTGGTGCAACAGATATCTATGCGTGAGATACTGGACAACGTCGTGTCCAATGGCGAGAACGGGAAGTGACAGCAGCGCACGCCCTGTCGAAATATAGCCCTTGTGCGTGAAGCAAAGCCCAGTCGCCTCGCAAAACACCATGCAGGGTAGGAGGACGAGGCATTGGTTCAAGAGGACTTTGGGAAGCAATCGTTTATACGGCTTGGTGTCTGTCTCTCGGGCTCTAACCTTCCTGAGAGCATTTGCATTGTCTAACCACTCGAAACCCAGCCCGATCACGTGGAACGCAATCTGTTGGATTGCCCAGACCTTGACGGACAAGGGAAGCCGGGAGAAGAGCGAGAAGAGCATCGTAAATAGTGGGTCAAGGATGACGAGCTCGCCTCGATCAAACTGTATAACTTGTAAGAGAAAAGATTTGCCAGAGATTATTTATATAAGACAAACGAAGATCATCAAACATGAACACTCGTTGTATGGGAATTTGTCATCTCATGGCATATAAACAGTCATGGGACACAATCTGAGGATTCTTCAAAGCCCAGGAAGATTTGCGAGCGTCACACCACAATATATACTGCATGAACATGTCGAATGATGAGCGTTACATCCGATGAATCCGGAGATATCACACTGAGCAATTTCTTACTCGCCAAGTCTCTATCAAGCAACTTGAAGGATCCTCGTCCCTGGTATATTTCCGCGTTGGGCATTCGGCATTATAAGTGGGGACAAGAAGGAAATACGCGCGGTAGATTCGTGTGAGTTCTTGGCAAGAACTTTACCCAGACATGATAGATAAAATGTCTAATTTTTTTTTTATTATGAGGTCATCTTATTAAAACTGGTCTGATTCTGATTGCCAAGTTCACTACATGTCACTGTTGCGAACTGTACTTTTAACTTGCACACGCTTCAGTTGAGCTGATACAAGTATATACCGGCACTATACTTAGACGCATCATGACAAGCATGAATCGCTCCATAAAAACCATGACAACATGCGTTTCTTGGCGCTCGCTAACTCCAGCTGTCGAGATACTACCTACTATCACCTTGGGGAACGGTACCCGAGCTTTGTGACGCGGAATACATATGTGGAGAAGAATGACCAATACGCTCCTTCTCGCCATCCCAGCTTCGTTGGTCGGCGATTGGTGCGGGTGAAGCCACCACATGGTGATATGTTGACGACTTCGACTTACGACTTCAACTCTCTGGGACGCGTACCATTGAAATTCCGGGCGGTGCACAAGAAGGACTGTGATGCTTGATAGAGGACGTGAGTGCTTTCGACAAACATAAGAAACGCCTCGTTCATAGGACAACTTGGCCATTAGATTCAATTTTGTGGTCTCATGGGACGGCTTTACGGAGTACCGAATAGCCGCCTGACAAGTAGACAGATCAAAAGTGGCCAGCTGCAGTGGGAGAAGATGCTCGAAGATGCTCATTTCCCTGTCGAAGTTTCGTACTCATTGGGCGACTTGAGTTTATCCACATTAAAAAAAAGTATAACCGAGATCGGGCTTAACGGGCATTGCAGGATTTCTGCATGGCGAATAGCCGCTTGAAAATAGCCGCCTGAACAGTATCCCGATTCAAAATTGCCAGCTATAGTGGGACAAGATCAACATTTTCATAATAACGCATATGGATCATAGGGAGATTTGAGTAAATCAAATTTGGGGAAAAATAAATCTCGATATCGGAGCTTCGGAGCTTCTGTGTGCTAATAGGTGAAACAACACCATCGCTGCTACCTCAGGGGTTTGCACTGATGTGAAGTATTCTCATCCAAAGTCAAACAGAGACTGGAAGAAGGCATGCTAGAAGTTTATTTTCAAGCAAGGAGAGAGTATTAAAATCTGATGATTTCAAGTTCTTGATAAAGCTACCCCTTTTTATACGATTATCATCGTGGCAGCATTGATATTTTACAGCTTCAAGGAGATATAGAAAAGGGGCTAGAGCTTGTCTGTTTTTTTTTTCATTTCAGAATTGTAATTTTTGCGGGAGCAGAAATACCTCGTACTGGTAGTTTTGATGCCTAAAATGTAACAGTTTATACAGCTCTTCAAGCTCAACATGGAGGGAAAGTAGCTATCTAGAATTGTCACGAGAACTAGATTGTCTTGACGCGCAAAAGGGAATATACAATAGGAAATAGTTTACTTCCTTTGTCTGCCATTTACTTGATATCTATGTACATTTTGAAATTTCCTAGTACAAAGTAGGAGAGATTGTACTTGAAACTCTCCAAAAAGAGATTTAGTCATTTGAAATTGCCACCATCATGACATCCTCTCTGCTCGGATCTCTTCAGGCGTTTCTATCACCAACTATATGCATGCACCTCCAGCTCAAACTGGGCATCTCCTCGTTTCGCTGCTGCCGTCACCAACGCCCTCGTGTCATTGCACATTCCTTCCGGTCCACACGTCACCACTCCGATCCGCCGCCACCCAGCTTGCGCGTCCACGGCGAGCAACTCCGTGATATCCAAACGGCGGCCGATCCTCACCTCCTTTTCGACAACACGGTCTAGAACTTTGCTTACTGACTCGACTAGATACGAGGCGTATTCATTTACGCTCCACGCTAGCTTTACATTTGGATGGCTGTCTATCCAAGGCAGGATGGCCGTGATGCCAATTCCGCCGCAGATAAGCAACACGCGGTCACATTGTAAGATTGCAGTGCTCGGGTTTCCTGGATAGGGCCCGTCGAGGAGCGCCAAGATGTCAGTTCCGGCGGTCAGTTTCTTGGTGAAGCCCCTTGATTTGCGGATGAAGAGCGTGACGCCCGCTGTAGGCTGATTGTCCGCCGCCGTAGCAATTTGATTCGCAAGAGTTTGCTGACTAGTTGCATTCTTCTCAGCGTCATATCGGGTACAGGAACCAAGCGAGGAATTAGATTCTCTGCTCGGAGCCGGACCGGCGGCGTTGCAACGTTCCAGCATGGCAGTTGGAAGCACCGAAAAGGGGTGGTTCTCCCACGGGCGGAGCGGCTGCAGCGTCGGGAAGAAAGCATACACGATTTTGCCCGGCTGGAATCCCCAGTAGATGCCCTCGATGTCTACACGCATGATATCGCCGCCAATATTGGTAATGCGTGCACGCTGGATGCCATTTTTCAAAACACGAAGGACACGAAAGAGACGGTCGAGGCCCCAGACACCAAAGGCGACGTACAGCCACTGCTCATAGCCCGACATATTCATATAGAGGTAGAAGAGGTGATACCACGTGCCGGCAAGAACGAAGACGGCTAGCACGATGTGTGACAGCAAGAAGAACTCGTATGAATGACGGCGCACCCACGGAGTTGCGGTGATCAACATGGCACTTATAGCGACAGTTGCCACACATCCCCAAATCCACCACGCCTCGCTCAGGCTGGAATCATAGTTGCCGTCTTTTACATAGTAGACGAGAGCGAGGATCGAGTGGATGATGACAAGCAAGGCGAATATTCGGGCCACCCAGCGATGGAGAAGAATGTACGTTCCATGTGACCAGTTGGTCAGCCACAGCAGCGTGTTGTTTCTGGCGGCGAAGAGAAGAACAACGGGCAGCAGAGCGAGAGAGTAACAGCCGGTGCGCCATACAACATATGCCATGAGCTCAACGCTCTGGCCTGGGTACCACAGGTTTGGCTGATACGTCTCATAGTGCACTGCCATGAACACGACGGTGAGGATCACCATGACAGCCACATACAGCGCCTGGCCTCTTGTCAGGGCAGTTCCGCCGAGCCAGGGGAGCGGCCGGACTTGATACGACCCGATGGTGCTGGGCCAGATGATATAGGGCTTGAGCTTGTGGATGAGAGGGTTTACAAACGGCAAGTAGCCCAGCCATGTGGCGAGCAGCGGGATGCCAACGCCCACCATAAGAAGGACAAGTCTGTCAGGATAGAGACATGTATGTGAGCATCATCCTATAAGACTCGAGTATCAAAGAGAAATGAAACATGAACTCATACCCGTATTTCTCATGCAGAAACTCCTCACGGTCCACCATGAACAACGTGCCGAACTGGTTCCGGTAGCTGGTCTCGTTGGCAAGCATAGTCGATGTCAGGTTATCCTTGGCCGTTAGGATGTGAGTTGGTGTAGCCGTGACGTTCATCAGAGCCTCCTGGTAGGACCACTTGGGCGGCTCAAAGGCACCGCCAGACCCGGTGCTCTTGGCCGCCCACCAGGTCTCGATGATGCCCATGTCATAGTTGCAGTGGGTGCTGATGCAGTACGCCAAAGAGGAGAGGAAGGGCATATTGCTCCCACGACATGTGGGCGTGGCCGAGGCCGAGTCGCTGTCCATCATGCCGCCGGGGACGTAGCCATCGAAGGAGCATGACAAGAAGTTGCTTCCCAACGCCCGGTTGCACGCCGTGGCACAATAGGGGAAATAACCGATGGACTGAGCTCCAAAACCCTGCAACGCAGCGACGGGTGCGTATGCACTCGTTACTACTAGAACTGCGGATGCCAGCTTCATGATGAAATTATCCTGCTGATATCAGGCACAGGCAACTTCCAATCCAGACTTTGGACGGCTTCATCGATGAAATCGACGGGCAGGGCATATCGAGCTACTTGTACAACCAGAAATCGCCTAATGCTAAGCTGTTGACTTTTCCAGCGATCGCGGACGAAAGAGACGATGTATGTGACTTAGACGCGGGCGAGTTCTAGATTGCGATCATGAGAGCATTTGAGCACGATAGCCGCGACTCGCTAGCGATCTGCAGCCATTCGCATTAGATATGGACAGCCTTGCGACTTGGTCATGCGACTATCGGGCTGCTGGAGATGCTCTCTGATACAAGATGCTGTCACGGCATCGGCATGTTATAGAGGTAACAGTCGTTGAACAAGGGACTTTGCTAGATTGGCTGTTTGGGACCAACTGCTGGCTTGAAAACTCTCTCTTTGGAACGGTAATTTGGGCTTACCACATCCATTCACAGTTTCGATGATTGCTTCCGTGGGTGCCTTTACCAGATAGCTTCTCACTTTCTCTCTTGAGGACTGCACTAGTTCAGGGGTCAGTTCAACGTCGAACCACCATTAGGCCGTGGATCATATCTGCAAGGTCATCAAGGCCTAGTCGTGTTGATCTTCCAATCGAAATACGCTCTATGGTTGTTGGAGGCTGGCTACCGAAGCCTGACGAACTATATGGATGGGATGTTAACTTCTACGCAATCGAGCATCCTTGTCTGCATTCCACATAGCCTTCAGGGTCCCCGTCGACTTTGCAAAATGGTTAAAGGCTATTGGACGAATTCATATGTATGGGCTCGCGCCAGTCGCTAGAACGCCCCAACAGCATTAAAACAGCATTGTCTTGAAATGCGCGCATATTTGCTCATCCCTACCTCATACGGGTAAAGAGGGTTGAAGAAGATAAAAATAAACATATCAACTCCTATAGCTGCTAGTATGTGTATTCAAAATTTAGTAACAGCAGTAATAGTAGCGAAAAATTGATCATGTCTATATAATGACTCATAGCTTGTAAATGATTGAGTATCTACCTTGATAACTAGATGTAGGTCCAATAACTAGCCACCTCCCTATAAAGCATTCGCCTGACAGAGAAGAAGAAGGTTTCCCTACAAGTAGCGAATTGGAAGCAATTCGATGAGATTTTCATACCCATCCGCTCATTTATAGTTGGCGTTCCGAATTCCCAAGGCCCATTTTATAACCTCCATCTTATGCTTCAACGCAGTTGGGATGGGCTCTCCCAGGTCTCGCAAGAGGGCATCGAGTTGGGACCCTAGAATTTATTAGCTGCAATATTCTACCTTGGTTCAAACCAGTAACTTGAATTCCAAACACGTACCCCTGTAACTCTCCAGCTCTTCCAAAGTGGCCGGGCAGTAGACGTCTTCGTTGGTCTCGGGATTTCGAAGCGGACAGAGAAACATCTCTTTACTTGTGACCGTGGTGTTTTGATTACGCGCGCGGGCATTATACTCTCTGTGCAGGGAGGAAATTGGTGATACAGGTTAGCTGTGGAACATAAACGCCCATCTGTGGTAGATTTGGACAACTTACGCAGCGTCTTGCTTGGCTCTGAGCATATTCAATTGAATGCTGAGCTCTTCTACCCGGGCCTCTGTGGCCTCCACATGTTTCTTCACGTTTCTCATTCGGTACTCCAGGTCTCTCCTCACTTCGGATATGCGGTCAAATATCTTGTTGATCTGAAGCTCCATTTTCTTCTCTATCTGGCCCAGCGCCTCCTTGTATGTCCCAGGATGCCCCGAGCTATCTTCTGAGAGCGTGGGTGATTCTTTGGGCGGGCGCTTCTTAAATGCCTCCTTTCCATTGAAGATGAAGTCGCTTGGTCCGCGCATGGTGTCACAGATATTGTTTTAATGGTCGGGTGCTAAAGAAGCAATGAATTAGAATGCAAAAGAGATTAACCAGCATAAAATGCTTTATAAAGGCAACTCCCATCTTATTGCTTCATAACCGCAAGCATCTTGTCTCGCCACGTCACCCTCTCGCCTCTATCCTCAGATAGTCGGTACGGTGACGGATTTGTTCGATGCATAAAGCTAGCAAGTTCCACTTCTGTGGAAAATCAAGTATAAAAAAAAGCGTCAGATGACTGTTATTTTGCGCCTCCAAGAGGTATTTCTAGAGATAAACTGTTAAAAATATGCGTGATAAGAAAATTTAAGCCAGCCATAAAGCCTCAACTGTGCGAAGAGAGGAGCCTTGTGAATATTTGATCCATTCTCGGCTCCATCCAGGTTACCGTATACTAGGACTGGCTTCAATTATTCATAACCGAGGCCCCTGGCTAATCTAACTCAAGTTTTCTTCTGTACTTTATGACACAGAAAAAACGTAATTTAGTCGTCAGCCAGATAATCAACACATGGACAGCACATGGAGGTCCATTATATTGCAAAGAGGTGGCATTTACCTCACCCTAGACTCGTAGACTCTGCTCGACTACATGTAGTTATCTGGCGGCTGCTAGTAGTGGATATATAAGTTTATCTACTAGTATAGTAAGTTAGGAGGCACCTACAAGTATACTTTTACGCAGCATACATTACATGTATATAGAATCTTTTACTGGTGCTACTGCTGTTTGTTATTATTGCTACTGCTGCCGTGAAAGCAACTGTTTCTCTACATGTGTATATTAGTAGTCTGCTTAAGTATTGAGGAACATCAACTGCAAACATATAATTGACAGGTATAAATCTAGATGAGCTGGTACTTACTAGGTATTAACTCTATATTTATCCATACATTGCTTCCTCTCCTGGACTTGCATATTCCCAGTAGCTTTCAGTGACAAGAAAGCAACGCCGCCAATTCAGATGGGTGAAGAAGCTTCAGAAGCATCTGAGCAATGACACTGACTTGATTGCTGTCAATCTCAAACATACTCATTCAAACTTGCTCAGCCACGAAAGCCTTCCATCGCCAAACTATTCACAGATGAGGCTATGGCCGAAGATGGAAATGGAAGTGCGAGCCGAGAAGACTTGAAGCACTTTAGACTGAAGCGGACTGCGATTCAATATTGATAGGCAAATAATTTGAGTAATGCCTATTACACTTCGCCGTGGAAGCGAAGATTTCCTCATAGTCGAAGCGTTTCAAATGTAAGCGAGTTGCAATAGCAGCACTCGATCCCCTGAGCACGCCACCCAGTCAACATCTGCCGACTGAGCGAACGTCATCCTCGCCAAGCATCGAGGAAAGGGAGCTCTACTACTACGGGCTTCCCTCCTGCTCAAGGCTAGTTGCCTGATCAAGCACGCATGCCTGAGAGAATCTATATACATGGTATTCAGAGCTAATAATCAGTCAGCTGCATGCATACGTAATTATAAACGACCAACTATCTTTGTTAATCTATGTTGACAACAAGCATAGCTGGTTAAATGATACGTTCTTCAAGGGGCCCTGTGGACAAGAGGGTGCCAAATGACATGTAAAAGTCACTTTCAATTATGTGATGCCACATATTTCATGCTTCTAAAATATTATATAATGACTACTAAGAGGCAACAGTGAATGCGCGGATCTTACTAATCTACATACATTCGACGTACTACTAGATATCATCACCGTTCGTTGTTCTCAACTTCCCGAGCTCGTGCGCAGACGAACGACTCGTTCGAAGAATCTATATGATGATATAAGCTCCTCATTTTCTGAAGCCGCCTTCTCGCTTTTTTCTCTGGGCGGACAATCTCTGGGCGGACAATTTCAGGTGCAGGAATACGAGGCTCGTCACTTTCGCTTTGGCTATAGTTTAGCAGCTCCGCGAAGCTGGTTCCACTTGAAGGCGAGTAGAGCATATATGGAACATATGTAGACGTATACCAATCTAGCTCAAGTATTGGCATGATGAAGTCCTTAAGACGCAGCTTTTTGCCACGACGAGCCCCGAGACTGTTGTCCTGACAAGGCCTGGTGGGATTACGTCGGTTGGAAACTGTATTATTGCCAGTATCTTGCACTTTGGGGGAAGTACTCTTGTTGGGCTGCCCGCTATCGCCGGCATTATGGTTGCCTTCGAGCTTGAATTCGTCGCCTTGGAGTGGTTTTAGGCAAGCCTGCTTGCTACTGGATGAGAGATTATGCTTATTATGGCGACTTGAAGCTTTTAAACTGCCAATTTGGGCCAGTTTAGAAGGAATGTATTCGCCATCAAGTGGGCTACTATCAGCATGTTGGCCCACATCAGCCTCATCAACACGATGCCGGGATAGTTCAAGACGGATTTCCTTGGTACATTGTGAGCCATTTCCAGTGAATCCATCATCTTGAGCTTGAAAAGTATTGTCTGGGCGCAATTCAAGACGAGTGTACTCGTTGCGCAGCGAGCCATTGTCCATGCCCTGAACTCGCCGGAGATGCTGGGAAGGAAGCAGAGCAGGATTGGATTTCGTGCGCCTGATGCCGGCGCTACTGGTACTCACTCTGGTAGCTGTCAAGTTCTCCTGTCCATGGTGCCGTGTAGGATCTGTCCTTGCCTGGGCTGTAGGGAGGCTGGCCCGCTTCGTGCTGTTGAAGTACACATCGCCATCTTTCTCCTGCATCTCGCACTTTGGGCATAGAGTAGCGCGGCACTCTAGCCTTTGGGTTCCATGACAGTGGCTTTCGCTGGATGGAGACTGGCCGGAGAAGGACGTTGATGAAAGATGCTGTTCTCGTGGCCTGTTGCAGCAAAGGATGCGGCGATACAAGTGGCCACAGTCGTATTTGAAGAGCTGCTCGCACATACTTGCCGCGTATCTAGATGGCTCAAAACCAAAGGCGTACATGATTCCAGAAAAGAAAATAGCTTAGGAGGCAGCTCAAAGTGCTTGTCTAACATGTATACGCTATTTATATGATTACATCAGTGAATGAAGACCTGTCTCTTCAACAGCGATGAAATGTCGCCAGATGCTTCTGTGAATACTATCGCCTTGACAAAGTGCGCTTGATAAGAAGGTCAGGGTGAATCAAAGACTTCATCCCAAAACTCTGCAGAGTGATTCACTGCTGTGGGCTGTTTGCAGTCGCAAGTTAATCAGGCATACGGATAGATTTCCTAAAGGGGGCGGTCTGGTGATGCAGGTGGCCGTGTTGAATGTCACGCAATGATGTGGACGAATTTGCCTGAGGACCAGAATTCCTGGTACTTGGGAGAGAAATCTGACATTTCGTCTTCTCTAAATCTTGCATCTTGCAACAACATATTGTTACAACATATTGTCACAACAACGCATATCACTACATCTAGCATGGATCTCTTCCAACAACTTTACGAATGTCACAAAGAATCATCGACTGCACGTCTTGTCGCCATGTCGCGCGATTTAGATCCGCCGACCTAACTGACCCTTAAGGCCTTTCATGGTGACGAGGAACGATTATCAGGACATCTTCTTTCAAGACGGCGAACTAGACGTGTACATGGCTTGCAATGATAAAACAGATATTGGTTAGAACTAGACTGTGAAGAAAATAATGTAACGCCACTAGGATAGGAACGATAGAGATGACGGGGGGAAATGAATTCTCTACCGTTGCCATAAATTATGTGTTATAATTGTGGTTAAAAACTAACTATCGTATACTTATCCAGACGCTTCGTCTGCTACTTTGTTTAAATCTCAAAACGAAAAACATGTAATCATATAAATACTGCTTAATTTCCATCTTATTATCCTTATTCCGCAAACAGCTTGTTGATGACGCCCATATTCCTGTCACCTTCCAAACTAAACGGTCAAGTCTTCAAATGTGTGGCATTGCACCCTCATTTGGAAACGCATTTTACGCGACGATTCCAGCATTGACTGCACGAACCGAGGCTCGGAATCGGGCAGAATGAGACCGCCTGCTATTTGATTCGAATGAACCTTCATCGTCTTCGTCGGAGCCGCTGGGGTCAAACACTAGTGCGGTGTTGTCTTCGTCAGATTCATCGGGAAGCTGCATGTTTTTCAGCCCGATACCCAGCCCAAGAGCTCCGTTGCCTCTGCCTGCTGCAGCAAGGTTTCCGCCTGCAGTGAGGTTTCCGCCGGCAGTGAGGTTGCCGCCGGCAGAAAGGGATAGACCAGGGATGATTGATCCCAAGCCAGTTGCGTTCAATAGGCCGCTGCCAAGACCAGCGGCAGTAGAAGCTATGCCCGAGAGAGCTGATGCTAACCCACCAACGGGTGAGCCAGATGGAGTTGAGATGGTTACATTAAGGTTAACACCAATACCAGGAACGGTAGATCCTAAGCCAGAGGTCAAATTCGGCACCAATCCGGGGAGTGTCGAGTTGAGGCCCGAGACAATAGACCCCAGAGTAGATCCAGTAGAGTTGGTAGCACCCCCAATCACACCTGGCAAACCACCCGTGATAGAACCCAGTGTCCCCGTCACGTTGCCAGTGAGTGAACCCAGAGGTCCTGTCAAGTTGACCGCAGGGTTACCAGGGAGGAGCCCAGATGTGAGTCCTCCAAGTCCCCCAAGTCCTCCAAGACTTCCTAGTCCTCCAAGACTTCCTAGTCCTCCAAGACTTCCTAGTCCTCCAAGACTTCCTAGTCCAAGACCTCCAAGACTTCCTAATGATTCACCGAGGCCCAGTAAATATAACAAAAACGTAAGAAGCCCAGAAACGTCGTTGACGAGGGCACCAAGCAGATTAGAGCCGCCGCCAAGACCGACGCCCAAACCACCCAGACCTCCTAGAGATCCGTTAATGCCAGGGAGACCTCCAGTCAAGCCCCCAAGAGTTCCGTTGAGAATACCGGGAAGACCTCCAGTAAGTCCTCCAAGGGTTCCATTCAAAAGGCCAGAGAGACCGCCAGATAGCCCTCCCAAAGTTCCGTTAATGGCAGGAAGACCTACAGCCACACCTCCTCCAACAGTTCCGTTAATGGCAGGGAGACCTGCAGCCAACCCTCCTCCAACAGTCACGTTAATGGCAGGGAGACTTCCAGTCAAACCTCCAATAGTTCCATTCTGCAAGTTAGGCGGCACGATTCCAGTGTTGATAGGAGTAACACTTCCATCTAGGAGGCTCTGCAGAGGGCGGGCAAGAGCAACAGGATCAATATTGTGCAGAGCGGCGATTCGCTGAACTTCTCTCGTCACCGAGAGCTGGCTAGTAGCGCCGTGGATAAAGTCAATCAGATGCTGAATTTCGGCGAGGGTCAATCCGCCAGGCAGGCTGATTCCAACATTTGCTCCGGTTGTGATGTTTCCGACTGTTGTAGTAACACCTCCGCCGGGAATATTTCCAAGAGTAATGTTCAAACCGCCCAAAGTGCCGCCAGGAAGACCCCCAATCGTTGTGTTCAAGCCATTCAGAGTTCCAGTGGGCAGAGCTACAGAGCCCACGTTGATTCCAGCAGATAGGTTAATCGGACCAAGATTGCCTGTTTTAGGCAAACTGTTTAGAGCAATCAAAAGGCCTCCAAGTAGACCACCTGAACCTTTTAGAAGATCTGTAGCGTGAGAATCGATACTTTCAAAGGACAGGACATTCTTCAGAGCTGCAAAGATACGGCTGGGGTCTAATCCATGTGAAGCAGCAAATTGGTTAATGTCGTCTGTAGCTTTCTGCACATTGCCATTTGCATTTGTGATGATGGTAGTCAAGCTGCTAAGTACGGAATCGTCCAGGCCCCTGACAAGGTTCCTGAAAATCGCATTTACGGCAGTACTGAGCTTGGTCAAATCCGGCCCAGAGCCATCGAGAGCACCGTCAACGTTGCCTACCGTGCCGGTAATGTTGGCAGGAAGAGAGATTGCGTTTCCGGGAAGAGAGATTGTGGCTCCAGCAGAGGTGTTTCCAGGAAGAGAGAGGTTTGCAGGAATAATAGTGATATTGATGGAAGGCGAGCTGATGGCACCTGGAAGGGAAATGTTCTGCGGCGGAAGACTCGACACGGCGCCGGTGAGACCGCTCAAATTGAGTCCATTGACGCCACCGGAGGGCACAGAAAGCCCCAAAGAGCCTCCTAAGTTGAGACCACCGCTGTTGCCAAGATTAAGTGAGGCAGAGCCATTGAGACCACCGCTGCCCAGGCCTCCTAAGAGCTGAGTGACGAGACCAGAAACTCCAGCAAGAAGACCACCGATGCTAGCTCTTACACCTCCACCGACCAGGGCGCTGAAGATGCTGTCTGTTGCATCTGTTGCATCTGCCGCATCTGCTCCTCGTTTTTGCAGCGAAGAAGCCGCTACTAACAAGTGGCTAAGCAGTGCTCGGTCTGATCGAGTGAGCTCGCCCGTCGATAAATGGGTTGCTAGTAGTTTCAAAGCGTCGGTGTCTTGTTGCTGAGCTTGCAAAGCAGCATTTCCGGCTGGTGCTGCCACTGAGTGCCCTGCAAGCGCAGCAAGAAGAATGATGGCTGTGCTCGACTTCATGTTGAGCTTCGAGACAAACAAATATCCGGCCAAACTGATTTAATGACTGACAAGACGGAAGGGACTGCGTCTGCTGCCGTGACAGAATAAGGGGCTAGACGGCGATTCGGTCAGATCTGTGACACAGCATGGGCATCATGATTCTTATACTGCTCTAATCCATGGTATATCAGGCTGGGTCCCTTTCTTTCGGGCCTATAGCACCGCCAATTTGGACCTCCATGCCTGCAACGCAGCTGCAGAGGCAATTTTCTTCCGGAAATCTAAGAGGGAGCCTCTTAATGGAACGTAGACTGGATGGAGATGCGTCAGGAACCAATGAGTGACGGCCAACAATGACTGATACTCAAGAGATATGGGATCGAAACTCCAAGGTCTTGGCGCTGGGAATTTTGAATGATCCAAATGCGAGAACTTTGTCTATATACCATTTCAGAACGGAGTAGCCTTCCAGCACAAACGCCGCCAATATGTGACCGGCCAGTACCGAGCGTCGGGGATCTAGAACATTCGTGATCCATGGTGTTCAATTTGCCGCATTCCACGATCTTCCAGCCAGTTTGTTTCAGACCCTTTACCCTCTGTCGGTTGAACGCCCGATACTTCGAGAACTCGATGCACGTCCTCTCCCTGGAGTTCCAGGCGCATGTTTTCTCTCTGTTTTTCTGTATCCTGTTTCGTTTGCGCCGAGTAACCTTGTTGCATTCCTAGTCCGAGATGTTAGATCTAATATTCTGGAAAGTAAGACATAGAGATGGAAAATTAGTCTGAGACGGCTTTTTCGGGAAGGAAGGGCACGTGCAATCACATTCCCTCTTAGCAGTCACGTAAAGAGTCATGTTTGTCACCTATTTATACGTAAAACCACCTCAAGAATTTCATTAGGTTAATAGGTATGATTGGTGTATTCCAATAGGCCAATGTAGAATGCAAAACTGAAATGTCGTGGCTTTCATGATACTGAGCAACTTCTTTGGTAAGCAAAAATTAAATAAAAACTTAGGACTATAGTTGAGCCCACGAGCTGATTCTGTTCGTCCCGAGACACGATGGACCTATCCATCACGTCGTTTCTAATCTTAGCAACCGAATCCGCCCATATTCTGCCTCGCTTCAGCCTCTCCCTCGCATCACTCTGCTTTCCGCTTCCAGCCTAAGAATTCTCTCCTGGTATTGTTCAATCAATCTCTGCTGTATCGCGTTTATCTGCCGCAAATAGATATTCTCGTCGCCAAGTTCTCTAACCTGGTTTTGCATGTCGAGATGATTCATTTGAGACGATTGTACTTCTTCAAGTGGCCTAAACTTGCTTCGTAATCCACCATTATCACGCGGCGGTGGCATCTCGTTTGTGCCAAAGTCGAGTGCAATCATGGACTGTCGGCTCATTGCAGCAGGCGCTTCGACTGATTGTCCCGTGCTATTAGTTTCGAGGCTTCGCAGTAGAGTAAACATAGGTGTTGGTGAAGCCGTCGCCGCCGCCGCCGTCATTGCTGATGTATTTGAAACACCATTTGTGCCCTCTTTCTGTCTCCTGAACCGGCGTATTCCAATCGAGGCAGCTGGGCGTTTCATCACTCTGGGTCTGCCGCATTCTTCAAGTGTAGGAGCAGGCGGCACCCATTCGTTCAACTCAAGCACCTCTTCAAAGTTAGGAGGCACAACGCCCGTATAAGCTGACTTCGACGCAAAATCGGGAAACCGTTTCAAAACCTCGGGGAACCAAGTCTGCCTGGCGCAAGTCGCGGGTCCAAACATCACTCGGAGCGTCCAGAATCGTGGCCAAGTGACTTTTTGTTTCATTCTTTTATGCAAAATATGGCTGCACATAGCCCCCCTGCTGTTGAATATGCGATAATCTAGGCTTTTTGATTCTACTAGCATGTCGCTGCGCATTTGAGAATCCCACGTCTCATGTTCTTGGATATACAGTTCAATTAGTTGGCGATAGATAGCGTGAGTTATAACGTTATCGCGATCATCGGGTTTCCAGAATGGTAATTCGATGGGATTTGGGGCTGTTTCCTCAGCAATTGTTTCTTCTGTGGGCATGGCCGCAGCGGGGATATCGCATTCAATAGTTGTGCGTTGGACTTCTCGTTCATCTTCAGATTTGATCTCACTTGTGTATTCCGTGTCCATGTTGCTGATGAACGCTTTTAAAAAATAAAACAAACCGCGCGCGTTGCAAGATGAAAACGGCCAGGTATCTTGAGAGCATTGAAGAGGAGAAGATGAAAAGTGATGGAGGAGTTGAAAGAGGCAACATAGATTATAGATAGAAACGATGAGGTACCTGTTGCCGCCTCAGGCCTACCAGCTGTTATTTCCCTTCACCAACTGCAGGCAATGGTACTCATTTTCGTTGACAGAAGGAAAAGATATCAAGTCGTAATGCTGCCTATACTTCGTATTGATACCTCAGCTACGTTTAGCCTTCGTTTTGCTTCTGTGATTTGATAATGTTTTCAAGGCTAGAGCATGTTTGGAGCTCGTAAATGTTGTTACCAGAGAAATATACTCGCTTTATTTTGTCCCTAGTCTATATGCCTGCATTTAATCCCTAAGCAATATTACCGCCCATCCCAATGCCATTAAACAACCCTAGTTCGATATCTGACGGCTTGTTCCTTTTTGGTAATGAATCCACGCCATCTAATTATATGATAGAAGTAGAAGTATATATCCTGTCCCTCGGAACCTCCCTGCTAGTGTCACACGCCTAAAAAGAAAATGATGGCAATCTTGAATCTGTTCTTTTCAAACCCACAGTAGAAGCTCAAGGAGGAGGCGGCGGCGGTGGTGGCGAAAGATTGCTTGGAGTTGCGGCACGACGTTCATTCAGCCTGAAGGCAGCAAACCGTTTAGCAAGTGGCTCACCCGGCTCACTAACAACAGAAGGGGCCTTGGAGTGCAAAGAAGATGAAGAAGAAGATGAAGAAAGCGAAGAAGACGCGGTCGCCAGCGGAACTTCATCGTGCTCCCGTAAACGCTTGGGGATTCGCTCACCAGTCGATTTCAGGATGGCCTGTAGTGTCTGCCAACCTTGCGTAGAGCGGAGCTGGAATGAGTCGGCAAGATCATGCTGGGTGGCAACGCGGCAGAGAAGAGCTTCCTCATCCTGGAGAGAGAGGAGAGGAATCAATGGTTAGTAAGATGCATGCGTAAAAGAGCCTAGTTGTAAGATTGAAAAGGAAATCGAGAGACAAACCTTTGAAAGAACTCCGAGTGTGTGGATGAAGCAGAGAATGTGAAAGTTTGATACTTCTTGGCCGTTGTCACTGGCTTTCTGGCCAGATCGCAAGTTCAACGCTCGTGCCAGGGCCGAATGCTCTTGACTCTCGCCAATGTATTCGCGGTTCTCGATGGGGAATCCTGTCTGCGTAAATGTGGGCTTGGACTCGTCCGGGAAGCCGTGTGTTAGAGTCACAAAGAGATATTCAACAGGGAACGCTGGCTTGGCGTTCTGCTGTACTTTTGCCCCGTATTCGTTCACCTTGCTGTAAAACACTTCGGGAATGTATCTCGTCCGACTGAGCGAGCCGTCATCTTCCTCTTCTTCGCGAACAAGCATAGAGTTGGGGTCTGCTGACGGCTCAACTATATCAGCTCGCACCATTTCGACAGCGTCATTGGACATCTGATATGCTGAGATGGCAATGTTTCCTTCTTCATCGCCTGTGATGACACAAGTGACAAAATTGGAGCCGAACTGGCCAGAATCACTCCACTTTGAGGGCTTGGGGTATTGCGCCTGCAGCCTAGATGAAAAGCAGATCTCAAGAGATGACAAAAAGTATGAATCGAGGTGGCGTTTGCAAACAACGGATCCGTCGCCATGTCCTGAATCGAGTAAGTCTGTCCAGATGGCACCTACAGGTTCCAATCCACAGAGCTTAGCAATATGATCAATTTCTTTCTGGTTCTCCCAGGCTTTCATGCTGATTCCATCAATCTCATCGACCTGCGGCGGTTCATAAATAGCCTCCACGACAGCCTTCACTCCAAGTGGGACTTTGGTGTACTCTGCATATCGGCCATAAAGATAGCCAAGTCGTTGCGAGCCAGTCTTCCGCCAGGTATCAATGAATCCGTCAATTATGGAAGGGCTAGAAAATTCGACATGGTCCACCATGCGGAATGTCTGAGGATTGAGAGTAATTGCACTCGGTTGGCACTTTGTGCAAATGCCTTCTGGCCAAGCCGGATGGCCGGATGGGCAGTCTCTCTTGACTCGGAAATATGGCTCCACGAGAGGAGGTATATATGACGTTCCGGATTCTGGTTTGTTCGTCGCGGAGTTTATCTTGCGTAGATGAGCGTGGAAAGAAGGGTATTTGATTCCATTGTCTGCCAGATAGCCTGGGTTGAAGGGGTCCAAGGGCTGGCAATAATCGCACATGCCTTTGGGTCCGTGTCGACACATCCGATCTCGACCTCGAGGAATCTTACCATCCAGCTTATCCAACCGGTCGTCCAAGGCCGACTGCTTTACGGTCTCCCAGGGCTTCGAGATTCTTTCGGGCTTGGGGTCGATGGGGAAGTCCTCTGTGGGCAGAACAGGCTTGCCGTTGAGTCTGGCAGAAGTCACGGGGGCGGGAATCTCGCCGTTGGTATCATTTTCAGTCTCGTGTTGGTAGCTGAGGAATATCAGATCGCCATGCCTGTAATCATCTTGTTAGTGGTGCTTCCCAAGCCTCCGTCTTATACGCGAACTGTGACGATGGCGTACTTGAGGCCGATCTGACCGATCTGAAACTGAACAATATCACCTAGCCTCTTCGCATCACGACCGGTCGGGGAGTTTGACAGGACGATTGTTTTTGGGTCAATGGTCGAAGGTAGTTGAGCAAGCAGCTGAAAGCACCATTTAGTATTCACAGGCACGTCAAGGGTCTCCCGCCAAGATACCCACCTGCTGTCCCAAGTCGCCAAATGTTGTTGTTGGGTCTAACGTCATGCGGATCATGCCATCCGGCCCACGAAGTCTGATCAACATGGTGGGCGAGTGGGCGTATAATGGTTGTAAAAGCCAAAGTGTCGTGCGCGGTATGTTAGTGGGGGGGGAGTTCAAGGTAGTTTGGCTATAATAGAAGAACGGCTATAGCTCGAGGCACAGGCCGATGCGGAGGGAAAAGAAGAGAAGAGAAAAGAAGAAATTCGAGTCACTGGTTTACAAATCGGCAGGGAGGTGACGCTGCAGCATGACAAGCTGCGCAGCGAAGAGGAAAGGCGCGGAGGAGAAGAAGCTGAAGCTTGATGAAATCATGCGAAGCTCCAGCAGTAACTGTACGTCGAGCGTCATCCACAGTGTGCCTGAAGCAGGCGCCACATCTGGATGAAGTAAGCAGTTGTGCTGTGGAAGATTAATCGGCCCGCTGCGCTGCAAAGCTCCCTTGCTAGCTACAGGTAGCGCCTTGAGTTTAGATACTGAAACTTAATTTTCACGCATTCCAGGATTGAAAGTTACTTACATTTCAATATCTTTCATATTTTCTCTAGGACCAATACTTCTCTACTTACCTAGTTAGTTGTATTTTCTTGGACCTGATACTGCCTATGGTTGGCTGTGGTTTTTCAGAGCTATTATCCAGCACCCCAGTTCTGTTATCCAACACCCCAAAAATAAAGAGAGAAGTTATCTAGCACCCTGATTATGTTATTTAGCACTCCAGCTGTGGCTTAGGCTGCTACTACTGCTACTACTGCTATTTTAATAAATATTTAGCAGCTGTATATTTAATATATAAACCAGCTGCCCTATTATACTACAGTTAGGGTGTGAATAATAAAATTAGGGTGCTGGATAATTTCTCCCTAATATTATTCCGGGACCTAATACTGCAATTAGTTGTATTATTTCAGGGCCTATGGCTATAGTACTAGTTACATAGTACCCACTAAGGCACTAAGATACCGGACACCCGCTTGGAAGAGAGCGGCAGTTGTTCGGTACGTACCCCGCGACAGCCTTGCAGCCGCCAATCTGGCCAGAAAAAGATGGGCATGTGTGCGACGTGTCGATAAGCATCAGCAGGCCGGCCAGTGCGCTCTGTTCGTTTATAATAAGTGGCCATAGGGAAAAAAACCGTCCCTCGACTCTCGACCCTCGACTCACGACTCACTCAACTACACAGTTGTCTCCATCCGCTCATTTTTGTCTTCTGGCGCAGTTCTTTGAAAAGAGAGGCAAACAATTCGGCGTTTCCATCTCGCAAACCACTACACAGCCGCAGGCGATTGATTGTCCACAGCCCACGTCGACAAAATGTTCGACATTGACTGGAAGGGCCTCGCCCTTCCATTCGCCTACCTGCTTGTTCTCGGCGGTGCTCTCATGACCTTTTCTACCATCTATCGCAGACGGAAGGCTGGTACGGCGCTGCTCTCTTTTCCCTTTCCTCTCGGCGTTCCCTCGTCTAGTATCCGACGCTGACATTATAAATCATCACCAGCTGAAAGCGCAAACCTCGCACCTTGGTTCGGCCCTCACCTCCAGCGAGACATCTATCTTTCCCTCTTGCACCTTGATCCCGAAGAGGGCGGCGAAAAGTCCCCCAAGGTCCCCGATGGTGTCCTGCGAGCAGCCCTTCTCCGACGCGCAGTTGAGGATATCGAGCGCCTGATCCACATCAAGACCGCCAAGCAAGCATGTGGCTCGCTTCTGCAAAGAGGAAGCGTAGGCGATGACCTTTGGCAACGTTTCCTACGCGCTGAGAAAGAAATGGAAGAGGAGCTTAGAGATGTTGTTACAGAGGTATGTCGACCCTTTACCCTCGTTTAGGCACAAAGAGAAATGAAGAGACCGCTGACTCAATTTTACATTAGGCCAATGCCCTGGCACCAAATTGGGGCACCATCATCTTCCAGTCCGCCCACGAAATCGCCGCCAACACAAAGCTCCGCCAGCGCCTAGACGAGATCCAAGCCCAGACTGATGCCGAGAAGGCTTGGTGGGACAAGAAGAGGGGACAGATCCAGGCAGACTTCATGAAGGAACTTGAAGAGTCTGAGAAGGGCTCAACAAAGGACGGGAATGAGGATGACGCCGTGGTAGTTGACTCACCAAAGAAGGGTGGCAAGAAATAATAGAAGAGTGAGATGGAGAGGCAGATGTAGACGCGAGGCTGGTGGTTTCAACACAGTTACTGTGTCAATGTACATATATTCATTCGAGGGAGAGAAGGGAAAGGGTCACTTTGGTTCTTCATAGGCCCAATTACATGAATGCAAAATCAGGTCCTGGGAAATCTCATTGCAGAAAGCTTTTAAAAATTATCAAAGAAAATACAAAATAAAAATACATAATGGGACCAGAAAAGTTCGGCATACTTCAGCAAAGGATTGACAACTATCACCTCCTAGTATATACCTATGAAGGAAAAAGTTGTCCAGCACCCCAATACCAGGATTCAGTGCTTTAGAATGTGCTACCGCTGCTACTGCTGCTAGGTTTAAGTGAATATAACATTTTATTTTATGTATAGTTTCACTGCTCTATAAAGCGAACGCGGGGGTGTTGGATCAAATGATTGAAGTGCTGTAGAATTATTCTATGATAATAATATAACATGGCAAATAGGATCCCCCTTCCCTCGTTATTAGCTGTGATTGTCCGAAAGAATTACGAAGCCAGTCCAAGGGTCAAGCTAGCTTGGCTTTGCTCATTGTTAAATTGTTTCGCAAAGACTATTAAACGTGCTATATTCGCCTCGGTAGTAATCTGGTCTTTGCACGAAGTGACTCCAGTTTAAAGGAAGCTCGCCGAAATGACCGGAGCCGTTTCAGTCTTCATGGAGTGATATTCGAGGTAGAACCAAGCAGCACATTAGTAGGCCTAAGTTTCATACACTACTGGCCCTTGCATTCCTACATATTTTATTTCCTTCTTAATTAATTTATCCTTTATATAACTTCAGATACTCTTCTCTCATAAGCCTAGTGATTTTCCAAATACAATTAATTATCCTTTCTCGGCAGTAGCAGCAGTAGCAGTCTGCTCTAAGTGACAATCTCCGCTTTGGCAGCGGCCGATAGAAACTCTCTTGCGCTCTCCAATGTCGTGAGGTCGGTATCAATATTCTCCCGGCGACTTTCCTGCTGTCACTGATTTTCTGCCACTGCAATCCAAGGCAAGGATTAGCATTATCTAGGGCCATACCATATTCTTCTTTTGCCGTAGCCAAGATAGTGCCATAAACAGCACAACGCAGCTTTTACGAGACCGGAGGCTTACGATACTAGCTTTTGGATCATCGACTCGTCCATTCTGATCTTTAATAACTTGGTGACGGGGATATAAGCAATGGGACCTGTTTCACCGCAGTGATCCCCGAATGTCGTAGTGTTGACCGCAGCCAACCGGCGATGTTTCTCCTTTTCCCAGGTCCGCAGACTTCAGATTTTGTCTTTAAACTATTCAGAAACTTCATAATTCAAACTCAGCCAAGGTGACATTGGCCTTATCTTCCCGCTCTCGTCACCACGTAGCCTTGCGCAATGTTGAAAAATTGCGCGCAATTTTTCAGTCCTCTGGCCGACTACATGCCACATATCCGATGTCAGGTCTCGACATCAACAAGCTCCTGACAAACATGAACCCCTTTCCCTCCAACCCCAAACTGACTCCTCCGAAGTTTGGCTCACGCCCAAGCAAGGACCTACTTGCCAGCCTCGTACCTCCCATCAGGAACAACGAATCCGAAGACGACGATCTGGACGAGCCCCAATACCTGAAGTCGCGCAAAACGAAGCCGGGAACAGCACCAACCAACACCTGTCACGCCGCGGAGGTCAATGCAATGCGTAAGGACATCAAGCAGACCAAATCAGATGTCGAAAAATTGAAGGCAACCTAGGCGGAGTTCCTTGTTAGCTATTTAAAGCTGGCGTGCCAGGTACAATGGGTCATTTGCAGTATGAAACTCTATGGCTTACAGAGACTATTATATTAGTTATAATCTCTTATAGTTAAATTATTAGATTTTCCTTTTTATAATCTAATAAAAAAAAATTCTCCTGCTTCCTGAACTAGAACAGTTGATGATTTCTTCTTATAGTCTTCTCTTGATATAGCTCTTATTTCCTTTAAAGCTGGTCTAAGCTTATTATCTACTGTGGGAGCTTCTCCAGGTGTTATCCAAATATAATATATAATAATCTTCTACCCTACGGCCATAGTGATGCCTCATCTGTAGCAAGAGCCGCTACTGCTACTGGCCGTATATCTGTGTGGCCGCTGTCTGGTGCACATGACTGGTGCCGCCACTTGAACTATTCCCAACGTCCTCGTTGGAGCCCCTGTAATTCTGATGCTGAGGTGCTTGATTATTCGAATGTCTATATCATTTAATTGCATTGGTAAATTTGTGTCGTGCGGTTGTTGATTGTCACACTTTGGGCGACGCGTTTGCGGAAGTGGGAGTTATCAGATGTTTGTTTCTTCCCTTTGCCTTCTTCTCTTTCCATCAGAGGTCTTCAGTATCTTGGTGAACTTTACGGATTCGGTATAAAAGGAGCAAGCTGCTTAAGCAAACGGATGAGCTCGATAAATACAGGTGGAACTACGTGACCATTCAACATCTCCGTCCTTTGTGCTTGTCGCTGCTTTTTTGTTGTCTTCGTGGCGTACTGCTATCACTCCTCTTTCTGTAGTCTTGTCTAGATGCATGTATATAAATTAACAAGGCAGTGTAGCTACCTAGACACTCGATATACATAGGCCTAGGTGGGTAGATAGGTAGTTGATATCTTCTGTCTTGATTGCCAGCTGCCAATCTTCGCCTCACATATGACGCCTAGGTAGGTTGTGTAGTTTCTACCAAGTCACGCTCCCCATAAAATGAGGAAGACGAAAGGTTAATTAAATTTGTCTTTATTTTCTTGGTATAAATGACAAACTAGTATGTTCAAATCGTATCGAGTCATTGCTGTTAATGTTCCCTACACAGGCCTTCCGTTAATCCACCTCTCCCGCCGATGCTCCGTGTATGATGTTCTTATAAGCCCTCCCGACTCTCACGACCTGTAGTTAAACACAAGTGTATACAGAGTATGTACGAAAGTCCCTGGCGGGAATGGCAGTGTCAAGTTGCCAATCTAAAATGCAAGTAGTAGCCGTTTCAAAGGAACCATCCCAATCCAATGGCTGGAAACCCAAAAATAAAACAAAACAAAACGCCATAAATCCTTTCTAAGCCCCAGAGCCAGAAGTCATCCTTCACCAAGGAGGATGCCGATTCTAGATCCGTGATGACAATTGATAATAATAAAACAATGCTGTGCCAATGAAACGAAAAGGGAAATGAACCGATCTGCCCATCACAATTGAGAGAAGGGGTTCATCTTCCGTCTCCACACATCCTCATCGGCCGCATTCCTGCTGGCGAGTCTGGCGTCTCTTGCAATCTGCTCTTCGGTCTTGAGAACAGCCGTTGGGTTCTCGCAGCCCCTTAGGCCGATGAACCTGCCCATCTTGCGGCGCTTCTCTTCAAGTGGTGCATCGGAACGCCAGTTGACGGGGCAGGGGTACTGCCTAGACCAAGGTGATGGAGTGCGCTGGTGGTAGAACTGAGCAAGGGATTCGAGCTGAGCATCGGTGAGGAGCCAGAACTGAAGCACAGTGCGCGGGAAATGAGGGTGGATGGCACCGGTAGTGAGCTGGACAAGAGGAGACAGGGGCAGGGCCATCTGGTTTAGCTTGTGGGCGAGCTCGGGATTCTTGGCGAGGCGGCGACGAAGAGATGTCTTGTGATTGCGGTGGTGGGACGGTAGGCGGCGGTGGTGCATCATGGCGGCGGTGGAAGATATTGACAAGGAGATGATTATGTTTCCCGTACTTTTGGTGGTGATTTTCCTCTTTTCCTTTCCTTTCCCTTCCTTTCCTTTCCCTCTCTTCTTGGTGTCAAGATGGAAGCAGGCTGAGACAAAGGCTGCGGTGGTGCCGATGACGAGGCTCACTGTCCACGACGCGCGAATCCACAATTCAGCACACAGATGACGAGTGCCAATTTTTTCGCTTCAAGAGGAAATCTGGGCTCGTTTAAATAAAAATCGAGCGCTTCGGCTGCTAATGAGATCTGAGATCGCCTGCTGTCGTGTCTTTGCTTTTCGTACAAAGTTGGCCGTTCTCGGAAAGAAGAGCCTAGCGAGGGTCGGCCAAGTAGAAGCGCCTGTGTGAATGCGGAGCGTCCGTTGTGCGCGTGCGCAATGTACGAGTCCGTCAAAGGCTAAACCAAGCTCAAATGCCAGGCGAGACAGCGAGGCTTGCTCAGCTAGAATCCTTCTTGTTTGCTCCTTTGTATGAAAACGAAAGGGCGCAGAGAAAGGTTGACTCCCCCCGAAAGCAAAACAAATAAATTTGCTCGTGTCCCCTGGCTGTTTATAGATGGAAACAGCGCCTCCTGTTGTTGGTTCCTTCGTTCCTGTTCACCTTGTAGCTGCTGTTGCACCGGATGCGAGACAATCAAAGGCAGTTGCAGGCTCTCTAAGCAGCAGGCCCTAGCTTCCCTTTTAAAATGACGATTTGGTTGGCAGGATCCTTCCGGCGAAGTATTAATATTTCCTTTCTGGGCAACGCAGGATGGAGGACAAGGCTGAGACCCGTGGTCAGGTGCTGGTGCTGACTGTTGTTTCTTCCTTTGGATGGGTGGTGTAATAATAAATAGGCACTGATCGAGGCGGCACAGAGGAGGAATGCAATGACACGCCTCGACTCGCTCGCTCAACAGAGGCCACAGAGTCTTTATAGGTTGGTGGAGGGGACGGACAGTCGGTAATCGCCTCACCCCAGCTCGTGCTTCGCTACTAAAGTTATATTAATATGCACGCAATCGCCTTACATCTACAACTCTGTGCCTGCCGGGCCCCCTATTAGTGCCGCTACCACGGCAGCCTCTTCATCAGCATCAGCAGTTGATCCATGACGGCCGTGGGGTGTGTCGGCAGCCCAGCGCCAGGAGTCTGGTCTAGAGCCCGGAGCTGGCGCTGGCGCTGGGGCCGGGATCTGGGAAGAGGCCTGGGGCCCTCAGCCGCCCCCATTGCTGCTGTCTCTGGCTCTGCCAGCCACGCCGCCTTGGAGGCGCCTCTTTTTGCTGCTACTTGTGGTATTGCGACGAGACAGCGCTGGCGGTCCCCACCCACCACGCAGCTGGCTACTGCTCTGGGCAAGGCGCCGAAGCCAAGCCGCTGTCGCTGAGCCGTGATTTGGTACCGGTACCTGGGCATTGTAGGCGACGGAGCAGCCGCCGCTCGCGTGCGCTGAATCTCTGGGGCCCCGCCCGCTGGAAGAGCCCGTTACAGGCCAGCGATGCAGCGCCAGGTCGCATCGAAGCACTAAAACGCACTGGCACCAGCCGCTAATCCAGCAGACCTTCAGCGCGCCTCTACAGTGGCTGCCCAAGATGCAGGTGCTGATACCGCCTGGCACACGTAGTCCTTGTATCAATCGCCGGCTTGCAGTCCCACACCCTCGTCCCGCCATTCTCCAATCCCGCAATCCAGATCTCTCCGTCCCTCAGATTCGTGCCCCCGGCGGCAAGGAGAGATGCAAATGGAGCACAATTCCAGCCAGCCCTTACCACCGCAGCGGTTGTAGTTGGACGCTACCTCGCCGGGGGGGTCCATGGCCATTGGGGAGGGGCAGAGCTTTGCGACGGACGCAGCCACGACAACGCCAGAGTGAGACATTCTAGCAGAGCTGACCCTCCAGGGCCCTAGACGGACAAACAGACAGCGTGACGATGGATGCGACTCTGCGTGATTTGCTGGGCCTCCATATGCGGTGGCATTGTGCTGCCGGCGAATGAATGGCCATTGACGGCAGCTCGGCCAACTCGACCCAACGCCGAGACCAGAAATGCCAATGTCAATGTCTCCGTCGACGTTAGCTTCGACGATGCCAACAGACCGAGAGCGAGCGACAAAAGAGGCCCTTCGGCTCCCGGATCCGCAGCTCGTGGCCCGGCGACGCTGGTTCCGGGCGATGCTCAATCCATCCAAGGCCGGTTCCCCCTCTCAGCCATCAAATCACCACCGCCCCACGTCTCAATTGCAGCAGGCCTGCCTGAAGTACGCCGAAGGAAGCAGCGCAAGAGGCCAAATAGGCGAGACAGCGAGCGGCCAGGTCCACGGCGTGCCGGTGCTTTGGGCTGGAATGCTGGAATGCTGGGCCGGCAACTGAGTACATGGAGCTATTTTCGGTTGCGACCTGGAGTCATGCCGCACTCCCTTGCCGTTGACGCTGCTTCTCTTTGCTTTTCCGCTTCTCATTTACCGGACCGGCCAATGCTACCTGGTGCCCGAATAACAGGTTATACTTGCATGCAGTTGGTGCCCTGCGGCGCGCGCGATCTGCACAAAGCCCATGATGGCAACGGATCGGTGGCACATGGGCTTCTAGGCCGCCCCAGCCATGTGGCCGCCAGACACCAATTGAGCCTCCTTGCCACTGAGGACCCGAGGCCTTGCATGCAGGCGAGACTATTGCCCTTCTCCCTGCGGATGGTGTCTGATGGTCATAAGCACTCGCATTCAACGGCGTCCAATCCGTCCTCTTGGCCGGCTCTCGCGCTACGGAACTCTTGCATTCAGTGACTGCCATTGGAGTTGTGCTTTACCTCCCCGAGCCAAAGCGAGACTCGCTCGATAAGCCGGTCGCCTGATCACGAACTAGAGTAATACGGATAACATGATCGACAACGCATGTACTACCTTTCCTTAATTGGCACCATCTTGTCCAACCGCAAGAATCTCATGGAGCTCCGCCAGCCCAATCCCGGAGCCAGCCTGAAATTGCATGGGGTCGTTGGATTCAGAGGCGACGCTTTTGTTTCCAGAACATAGTTGGCCCACTGCCAAAGACCCCTGATGGGAGAATGCTACTATATGCATGCAGTACTGGTACTACTAATCAGAAGAAACAGAAACAAACAGGACAAGACCCTTGGAGATCCTGTCTTTCCGCTTGCACGTATAGATAGGCTGTCTACGGCATAGCCGCGCAGCCCACCGGCGTACTAAAAGCTGCGTGTGTCACATATAAGACATGCTAGCAGAGAGACAATAAATAAATGGCTGCTGGGCTTAGCAGCTGCAGGGCAGCAGACGTTTAGAGTCATTGTGGACACTCGTACTTATTATAGAGTCGCAGTGCGGTGCGTATTGCTGGCTAGGCCATGATGCTACAATCAGGAGCGAGACGCAAAGTTCAGCTTGAGTCAGTCGGCATGCTGCATGAGAAACTATTCACGCCCATGGATCAAGCCTCTTGGAAGGGGCCTTACACCGTATATCTCGCAAGACAGAAGAAGCCTTGCCCACCGGCAGGCGTATGATTATGCCTGGCTGCAGATGGAGCCATGTTTTACTGTTGTAGTAGCATCAGCATTATCGTGTGTTATGCCATACCGCTACTCTGCCTCCTCGGCTCGCTGTTGGTCGAGCGATGATCGCAATGCCGGCCCCAAATCAACAGCAGCAACAATGGCGAACGAACCGACTTGCCCAGCATCGATAGCCCGGCATCGATAGCCCGAAAAGACGTAGCATCGCCAGCCTACCATACCCAGCTGCTAATGCATGTCCACGTATATACCACGTACGGCACCGCTCAGGTGAGATTGTTCTCCGTAACCAATACTACCGCTGTCGTCACTTTTTTTTCATTTCTGCCCATCACCACCACCACCTCTCTCTCTCTTCTCATCTTACATGTCTCAAATTCCCAACCCCAGCTTAGTGGAACCACCAGCCTCCGAAGCACAAACAAAACCCGTGTATCCGTAAACGGAGACAAAACGCGCGCAACATCTTACCGATCCCAAGAAGCTATACAGTACGTGTTTTATTCGCTGCAATTTCGTCGAATGAAAAAAAAGGAAAAGAACAAATGAAATGGAGCAAACATGTCGACTATCACACAGAGACGAGTGATGGGTATATCGTAATGTGATTCATTCTGCGACACACACGCCCCCCCCTCCCTCATCCCAGTACATGTAGGTATAAAATTTCCGCTTCGTGCTGAGTGACATTCAGCTACAGAAACAAACACAGGGTCCCCCCCCTCCCCCCCTAATACACACGCACTCCGTAATATGGATTCACGAAAATGACAAACGAGACATACAGGCCAAATCCGAGACTTTTTTTTTTTTCTGATTCGGACCCGACTTGATTGCAAAGGAATATCCTTTTCCATCTTTCTTTCCGAGACATTTTTTGTTTGCTCAATTACACAGCACTAACTGAAAGATTACCGCGTTGTACATGATTTCCATTCGTAATTACCCAAGCATATCACCAACTAACACAGTTCATACTACATCGCAACAACCCAACAATGCACTGGTAGTACCTAGTAAATCTCCATTTTCTCCTATAATCAATCAAATCTACAAGACCATCCAAGCACATAACAGTATAGGTCCTCGACAACTCGTTAGCAATCATCTCGCACAGACCGCCCCTTACATACCGCCCTTGGGTCTCTTTTCTTTTTCTTTTTCAGCTTTCAGCCCTTTTTCGTTATGCCCGTTTCAGCTTACGCTATCTACGCCATGAGCAGAAAATAGAAACAAGCCACCATACCCGTGCCCGCTCTAGTTAAAGCAAGGAGAACGAAAAGATACTCACCTTTTTTTTCTTTTCTTTTTGTTTCTCAACTTTTTTTCCCTTACAGCGTTCCTTTCTCCTTTCCCCACTTGCCGTTTCCCATGTGCGCACATCACGTACCCAAGCCTGGGGTACGCCCATCTTTAGTACAGTATGCACGAGGCGGCATTTTGGGTATCAAGGCATTTTGGTTTGAATCCTACGGGCTGCCTGCTCCATGTTTTCATTCATTAATCGTTTTTCTCTTTTTTGTAAATGATTATGACAAGTGCTTGAACAACACATTACATTAGATTAAAAACGTATGCAGCTACACTCACTACCACCCACTGGGGTTGCATTCTCTGCCCAAACAAGAGCTAAAGAACTGCCCTCCTCGATTTGGAACCAGATTCACGGCTTCGCTTGACATGTTTCTATAAATTCGGGTAGCGACCCCATACCACACACCAAGCCAAAACACTCCAATGAAACGTCCGATACCCTTGTCCACGCCACTGTCTCTCGCCTCGCGGCTACTAGTCGCAGAACCGCATGTACAAGTACAAGGTATTCCGTAGAAATTTCACGGCTCGGTGCTCGCGCCTTTTTTTTTTGGGGTACATCACGAGACTCCTACAGCACTTCATATACACTGCCACCGCGATGACTTGCTTCACTTTTGGCAAGTCCATGTATTTCAGTAGATGGCCATGGCTTTCCAGCTCGCCACTTTCCGCTCCCGGCCAAGCCAGCAGAGAAGAATGAAGAAAAAAAAAAAAAAAAAAAGGGAAATACCACCACTAGCAGTAAAAGAAAGGGCGTTGGGCTTGGCATGGGGCCTCAGCTGATCCCATCAAATCTCTCTTTGCTCCATCAGCCGCACGTGGCTTCAAAGGGCGATTCCAGATACTAGTTCGCTGGGAGAAAGCGCCATTTGCTTATTAGTAAAGAGAAAGAAAAAAAATGAAAGCGCCAGCCGTCTCCTTAGTATGGGACTTGGCAAATGGTGGCTTCAATTGTTACATTCCAGTCTTATTCTCTTGTGCGTGTCATGAGTGCCCTGACTTTCCCATGTTTCCGTATTGCCGGGACGCATTCTTTCTTCGTAAATCTAATAGCCACGTAATGCTAGATAATGATACTTTTTCAAAGTTTAAGCTCAGGCCGAGGTTCCTTTTTTTGCCTTGTCGCTTCATAACCATCTCACCTTAGCAATGTGGTCCGTCTTCTTCTTGCTACTCTTGACGAATCCCATGGCCCTCAGCTCGGCCAGGCCGCGGTAGAACATGACCAGAGCTTTGCGTTCATCTTGCTGCTTCTGCTGCTGCCGCTGTTCATCATCATTCTCCTCACCCTCTTCCTCTTCCTCTCCTTCTCCTTCCTTATCCCCACCCACTAGTGCGTAAAATGCAGACCACAAATCTGCCACATTGATCAAACTGCCTGCCTCGAGATACAAGTGGTATAGGATGGACGTGGCTGGAAGTGTCGCCTGCATCGTACCGTCCTCTGCATCGCCGCCTCGGCAGCAGCTGCATGCCAGGTAGTCGTATGGCCGCGCCAAGCTGCGCTTGAATGTCACTCGAGGCCGTGGCACCATGATATCCCGTAGAGGCGATCTGCTGTCATACAGCCACGTCTCCGAAAACAGCACCTTGTCGGGGCGGCTTGCCCTAATGTGTGCAGTCAGCCGTTCCGTCACTGCGTCTACAATGTCCGTCAACTGCCTGTCCTCGTCGCGGAGGGCTGCAGAGTCACGACTCAGTTGAACCCGCTGGGCAATGACCGTCGTCCGCATCACCTTGCTCTGGCTGCTATATTTGGTGAGCAGTGTGATGCCTGCGCTTTCCGCGTCCGCTTCGAGCTGTTTTAGGCGTGATAGCGTCTCTTCCAGGAAGCCTAGTAGCGCAACGTCTTCTTCCCGTGATGCTGGTTGGAGACGCAAGCTCGGCTCTCCTTCCTGAAAAATAGAGATGGCCCGACGCAGCAGGCCAATAAGCGCGCTTATGCCCATACGCCGGATGTATTCTGTTAGGCTACCATTTCCTGAATCAGGATATGTCGTAGAGAGGGAATCGACATACGCCCGCGAGAGTGGGGGCTGGATTGCTCCTGCGGCTTCCCTGACGAGCAGTGAGCGCAGGTGGCCATCCATCCAGCCTTGTCGACAGTCGTTACTTGCTCGGGCTTGTAAGAGTAGATACTCATCGTCCTCTAAAAGCGAGCGAGCATGTTGGAGGCTGTCAACGGTTGCGAGCCCAACGGCCCTCTCCACCTCGTTGCGGAACGAGGGGAGATGCCTCAGTGCTTCAATGTGCTCGGCTTGTAGGATTTCTTCCCCTCCTTCAATCTCTGGAGCCAGTAAGACGCTGAGGGCGTTGGCGTAAAAATGGCACATATAAATGTACTGCCGTCGTCAGCTTCAAGGTCTATTTTTAGGTCACAGATCAATCTCACCTTCAAAGAGCTTATAAATGCCTGAATACCAGCCATGTGGTCCCGTTGGCGATCAAGCATGCTCCTCAAGATCTGCGGTCCTAGCCTAAGGGGCACATCGCTGGAAATCACAGCCCCTCTGAACACATTCTCCAAAATAGTATCTGTCTGAACGCAATCAAACTGCGCACCGTATATCAGGCGGCACGCTGACTTTAACAGGCGGCTTTCCAGTAGATCAATTGACGTAGCAATTCCAAACAGTAGAGTAAAGGGGATCTGCGGCCGCCATGAGCTGTGTATATCTAATATTAGCAAACAGAAAATACTCTTCGCGTCCCTTGGCACCAGATATGAATTCCGCATACCTAAGCAAAGTGATGATGTCGGATAATAAGCCGCTGTCAAATCCCTCAGAATCCTGAAACGCGACAAAGATATTTTCGTGGGGTTGATGGCCCAAAAATTCATGCAGCGCCTCGAGGTCATACGGTAGGTATCGCCGTTTTGAGCCTTGCCCAAGCTGCAAGTCTTCCTCGCCGTCGATTACCAGCGTCTTGGACGTTGCATCTTGAATAATCTTCTTCAGCGCATTCTTCAGGTTGGTCGCTTCTGACGATCGTAGCCTAATGAATTTACTCGGTGAGGACTTCTGAAGTGAGTCTGACAGCTGCTCAAATAGCAAATCTTGTGAGGCAATGTTGGGTCCTGTGATGATGAACGCAGAGGGTATCTTGTCGCCACTACGATTTCATTGGGTTAGATGTCATTCCAAAATTTGACCTTGTGAAGCAGCCTTCATAGTGAGAGAAAACAATTGAGGAAAGGAAAGAATAGGCGAGAGGAAAGGAGTCAGCATTTCTCACCACTCTGATTTTGCTTCAGTCACAAACCGCGACACGTCGTCCAGAGTCGCAGAGTTGGAGTCTCTCAAAATATCCTATCCATCTCATCAGCAAGTTCATTCCAGTCATCCCAATTCAAACGACGCATAATACCTTGATTCGAGCATCAATCACTGCCCAATTCTCCTCCAGAAGCCGCTCCCGTCGCCGCACGCAAGCCATGCCCTCAGCACCACTAAGCAAGGGAGTGAACCACAATGATGAACTCTCTCCGTCCTGCTCTGCTTCATTCTCGATTGCTGCAGCTCTCTTGGCAGTTTTCCGCCGTTTAGGGGGCCTCTCCCGGCGTGGCGCCTCATTTTCTTCTGGATTAAAAATGAAGGCCACCTATATATAGTTCGAAGATGATTAGAACTTGAGGCACAGAACGCGGTGAAAGTTCAGAGCTGTTTGTTCACTTGCCTGATGGTCTTCTTGGGTGAAAGTGCTTTGTGGATCTTCAGTCGACATTTTTTCTTCCCTTTTGTCTACTTATCACAATAAGAGGAATCGCTTTCGCAGCAAAAAAAAAAAAGTGGCCGTACTTGAACGGCTTGTAGTCGTCGATGGTGAGCGGAGCGCGACTTGGCAGAAACACGGTCGCTATACAGTGTAGATACTGTGTGAATACTGTGGATCAAAAGTCCCGGTTAGGTCTGGTTGCCGTACTGCAAGCTCAGGCATTATCTTTTCAAATATAATAACGAAACAGTATTGTAAGCCTGGTTATTTGAATAGCAAAAAAGTCTCGACATTAGTTCTAAAGCTAGCTTTGTGACTTGTCAATGTATTCCAATGACGTTTTACACATGATATCTTATACGCTCTTCGATACAATATTGATGTGCGCAATGTTTACAAACGATGGCATAACAGTACACCTCTCACAAACTCGCGTATACTTGCATACATACAATCCGATCAATCATCGTACATCGCTGAATTTCATAAACTAAATAGAGCTTTGATTCTCAACGCGAAAAAAGCATGCTTTCCTATCCTTGCCGCCCCAACCAAAGCATCCTTTGACCCCGGCAGTAACAATCACCATCCCCTCAAAAAGATTGAGCAACGCGAAAATCAACAAGTACAAATGTCTCATTCTCCTCAGGCGTGGCCCCCTCCTTCCCCTTCAAATACCGCAGTCACTCCACATTTCATTTCCTTCCCGTGTGTTGTGCATACTGGGTTTGAAACACCTCATGTTGGGTACTAGCAGTACTCTTTTCCGCTCACCCAAGACTTTCTCAGGCCACATCAATAGGGCGGCTCCAAGAGAAACAAAACAGTTGAGCCTTTCTGTCCATCTTTCGGTTTGCTCATCCATGTTGGTGGCTACTTGTACACCACAAACCAAAGAATAAACTGTGACCCCTTTTATTGTATAAAGAAGAATGTGCGAAATGATAATAATAACAAGGAGTCCGTTGCGCCACACAAGAAATAGAGAGAAAAAAAAAATAGAGAAAAATAGGTCGACATTAAGAAGATGGCCTTAACTGGTCTGCTGCATCGGAACCGAGACGCAGAGACAGTAGGTGTTTTCATCATCACAGAGTATATCAGATTACTCGGGAAATTTTGAGAGATTAAGCAGCGGCTTCAACTGCTGCGGAAGTGGGAGCCTATTGCGAAGAAAGGTTAGGGTTTGTCAAGTATTTGAAGGATGGTGGTATCTCACTGCCTCGGCCTCGGCCTTTTCGTCCTTCTTCTCGCTCACGTCTTCCTTGGCTTCCGATTCTTCATCTTTGGCTGTGGTCGTGGCAGTCGCTTCCTCGTCATCTCCTTTAGTCTTCTCGTCATCGACCTCCTTCTTTTTGTCGTCGCTCTCCTTCACGTCGCCATTTCCCGTCGGCTTACTGGAGTCCTTGGATTCAGAAGCTCCATTGACACCATTCGCCGTGTTAGCGGGCGCAGGATCGCTAGCAAGTAGCTTGTTCCACTTATCCAGCAGAGCTTGAGACCTCTTCTTAAAGTTGAAGTCCTCTTCACGAGGGATAGAGTCAAGCTTCAGAATTGCCTTGAAAACCTTGTTGATCTTAGTGCCCCGGATAATTGATACATCAAGATCCTGGAAATTCTCGAGGATAGTGATGAAGCTGGACATTGCCTCCATTTCATCTTCTCGTGGTTGTTGCTCTCTGGTCAAAAGTCCTCTTTGGAGCTTATGGCGTAGGTACATGATTTCTTTCTGTAGATTTAGTTAGTACATGTACTCTATCAATTTCTCTGAACGGCGTGATATTCAACTCACCTCCTTGCGTAAATGTCGCTCCTCCGGGGTCAATTTGGGCTCTTTAGGCGCGTCAGATTTCTTGTCAGCCCCCTTCTTCGGCTTGGCCTTTGCGACCTTTGCAGGCTTTTCTTCTTTAGCTTTTGGCGCTGACGTTCCGTTCGCAGCCTTTGATGCAGATGATGATGTGTTGAGCTTGATCTTGGGTTTCTTGACGGACTCAGAACGTTGAGGGACCTGATGGCGATTTCGCGTTAGTAAATCAAGCAAGCTGCCAAAGAAATACAATGGAAAGAGCATAACTCACAGCAGCTTCTTCGTCGGCCGCCTTTCGCTTCTTCGGCTTAGCCTTTGGCGCCTCTTCCGCATCCTCCATATCCACGTCTTCATCCTCGTCAGTTACCTTCGCCTTGCCCTTCTTGGACTTCTTCGGAGTAGCTGCAGCTTCTTTCCTAGCCTCTTCCTGCGCAATCAGCTCATCCTGGAAGCTTTGTAGAATCGCTCTGTAGTGCTCAATTGAGTTTTGCTCAATCGCGAGCTCGAAAGCTGCCTTTAAATCCTTTCGCATCTTGTCTCCAATCGTATCTCGAGCCTTATCCGCAGTCAACTCGGATAGGGCAGTGTTCGCAACCCATCCACTGGAGCCAATCAGTAACAGCCACGACGCGCAGATTTGGGAGTTGCATGACTCACAATTCATTTGTATATAGGTACATGACGGGGAAGCTTCGATCGTGCACTCGCTTACCGCCATCCGCGTAAGCTTCAGAGTAGGATCCGTCGGGACGTGCCGCGGAGACTGGTCGGGTATTGATGAGAGCTTGTGGGAGCATGTCCTCATCACAAATAATGGCGGGCCAAGCCGGGAAACCCTTGAGCTTCACTAAGAAGTGATCGCCAGGCTGGGCATCAATGTGGGTAAGGCGTGCCTTTGAGCCCTTCTTGCTCAGAGTCTTGCCCTTTGACTCTCCAGCAGTCGACTTTCGTCGACCCCCCTTGCCCTTCGCAGCAGCTGGAGTCTCAGCGGCGGCGGCAGCTTCAGCCTTGGGCTCAGCAGCCGCAGCAGTGTCGGCAGCGTCTTTCATCTCGGCATCGCCGTCCGCATCGGTCTTCTTTTCGTTCTCAGCTGGCTTTTCAGTTGCGGCCTCGGCAGCGTTTTCTGCGCTCTCGGGCGCCTTGGGTTCTGCTGTAGGCAGCTATAGTTAGCGCAATTCCATAGACCAAGGCCAAAAAAAAAAAAAAAAAAAAAAAAAAAAAAAAAAAAAAAGTACATCGAAAAACAGAACAAAAGGGCAATTCAGAGCTTTGTTGTTATTTAGAATTGCAGAATAAACAAGACCCAGCAAGACTAAAGAGCTTTGGGCGTGCGCGAAAAGCTCGCTTCACGCGCGTTGGGGAAGCTCACCTGCAGCTTCCTTTGCTTCCTCCATTGTAGCATCACCCGCTTCCGCCTTATCCACAGTCTTGGCGGCCACTTCTCCCTCGCCGGCGACCTGATCCTCGGTGCCAGCAACAGGCGCAGCGGCGTCGGGCTTCTCCGGGGCGTTGTCTGCCATTGCGAAACGCTGGGTGACGATGCGCAGCTTCCAATGGCTGAGAGACACGGGCAGATCTCGCGCGAAACGGCACGAGGGTTCGAGGCAAGCTTCAGAATCTAGCGTCGGACGCGTTTCGCGGCGTGTTTATGCGTGTTCAGCGGTGGCGCAAGGCGGGTTGCGTGATGAGACTGGGAGCTCGGCGGATGAAAGGCGCAGTTGTCTCGTTCAGCGTCGCCCGCGTTGTGCTAGGATTGATGTGGGTGACAAAAGGAAAAACACTGGAGCGAATAACGAACCGCAGGAACACGTCAAACGTCACTGAGTCTGAATCTACATCACGTGACCCGCTTGGTGTGGTATTATAACGGCGATGGACCATAAGCACCCCAAAACCCGCGATTCGCAATGCCGAGGCGCCATAGGGCAACGGCGTTTCCGGTGCCGCTGCGCTGGACAGCTGCCTCTGGCTCGCATGGGTCGTGCGACGGGCGTCATTCGACCGCTTCAGCAGGCGGCGCCTTGGACGGCTGCCACTCGTCTCATCGCCCCAACCCTGCCTTGCAGAGGTTGTCGCCCTGACTACCCAACCGCCTTGGGCCTCGAAACTGCTGTTCCACAACCGCGCGCCACCACAACCCCTGTTTTACCCGGAAAACTATATGCAAAGAGCAGATCATCGTCATGAGGGTCGCGGTGAAGCCAGAACCGGAATCAGGGCGATCGTGCCAACCAAGTCTGGGCAAAAATAAATCACATATTCAGATTGTATCCGTAGCTTGCCTTTATTGTACATAATCGTTCTTTATTCCAGATATTAAATGGTAAGGAGAGCGCGCGCCGGCATCTACTCCTCGTCTTCGTCCTCGTCCTCGTCCTCGTCGTCCTCGTCCACATCCATGCTCTCTGCTGCCGTCACTGAAAACTCCCGCTCTTGGTCCACCCCGATATAACTATCACTCATTAGGAACAGCTTGAGGTTGTGCTCACCAGGAGATGGCACAGTGTATTCCAGCCGTACGTTCAGCTCGCGGCCGATGGTAACTCGTTTGATCGCCAGCAGGTTTCGAGACTTGTCGTCGCCCACAACCAGCCACCAATTCTCCATCTTCTTAGCTGGATAGAATGGTGCATGCACTGTAGAGTCATGTTCATCATCATCCTCAATGTTTCGGGTGATTTTGATGTTCAGATACGATGGTTCGCCCGCTCTGACTTCATCCTCCTCAACAACTTCATGCTCCAGCTCCAAGTCTGGATACTTTTCATTTGTGAAGTCTGCCGCTTGTGCTAGCTGTTTCTGCGAAAGACCTAGTTGCTTGACCAATTTGTTATAGTCTGCGTTTTCCTCAGGATTCATGGCCTCCATGAAGTCGAAAATGTCCTTGATTCTGTAAACACGCGTTAGCATTGGTTCATTTCTTATCTGAGATGATTCATCTAGACAATCTGACACATACCCAAAGTCATTTGCAACCTTCACAACCTCTGGAGAGAAGTGAGGAATCTGCTTGAGGGGACTATCTCGGTCCCACATTGCCTGGACAACCATCTGAGACATCTCCATGGCGTTCATGGCGTTAAGATGACCGTCTGACGAGAGGATGTCTACCATGGCGCTGAGGAGGCTGAGAATTCTGGCAAGGATAACCTCTTGGTCCTTGGCAAGATCAATCGGGAGTTGCATCCGAGCGAAGTGGGCTTGGAGTAAAACAAACGCCTTGAAGTGAGGCGTGTCATAGCTAGGCTGTGCCATCTTGACGGGAATGCGGTCATAGATGCGTCGTAAAAGGCTGTCCTCATGTCGCCGAACTTGCACAGATTCAAATTCAGTAGCAGAAGTAACGATTTCCAAGATGCCCTTGAGCTTCGTCCGCGCTGTGAGAGAGAGCAAGAATGTTTGCATCGTGATGTATGAAATATTGTAGTATGCGCCAATCATGGCAGCATTCTGTGGAGCAACAGATCCATCCTCCTCGTCAAACTCAATAATCTTGGACTCGCCCAACTCACGCAGCGTCGTCTCCACAAGATCTGACATGTAGTTGCTCAGACCTTCGTGAGTAGTGCTGGTCAGGCCATAGTAGCTTGGGTTACCCAATAGTCTTCGATAAAAGTACGTGAAAGTAGTCCAGTTGATCGCATCGTCACCAGACTCAATCATCTTGGTGCTAATCTCTGTGACAAAAGCATCGTGGAGATAGTTGTGCAAGTGTGATTCGACTGGCAAGGCTTCATTCAAAAACTTCTTGTAGTACTCTCGCTTGACTTGAGGTAGCATGAGCACTCCGCGGCCGCGGCCATCCTTTGAAGGTCGTAGCGCCTTGCCAAACATCTGCAGGATTTCGCTGAGGGGATAGTCTACATATCTGTGCTCTCGGCCCTCAAAATACTGCGTGCCCATGACAATCACGAGATGAGCAGTGTTTGTCAACTCCCAGCATACGTCGCGAGACGCGACAAGCACTTGAATAGCACCATTGTCGTAAAGGTGCTTTACAATACGCTTATCGCTCTGGCTGAGAGCTTCATGGTAGTAGCCAACACCATGAGACAAGGCTTCGGCGAGTGCCTCTTCGTGGACGCGGTCAAGAAGGGGCCGCATCTGCTCCACATCAGTATGTAAGAAGCGGTCTTCGTCATCGTCTGAGACGGCGGCGGCCAGCAAGTCGCGCGCAGTACCTCTGGTCTGCTTTCGACTGGGTACGAAAATCATGGCAGGCTTATCTGGTGACATCTGCGTGATGGCCAAGTATGCGGGCTTCGCCATAGCCAGCATCAAGGACGGATAATGAGGAATTGAGAAGGATTGAATGTGAAGTTCAAGCGGCACAGGCCTGACATGAGGGCTAAAGTTGTAAATATCGTGCTTTTTAGCATCAATCCATTCGCCAATGTCTCGAGCATTCGCCAAAGAAGCACTAAGAGCAACGATTCTCATTGGCAGCTCTGTTTGCGTACGGATATAGTGCATTCGTGATACGATGATTTCGTAGACATAGCCCATATGGCCACCAAGAAGATGGAGTTCGTCGGCAATAAACAGCTGCACTGTCTGAATATTCTTTCGTCGCTTCCACTGTCTGGACAAGACGTCCCACTGCGTTGGAGTAGCGAGAATCAAATCACCAGCTTCCAGAAGCTTGAGATCTGCAGCAGTCTCGCCAGTCAACTTCACAATCTCTTTTCCGCCGTTCAAGTGGCCGAGTCTCTTCTGCCAGTCTTGTAAGCGAGCATCAATGAGTTCTTGGAATGGAGCAATATAGACGGCTCGACCGGCATCATCGCCTTGCGACCAGTGCCGCAAGAGAGCGAACTCGGCACACACAGTCTTGCCACTTCCAGCCGGGGCACCGACGAATACATTCTGATCCGTCTTATAGAGCGAGTTGAAGGTTTGCGTCTGGATCTTGTTGAATTGCCTCCATTCTGGGTAGATATTGACATAGTCTTGAACTTTCAGAGCAGAAACAAGCAGAGGCTGAAGGTCAAGCAATTCTGTGTGAGGAGGAAACTTCTCTGGCAAGATAAGCTTGTGGAAGGGAACAGCCAATCTCGTTTCAGAGTGCATCCACCTATCTGAGATGACAGAAACGAAGTAGTTTGGTGGCATAGGGTCGGTGATTGGGACAGTGAAGTCTACAATGTGTTCGTTTGCTTCAGATTCGGCGTAGTCTTTGCGAAGGAGGAACGTGTCATGGTATAAGATATCTTCACCATCACAGTCTTCGACTATGATCCAGAAGCTCTCGGCAGCGCCATGGACACTATCATCCCATTCGAAATTAGGGGTAATGCTCAGTTCGACTCGAAGCATGGATCTGGTCATAGGCTGTATCTGTGCCTGAACGTCGACCCTGGGGAACTTGGCAACCAGCCCGCAGACAGTGCGTCCTGCTTTGGGCATACCCAACAGCTCGCCCATTCTTGGAGGATCAAGGTCAAAATAGTTGCTCCAAGAGACGTCGATTCTTTCTGCCTTTTGGACAATATCGCGCGGGCAAGAGGGGAATTGACGCAGCGGAGACATGGTAGGCCACATTCGCTTCTCAGCCATTTTGCAAAGGTCTAGAGCAGTCTTGGCAACCGACGCCCAGCCCTTCTTCAACGTAATCTCAAAGATGGCTCGCAAGATTCGACCGGCGCTCTGCGTGACGTACACCATGTCCGCCATGAGAGCCAGGCCGTCCAGCTTCAAACGAGAAATGTACGCTTGAAGCAGAACATTGATTTTGGCGTGCGATTCTTCGATGCTTTCCTTGACGGGAATCGGCACTCTGCCCATCAGTTTTGCGAGCTCCAGCTTTTCGTCTTGGCGAACAGGAATGTACTTGAACTCATCACTGAGAGCAAATACTCGGAAGAGCTCAATAGTTGTAATAGAAGGCTGAATGAGGTTGTTGTAGGTGTCCATAGAATGTGATGTGATGTAGTAGTGGGAGGCAATGCGACCAAGCTCGGTAGATTGAATCCTGCCTGTCTTCTCATCATATTTGACAAGATTAGACTTCCTAAGAGCCATTGCTGCGGAGTGTATTAGGTCAACACGCTTTTGCTCCAGAGCCTCATCATCCTCGTATTCTGCGCCAACTTGATACAACCCAGGAGACCGAAGCATTCGGACAAAGAGATATGTGTATCCAAGCCATTCGACACCCTCATCGCGAGTTCTCACATTGCCAAGTACAACTTCAGCATTGAGGTTATCTACCAATTTGCTAACAAATTGACTTTCAATCGGAAGTTGCTGGTTTAGAAGCGAAAGATAATACTGGATCTCACTCTGAGTCGTGATGATGATACCTTCACCGTAGGTGTCGAACTGAGGCCGTCCTGCACGACCTAGCATCTGGAGAACATCCTGAGGGCTCAGCTCAACCCAGCTACCTTTCTCAGGTGAGTAAATTTGTGTGCCCTTGATGATAACGGTGTGGGCAGGCAAGTTGACACCCCAGGCAAGGGTGGCGGTAGACACAAGGACTTGGATGGCGCCTCTGGCGAATAAATCCTCCACATCAGTTCTGTCTATTCGGTTCATACCTGCGTGGTGAATACCGAATCCATAAGGCAGGATATCTTTGAGATCCTGGTCAGTTGCTTGGCTTGCAGCCTCAGTCAGGACTTCTCGGCTACCAGCATCGTGCCGAAGAATCTGGTTGATAGTCTCCATTTCAAGAGCCTTGTCTCGAATGTACTTAGCCGTCTTTGCAGTCTCTTTGCGGGAATGCACGAAGATAATCATTTGGTTCCGGTGGGTGCCAACGTGCTCGATTACCTTATTGTATGTTACATCATTCATCGTCTTTAGCTGCTTGATGGCCTTGCGATCCGTAACACCGATAAATTCCTGGCGCAATGGGCAAGGTCGGAAAGAGCCATCAAAGTGGAACATGGCTTTCTTTGTGTCCACGCGGAGGAAGCTAGCAACATCTCGGTAGTTTGGAAGCGTCGCAGAAAGACCGACAATTCGGACCGGTTCCCCAGTTTGTTCGGTTTTGCGAATGGTCCTGCTGACGATGCTCTCCAATACTGGACCACGGTCATCGTGGAGCAGATGGATTTCATCGATGATAATCAGGCGCACCAAGTTCGTATATGTGAGATCAGTAGCCTTGCGAGTAATAACGTCCCACTTCTCAGGCGTGGTAACGATGATCTGAGTTTCTGAGATTTGTTGCTTGGTAAGTTGACGATCACCGGTAAGCTCATTCACGCGGATTCCGTATGGCTCCAGACGCTTTCCGAAGTTGCCAACCTGCTCCTGAACAAGAGCTTTGAGGGGGGGCAATGTAGACAATCTTAAAGGCATCAAGATCAATCTCGCCGGTTTCCGGGTTTCGATTTTTACCAATTTCTCGCAGTATGGTCAACATGGCCACGTTTGTTTTACCACTACCGGTCGGCGCACAAACAAGCATGTTACCATCATCTTCAAATGCGGTTGGGTAGGTCTTGGACTGGATCTTGTTCAGCGATTTGGACGTGCTGAAGGGCAACCGCGACCATTCCGGCATATCGGTTATGGGGATAAGGATATCGTCTGGGTCATTTCGTTTCTTCGGAGGAGGCACATGGATCTCTTCGTAACCCTTGAAAGATCTCTTTGTCGATCCCTCTGGCAGTCGGACCTTGGGGTTGGTCATCAAATGGTTGCCCTGGTCAAAAACCAAGTTTTCCAGATTGATGAGCCTCTTGGGTTGCAGTCCACCGACCAGCTGCCCTTCGAGCCGTTCCGCCTTGGGCGCCTCAGCCGTAAAAGAAGCGGGAACGTCAATGTCCATCTTGATACCTCCTTTCCCTGCCTTATCTCCATCAGCTCCAGACTTACCCCGCAGCTCGTTGAGAATCCATTGCAGCCCCTCCGAGACCATTTCCCGCTCAACATTTGCCCGCTGTTCCGCATCAGCTGCTCTGGCAAGCTTCGTGAGCCAGAAGACCTTTTCACGGTTTTCGACCAGCTTTTGAACAAGCTCGTGATGTTCGAAATCGAAGAGCTCCATCAAATCGTTTTCAATCTCTCGAAGAGACTTCTCTTCGCCTCCAACTTCGTCAGGCTCTCCAGAGAGCACGCGCAGGGCCTCTTTGGTCTTATCTGCTTGCTCGTGGGCGTCAGGATAAAGTAAACCGATTTGCCGCTGTAGCCAGAAGGCGTCTATGTCTCGCGCAAGTATTGAGGGTTTCTCGCTCTTCTTGTGCTTGGCATCCACGGGAGCCGAGTCGAGAATCATGTCGTCATCTGCCTCGGCAGCATCCTCCTCTGCCTTTGCTGTTCCCTCGCCTTCCTCCTCTTCCTCCTCATCTTCTGAGGATTCGTCGCGAACTTCGTTGACAATTTCATCCTCTTCGTCATCCTCGTCAAAAGCAACAGCTACACCCTGCCGTTCGTCGATTTCTGCGTCATCGTCATTATTGTCTCCCATATTAACATCCTCATCATCGTCCTGGGCATCGTAATCTGTAATCTTCTTTCCCAAGTTGATTAATTCGTTGAACTGCTTGGGGCTCAGGGTTGAGCCAAGAATGTCGTCGATTTCTTTCTTCTTATCCAGATCTTTCATATCATCGTCTTTCAGATATTCCAGCGCGGCGTCCGCAGCACTTCGCACGACATCATGCGGTACGTCACCCAGATTGTTCGCCACAAGGGTCAAGATCAAATCAAAAGTCGCCCGCGTCGCCGCAGTTCGAGGTCGATATGTGATACCTTCGATCAAAGCATCGTTTGCCCCCAATACGCCAGCTTGTTGCGCATCGGGTTTCCGTTTTCGTTGCTCTCTTAGCAAGACATCCTGGCCTTCCTGGAGACTCCCTCGTTCAATGTCGGGCATTCCAGGCTGTTTTTTCTGCTTCGGAGCTTCGTCACGAGCGACTCGTGAGCCCATATCGTTGATACTCAGGCGCCCAGCGAGAGACTCTGGGTCGCCAGTGGCCTCGTCAGTCCGTCGAGTGACAAACCGACGGTCCGCCTGGAGAACCAGGTTGGACATGGCCGAGTACTTGTATTGGGATACATCGCGATGAGGGTCCGACATCGTGGCGGTTGTAGTCGAGGATAAGGTCAGAGGCGAAAAAAGAAGAGAAGAGGGGAGAACGTCGATGTCCTCGACAAAAGCTCGATGAGCCCTGCTTCTACTTCACCATGTGCTTGCCGTCCAGACAGAGGGAATCGAGTCGGAACGATGGGCAGCTTCCTAGGCCTCTCAGCAAGATGAAGTCGCTGAATTGGTTGAAACCGCTGCCTGGGTCTCCGTCGCGATAAATTTCCTGAGCCAACATCTTCTGCCTAGGACGCGCCAGGTAGCAAATAGTTAGTGCGATGCGCCACACTAAAAACGCTATCCTCGCCACACTGTGGAGACCTGCTGTAGTGGGCACTTTATAGCAGGCCAGCAGCTCCAGAGGCGGTATGTAGCTACGACGTGTGCCTGACTTGGCCCAAGTGAAAGACATGTGCTGCCCAACGTTGACATATCAAGTAAAATGAATATCCATTTCTCAATATGCCCGATCATCAGCCTGAAATCTTGACAAAGTTTCAACAGCAGCTGGAGCCATACATCAAGCCTCGGGAACAAGTCAACTACATCAGGCGCGTTTTGGCGCTTCACCTCGGGTCGTGCTCCGGCAATGGCGCCGTCCAGAATCCCCTGTTCCTCGTGGACAGCTCACAAGAAGTCATCACGCCATCGGATTTGACTGGCGTGTTCAGGGAATATGTCGAGGCTCTGCAGGCCAATTCCGCCGCACGTCGGCAGTTTGAGGATCTCCTGCAGAAGAATGCCCCTGAAGACTCTGAGCCGCCAGCTCGAGCAGGAGCAGCAAGCAGTGCTGACCTCCTGGAGGAACGCATATGTCTCTTGAAGCTGCAGCAGAAGCGAGAGAGCTTGCTCGCAGTTCGACAATCTCTCGATATGCTCATGGAAAAGCCAGCCGCAACCCGTGAGTTCCTGGACGCGAGACACATCTTTCAAGGGAGTCCCCGCGCACCGAGTGCACCAGACGATGTCATCAACAGCCTCGCGCCTGATCAGAACTCTCCCCACGCAAGCCTCGATGATCGAATCCACCAGTTAGAGAAGACAGTGCTGAGGGCAAAGCTGCTACTGAAGAAAGAGGAGCAAACACGGCGTGAGGCAAAGGCTCGGTCCCAAAATCAGTTCGATATCGTTAGCAACGGCGCTCGCTTAGAAGCGTTGACGGCAGCCCGAAATGAACTTATAGCTTGGATCGAAAACGAACTCGGCAGAGCATCCCCTGGAAGCGGCTCAGAGGCGGGCCAAAAGTATACCTACAAATCGAGGGTTAGCCCGTCAACAATTGCAGCTCACCTCGAGGAGATTAGCAGAAAGTATGCCACATATGTGTCTATGAGGAAAACTCTCCTAGAGCTGGAAACACAGCAGTCTCAGCTTTCCCAGCCAGCTCAGCCATCTCTGCTGCCGCCTGCACAGCTAGTTGCGGGTCTGGATCGAAATAGTAACAAGCCTCCAGCACCAATCGATCATCTTCTAACGCCTTATCTGAGAGCCATGGCTGCTATTTCGGTAAGCCAGAAGGCAGCCATCACTCAGAAATCCTTTTTCACGTCGGCATTGTCCAAGCAGAATCAGGATGCCTGCCAATTACTCGGCCGTCTCAGTGAAGAAAGCCATTTGCTACCAACATACCCCATGAAGGATTCGCTACGCCGGAGGTCTGGTATACAGACAGAAGTAGCTTCGAAATCCGAACAGCCGGATATCTCGAAGCGGGTGAAGCCATGGGTATTCGCCGCAGATTCGGCCAAAATAACACTTCTCGAATATGCTGCAGAAACCGTCGACATAGGACAGGTCGCGCTAGAGAATTGCTTGGAAAATCTTCGAGAGATTGACTTCCTGCTAGGTCATCCTGATGGGGATGTTTCTAGTGAGGGCGCTGATAATAAACCAAAGGCTTTGGTAGCGGCAACGAAGCTTGAATCACTAAAGTCCGCGTCAAAGAGCAGCATAACAGATGACGGGCACGATGTTTGGTCTAGATTACACGGAAATTTAGGAGCATTAAGCTAAGAAAGGATACGATCTAAATCATATCATTAATAGTTTTAGTATATCCCCGTCCTATGTGTTTCGATTATGCCTCTATATCTCCAGTAAAAAGAACAAACGCCGCCTAGTCAGAATAAGCCATGCTGATTGCAGCTCCTCATTTGATTTATTTTTCATTCAGCCTCTCGAGTCAGTCGAGATTCATTTTTCGGACATGATGGCCGATATCCTCATTGCCAGATCAAGAATTGATAGATGCTCGTCTGCTCCATCGACCAATCGCTTATCGACTTCAGAGAAGACGAGAACGATTTTGTTCTTTTGGACATCAGGAACAATTTCATCAAAGACTATCTCTTGGTACAGCTGTACAATTACAAAAGAGTCAGTATAACGACGCTAAGCATGCCAAAAGAAAAAGAATGTAGGGCCGCTTACCTGGTTTACAACCTGACCAGCACTCCAGCCGTCTGCGACCAGATCCTCTACCACCTTGGATATGGACCGATATGCCTCTGCTGACGTACTTGGGCGCATAGCCTTGACGAGATCGTTGATTGTTGAACCGGGTATCACACCAGCGATGTCCTCAACAATCTTGACAGTCACTGGCCTTTTGTCTACATCCATAGCCTCGTCGCCTTCGCCGTCCTTTTCTAAAGGTTTCGCTCCAACCAATCGTGCAGCACTCTGCAGAAAGGTAATGGCTTTTCGCAGATCACCCTCGCTGCACTTTATAAGGGCATCGATAGCACCATCTTCAAGCGTAACCCCTTCAGCCTCTGCTATTGACTCCAACCGCCTCTTCGCATTGCCCTGATCCAAGCTCTTGAAGCGAAATTTACTGCATCGACTCGCCAGGGGGTCGATAATTCTAGTAACATAGTTGCAGATTAGGCAAAAGCGTGTGATTTTGCTATATGTCTCCATCGTTCGTCTCAAAGCGCTCTGTGCATCTTGCGTCATGGAATCGGCCTCGTCTAGAATGATGATTTTGAACGGCGGGCAGGGATATTTGTCTTTGTAGGATGGCGGCGGGTTGGTCAACTGCATTCGTGCAAAATCTTTGACTTTCTGTCGAACAATCGAGATACCACGCTCGTCGGACGCGTTCAGCTCAAGGACTCGTGACTTGATCATCTCCGGACCATAAAGCTCTTTTGCAAGGGCAAGGATGGTGGATGTTTTGCCTGTGCCAGGAGGGCCGTAAAATAGCATGTGTGGGAGCTGGATAGGTGGCATCCGTTAGCTTGAACATGCATTCTGGACTCAATTGAGGGCACATTGACCAACATTGGAAGCTTGTAGTGTTCTCTGGAGAACGGTCACTGTGTGATCTTGAGCAGTGACATCGTCCAGGCTCTTGGGGCGGCTATAAAGCATAAGCATCATTGCCATGGAGGGAATTTACGAATACGGTTCGACTGACTATTTCTCAACCCAAGGCTGAGCCCGCACGTCGGCTGGTTTATCGTGTTTCTGCGATGAAGCTCCATTTGCAGCGGCCGCTTTCCTCGCCTTGAGATCGAAAAAAGCTGGCCATGCTGGGCTCAATGCCTGATCGAGAAAATTGTGCAAGGAGGTCGAATCGTTATTCCCGGTGTCGAAGTGTCCAAATACTGAGCGTGACAAACCGGAATACAACAATGGCCGTTAAAATGTAGAGCCGCCTAGTACCAAGCAATGCGTGATGGAGCAAAATCCATTAACGCGTCGGCTGGTACAGAGATAGCGCGAGGCGCGTAGCCCAGCTGCAAGGCTGATGAACCCCGCGACACCCTTAAAGCATCCAATCTGGCTTATTTTAGGCTTCCAGAGCGCGACCCCACCTTAGGTTGCTTTTGGGCGATATGGATAGGTACCATTTCCGCATCAATGCCTGAAAGAAGCTTTTTTCTCCCCCAGCTCAAGTCGAGCTGTATTACTAAGAGCAGACGGAAATAGAAAATCATCATGTATGAGATTTTCTATCAGTAGAAGCAATACCTAGACACAATAGGCGCAATCAAGATAGTAGCAGCGATAGCAGCTATGGCAGCAATGGAAGTACCATCCAGGAGTATGAATACGTCTGCGTCCAGCTTCACTCAGATTCGTATTGCCAAGGCAAATAGCAGTCCAATTTCTCCTCTCCGCTGCGTTGATACATCAATATACTACCTAGGTATATACCATAGTACCCATCACTCACTCATCTTACTATAGGGCGGCAGATAGGCCCCGAGTAGGCAAGTAGCAGCTTACGGCATATTACAGGTATTACTGTACTGGGCACCACTGCCAATCTGCTCTTTTTACATTATCCAGGTTCCAAGCGACCCCCCAACAGGCGTCCGTCTGTGGCGTTGTCCTACCCGAGCCAGAAACTCCAGCGCCGCTGCCTGCATGCAAGCACCCGAAGCCGCCCTCTGATGCGCAATCTAGCGCCTAAGCTGCGCCTATCTACGCCTCCATGGCGTATTAGTACAAACCACCTTCCTCTACTTCTCTCTTCCAACCTTTCTTCGCTTTTTCTCTCTCAGTCCTCCATCTCTCATCTCTCCAGCCCACTGCTACACTGAAGTTGGTTACGATACAGCTGCTTCCCTGCCAGTCAAAGTGACAGCACCCCCAACTCTCGCCATTGCGTCCTCAGTCCAGGCACAGGGCACTCCCAGCAACCGCGGCAGGCAACTCGGCCTTGATTCACCTGGAGGCGAGCCCCTCCTGCGGACCCCTCCTTGCACGGCCTTCTGCCTTAGAATTTGCACTACAAAGCCACGGCCTGAACTTACTGCCCATCTCCTCAGTTGCATCCAACTACACAACTCGTCCTCTTCGCACATGTAGAATTCCCAAAGGCTATCGCGCACCGCAATCTTCGTCCCTGATTTACCTCCTGATGCTTAGATTGGTATTTTCTGTTACATCGTCTCGTCTGCAAGCCCATTCATCACGAGGCAGCCGCCATGGATCAATCCATAATTCGCATCTCCAAGGTTCGGGAAGGCTCACAGACAGCATTTTTGGGGTCACATGGCTGATCAGCAGCATTCATAGGAGCTCAGCGACATCCAAAAAGGCTCGGATCTAGGTACGTTGGCATTCATATCGAATCGAGCCATGGCATTCATCTAAGCGCTAGACACTAATCGGGGTCGTCGCCGCCACAGCCATTGCAGTCGCTTGCCGTGATGTCGATGTCCGTAACGTGAGGGCGCTCGTCATGGGCCCGCACGAGACTCCCTACGAATTTGGCTTCTTTGAAGTAGGTAGATACCGGGCGTACTAGGTATTATAGAAGTGCTAACAATGTGGTGTAGTTTGCAATACGATTCAATAAAGGCATGGCTTCGCCTCTTCTTCTCTGTGGCTCCCCATGTGCATAATGCTGACCCTGCCAAGAGTACCCGTCAAAATCACCCAGTGTTCAGTGCATCACAACGAATGGAGGGCGTTGCCGATTCAATCCCAACATTTATTCCAGTGGGAAAGTTTGTTTGTAAGTCTCTAGCACTTTTCATTCTCAGTTGCTATCCGCTAATCATCCAGGCAGGTCAATCTTGGGGTATTTCTTCTTATAACAGCCAGATCATTTGATAACTTAAGAGCCCTCTGACGCCTTGATAGCACATGGAGGGGAGAACGTGGCGAAGAGTGGTCATCAGCACAGGGACTCGAGTCAATCTTACTATCAATCCAGAGCTTAATGTCGGCAAATCCCTACGAAAACGAACCAGGTTTTGAAGATGCAAATTCACCGGCTGATAAGCAAGCACAAATGCATTACGTCCAAAAGGTGCGGGCTTTGTTATTCCATGCTAGAGTTGAGCTTTAGCTAACCAGTCTGCAGATACGACATGAAACTTTGAGGATATCTATTATTCAGCGTCTAGAGTCCTACTTGGGGCTACAAGCTAATGGCAGCAGCGCGCCCTCTGACAGCCTGGACCCTAGCAGCTTTGATTACGAAGACATAGACGAATCAAACGTCCCATTTGAGCCGTTCAAAGATCTATGCAAACGCAAGTTTCTTTGGTATTACGATTCATATATGGCTGCTGTGGCACAAGGCAAATCCGAAGTGCAAGATCTGCAGCCATTTGTTAAAATGCCGTTTGAGTCTCCCAACACCAACGCCATGGATGGCCGCTTCAACTATACGGAGCTTGAACGCCGGCTTAGAGCAATCAAAGCGGCGCTCGACGCAGAGACGCTTCGCTGGGCAGAAGAAGGCCGCACATCCAAGGCAGGAGAGTCCACAGTTGCCGTCAATTTGCAGCATCAGTTTGACCAAGTGTCGGCTTACTTGAAACGCGGCGATATGCCCCACAGCGTCGTCCTTGAAAACGGCAATCCTTTTGTCTGGTTAGTTACCTACTTTGGAAGGCCGATGACGAATCTCGACGGCGGGCTCTTTCGTATCAAGATGAGCTTCAGCACTCGGTTCCCTAATGAACAGCCGCGTGTTAAATTTGAGACCAAGATATTCCATCACCATATTGCAGCCGATGGAACAGCGTGTTACAGCCCTAACCCAATGAAGATTGAGGACGTCAAATCTCATATTGAAGCCATCTTTGAAACTCTAGAAGAAGATGAGCCAGCCTATGACCCGAGGAAGATTGTCAATCCTGAAGCGACCAAAATGTTTTGGGGAAATAAGCCAGACGACAAGAAGCAGTATAACCGCCGTCTGCGGAGATCAGTACAGCAGAGCATGGAGTAAGGACAGAGGCCGTGACTGGCTTTTCCCCTTGTTACCTGATAGTCCCGCTAACTCAAATAACAGGGATTTCCCCGAGTAACGGACGAGCTTTTCACTACTATGAGGATCAAGCGAAATTTCAGCGTAAAGTTTTTCTTCTCTTTATATCATGATGCATCTCACGTAAGGACTCGGCGGCGTTTAAACAATCCCTTTCTCTTCTTTGTTTATCAACTTTCACTGCTTACCTGGTTCCTTTTCTCTTTGTTCTTTCGGATGGGCAACTGGGTATTGTGGTGTGTTTGGCGACCAAGGGGCGTTTTTGACCTTCATTCGATACATCTAGATGGCATGGAAGAGGGTGAAATGAAGTGACCAAATTGATACTTGAGATTTGTGGCGCGCGTTTTCGTGTTTGAATGGCAAAATGATAACTCGTTATGATTTTAAGAACGCAATGATTGCTTCGCTAAAACATTCAAGGATTTGAATGCGTGCCACTTTTGGAGTGCCATAACCTTGACAAGGTCCGTATGAAGAGAGTTCATCCAGCATCTTTGCGCCGCTCTACTACACAGTCTTTGAGGCCGTCAGTTTAAGGTTTATAAAAAAAGCAGTTCTAAATACAAAAAGAATTTGGCCAGTCGAGTTGTCTCTCCTGGTAGGCTAGTGTTTCATCTAAAATTCCCAAACGCCGTGAATGCATGCAGTCTCCTCTGTAACCTCAACTCCGTAGCCGTTCTCATATATATGTATATGCCATCACGTCGCATCAAGCGACCAGATTTTGCGTTTGCAAATCATCCGTTCATTTTTACTCGATCGATCCACGGTTCCTCATTTCTTGGTTTTGGTCTTTCTCTCGATTTTATCCTTTAGCGGCGCATACGGAGCAGCCACGCCGGGATATTCCTCTTGTTTGCCGTCGCCGCCTTTGAACTGGTATACACCTCCAGCACCAACAGCAGCAGGCGTACCTTGCGTAGGTTTAGCCACCTGCTCAGCGTGCAGCTTGTCCAGAGATTCGCCCACAACAGCATACTGCGACCAGTTGATGGGCGGGCAGCGAACCACGTCTTGGGCTTTTGGTATGGGCTGCGCGGCCCATGCTCGGGCAGCTTCGTTGTCGCCGGCGTCGGCGTCGGTCCGGGCGCCCTGGCCGATCCTTCCTTGCGCCAGGTCGCGGATGAACTCGTCTGGGTTGTCTATCGCCTCGTTCTTGATCTGGCTGAGGGTCTGGATGTCCGCTGTTGCGCGGCTCCTCTGCATCTGCAGCACGGTGATGGCCGATCGGAGGGCAATGACATCCGGATTGGTTTCGAACTCGATGGGCGTGGAGGCTGGCGGCGGGACGCCGACTTGGTTGGACTGTGAGTGGGTGAATGTTGGGCGAGCGGACTGTTGCGCCGTCGTTGTCGCAAGAGGCGGCAGCGCCTCGGAACTGACAATGGTATTTCGGTTCGCATCTACGGAAAGCTGTGCAGAGGGCAGCGGCGGCGTGATGGGCGACATGGGAGGCGGCACGGGCGAAGGCGGCCGCGAGTTCATGTTTGTGGTGATGGTGAGTGCCGGGGCCATGATCAGCGCAGAATGCGCCGGGCCAGCGGCGAGGATAAGTTCCAGAGGAAGAGAGGTTTTGTTGAACTTGATGCCTAGAATACGGGTGGCTGTGTATTTGGGGGGTTAAGGCCGGGCGCGCGTCGTATACGAGGCCCTTGATGCCTGGGTTGGCGCTGGATGAGTGTGGAAAAGAAAGAATGATGCCTGGGCAAAGTTATGGCTTGAGAGGTTGAGGTGGATGTCATTGCCTTAGTAAGCTCATGATGCGACAACTCGCGTGGCAAGTTAAAGTTGGACCTGCATGGTACGAGATCGGGCAACGTTATCTGGTGATGGGAATATGTACCTTGCAGGTAGTGTGCCAGGTGTGCACTAAGACAGCTTCTTGCCAGGCACGATCGTGATCAGAGGAAAGTTGCACATATTGAGAGGCATTACAGAGATGCTCTATCTTATGGCATAAAAGGTATCATGTTTAGTTTCACATGTTTCTTAATGCTTTTGAATGCGCGATGGCAGTTTTCCGCGGCGAAGCACTTATATCCTACTATTTCTATGCTCATAGGCCTCTTTGTTTACGCTTCTTATACTTGATATTGGGGCATCAAATTCAAGCCAAACAACTCTCTCTACCGCTTTTCAAGCAATTTATGTCGCTTTGGACATTGTATATGACATGGCTGATAGGAATCTTCTCACACATAAACTGAAATGAGTTAATCTTAAACTCGCTCTTCGCGTTCCAAAGATTTTGTCGTTGCATAGAATAAATATAGGGTAATAGCTCCCCGTAGCAGAGAGAGGCTGACCTCTCCAGCCCACAGCGTTGGTTTAACTGAGACATTGGCACCAATATTGAACAGACTTCTTCCAAAAATAGCCTGCTGCATCACAGCTGAGCAAGGAAATTTACAGCAAAGACGGTGCGTGCGGCTGAAAGTCTCTAGAAGCTGCAAGCCAGCGCTGAATATAGACTAACGCTTCCTCTCTACTTTTCTTAGAAGCTTCCTTGCCACCGCAGGGATATCAAGGGAGAGCGGTGGTTGGGATATGACTGCGGTGACACTGGATGTCTCTCGACTGCGCTGTGCAACAGGCCGTTACTCAGGGCTATCCTACTTTGCAAATGACATTGTTCAGCTTTAACCAGACTATTGATTGACGCGTGGAGGCAAAAGTAAAATTGATTGCAAGCTTGACTGCTCCATCTAGAAACCCCCCCCCCCTTGTCTAACTTGCAATGGCAAAATCCCCGCCGCGTTCCATCAGCTGCCAGAGGGGCCGAGGCCTTCTAGCGGCACGAGACTGATTGCTGAGGCTCTCGGATCACAGGTGATCGGCCAGCACATCTCGATAACCTCTATCCCGTTGCGGGAGCTAAGCCCTTTCGAAAGCAGCAGGCCCTGTTTCGGCGATGGCTGCTCGACCAACAATGAGCAAAGCCTCACAATCCAGACTCTCAAGGGACGCTTCATTGGAGATTAGCTGGTGGTGAGGGGCTACAGATATAACGGACATCCTTCAGGTGGTTGCATAGCTTCATCTTGTTGCTGCATGGCCGATCATATAGTCCTCCCTCTAGCTACCAAGGCAGGCTAAGAATGAAAGTTTGATCGCGTCGCAGTGAAGTTTCCGTGTTTAGTCTCTACCATTACTTAGTAGGGACCTAGTAGATAGAGGGAACTGCAAGTAGCGCGCGATTTGTTATAGCATCGTCTTATACACACGCCCCAATCACAAGGCCACAGAAGCTTTTAGCTCTTTTCCCGGCTCGCCGTCGCATCTGGAGGTCGCCGAAGAGTGCTTTATTTGGGCCTGTCGAAAACAAAGTCGGCTATTTTTGCCATGGGGATCCATCGCAACGTGGAACGTGGACGCCACATGATGCTCAGCCTTTGTCACCCACCGCTAGGAAAGCCGCGGAAGCTGGGCCGCGCATTTTAGCTGCACTGCTTGTCCTAAATGCAACGCGGCGATATGAGTGGCGCGCAGCCTTTACGAGCTCTACGTGCTAGTACAAGTATTAGCAGAAGTGCAGGAGCATCTACTAGGTAGATACAAGTTGGCGTGGCAGACGGCACGGAAGAGAAGGAGGAGGGAAATATGTGACCAACGGATAATCCCTGCCGTTGGAGGATCCAGACTATTGCGCGCCAATCTGCAGCATGCCGCCCTTGCTGAGATCTAACAACTCGATGGCCAATCCTGGCAGCCGGGGCCCACCAGCTATGCTAAACTGATGCTTCGCCTCCAGGGCCGAATATTGGCCTAGAAGCCATCGATTGGGTGCTGTGGAAAGCTGGAGCAGGGTAGCTGAGCTGCTCTTGTTTTTTTGTGTGTTTCTGCTGTACAAGTGCTCTGTATTGTGGTGGAGTTTAGAAGCTAAAGAAAAAGTGAAGAAAAGGGACGAGAAAAAAATGAGAGGAGCAAATGTGAGGCCTATTCAGCATCTGGCGCCGCCCATTGTCTTTGCACCTGCAATAGACCGACATGCCAACAAGCAGTTTGTTGGAAACATATTATTATTTTGCTTCTAACAATAAGCTGGAAAGGACAGGAAACAATAGCGATCCGAAAAGGCCGTGCAAATGAACGGTTGCCTTGAAATTTCTTTGAGCCCATGGTTTTTATTAGTCCTGAAATTTGCCGCCGCTTGCCAGAGCAACAACCTCGCTTCTACATCCCGAAATTTTGGGCTTTTTTTTTCGTTCATTTAGTCCAGGACCCTTCAGCCGAGAAAACTCTCTTTCCATTGTTTAGTATAACTTGCGAACAAAGAAGCTACTGAAAACCGACAACTTGTTCATCAGTGGCACTTTTTCTTTTTCCCTCTACCTAGGAAGTTTCCGTCGATTTCATATCAGATTCTCAAGTACGCTCCAAAACCTATTTTGTATCTTCATACCTCGCATAACATTCTTCAGAGCCTCTCTTTGATCGTCCTTTCTCTTCTTTTGTTCTGATATACTAGAGTGCAAAGTTTTGGACAAAAGACTATCGTTTCAAGCTCTGGAATAATTTCTGCTTGGCCGCATACTCTTTCACGTCGATCACTTCGCGAGTGGCCCGATTTCTATCTCAAAGAGTCATGTTCACGCCCTGATACACTCTCTTCTCGAGGTCGTCGAATGGAATTTTGCCGACGAATGGTTCCAAAAACTATGTCTACGCAATATTCACCGGCCCGCGCTTCAATTTGCTCAGATAACCAGCTCCCGCTGCCACCACCTTTGCTATCGCGGAAATCCGGAATCCGCAACTTTTCCTACCCTCTTTCCCTTACTGAGAAGACGGCCTTTGCCCTGAGAGCTTCAACATCGGCAGGGACTGCGCGAGACTCTTTCGCAACACCCCCAGACCAATCTCGGCCGAGTGTCGTTGACAACGCCGCTTCGTCCCAAAGCCCTCCTTCGGCCACCCAGATATACGGTGGATAGCATCCCGCATCTTCTGAGGTGGATAGAAGCCCGCTGCTCAACCGCTTCTTGTCGCGGAGCACTTCGAGCAATCCAAGCCCTGCCCAGCCGTACTCTTCGCCAACAAGCACGGGTTCCCAAGGCCCGTCGCCCGCTGGCGCAACATTACCCAACTCCGATCAGCATTTCAAGCGATTCTCGCCATCTCATAGGCAGTCACGGGGACAGAATAATCCCAGCATCCATCAACCGACAAGAAGAGCTCCCCAAGAAGTCAAAGTCGATGGCCGACAGGTTTCTTTCTCTACAGATAAGCCGCTAGAAAATCCCTTGGACTGGGCAGCTACGAGTTCGACATCTCATAACCCAAGATACGATCCCATTTTCCTCTTTCCCATCAAGCCGCTCCCTAGAATGGCCACCGCGGCGTCAGCTGCCACGAGCTCTGGGTCGAAATCTAGGAGCATGTCTGATCATTCCCGGCCTGGGTACGACCCTTCGTTAAGCAGCGAACCTCGATCAGACTATACTGTATCCACCAGAGAGGACAAGAAGCGCCCCCGGTGGATGTCGCAAGTCAAAAACTGGCTGACCACAAGTGAGCCTTCAGCTCAAGCCATGAGAGACCAGAAAAAGGATACCTTTAAGAAACACGGCATTGACCTCAAAGATCCAAAAGCTGCTGCGAAACTGCACTCTCCCATGGGAAAAGTACCAATCGATGCTGTTACCTCCACGTCAGGCCCTACACCCGAGAAAGCCCTCAAAGAAAAAACCCGAGCGAGAGACATGCTGCCTTCGTATCCTAGACATAGTCGTGGATCTCAGTCTGTATCGAGTGGCTTTTCTTCTGTCCCAAGCATGAAGAGTGCAAAAGTCTGCAATGCAGTTGCACCCTGGGAAGAGTAGCGATAAAACAGCGGATGGGTTGTTTTACGAGTTTATGAGCTTATGATTGGCGTTGGTAGAATATACAGCCTCCGAGAATAGTTTTGCTTCTATATGTACACATTTTCTCTTCTTTGCTAGGTGCGATTGGGGGCTAGAACGGCTTTTGAGGGTTTTGAGAGGTTAGAGAGAAGACTTCCTCCTTGGCTGAACGAATTATTGATTCAATATTCAGTTTAAAATTTGCTTGTTGATATAGGGAATGGTACATATGAATAGCTAGATAGCTCCAAATCAATTTGACATCCTCATACATAGATCGTGAGTAACACTTGGCAATTAGGTAGCATCACGGGCATGTCTCAATTGTTCCAAGTCAATCTTCCACAGCTTGGTAACGCTGGCATATTTCTTCATATCATTCGATTACATACTTTTCACTCACATTGACACGTCATACGCAGAGCAGCCAAGACATCTTCAAAACTGCTAGCGACACCAAAGAGCTCGATAAGGTGCTCGCAGCACAAAATGCATCACATGAGCCCACGCCCCTGCTAACGCTCCCATCTACATGGGCGATTCCGATAAGCCAACGATTACCCCAAGACGGGAAGAAAAGACATGCAAATAGCATTCAATTTAAAATCCCGGAGCAAAAGAGCAGGTCCAAGGAGTGTGAGGCGAAAGTCTAATAACCTTGTTTGGTGGACGGCGATTGGTGGATCGGAGCAGGGTGTAGGTGAAATGACGTATACATTTTTTTAGCATGACATTTCTTTGACGATGGGACCAACGAAATGGCTGCGAATTGAACAGCTCATGCTAGTGGAGGGGGGGCAAACTGAGCTTTCAGCTTGAAATCTATTTGATTTAACTCTACTTTCTTCACTTTCTTCTCATTAACCGAGGCGGACAATTTCTCAGTACTTCAAAGGTCTACGGGGTTAGCTGCTGGTTTCGGCAACTCTCTTCATCTTAGCATACATCACCACAGGAATCACCCACGATGCCGCTGTTCAATTCCCAAGGGGACGGCAGCGAGCAAGATGTCCGGCCAGAGCTTCGGGACAGCCCCGAACAAGAAGGCGAAAGGCCGCCAGACGAATACACCCGACTGTTGCCCAACCGGGTCAACTCGACTAGAGAGCTTCTCTCGCCAGATGACCCTGCGGTGTCGCCCTACAATCTCTTCAGCATCCGTTTTCTCCGTTATGTTACTCTATTCTTCACTGCGCTGACCTTCTTATGGTGGGTTATCTTGCTCGTGTCTGCGTTCGCCACGCCTCCTGGGTTCCATACCAAAGGGAGCGGCTTCTTTGCTTTTGGCTACACGAGCTTGACATTGCTGAATATGTTCTTCACGCTGTTATTCTTTGGAGTGCCATCCAAGTCAGTAAGAATACTTGCAATCGTAATTGCCGTAAGTACCAGACACTGTCATAGACCATAACTCAATGGGCGCTAAAAGATGTTCGTCCTAGGCTTTTCTTGCGCTCGATGCGATCCTCCTTGCCTCTGTTCAGAAAACGAGGTATGAGGAAGGATGGGTTGGAATTGCCAGCGTTATCTGGGCTCTCTTAATGAGCCTCTGGTCCATAATCACCGACAGAACTGTCCAATGGGGCAAGGCAGAGGAGGAGGAAAGGCTGACTGGACGCGCGGAATCAAGGAAAAGCCTCACAGAATGGCTCGAGGTTCTCCTCTCCTCCATTGGTTACTCGGTGATGGTTGTGGCCGTTGCTCTGATAACCCTAGCCATCATTCTCCGAGCTCTGGATGCAAAGGTCGCTCCTCCAGGGAAGCTGTATTGGGTTGACAATGAAAAGTATCGCATCCACCTGTATTGCCAAGGGAACAAGACGGACGAGAATGGCAAGACGGTCACAACAGTCTTATTCGAGGGAGGTGAGTGGCCGGTCGAACACGGCCTATGGGGCTTTGCAGACAATGCGGTCAAGAATGGGTCTATTTCTCGCTATTGCTTTGCAGACCGTCCGGGACTGGCTTGGTCGGATACCGCCCCATCGCCGTCGTCCGCCGGCTTCGTCGTGGACGCCTTGAGCGAGGCGCTGGCCAAAGCAGAGGAGGGCGGGCCCTTTGTTCTTGCTAGCGCAGGAATCGGGTCCTTGTACTCGCGAGTCTTTTCAGCTCGCCACAGTCACGATGTTCGGGGCTTGCTGTTGATCGATCCCCTGCACGAAGATCTGCTGGGCCCCGGTGCGGCGCCAGGCCGAGGCTTCTGGCTGTGGTTGAGAGGCGTCATCTCGCCGCTTGGGCTGGACCGGATTCCGGGCGCGATATTCAAGGGACGCACTAGCCGTGACCGGATCTATGGCCGGTCTGCATATCAGACGGGAAAATTCATCTTCGCCAAGCTGCAGGAGAGCTTGGTGCTCAACTCCTTCACCAAGCGAGACGTCGACAGCAGCAGGCAGATTCAGGAAAGGGACACGCCGCTGGTTGTGATTAGCTCAGGGCGCAGGGTCAAGGCGAGCGATGAGTGGTCAGCCAAGCAGCGGGACCTGACGAGGCTGACTGACAAGCTTCAGCACTGGGATATCGTGGACGATGCACCTCATGAGGTCTGGCGGACCCTGGAGGGTCGAGAGAAGATTGAGAAGAGGCTGAAGAAGATGGTACAAAAATAACAAGGACAAGCCCTCGGAGGTGGAAAAAGGCGAATTTGGAGTTGGGAACGCCACGTTACCTGATAGCTATTGGCAATTCAATGGTTGGATAAAAATTTTGAATACATGTATGCCGCAGGTAGTAGTATGTACTCGTAGTATCGTTTTTGGCTCTCAGCGGATAGGTACCATGATTTAATTGAAGCCATTTTCTCACCAGTTTGGTCGTGTTTGCCCCAGTCTCGCAAAATACAGCTTCTTCAGCAAAAGCTACGGATACAGTGGCGATAATGGGTTGGGCCAATCAAGCACGAGAGCGGGACTTGAATCGCCATGGCTCCGCTACAGCGCTGCGGTAGCTGGAGCTGCTAGACAAAATCCAGCACTTTCAGCACGGCTGCCCCTGACAGGAAAAGTCTCTTGTGGCCCCGTAGCTGAGGTTTCTGTAAAAAAAATGAAGCGTCCTTTGGAGAAGCAGCAATTCATTCTTACTCCATACCCGTAGATACGAGGTAAACTGCAGCACAGTATCTAATCTATCATCGAACCAGAAATCTTTAAATAGCAAGACACCGAGATTTCGCAATGTACCTTCCAACGGCGTTAGATGTACCGAGTCTATGGCTGCAAAGGACGTCATAGGTGGACAGGGTACGTGTAAGGAGTCATACCGCCAGCCAAACCGCCTCCTTAAGCGTAATAAGCGCGCAAGGTTGCGCATCAAACACTGCAGTGCCGTGCAGGTGCCGAGAAATATGACTGATGATAGGTACATGCGCAGTACTTGCTGGGCATGGCGATTTTGGCCCAAGAGGTCACCGGCGGTTTACAAGAGATGGACGCATCGGGGCTAGTGCTGTTGCCGCTACATGTATGAAGCGCTCCAGCCACAGGGCCCTGGCCTGGCAATTAAGGAGCTGTGCGTTATGCAGATGGTTCCTGGCGATACGGTACGGAGAAATGCTGGCGACTGGAGGCTGAATACGGGGACAGCCGCCATGGCTGAGAATGGATACGTTCTTGGCAAGTTGTTGAGGGAGCTAAGTCGCCACGGAAGCTATAAAAGCTGCTGAGCTTGAGCCCCTTATCCGACTGTCAATACCCGCCAACCCAGCGCTTATGGCGTGCTGATCGACCGTCTTGTCTATGGGTTGAAAAGCACTCGCTGTAATGCTCTGCAAAGTCTACTCGTACCTACTGCATGGGGGATCGCGCTCCGTAGGACACAGGACAGAAATACGAGAGAGTTTTTATGCTTATGCTCAGTAGAGCCAGGGCTGGTGGCCCGGGCCGGGTTGCCTATCTCGACCGGGCTGATCTCGGCTATATTTTTGCTCCGTAATCGTAATGAATATCAAAATCTAACTGTCAACGTGAGGGGGGCTTTATAACGGTTTTGAAACAGCTTGGCCGATGAGCGCGCTTGTACGTCGTGTTAGTATATGCCGCTGAGCTTTGTGTCGACTTCTTGTATGCTGTTTGTACCTAGTCGGACGAGAACCCATGTACTGGGTAAGTTGAACGCAAAGTATGAGAAAGCATTCTAGAATGTTTTAATGGTGAGTAGACTTTGCTGCTATCGACTGGCGTCGGCTAAACACTGACAGATGCAGAAGTAAAAATAGCCACGGCGTAATGCAACGATGCCAGGTACGGACGGAATGCCCCCGTGTGGCGCACGCGGCGTGAACAAACCTCTCAAAGGGGACTAAGCTTTCTACTACTCTTCAACATCTCAAGGTACATGGGGATAAGATCAATGGCTGAAGAGTCTATGAGCCTCCTCACACTTACGGTGGTGTATTCAGCTCACAGCCGCCCATCTGTACAGCTATCCATAGAAGCTAATTCAGCCTTACGTATAGTAGCTTTAGCTGCTCCATATATCGTATCTTACCCGTTCGTATCTTACCCTTCGCCTAGAAGGCTGATACGATACTCTGCATACGAAGAATGCGTCCAAACACAGGTAGGCTGATCGTGTGATTCGGTCTGCTTACCTTACTCATCCGCCTGCCATCTGGGATACCAGTGCCGGGGAGAGAGGCAGTCCCTACTGCAGGTCCTAGACATGGGGAGCTGGAGACTGCCAGATGTGGCGCAGTTGAGCGAACTGAGACGAAGTGCGCCTCGTTTGAAGAGGGGGAGAGAGAGCTTACAGATCAATACTTGTGATGAGGGTTAAAGCAGCGCTGCCAAAATGACTGCTGCATTCGTACCTGCAAAGCACATGCCTGTACATGCCTCGTACCCGCGATAGAGGCCCGCGTCATAATGCCTTGCCGTGCTGCTTGGTTGCGTGGGAAGCGTCCAGGCGGCTCAAACAAAGTAAAGGGTACTCACCGACCTGGTCCCCTTTGGCGCGCCCCCTCAGCTCTCTGCAACGCCGACGCCAGGTACAGTGGTACCGACACGGAGCATCAGAGCACCCCAAACAATTAGCGGCCCAGGCCCAAGCCAACAGCAGCGCCAGCGCCCATCAGCGACCAGGCGACCTGGAAATTGCACCCAAACTAGCCGCCCCTCAGAAACCACAGCGACTCCACGCGCTGTCAGCACACCCTCGACCGCCCCCCCAGTCCCGTGAGTCCAGCAAAGTGCGCCAGCCCAGCTCTCGTCCACTGTGAGAATCTACAGGTTGACTCTCTCTGTTTTGTTACCATCGCGGGCTGTTTCTGCCTCTCACAGGAGCTGACCTTTTCTCTCTCCTTGAACCCCCTCCTCCGTCCTGTGCTGGCGCTGGCGTCGTCCCCCCCCCGCCATTTCCATATAGTGCATGTTGACGACCCGCATGCTACTACGCGGATCTTAACTCTCCCAGCTCAGCACTCCACGATCCTCTTCGAGCTCATCTACTTTCGCTCCGACCATCTGTTCCAGACGAAGACCGACCCGTCGTTGCTGGACAGTCACGCGATTACCGGCCGCCCCTTGCTTTGAGCTGTGAGCTGCTTGAGGCACGCTGTCGCGCATCGCTTTGTTTGGAGCCGTGGCGTTGCTTCCAATTGAGATCGATCCCATCTACGAGAACCACCCCAGCTGATGCCGGCCGTTGCCGCTACCCCTCGCCGACGACTGCTAGACACTGGGCGTTGAGACGGGGCAGAATCATCATACTGGTCCCCTAGATTGAGAAAGAGGAACACGCGTTTGGGAGGAAATCCGCCGCATTCTGCGCCATGGCAACCGACCACAGCAACGCACCGCCTGTGGTTGTTGCCCCGGAGGGGGGCCCCAACGATCGTACGAATGAGCATGCTGGACCAGACTCGCGCCACGCAGACGGAGGCTGGCAAAACGGATCTTCGCAAGCACCTATCCCGACAGTGGCAGGTCCTAACAGCCCCCTACCGCCCTCAGGATGGGCAGAGGATCCTTCAAACGGCAGCGATGTGAGCCGCCCACGACCGCGAAACGGAGGACGATCTACTAGTGCGCAGACGAGAGTTTGCAAAAAGTGCGGTTTGCAATTGACCGGACAGTTCGTTCGGGCTTTGGACGGAACATTTCATCTGGATTGCTTCAAGTGTCGAGTAATGCTCCCCCCTCTCTTTCATCCCCTTTCTCCTCCCCACTTTACCACCTCTCTATCGCGAGGTGTACTAACTTCGCTTGACAGGATTGTGGCGATATCGTAGCATCCAAATTCTTTCCCGCAGAAGATGAAAATGGAGATCAATACCCCCTTTGCGAAACTGATTACTTTCGACGACTTGGCCTCCTTTGCCATAAATGTGGTGGGGCGCTTCGCGGGTCATACATAACCGCGCTCGAGCACAAGTATCACGTTGATCATTTTACTTGCTCACTCTGCGCGACCGTCTTTGGCGCCCAAGACAGCTACTACGAGCATGATAGCAACGTCTACTGCCACTACCACTACTCCACTCAGTTTGCGCAGCGATGCAATGGCTGCCAGACGGCTATCCTCAAGCAGTTTGTGGAGATTTTCCGCAATGGGCAGAACCAGCACTGGCATCCCGAGTGCTATATGATACACAAGTTTTGGAATGTGCGTTTAGCTCAGCCCACTGAAGCGCCGCAGATCCAAGAAGGCGAGGTTAGCGATGTCGACAGGGACCGTATTCGGGAAGACGAAGAATGCATGGAGGACAAGGTTTTCAGGATATGGAGCGTATTATCAACGTTTGAGGAGTCCTCTGCAGCGTGTATATCCGATATGCTGCTCCACGTTAGCAACGCTTCGTACATCGACGGTGTGTTGGTAGCCAAACGCTTCATCTGGCACGTCGAAATTCTCTTTCAGTCCGCGGACAGACTGGACGCCGCTGTCGCAAGGCAAAATGAGAAAGGTAAGTCTTAAAAGAGAAAGTGAAAGCAAGGCGTTTGGGTCCTGCAAATACGAAACTTAAAAGAATGGCTTGACGCTAATATGACTCTTTTCACAGGCATGTCGTATGGCCGTGAAGCTAAGCTTCTCTGCAAGAAGATTGTCTCCTTCTTTTCTCTGCTTTCAAAAACACAAGATAATGGTTCCCGACAGCTTGGTGTTACTCAAGAGCTCCTGTCCCTCGTCACTGGCTTAGCCCACTACCTGAAGCTATTAATCCGCATTTGCCTTCAGGGGGCATTGCGTCTGGAGCGAGAAGCGACTACAAGCGATGGCCTTCATCAGTTTTTAGACGACTTGAACGATTTTGAGAGCTACAAGGGCGACGAGGGTCTTCTACAAGTGACCATGGGAGGCAAGCGGCTTTCAGCTAAAGACTCGGATCATTGCGCCCAGTGCGGAAGATCGGTGGAAGACGAGTGTGCTAAAAACGGCGATATGCGGTGGCACATTAACTGTGTCAACTGTTCCCGCTGCCAGCGGGAGCTTGGACGCGTCCTGAATGAAGCTTTCCTCAACTCGCTGGAACGCAAAATTTACTGCACAACATGTATCGGAGGCAAAACAGACGGCCTCACACCATTTACTCACATATCCAAGCTTCAGCAATACGTTTTTCTCCTCAAAGTCGCCCTTGCAAGATTACTGGATATCCTGAGAAGCAATGGCACCATCTCATCTGGCGAACCTGGTGCTGATGGAAGCGATCCTTCGCGTGCGGATGCCAGATCTAAGCAGTCGGGTGATAAAAGTCGCCGTCGCGAGTCAACTTACGAGACTACTTTGAATGAGGTTCGAAGACTTCGCAGTACTCGTCTCGACCGACACTTGTCATCTAGTGTCAGGCAGGCTCGGACGTCTCGCGTTATGGATGCTGATGGACGGGGTCCCCGCCCTGCATCTTCTGGAGGAGAGGGTAAGACTCAGGGATCGACTGATCAGATGTTTGGACAAAACGATGCTATTACCTTGGACGATATCTCTCGCATTGTGGCTGTTGAGCAGTCTCGTGAACAACAGCAACGCCGAGACCGACTCCCACCCAGCGATGTCCTGCGGTCTGGTGCCGCAGATCAAGGTCTTGGTTTAGGCCATGCCAGAACACAATCGGCTGGTAGAGATCAGGATCTCCAGACAGCCGATCCTATGATGTCTCGAGTCGGCAGGAAGTTCTTCCCTGAACTATCGGGCCTCGAGTACTTTAATGTCAGGCATCTTGCTGTCTTGATCATGCACCCTGTGGTTGAGCAGGATTTCACATTAGAAGAGCTGTTAAGCTTCATTGAATCCAGGAAACCCGCCACATTTTGGAAAAATCTCGGCAAAGCGTTCAAGAACGACAAAAACAAAGCTGTCAAGAAGAAGGGCGTCTTTGGCGTCCCCCTGGAGGTGATTCTGGAGCGAGACGGCGCCGACTCGACAGACGGTGTGGGACCTGGCACTTTGCGCATTCCCGCCGTGGTAGATGATATCGTTTCGTCTATGCGCAAGATGGACCTTTCTGTCGAAGGTGTTTTCCGCAAAAACGGCAATATCAAAAAGCAACAAGCCATGGTCGATAAGATCAATGCGGAAGGCTGTGAGGCCGTTAATTTCATGGAACAGCCGGTCATTCAGCTAGCTGCGGTCTTGAAGAGATATTTGCGAGACCTTCCAGATCCTCTCATGACCCATAAGCTTTACAAACTATGGGTCGCCGTTGCGAAGATCCAAGATCCTGCTCGAAAACTGCAATGCCTGCACATGGCTTGCTGTCTCCTTCCCAAGAGCCACCGAGACTGTCTAGAAATTTTGCTTACGTTCCTCAAATGGGCAGGCACCTTCCATCAACTGGATGAAGAAGTCGGATCCAAGATGGACGTTAGAAATTTGGCGACTGTTATTGCGCCCAACATTTTAATGAACCCTGCTAAAACACTTGCCATGGATAGCGAGACTATCTATGTTATTGACGCGGTGGAAATTCTCATTGACAATATTGAAGAGATGTGTCAGGTAAGTTGAAAGAAACCCCCCCCCCCATTTACAACTGTTGCTCTCGGTTGTTATTCAGCAATGCTAATGAGCTATCTTTAGGTTCCGGATGAGATTCTTACACTGCTCAATGACCCCTATCTTTTCAGCAACAACGGCGAGATTTCAACGAAAGAGATTATGAAACGATACCAAGACCTGAGAGGGCAAGGCCCTGCTGAACCCAGCGAAATCTACAACCGACAGGAAAGCTCGACTCGCTCGCCACCCAAGCGAGTTGAAACAGATCCCTCTCTCTTGCAAAGCGAGAGATCAGTGCGACCGATGCAGGACAATGTCCCTGCACCCTATCCGAATGCGGCTTCACCGGTCCCTCCGCCACGGTTCAGACCCCCGGAAGACCAGCCCTCTCCCTATGATGGCAATCAAATGGATCATCCTGATCCTCGTTCAGAGAACCCTGAGCATAGTAAACGGGGAGAGTGGCGGAATTCTGGCGTTTGGGGCCGCCAAGGCGGCGGGGTAGGTGTTGGCGAACCATTTTGATTTTCTGGTTAACTGTTTGAGCTTTTCTACTGATTTGGCAAGAAGCTGGGGAAGATCTGTATGGTATGTCTCTTTTTTGTTGTTTCCTTACATAGGAAGCGTGGCCCGGAAACAGTGTTTTTGTAGCATTTCTCCAGGCGTTTGTCGATTACTTTTGTCCATCTTCACTGCAAACAGTTAAGACCGAACTTTCTTACTCTGATGTTCGATACGACAATCCTGGCGATGCTATGTCTTTCGTTAGTCTTACCTTTTTCTCTCTTTGTTTCTCTTTCTCTTCATTCTTCTCAGTTTCTCCGTTTCTCCTTCTTTGCTTCTCCGTTATCATATTCCTTTCAAGTCGTTCCCATGACCTAAATGTATAGAGAGGTTGTATCGCAAAGATGGGTGTTTTTACTTGTCATAACAGAGTGACTGGATAAAAGAAAAAAAAAAAAGTCGCTGCAAAGAAGGACATTTTTTTTTGTTTCTTGACCTAAAATATTTTTCTCCCCCTTTTTTCTTTCCAAAAAAAGACGGTCCTGGTTGGCATTCTAAAGACAGAAAAGTTGGTTTTTTTGTATGAGCGAAAGTTGGATGTGGATGTGGATGTGGTTTGGTAGTAGTTTTTTTTATAGCAAACGCAGCAACAGCATCTGTGTGCGAGCGAGCGAGCGAGCCTCCGCCCTTTGCAAAATGCTTAGTACTTTGTGGTGGTTGTTTTTTTAGTGGTTGTATGGAATAAGAAGTTCAGAGAGACGAATTGTCCGCTGTTTTGTTCAAATATCCCTTTTTATTTTATACCTTTTCCTCCTTTCCTTTCCTGCTCTCCGTGTTGTAAGAGGAGATGATAGCCTTGAATTCTTTTTGTCGATGATGCATGCGTTTTTGAAGGAAGGCATACTCTTTGGTGTCTAGAAGAAAGAAAAGCTAGGAAATAGCTGTTACAGAAATGAAAGAGAGAATGGAAAAGAAAGGAGGTCGATTGAATAACATTTGGGAATTAAAATTTGACAATGCTATGGTGGTGAGTAAAGGGAGGGGAACTGATGATTGTAAAAGGAAATTTGCATCTTCTTCTACAAAAATTGAGGCAGTCTTGCTTTGTTCCCTTTTCATCTCATGTTGTTTGAAATATTGGTGACTTTTTGAGAAGGAGAGAGGAGACTTGGAGGACATTGGTGTGTTGGATAGGGAGACGCGCTGTTCTTTCATTCTCTCCTGCAAAGGTAAAGGGACAGAAATGGAGCGTTAGGACGGAATGATGTGGAAGAATTTGCAATTAAACATTTTGCCGCTTTAATTCTGCTCTTGACATTTGTCCATGTCGTGGAATATGTGCAACTGCCAGCTTTTAAGAACAGATGTAACCCGTGTTTCATGTTCGCATATATGGATTCTTTTGCCCGAATTGAAAAATCCAAAATTGAAATTAATCATTTTTTCTTTATTAAATAGATACGTATTAAATAATTACTTGTATGCTTCTACATGAACACACATGGCTATATAAAACATGTTGTATGTGCATTTAGATCATGACACTCATCAACGACATCGATGGGTATATAATACTTTGTAGATGCCTTGTTCAAATTTCCGTCTCATTTTCCATCACCACTGGGTCAACGACTTCCCTTTTTTTTTTTTGAAATGCTAAAAACAAACCGGTTCCATCCAATCACTGGGCTTTGACATCTTTCTTTTCCTGCTCCAGAAACCACCCGACGCCCCTGTCAACTCCCTCTTGAAGCGTCCACAAAGGCTCATACCGCAGCACCCGCTTGGCCTTGCTGATGTTGTAGTACCGTGTCATGGTAGACACCACAGCCCTCAGCTTTGTGAAAGTAGGAGGCTTGTTGATGATGCCAAAGAAGACCTCGCTCAGCGAGCCGAGGACAATGCTCCAGCCCTGTGAAATCTGCCAGACTCCCTCGGTGCCCTTGTCGTTGCCCGCAGCCTTCCAGACGGCGCGGGCAAAGTCCCAAAAGTAAACGGGCGAGTCGTTGGTGATGAAGAAGACTTCTCCGTCGACGCGCTCGTAGCTCAGGGGGGATGATGCTGCTGGCGGCTGTGGCGAGCAGAAGACGGGCGGCGAGCAGGTGGGCGTGGGCGACGTTGCCGACGTAGGTGAAGTCAAAGATGTTTGTGTTGTCGCCGAGCTGGACGTTGGACTTGCCGTTCTTGTAGGCTCTGAGGAAGCCGGCGAGGGTCTGGACGTCGCCCTCGCCGAAGATGCCTGCGGGGCGGATGGAGGTGGTGAGGAGCTTGGAAGACTCTTGGCGATTGGCCTTGATGACGAGTTCTTCGGCAGCCGCCTGGCAAGAGAAATTGGTCAGTTGTGTGTCAAAGATTCAAGGACACAGGATACTCTAGCACGAGATTGGCGCACCTTGGTCTCGGAGTAGTACTCCTTCTGCTGCACGCCCCGAATGACGGGATAGTCCTCATCCGCGTTCAACAGGTCCGTCTCGTTATCGCTGATGACGCTGGCCGAGCTGGTGTACACCAGGGCCTTGACGCCCGACTTCTGGCAGGCCTCGATGACGGCCTTTGTGCCGCCGACATTGACCTTGCGGAACAGCTCATGGGCCGTCTTGCCCTCGCCGCTGGCGATGGGCGACGCGGTGTGGATGACGACGTCGGGCCGGATTGTCTGCAGCAGCTCGGTCAGCTTGGCGGCGTCGGTGATGTCGCACTCGTGGTAGGCGGCCTTTTCGTTGACGTTGCGCGAGCATCGCAGGTCGATGGAGGTGACGGACGTGCAGTTCCACGAGGACAGCGCCTGGTTGACGATGTGGTGGCCCAGGAAGCCGTTGCCGCCGATGACGAGGACGCTGCCGAGGTCTCCTCGCGGTGCACTGGCCATTGTTGCGGGTGGTTGTGCGTGTAGAGGGCAGATTGAAGATTGTTTGGGGAGAGGTAGGGAGGTGTAAATGAGCGATGGAGGAGGATGGCCAACACCATTTGATGAGTAGTGTCGACGCTGTAATAGTGTGGTGGCACCGAATTGCGGCCACTACTAATGGGTTGGTCCAGTGGTCTTTTGGGGAACAGGGGAGTAGCCTAACCAGTGCTGTGTAATTTCCACCCAGCTCGTCCTTGTGACTTCATTTCCATCCCTCCTACATAATTCTTCAAAGCTTTACTGCAAGAACAGCAACTTGCCATCTTCACTAGGAATCCAGGCATCCTTGCGCGAGTGCACACACAGCAGCACGCCGCTTATTTCCTACTACTGCTGCTGCTACTAGCCAGGATCTCGTTCTGGAGGCCACTGCAACATGTATAAATGATCCACCATCGTGCTTCGTCCGCATTATCCAGCACCTGCTCTTCTGCTATTTCCTACTACACGCAGCATCTATCCTACGAACAAGAGCAATAATCTCTTCTGCCATGTCGCCATGACCTGCCCTGTAGCTCCACCACGAGTACTCGACCCCCAATGGCAGCCCGACACGAGAGTCAGGCCCCGGATGTCGAAATCTTAGTTCACGTTACTGCGCCAAGCAGGACAGCAGACGATGCCGTATACAGGCAACTCGCACAGTCGTATCTTTCTTTCCAGCCCCATCGCCATATTGCAGTCTCAAAAACCCCGTCGCTGGAGCCTCGGCATGAAAGAGAACAACATGCCGCTCAAGATGGAGCTCCGATAGCTACAGGGTTCGCAACAGTGCCATCGGGGCAGCCATGGGTCCCTGAATCTCAAGATCTAAGCTTTCGGAGCGTCTACGACAACCGCTATTCACCACCGTTGCAAGAAAAGGGCAATCCGGCAGACGCATCTCGGCCAGAAGGCCACGACGAGGGGCTTCTCTCCACTCAGCTCGCAACTCAGCACACATCTTCATGGCAGGCTCCTCCAAGCCAGATCAGTGATTCCTACCCCTTGCCAGACGCCGAGATTCGCCACACTACGCCGACAAGAGTTCTGGAGCACTATCTGAGAAGCCTGCCTTCGTCCTCGCGGCCCAGGCCTTCGTCAGCGGATCGCTCAGACTCGTCGGTTGGTGCTTATGAAGTGAATATCCCGTCGTCTATTCCGATTCCTCCTGACGTGGACGAAGCTGCAAGTCCATCGCTTGGATACAGGGACGATGCCAAGGCCGTCCCCGTCACGCCTCGAGTACCAGGTGCTCTGGCGCGGATGCGAGATGAACCCTCAGCAACTGTAATCGACGAGACCATATACATCTCAAGCAGCGCAATTGACACAGCTTCAGAGGCGACCAATTCATTCAGAGCTGAATCTGCACCACCTCTGTCAAAACGCCACAAGGGACTCGCAGATGAAGAAGCCGTGGCCTCGAATCTCCATCGGAGTGTGAGCGACACCGGACCGGCAGCGAAGAAACAGCCAACAGCGTCTTCATCAATTGCAGTCAAAGATCCAGATGACTTGGAGATCAGGCCCCCATCCCCCCCTACTGGAGTCGTGCATCTCGAGCCCTCAGACTTGGTCTCCGACAAGCTAGACAAACTGGCGCGAGATCTATCATCACGATACCGCCCCAGAGAAAACCGTCCAACTGATCCCTTTGAACGGGGCTATTGGTTCGTCGACTGTGCCACCTGGTCTCAAGAAACTCACAGCGAAGCCTGGACCTTTCTGGCCAATTACCTTCGCAGCGGTCTGGCCGGCTGGGGCGTATGGTGTCGCCGGGACGAATCGCACGGCTGGATCCGCCTCTACTGCTGGGCTCACGTCGCCAAGCATGCGTATCTGCTGCTGTATCTTGCGAGCGGCAGGCATTTGAAAGCAACTGGTGCGAAGTGGATTGATGGCGATGGGCAAGTTGCCATAGAAGTGCCTCCCGCGGAGAAGCAGTAGGAGTATGATTCTGCTACTTGCCAAGTAGATTGACTTGAATTGCTATCATTGAATACTTTATCGAAGGTTGGGAGTTGGAATCGCAAATATTAGCTGATATAAGGCATCGCGTGTTTCATGAGATTGGCGTTTGGGAGCTCTCACTTTTATTGTACCTGCTACGCATCATTTCAGGGGAAGGTTTTAGTCAATGTCATACAATTTCCAAGTCTATCGTTATACAACATTAGTCCGCAGCAAAAGGCACATCGCTAAAGATCAAGTAAAACATCATCAAACGAAACCGACCGACGTTTTATTTTTCTTCGCTTTCGCACTTCCATTGTCCCTCCCATTTCCTATCACCAGCCCAAAACCAAGAGATAGATACACCATAAAAAATACAGACAAGTGACATGGCCCAAAAGAGAAAAAAAAAAAAGTAGCTCCTCTACTCGCTTATAACATACAGTATCATCAGCATCCAATACCAGATACCTTGGCTTACTCCTTGGGCGCGGCAAGCTTCTCCTTCCAGTACTTGGTGCCCTTCTCTCGCAGCTCCTTCAGCTGCGCTCCTGATACCTCGGCAATGTCAGCAGCCCTTTTCAGGTAAGGGGCCTTCTCTTCGCTGCTTAGAGTCTTCCAGCGTTCGCTAAGGCTGCGCATAGCATCCTTAGGCGAGCCGACATTCTCACTGAAGTGCTCTTTGATGAAAAATGTGAAGCCGGATCCAGTGCGCTGAGGAATGCGCTCGTCGTGAATCAGGTAGACTTTAGATTTGTCTGTTTTGCGAGCCAGGCGACGACGGGCCAGGTTGGCAGCGTGGATTGCCTCGGGAGGGTAAGACTCAATCCATTTCTTCTTCGCCTCTTGATTGGCAATCCGGTTAGATTGTCCGACTGCTGTCATACGCTGGAAAACACGAAAAAGGTAAGTCTCATAACCAATTGAATCAGTGGAGGAATCAATCAGCCTACCTCTCTCTCAGACTCGGGCAGATTCTTGAAGCTAATAGCAAGAGCCTTGACTTTGTCCACGAGACTACCTTCTCCACCACGGATGTTGTCAATCATAAACACGTTCCATGCCGTCTCCGGAAGCAAAGTCGGTCCCTTCAGCAGCGCCATCTGTCGCAGCCTCCTAATCTCGAGCCTGTCCTTCTGCTCGTCCGTCAACACCTTCTTCTTCGGCGCCTTCTTTGGCTTCTTGACCGCGACCTTCTTCTTCACAGCCTTCTTCACAGCCTTCTTCTTAGCCGGCTTCTTAGCCTTGGGCTTTGCCGTCTTCTTGCTGGCCGGCTTCTTGGTGGAGCTCTTTGTTGACTTGGACTTGGTCGCCTTCGACGCAGCCGCGCGCAGAGGCGCTGAGGTGCTGATCAGGCGCAGAGAGGGCGCGGCAGGACGCAGGACCAGTGCGCGAGCTGTAAGAACGACGGATTGGCGCAACGGAGCTGCCGCGCCGGTGCTGGTGAGCACGCGACGAGTGGCCGCGAGAGCAGCTGATGACAGCATCTTGACAGGATCGGACGGAGCTTCGATAGAGCAAAAAAGGCGACAAGTACTGGGTACGGAAAGAAGATGGAAGCTGCAATTGTAGGGCAGCTCGTTCGAGGCGCCAAGAGAAGAAAAGGAAAAGACAGTCAAATCCGAATCTTTGGCTGTTTTTTTTCTCTCTCTCTCTCCCTATAACCGGAATGGTGTTGTTGGAATGACGAGGGTTAACGAACGGGAGGGGCAGCAAGAAACGGCTGTTGCTGGCACTAAAATCGATAAGCTGCAACCAGCTTGTTGTGCTTGAGCCTAGCTCCGGTAGCTGCTTCCACGCTGCAGCTTCGGCGATCAGAAGGCCGAGGTCTCGCACGTGACTCGTTGCTTTGAATGTGGGGTTGGGATTCTGGATTCTGTTATCTGCATTATCTCGATATTTGGTCGACGTCTTTACTGCCATCTATTTGTTGTACTTGAGGACAATTAGCACCAACGGGTTATGAAGTATCTTAGGAGCCATACTGGATGACATATCTCAAGTCAGAAGATGATAATGAAATACGTTCCTTTGTGCACTGCTGTGCCAATCGTGAATGGATTTACATGGCACCAAATGACAAGTTATAAAACGCGAGTGCTTTTTTGTAGATGCACTTTAGCATAAAGTTAATATCTTTGGACAAAAAATCTTTTCTTTTAGAAAATCCTAGATAAAACGCCTCATCACTATTTTCCCTTACTTCCTACATCTTTCTCTTATCCATCCGTCCATCCGTCCGTCCGTCCGTCCCAGTATCCGACGTACTCTCATTCTATCCACATGTCTGTAGATGAAACTAGTGTTTTTAACCCAAAGGCTCATTATATGATATTTTAAAACAAAGAAATAGGCCACAAGTACACAAAATAAATGATAAACGCCAGTTTACTTCTCGGGCACCCCACCTATGCAGAAACGCCGAGAGAGTGCAAAGGGTACATAATTTACAAGGGCTTGCCGCCGATGAAGTTGGACCAAGGCCGGACTTCTGAGGGGATGCCTTCAGGACGAGGGAGCTTCTCGCTCATGCACTGAGCAAAGAGAATAGCGGTCTATTCCAACAGTTAGTACGGGGCGCTATCAGTGTTTTTTTTTTTTTTGACAGGGGTTGTAAAAATAAGCTTACCTGAGGCTCCATGAACAGGGGCACGCCAAAGTCGACGGCATTTCGGCGCATGACATAGTCAACATCGGAGGTGGTCTTGCCACGGGCAAGAGCCAAGTTGAAAACTCCGCGAATGTCATACTTCTGGAAGACTTCACGAAGAGCACGCTTGTCATCCGTGGGGGAACTCAATGACTTCGACGTCGACCTTTTGTTTTGAGCTGGTCTCGATGAAGTTCTTGACGTCGTTGCCAGCGGCATACAACTTGTATCCAAGGGGAGCAAGATAGTCAACGACCTGAGTCAACCAAGTCTTGCTAATCTCACCACCGAACAGCAGACCCTCACCTGGCTCAGGCATGCGGAAGTTCATGGTAGACTGAAGCGAAGTCCAGTAGGCGTCAACGAGATCCTTTCCGAAGCAGGCCATTTCACCAGTGGAAGACATCTCAACGCCCAAGAAGGGGTCTGCACCAGCGAGACGGGTCCAAGAGAATTGGGGCACCTTGGTAGCAACGTAATCACGCTTGACAGTCATGAGATCAGTGGCCTCAGGGACGTTCTTGCCAACAAGAGCCTTGGCGGCGACATCAATGAAGTTGGTTCCAAGCACCTTGCTGACAAAGGGGAACGATCGAGAAGCGCGGAGATTGCACTCGATAACCTTAAGCAGAGGCTCGCCACCCTCGGGGTTTTCAGCCTTGATGATTTGCATGTTGAAGGGGCCGGTGATTTTCCATGCCTTGGCAACCTTCTGAGCAATCTCCTTGAGGCGCTCCATGGTGCTGGAATCGAGATTGACGGGAGGGAGGACAAGGGTGGCGTCACCAGAGTGAACACCAGCCTGCTCAACGTGCTCACTAACGGCGTGAAGAATCAAGTTACCCTGAGAGGCCACACCATCGACATCAATCTCTTCGGCGCCCTCGATAAACTTGGTGATAACAACGGGGTGGTCAGGTGAAACATTGGCAGCGGCTTCAAGCTTATCCTTGAGGTCTTCTTGGCTGCGGATAACGGTCATGGCAGCTCCAGACAGGACGTAACTGGGACGAACCAGAACGGGGTAGCCAACTTGATCAGCAAACTCCTCAGCCTCCTTAACGGAGGTAAGCTCTTTCCAAGCAGGCTGATCAACGCCAATGCTATCAAGGATCTCAGAGAACTTTTGACGATCCTCAGCCTTGTCGATGTCCTTGGGGTCAGTTCCGAGAACGTTGGCGCCGCCAGTTTCCTGAAGGCGAAGAGCAATGTTCTGCGGCAGTTGGCCACCAACAGAGACAACGACGCCGGAGGAGTTCTCCAGCTCGTAGATATCCATGACACGCTCATAGCTCAACTCCTCGAAATAGAGCCTGTCGGCCTCGTCGTAATCAGTGCTCATAGTCTCAGGGTTGTAGTTAATCATCACTGTCTTCTCGCCCATCTGTCTGAGAGCCTGGGTAGCGCTGACAGCACACCAGTCGAATTCAACGGAGCTACCGATACGGTAGACGCCGCTACCAAGGATAATCTTTCCCTTGTCGTCAAAGGTAACATCGTGAGTAGAGCCGTTATAAGTAGTGTACAGATAGTTGGTATCAGCAGGGAATTCGGCAGCGAGGGTATCAATCTTCTTCACCCATGGGTGGATGTCGAAGCTGAGACGGCGGGCTCGGACCTCATCTTCAGTGCTTTTAACAGCATTTGCGATTTGTCGATCAGAGAATCCCAGCTTCTTTGCCTTGAGAATTTGATCCTTCTGCAGAGCTTCAAGGCCACCAGCAGCTTCCATTTCGCGAGTGCAGTCCACAAGGTTCTGAAGCTTGTACAGGAACCACTTGTCAATCTTGGTCAACTCGTGAACCTTCTCAACAGAGTAGTTTTCGTGAAGCATAGCCTGTCCAACAGCGAGCCATCGGCGATCGGTAGGGTTTTGGAGTTCAAAGTCCAAGTCGTCAAATTTGTCACCCTGAAAGCCAACAAACTTGGGGTCAACCTGACGAATAGCCTTCTGGAAAGACTCTTCAAAGGTTCGACCGATAGCCATAACTTCGCCAACCGACTTCATAGCACTTCCGATATCACGCTTCACGTGCTGGAACTTGGACAGATCCCATCGAGGAATCTTGGTGACGATGTAGTCCAGTGAAGGTTCAAAGTTGGCCGTGGTAGTCTTGGTGACAGCGTTAGGAAGCTCTGGAAGGCTGTGTCCCAAGCCAATCTTCGCGGCGGTGTAAGCCAGAGGGTATCCAGTAGCCTTGGAAGCAAGCGCAGAAGATCGCGAAAGACGGGCGTTGACTTCAATAACTCGGTAATCGAGACCATCAGGCTGGAGGGCATACTGAACGTTGCACTCTCCCACAACACCCAAGTGACGGACAATCTTGATGGCAGCGGTTCGAAGCATGTGGTACTCTTCATCGCTGAGAGTTTGACTAGGTGCAACGACAATAGAGTCACCGGTGTGGATTCCAAGGGGGTCGAAGTTCTCCATGTTGCAGACAGTGATACAGTTGTTGTTGGCATCTCGGACAACTTCATATTCGACTTCCTTCCATCCTTTGAGCGATTTCTCAACCAAAATCTGGGGAGAAAGAGTGAGGGATCGAGCGGCCATGTTGCGGAGCTCTTCCTCGTTGTTGGCGAAACCTGAACCAAGACCACCGAGAGCATAAGCAGCGCGGACAATGATGGGGTATCCAATCTTGTCGGCAGCGTCGAGGGCCTCGTCTACAGTACCAACGGCAATAGACTTGGCGATAGGAATGTTGATCTCCTCGAGTGCCTTGGCGAAAAGGTCTCGATCCTCACTGAGCTCCAGTGTCCTTACGCTGGTTCCCAGAACCTTGACACCGTACTTCTCAAACAAGCCCTGTCGCTGCATCTGGACTCCCAGGTTGAGGGCTGTCTGGCCACCGAAGGAGAGGAGAATGCCATCGGGCTTCTCCTTTTCGATAACGTAGCTAACATACTCGGGAGTGACGGGCAGATAATAGACTTCGTCGGCAAGAGTGTGGTTGGTTTGAATTGTAGCAATGTTAGGGTTGATGAGGACAGAGGCGACACCAGCCTCCTTGAGGGCTTTCAGGGCTTGCGCTCCTGCGAGGCAATGTGTTAGCCAGCACGCTTTATCAAGTCTGTGGACATTTACTTCATTTGTCACGTGGACAAGTACGACTCGTAAAAGAGCACGCAGATATGCAAAATGAAGAGTAGTCGAGGGAAGAGGACTTACCCGAGTAATCAAATTCACCAGCCTGTCCAATGGCGAGACCACCACTGCCAATGACAAGAACCTTCTTGACATCGACATTCTGCTTTGGCTTGATAACCCCACTATCAAGGTAGGCCTTGGGGTTGGGGGCAGACTGAGCAGTTGCTGAATATTGGCGAACTGAAATTGTGCCCAGACGCTTAGGGATGTTTGACTGAAGCGAGGCTCTGGCCTGAGAGCGGAGAGCGGCGGTGGTGAAAAGGCGGGTTGGGAGAGTTCGAGGGAGGCGGGTGCTGTTTCGGAGCAGAACCGGAGCTCGAGCAGCAGCTAGCGCCGCGGAAGAGAATGTCGCAGGCATTGTTATTAGAGGCTCAATGCTGCAGTTGCACCGTCCTTTAATTTGTTTGTTTTATTCACAGGTAGAAGAAGCAGTAATCGATTTTGGGGGAGCTGTTTCAAGCTGACAAGGCCCTCCACAGGTGGTCTGTATGAAGCTTGTTAGATGGCATCATGAGGGGTGAGTCATGGTAACACGAACCAGAAAGATAGTCCTGTAAGAACAATTAACATTAGCATTACTGTGAAAGATAGATTGAAACGAGCATTTGTCGGTTTAAGCAGACAAGTGGCAATTGAATTCGCAGACCACGTGCAGTCATATCAAGGGCAAAAAAAAGCCACATACCTGAGAAGTGAATTCCGACGAGCGGCCGTTCATAAAGGCGGATTAGGAAACGGCACGTCAAAGATGTAAAAACGAGGCGCGAGGCACTCTAGAATATTTGATGAGACAAGTTTAATTGAGCTGAATGCGCGATGCACAAGGTGCAATTGGACTGATGATTCTTCTGACTGGTGAAGAGGAGAAGAGAGGAAAGGGAGAAAGAGGGAGAAAAAACTTACAGATAGTGGGGTTTAAGTGGTTGCGCAGTCTTTCCAGAATCGGCAGCAAAAAAGAGCAGCGGTGGCCGATTCTGGAGGCACGGACGAGTCACCGATTAGATAAGGATCGATGTAGTTTCTCTTGATTTAGGTGAGAGATAAACCACCAGATCCAATTCAAGATTGACGCGCCCCATTCGAATATTGATCAAGAGAAAAATTTCCACACTAGGAGGGGGTGAAATGACGTTGTGGGGAGGGCTCCAGGAGAGATTGCCAAGCCCAATCAGCGAATTGGCTTTTGGCTTCAGTAACTCTACTAGTAATGGGTATTACTGGCAGGTTGGACGGCATGGCATGGCACCTATCAAGATGAGCTAAATTAGAAGCAGCTAAACTAGCATGGCTTCAATGCCATTCGTTGGCTGCGCGAGCCTCAAGCCAGCAGTTGGAAGACTTCTAGCCCTAGGCCGCACATCTATTAGGCCAATTGAGCGATATCTCGATTAGCTGGAAGTGGAGGAAGCAGCCAGTACAAACCCTCCTCTATACCGCACTCAGACTTGCAACCCAGATGTCCTGGCTCGCTAGCCTACTGTAGAGCAGAGTCGGGATCTGGCGTCCCATCGAATGCATCCTGGCCCTACTGTATGATACTGAATTGGTGACGGCACGGACCATCGCCCAGCCGCCGCCCCCATGCTCATTGTTTGCCCTTGGGCGCTTTTCCCTCTAGCTCCGGTATCGCAATTGGGTCTTGGATGGCCAGTCTCTAACTGAGAGATGACTCGGGTACGGAGCCAAATTAGCTCTGTTAAATCTCAATATCCTGGGGAGTAAACTCGGGTTCTCGTCAAGTGAACGCCTTATATGGATGTGCCCCCACAGCACGACTAGTTGAAAAGCAACGCTGCCCTATCCATTTTCAAGATCCAAAGAAGCACCAACTTGAGGGGCCAGATACCGTGAAGAAATCCTCTAGGTAATACTGCTTCTAGTAGCTGTTTTTTCCCTAGCCTCAAGGCTGCTGAAACGATGAGAGCTTACACTACAGGTAGGTGAAGTTCAGTGCATGTAGTAAGAATACACAGTACTAGTAGTAGAGTTGGCTCTGTGAATTTAAGAGGCTGTCTCACTAGAATTGACTAGGGTGGGCTTCAATGAAAAGCAAAGCTCACTGCTAGGTGCATTGTAATAGACACAAAAGCTGCTCACAGTACGGCCAGGTTCTGATTTCCGAAAGCAGCGAGATGCATGGTTGAATAGATGCAAATAGATGCACAGATATATAATTGGGTATAAACAATTTAAGAAAAAAAAAAATCAAGTACAAATATGTAGATAGACGTAGATTGGTGCCCTAACTATCCAAGGTATATGTACAGTATATGCATTTTGCGACATATAACACTCGACTTGTTCAGTCATGAAATATAGGAACATAATATAAGCCTACCTCAATTTGGCTCTTTTAGGGTCAGCGACAACCCTTACACTTATGTATCATCTTGACTATTGTTTAGCCAGCTTCGCGTGATACATCTTTCAATCATATTACAAGAGATACAGAGATATACCTGAAACGAGATGGTGGCTGACATCGCATTCGGTCTCTTGGCTATGCATAAGTTGTCCGAGCCAACTCTGTGCTATGGAGACGTGTTTCGGCAATGTAGTCCGCTGGAGTATCTTCGACTTGTGTTAATCTTGTGTCCGGTCTCTGGCATAGGTGCTTCAACCGCCTTTATCCTAATTAAAGGTACGGAGTTGAAACCAGAGCTATGCATATCTCTTGGTCCTCGGCAGCAAAGGGGAGATGAGGTAATAGAGTTTTGATATTTTTTTCTGAGTTACTACCGCATCAGCTTACAGCTGCTAACTGATGCAAAAAATTGGCTAAAAGAACAATTATTATACTGTGCCTTGTCTGCGTCTTTAGTAAAGCGCAGCCAAAGCTCACTTCTCCTGATATTTTTGGGGTACCTCGACTATGTCGACAATAGAGAAAGAAAATAAGAGAAAATGTTTTGCAGATTTGGCTCATATGAAAGTGCGATTGAGAGCGCTTGCTTGCAATATTAAATCCTGTCTGTTTGGTTAATGAGACGTAAGAATTGGGAATTCGAGGCCTGTCGTCAGAGGCTGTATCTCATCCAAAGTTAAAATGACGTGTTTGTTGACTAACAACTGAATGGGGAGAGGGCTCAGATGTGAGTATGGCTGATCGGAGATTTGAGAGGCCTCGATATATCTGGCCAGGGCTCATATCTCTCAGCTGGCACCGGTTTAATTGGCCTTGCCATTCTTTGATGCGGCTTCGAACTTGGCAATCTCCTTCACTACAGCTTTCTCGACACGAGCCTGAAGCTCTCGTCGGTACCCCAGCTTGAAGAGCATCTCTAGCCAGACAAACATGGGCGCCAGGAAGATGGCTTGGACGAGATTGTCCATCAGAGCAGGGGCGCGACCCTCGAAAGCTCCATGGCCAATGAACTGCGCGATCCAGCAAACGATGTGAACTCCAAGAGCGACCTGGAAGGTCAAAGTGGGATCACGAAGGTGCCATGAGTTGACGAATGCCGTGCTACCGAGACAGAAAGCAGCCAAAACAAAGCCCGCTACCGGCTCTAACAGCAGATACAGCGCTGCGTAGAGGAAAGCTCCGATGGTGCCCAGATTGAGATCCAGATATGGGACGGTTGCCCAGCTGGGCGTGTGAACGATTGTACCCGTATACGTGGCCTGTTGCACAGAGTCAAAAAAAGGGGCGTAAGGATACTGCTTTGGGTGACATCGTCGAGTTGACAGGGGGCTGATGGACATACCAAAGCAAATCCTGATACGAGCAGCAGAGGCACGCAGATCATATGAATGGCCACATTGACGCTGTTGTGATGGTATGCGCCATACTGAGAGCGAGATTCATTTGTCAGTAGGCAAACGAAAGAATCATGAGAAGATTGGACGTGTGCTCACAAACGTCAAGTGCTTTTCCAGGTCCAGCGACATTCTTTCGGGGTTGGCAGAGGATACAGAGGCAGCGAGAGAAGTGCTCAACAAAATGTGATAGAAAGGTACCGCTGTGTCCGAAGAATTGGCGCGACCGGCTGGCACGTGAGACGAGATGATCAAACGCAGTCGAACAGCTCAGAGGGTCCGCAGGCAGCAAAACGCAGGACGCGACTCGGAGAGCAGAGAAGCTGGCGCAGGGTAGAGCAGAGAGGCTTGTCGAGGCTGAAGCATCGAATGAGTTTCGCTCGGCATGAGGCAAGAAGAGGATGTTGAAGCGAAATGGCCCAAGTCAGGAGGTTCGAGGCGCTGAGAGCTCTGCGTCCCCCACTGAAGGCCGCTGTGGATGGTTCAGAATGGTGGGGATTTGGGAGCCTCGGACCATCTCAGCGCGCCTCGTGCTCAGCCTCCCTCCACTGTAACAGCCATAAGCGCCGTTGACAGGCAAAACGCATGCATAACCGAGAGTCTGGTAAGCCGGAACTGCAAGGGATAGAGAGGAAAAGGAGTCGGCAGTGAACAAAGAGCAGTACTGAGGTAGGTGAGCAGCTCCAACAGCGGACGGACTCCGCCAGGTACCCGTGCTGCCGCCGACACTACTAGCGTGCAGAGGTACCTTGGAAGGCTGAAGATGCGCGCATGAGACAGCATTGCAGTATTTTCAGACAAGATAAATCGCCGCTAGGTCGGATATCGAGACTACAATTGCTGTGGATGATTGACGATGGATTCAGATACTACGAGTTGATATTCAGCTTTGGGAAGCAATGCACTGCTGCTGGTACGACAAACGCTATAGAGGTGGCCTATCAAACAGCACACTCTGCCTCTCCTGGCTTCCTGCGCTCTCCTTATGCATGCTCTTTGCCTTTGATATGCAAAAGGCATGTGATAGAACGCTTCTAATGCGGAGTGATGAGACTCTTACCCCAACCGTTCCATACAGCGCCGTGCATCTTCTGCCGTCCAGTGCGGCGAGCACCAAAAAGCTTGTACCCAATAAGCTCCAATCTGGCGATTGACTGCTGCGCTGTCCGGTCTGGGCATAGCGCACAGACCATGTAGGCTTTAGCGCCGGCTGCGCAATCCCCAAAGATTTCTTGCAAGTGCCAGTCGCCAAACATCGCAGCCTCGTCGCGCTCCAGCATCCTCCTCATATCCACCAACTTCCCCAGCCGAGGAGCCAGCAACGCACACTCGAAAGCGCAGAGTTTCAGCTGTGCGTGCTGCGTCTGCTTCAAGGCCTTTGTCTCCTCCTCTGTCTCCTCTCCCGTCGCCCCCCTCGCCGCCCCCGCCGGGCCTCTGCTCGATTTCCCCTTCTTTCCACCGATTTCGATTCGCCTTCCATTTCATTGCCTGGCTGATCGACCATTGGGATATCCAGCCAGCGCTCGTGCGCCTCTAGGATACGAACCATTCGGTAAACGAGACTCCGATACGCCTTCATATGGGAAATTGAAGGGGCTTCTCTGGAAGGCTCACCCATCGCTTTTCTACCAGCTCGCAAACGCCGCCCTTCCATCATCCATTGACGTTCTCATTACGCATCTCTGCCCGACAGCCCATCATGTTTTTCCTCTACAACATGGAGCGGAGGGTCACCCTCCACCCGTCCTACTTCGGCCGTAACATGCACGACCTTGTGACCAGCAAACTGCTGAAAGATGTCGAAGGTACCTGCGCCGGCAGCTACTACATCATCTCCATCATGGACACCTTCGACATTTCCGAAGGCCGGATCTTACCGAGCAATGGTCTCGCAGAGTTTACCGTTGGATACCGCGCGGTCGTATGGCGGCCATTCAAAGGAGAGACGGTAAGGCGAAATCTGCGCCCACTGAGGCAAGCAGTTGTCTAACCCTGATCAGGTTGATGCCGTTGTCTACTCCATCAATCCACAGGGTTTCTTCGCCCAAGCTGGTCCCCTCAGACTGTTTGTGTCTGCTCATGTGCGTCTTCCCCCAGGCAATGCATTGTAGTTGGTAGAATCGCGCTGATTCACAGCATCACAGCTGATACCCAGCGACATCAAATGGGACCCCAATGCGACACCCCCACAGTTTACTAACAACGAAGACACTGTCATCGAACCGGGTACGCATGTGCGTGTCAAGATTATCGGTACTCGAACAGAAGTCGGCGAAATGTGGGCTATCGGGAGCATCAAAGAGGATTATCTTGGGTATGATGGGCAGCTGTTGGATGACGCATGAATTTGGCCTTTACTGACACCAAATAACAGATGCCTTCAAGATTAATGGATTATAGACATTCATTCATCTCGATACACTCCCCCAGCTTGAGCATGGCGGATGCTTTTCCGCTTCTATGATCTCTGGGCAAAATTACTAAAGATCAGCTCGCGGCAGGGTCAATGTTCATAGGAAAATAGGCGACTCGTGCACGTGGAATACCGGCACGACGCCCTTTTCTTGAGATACAACCGCAAAGAGGATCCGACGCGTGTGTTCAAAGATGCCCTTTTCTTTTCGATAGAACCACGGACGCGAAACCCTCCTTCTCGCAAATTAGATTACAAGACTAGACTGAACTATAATCAAAGGCTTTTTTTTTTCTGGCGCAATAAAATGGCAAAAACAACCAATTTGAAGCAAATTGACTTTTATATGTAAATACCAATGCAATCTAATAGATCAACGCACATGACTTGTTTCAACTGCCCTGGTTCTTGCGCATGTGCGTGAATGCGATATATACAACTAAGGATAACATGAAATAGGCTCATCATCAATGAGACGCTAACAAAAGTCAGCAGCTCTCGAAACAGCTTGCCTAGGTATTCAGTACAAATCAACACCACTGAAAGGTAAGCAATTAGTTTCACTGTGCAGAGTGCCTATTAGGGAATATCCTCCACCAGCCTCTTGCTTGGGTCGGACAGAGTCCGCGTGTAGTATCTTGCGATTTCCCCACGCGCCCTTCGGCTTGTACTCCCCCGCACTGGCTGCTTCATGCTCTTTGGTCACGTCAGCAGAGACCTCACTGCATAACTATAATCCTCGTCCGAATCTGTCTCCCGACTCATCCCATTACTTTAAACGTCATCTCGTCATATACAAATCGTCCAATCGTTCGCCGTGGGAGAGAGAAACGTCGCGCTCTACCTTCTCTGACGTGTAGGTTAGTACAGGGCACTGAATTTGATTCCCTCGATGCACATATAGCCCCAGCCTTCAAACTCTCACTTATATGTACTGATCTCTCATACTTTGTTCCCTTTGGAGCTGCGGCAGGCATGAACTCTTTCTTCCTAAGAACTGCCACTTCTCGTTTATTACTCCGGCAGAGGCCCGTTCTACAGTGTAATCCGTTCAAAATGTCTTATATCGCTGCGGGAGCTACGCCTGGCGGCGCAAAGGCCACGCTCAAAGACGGCAACAGGCTCAGGGCTCTCTTTGATGCAAACAAGCCTGCCTTTGGAGGCTGGCAGATGATTCCTGGAGCGGCACCGGCCAGGATACTGGCGCAATCGGGCGTGGACTGGGTGCTGGTGGACTGTGAGCATGGCAGCTTGGACGGTATGTTATACTGGCACAGATTATGATATCGCATGATAACTTGATGAAAGTGAGCTAATATTTTGAATGATTGACAGATCGTGCTATGCATGAGTCAGTTCCAGCTATTGCGGCGCTGGGAGTATCTCCCATTGTTCGAATCCCGGGAATGGAGCCATGGATGGTGAAGCGTTGGTGACATCTTCCATCCCAGAATCTGTTAATGAAGCTGACGTGACAACGTTCAGGTGCATTGGACTGTGGTGCCCATGGTGTAAGTATTTCATACAAGATTTTTTTTCATTATTGGATTCACTGTTAGGAAGGCGACCTATATGCTGATACAGCCCCCTTGTTCTAGGTTCTTGTCCCGCTGTTGCGTACCGTCAAAGAAGCCGAGGACCTCGTCCAAGCCGCCAAATTCCCCCCTCTGGGAAAGCGAGGCTTTGGATCTCCTTATTCTGCCAAGCAGTTTGGCCCCACCATCTCTTCTCTAGATTACCTTAACCAAGCCAATGAGAACATATTGACCATGGTCCAAATTGAGACCAAAGAAGCCCTCGAGGTGGTGGATGAAATTGCTGCTGTCAAGGGAGTTGACGTCCTCTTCGTTGGTCCATTTGATCTCGGTAAGTTAACCCCAAATATTTACTACAAAAATCTTCCGCTGTTAACCGCAAACGGCAAAACATAGGCATAAACATCGGGCACCGCGTCAGCGAGGCCGGCATCCCCCAAGAGCTCGATGATGCCATCTCAAAGGTCCAGGTCGCCGCCAAGAAAGCTGGCAAGAAAAGCGGCATCTATACTTTCAGCGGTGCCCATGCCAAGCAGTGCCAGCAGCGAGGCTTTGATATGGTCCATGTCGTCACGGATTACATGGGCCTTGAGGATGTAGTCAAGCAGTATCTGACCGCTGCCAAAAACTAAACCGGGGCATGTGTGTTGTAGATGTTCCTCCATTGACGTGGGTACATAGATTAGAAGGATAAATTAGATGCCTTCAGCTTGATCCATTTTTGCCTCGACTTGCTCTGTCGTGAAGCGGTGCATTAATTTGATAGCCTTTCCGGTCTTATTAACATCTTCTTCCGCAGCTTCTGCTTTGCTAATATGTATCTGTTTAATACGCATCAGCATAGCGCCGGATTTCTACCGGAAAATACCGGAGAAAACATGAACCACTTACAACAGGAATATCGAAATCGTACAGATTCTTCCAATGCTTGAATTCTGGCTTTGCCAAGTTCACTTCTGTGTAGTGAAACGGCCGCTTATCCCAGACATCGGAAAGGACCCCTTTAGCTTGCGTGCACAAGCCGCAGTCATCTCGTGAGAATAAAGTAATTCTGCAGGCACGCAGAAGGCGCCTTGTAATAAACATTTTTCTCTCTCTCTTCCCAGCTACTAAGCACCAATTGTTAATTTGGGTTCACTTTCTGTAGCTCGAGATTTCTCTCTCATTGGATTTCAAACTATCATCTGATGATGGCTACGGTTTAATTGCATACCCGATAAGCAGCAGCTTTGAGATCTTGAACCCCGCATCGAAATAGGAAAGCGGTGAGAGAGCAAGAGCAGCTCCGTCATCTTTACAGTTCTAGAAGATCCCATCAGCTACCCACTTCTCCGGACAGCTAAAGCTTTCAATTGCTTCAACATTTCTTTAATTTTATGCTGCACGATTTTCGGCTTCCTTCTCCATCGAAATACCAGCCATTGTATCACATAGTCCACCTTCACCATGGCGCAAAAGTGTGTCCGCCAGGGCTGCGGCAAAGAATATACTGACCCAGAAGAGGAGTGTCATTACCACCCTGGTCCACCTGTCTTTCACGAGGGGCAGAAAGGTACGAGAGCTTCTTCTATGTTTTCTTGATCAGCATAGTCGTTTTTTTTTTTTTTTACCTTTCGCCCCTTTAAGTCTATATATTAAACCAAGAAACTTATAGGATGGAAGTGCTGCAAGCCGCGAGTATTGACTTTCGACGAATTCATGGACATTCCTCCTTGTACGACGGGCACACATTCAACCACTGAAAAGCCCCCTCCCGTGGAAGAGAAGCCTCAGATCGACGAAGCTGCCCTGGCAAAGAAGATTGAAGAGGCCAGTGTATCCGCGCCGGCTCGATTGCCGATCCAACCAGCACAGCACATTCCCACACCTCCTCCGCCGCCCCCAGATTCCGAGGATGACGATTCGAGCTTGGACATTCCTGACGGAGCTGAGTGCCGCCGAAAGGGATGCACCATCAAATACAAGAAGGGGTCTGCAAGAGAAGGAGAAGAATGCGTGCACCACCCTGGTGTACCAATTTTCCACGAGGGCAGCAAGGGGTATTCATGCTGCAAGAGGAGGGTGCTAGAGTTTGACCAGTTTATGAAGATGGAGGGCTGTAAGACAAAGGACAAGCATCTATTTGTCGGCAGCGGGAAGAAGGACACGCCCGAGTCAGGCAGCGAAGAGATTTTGACCACAGTTAGGTGAGTCCCTTATTTGTGTTTTGAAGTGAATCGATATTCGGCGACAACCGACCAGCTCCTGACCATCTTTTAGGCACGACTTCTACCAGACTTCTACACAGGTCATTGCGTCATATTTCTTGAAGAAGATCAAGAAGGAGACGGCCAAGGTCGATTTCAAGGGAAAAGAGCTCGATTTGGACCTTACGACCAGCGATCCCACGCCCAAGCGATATACGGCAACCGTGCCGCTATTTGGCGAAATCGACACGGAAAAATCGTCATTCAAGATTCTCGGCACGAAGCTGGAGCTTATTCTTGTCAAGGCTGATGGAGCTTCTTGGCCGGTTCTGCGAAGCGATGAGCAGCTGACGGGTGAGATTCTCCAGATAGGCCGGGCTGGCAAAGTATAGGTGGAAGATTGAATTCCGTCACATAAAGAAAATATCAATAGACCCAAGAGCGTTTGAAGTAGAGGAGGTTTCCGATATATGCATGTAGCAACACTAATTAGGTTCAGTTGCAAAGTCTTAAATTCAAATACATGCTATTACAGAGCAGATTATATTATCTTTTTGAAATGGCGTCACATTAATTCAGTAGAATGAAATCGGCGTCGCTGTTCAGTATCTCAATATAAGACTGCGTGTATAAGGCTGTAGAATTAGTCAAAGTAAGATAAATTATGTAAGAAGATGACTGTGCATTGAGATGATCGTAGTCGATTCAGCAGCCTTTCTAGACATGAATGATGCGATTGAGTGGTTGGTGTAATACAACGGCGATAGAATCACATAATTCAAGGCGGTCCTGTCTCTCTGTCTATTACCTACCTATGCAAGGGATTGAGGCGTATATGCATATAAAGGGCCTCGTCCCGGCTTTGAGTCTGCATGCCGACTAAAACAAACTTCATAACTCTAATAAATCAGAGCAGCGATACCAAGAGATGCAATTCATTCAAGCCATTTTTATTCTTATACTGCTTGGTTTCCGGGCCCACGCTACGTCCGCAGTTAGCAGAACACTGACTCTCTGGGCCTGGGGCGACTGCAGCGGCAATGCTGCCTTCTGCCACGACATAGTCCCAGGCGCATGCTGCCACGGCGAACATCTGATTGCCGGTTTTACTTGCGAGGACTGCGTCAAGCAAGACATCGTTGCCGGCCGCGAAGAGGACGACGGGACGTGCGGAGCAGACTTCGTCACCGTAAGAGGCTGGGTTTGCGCCAGGTCGAACAAGAGGCTGTACGGCAGCAGCTGGCACTATGATTCGCAAAAGGACGCCGTCACGGGGAAAGCACCGGCTTGCACTCGGAGCGTGCGCGCGGACGTTTTGAAGATTGGGGAGAAATGGTTTTACTTGGTAGACGACATGCCTGAGGATGATGTGAAGGCGCTTTGGGATATATGGGGTCTGAATTCTTTGGTAGAGATACCCGAGAATTTTTTGAAGTATGAGGGAGAAGAGCCACAGGGACGTGGCGTGGTCGCTGAGCTTTAGTCGGCGACATCAGTTGAGAAAGACTGACATGTTGTGTACGCTCAATCCCAACTCTGTTTCTCGAGTCGTGAAGGAAGTTGTATGATATTATATGGTACATACATACGAGACGAAACAAATCCTGTTGTTAGCCTTATATGCCTACCGAATCCGGGACACCCGTTGAGCCTTGAGGTGAATTACAGCACAGGCATTGATGATGCATGCTTCTGATAGTGGCTCTTAGGTCATCGATAAGGAACCCTGTCACTGTATGTCACCAAATTCAGGTACGTAAACCGGCCAGCGCCCCGCTGCATCTCACTGGCTCCCGCCATTGGGTGTCGGCGCAAAGCATTGCCGATAAAGGGCTTTATCTCTTGGAGGAACGACATGGGGGAATGGCCGCGGCTGAGAAACCAAATTTTTGGGGGGAACTGATAACGGGATTCTCCCACACGCGCATTGAAGCTCCTCATTCGCTGATGTCATTCGTTCTGTCGCCTGAGTTTCCGCCACGAGCAGCCATGTGGCGCATCCGGCGCCTTGGTTCCCACGCGATTATTGTTCTTATCACTTGGCATGTGTAAGTCACGGCCTGTGATATAAAGGATTTGGTAGCGCCAGCCGAGCGTCCAAGCTACCGTGAGCTGTAAACGGTAGGGCATTGATCCTTATTTGCACCATAATTACGGCAATACAGCTAAGCATATCCAATTAAGCATCTAACAGATTCTTCTTTTCTTCGTCATGGCTGTTGAAGTATCCCACGGCCGCGGCGGGGCTGGCAACATTGACGAGGACGATACAAAATACGTCGACGGTGAGGTGGTGCGATCTGGCGTCGAGGGCAGCCATGGCGACGGCGCATTCAGCTCAGGTCGAGGAGGTACGTTGTTTCATTGCCAATGCCACATTCTCAAAGCCAAACTTGACAGCTAAGTAAACGACTTTGCGATTACAGGCGCTGGCAACATCTCCGACATTGGAACCGCTGCATCTCAGCGCAAGGACGCAGATGCCATCCCGGAAGAGGCCTTTCGACCGAGCCAGGACACTCAGGGATTTCACACTGGCCGCGGCGGTGCGGGCAATGAGCACCACATCAAGGACGAACACGCGGAAGCGAAGCCTCGCCCAGTTGCGCCCGTAGGCCTGGCAGACAAGCTAAAGACAAAGCTGTTTGGCGTCTTCAAACACTGAGCAGCTCACGACAACATGGAGAGCTGGTTGAGGGTTCCTGAGGGCTGTTTGTTTATTGGTCGAATAATGGAGTACAATGGTTGGAGAGCGTATGCCATCTATGATATCCTGCTTTGAGTTTCGACGTGTCAGGCTTGTTAGCTGTCTGCATCAAGGTGTACAGTCCCCGTAATGCTGTCACTGGCGGATGACATGCAAAGTAATAAGCGCAATAAAGTTTTCTGTCAGCTCGTGTCGAGTCTCAATCTAATCGCAATAGCGTGCAAAACAACCCTACTAGGTACCTAGGTATGGGTACTATGTAGTCAGGCGAAGTTTCTGTCTCCTCATATGCGGCGCAATCACACAGAAATGTTGGTTGTGTCCGGTATCGTGTAGCACCCAAAACTCCCATCACGCCACAAAGCCCAAGCGGGCAAGATCGTCACTGCGAACCTTGCCCATTGCATCTCCACTTGGGGACCGCCCTGGAGCATTAGACTTGGTCTCATGGGCGTCGACTGCGGGAATCTCAGGTCACCATTCCAAAGGAAATAGACGGAGCGCCGTGGTGTTTGCTTTAGCACCTCGCAAATCCTCTTGCAGGACATCTTCTCGCCTCAGCTGACCTGCGCAAAAAAGAGCGCGTCTCTGGCTAGCTACGGAAGAGCAGCTTAAACTGGGTCACTGACGCGAGAGCTCTCCACCCCGATCAGTGCTAAAGCTCTAGCCGTGCTGAAAACGATGCCAACCAAGTCCATATTTAGAAGTGTAGATGGCAAGATGGCTAGAGCAGACGATGCTGGGGTCGGTGAGTGAAGAGTCCCAGCCGCTAGGGCCGCACTGGAGCGAATAGGCGATGTGACGCACTCAGCGGCGGCGCGATAGGCAGGGGGGGCTGTGATGGATGTTGCAGAAGCGCATGGGACTGCGGCAAGCACATAAAGAGCTGCATATCGCCCGTCGGAAATAACAGGTGCCTGAAGAAAAGAGAGATCCTTCAGCTAGACCGCGATCGACTTGCTTGTTGAAGACGCCCAGCCGAGTCAGGCCCTGCAGCGCATATCGGCCAACCAGCAGGAATAGGACGCACACAAGCAGGAAAATAAAGCTGGGCCCGAAGACGCCTAATAAATAAAGCCGACAGGCTCACACCCCTTTGTCCTACGTGCGATATACGGACCTGGAAATCTCACGTCCTGATGCGTGCCGGCGTCCTGTCGACTCGGACCTCTCGCGAGTCCGCCATTAGCTGTTAGCAATTCGCAGAGCAAAGCTAATAAAGTAAGGGAAAAGTATTTATTACATGCTAAAACTATAAAACTTAATTTTAGACTAGGTACCGCTTCCGACTGGGCCACTCAATCACGTGGGTCCGGCTGATCAGCCTATTGATTAGCTGCCTGCGCGCCCGTGCCCGCTGCAATGCCGCCTCATCGCCCGGAGCTTCAGGGACGGCGGTTCTGGTCGGGACTCTCGATTCTGTCCAAGAGATCATACACGACATCATCGTTCGAGGCCGACGACGAGCGGTCCGACAGCGACGAGGAGATGAGCCTCCGCGATAGCTTCGACAGCGACGAGCGCCCCGGCGTGCCGGCTTACAAGGGCCATGATGCTAGACCGACTAGCAAGAAGGAGCTCTGGGGATGGTACATGTATGGCTTCGCGGCCGAGACATATGTGATTTGCGGCATTGGTAAGTCGAGGCTGATGTTTCAATTTTATTACGATGTTTAGCACCCTGTTGCATCCCATTTTTTTTGATTCGTGATGCTATACAAGTCTCCTGGCACCGCTGTTGTTGCTGTCAGCTTCCATCGCCCAACCCAACATGAGCTAATCGAGACAACAGCTTCCTTCATCCCTATTCTCTTGGAGACGCTCGCTCGAGAAAACGGCGTTCTTCTTTCGAACCCAGACAAGCCCTGCGGTTCCAGCGACAGTAAATCAGAGGATGATGGCCAATGCATTGTATATGTATTCGGCATCCAGATCAACACGGCAAGCTTTGCCATGTATACCTTTTCCGTCAGTGTTTTGCTACAGGCGCTCCTCGTCGTTAGTATCAGCTGTGCTGCGGACCATGGCAACTACAGAAAGCGGCTTCTTCTCGGATTTGCCTGGCTTGGTGGACTTTCGGTGATGGCGTTCATCTTCATCAGCAAGACTACGTACCTGCTCGGCGCCTTGCTGACGATCATCTCGAATACTTCCTTTGGCGCGTCGTTTGTTCTTCTCAACTCGTTCCTCCCTCTCATGGTTCGTAATCACCCTGAAGTAATGGACGCGTATGCACAGCCAGAGGCGCCTATTCTCGCCGATCCAGCTCTAGAGTCAACTGATGACCTAGAAGAAGCCATGGTCAACTCCACCTCCGGCTTGCTACCTCCTGACGACCGGCCTTCAAGGTATGGGCTGAAGCGAGTGCCCACTCATGAGGAAATCACCTCCAAAGAGCTTCAACTTTCTACGCGCATTTCCTCTTTTGGTATTGGCATTGGCTACAGTGCTGCCTTGTTCGTGCAGTGCGTCTCGATTGTCATCCTCTTGGCCATGAAAAACACGACATGGTCGCAGAGGGTGGTGCTATTCATGGTTGGGACTTGGTGGTCTGTTTTTACCATCCCTTCTGCCATGTGGCTTCGACCTAGGCCCGGGCCACCTCTTACGGTACACGGGCAGAAGAACGGCCCCTCGTGGTGGACGTACTTCAAGTACTCGTGGAAATCCCTATTTCGCACTGTTTCGCTGGCAAGGCGGCTGTTGGATATCATGCTCTTCCTAGGGGGATGGTTTCTTCTGTCGGATGCGATTGCCACAACGTCGTCTACTGCTGTTCTATTCGCCAAAACCCAGCTTCACATGAAGCCCTGGGCCCTGGGCATGATCAATGTCATTTCTACCATGTCTGGAATCTTTGGCGCTTTTGGCTGGTCGTGGATTTCCCGCGCATTCAACCTGAAGCCTCATCAGACAATTCTTGTTTGCATTGCACTCTTTGAGCTTATTCCGATTTACGGCTTGATGGGTTACCTTCCCTTCATTCAGCGGTGGGGCGTCATGGGCCTGCAGCAGCCTTGGGAAATGTATCCTCTGGCAGCCGTATATGGTCTGGTCATGGGCGGTCTGAGTAGCTACTGTCGCTCGTTGTTTGGCGAACTGATCCCACCCGGATCCGAAGCCGCCTTTTACGCGCTCTATGCAATCACCGATAAAGGGTCCAGCGTTTTCGGGCCTGCTATTGTTGGTGCCATCATCGACAAAACTGGAAGCATCAGGCCCGCGTTCTGGTTTCTTGCCGCGCTTGTTGGATTCCCTGCCCCTCTTATCTGGCTCATCAACGTGGAGCGGGGCAAGAAGGAAGGCGAGAAGCTCGCGGAGACTATCGAGGCATTTGACGTAGAGGACCACGGCAGAGAAGAGGGGGAGCAAGAAGACGAGGAAACAGCCCGTGGCATGTTGGCAGACTATGAAGCCGCAGAGGAGAACGGAGACACGACACATCGACATTGAGATTGGATATTCACTTCATTCCTCTATGATGGTCAGAGCGCTTTTGTTTTTGGAACTTGCTTGTTTGTTTGTTTGTTGGAGTTAGTTTTGTCTCGATTGATAACCTATGCATAGCGTAGGCGTTGTGGTTGATTATTAGTGAATTTTGGATATGCCGTAAATACTAGTGGCCCCTGTAATGTGATGGAGCTTGAATCAGATGCTTTGACCGTTTATAATACTCTTCTCCAAAAGCTGAACGAAATACGTGATACGTTTGGGTTTGTTTCGTTTGTAAGTAGTTGATGTAATGGACAGTAATTGAGTGATGCCGTTAGTGTCTACCAGTGTGACTTGATGTGACGTCTGGTTGGTTCTACCAACACGGCATGACTACTGATGGTGCCATGAGCTCCATCAACGCTTTAGCGGTTCCCAATTGGGTAGGACGTGCAGATAATCTGCATCACTGGAACTAGGACCACTCGTTACGGGCGCTGGGCTGTCAGTGTTAGTCGCGGTTCAGCTCCAGCTACGATTGCTAGTCGGCGGCTAAAGCAACTGCCAGCAGTCCAAGCACCTACTAGGGCAATTCGATTTGCAGTCCGTGATACAGCAGAGGAGCAGCAGAGCACGCTAAGAGAAACAAGCAGCAACAGCAGCAGCAGCAGTTGCGGGGAGTCTGTTTTGCTCGAGATAGGCCTGCATCGCCAAAGTGGGTAACTGGGCGTGACGATGTACTCGGTGGCTGTTAGCGCCTAGGCAGGTACAAGCATCAGCCTCTCTTTTTTTTTTTTTTTTTTATCTGCGACGTTGTTGGTTGGCCATTTCGTCGTAATTTCTCGTTTTGTTTAGCTGAAGCTGTTGGCTCTAAGGGAGGACGGCCCGAAGAAGAGAAACCGGTTTTCTTCTTCTTCTTCAGCAATCTCCGTTCTCTCCTTTTCTTCTTCTTCTTTTCTTTCCCGTTGTGTACTTCCCCTCTAGTTCTGGTGCAGGGGACTCGCTGAAGATTGCTGAAGATTGCTGAAGATTGCTATCAAACCGAACCCACTTCGGCAGTTACAGAAGCCCGAAGAAGGAAAAAAAACCAAGAACACTTGCACCGTGCTCCTTGTCTCTTTTCTCACCCCGGACTGCGGCAGCTTGACGCCCACCGACCGACCACTCAGCTCTGGGCGCGTCTCTGCTAGAGCCCAGCCGTCTAGGGAAAAAATAATTGCATAGCAGCGAATCCTACCCCAACCCGCTATCGATTTGCCAGGGCTCGGCGGGCGCTTGTGTGTTTACATCCAGATCCAGATACACCGAACCGACGCAAACCATCCCGTTGCATCGCCCGGTGTCATCTCCGCATCGTCGCAGGCAGCAGGTCCGGCCTCAGCACTCATTGCGCCCTGAGCCCTCGCTGCGAGCTGCCGCCACACGCCCCGAGCCTCGTCGATACGCGACGCATTGCGCGACTCTCCGCATGCGCGCTGCCCAAGGGTCCGCGATGAGTTCCAAGCCTCGCAAGCGCTCTCGCCCGGCGCCGGATGACGCTGTGCCTGACGGCAGCGTCCCCGACGAGAATCGTGCGGACTGCCCATTCACCGTAAACGTCGTCTCGGAGCTGGAGCGCAGCGACAAGGACGGCGGGCCCAAGTACAAGAAGCGGAAACAGGACAAGCCGGCGGAGGACTCCAGCAAAAAGGTCCTGACGCAGAACGCCGTGTTCCATCCCGAGGGCAAGTTCAAGACGGGCCAGTCAATGAAGCTGGTGTACAATGTAGATCCGCGGAAGCAATGGCTGGACATGACACGCTACAACAGCTTTGTTCGTGAGTAGATTCCGTCCTTTCCATGGATTCCAGTGCCCCGGACATGGAGCGGGGAAAGCGAGCCAGCTCAGCTACTAACCAAGCTTGAACTCGTGCAGTCAACGGCGTCAAATACTACACCGAGGATTTTGTTTACGTGGCGAACGAGGCGACCATGGAACGACAGAACTCGCTGCCCGCCGGGGCTAGCAAGGTGGCCAAGAAGGCGGACTACTGGGTGGCACGAATACTCGAGGTGCGAGCCTCGGACGAGCATCACGTATACGCCCGTGTCTATTGGATGTACTGGCCTGAAGAGCTGCCTCTTGGGACGCTGGAAGGCAAGAAGCAGATTTCGGGACGCCAGCCATACCACGGACAGCATGAGCTGGTTGCATCCAACCACAGTAAGTATCTCGAAAGCACCTCTGCGCATGCATTATCCCTAACGCCAAAGTAGTGGACATAATCAACGTTGTCAGTGTCGTCATGGGCGTCAATGTCAAGCAATGGATTGAATCAAACGATGACGATATACAAGAGTCTCTCTATTGGAGACAGGCGTTTAATTGCAGGACGTCAGAGTTATCGGTATGGAAAACTTTACAATAACTGACCGCTGCTTTGCACTTGTTAGTCGGGATTATAAGCTAATTTGCCTTTCTTCTTCTGTCGACTAGTCTGTTGCTCTTGTCTGCAATTGCAAGACTCCTGCCAATCCCGACAAAACCCTCGTGGGTTGCTCAAACAAGACCTGCGAAGAGTGGATGCATATCGACTGCTTACTCGACGATGTTCTCACCCGAGTGTACGATCGATTAGGGACGGACACGCCCCATAAGCCCGAAAAGCCTGTCATCAAGCAGGAGGCAAAGGAGGATATCATAAGAGAGAAGCCAAAAGAAGGAACAAACGGGGACTTGCCTTACCGCCTATTGAGTCCAGACGAGGCAGAGGACAGGAAATCGCCCATAGTCGCCAACAGCGAAGTAAAAGACCAAGTACTGGTGAAGCAACGAGACGATGAATCGTCCAAAGCCACAGAAACTCCAACACCTGCGCCGGATAAGTCGTCGAAATTTGGCTTGGTAAAGCGAGGAAAGCGCAAGAAGCTGTCAAAGAAGCCTTGGGAAGGTCTCTTTGAAGCGACCCTCAAGATGAACGAGGGCCCTACGGTCTGGGAGATAACAGACCTAAGAGAGGGCATTGAGGGAGGAGAGAAGAAGTGGACTGAGCAGGCATATTGCCTGTTGTGCAGCACAGTCATCGAGTGAGACGACGAGATTTCCATTCATATGCAGGAATGATATCCATCTGCAGCAATCTTGGACACGAGACAATGCTTTACGCCTATATTCCCTTTTCTGGAAAGACAGCAACAGCGAGGTTTTCCTTTAATTTTTTTTTTCAAAGAGGTATAGTCTTTGTCACAAGCAATTATCTACGATCAACATAATATGGAAAGAGAGCCAAAAAAACATTTTATCGAACACCAAAAAAAAAAAAGGTCAGCGGAAAACGGCACCTAGCTCTGGCGACACGACACCGCAGGAGGGGAAGACATGAAGGGTTGATGGCGGGGCGTTTTTGGCGATTCTACGGTATGGGCTGGGGTTTAAATTGGTCAAAGGGGGCATAGCAAGGCGGCACTCCGATTGTCTGTTCTCTATTACTCATAGGGGTCTGGAAAAGGGCGAGTTGTCATTTGAGGATTATTGTATTTTTTTGCTTACTTTTGAATCTGTTCTTTTTCTGGCTTACGCTGCTTATAGCCGACGAGGGAGGGACCTTTGAGCTTTGGCTATTCGTTTTTCTTATATCAGGTTCTATCTCTTTTTTTTTCCGCCTTGGATAAGTAGACTGCAGACAAATTGGACGTTGAATAAAATCAAAGAGAGGGAAGCTTGTTCTATCTGCATGGTGAAACGTCGAGTATATTTCAAAGTCTGCTTGTATCTTTGAAACAAGTATCAAAATTACTCTGCACCTTGTTTAAAGAAAAGACAATTGAGAATTTGATGTTATACGAGTAGCAGAATTGAGAGCTGTAAATGCTTCAGCTTGGCAAAGAGCAGTGCCCAAAGCTGTCCGCCCATCTGGTGGGGTTGTTAGCTGATAGCTGCCCGCTATTAGGTAGGCACTGGCTCCTTAGAGGTCCGTTCTGGTGACGTGACCCCTGGCGACCCGACAACTCCAAACCCCGCGACCAAAGAGCATCTCGGGCTTCCTTTGCCAGACCTCACCTCGAATCCATCGGATTGTTTGTTTAGCTTGGAACCGACTTCTGGTGCAATTAACCCGCATAAAAATGGCTGCAGATCCCTTTGACTCGGCGCTGTGAGCTCTCCCCCCTTCCCCTCTTTCCGTATTCTGCTGCAGCCCCCCCCAAATCAACCCATCTTCTCGTCTACTCTCTCCTTTGACATTCTTTTACTTGACTCTGCTTTCATATGGAAACCAAGACTGACCCAATGCTCTGCACAGCGACCTCCTCCGCCGCCTGAACCCCAAACACACCAGCGAGCACCTCAGCGCAATCATCTCCCTCGCCCCTGACCTGACCGAAGACCTCCTCTCGTCCGTCGACCAGCCCCTCACCGTCAAGCGGTGTAGGCAGACGGGCCGCGACTATCTGCTCTGCGACTACAACCGCGACGGCGACAGCTACCGCTCGCCATGGAGCAACCAGTTTGACCCGCCGCTGGACGAGGGCGGCGTCGGCGGCGTCGGCCCCGGGAGCAACGACGGTGCCGGCGAGGGGGCCATTCCGAACGAGAGGGTGCGCAAGATGGAGATCAAGGCCAACGAGGCGTTTGATATCTACCGAGAGCTGTACTACGAGGGAGGCGTGAGCAGTGTCTATCTGTGGAACTTGGATGACGGCTTTGCTGGCGTGGTCTTGGTGAAGAAGTGTACGTTGGCTCCCCCCCCCCCCCCTTTCTCTCTCAGAGTATAAAGATACTAAACAAAGGCCAATAAAACAGCTGCCACCCCAGGCTCCAACACCGAAGGCGTCTGGGACTCCATCCACGTCTTCGAGGCCATCGAGCGCGGCCGCACCACGCACTACAAGCTCACCTCGACCGTCATCCTCTCGCTCTCCACAAACGTCGAGAGCACCGTCGGCGACATGGACCTCAGCGGCAACATGACCCGCCAGGTCGAACAGGACCTGCCCGTCGAGAACGACGACAGCCACATTGCAAACGTCGGCCGCCTCGTCGAGGACATGGAGCTCAAGATGCGCAACCTGCTGCAGGACGTGTACTTTGGAAAGGCAAAGGACGTCGTGGGCGACTTGCGGAGCGTGGGCAGCTTGAGCGATGGGGCCAAGGAGCGGGAGACGCAGCGGGAGCTTATTGGCAGCATGAAGCGATGATGCATGAATGGATGATGTAGTGGGAAATCTTGTCTTTTTTTTTTTCAGCATTTGTTTATTTTTTTTTCTTGAATGGCATAGGTATTTGAAAGTTGTGATTTTTTGACAATTTATAAAACGAAGATGGAGCGCTTGATACATGGATGTTAGGGACATGTGTTTGTTAGACATTCCGCCCTTTGTAATAGAGAGAGGAGACTTGGGCCTTTCTAGCTCTAAGATAGAGGAGATATACAGACGACGTTCCCTTTTACTCTGGATTGATTTGACATGAGTGGGATTTCAACAAATGTCTAATCTCGCCGCGGTACTATAGCAATTATAAATTACAAAAATATCATTACTATGGCTGTCTTTAGTCTCTTGAGTTATCTTATGGCATTATGTAAATATTGGAAACTATTATTGATGACGGGGGAAAGGCAATGTTTGTAAGTAATTATTTGGGCTAATTGAGATCACAGCATAGGTAGACAACAATGCTTGTTACTTCCAGGAAGATGAAGTGTTTTCATCCATACACAATCTTGGATGCCATTTCGTAAACAGTTACTTGGACTGGAGCCAACACGGCAATCGAGCAAAGTTCGATTGGGCAATAGAGAACTCGTCTCTGTTCAAGGACGCTATTTTCGAAGAGCTCAAACCAAGCCAAATAGGTAAGGGGGCTGTTTGATAGACTAGAGCATTGCAGCAATATTTCACTCAGAACAACAATGCGTTAATGGCATCAGTATCGATACCTTCAAACAATGTAATAACGCCAGACATACCAGCTCATAGCCAGATGTTTCGCTCCTCACGAGTACATAAAGAGGCAAACAATGCCCTTGGGACAAAATCCACCCAGAAAGCCCTAAGCGCCGAGGAGATATAATCATAAAACTCAGGACAGGCTGTGGGGCACGACGAAAAGAGCTCAGCTTCCTAACCGTCGGCAGCATGTCCGGAAGAGGCACAAGGCTACGGAGAAATGACCAAGTGGATGGATGACTTGCATTCAAAAAAAAAAAAAGACAAATGCTAGGTCTAGGAGCAATAAGAACAAGAACGGCACAGTTGCATGGCTTGCCCGCCCGCCCCTTGCAGGACCGGGGTCAGCACGAATAATCGTATCCTACTGCATCCCGCTGAGTGCGATTTCGTGGTACCGTAGCAATATGAACGGGAAGTCCTGCCACCGTCCAAGGAGATAGCGGCAGCGGCGGCGATTAACAAGACTTACGGCCGATCTGTGGTAATCTGCCTGGTCGAGATATTACTATTTGTAGCAGTAATAGTACTCCGTATGAATACCTTGAATAGCATTGCTCCCTCGAGGGCTGACAAGGCAGAAACAGTACTACCACTTGGATTCGATGTCTCCTTTGACCTTGTCGTTGGGGGCCGAGCACCAGCCCCGGGCAACGCCTGAAGACTTGAAAAAAGGAAAGAAGAAAAAGATTTGAGGCATGATGGCGTGCCATCTATCTCCATCTATCTCCGACATATACTACCAGGCCTAATCTAGATCTGGACATTGATTAGGGAACTGGTGATATTGGCAGATAGGCAAGGACGTATTACTTCATCTCAGTTTTCAACGATTGGAAAAAAAGGCAATTTGTGATGGTACCTATGCAACAGAACCTGGAATAATGTCCCCGAAGCATGCAAAATTTTGCGGATTATACGTGGCAAAGCATCTCCCTTGTCCATCTTCCACTTCCCTAAAGGACCTAGGCTAATGGATGCCTTGAACAAGTCCCATGACGATGGTAGATTGAGTGCTGCAGCGTGGCGGATCCTCGCGATCCTACCGTTCCTCTCTTTCGCGAGACACTAAGGACCTTGCTGGAACAGAATCACACCGTAACTGTGCTGCGGCTGATGATTAGCGTGCGGCTTTGATTAAGCGCACCCTTGACGGCGTGCCAAAGGTATTCCACACGTCCAGGGATGGTGGCGATCTGTCTTGCCGGGGCTTCGATTATAACCACACTTGTTCCAGGTTTTTGTATCTGCATACATACGGTAGAGGTAGTGTATGTATGTACTGCTTGCATCTTGTGGCCCCTGTACTGTATCACCTGCAGGAATGTTGATACACAGCATTGTGTCTGCCTACTATCTAGGCCTAGTAGCAGGAATAGATGTGGTAGTACTGTACTTAGTAGGTAGGTGGCATCTGAGCTATCAGATGCCTCGGCAGCTCCAAAATCACGACTTGAGCAATCTCATACCTCTCCATCCTTTCCCTTTAGAATCACAGATAAAGCCGAGCAGCAAAAGCGGCTCAAAGCAAGACCAATTTGTATTGGGCGTTCCTGGACATGACTCGTCGCTGAAATCTTTTGACGCCTCGAAGGGATAAGAACTGTGGTAGGCCGGGGCATATAGGTGCGGTGGAGTTGAGTAGCCCGCAATTGGGGACAAGCCAACACACACATTCACTGTGTTTCTGAGACTGCTTGTAGGCTATCTCTTCAAAGTTTGTCCGTCGAGACTGAGGATGAAATATCCCTGTAAGTTGACTGGTCGCAGGAGTGAACACTGTCCCAATATACAGACGTAGAGATGATGCAGTGTACTGGACACTGCCATAATATCTGTGTCAAGGTACCACTGCATCTGCCGCCCTCGCTCTCCCTTCAGACGTCTCTGGCATCAGGGTATAATACAGAGTCGAAAGAAGAACAATGAGTCTCCCTGCTGGGAAGCAATTGTGTGTGAGTAGGGTCTTACTCCCCCCATCGCCCGCACTCGCACGGCGTGGCGCACTTGGCACAGAGAAGAAAAGAGTAGGTCAGCCTCCAAGGCAAGGGAGGGCTGCCTCCTGCATGTGGCAGCCAAGGGAGGCTTCAAAACATGTCTTGACTCCATAAAAGCCCACGACACGCGCAGACAAAGTCATTGGCGTGGGGCTTTCGTTTCCTCGCTGGATTCGCGCAACCGAGCAACCGAGCGATGACTATCGTCAGAAGTAGTAGTTTGCTTGACTGTCAACTGAGGCGGGCTCAAAATACTACGATTCGTCAAGGCGGCGGCAGAGGCAGAGGCAGAGGCGCCCGTATGTTCGCGCCGGATGGCTGACTATAGGCGCATAGCACGTACGTTTCGGCGGCTGCTGGGGCGTGCTGCCGGCATGAGAAAAGAGAAAAGGCGCCGGACCACTTTCATGCGGGTGCGACAAAATGCGGTCTGTTTCGTTTGCCTCGCGCACCGAGTCATTGGCTGAGCTGCGTCGCCTTCTAGAACGACGCTTGGAAGACCGCGAACCCCGCACCCCACGTCGCCAATGCTGCGTCTGTGTGTTGGACAGGTGAGGAGGGAGAGAGACAGTCTGGATGCCAGGCACAGGCACACACAGGCACACTGGCACATAGGTTAGGTACACACAGGTATCGGCCTCAGTCGCAGTCTCCAGATCGCAGAGCCCGGGCCCGTAATAGGAGGTCGAGCCGAGTCGCCTTGGTGGACTCTTGCACAAGCACTAGGTCGGTAGGCTGATGCTACCACACTTGTGCGTGTCAGTGTTGATTGCAGAGGGCCATTGAGCAAGCAAACATCTGCGCCTTTGGGCTGCTATACCCGCCATCGTCGCCGCTGGTCCCCGTTCGGAGCGGTTCGTCCCACCTGGAGGCTGCACATGGCGCAACGAGTCCCACAGCTAGCCTGTCACAAGGGCAGAGGCCAAAGCGATTGCTGAACCGGAGTGGCGCCACTCAGCGATTCCGGTCGGGCGGCGGCTTCGGGTCGGGTCGCTGAATGGGTGTAGAAGAGAGGTAAAAAGGGGCAAAGAAGGCAAAAAGAGTGGCGGATATGCTGCTGCTGCTGCTATATGCATCACCAGTCGTTGCTGAAAACCAGTGGTTGATATGAAGCAGATGTCGAGCCGTGATTGGGCAGGTACCTGAGGCAGGCATGCTCAATCGTCCTTGCTGGTCCTCGGAATTACAGCGAGGGCGGTCGATAAAGGGAGCCAGGCTCCATGCCCTAGAGGTACTCCATGCCCCATGCCCCAAGGCGCTATAGCGGCTGCTAGACAGTGCTAGCGGCAAGCAGTTTTAGTGGCAGCGCCTTTTTACTGCATAACATTGAATCCTTGGATTCTGGGAGTCGTCTGCCGTCTGGTGCCATCTAATACTTGTGTCGCTGCTTTTGGTATCATGGCAGCACTCAATGACACTTGCACATGCTGCCAGGGCTGCTAAGCTGAAGGGGGCAAAGGTGAGACACCACATGCATGCGGTGAACCAGGGTCTGGCTTGACTGACCTCCCGCCTGGGATCCCACAACGAAAAGGAAGAAGAGGAAAAAGACAAGACACCTCATCGTCGAGAGCTTCTCAGACTGCTGGGCAAATAACATCAGACCGCTTAGCCCGCTAGATTCTGGTGGGGATGGATACATGTACAGGGATGCTGAGACCTGGCAGCGGTTAGCCGCCTCGAAATAAGACCCAAGTTACACGCCCGTAGGTACTCGTACAACAGAGCCCTTGGACTGGGACAATTCCGCTCGCCGCCGCCGCTGTCAGGCAGTCAGTCAGGCAGTCTGTCGGTGTATTTGCTGCTGGAATCCCTCATGCAAGTCCCATCCATCGTCGTGAGAGCCTCTGAGTGGCTCTCCTCTCAGTCCCGACGGGTCGGAAGGATGGGCGGTCACAGCTCACCATCGTCGTCATCATCACCACTGCCGTGTGTAAGTAGAGCCAGAGATTACACGAACAAGCCTGCTGTTGGCCACGACCAGGCCAGGAAGTGGTGTGCCCAGTCACAGCCCATGCGTGCCTGGATGTGCCTGGCGCGGGAGCTGAAGCTGAAGCAAAGCACGTAATACCTTACTTGGCATCAATATGTAGCTGTCGTCCAACACACAAAAGGTGCTGGCTGTACTTGGGTAGGTGGTACCTAGCAACAGACGCTGTGCTCGTCCCTCGACAAGAGTGGTGGCCTCAAGATGACGGCCTGCATCACTAACCAGCAGCTTCGGCTAGCTCCCTGTGCCCGTGCCTGTAACAACTCACATCTTCCCCATACTGTCCTATGCGATGCTCGCGGCCTCCGCATTGAGTAGCACTGCTTTTACAAAGCAAGGGAGAAAATGAAACCTGCCGCATGGTCATGGCATGGACAAGGCCCCAGCGATGCATGTCGGTGGTGGGGGCTCTGGTTTTTTTGGGCACGGCGTAATCTGCACTTTTACGTGTATGGACGGGTGTATGCGCTGCACCAGACCTGTGATTGCTTTTCTTCAAGGCGGCGGTAAATCCAAAAAAAAAAAAAAAAGACGGGCCTCCAGACAGCAGCCCCTCGCTCGCTCGATTCGCTGCCTCGCCTCGCCTTGCCTGGCCTTGCCTTAGTTGTCCGTTACCCACCCATCCCTCCGTCTCAGGCACCTGCGCTCACCACCCGCGAGATACAAAAGCTTGCCCGTCGTCTCTCTTGCCTTCGCTTCGGCTTCCGCCTCGGCCTCCATCCCACGCACAGTGCGCCTGTACCAACTCTCTGCCTCTTCCTTTTCTCCTTCGGCACTTGCCTGGGTGATCCGGCACCCTGTACCGAGACGACAACGCCGCAGCGACCCAAGGCAGCAGCCCGGCGACCTCCCTCTCCTCCTCTCCTCTCCATCCCATCCTGGCCGCAGCAGACTGGCTACGCGAGCGAACACCAGAGCAAGCAAGCAACACCCGACGTTTGTTCATCTCCTTGTCTGATTCGAATAAAACACAGAGGGCTCAGGAGAGGATTAAGCAGCACAGCCGCCAACTCGAAACCGTGGCCCGCAGCTGTTGCACTCAGTCGACCTTTCTCGATACCACCCAGTCTCGCGCCTCCTCGACCGCCTCAGCACGAGCTTCAAGATGGCTGAAGAGAAGCCGTCCGTCCTCATTATTGGAGGCCTGGGCTATATCGGCCGCTTCCTCGCCCAACACATTCACCAGAACAACCTTGCGTCCGAGATGCGACTCGTTGACAAGGTGCTGCCCCAGCTTGCCTGGCTGGCTCCTGAATTCTCCGAGGCTTGCTCCCAGAGCAACTTTATGCAAGCCGATGCCAGCAAACCAGGTAAATAACTGTTTTCCCACCTAATGCCCCTCAGTTCGTCTGATGAGTCCGCCAGTTGCTAACCAGTGAACAGAGGCTCTAGTTAAAGTATTTGACCGATCCGACGGCAAACAGTGGGACTATGTCTTCAACTGCGGTGGCGAGACGAGATATTCCCAGGAAGATGAAATTTACAAGCTGAGATCCTTGGAGCTTTCCATTGCTGTCGCAAAGGAGGCCGCCAAAAGGAAAGTAAAGGCCTTTATTGAGCTGAGCACAGGCATGGTGTACAAGCCCGACTCATCGCCGAGCAAAGAGGGGGACAAATTGAAGCCGTGGAGCAAGATTGCCGTTTTCAAACTGCAGGCAGAGGAGGAGCTCGCCAAGATTGAAGGGTAGGTCAAGCAAGGAAGCCTCTCGGGCTTGTTCCTCTTTCAGCCTGTCCTTACTAATGCCATATCGACAGGCTTAATCTTGCGATTGTCCGCCTAGCTCATGTATATGGTCCGTATGCCTCTCAGTGGGTTGCAACGGCCCTGTGCATGGCTCGCGTTTACCAGCACATCGAAGGAGAAATGAAGTGGCTGTGGACCAAGGACTTGCGGACTAACACGGCGCACATCCACGACGTAACACGAGCCCTTTGGGACACTGCCGTTTGGTACGACGCTGGCAAAGCCAACTGGAAAGAGGCCGAGATGGGCAAAGTGCCGATTTTCAACGTAGTGGACAAGGGCACCACCACGCAGGGAACCATGGCTGAAATTATTGGCGAGATTTTCAAAATCGAAACGGGATTCCAGGGAACGTTGATTAGTAGTTTTGCGAAGCTGAACCTGGAAAGCGTGGTGGATGATGTCAATGACGAGGTACTCGGCCCTTGGGCTGATCTATTGGCTGATGCTGGCATCACACGACCCGGCCCCCTGACACCCTTTATGGAGAAGGAGCTTCTCAAAGACACAGACCTCAGCATGGACGGTAGCCGGCTGGAAACTGTTTTGGGCTTCAAGTACGAGAAACCCGCCGTCACAAAGGAGCTGATTGAGGAAGTGATCGAGAGCTACAAGAGGATGAAGTGGTGGCCATGAGGGCAAGAACAAGCAAAACACCACGCAGCAAATGAGTGTGAGAAGCCAGAATTATAGCCACTTCGACACCGGGGCTCCTATTGCTTTCGCAAGTACGCATATCTGAGAAAGAGCAAGCGGCTGATTGATGCCTACGCAAACCTTGTGGTTGAACAGCTTGTGGACGAGCATGAATGACCCTCGGAACCTACAAAAGCCATGTGTGACGGTCTTGCATTCATAGCGATAATGACTTGAAGATTTAGAGCGAGCCAGAAAGGGAGTTCGTTAATGTACCAATAGATATCCACAGGGTTCCGAGAGAGCAGCATGATATCCGTCTGGAAACTGAGGTCAATGACAGATGCTGGGCTTGTCTTTTTATTACAATTTCTTTTCTTCTTCTTTTCTTTTACTTTTCATGACCTTGTTTGTCTCTGGTTTCGGCTTTCTAAAGACGTGAAGGACTGGTGGAGAAGCTGTTGGAATGCGGGTAATGGTTGTTTCTATGGTTTAGTATCTACTTGTCCAGTTGTAGTATCTACATGGAGATGGATTATTCTTTACTCTTTTTTTTTCTCTGGAACTTGTTGATTAATGAATTTATCTTGCGGAAACATGTATGTTTTTTTCTTGGCCCATCTCTAGTCTGTATTCCTAGCTTTGTTCATCTTTGTTCTCCCTGTGAGCTTGCCTTGCTTAGGAGACAATGTCTGGGTGTGGGCTGGTGCCTTGGCGCTGTACCTACGCCCAAAACAGTAGGTGTCGGTCTCAATCAGGATTTGAATTACAAATGAGGCAACCAAAAGATCCAAATAATGATCTGCTGGCAGAATATCCAATCCCTTGTCGTTGTAAGCATGTAGCCACAAGTATTCTTTGTACCATCAGGCACGTAGCAGGGTGTGGGGGAGATTTGGCGGGGCGCGGCCTGCAGAGCGCATGTGCTTGCCTGCCATTTCCCAGGACTAGCACGAACGCCTCGGGTCAATGATGACCAGCGCTGCTTTTCGCTGCGCCATCAGCACAAGAAAGCTTCATGTGATAGTTCCACCTGTCGCAGCATTGAACACGCCGGGCGTTCTATAAGTACTTTGTCTCTTGTTGACATCACTTCCAATTCTATCCTTTTTCTATCGCCTTTTGCTGCTCTGATCGCACCTCCTCCTCTCATTAATCAAGCTCGAGATATTCATCTATACCAATCGCAACCATGGCCGCTCCATCAAGCAAGACCGCCAAGAACCTCACTGGCAAATGGACCATGGTAAGAAGCACTCCGTCCCATTTCACAAACCGGAACCCCCCCCCCCCCCCCTAAAAACCCCTTCCCTGCTCATTCCATCACAATTTCTCGTGTTTTCCCCCTGCTTGTACTGCGCCCGCTTTCAAGAGGGAATTTGCTGCCCCTCCCCCACCACAAGCTGCTGCTCTTTGCCGCCTTTTGTGCAAGCTGCTGCGCCAATCGCGCTTCCAAGACGGCGAGGCCCCAAGTGCTGCTGTTTTGGAAGGCAAAGGAGCTTAATTAGCGGCGCAGAAGCGACACACACACAGAGAGAGGGGTATAAAACGATTTCTTGAGAGCGATGCAAAGCTGTGCGACTCAGAGAGAAGCTATGGCCTCCGTGTCATCCGGGGAGATAACATCATCTCGAGTCGCACTCCCGCAAAATGACATCAGCACGCACGGAAACTTGGAAAAAAAAAAAAGGAACATCTCCACTAACAAAGAGCGCCGGCGCGGCATTAAACGTTTAGAACAAGACCCTTTCTGACTCCTCGGAGCCGGTGCTTGCCCTCCAGGGCATTGGCTACCTGATCCGCAAGGGAATCGGCTTGGCCACCATCACCATCCAGGTAGAGCAGTACGAGGGCCCTCCCAGCCCGCCCAACACGGCCGCCGACGTCGTTTCCCACATCGACATTACGCAGTCTGCCTCGGGCCTGTCCAGCACGCAGGAGGACCGCTGCTTTGACGACTTTGAGCGCGAGCACTCCGACTGGCTGTTTGGCAACGTCAAGGGCCGCAGCCGCTGGGCGAAGCTGGACGAGGTCACGGATGAGTTCCTCAAGAAGGGCTGGGAGATTGAGGGCGACGGTCTGTTTATCACAAACTCTGCCAAGAATGAGGAGAAGGGCTGGACTGCCGAGCAGGTCTGGGGCTTCCAGCTCGTCAACGGCGAGCGTAGGTACTGCCGAAATGTTGTCGTGACTAAGGGAAGTGAGCGGGCTCAGATCCGACTTGTTTACGACTTCAATGATGATGAGTAAGGAATGGGAAACGAGAAATATCGATCAAGTGGCGGGATGTATGGTGAGAGTATGAAGGTATATGACTAGGATGATGAGTTGATTTGCTGTTCTTATTTGATATCGCATCATACAAAAGAGCTAGATGGCAGAGAAAAAGCGTGGCATTAGACTATAGTTAAGGCCAAAGAAAGCTTTCGTTTCAGTTATTTCAGGATAAATCTATATCATAAAGCATACATGTCTTTGATATCGTCTTCCTATCTAGACTCATGATTTATTACGATTCTGGTGTTGAACCCTATACTAAGAGTTGATAACCTGCTCACACCATGAGCTCTCTCATAGCAAGAAATTCTCCTTTTTCACACACTTTCCACAGCGTGAAAAGGGGAGAAACAAATATCCCTCCAACGCATGTTGAATAAATGCCAATCATCTTCCAAACGCCGTCTACCTAAAGAGCTGCAAGCGACGCTTTCGCACTCCCGGTAACCGTAGAAAGGGCAATTTTGCTTGAATATTTTTTTTTACATCTCCTCATCGTTGATTGCTTACTCCAACCCCTCACCAAATCGAAAAGTTTAAGCCGGCCGTCTCTTAACAAACTCTTCCAAATCCTGCACCGTCGCCACACCCAGCACAAACCTCCGATTCTCATCCGTGACAACCGCAAACTCCTCCTTCCACGGGCCCCCCGACACGTTTCCCCGAAAGAAGGCCTCGAGCTCCTCCAGCGGGGTCTGCAGCGTGATGACCTGGTACTTGCGACCTTTGCGCTGGAACCTCGTCATGGCGGCGGAGACGGGGTCGTTGGGCTGGACGCGGCCGGCTTCCAAGAGGGACTGCAGGTGGGGGATGGAGATGTAGCCGAGCAGGGCGCGGGTTTCGGAGTCGACAATGGTGAGGTGTGTGTATTCGCGCTCAAAGGCGGAGAGCATTGCGATGTTGATTGCGTCGGAGGGGTTGAGGGAGAGGGCGGCGGGGGGGTCGAGATCTTCGACGGTGGCCTGGGAGATGTTGGTTAGCTTTTGAGTTTGATGGAACAGACAGGTTTTCAATCATTGAGTATTTGAGATGTTGCGCAACTTCAAGAGTGCGAGGATGGATCCCGGCGTATACTCTAGGAGCGCCTTTTGTTGAATGCGACAATACGATGCTTTCAAATACTTACGCCTCGATATCTTGAAGACCAGGTTGTGGAAAATGGCTGCGCCGTTGTCGTCGCCGGGCCGGTCTGAGCAGGCTGTTGTGTTAATGTGGTGGCCATGACTGATGTGTATTCTTTGTCGTGCTGCCCTTGAAAATTTGGACGGAGTGGTTGTTGTCGAGACTGTTATTTGCGCTGTGACTGTGGTTTGACTCTTTTTGGCAGAAATGGCAAATATGATGGGGTCAATTGAGCCACCGACCGCGGGGAGTCGTGATTAGCTCAGCATCAGGCGGGGCCATATAAAGTCGTTTGAAACTTGTGATACATGTGATTGCTTCGACATCATCGCTCCAAGTGGCATTTTGTATTGGACAGAGAGTGAGAAAAGATCAACATGTGCAAATTCATGATAGGCACTACATGATTGTAACCTCATTTGTTTTCAGAGCCCCCCATACTCGCGTGTCTCGGCACCAACAGCATTGCACCAAGGTATGCTTTCGGTAGGGGAGCTTTGTTTAAATCCGAACCCGTCCCCGCCGTGACTCTCCGGCAGTGGAGCAGTGCCTGTAGCGGTTCCGTGCTGCCGTCCGATCGATTCGCATCGGGTTCCATGGATGAGACATAAACGATGCGATCGTCTGGCAGGGCTGTACAGAGCAGTATTGGTCTATGTTGATGGCGATGCTGTAAAACTGTGAATTATCACGGCGGATAGACGGGAAACATGGCGCAGTTTAAACAGGAACAATCACACGAAAAGCCACAGGATCAACCGTCGAGATAAGAGCATGAAGCAAGTTCCATGGAACTTGCGGTCTTATAATGTCCGGTAGCTGTATCGGGACATTGGTGGGGCAAATGGCTACCTGCCAAGCGGAGCATCCAGTCTGTAGCTGACGGTACCTGCGAGCCGCGACTGGGTACCTCGACTTTGCTGGAGCAAGCTCGCATGGAACAGCTCCCGCTACAGCTTTGCATCTTGACGTCGAGTGATGTCACGCACTTCAGTCGCTGGGCGTTGCCTAGGCCCGGCAGGCCTTATCCGGCAGGCGTCACAGAATTCGCGGTAGTTTCGCCTGCCATGCTGCGACATTTATAAACCTCGACGCCGTGTGCGCGATCCTTTTCTGTATTGCATTGCCCGCGCTTCCTCTCCCCTCCTCTCCTCAGTGTCGCGATCCCCTCTTTGCTACGCAAGCACTGTCGCGTGCCGACGGCTACACCTTGATACGACTGGCTTTTGTAAGTTTCTCGCCCTGTGGCTGAATTGGCCGTCAGTTCCTCCCGAGGCTACTTTCAGCACTCAATATTCTATCATCTCTATCCCTCTCCTTATTGCAGCCGTAGTGTCATTCATACAAGGGCAGCTTTGTTTCTCGGGCTCAGACAAGTCATGATCGCCTACAATTGATAATCTCCAATGTGCTAATCGCGATTTTGTCCCATCTTTCTAGGATTGATGAACAATCGGAAGGCTCGGTTGCCTACCACTCCCCATCATGGCGCACCTATATCCTAGAGATGAAGTCCTAAAAGGCAACTTTTACAGTCCAACGCCGAAGTATCACAGCCCGCAGACCAAGGCGACTCCGCTCCAGGCTCGCCCGGAGCTCTACGGAGCTTGGTCTGTGGTGGACAATGCCAAAGATAAGGCCGTCAAGCTTAGCAATGAAGCTACCAAGGAATTTGAAAAGGCCAGCTCCGCGGCCCAAGCCAAGGCTGGAAAGATTGAACTATACTCTGGAAAGTACTATGCGGCATGTACGTTTGGAGGACTGATGGCATGCGTGAGTCAATTAAGCCCTTGATATTCCTTTCACTTGTCTTCAGGGAAACGCCTTGGCTTATATCCGTCTCTCTTCTCAAGGGTCTCACTCATACCGCTGTAACGCCTCTTGATTTCGTCAAAACGCGCCGCCAGGTTGACTCGTCGCTTTACAAGAGCAATTTTGAAGCATGGGGAAAGATTTATCGCGCCCAGGGCATCCGCGGCATCTTTACCGGTTGGAGCCCGACCTTCTTCGGTTACTCTATGCAGGGTGCTTTCAAGTATGGATGGTATGAATACTTCAAGAAGACATATTCCGACCTGGCTGGTGAAGAGGCTGCCCACAAGTACAAGACCATCTTGTATCTGTCTGCCTCAGCTTCTGCTGAATTCTTAGCCGACATTGCCCTTTGCCCCATGGAAGCTGTCAAAGTTCGAATGCAGGGAGGCTCACCAAACCCCTATACTGGCGCTCTCGATGGATTCAACAAGATTACTGCAAAGGAAGGTTATGCCGGTCTCTACAAGGGACTTTATCCCCTGTGGGGCCGACAAATCCCTTATACCATGATGAAGTTTGCCTCTTTCGAAACCATTGTTGAGATGATCTACGCTCGCTTGCCCGGAGAAAAGAATGACTATAGCAAGGCTGCTCAGACTGGTGTCTCCTTCACTGGTGGTTACATGGCTGGTATTCTCTGTGCCATTGTTTCTCACCCCGCAGATGTCATGGTCAGCAAGCTCAACTCGGTTCGCGAGCCCGGCGAAGGTTTTGGTTCTGCCGTCGGTCGCATCTACAAGGATATCGGCTTCAAGGGACTCTGGAACGGCTTGCCAATGAGAATTGTCATGATTGGCACTTTGACTGGTCTCCAGTGGATGATTTACGTAAGTTTATCCTAGGAAGAGAATGCGGAAGTTGTTATAGGTCTCAAACTGACTTTGCAATTATAGGACTATTTCAAGATCTTCATGGGTCTGCCCACCACTGGTGGTCCGGCACCGCCCCCCAAGGAGAAATAGAGTATAGAGGGACAATGACACGCTGGTGAAAAGAGAGTTGCTTGGAACTGGGTTCGGGATTTGCTATAAAGTAATTTGCGAACGTGGACGTTTGCTTTTTTTTTTTTTTGTTACATGTATCAAATTCAAAGTTCAATGACGACCTGAAATTCTACGTCTTCAGTCTTTCCTTAAGTTTGTTAGGCTACATATGTTAATGTACTGTAAATCTCCCTTACTAGTATCTTGGCGTGTTATAGCCAGAGTTGGTCGCTTTGCCTACAAAGTTAGGGGAGCTTAAGGGGGATCGCCAGGTTTCCGACAAATAGTCGGATGCACATTATCGCTCATATCGTGATACTCGAGGCTACTCTACCCTCGGCCCTAACTTTCTTTCCCCGTCGTGCAATTTCCTGTCAGTGAGTATTCGTCAATCAAGTGACAGTCGGAGTGTGACGCTTATTCCATTCCAATATTCATATAATTTTTACCCAAAATATATTTCGAGCTCGTGATGGCGCCTGGGTAATGTACAATCAAGAATCACCGTCGAGGAATTATCCATATAGGTCTCTGTCAAGCGTAAACCACAATACACACTGAGGGCCAAATAAGAAGCCTCTTTGTGTTTCAGGACTCACAGTCGCGTTCTTCTACTGTAGCTTGCGCGCATATTGCTATTTTTGAAGCTTACATTTCCTGGAAGGCTGGGCTTATAGTAGCCCACCTAGTATATACAAGTAAGCAGTAGCAGTAGCAACTGTGGCAGTGACAGAAGCTGTAGAAAATGTACGGGGCTAAAGCAGTATGCAATGGAAGTACTAGGTGGTACAAAATAGAAGCAGTAACAGAGCAGAAGTCGGACGTGGTGGAGGCCAGCAGCCAACCACGAAAGATCACAGCCACGCCGGTAATAGGCATCTGAAGGAAGATGTCCGATTTAGCCTTCTTTCTCCCCTTCATCATTTCGATGTATTTTAAATCCCATTTCAATAACGTCGATGAAATAAACCTAATGCCCTATCCGCATACCTACAAAAATGCAAAAAATCGGGAGTGAGGTGTTGATGCGCGCATACACATTGTCGCTCACATTCTTCAGGTAAAACACCAGGCCTACGGACCAAGTTCCGATGCGTTCTAGAGCCAAGCTGATCTGCTGCGCAAAGCGGGCGCCGGCCAACGGCAGATGGAGAAGGGATGCGCAATTCGGGTGTGGCAAAGAGAAGAAGGATTAAAGGCCCGAATGGGCTGAAGGAGAATGAGATATGTGATAGGCTGGACCCCAAAGCAGTGGTTGGCCGTCGAAAAGAGGGTGGACGGGTAAATTATTAAGTGACGTTTTGGCTGCTGAAAGTGATGCTTTGTCGGCCTACCTCTAGGTAAGTTCAATACTTGCATCAACTGAGCTGACGTATTGTTTTCTTCATCATGGAGCTTTTATTCACGTTCAAAGTGGAACAAGGCCAAAGCTGGGCGAGAGCTCGGTGTGGTTCTTTTGAGAGCCAGATCTGGGTGCCGAACACAATTTGTCACTGTTAATTTCGTGCCTGCTGGGGTTGCGTCGCAGCAAAGATACAGTAAATCTGCAGGCCAGCGCTTGGAGGAGCTGGTGGGGATGATGCGCTCGCCGTTGTCAGGCTATCGTCGCATTATCGATCTGTAGGATGACGTCTGGTGGAGCAAAGGCATGAACATGTAGCCCATGGGCTGGTCAACTGCGTGCCCGGGAACCAGATATGCGTCCCTGTTTCTCTTCCTGGCCTTTTACTTGCCTGTGATGCCTCGAAAAGAGAGACGCCCCGTATGCTATAATAATAGAGTCTGTGTTGGGCGTTTTGATACGCATGTCTTTGGTGAAACCCAGTTAGACGCAACGGGCAGCTAACATGGTGGAGCGGGCAGTACAGGCGGCAGCCAGGTAGGGAAGCGCAGCATAAACATGAAGATTTCCAAGATTCAGTTCTTGAGCGAGGGATAAAAAGCAGAGGCAGAGAGCCCGTGACTTGCAGAACCAGGGTTGTACCTACTGTAGCTGCGGTTGGTTGCTGCGCTATAGAGGAAGCAGTCAGTTGCCTCCAGTTTAATCACTATATTTGCCTGCGCGTGAGCGTATAACTGGAGTATTGGCACGTCGTGTTGGCTCTAGGCGCTGTACTAAGCCATGCACCCATCATATGCCGTTCACGAAGCATGTAACGGTCGTACGACGAGCCCAGAATCAGGACTAGCCCGCGCATACAGATGCAAGCGCCGTCTCTCGATGGCTTGCAGAGCTCGTAGGAGCTTGCATTTCAAAGTTCCCTCGTGTGGTGCCCCCGGCTCGTGGTCCTGTTTGGGTCTTTCGGTGTTCAAGCCCCGGCCTGGCCCCTCGCCATTCAAAAGCCACGTTATTTCTCTTGGACTAGCAAGGGGCTCTTCCCCACACACCATGGCAGGTTATGCGAGGGAGAGGCTGTTGCGATTCGTTGACGATTGCTTGGTAGAGTTGGCTCTAGTGCCAAGCAGCCGTTCAACCGTTGCAGCTATTATGGATTAGTATCGCCATGCTCGAGGGAGCTGCCACAGGCACCGTACAGTATGATTTGACGGGGCGGGGGCGGGGAGGAAAAGGGCGATGGGAGCGATGATCAGACGGCCTTGGTGAGCGACGGGCGAGATCCAGCAACGACCAGTTGAGCGAGTGCCTGCAGCCATCGGCGCCTTGTTGAAGCTGCTCCAGATGAGGGCTAGGCAAACCCACAGCTCCAGAGGCCTACTTGCACCTGCTGGAGTCATGTGTGCTGGCGGGCGAATCAACTTGTGCAGTCTGCTAGACGGCGATGCTCCGCAGATAGGCAATTCTGCTGCTTGCAATCAACGGCCATGAGGCACTGTTGCATCCGAGCCGCCTGTCGTTTCGTGCGAGTTAATTTTCGATTCCATGTCGAACAAGGGCGGAGACCAGACAAAAACCACTCGCAAACCTGGTCTGGCGTCATTACCTCTTGTGCCCAGCCCGCTCGGCTAATATCGACCTCGTACTTTTCTCTCTCTCTCTCCCTCTCTTCCCTTTCTCTCGCTCTGCTTTTGTCTATTTTCTGCGCCGTGTCAATTTCAGACGGCTGACGAATGAGGCGTTCCCGAACCAACCGGGTTGGAGAGGGGGGGGGCTAGAAAATGGAAAAAAATAAACGGGGTAGAGGCGTTGAACGTGGCGAGCGCTCTAGGAGAATTGACTTTTCTTTGCCGCCTTCTGCTGAGAATCAAGAATCAAGCAACATTCGCTGGGCCGGCTGGAGGAAATCACAGATGCCTGCTAACGTGGCCGTTAGTCGCTGCTACGCCAGATGGTGTGCATACCGTCGCATGCAGGCGAGTGGGAGATGCCTCCGCGTGGCTTACCCCGGATACATCATACGACAAAGACAGAGTCCAGCCATCCAGCTGGGATGCCCCTCTCTTGTGCTTGTTCATGCTCCCTCGATTCGATCGATGATGTATCACCTGTTGCATACCTACAGAATTAAGAGTTTATGGCGGAGTAATCCTGCTAGCGAGAGACTGGGGGAGGGGACCAAATCCCAAGGTTCGAGATGGCATGCTGCAAGGCAGAAGCTGCCCATCGGCCGCGCGACAGATGCGGTTACAGCATCAATGTCAAAGACAGCCCGGAATTAGTACTTTCGATGCTACCAAAGGCCAGGTACTGGCTGACCGCGAGATATTTTAAGCATCGCACCGTAGCATCGACAACTGCTCACACTCGGTCTATATTTGACAAGAGAGGATTCATGACGAGGTAATGACCGGCCAACCAAATTAATAATTTCAGGTTATTGATTGGATCTATTGATTTGCACATACAACATGCGGCCAGAGGGATCGGGATTACAGTGGCACCCTTGGCTGTAAATACCAGGTACTCACGTCACTGTATGAGAACCCAAGTTGCTTACAGAGCAGCGGCGGAAACTGACTCGGGCTGGAGACTTCAGTGCAGCATTGCGTGCCGCGGCTGCTGAGCCTCAATACGCTGCTCTCCATCTGAGCCGTCTTTATGTTTCATGTTCAGTTGGTACCCTCCGTGGATCTTGATATCGTATGAAACCTGTTTAGTTGTACTGTACCTGTGCCATCATCGCCAGCTGCGAGGCGTTCTTCAGCAAAGCAGCAGACAAAAGGCCCGTCCCTCCTCGTTCGGGAACTGATATCCCGCCGGCGTTGAATCCTATACTGTACGGTGCCACCAGGCACCTGCTCACAGGCTTGCCGTCCTCGCTCTCGTCTCGTCTCGTCTGCCCCCAGCAGCCTGCTTCTCCTTCGCCTCATGCAGCCCAGACTCAACCGGCTGGCCTCTTCCCCTCCCCCACAGCGAGCGAGTTCTGTGCAGGCGCCGCTTTAGTGCAGCACTACCTGCTAGCCTTGCCAGCCGGCCAGCATTAACCCTGGGCGCTAAACCGCTAGCAGCACCCAGCACTGTGCCACATGCGCCAAGTACTGCCTACCTTGTGCGCCGTAGCGGCGCAGGTACTGCGCAAAAGCGGTGCTGCACCATCGGCCAATGCCAGCCCTGGCGCCCTGCAAGCGGCCTGTCCCCACTGGCCCACAGCGAGCTGGGGAGCCCCGAGCAAAGGGCCTGGAGTGAGTCGCGGATAGCGGACTCTGCGCTGGGCTGGGGGCCTTTCCAGAAACCAACTGGACCACTTCCATGCCAGACTTGGCTGCACTTCCGCGTCCTGACGCATCCTCGTCCTTTTCTTCCGCATCGCCTCACCTCTCGTGCTCTCTTCCGCTCTCTGCTGTTCGGTCGCCTTTGCTTCACCCTTTTTTGCAACCTAGTGCGGCGTATTCTTTCGCGTCCCTCGCTCGTTGTTCCCAGACACCGTTTGTCGGCGCCGAATCCGACTCCATCTTCTCTTCCGACGCATTCTCTCGACCACCGACGCAGCGCTACCGGGGCCTTGGTCCAGCCTCCCACATCCCCGTCACAAGCTCAAAAGGAGGAAACAAAAGGGAAAATTAAGGGCCTGTACAATCAGGCTAGGCTGCTACTACGACAGACTTCTTCTCCGCTGGTCAGCTGGCGTTGGCCGTTCGATCCATCTGCTTGATCGTTCCAGCTTGCTCCGTCGCCTCTGTACTTCGAATGAATACCCTCGACTGCCGTCCTCGATCTCGTTGAGCGGCTGTTGAAGCGGCTCTGGCTGCTAGATACTTTTGTCTCTTCGCTTCTTCCTCTTCTTCACCGTCGCCCATTACTATACCCAGACTTCGAATATTGCATACATAACACGACAAGATGGCCGGATTTTTTAACAAGATCAAGAGCGCCAGCACGGTATGCCTCTCTCCACCCTCCTCCACAACAATCCATCTTTCTGTCTTGTCTTTGCGATGAAATTACAAACCCGATCGTCACGTAATCAAGAGACTGGCATATTTTGCGCCGAAATCATATGATCGCTAACAAATCATCAATCTGCAGCCGTCGACCGCGCAAGCCACCAAAGATGTGGTACCCAAGAAGAAAGATGAGATTGTACCAGAGTTGACTCCGCTCGAGAAGATGCTGCAGAATGCAGGCCCCTTACGAGAAGATGGAACTGACAAGTTTTTTGGTTTCGAAAACGTATGTCCATCGTCTCATGTTCTGCCATATCCCTTTTTCTTTTGTGCAAACGCCTCCATGCTAACATGAGCCATAGTTTGGAAATACCTGGTTCGCTTCGTCTTGTAGACCCAATCAAGATGGAACCCCATATCCGCTAACTTGACGTGTTCTAGTTATTGCAACTCCATAGTACAGGCGTTATTCTATTCCGATCTGTTTCGAGAAAGCGTAATCAACTATCCGTCGCTATCACCATCTGGAACACCCAATGGCAGCCGACCAAAGGTTAACGTCACTATTCGTCCACCAATGCCGGCGCCCCCGCCTCAACAGCAGAAGAAGGGCATCAGTAATAAGGAAGCAATGAAACAAAGACAGGCCATCAACAACGGTCAGCCTGTACCAGGGCAGCCTGTTGTCAAGCCCGAGGACAAGCCGGATACTCCCGAATACAAAAAGAAGCACGCCATGCTCAAGGGCCCTATCCTCGAGCTAGCGCAAGAAAATGCCGTGGGGTACGGCATGGATGAATGCACCTTTACAGGTCTCAAAGATATCTTCCTGGCCGTCCTCCAGAGCAGCACTCGAACAGGAGTCCTGAGTCCTCAGCGTTTCCTTGAGATATTCAAGCGCGATAACGAAATGTTCCGGAACTCGATGCATCAGGATGCCCACGAATTCTACGGCCTTGTATTAAACGACGTCATCGCTAATGTCGAGGCAAATGCGAGAAGGCTCCAGGAGCAGCTGGATATCAAAGGCAATAGCGAACTTGCGCATTCGGTACAAACTGCCCTGGGATCCGCGCTGATGAATAATATGACTGGCTACCGCACACCCGGGACGGGTTGGGTCCACGACATCTTTGAGGGTGTACTAACCTCAGAGACTAAGTGCTTGACCTGTGAGACGGCATCACAGAGAGACGAGACTTTCCTCGATCTGTCCATCGATCTCGAGCAACACTCATCGGTCACATCTTGTCTACGAAAATTCTCGGCCGAAGAGATGCTTTGTGAGCGGAACAAATTCCACTGTGACCACTGCGGCGGCCTGCAAGAGGCTGAAAAGCGAATGAAGGTCAAGCGCTTGCCCAAAGTACTCACTCTACACCTCAAGCGATTCAAGTACACCGAGGATTATAGCCGTCTTCAGAAACTATTCCACCGCGTTGTCTACCCCTATCATCTGCGTATGTTCAACACCACGGATGACGCAGAGGACCCTGATAGGATGTATGAACTCTATGCTGTCGTCGTTCACATCGGTGGCAACGCGTACCACGGCCACTACGTCTCCATTATTAAGACCAAGGATCGCGGCTGGGTCCTATTCGATGATGAGATGGTTGAGCCTGTTGATAAGCATTTTGTGCGCAATTTCTTTGGCGACAAACCCGGCATGGCAACTGCCTACGTTCTCTTTTACCAAGAAACTACCTTTGAGAAAGTCAGGGAAGAGCAAGAGAGAGAGGGAATGGAAGAGGTCAAGTTGGCGACGCAGGCTGCCAATATAGCACAAGACGAAAGCTCGGACAAGCCAGATCCTGCCCCCCCTGAAGCGGCAAGTAACAACACCTGTTGTAATGCCGGAGCATGAGTCTTTAGCAACTCTTGCACACGCCGCTACAGCTACCGGAGTGCCATTACCAACTTCACCCATCATCGAATCCCCAAAAATACCCGAGATGCCGTTTGTCGCCGCGCAGGGCGTGGGCCTCACAGGCAAAAATGCCACTAAAATAGAAACGAAATCTAGGGATGATTTGAAACGAGAGAAGAAAGAGCGCGAGGCTGCTGAAAAGGCGGCCAAGCAAGCTGAGAAGGAGAAAGAAAAACTCAGAGAGAAACAACTCAGAGAAGACGATAAGAAACGCAAAGAAGATCATATGAAAGCGATGCAAGCTCGAAGAAACGAGCAAGATGAACTTGCAAAAGTACTAGAGGCTAGCAAAAAGTCTGCAGCCGTTGAGGAGGCCGCCAGAAAGAAAGAAGAAGGCGGATCCTCTGGGTTCCTTGATCGATCTAAGCGAGGTAGCAAGTCGATGTCGAAGCGAAGTTTCAGCTTCTTCAAGGACAGGAATAGCTCCCTGGATACCACCACAAATGGCGATGCTCCAGAAAAGGAAAAAGAAAAGGAGAAGAAGACGGGGCGCATGAGCATTGGTCTAGGCAGGAAGAGGAGCACGCCATTCTTAGCATAAACCGGGATACAGTGGTCTTATTTTGAATAATCAAGATCTATTCACGACACAAGAGACAGGCACGCGCACAGAGACACGCACATATACGGACAACAAAAAACCGTCCCGGGAGGTGCGCAATAATAGGCGTATGGCGAATTCGCATGTACGATTGATGACGGGCATCTTCTGCATTTTACAATCTCTATCAATCTCTGTATATTCGGGAGGAAGTTTCTTTTACGCCGAACCAAGGAGGAACTCAGCATGGGAAGCAGTCTTTTTTTTTCTCCCCCCACTCAACGAATAACATTCGCTTTTTGACGGCACACGCCATTCTTGCGGCAGATCTGTTGAAGCAGGAAAATACGGCCAATTCATTAGGGCATGGCGTTTACTGCGTGGTTTTAACAGAAGCATGCTGCGGACTGGGTAATGCATGGCTCACCACGATCGGCCGACATATGTTATTCCTTCTTTGTCTTTAGTCTTTCTCTGTCGATTTCTCTCTTCCATTCTTTTCTATATTTTTCAGTTCATTTTCTCCCTCTTTCTTTTTGGAGCTTGATTTGTATTCTTCTGCAAGAGTTGTATCATATAGTACATTTAGTTGTCTTACATAGCGTTGGGAGGGGATAATGTTATTAAGGTGTACAGCCGCCGCGATGTCACCACTGAATGAGAGGTGGTGCCGCTAGCAGAGCTAGGAAATTTGGGGAGGCTGGTCAAGGGACTGTGCTTTTGAGGCTCTGCGGAGATAATAATGGCAGTGAGTTTGGCTTTGCAAAAATAAATGATGGCGACAATTATCTTTTTCTTCTTCGTGCAGTTGCTCATTGGAGGTGTAAGCTGTTGAGGGGAGATGTTGCGTTGTGGTATTAGTACGGGGGATGGTTGAGCCGTTCCGAGACACTCCAGCCATGATGAAAGGGCGCCTCTATTAGATGCCATCTCACTTGAAACACACATGTGTATTCACGACGGCAATGAGATTCAGCCTCCATCTTTTTACAGCCGTCAAGTGTGAAGCTTGGCCTTTATTGGCATAAACTGGATTTGATTTACTTATAGCAGGGCCTAAATCTCTCAATTCCGTGCACTTCAAGGAGAGCATTCAAGTGGACGCTTAGTCTACCTACGTGTAGCCCAGCGGCTTTTCATACACGTGAGATATGATTTGATATAAACGTCTGCCAGACCGTCAACAATGGAACTCATAGGTATGTGCACAGATCCCTCATTGACATCTCACTCTACTTGCTTGATACCACCACATCCCGTCAATTCATACTGACCAGCACCCCCAACCAAAGACCTCCTCCTCTTCATCGTGCCTCTGCTGCACCTCCTGGCCGCCCCCTACACCAAAGTCGAGGAGTCCTTCAACCTCCAGGCCACGCACGACATCCTCGTCTACGGCACGCCCACGCACGACATCCACCAGCGGCTGTCCTCCACGTACGACCACTTCAGCTTCCCCGGCGCCGTGCCGCGGACGTTTGTCGGGCCGGTGCTCCTGGCGGGCGTGGGCCAGCCGCTGGTTGCGCTGGCGGGGTTCGAGCACGCGCAGGTCATTGTGAGGGCGGTGCTGGGCGGGTTCAATGCCGTGTGCTTGGTGGTGTTTGGGGCGGCTGTGAGGGAGGCGTTTGGGAGGGGGGCAGCGAGGTGGTGGGTGGTGTTGAGTGTGACGCAGTTCCATGTGGTGTTTTATCTGAGCAGGACGTTGCCGAACATGTTTGCTTTTGGGTTGAGTGAGTTGCCTCTATTTCACATCTTGTTCTTCTCTTCACTACTCAATTACACTGATATTCCCTTTTGGTCTCATCCGTCATACTTCATATCTCATACTAATATCAACCAACACAGCAACTCTGGCATCTGCATTCCTCCTCCCCAAAAAAACCGCCTCACTCCAACGAACTCGCCGTCGCCAAGCGATTGCTCTTCTCGTCTTCGCCACGGCCATCTTCCGCTCCGAACTGGCCATCCTCCTCGCCGCAACGGGCCTCCTCGCTCTCGCCAGGTCCTACCTCAGTCTACGCGAGCTCATCACCTTCTTTCTCGCCTCCTTCATCGCCGCGCTCGGCCTCTCCATCCCCATTGACTCGTACTTTTGGCAGAAGCCCCTGTGGCCAGAGCTTGCGGGCTTTTACTACAATGCCGTGCTGGGCTCTTCTTCCGATTGGGGCGTGTCCCCGTGGCATTACTACTTCACTTCTGCGCTGCCGCGGCTCTTGCTTAATCCGTTGTGCTTTCCTCTCATTGGGCTAGCACTCTACCAACCTGGAACCTCTCGCCGAGTTCAGGATCTGGTCATCCCGTCTATTGTCTTTATTGCCGTCTACTCCATCCAGCCTCACAAAGAAACGCGCTTCATCTTCTACACCGTCCCTTCACTCACCGCTGCCGCCGCTGTAGGCGCCAACTTCATCTCTTCACGCCAATCAAAATCGCTCCTCTATAAGCTCGCCACCGCGATTCTATTCCTCTCCATCCTCGCAGCGTTCGCCGCAAGTACCGTCATGCTCCTCCTCTCATCCCTCAACTACCCTGGCGGCGATGCGCTCTCCCAGCTCTACACCATAACTTCAAACACCACCTCGTCTCTTCCTCCTCCTTCTCGCCTATTCGTTCACGCAGACGTCTTGACTTGCATGACCGGCCTCACCCTCTTTGGCCAAAACCCTCATGGCCTCCCTCCCACATCCTCTTCCTCTTCCTCTCCAATCCTGCTGTTCGACAAGACAGAATCAAGCGAAGAATTATATCGTCAGGACTTCTGGTCCCAGTTCGACTACGTCCTAATGGAAGATCCATCCCTCGTCCTTGGAACATGGGATACCATCGGTCAAATCCACAGCTACGACGGCATCGAAATACTCCGGCCCGGTCAAATTGCCAAAGCAGCAGAAACACTGCATGAAGAAGGAATCAAAGACGGTATTCTCGGACAGGGCGCGACAATTGCCACCGCTAGGGATTTCGTAAGGAAGTTGACTGGGGGCTGGTGGGTTGGGCCACGCATGTCTCCTCGAATCCACATTATGAAACAAGTCCGTGAAGGTGATGCTACATAAAAAGTGTGGAAACAAAAAGCCAAAAGTTGCTTCCCGTATACACATGAAAAGAAGACGAGAGACGGCATTTTGCCTCTGTACGATATAAAAGGTAGTGTTTCAGCCCATGGCTGTTGAAATAATTACTAGATAAGAAGCGAACATATAATATAATACACACATACAGTCGCCAAACTAAAGAAGAAAGAATCAAATCAATTTTTTTTCGCAATCGATCCAATACAAAAGTAGTTGTTTTTTTTCCCATCTCCCTTCTTATCCAAATAGTAGTAGCAGTACTTTCTCTTCGCCCAATGAATGCAAACTTAATTTCCGTACACAAAAAAAGCCACCCTTGTGGCTACTTGTAACAATGATAAACAAAAGGAGAAAAGGGGGTGGGGGGGAACGCAAAACAGAGCCAATTAATCAATCCCCTTGAGAAGAAAAAAAAACAACCGCTGTGCTACCCAATTTCTTTCGACTGTAGATGCATTTGAACCAATCCATTCCTCCTCATCCTTCTTCCAGAGGTTATACAAAAAAAAGAGAGAGAAAGAAAAACAAGAAGCCACTCATAGCAATATATGTAAAGGTGTATATATATGTGGTATATATATAGACTGCACCATCATCCCCGCGCGTCCAAAGCATTTGTTAACCCCTCGTACAACTTCCCCACCGATAATAAACAAAACTTTCGCCAAAGACTGCGCCGACGCAAAGCCTTGTATGTATAGTTCCTTTCCGACCACGTTGAAACATGATTTTGATCCAAGAATGCAACAAAAAAAACAAAAACAAGAGGGAAAACAAAGAGAGGGAGAGTATATAAAACTCTGCTTTCCAACTCCGACAACCCTTTCTTCCCTGCGCCAGAGTTGCGAAATAATTAAGAAAAGCTCCATCATGAGAAGAAGCTCCAAACAATCCAGTAAAATGAGCGCTCAACTTGCTTTCACGGCAAAGTGTAGTAGTACAAGTAAAACAAAACATCTTACTCTTGTTCCGTATCACTCCCATCTTCTAATTCTTCGAGACTGTCAGCCGTCATAACCCCGTTGCTGCGGTCATCGTCATCGAGTTCGCCATATTTCTGCTTGTAACGCTCGAGCTCTTCTTTCTGCGCCATAAAGGCCTCGAATACTGCAGCCATGGGAGCACGAAGTTGGTTCAATTCCCGGAGTGTTCCGCCGCCAATGGCGAGATGACGCATCGTCAGCGTCGACACACAAGTCTGTTGGTCCTCGTCAGTTTGGTCCGATCGCAAAAGGGAGAGATGCTATTTGGGTGAATCGCTTACCTCTATTCTGCTTACTTGATGTTCCATAAAATTAATCAAGAAGCGTTCAGTGACTTCACCTCCTCTGTTCTTCATACGTTCAAGGAGTTCAGTCTCGGGCGGCTGGAGTCCCGGTCCCCTAACTGTCTCGAGAGTACTGCACAGCATCTCAAGACGCAGGCTGACTTTCCATAATGACCAAATAGCGTCCGGATCAAAGGAGAGCTCGCCACCACCCAGAATGGCAGTCGGTTTGTCCGCCGTTTCAACCTGACGTTCATGCTGCAAGTGGTAGTCAATACGACCGGTAAGGGCGTGCGGGTACAGGGAATAGACAATCTCGGGATTTTCGAGACCCTTTAGCTTCTTCTCTCCCATTTCTTTGACTTCGAAACCTTGGGACGTCAAAGACCTCAAGTCTTTGCGTATAGTAGCCGCAAGTGACTCGTCTTCGAAAGAAGCTTCCGACCCAGCCGAGATGTTTCGGTCAGTGTCTTGATAATTCTCCAGGCAGCGCTGGATTTCAGAAATGAAATCTGAAGAAACAGTGATTTGGCCGCCGTCGGCAACAGCAGATATACGTGACGCTTTATTGACCATAGGGCCAAAGTAGTCCATACGGCGAGTGACGGGGTCTGTTTCGCACACGCAATCTCCATAATGAATACCCATGCGAACAGACAAGCCCTTGAATATGAGCGCGTTGTCCTTGTCATATATCGGCTGACATGACATTGAGTTCAAAACTTCAGACGGCCAGGGGACGTCAAGGAGTTCCATTTGAACAGCAAAACACCAGAGCAGAGCTGAAGTCGCCGTGGGGAATGACACCATAAAAGCATCGCCTTCAGTCTTGACTTCATATCCGCCAATTCGGCGAAGCTGCCGACGCATGACTTCGTTGTGCAATTTGATGGCAGATCGCATTGCGTTTGGGTACATTTCCCAGAGAGTCGTGGAATTCTTGATGTCGGTGAAGGCAATAGAGACGTTGCCGGTTGGTGCTGGGATTTCTGCCTCGAGCCGGTTAAGGGAAGAGTCGAGGACATCCCCCTTGCCCTTTCGTCCCCTTCTCGTAGAAAGAAGATATGGGGCTTCTGCAGGAACACCCGAAGGATAAAGCGACATGCTTGTGCCACGATGAAGGCGGGAACGTTCTACCCTCCTCTTCAGATCGACTACACTAATCATCATAACCATAATCTTCCCAGACGCGCCGTAAGCCATTGCAAGGTCACGAAGTTTCTGAGCAGCACGCATGAGATCTTGGCGCTCTGCTCGCGCAATGTCTGTAATGAGACCAGGTGGAAGATACTCCCAGAGCTCGCTTGTAGCCATGACAATGATGTCGTCATTCTCTCGAATGGTCATGTTGGTGACGTGAGGAGCAGCTTGAACGGCAGGCATCAGATCAACGTATCCAAAAGCTCGAGAAACTTGTAGTACATCGTTCAATCGGCCATTGCGAGATACCCATCCTCCGGCTTCGCGAATCCTTGATCGTTCCGTTGCCTCGGCAGGATCGTGTTTCCGGGTCAAGATGTGATGCTTGCTGTCGGTTTTTATGACCATGGCTTGTACATCGCCAACATTTGCCACGTACAACTCTGTGCCTTGAAGATACAGGACAGTGGCGACTCCTCCGGAATTCAAATCCTCCCTACTGAGAATGACCGGCTGGGTGACGCCTCTATGCGATTTCTTCTTGCGATCATCGGTATACTGGACTGCAGCGGTCACTAATTCTTTGTTGAGGGCCAGGAAAGCCCTGCGGAGGGCATCGGCCGGTGTTTCGCTTTGGCGGGTCTTCAAGGCCTTGAGCTCCTGGGCGAAGATGAGTCCAAAGTTTTCATGCAGGTACTTGGCAATCTTGGATCCTCCGCTTGATAATGCCTGGCCATCGAAGAGGCCGAGAAGCATCTCCGTTTCCGACGAGTTGAAACGCGGCACGACAAGGTCAACCGTCGACAAATGCTCGTTCTTGCCGAGAGTGTCGGCCATGCCGTATGGCAAATGACCTGCCAGTGACCCGGATGTTCTCACTCGCCTATCTTCGCTCTGATCCGGAATGCTGGGTTGAGTTAGGGTGACGTCCATCAGTCCAAGTATCCTCAAGTTGGGAAGCCGGTTGAAGTCGGTATACTCCTCCCGATTCACGGCGCCAGGGCCGTCAATTCCGCCCCAAGCAGTCTGTTTGATCTCTAGCCGCTTGTTTCCGGAAAGGTTAAGATATCTCAGATTGGGATTCAGGTTCCAGTTCCAGTCGTATGGAACATTGGCAATGTTGTACTTGAGAGAGTTGTTGCCGCAGTCCAAAACCGCAAGCTTCTTCGCTCTTGATATATCAGCCGGAAGATTTGTGAACTTATTGCCGTTGATGTATAGGGTTTGCAGAAGACTTGTTTCTTCTAAATCATCTGCCGGAAGGCTCGTCAACACGTTTCCAGAAAGGTAGAGCTCTACAAGCTGGGGCCAGCTCTTCATCGACCTTTGAGGCATATCACTGATTTCCCAGTTGTATGACAGGTTAAGAACTCTGAGCTCCGCGAGAAGGGTAATTTGATCAAACACATCGTCATCCAAACGATTATCTGCCAGATAGAGATTTCGCAGCGACCCAGAAAATGTAGTTGTCAATCTAGACGACAGGCCTGAGTCCTTTCTCAATGATTGGGCCGAAGTCGAGACTGTGTTTTGTGACTGTGTCGTTCCTCTAGACATGACGGACGTCTTACGTCCACCCTTTCCATAGACGGACACAACAGAGCTCTTTCGATCTGCTCCTGGAATGTTTGGAGTTGGGCCAACGCTCAGCAAGGTCGTGCTGGACGCTTGGCTGGGTCGGCGTTCCTCTCCTAGTTCGTCAGAGCTACCAGTGGCAGAGAGAGTCCCCGACGGGAGCGCCTTGCCGTTGGATGCTGGGGGCGGCACCTGTCCTTCTTCGCCGGGTAGCCTTGGGGCCCGCGAAGCAGGCTTAGGGAAGGTTTCTAGCATGTTAGAGGATGCATTGAAGGTCTCAAGCCTGTTGGCGAACCAAATTTCCATGGGCAGCTTGGAGATGTTGTTGTCCCGAACATCAAGAACCCTCAGCTCTGTTAGGCAACCAATCTGGGGCGGAAGCTCGCCCACAGAGTTGTGGGCAATGCTGAAGTGTTCCAGACGAGTCAAGGCGCCAATCTGGGGCGGCAGCGAGACAAAGTGGTTCTTGTCAAGGACTAGGCGCTCTAGGTTTGGCATGTTTGCGAAAGCGGAGTCGATACTCGCCAGCTGGCCTTGAGAAAGGTTCAGGGTCTTGAGGGTCGGAAGCGACTCTTGGATCTCGAATTTGTTGAGTGGATTTGAGTTCAGCTTGAGTTGGCGGATCCGCTCGAATTTGCCCACAAAGGCCGAGATGTGGTTGTGAGCGGCGTACAGAATCTCCAGTTTGGGGAGCTCGGATATAATATCAATATTAGTGATGTAATTGTACTTGATATCAAGTTCGCGCAGGCTGATGAGATCTCGGAACGTATCTGGGACGCTATCACTTAAATGGTTGTTGGTAATGAGAAGTTTTTCCAGGTTCTTCAACTGGCCAATCTCCTCCGGCAGCTCTGAGATGCTGTTGAAGCTTAGATCTAGATCAACCAGACTCTGTAACTCGCATAAAAAGGGAGGAAAGGAATCTAAAAAGTTGGAGGAAAGATTCAAGCTCCTCAGCGCCTGGTACGCACCGAAATAAGGAGGCAAGTGCGATAGGCGGTTGTTGGCGAGATTCATCTTCAAAAGTCCACCGAGGGCGTTCAATTCAGCATGCTCCAGCTGTTCCAGCCTGTTGTTGGAGGCATCCAGATACGTGAGTCTCGCAGCGCGGCCGAGGCTGAGCGGCAGTTTTCGTGCCTCGTTATTATTGAATTTGATATCCCGGAGGTTCTTGCAGGATTGGATAAAGTCCCTTGGCACATCCAGCGACAGATTGCGCGAGAGGTTGAGAGATATAATTTCGTTAGCTCTAAGATAGAGGGAGATGGGGATGGTGACGAGATTGCGACCCGAGAGGTCAACATAGTTGATCTTTTGCGCCTTCTGAATGCCTAGATCCGCGGTTTTGGAGTGGAAGTCACTTTCCCTGGCAGACAAGAACATGAATCGGCACAAGTAGCCGATATCCTCTCGGCCCAAGTCCTCTATCCTATCTTTCTCTTCATAGCCGAGCTGCTGTAAAAGTCGTTTCTGGATGAGCAATGGCCGCTCGCCCGGGGTGAGGACGCGAATCAGGTCATGCTTCCTCATGATTATGTGATAGTTCTCGAGCCCGTCGACGACATACGTTTTCTTAATAACTTGAGATATGACGTCTCCAACGGTGGCATCAAGAGCCATGGAGTGTGTTGAAAAGGTCCCGTCCGATCGGAAAATGCGGATAAAGTAAGGAGTCAGCTTCTCCTCCGGCCGTGGTGGGCTAGAGAGGTCTTCCACTTCCGGTTGCTGTACCGTAGTGTCCTCGGTCCCTCGGCGGACTGCCCAGCTGTCAGGAGCATCCCAGCGTCCCTTCGGCGCTGAAACTGCCGAATCGATGGAGTCAGGGTCGACGTTATTCACGAAGGATGTGTCCATGGGGGTCAATGGGGGTGGCTTGGCCAGAATACCTTCCATATCGTTCAAGTTCGTGTCGAGGTGGTACATGTGGCCAGGGTCAGCGCGGTCGGTCGGGCCAATGGTATCGTCGCATTCGAAGGGCCGAGGGGGTCGCCTGTTCTTGGAGAAGGGAAAGTTGTTCTTGAAGGTTGCAGCGCGAGGACCAGCAAGCGACCGAGTCTCGGAAGCATCAGAGACGTCTCCAGAGCCGAGAACAAAGGTGGATGGGAATGCAGATGGCGACAGCTCGGGGCGCGTCAAATCCGTCTTGGAAGACTTTGTCTGCAAAGATCTCGTAGACTGAGGAAGATCCTTGAGCTTGGAGCCACCGGCATTGCCTTCATCCTTGTCCTTGTGTCGTCGAAACCGATTGAGCAGCCCAAGTTTGCCATGGTGCCCAGGGGAAGCGTGTCCTTCCACCTGGCTTGACTTTGAGTAGGGTGTATGCGCACTGTGAGTGCTCGGCGTCGGACTCTGGGCTCTGGAGCGCGAGCTGCTGAAGATTGTTCCGGTCATGGCTCCTCGGTCGCGGGGATATGAACTGCTCGTGGAGTCTTCCCGACTGGTGCTCGGCCGCAGGCTCCTTGGATCATCGATGCTCTTGTTATGGCGGTGATAGTGGCTGGGCAGGTGGACGATTCCTGCGCGTGAGGAAGAAGACGATTTCGGCGGCACCTGGGGCGCGCCATCTGACATGTATCGATCCCGATCGGGCCCAGTCATGATGTCTCTCACGGGTGCCTCTCCATACCGCGCAATGTCCTAGAAAGCAAAGCAAGTCAGACTCTATGACACGACAACAAGCGAAGTCGATTCTCCCAATTTCGAACCCCCCCCCACTAATACTCGTGGATCGAAGGCGGCGGCCCCGTAACGAAAAAAAAGAGTGGATCGAGCAGAAGGCAAGAAGAAGAGCTTACGCCATTTTCGGAAAAGGGAGGCAGGGACATGGGGACGGTAAAGTAAAAGAGAGAAGGGGAACCAAAAAAAAAAAGGATAGGGAAAGACAGACGAAAAAAAGAAAAGTACCGGTGATGATATGAAAAGAAGAAAACAAAGCAGGGAGAAGGAGAGGCGGCGTAGATTAGGTGGGGAGGAGAAGAGAGATTCGGAAACACAAGTCAGACTCACATTGTTGTCCTGATACAAAAAAAGGCACTACTTCAGGGGCCGGAACTGGGGTCCTGGGTCTTGATGATGCAGGCGAGGCATCCCTGGTATGATCGGTGGCATTAGAGTAGTTGCGATCGCGATGGGTTGGGCGAGTGTGACTGTAGGAGCGCGATCGTTGGTCTTTCCCCATATATGACGGGAGGCTACTCTCGGAACTGTCGCGACCAGGAAACTCTTCGCCAAAGAAGCCCTGCAGCTTGCGCATATTGCCACGGTGCCCGCTAGCCTTGGAGCCGGTGCTGCTAGCCGTGGTCGTGACACTAGCTTCTGAGGGCCGTCTGTCGTCTGGAGAATACAGGTGCTCTGGCGAGTCGTGGAGGCCCAGCGACGAGCTTGCGCCGGTGCGCGACCCCAAGCCGTGCAGCCCGGCGGAGTACTGCGAGAAGAGCGACATGGTGTCGGCCGACTCGTCGAGGAGGCTCGCGGGATAGTTGGAGGGGTTGGAGTGGCCGCGCAGGGGATCGAGGACGGCCAGATCGCGGCGGTAGTTTGTGAGGTCGCTCAGGCGGCGGCCGCTCTCCCTCGACGTCGTCGGCGAGATGGCGCCGCGGGTGGTGGCGGTGGACGTGGTAGGCGAGATCTGGAGATCATCATCTCGTGAGAGGCTTCTACAGCAACGCAGGGACCCGCGTTAGCCATGTTGCGCAGACGAGGAAACGGCACAAGGCGACGGCAAGGGCGGACGGCACGACAAGGCGAGCGACGGCTCCCGTGTGCCCGCCGAGGCAGAGGCCGAAGCAGCGACCGAAGCTGGAGAGACGAGGCCGGGAGACATGGAGATACTCACTTGTAGTGCTGGGGCGTGGAGGCTTCCGTGTCGATGTGCGCGGGTGGCGCTGTTCGCGACGCAGCTTCGGCCGTGGCCGTCGTCGGCGTCGAAGGCTTCGCGGTCAGAGACGAACGAGTGCTGTCGGTGCTTGCGCTGGTGCCGGAGCTGATGCGGAAGGCAGCCTCATGGTCGGCCATTGTCGCCCAGCGGAGAGCTCCAGGCCTCTACCATGCGATGCGCTGCGATGCGGACAGGTGCTGGGAGAGGTCGTCGAGGCGCAATCACGTCATGCTTGACGGTCTGCGGGCAGCTGGCAGAGGAGCGGCGGCAACGTCTGGCTGGCTACTAGTATTTAACAGCGTCTGGACGGCGGTGCTGGCTGTTTGTCAAAGGCTTCAGCAGTTGTTCGCTTGTCGACGCCGTAAACGCTACGTTTGACGAGGGGCTGGCGGGCTGGGCATCTGTCGGCTGCGGCGCGGGATTATACAAAAGACGAAGAGTCGAGCGTGTGGTCACAAGCAAAGGCTGGGATCGTTCCAGCCCCAGAGCCGGTTTGGCAGGGCTGAACACTTTTGCTCAACTAGCTCTGGGAGGGGTGCGAAGTGAGGGGGTGGGTGGAGGGTCTAGATGTATTCAAGTATACAAGTAGCATCGCAGCGAGGGCGGCTCGGTGGGAGAAAGCGGACAGGCACACGCAACGTCGCCCAATTTCGGGCCAACGGTTTCGTGCTGTGTCGACTGCAATCTGCATTGGTTGGTTCCGCCCGCCGTGGATGCGATGCGATGCACTTCCAAGAAGACACAATCATCCGAGCGTCTACAAGAAAACCTGGCGCCCCGAGGCCAAGCTCACGAATCACTCTCCTCGTCTGATACTTGGTCAATCACATTTGCCTACCTACGCGTACGGCTTCTTCTGCGTTATAGTCAGTACCTACCTACCCATAGGTTCGCCTATATCTGCTACTACCACTACGGTACTCGCAAGCCCTTCTACAGGGGTTGCATTGGCTCTGCATCCTCCAAGGCAAAGACTCTCATCACCAGCACTTTTGGCGCCAAGCCACAGGACAGGCTCTTTCTGGGGAGACCCTGGGTGGACCGACTAAAATATCGCAGCAGCTGTTTCTCATGCACGTTAACGGCATGACGTTGTCCAATGGATTAGCGTTCTTACTGCACATCCTGCATGTACGTCCTTTACTTACATCCGGTCCTGGCCCCATGTAGAAAACACACAGCCGCAGCACGCATTTCCGTCTCGAGGGCACCCGCGCTTGTACCTGTAAGCGGCATGACCACTCCGTCAAAAGGTGAGACTTTGGGATGCGAAGGGAAGGGATGGGATGGGATGGGATTAATTAGCAGCAATCTGCGGGATGCGGAGTCCGGCGCATTGAGCAAAGCCGCCCTGTCAGCTACCGCCAGTATCCGGCCTAGCGATTGTGCGAGGGTGCCAAGGCCTGCTCGTCGATGAATCAGAAGCCGCCAAAATACTGCTGCCTGCCAACTTTCTCATGTTGGTCTGTGTCTTGTGTCTGTCTTGTCTTGCACAGACTGAGGAAAACTGCGCACCAAACGGGACGAGTACGAGGATGCTGCAGCATACGTCCACGCCTCCGGTTTTTTTTTTTTTTTTTTCGCAACTGTGGATATGTATGCATGTACAGTAGTGATCAAAGCAGGTCACACGCATGGGCGCAAACGACAAACGGAACGTAAGATTCCAGTAGGTACATGTAGCTTTCTGGAGCAGCATGCATTGATGCGTACAAGAGTGGTTTCATCGTCTCGTTTGCGACGCCCTCTCCGTTTTGCCTCTTGGTTGTTGTTTTCTTTTTTTCCTCTGTCCCTCGTAATCCCGCCCATTCAGAATGGTCCTCGGCAGCCGGGATGTGGACTCGAGCTATGCAGTGGCATGGCACTTGCAGGGCGCCAATCAAACGGGATCGCCCAACCCGGGTTGTTGGCCTCTAGTACGATACGGTACACAATATTCCAGCGAGCTTGCCCTGCCCATGCACCAGCCCATGTCAGTGTGTAGACTGGACTAGACTACAGGCTGATGCTCTGGCCGGCACTCAATCGATCAATATCATGGTATCAGTCAATCTAGCAGCCCAATCAGTCAATCGCAGCGGCCGCGCGCTGGCTGATGTGACTGTGATGCTGCTGCCAAATACGGCCAAAATGACGTTCTCCCCGCCCGGGGCTGCGGGTCACGGCACCCGCCACTGGGTGCGGCTAGTGGGCGTTGATTCCGCGGCTACGGCACTTCAGGCGTGCTCCAGTACTCTAGTACCTGCGAATACACTCCATGCAGGCGCCGCTATGGAGCGCTGCCAGGTATTTAGTGCTGGTACCCAGCTGGCAGCTGCCAGTTAGCCACAACGGAGCCCGCCGCATTGGTTCGCGGTAGCGTCCAGATAGGTACCTACCTATCCATGGATCAATATCAAATCAATCAAACCAAATCAAATCACACCAATCAAATGGAATGGCACCTGTCAGAGCTGCTCATTCATTTAATCTCTTTAGCCCCCCCAGCTACCCCTCTCCAATCTCATCGGAACCAGAGCTGATGCTATTAATATTCATCTCGGGCCACAGCTCTCCGTATTCCAAGCTAGCAATGTCCAGTGGTAGCTGCAGTAGCAAATAAATGGGCGTTTTCTTGAAGTTGCTCTGAGACGGCGTGGCTGATACTATCTTTGCGAGTTTCACATTCTCTGCAGGATCCCTCCCCTGCTGCCTGCGAATCAGTCCGTGTAGGTATTCTGTATGTCGTAACGGTACCTGCTGACGGTCTCGCGTCCATCTCGCATCTCGCCGTCGCCGTCGTCGCCTAAGCCACTTTAGCCCGGGCTCGACGTCCCGCACGTTTGCCAGGGTCCTATCGACTCTGGCGGCCTCATAAAGTTTGACAACGACCGCGCAACTTGTGCCAAGGCCATTCGCCACGCAGTAGCCTCTTGTCTCGTCAGTGAACAGCATCTTGGTGGCCAAACATGTACGCAAGAGCCCGTATCAAGCAAGGGGGCTTGATATAGACTCTGCGTGTACGCGGATAGAGTGACCTCTTGAGCTTGCGTTCAATCAGAACATGAAACGGAATGGAAATGAATAGAATATTCAAAGTAGAACCAAGATGCTGTTTCGATGAGATTCCCTCATTTCAGCTGGTACGCACCATCATGTCGAACCCCTGGCACCTATAATCTCGCTCGTGAGGCCTTCTCCTCACACAGCCGAGCCACTAACACCGTATTCCTTCCCTAATTGTACTAAAGTGGCTGTTGAAGCTGGTCAGCTCAGCGCCACGCAAGAGGGAAGGCTTCATTCTGGGAAAAAGTTCCTTTGCCAGTACGTGACACCAGGGAAAGCACATGTCAGTCGTCTGACTCCTGTCACAGCAGTGGTGAGATAAGCGGGATGACAGCCACAGAGAGCTCATGTAGCTTTACATGCGGACCCGCCAACGGTGCCAAATATTAGACAGACAGACATGAAGTAATGGTAGCAGCGACTGTTTCTTGGATGGCAACAAGTAGTGCATACATGTATTTTGTTAGTTGACCGCAACGACAAATTATTTGTTTATTTGTCAGGTGGCCGCTAGCCTCGATTAATCGCCTGCGTGCAACCTGAAACCCGCTGCAATGTCCGTAACGCCAAATTCATCCCACAGCACCGCCAGGCCGGTAACGCCAGGCGTGCTGGATTGCTTGTAGCAGCTATAATCGTAACATGATAATACTAAAGATAGCAGCAGGAATTAATAGACAGAGAGCCAGGAAAGCGAGTTTTTTGTTCCCTAAATGACATAAGTTAGTAGATACCTACAAGATACTTAGCTTTATACAGCTTGAAACTACATGCACCGGCATGCGGCGACCACCCTCTACCCGAAACCCCGGCAGAGGACGCGGAGAGAAATCCGGCGTCTCTTAACCAGCCCCAAACAATGGCCGGCTCTTCTACATACCACCTAAACCACCTAGACTGCAGCTTTAGGCCACTTCATCATTGTAGATCCGTTGAAAAACACCAGACCGCTTGAGATATTCGTAGCCATTGGAGGTAGAGGCCTCCACTGTATGGGGTAGCTACGGTCATAGGCCGCCTCAGTGGGCTCGGTGCCCCGCGAACCCCCGCATATTGCTGCATGTCCAGTGATGGCTAAAAAGATTCACATCTCCATGTGAAAAACATCTATATTCTCTCAAGAGCTGATACCTCTCAAATATATTGATGAGCTGGAAATCTCATTACTTATCACAGCTGTTCCATCGAAAACCTATACAAAAATAAAACCAATTCGTTCAAGAAAAGTATCCGTCATGGGTTCGGCTCAGGAGCAACTCCGTACTTGGTGGAAGGAAAGCTCGGTTTACCAAATATATCCGGCATCCTTCCAAGACACCACAGGCTCTGGAACCGGTGATCTCAAGGGCATTATTTCACGCGTAGACTATCTTCATGGCCTCGGTGTCGATATCGTGTGGCTGTCGCCCATCTTCCCGAGCCCCCAGATAGACATGGTTGGTTTTGAAACTCGCGTCTTTAAGCGGCTACCCTACGTATTCTAATCAGCAAAATGCATTCAGGGATATGACATCAGCGACTACAAATCCATAGACCCCATCTATGGAAACATTGGCCATGTCGACGAGCTCAAGGACAAGCTCCATGAGCGTGGCATGAAACTGGTCTTGGACCTTGTTGTGAATCATACCAGCGATCAGCATGAATGGTTCAAAGAATCAAGAAAGTCAAAGACCAATCCGTTCAGAGACTGGTACATCTGGCGACCGCCAAAGTATGATGCACAGGGTAACCGACAGCCCCCAAACAACTGGGAAAGCCACTTTCAAGGTACGTGATATGACTTTACCTTCAAAGCAACAGAGTAGTCAGGTTGAATGCTGATTTGCTACAACTCCAGGTAGCGCTTGGGAGTATGATCAGGCAACGGACGAGTACTACCTGCGCCTCTTCTGCAAAGAGCAGCCGGATCTCAACTGGGAGAATCCGGCAGTGCGCGAAGCGGTCCACGACATCATGCGCTTCTGGCTTGGTCGAGGCATAGACGGTTTCCGCATGGACGTCATCAACTTTATCAGCAAAGACCAACGTTTCCCAGACTCGGACAAACCGGTCATGAAGGGTTATGAGTACTACGCATGCGGGCCGAGATGCCACGAGTTCTTGAAAGATCTGGGCGCCATTCTCAAAGAGTATGACGCGTTCAACGTGGGCGAAATGCCCTGCGTGGACGACGAGAACGAAATCATCAAGGCTGTTGGTGCTGACCGTGGCGAGCTTAGCATGATTTTCTACTTTGAGCAGTAAGTCGGTACAAGATTCTTCTCCTCGGGAATGATTATGAAGGCTGATTTCTCAAAACTTAGCATGGCTCTCGACTACGGCCCCAAGGGCAAGTTCTCCCCCGGCACATGGACCCTCGCAAACCTGAAGACTGTGGTCAACAAATGGCAGAGATTCATGTACGAAAACAACGGCTGGAACGCCCTCTACCTCGAAAACCACGATCAGCCTCGGATCGTCAGCCGTTTTGCATATGATGAACCTGAGCACCGCGTGGCCAGCGCAAAACTCATTGCTGTGTTCCATGCTTTCCAAGCTGGCACGCCGTTTATATACCAGGGACAAGAGATTGGCATGACCAACGTTCCTAAAGAGTGGCCTATTGAGGAGTATAAAGATGTTGATTGTGTCAATCACTGGAAGTAAGTCGAACAAGCTGCAAACATACACGCATCCTTTCAGATTCATATTAGGTATCAGTACAACTGACGATATGCTAATAACTAAACACACAGCTCATACAAAGACAGCCCTGATGAAGATCTCAAACGGCTAGTCAAAGCAGAATACCAAAAGAAATCTCGCGACAACGCCCGCACGCCCATGCAGTGGGACGCCACCCCCCAAGCCGGCTTCACCACCAGCGACAAGCCCTGGATGCGCGTCAACGATAACTACACAGAAGTCAACGCCGCCTCGCAAATAGACAGACATCGATCCGTGTATCACACCTATCGACTAGTCCTGGAGAAACGCAAGCAGTACAAGGACATCTTTGTCTACGGCAGCTTCGAGCTCATCGATGAGCCGAACGACAAGATATTTGCGTATAAGAGGAGAGCAACCAGCGGGGAGTCTGCACTGATTGTGTGCAACTTTTCATTGGATACTGTGAAGTGGAAGATGGATGACGGGCCGAAAGAAGTGCTTTTTACTACTAGTGATAGAGAGTTGAGCCAGGTGAGCGGTGGTGAACTTTCGCTGGCTCCATGTGAAGCAATCGCTCTGCTTCTCTGAGTGTTTCTTATTGAGATGCCTTTGTCATAGAGTACAAGATGATGGTTGATTAAGTGTTGATAAACTATATGAGGTTATAAATAGCTGCAAAACCCTGTGCTCTGTTAGATGATACCGTATTAAAGAAATACTGGCATGCAGTTCAAAACGTGGCTGATATTGGTATCGCGGCTCACCAGTTCCCCGCACCATTTCCGGAATCCGGGGAGCGCTGTGTACATGAAACCCCGAAGCTTATATTGGTACAAAGTCGTTTGATCATTTTGGCTTTGTCAAAGTTCTGTTGGCGACCGGCAGCGTGTATCAAGGCTCGACTTCTTCGCTCTGTTGCCATCACTGATCATCATAATGAGTAATTATGATTCACATCACCCAGCTATCAAAGTTTTGAACAGTAATTTCTCTACTGCTAAATCTATGGACCACCATTTCCAACGGTGCTGGGCTCAGCAATCTTGTGGGGGATGCTTGGATAGCCTCGGCTGCAGTTGGTGCCCTTATGTGAGCCTCGTCTTTTGCAAACGAATGGATCCCCTTTATGCATTTCCTCTCTCGCTCCGGTCCTACGCCGAACATAATTGGCTTTTGTTTGTTCCGGGGAGGTGTACTGACTGTTGCCTGCATAGACCTGGTCATGCGTTCCAAATGACCATGCAATTCCATTTCTCGCGCCGGCCTTTGACGATGAGATTTGTCCACATCCTGATGAGAGATGGGAAGTGAGGACGAGGCCTCTCGGATGCCAAGTTTCGTCGAGGATGGGGTTAACAGTTGTTGCAACTATTGTGGCCACTTTGGCGGCTGTCATACTGGTCGCAGCGTTGATAATACTGGCGCGGAAGATACGGAAATCGGAAATGAGCTGGGAATGGGCATCTCGGTGGAAGTTGCCATTTCAGCGGCAGACAGACAGAGGCGATCCGGAGCGAGACCCATTGCTATCGCCGCAGCAAGAGAATTCGGCGGGGAATATCTGATGAGGACGATATTCTACTCGAAAAGTGTCCACCCCTCTTTAAACAACATGGAAAAAACTGTTACGAATACGGTTGTACTGGCAGAAATTCAACCAGAGCTGACGGGTGGAATTATCGCAACCTCATCTCCCTCTTGGATCACCGCGCCTTCTTCGCCCTCCGTGGGAATGTCTACATAATCCAGGTTGACCGTTACCAAACACGAGTCGAGAATCTTGGCCTGGATGCCGGGATATCGCGACTCCAGCTCGGAAAAGAGCTTCCCGATAGGCACAGGCGCAGGCAGGCTCTCGTGATCTTTGCCTGTAAAAGAGCCGGCGCTGGCAAAGTAGAGCAGGCTGAAGTGGCCGCGCGGTGGTTTTGGTGCGGATGATGTCATGATGAAGAGCGAGACGAATTAATGCGTTGAAAAAGAAGCCTCAAGATATCAAAGTGTTGCCAAATCGAGTGAGAATTAAGTAAAGCTGCTTATCCTAGGAACAGGTTCACCAAGTTTGTTAGCGTAGACGCTTCTTAAAATTGAGAGCGACAATCATAATATTATCAAGTAAAGAGTCTAGGATCAGAGATCTTGGTGATAAATGTGGCATCATAACAATCAGGTAATACATGCTAATAATTTGATACATCATGCTAGACTAGGATGTTGCGAGATGCAAAAAGGTATAAAAAACAAGTTTACACTTACAGCATCCTAGATGGCGAACAATTTGTATCTTGATCTGGAAGAGAATCGTCGTTTGATGACGAGGGTGAGTTGGCGGACGCACGCGGCTAGAGAGGCTTTTTATGTACATCGTCGCTTGCGGCCTCCACGTGATAGGCCTAAGCCATTTCAAAGCTTCCCCGCTGGAGTAGGTATTGGTGAGGAGGTGGTCAAATCTATTTTTACCTGGAGCTTTATCTCAACTGATATTGGACACCAATACCTCATCAGTTCCGCTCGTCTTAATCAATGTGTCTAATCGCTGCTCTATGCCCTTTACCCAGCCTTCAAAGACCTCCGAGTTTTGCTTCATGACTTCATCACTTTTGGTCACCGTGTTTTCTAGCTTTTCAATGCCTTCTTTCCATTGTTTGATTTCCGTTGCCATTTCCGCCTGCTGCTTCTCAATCTGGTCGAGGGTCTGGCTGGCTGTCGCGGCGTCGGCATGGATGGCTCTAAGTGACCGTAAGCGGTCGAGGAGAGGGGGTAGTATAGGCGTGAGGTTTTCAATTGTAGGGAGGATTGCGTATAAGGCGTTGATCTTGGCCTCTTGCTCGGAGGTGTCAACTGGCGGGGATCCTGCGTGCTTGCCGAGCTCTTCTCGCAGAGCTTTGGCTTTTTCGCGTGATTCGTTCAGCTTGTCCTGCTCAGAGGCCAGTGCTCGTACTCGGCGGCTGATTGTGTCTAGGTTGGCAGTTGACGCTTGCGACAGGGCCGAAACTTGTTTCTCTAGAGAGTCGAGAGTAGGTAGAATGGCTCGAGGGAGGCCGCCTTCTCCAGCTTCTGGCATGAACGAGGAGCTAATGCCGAGGCTCCTCTCCAGAACCAGAAGCCTGCGATCGAAATCCGCAGCTTTGGCAAGTGCATGCGTTTGTTCGTAGGTGGGTGCGTAGGTTATGGTGTACGTCGGTCCGGCAACGGAGACTTCCGTGGACGGCTCATCTACATTGGAGGATGTCGCATCGATCTTCTTGATGCTGGTGATGCCAGAGCGTCTGGATAGGTCATCCAAGGTTTGGCTCAGAGATTCTAGCCGTATATCGCCTGGGGACGCATCGCCATCGCCGTCTGCAGCTGCTTTCCGCTTGGCATATTCGTCTCTGGTCTCTTCCACTTCGCGCTTTAGACGAGCAATCTTTCGCTCCAGACTTTCCGCATCGTCATCATCAGAGAGGTCTCCTAGCTCCTCTGTCCCGTCTTGTAGTATTCGTTGGCGGCGGCTAGAGGCTTTGTACGATCGTCGCTTTCCGTCAACACGGTCTGAAAAGTCTGCTCCGCTGATATCGATAGTGGCAGGAGAAAAGCGAGAGCGCGCTTCATTAATGCGCAGTCTTGACCGCGAGATGTTCTGGGATTCGTCGTCTTCACCGAATTCATCGTCGGAAAGGGTTCGAGCTGCAGTCGTCTGTTTTGGTCGTTAGCTGGAAGTTATAGACACGAGTGGGACAAGACACGGAGATGCGCAGTTCTTACCGGAACTGTAGAGTTGTTGTCATCGGTCAACTCTGGAGTCTCGTAGATATCTGGAGCAGAATCCTGGAGGGGGGGTTAGAAGCCGAGCTGCTGCGTGCGTGTTTAACACGGGAGCTTACCAGGTCTGGCAATGCCGCGTATTTTCTATTCAGCGCCATGGCGAATATGAACGCGCAATCTCGTCGCAAGCCAGCGGCGTCCTGGCAGAAGTTGTAAAAATGGCTCTGCGGCCAAGCCTTGTTTGCTTGTTTGCTTGTTTGCTTGCGGCCTGCAGGTGGTGAAGAGTTTCGGAGCTTCCATCTTCAAAGCCCCAAGGCTGCCTTCCAGGGGTTGACTCGCCCTGCAGAGTGGCTTGCAGCAGGTGCCACCAATTGGAGGTTGGCGCCGGAGCAATTGGCTGTCAATTCTACGTCTACACAAGAGCTGCTACGATAGCGTCATGAATCCTTTTATATCAATGTCACGTATGCATGACTTTTGGCTTGCAGGCTGAGCGCATCTGATTGATTTCACAGCTGCATCTGAATTGTAGAGATGATCCAGTACAGAGATCGGCTGTATTCACTGTGACAGCGCAGACCCCGCCAATTCGATATCCAAGCTTTAGCGATGTTCTGCCTAAAGACACCGTCTTACTTAGTCTCCTGCTGTGCCAACACATCAACGAACTAAGCAGCAAAACTCCCTACTTTAGTAGGAAGACCTCACGCGTCGAAACTGGACGCGCGGTGTAACGTCTGAAAACAAAGGCCCCAGCCGAAAGACAACGCAATTGGCCGAGGGGTTTCATTTCTGCAGACTTTCCGTCCTTGTTCAGACCAGTTGCTGCAATTAATTCTGCGGCATAACCGTTGGTTGTGTGGCCACACCCCATTTGGAGCCCGGAGCTTCTGCCGAGGGGCATTGATTTTGGAGGGCTCTCGTTCACCAAAGACGAGGTATCATGACTACGCCTTCTGCACCAAGGGTTGGCTTGAGCATTCGCAACTCGCCTCGCCAGCTACTTAAAACCGTCAATTTCAAAACCAGAACGACAACGGCGGCGACGACAGCAGCAGCAGCAACAGCAGCAACAGCAGCAACAGCAACAACAGCAACAACAACAACAACAACAGAAAACCCGACGACAACAGCAAAAACAAAAACAACCACAACGACTGCGAAGCCGACGGCTGCTGCTCAGCAATCAGATCCCAAGCCTCGAGGAGGACGCTCTCAACTCAAAATCCCCGAGCCCATTCCTGAAGATATATATGCGCCTCCTCTTGCATCAAGCGATGTGGAGGGTGACGACGACGACGACGACAACTACGGCGATGGCGACGGCGAAACCGCTGAAAAGACACAAGCGGGCGTAGAACCCAGCGAGCAAGCGCATGTATATCCAGACAGCTCGGATGAAGAAGCCCCTCCTCGGGGAGCAATTTCAGCAACCAAGTTCACGTCGTCGAGCCAAAACGGCAGGTGGCAAAGCCTTCGAACAACAGCAACATCTCAGCTTCCAGGAGAATCTGATGAAGTGGAACCCGGCACCAAGAAGAGGAAACGACTCCCTGGCACCTCCAACGAAAAAGGAAGCCCAAAGAAAAATGCTAGCCATCTCACCAATAGCCAGGGGTTCGTAAAGAAACAAAAAGTGAAAGCTTCTTATGGGGGGAGGAGAAGCATCAATTCTCAGGAAAGCCGAAAGCCCAAAGGTCTGTGCGATGATAGATATGAGTACCGATCCGCAATCATTAACGCCTCGCAGTCTCAGAAGAACCTTCACTGCCCAAACTTCGCGTCCCAATCTCAGAAGAACCCACGTTGCCCAAACTTCGACCTCCCGAGTACAGTGCTATCAAGTCGATTCGAAAGAGCTCCCAATTTATCGTACCAGACTCTGACGATTTTTCGTCCCCCATCAAACGACGTCAACCCCGTCAGCGATTTCTGCAGGTTCATTATGGCAACAACAGCGACATTGACGAAGACAACAACAATGATGGCAGTGATGACAACACCGGTGACAAGAATGGGGACAACAACGGAAATAACAACGGCGATGCTGCTGTTCTCAGTCAACCGAAATTTACCACCGACGATATCAAGCTTGGAAAAGACAAGCCAAAGGAAAAGCGAAGGAAAAATCCACTGCAACGTTTGGGGAAGAAAAACCCTGCAAAGTCACCCTCACCACCACCGGCGAGGTTCATAATGCCGGCACTGCTCTCGGAATTCAAAATCCGTAGCAGACTAAGCGGCGGCGGCGGCGACAATGACATGGACAACGGCGATCTATCTGACGCGGGCAGCAGTAGTAGCGATCTCAGCTCCCTCGGAGATATCTTCCCGGACAAGGAAGCACCAAAAGACGGCCAGGCGCTATGTCCCTGGTGCGGCGCCTCAGTCAACATGCAGCAGCTCAAGGAGTTTTCAGAGGGCAGGCAGCGACTAAGCGTCAAGATGCAGACCAAATTCTGCGAGTCGCACCGCAAAACATCAGCACAGGAGACGTACGAACTGAAATCATACCCCGAGGTCCAGTGGGAGAGCCTGACGGAGCGCTTCGAGAGCCACCGCGCCCGCCTCCTGGGCATCGTCAACGGCGAGGAGGCATCACACTATCGCACCGCCCTGGCAGACAAGATCGCGCTGGGCAAAGGCCGGTCCATGAAACAGGAAGAGAACCTCAACCCGGGCTACTACGGCCCGCGCGGCTTCAACATGATGTGCGACTACCTCGTCGCAGAGTTCAGCGACCTGCTCAAGAAGAAGGCCATTCACGATAAGGTCATTGCGGGAAGGGGCCCGCCGGCTTTTATCCAGTCGGTGCTGGTGCCTGAGCTGGGCGTGCAGCTGATCATGGAGGACATGCAGGTCTCACCGGAAGAAGCTAGGGGCATACTGGAAGAGAGCAAAGCCCTGGGCGAGCTGGTGCATGGAGAGATTTGATTGCCGCCCTCCTCTCTCAAGTGAGTATGGGCGAGCTGAGCTTTTAGTGTGTGGCTGCTGTGTTTGTTAATGGCCGGGAAAAAAAAAAAAAGACAACAAAAAGGAACAAAAAAAAGGACCCCCCCTGTCAGTCGTGGCTAAAAAAAGGGCAAATGATTGTACGAATTTCGTTGTAATGGCCCTGTTATTTGTTGCCAGCCTCGTTGTTTTTTTCTTAGACTAATGGCGAGTTACATGTATATATTCTGCCCCCAACTTAGGATACCTACCTAGCTTTTCTTTTTTCTGTCAATTACCCAATTAGCGCAAATCTTACAAGGAAATGAGATGGTGTTTAGTGACGTGAAGAGATTTCATTCAAAAAGAGAAGAGGAAAACGGCTGCTAGGCCGAATCCAATTAATTGTATGATAACTTGAGACGAAGAAGAGCACTATACGTTATACATGATTCATCTTCCATAATATCTGTGTTCCTTGTCCAACAATCCAATACCATAAGCGCATCTAGTAAACACATCATCCCCCTCGTAATTTAAAAATAACGATACCAGCGTCATCAGGGTCGTCTAAAATTCCGTCAAGCCGCCATTCCAAGCTCCCCAATCTCTCGAGACCGGCGAACCTGCTGCTTCAGTTTTCTCAGAGTTGACTTCTTCTGCCTCGCCCCTGGACCGTTTCCTTTGTCGGGCTGAACATCACGTAAAGTCTCCAGGACCATCAAGTCTGCAAGAAATCGCCGAAGTCGCAATCCAGTCTTGTTGCGTACAAATGTATCTACTTCTTCATCGCAAGCTGCCGAGGCCGCAATGTGTAAGCCCCGGAGGACATCTCTGTCAATGACACCTGAATCTCCTTCACGGTCATCTTCCGGGGTTGAAATACCATCTGGGATTGATGAAGTCCTCATAGGAACATTGGGTGGAGCAATGGCTTGAGACGGAATGCCGCGACTGCTCCTACAGCATACTCCAATATGGTCGGGGTCAAAGCTTGGACGAGGCTGGTCCGATCTTGAAGGTGTCCTGTACCGACTCCTACCTGATAACCCTCTATTCAATCGCTGAGTTGGGAGACTTTGGTATCGTTTCATGTAGGAGCTCTGGGCTCTTTGTTGTCCTGGTTGACGAGTAGGCAGATTTTGAGTTGTATGTGCTCTATGACCACGAGGGCGCGAGCAACCACCATCATAGTGACCACAATGGCAGACCTCGGAGTGAGCATTGAAGGTTCTTCTATCAGCATCTTCAGCTCCAAAACTCCTGTGGCGGGGGCTGCGTGGGCTTGAGTCGGCTCTTGGGCGGTTACTGTTCCCTCGACCACTTCGCTGCCGAAGTATAAGTGGCGTGGGCTTTGGAGGAGGCGTGGGAGGCCTGTCTCTGGGCATCCTTGAAACGGCGTTTCCAGATATCTGTCGGAAGTGTGCCTATTCTCTATCCGAAACAGACTCCTCGTCTTTAGGAAAGCAGGAAAACCAATGCCGCTTTGATTTCTTCTTCGCCTTGTCGGGCCGCCGCTTTTGCTTTCGGACAGGCGCTTCTTCAATCAGCGCATGTCGCCATTCATCCATGTCTTGAGACGCGGCAAACGATAATGCACTCATTGAACTAGGGCTGGAATCTTGCTCGTCAAAACCATCGAATCTCGATACCTTTAGCTGCTTGCCACGAGCCTGACCTTTTTGTTTCCGAGACGACTTGGACGAAAGCAGCCTTGCAATGTAGGTTGGAAAATTGCGCTTCTGATCCTTTGACGTTACTGCTAATCCTGCCGCCCTGAACTCTGGGCGAAAGGGCAGTAGTGGAGATACTGTATGTAACGATATATTAGATTTTGCAGGTGTTGCTAGTGGATTTTTGCGTTGCCTTGGGCCTACAGCCGCTTCTGGCTGGCCATGTCGTCTTCCTGACAGCCTCTCCAACGAATTTGACCTGTTGGGTACCTGTGAATGATTCTTGTGTCGACTTGCAGGAGCTTCTTTGGACGCACGGGAGGTCATTTTATCTTGATTATTCTTCGATATTGCATTAAAAAGTCGGAGCTGCTGGCATACGCTCCGTGAAATAGCTTCCACGAGAGCAGAGTCGATGGAAGCGTGCTTGGAAGTGCTCATAAAGTCAGCCGTACCATCAAGAAGCCAGCTATGTGGAGAACGCTGGTTCTTTGGCATATATACGTGGGATTTGCGCCGAGTTTGAGGAGATGAAAAGCCCATCTTGGGGAGACATGCTGATGGCTTAGGATTTGGCAATGTTGGGGCATGGCTTTGCGGTGGATTCGCAAGCGTAACTGAAGCACTGCCAGCGAATACGGGTTGACGGGGAGGAACTTTTAACGGAGGTATCGGAAAAGAGTCCAGGTCGAGTGATAGCTCAGACGGCTCCCAGGAATTATCAACAGATGATGCTGCATCAAGTGATCTCATGCTAACGCCGCGGAAGGAAGCTTTCGCCTCAGCCGTGGTGCGATTGTCGGCCTGAGCATGATAAATAGGGTTTGATGGTGTTTTGTGCGCGCCGTGAGAGGGAATTTCTGCATATCGCTGCTGAGCATCCTGCCTCATATCGCTGCTGTATACTGAGCCAGGAGATGCTGGAGGAGAGGGCTGTTTGAGAATTGGAGTGTGCGCTCGGCTTGAGCGCTTGGAGAGAATAACAACACGAGATTTTGGACGCGGCCGATGGACTGATGCCGATGGAAGGCTGTCACGATATCGAATGTTTCTATCCAGTAAATAAGACGTGGCCTCGGGTATGGCCGATAACGTAGCCATTGAGGAATGAGAGTCCACGAAAGAAAATAGCGAGAGCTTTACGAGATGAAGCTATTGGAAAGAAAGCTGAGAAGTAGTGCAGACGATGATATTTGATTACAACGGAATGGTCTAGATGTTGCTGAGCTAGGATTGTAAAAGAGACTATAAAACGCTTTGTTGTCATATCGACAGAGAAACGGCTGAGGGGAGAGCGACCGCAGCTCCAAGGGGCAACTGTAGCTCAATGGAGAAGGTCCGGGGATGAAGCTGCAGAGCTTTTCCTTCCAAGATGAATAGCGAATGCTGCTTCAAAGTTTAGGTATCTGGAAGGCAATGGTGAGAGCAGAGGCGATGATTATGGTCCATGATATAAGAAGCCATGGCTTCAGCACCTCTGCTTTGGGAGGCTACCTGATATCCTTGATACCAGGCGAGGAGTAGACGTCTAGCTGCCGATGGCCCTTGCGAAGCAGAAACTCGACAGCAGCGAAATCGCGCTTATCAATGGCCAGATTCCGCGAGAATTCGTCTCTACAAGAAGGTGATGAGTCTTTGAAAAAAATTCCGATACTCTCAGAGTACCTGGGTATGTATAGATTTTACTGTCTCACCTCACAAACTTTTCAAAGTGAGCTCGCGTGCTCTGTTCAACCAAATTAGCCAAATGACAAATGCAACATTTTAATAGAAATTTGTACGCACCTGAGGCTTCCTTCTACACTCGCGCAGGCACTGGCGATATAGCGCCAGCACCTCCTTCTGCAGGCCCGAGAGACGCATCGTTTGTGACGGAATCGGTGATGTCGTTGCTCATTCAGGCTATTGCGGCCAATTAGGTAGTTGGTGGAATATTTTTGCCGCATCTTGACCCGCCAAACTGAATCGGCGCCTGCGGGCAAAGCTGGGGTCGGCGCCAGTGCGGAGACGGGCTCGCGAGTAATGCGGAGGGTAAATAATCAGCCGTATAAAAGGCTGTCCGTTTTGTGATATTTTGTAATACAGAATGACGGTATCGGCAGAAAGTAATTCTTGCTTTATATAAACATTGTGCAGTGAACTTTGGCTTTTCTCGCATTGTGCTCCTACCATCCACCGCATTTTTGTCTTCAACAGGCGCCTTGGCTATCCACTAGCAGCTACAATGTCTGGCAGATTTACAGTAACACACTCTCCATATACTCACAGCTTCAATGCTAGCCTAGTCCACCATTCTAACAGTCGCAGCGTCTCATTCGCTTCCTGGCCAAAGACGGCCGCACATACTACGGCGATGCCATCCTGCCTCAGGGCGTGAGTGACATTGCCAAAGCCCAGCGCGCGCGCATCATCGAAGGAGACATCTTTGGCAAGTATCACGTCACAGACGAAGAAGTCGGCGTGCGTCTGTTGCTATCACCATTGGCTCAGTCACAAGTGAAGACGGTGAGATGTCTGGGACTCAACTACGCCAAGCATGCCAAAGAGTCCAACATGCCAGAGCCAAAGTATCCCGTCTTGTTCTACAAACCAATCACGTCTCTATCTGGCCCAGTTGACCCGATTCCTGTTCACTCCATGGCGCAAGAGGGAACCGGCCTGGATTACGAATGCGAGCTTGTAGTGGTGATTGGAAAGAGGTGTTCAGACGTGTCCGAGGCCGATGCGCTCAACTATGTTCTTGGATATTCCGTTGGCAACGACGTGTCCCATCGAGACTGGCAGATCAAGCACGGAGGAAGCCAATGGTCTCTCGGCAAGGCCTTTGACGGCTGGGCACCCTTTGGTCCAGCCATTGTGACGGGCGATGCCATCAAGGATCCGCAGGCTCTGAATATCTGGACCAAGCTCAACGGGCAAACCGTTCAGGTACGCGATTCATATTCACACATTCATATATGCTCTGTTGAGAAGAAGCCTGCGAGGCTGACCAAACCGTGGCGTACAGAATGGAAACACGTCTGATATGATTTTCGGCGTACGGCAAATGATTTCCTTCTTGAGCCGCGGCGTGACTCTCATGCCCGGCGATGTCATCTTCACCGGCACTCCCGAAGGCGTAGGAATGGGCCGGAAGCCACAGCTGTGGCTCAAGGATGGAGATGTCGTGGAAGTTGGACTCGAAGGTGTCGGCACGTGGTACGTTGATGGTGTTCGAAATGAGTTCAAGTTGACCGGGCAAGGATATAAGCTGACTCTGCGCGCCGTTTAGCACCAACAAGGTGGAATTTGAAGGCCCCAAAGCCAAAATCTAGGCGGGATATGGAAGGAGGGAAACAGAGAGTTTGATTACAAGCAGTGGTAGGAATTGCTCGTAGGATGAATGCGACATGCCTCGCTGCTAGGCAACAATTTGGGAGCCTAAGACGAAGCTACATTTCGAAAGCGATCCTGGCCGGCTTCATGGGTTATCGAACACGATGAAAGCAACATCGAAAGAACCACGACTCTCTGTAGGGACCTACTATTAATAGACTTGTTGGCAATGCTGTCCTGCCCCATGCAGCCTCACCGATCTACTGCACGCTTGACCATTGACTGAAACCTTTACCGCTGATAAATCCCCGGTGCAATGACTTGATATGTGCCTTTTAATCTTGCCAAGATGAATGGGGAGGCTCATCATCCATCCAGTACAGGTATGGAGTCCATGCAATGCTGGTCGCCCGTCAAAAAGCGTGGCAGATAGCGCCCACGTGGAGGCTTTCAGTGGCCAGCATCCATCCACGCGTGCGGCTGATGTGCATGTCCAAATCCTGCTAAAGCTGCCATTCCGCAAAAAAGAAGCTGCAATCATGCTTTCCGATCCCCAGTTGCTGCTTCGCTGCGAAACATGATCAAATGGGGCCGCTCTGCTGGTTCGGGTTTCCCCGGGGTTGTGAAGCTGTAGCACCGTTGCCAGAGAGATCAGGGTGCTGGCAATGTATCAAATACCAGAAGATTTTACAGTAGATCATGTATCGCTGGAGGTTAAAACTCCTTCACTGTGATCTCGCAGCTTGAACTTCTGCCGTGAACATATCGAGCACATGCTCCTGGCCAGTGGCTGAAGCCAGCGCTAATAGTTCAGCTACAACGCTTAAACGCCTTGCAGCAGATGCTATATCCACTTCTCGCCTCACACCACCAACGAGATGCGGAATAGCTAGGCAAGCTCCGATGCTGCTCACGCCTCACTGGCTACATGTACCTAATGTTTAATGTTGTCTCAAGGGGGGCAGATAGTGGTAGAACTTGTATCCCCCGGGGCTGTGTCGTTGGATGGACAAAATGGGCAATACACCAGAATCGGTATCTCGTATGTGCCATGGTTTGACAACTTTTACTAGCTTTCTTACTTGCCTAGCCACATGTAGTGTCCCCTTTATTTCGTCCACCCTTCCTACGGCCAGCCAAGTGTACCATCCAAAGGATGAGCCAGGCCGGCCGTGAGGAGGCTGATTTGTCCTAGGTCGGGGTGCCTTGCTCGATGGATGAGCCTAGCCTAGAGACTGCGGCTCCTGGCCAAGAAGCTTTGCTGGCCTGCTAGATTGTCGTCAGATGCGGGTAGCAAGAACCCATCTCGTAGTGTCATATCGTAGCTGCGCCGGTCTGGAGGGCAAATCCGTTTCGTTTCGTTTGCTTTGTTTCTTGTCATTCCTACTTACATGTTCAAGAGAGAGCGAATTTGCTTTTCAATGTTACTACATTTCTGCGACGTTCATTCAATCATCGTCATCTACTTCCCGTAAAACAGACTTACACGATGGCTACCTCTACGGTGGAGCTGCACATGCTCACGTCTGCGTCGCTCGGGCCAGATGACTCCATCACTCTATACGAAAACCCATATACGGCGCTCGAAAAGCTACAAGACGCCAGTAAAGACAAGGAAATCGAGTCGTCCGGCGATGTCAACGGTGTCGACTGGCGCAAATACGAACCTCCGGCCGCACTTAGAAAAGCACCGACTATCAAATCTCAAATTCTCCTAGACATCGTCTTTAGCTCGATTGAAAACGTCAAGTCGAGAGTCGAAGAAGAAGAAAGGCTGCTGAAAGAGGCTGCTGAAGAAGATGAGCGACGGACAGCCGAAGAGAAACAAAAGGCAAAAGGCAAAGAGCCTTATTTACCCGTCATCGTTCCGACCAAAGACTCGCCAGCCGAATCGTCATCATCAAATATCAATACCAGACGCACAGTCGCATCAAGTACAACCTCAGACTTTTTGTTGTCAGCATCCAACGACCTTGTGGCAAAAGCAGAGAAGCGACGAAGGTTTGGGCTGCGCAATATATTCCAGCGGAGCCCAGAAGGAGGAGAAACTAGTGCCGCTGGACGGTCTCGAGAAGCTCTTCGACACAAGCTAGAGACCAAGATTCTATCCTTTGACGCAAAGTCAACCGATCCGAAAACTGAAGAAGCTATCGCAGTCCTCCGAAAGCTCAAGTTGCTCAAGACGGTAGATGTCGATGAACTAGTGTAAGTCTTCGTACTTCAAAATCCTACAAAGATATCCCATTAGCTGACTCACCTTTTTCTCCTTGCAGAGAATGCGTCTCTTGCTTGGACGACATTCCCACAAAGGACACGGTCAAAGTCCCATGCCATAGTTACTGCCGCGACTGCTTCGCTCGCCTCGTATCAGCAGCAGTTCAAAATGAACAGCAGTGGCCGCCCAGGTGCTGCTTGAACCAGATCCCCTTCAAGACAGTCCTCAAAAATATTCCCGACGACCTCAAGAAGACGTTTCATGAAAGATCATCGGAGTGGGAAATCCCCATCAGCGAGCGAGTGTACTGTTACGCCCCTGATTGCGGTATTTGGATCAGACCGGGCAAAATCAGCCTTGCGAAGCGTCAAGCCTGCTGCGAGCGAAATCATGTCACCTGCACCATTTGTCGAGGCCAAGCGCACGGAAATAACGACTGCCCCCAGGATCATGACTTGAATCTGACCAACCTGCTGGCGGAAGAAGAAGGCTGGAAACACTGCATCTCCTGCCATGCATTGGTGGAACATAAAGAGGCGTGTCAACACATGACGTGCAGATGCGGTGCCGAGTTCTGTTACGTGTGCGGATTGCAGTGGCGAACGTGTGGGTGTACAATGGAACAGCTTCGTGCAATCAAAGAGGCGGCCAAGTCTCGGAGGGAACAACGATTGCTGGACGAACAGGCGGATGCCGAAGAGCTGCGTGAGATTCTGGCTCAGATCAATGAATTTGAACGTCAGGAGGCTTTAAGGCTGGTGGCGCAAAGGCTGGAGCAGGAAAGGTTAGAACAGGAACGTTGGCGGGCCGAGGTCGAGGAAAGGCTCAGGCTGGAAGAAATTCGCCGTCAGGATGTCGAGATCAAGTACCGCCAGTTACAGGATCTGCTGGACGATTTACATGAGCTTCAACACGTGATGGCCGATTCCAAGCAGGAAGACGATGCCAGAGATTTGGCTACGGAAGCCGAACTGGAGAAGAAGCGGCTTGAAGAGAAGCATCAGGCTGAACGCAAGGAGTTGGACTCGTTGGTGCTGGTCAGGCTCAAAGCCAGGGAAGACCAGTATGAAAAAGAATATGCTGCTCGAGTGCACTTGGAACGCCAACTAGAGGACGACTACCTGGAGCAGCTTCGCGAGTTTTGGAGTGGCAAAGATGGAGGAGATGAGAGGATCGAAACAAGCATGCAGCCATTGCGCCAGCGTATGGATTCCGCATACCAGTCGTGGCAGAGGTGGAGAGACGACCAACTGGCCCATTATCGAGACGGACTTGAGGATGAGCGGACCGCAAAAGAAGATTTCATGTACAGTTCGAGTAAAAGGCTGGACGCAGCGCACTTGGACAAGGAGACGGAGTTGGCGAGGCGAATCGTGGCTGAGAAGCAGTGGATTCGGGAGGTGATGCTAGAGCGTGGGCGGTTGCTCGGCGAAATGGAGATTCGGGAGACGGAAGACGATGCGGACAGCCTATATGGCCTCGAGTTGGACGAGTAGAGCGGTTCTACTGATGACTACCCTAGGATGGATGGTGAAATTCGACGGTACGTAAAGTGTCTTTGGTAGTACGATCTATACTTTGGTATGTTTGATGTCGAGAACTAGAGCTGGATACATGGATTAGTAGAACAAACGCATTAGACTTCATTCGCTCTCGAGAAAGAAACTGCTGTTTAAATAGTTTTTCAGTTACTTGCGCTACTATTCTATGAGCAAGTATGAGCGAGTTACCAGTGAAGAGCAGTAAACGTGAACTAAGGCGGCCAGATGTTGAAACGCCATCCACTCAAGTTCTCTTCGCCTTTTCCCCCATAACTAGCAATTCCGTGCACGACATGATATTTGACTATACTCGATACTTGACACTGCGATAGGCATCCGAGGTAATCAACAAAGTGCTATATTACATGAAGGAGACCTGTGCGCAGCAGCAGATGGTCAGTCGATTCCAATTTTGCCCACCCCCCTATCATCTTTGGTGGAGTCGATGTGCTTGGAAAGGCCAATGTTTTTCAAGCTTCTTCCACGATATCTCAATAGCTGTGCCGGGTAAACAAGACGGACGATTATTTTCTTCAGGTTCGGCAAGATGCCGAGCTTGAAGATACCGAGGCTCATTAACAAGATCTCCTGCAGCCGAGTACGGTCAGCCGGTACTCGGCACCGCGTTGGAGGCGCCAGGAGGTGGTAAGAGAAACGGTGTTTCAAAGGGTCTGATTGGAAATGGACGGCGCGATGGATGAAGCAGTCCCGATTTAGCTGCGAGGCAAATCGCCAAGTGTGCAAGTCATCTGTATGGCAATACTAGCAGTAAAAACACGCAGTAGCACCTTGGCAGCGCCGGATATCAATTGCTAAAATTGCCATTGATGCAAAGCAAACCGCAATCATACTTGAAGGCGCTTTCACGCATCCAAGAGGCATGACGAAGCCCCTTTGACCCTCCCACGGCGCCAAAACAGTCTAAAACGCGCTACTAGCGTCTCACCCAGCGCTGTAAAACAGGGCGCTAGAACGATTTATGGGGGGGCGCAACTGCTGCCGCGGCCACTCACGAGCGCGCCCACGTCCCAGCTCCTCCACCTCCAGACTTTTGCACGTCACCCTGGCTTGTCAGGATTATTTTAGACCGCGATTGCTCGAAACCGCCCCCTTGGCGGGAAATCCTGCCGCCTGATAGGAGCGTTGAAGGGCCAAGCTTTTCATTGCTCAAGGGCCGCACGAGCCAATGCTTGCAGTCGACATGGGCTGTGGCCGGCTCTTCACACTTCCGGGTCAGGGCAGCATTCGAAGCACAGCGTGTGTCACCAGCTGTGCGGCGTCGCGCTACATCTGTGGGCTGTTTCTGATGGAAACAATGGAAACAATGGGAAACGGTACGTGAAACAGAAATGGGAGGAGACGGCGTCGAGGGCTTGGAGCCAGTGGTGAAGAAACGTGGGGAGAAGGCATAGGGGAGAGAACGGGTATGAATATCATCGGTACCAGCTAATGCTCTCGCTGATGCCTTTGCAGCTGCAGCAGCGTTGCCAACTCAGATTGGCGCTGGATCTAGAGCAATACGGAAGAACAGGGCAAGCAAAACAGAATGCTTCCACCTATGAAGCGGAGCCACGAGCGTAAAGCATTTCTTTCCAGGCTGTAAGCCAACATCAATGCATAGCAAACCACGAACGAGAGCCAGCAGATAGACGCTAGCCAAGTGGCTGTGTTAGCCATGGCCACCAGTCTGCTTTCAATAGAAACAAGCTTTCTCGGCATCCGCAATGCTGCAGCCCCTGGACCCCGTTTGTGCCTGATATAGCCAAAGGTAGGCTTCTATCTATTCCATTTCGAGATGGCAATCGTCTCAGCTTATGGTAGGAGACGCTACGACGCTGGTCCGGAACAATCTATGGCCAATACCACATTCAATCTGCCACGCAGTATGCGGTAGCGCCGCCCCGTGGGACATGGAGGCTCTCTCCTTTTAGCTCCATATAGGAGTCTATCCAAACAATCGGATAGCGCTACTATGCCTACTGCTATTTGTGGTTTGTATCAACTCATTGACTTTACGGCCGCTATCAGCAGTAGTACGGGGTGCTAGCACAGATATGGGCTTACACGGGGCTTATACTGACTCGCAAAACGGAATACGCTATGCATTTGTTTTCGCAAACAGTTTTGAAAGCGTCAGCGTCTTGATAGCCATGACCAATGATATTCTCCCCATCCAGCCCACGCCCCTCTATATCGACATGGGGCTGTGTGGTTGTAATGAGGCTTCTACAGTATATGCCCGGGGGCGTAGAACAACCAGGGGTGCTCCGGCCTAGTTTATTCCCCGGCAAACGTTTTGAGGGGCTCAAACATCGCTTCGCTGGGCGCTATGCCTATGCTTGAGGCCCATCATGGCTGCCTCAATGGAAGACGGCGGCTATCCGACCTGCCATGAAGGGACAGAAGCATATAAGACCAGCACACCCTCAGGTTCTTGAGATTTCCCTTGGCCCAGACAATCTCATCTTCTTCTTCAAGTGATACCCCCAAGCCTGCAAATCAACTTGCCTGTTTCTTTTCTCTTCCTATTTTAATACCAACAAACCAAACAACTCAAAACACAACCGCCAAAATGCTCTTCTCAACTCTTGCCGTTACTGCCTTCTCCGCTGTCGCCAGCGCCAAGACGATCCGCATCGACGTCGGCCAGAGCGGTCTCACTTTCTCTCCCAGCGACATCACTGCCGCCGTTGGTGATATCCTGGAGTTCCACTACCACCCCAAGAACCACTCTGTTGTGGCCGCCGACTTTGCTACTCCCTGCAAGCCCAAGGCTGAGGGTGGCTTCTACTCCGGCTTCTTCCCTACCACTGGCACCGAGAACGTAAGTTGACTACAAGCATCATAATGGAACTACATCAGACGTGCTAACAATCATCTTTCCAGTCCAACGTCTTCCAGGTCGAGGTCAACAACACCACTCCTATCTGGTTCTACTGCTCTCAGTCAACCGGCAACCACTGCGGTGCCGGCATGGTTGGCGCTGTCAACGCCAACGCCAACAAGACGCTCGCCGAGTTCAAGGCTGCCGCCGAGAAGGTCACCACCAATGAGTCTCCCAAGACCGGGGTGTTTGGTGGTAAGGTCCTCGCCTCCTCAACCACATCTAGCGGCGCCACCACCACCTCCGGCAAGCCTGCTGCTGCCACCACCAACGCTGCCGCTGGTCTCGGCGTCAGCGGCATGGCTGCTGCCGTTGTTGGTGCTGCCGTTGCTTTTGCCCTCTAAGCGCTGGACGCATTTAGACTGGGAACATACAAAAACTGACCGGGTTTTTTCTTTTTAATGGGGAATTGCGAATAAACATGTCGGCATGTACGATGAGTCAAAGATTTCTTCTCTTTTGGGGCAGCGTGCGGAAAAGTAGCCAATAATTCATAAACCCTGCGGGAATGGCTTCTCTGTTTCTTCTATCTTTTATATTTATCATGGTCAATTATGGTCAAGGCAATTTACATAGACGCCTTCGGGCAAGTCTTGGAGTTCAATATACAATGATTATACCTCCAATCTGAATTCTGTGCAGTGAAAGCAAAATACCTCTTCTTTTTTCCTCGACAAATTATACAACTCTATGCATAGTATTGAGCTCTGAAGTGAAACTGTGTCTTGGAGTGATGATTTGAGACGCAATCACTCGCGGCTCTATGCGGCTCCGTAGAAAGTAGACCCTGGAGACTTTTATTTTTATTTTGTCTTCTAGCTATCTACTCACAGGCACTTTATACTTCTAATATATTACAGATAATTAACGAATCAACCCTTTTCCCTTCCAGGTCTTTTATTATCGACAAAATACCCGACTAGCATAATACAAAAGTCGTTCGAATTGTATCTTCCCAACTAAGCTGCCAAGACTTTTAGGTCCAAAACTTAGTGCCTGCGTTTAACAGATCGCACTGTAAGGATAATCCGATCTGAGGCGAAGAAAAAAAAAAGGCGGCTTACCTCATGTATTCTCTCACACTAGCGAAAGGGCATCTCTCATAAACTTCCCTCGCAAACCTCATTAAGAATTAACATTTACTTTAGGCGTTTGGCTGGGCAGTCCGTCATGGGGTCCATCACCAGAGATGAAGATGTAGCAGTAGCCTGCCCGCAGTAAGTTCTCCCCCGGCAAAGAATATCTTTTTTCACCATCGTGCAGGGTAGGATTTTCACCGACGACTGACTTGAAGATATGATACCTAGCCCGCTTAAGATCTTTGATGCTGCGAGGAGGCAGGACAGGTTTTTGTATGCCTGTGCGCCGATGGTGCGCTACAGCAAGGTGAGTCCTATTTCATGATGGCTGCTTAAGCACGAGACGTAAATTATCATACAAGGATATGAAGCTGACTGTTGTTCAATCTATGTAGCTTGCCTTTCGCCAAACTGTTCACAAATATGGCGTTGACTTATGCTGGACACCCATGATTCTGGCCAAGGAGTTCAACAGGAATCAATTTGCCAGAGATAGCGGTACGTCTCTCATCAGCCACTAACATCATTTCAAATACACAATACACGGTGAAATGAATGAAAAAAAGAACCCCCCCCCCCGAGACAGGCACTGATGAGAGTTGAGACTCAGACTTCACAATCAACACCACAGGCATCCAGCCTCCCACCATTGTCCAATTCGGCGCCAACGACCCCCAGGAACTCGCTCGCGCGTCCACCCTCGTCGCACCCTTTGTCTCGGGCGTCGATCTCAACTGCGGATGTCCTCAGTCGTGGGCCTGTGCCGAGACGCTCGGCGCCGCGCTCATGAATGAGAGAGAGCGGGTGCGCGACATGGTCGTTGAGACGAGGCAGTATCTGGAGAGGGACGGATGGGGCGTCAAGATGGAGGAGGACATGCACAGTCCGAAAGGACGCAGCGTGAGCGTTAAAATACGAGTCCACGATGATCTAAGGTAAGGGGGGGGCCATTGTATAACACTATATACATATTCATCATCATACTCATGGATTTCAAAACTCAGGAGAACAATGGACTTCCTCGATACCGTCATCGGACATCCCCAGAACCGCCTCGTCGACTGGGTCACCATCCACCCTCGAACACGCCACACGCCCTCCACCACGCCCATCCGCACCGAAGCCCTCGAGATCCTCACGGAAAAGTACTCCCGCACACTCCCCATCCTCCTCTCCGGCGACGTCTTCGATCTCGCAACCCTCCCCATCAAATCCACCGCCAACATGCCCGACCTCGCAACCCTCACCGTCAAACAAGACCCCCAGGATACACGCACTTCCGCCACAACACAACCAAGGCCCAGCAACACAAATCTCTCCGGCTTCATGTCCGCCCGCGGGCTCCTTGCCAACCCGGCCCTCTTCGCCGGCCACTCCTCCTGCCCCTGGGAAACGCTCGAGACGTTCATGTGCAACGTCGCGCGGTGCCCGCTGCCCCTGAAGCTGGTGGTGCATCACGTACAGGAGATGTGTGCTCCTGGAATGGGCGGCGACAAGTCTGCGCTGCTGAACAAGAAGGAGAGGGCGAGGCTGGTGGAGTTTACAAATATGGCGGATTTGATTGATTTCTTGGATGACAAGATGGAGGAATATACGGGGCAGAAGGGAGGAATGAGAAGAGACTTATAGAATGTCCGAATATCTAATACAATTAGTCAAATAAATCACTTGGAATAAAAAAAAATGAATGATGAATGATGAGTAAAATAGAAAAAAGTTCGTCTCTCCTTGGTATTCGTTTGATTCAAACATACGCTTCTTCGACTCTTATGAAACATGTATAGAGCAAGATATAAAAACTAGAAAACAACACCCACTCTGTTCAAATCAGTTATAAGCCGGTCAAGATACCCTGTATGCCCATAGACCCCGAATCGTCTCGCTTCTGCACAAACGCCTTGAAATCCGCCTTGGACAGCTTCCCCCTCACCGAGCTCGACCCCGGCGCCAGCGTCCTCACCTTCTCCCTCAGCGCCTCCGGCCCGACAATGAACAGCGATCCAATCTCCGTAAGCATCTCAATCGCCGTCTCCACGTCCTTGGCCAGCGGCCATGCCCGCAGCGTGGCAACGTACTTTGCAATGTCCTGCGTGACCATCAGACCACCCGTGGCATTGACCTGGAACCGCTTGAAGTGGTCAAAGAGTTGCGCGTGGAGCACGAGGCCGAGCTCACTAAAGAACTTTTCCGCGTTGTGCCCGTCAATGGCCTGGCTTGCGTGTTGGCTCGCCCGTGCGAGGAACTGGCAGATGTGCAGACATGTACCGGTCTGGAGCGATTCCAGCTCACCATCCTTGGGCCTAAAGTCCTGCTTTTTCTGTGTGCCTAGCGATTTGATGACCCAATTTACAATGACATCGATGGATACTTTCATAATGGCGTTGGTCTTCTTTTCGATGGCGTCAATAGCCATTTTCTTCTGGGCTTCCATGCTCTTGCGTACAGTCGTGTTGGATTCAGCGAGTCGAATGAGCACGGTGCTGATGAAGCGTTCCATGAGAGCCGAGATTGTCACACCAGGCCGGATAGGTGGTAAATAAGACATGTCTGGCTCCGTCTTTGTATTCTCTAGGACGGTGGCCTGGAAGTGTGCTGCGTCCAGCGCAGTGTCGATGTAAACTTGGCCCATGTTTGTGAGCAGCAAGTTTAGCAGGATGTTGACGTCTTTCGGTGTGTCGAGTTGAGATCCTAGCTCGAGGACTCTCTGGACGCTCTCCGCCATCCATTTCAACATCCTCTTGGCATTTGCCACGCTAAGTATTCCATCTTCGTCTGATACTTCAATCTCGTTCTTGTCCTCTCTGTCTCCCTTGTCCTGAAGGCCAGCAACTCGCAGCATCATCGCTTTTTGCGTCTCCGACAGCTCAGAAGATTCGAGTCGCTCGAGATACGCGTCCTTGGCAGATTGTATGAGTTGCGTGCCTTGTTGGGCCAATGAAGCCATAAACCCGGATGGCGCCTTCTTACGCCTTGAGTGGAATATGCTAAACTTGAAAAGCAAAGAGCCGTAGAGTTCTTCCAAGCTCTTCCTTTCTCGCTCAATATAGACACTACCCACAAGAAAAGGGACAAAGAGCTCGTCCAACTGCTGGTCTAGAGCTTGTGCAATTTGCGCCGAGCAAGGCTCTGGGTGCTCAGTCAGGCCGTGCATCTTCAAATCTTCCACTAGAGAGCCGATATAACTCCTGGACGAGTGCAAGGATCTCAAAAATGCCAGTATTGAGACCGATTCGGCTTTGTCTAGAACCTTCTCCAACCGCTGCTGTATAGACTGCTGGAAGACTCGCTGAATGAACTTGATGAGAACCGTTTCATAATAAGGAAACGCTCGTTTAATAATGAATGATTCTTCCTGCATGACGATCTTGACTTCATCAATTAATGACTGCAAGCTCGGCTCGATACCTGGAGGTTCGATGTCCGGATCAGCCAAAGCTTCCCACATTTCGCCGTCAGCCGCCATTTCGTCACTCATAAGCTGATCTCGGTCAATGAAGAATTGATGCTGGTTTACAAAGACTGCAATGACACTCGCCCCTCCGTTGAAATCGTACAGCACTTTTGCGCATTCCATCATGTCATTGAAGTTCTGCCGCTTGTAGCTGTTGTTGAACTGCTGCAGCAGATCTTGTTCCAACGTCTCGCAAAACTTCTCGAGGATCTCACGGGTATTGCGTGCTCGATTTGTCAGTGTTGCAAAGCTGGCTATACTGGCTCTGTTGCCATTCCGTGTCCCCCAGGCCAGCGGGTCGAGCTGTTGGCTGATTCTCATTAGTTGGCGAGCAATGACGGCACATCGCACTTTGTTCTCGGCGCCGCCTTGCCGCCTAATATCTTCAAGAGAGGATAGTAATCCGGTTTCGCTAAGTTCCGTCCAGCAGCTTATTAAGAAGATTGTATCCTGTGCTCTTCTTCTCTTCTTGTCCAAGTCGTCCAGCTTCTCTCCGATCTGAACGGCGATGTTTCCGCCATTATCAGCCTTCCCGTTTACATCTTTTCCATTGGTACTGCCGGGATTTAATGAGATGTCAAGGGCTTCGAACGATTCCATGGTTTCGTCGAGCTTACGGCCGAGGGTATCGAGTGTCTGGTCATGTTGAATTTCGGCCCGGCGCACTTGGGAAAGAAGCTCGGATTCCCTCTCTTGGAGCTCGTCTCCAAGGACGGCAAGTTGAGATAAGGCATCTGAGAGAATTTTGTCAGCATAATTGTCCCCCTCCTCCCTCTCTTTTCTCAGGACTGCATCTCGTACTCTCAAAGCTGCGGATCAGCGGCTTCGGATCAAATGTTGTGGATTGTGTTGGCCCCGAGCGACGGCTAGAGGGCATAGCACTCTCTGCAAGACTATCCACAAAGTCCCTGACTATGAAATCCTTGTTGGAGAAGTCATCGAGGCTGAAGTTGGGGCCCTTGGGGAAGATGCTCTTGGGCCCGCTGGACCGATCCATGGTTGGCGAGCGTCAGGGCGAAGGCGCATCAGCGAGCTATGTGTAAGTTGCAATTGACGACCATCTGCAACTCCCGCTCATGAGTGCAATGTTCGACGGTCCGTCCAGCCAATCTGTCGCGTTGCGTCGTCGCGAAGCGCCAGCCTCGTGCGATTGTCGCTATTCGTGGAGTGCCTGATAGATACCTAGGTATGTAGCTCTGCCTCCTTGGAATACGTGACCCTGTAGCAAGCAGCAGAGCGCTATGATGCCTGCCGAGCCCCGCTACGCCACTTCTCCGGCGGCCTTGGAGCTGCGCCACACCCTGCCGTGGCTCGTCGGACCACTCAGGAGAGAGGACACATGCAAATCACCAGGTACAATTTTACAGGTACCCAGTTTGGTGAAAGACAAAGCAGCTCATTTGCATCGCCTCTCGCCCCAACTCTTTTCTCCCCAGCAATTTGCTGGATGGCCACGTCTTTGATCCTCCTCGTCCACTTGCCAGAAGGGCAGCCGCCACAACTGCAAGGGCGCGCACCGGCTTCGTTACCCTGAGATCGAGCTTTTGCCAACAACAAACCACCTAATACGACCGAGCTCGAAGCTTAGATCCTTGTACTTCTACAAACCTCGACTCTGAACAAGTTCGTTGTGGGTGAGACAGTCTTTCGAGACTGCAAATATTCAACATGCCCATGAACTTTGAGAACACCAAGGCATACAGAGCCGATGAGCAACTGGGCCATAGCCTTCTATCAGAGGCACAGAGACAGGCTATCTTCAAGGTAAGAACAATTTGCGACATCCAAAACTATGCTATGCCTCTCTGACATTCTTTTGAACAGGCCTCGCTTCCTTCGCCGAATGATGGATCGACCATCGTGAACAAGCCTGGTCAGGCACAGCGCAGATCGCGACTCGGAGTCCGACGGTTTATAAAAAATCAAATATTTGTCTTTGTATTCGCCCTTATGCATGGCATCTTCTCTCTCTATATCAAATCGCGACAGACATGGCACGGCGTGTCTTATCAGATATCTTCTATTCTCTACTACCACCATGCCACGCCGCAGTATATTCGACGAGACATCATGGGACTGACCAAGAGGCCCAAGCATCTCAGCACAATCTTGAAGACCGAGGGAAATCATAGGGCGAAGAACGACCTCGACCGATTGATTGAGGAGACAGCTGAGCTTGCCACTTGGTGTGCATGTGCAGAGATTCCCATGCTTTCAATATATGAGAAATCAGGTGAGCTCACAATCAGCCCTTTTCTGGACATTTGATAAGCCAGTAAAGCTAACACTACATTACAGGTGTCTTGAAGAAGCATATGCCTCGAGTCTATGAGGCCGTCATCCAGAAATTCACTTTCTACTTTGGCGCCGAGCACCCGACACTCTCTGTAACTTCTCCCCACCAGGATGAATTCCCCACTCGTATGCTGGAGGAGAGCAGACATGGACACTTGCAGCTTCATCTGATTTCCTACCAGGATGGAAGAGAGTCTATCGTGGATCTTACGAGAACTCTTGCCGACATGTCGCAACGGGGCAAGATCTCCCCGCGAGATATTTCCCAAGAGCTCATTGACGCCGAGCTATCGGAGGGCATCCTTCCAGAGCCCGACTTGCTGATTCTATTCACTCCTTACGTCGAGCTGTCGGGCTATCCACCGTGGCAAATCCGACTGACTGAGATCTTTTGCCTACAAGACAACGAGACGTTCGGGTACCAAGTGTTTCTAAAGGCTCTGAGAAATTTTGCTTCTGCGCAATTCCGCCGTGGCAAATAAATCAAGCGAAAGCTTTTTTTCTCTCGTTCTCCTAAAGATATCCATTCTCGTATAGATAATGCATATACTTTTTCTATCATGAGGGCTTCCACAGCACCATGGCTCGACTCGTCTTATCCCAACGATAAACGGGACCATTTCCGACGTTATAATTATAATAGTTTTCTGTCCCCTCTTTGATCTTGGCCCTTCTGAAAGTTATATTGATTCTTCCCCCATCCTCTTGATTCTTCCCTGTGCGTTTTGGTATAGAATGGAGCCAGTTAGACTGTGTTTTCCCTTTCATTAAGATCATATCTCCAGTATTTAATGGAAATTTTATAACTTTTGATTTGACAGGTGGATTTGTTTCCTGGTCTGGAGGCGCTGGCTTGTGCTTCATCAGAAAATCTCGTCGCGCGCCCAGCGAGAAGGAAGCAATGGCAGGCTCTTGGCCTAGAAATCTCTCATCATCGCTGTGAAACGAAATGCTGTCTGCGCCAGAAGCATAATAGTTGACCAGACAGAAATTAAATTTGCAGTCTGTAGCTGCCTCCGTGGATTGCCTAAGCTCATCGAGACATTGTGGTAAAGGCCGAGGAGAGGACTTCTCATAGCGTCTGTCTGACAGCACTTTCATTCCTGTATTTGCATCTACCACTGCTCCTGTCTCGTCAAACTTTGAGGTTTCGTCGAGTCCGAATACCGTGGTCCATCTTTCTCACTCATTTGTATTAGTTACACATTTTCTCCTTTGTCATATAGATTGAGCTATTGTATAGATTTTACCTTGGCGTGCGCACCTGAGTTTCAATGCCTCCTCGTTTGATTTGATACTCTACTTTATAAAAGGGCAATTCTGCTCGCAAATGCTGAAAGATCTGACGCGCAAGGTATTCGGGAATATAAGGCTCGTAATACAACAGATCCAAGTCTGGCTCGTTGTTGATGACCCGAGCAGGGCGAGCTGGTAAAGATGACAGCTCTTGGCTTACTGATGCTGGAAAATCAGTTATTGGAAATGGATACTTTTGATGCTGCGATGTTGTAGTCTATATGCTCGTCAGTAACCAGAGACGCAGCTTATATGTCAGTTATAGACATGAATTTAGGCGCACAATCTCATCTTGCCCATCTGGAGTACTTCTTTCCTCGACGATGTCGACGCGGGATCGCTTTGGAGCAGAACTGAAGAAGGCATCAATAGTTCTTTTCTGTGACATTATATTCTGTAAGTATATTCAATTGTGTTCTTGGAGCAAGCACAATGTGTAACGAGCATAAATAACAGAACGTGTTGATTTCCCTGGCAGGGAATCGTGACATCACAAGCCCAGCCTGAGCTCGCGCCACAGCGTCCCTTTGACCCACTTCCATCGCAGTTGAGATCCCTTCAGCTGCTGTGGCGGTGCAGGTACCAGGAGATGTACTCCGCACGCAAAATTTCACTCTCAGCCTTGGAACCCTGGTCTCAGTGAGTAATAGACGACGCTTGATCAGGCATATTCGACATGGAGGTGAGTTCACCAGACGCTTTATGATGTTACAGCTTATATATGCTTATTGCTAACTATGAGTTTCTTTTTTACTTTGGGAATCAAAGGAGTCAGATAAAGAGTATCTCATGAATCTCTTCCGAGCCCCTGCTGCCGCCAGGGCAGCCAAAACACTGGACAGATCGCTCTTTTCAAGAACGCTGCCCACGGCTGCAGCCTCTCTAAAAGACAACAAGCTCATTTCAAAGTATCGCAAGCAGCTCGAAAAGACAAAGGAAATCTTTGCGTTGGACAGATTCGATGTTTGTGCTGCAGACCCCGATGCGGCTCTTGCAGCCCGGGGGAAAAAATGCCTTGTGCTGAAGCCGCATATCAAGCCAGACGGTATGTTTCCATTGAGTTGGGGGAGTAATAATGCATACTCTCATAGTTGGAGAAGATTTGATAAAAAAAAAAAACTAACTTTTGTATATCAAAGTGCCGGAGACATGGAGCCCGATTCTGCAGGAGGCTTCCAAGTTGGGAGAACTGAAGATTGTTCCGTATGAGGTGCACATTGGATATGATCTCTGGAGTTACCGTACGAGACAGTCAAAAAGCTTTGCGCTTACTCTTACTTGTGTGAATGTCTAAACTGACTCTGAGAGAAATAGTTGATGTAATGAGATCTATCCTACCAGAAGACTTACACGGAGAAATCCCCGTTGGCTTCAACACAGCAGGCCATGTCGGTAAGATAAGACTCCTTTGCTCTCAATAGTTGCATCTACCTCACAAATGGAAAGCGACCAAAGACTAATCCAGTGGTGTTTTGAAAGCTCATCTCAACATAAGAGGGCAGTACCTCCCTTACAAATCCATCATCGCCCAAGTCATCATGGACAAGAACCCAACCATCCGCACCGTCATCAACAAAGTGGACAACGTCGGCACGGAGAGCGAGTACCGCACCTTTAGCTACGAGGTTCTCGCCGGGCCCGACGACATGCTCGTCGAGGTTAGCGAGGCCGGTTGCCTGTTCAAGTTTGACTACTCAAAGGTCTACTGGAACACAAAGCTTGGCACAGAGCACCAGCGCATCGTCAGCTTATTCAAGCCTGGCGAAGTGGCCGTCGACTTGATGGCCGGCATTGGGCCATTTGCTGCTCCTGCTGGGAAGAAGGGAGTGTTTGTCTGGGCGAACGACAAGAACCCCGAGAGCTACAAGTATCTTACTGACATTATTAAGAGGAACAAGGTGAGTTTCTGCCTTTTTTTAGTTCTCCCAACCCCCCCATTCCGTCGACTAATCTCCCACGGAAACAGGTCTCTGAATTTGTCAAACCCTTCAACTACGACGGACACGAGTTCATCAGAAAATCCGCCGACCTGGTCCTGGAAGCATCTCAGCGCGGAGACTGCGCACTCATTCCCCAGAAAGTATCAAGAAGCGCCCCAGGCCCACGGCCGGAGCCCATCCGGATCCCCGTCCCCCCCCACGGTATCCCACTATGTCATGAACCTTCCCGCCTCAGCTATAGAGTTCCTTCACAACTTCCGCGGTCTTTACGAGGGCCACGAGGACCTCTTCGCTCCTCACACCGAGACGAAGCTGCCAATCATTCACGTCCACTGCTTCGCCGTCAAAGCGGACGACTCTACGCCCCTGGACGACATTTGCCAGCGCATCGAGAAGGAGATTGGTGTTCTCTTGACGCCTGGCGACGACGCGGACAAGGACGACCAGGTACTCATCCACGAGGTCCGGGACGTTGCGCCCGCAAAGCGCATGTTTTGTGCAAGTTTCCGCCTGCCCTCAAAAGTTGCTTTTGCTCCACGATCCTAAGGCCGATGCTAAGCCGACCCAATCGCCATTGTTCTCGATATCGTTTCCTTTCCAACCCTACAGTACGGGAAGGCGTACGCCTCTTACGTGTTAGTCTAAGATGGGGGGAGGGGGTTAGAAAGAAAAAAAGATTTTTAACAAACTGTACTCGATTTTCCCCCGCCATGGAGATACCCGCACGGAGTAACTGATCAGCGGCTGGCTGGGCTGGGCTGGAACAAAGGGGTCTTGAGCGTGAAAACCTTATCTTCTAAAGGCCCGGACTCGAGGAAGCGCCGCCATGACGACAGATCAGCCAAATCAAAATCACCGTTCTAGGTCGACTCCCGGCGCCTTCTTCCTTTTTTCCCCCTTCCCTAACAACTTTCAACGTTGGATGATAGCGCAGGACCTTTCCATCTTTGCATGCTCGCTTGGCGTGACGAAAGAGATAAAAAGCCACAACCCACAAAGCCAGTAAAAGCTTGTCAATTCTTCTTCTGTTCTCAATGGCCATTGAGAATGGGAAAAAACGGAAAGCATAAATTTCACTTACAAGGCAAAGACTTCCTACATGAGTAAGAAGAAGTCATAATCCACACCAGGGATTGCAGAATGTAGCATATGTGTCACCTCCACTATCTCTTCTCTCTACACTGAGAGTTGCTATATCAACTTGCTATACTGGATGAGCTTAGCTACTCTCTGGCTGGTCATCATTTAAATTCCAACTTAACGAGGCTATACCTGCAACTCTGTGTCATCTATTTTTGGTAAAGGGAGTGCTTCGGGCTGTGCTTTACACAAGCTTCAGCTAGCTACCTGTCGAGTTGATTTAGATTATAGTTATTACAGGGCAAGGAACAAGCTCAACTGTCCATGCAAAAAGCAAATAAAATTTGTTTTTCTTCTCCCCAGAAATTAAATCAGTTCATCATGATTCTACAATTTGTCATATCTTCAATGCTTGCTCGTCCCGTACAAGACAGCAATTGACTTCCACTTTCCCCTCTCCTCCCCTCACCTCACCACTTATTAAGCTCAAAACACTATCCACCGTCTCCACGAGCCGAGGAACTGTGTTGGTGATATGAAATCCAAAAAAAATCTGAACCCTCTGCATGCTGCAATATGCCTCTCTTCTTCATAGCACCAAGCCACTATGCTCCAAGCCACTCATCCATACAGTTATCTATCACATTTCCCCTCCTTCAGGACGTTATTAACAGCAAAGCGGCGTTTCTCCAGCCCATCTTTTTTTCGCCACCGGTCTAAACGGTAGCTCCTTGAGCCACGGACAAATCCCAGGGACCACGTTTGCGCGGTAAATGCTGCTACTCGCAGGGCAAGGGAAGAGACGAAGCCACCTGTCTTGGCTTTTCCCGGGCACAACGCCACGTGAGCTAGATTCGCCGGATGCAAGGATCGCCTGTAGGGAAAAATCGGGGATGTGACTATGATGCTGAAGAGTAAGAAAAGGTCTCGGTCCTTATCAAGTTCGCTAATGAAGGTAGCAGGCCTCTTGGCGCCATTTGATGTGAACACACAAGAGGTGCATTTAATGAGCCTTGCGCCAAAGAGCAGTTTTCTCTGACCTCCGTCTGTCGGTGTACAGATATGACTGCAAGCCTTGGCTGTCAGCCAAGGCAAAAAGAAAAAGCTTGGCTCAGGCTCTTTGACAGGATTGGTCCTTTCTATCCTGGCTCACATTGGTGGTAAACATCCCTTGCCTGGGAGATAAAGAGTCTCGTGCCAAACAAGACAAAAGATCAACTAGGAAGTTTTGACTGCTTTTTCCTGTTTTGGATGTAAACCGACGCACGGATCAATCAGAGGAGATAACAAAGATGCCCCGGATGAATGATTTCTTTGAGTAATGCCTCCTCTCCCGGTGAGTGGTTATCTACGGAGCCCAATTTGTCCTGTATGTTGCGCAGAAAGCGCCGGCAGGGTGGGAGATAAGGTGCCGTGCCTAGCTTGCAGCAGGAAGTGCGAGATAGGGAGCAAACACCCCGGATTTGCGCGTAGCACTCTGGAGTAGCACAATAATTAATTTGTTCTCTCACCGGCTGCACAATGCAAGGGCTGATGCAGCCATGTAGGCCGCCATTTGAATTGACAGTCATCGCTTGCACCCGCGGATGCAGGACAAGAAAAGTATCGTATCGTCCCTTGGGGTTTCCGATATAAAAAGTGATTCATCACCAGACCGCTCGGTATGATTGGAGCCAACGCGGACCCAAGGGGGGGAAAACTCTATCCACGGAGCCAGTGATTATAAAACTTTTGTGCTGTTCCAGTCCAGTAGTACCTAGACTGTATTGGTATGAGGTTGATATGCGGCCGAGGCGAGCGGCATACGTTGGAAACATTCATGTTGCGCTGTAAGAAATGCAAATTCGTAGTGACATGCACGAATATGACTATTGGACAAATGCAGCCGATATCACTCGTAACCTAGGCCAGCTCTGTTAGCCCCCCTGCGAAACAGGGATCCGGAATAAAGAGCCGAGATATGAGATGTTATTTTGAGAAATCTTGTATTCGGGATCGTAGTTCCCTGTCTCCATCCCGAACCGAGCCCAGGTCGGAACAAATCGCCGCCAAACACGATGACGAGGCAGAGCCAGGAGCCAGAATATACGCAGGCATGCATCGCAACGAGTAATGTTCCGCGTATTGTCTCTCCATCAATGAGGGAATATTCCCAGGCTCGGATGAGCTTGTACGACGCATCGCTTATGTATGCGTGACAAACGAGCAGATGACGCCCCAGTATGTGCTATACCTAGCTGTGCTAGGAAGTTTTGCTTTGCAGGCGAAGCAGCTTCCAGCTCAGAGTACAGTACCTGTTTATGCATGCCCCTCTAGCTCAACGATGTTGGTAGGAGCTGGTAACGTACCGATGCTACCAAGCAGGGAAGATGCGGGTCCAGCAAGCAGACCGTGGCTCAGTGGTGATGCGGCGCATAGTATAGCTGTGCGTTTAGAGTGGAGAGTGAATCGGCGGCCTCGTAACTGCACGGTGATTTCCAATGTCTGTTCCGTATTAATGTTCCGGCGGAGGGGCGTGATGGCTACTTTCTCGCATCTCCGGATTCCTAGTTCTCAGACTTATACGCCCCCTCCGTATCGTAACAGAGTGCCATCTTGCGGGGCGCAGAATTGCTTATTGTTTGACTGCCCCTCTTCTAATATAGCGGATATCGGCTCATATATTCCGCTGAGCCTTTTTTTCCTCAGAGTCCAGAGGCATTGATAGGAAATCCAAGTGGAAAGTAATTTTGTAAGCTGTTTCGATGTTTCTTGCGAATTGAGATCTGATAATCGTCAGATCTCAGCATCGGCAACACCGGAGCCCATGGGCACAGAAACAATCGCAACACGGGTCCCTCAAAAACACCCTTCGGATTTTTTCTGAGTGAAGTGCAGAGTCGTATCAAGGGCCTCATCTGGCGGGGCCTCTGAGTAAACCGGCCATGTCTGACTGTGACTTGAACGCCTCTCCATGGCGCAGCCGAGCCGGATATTGCACCACTTGATATTCGCCACCGCGCTATAGCTGCAGCTCAGCGTCCAGTGTTCTTGTTAGGCGCGGGAGATATATTAGAAGAGTCTCTGCTGCAGGCAGTCGCAGTCCTCCTGCTATTAGCAGGACGCAATCCGTCCTAAAGAAAGAACCAGGGCGCGACGAATTGTGGGGGAAACAGGCTCCAAGCGCCGCATCCACAGGAGATTGTGCGCTAGTCATCACTCCACGATGCAGCTTGATAGGCCACTGACGGCTGGAATACTGAGTTGGCCGTCAAAGCTTGGCCCGGGCAAGGAAGCTCTGTGTCTTTTCGGTACCGTAAGATCCTGTCTGTGCGAACGGCGGACGTGGTTGGTCAGTAAAAGTTCGTAGGATTGGCCTGCAGTACCAGTCAAAATGGGGAAAACATCATGATGCTAGCATACATATCGCTTGCATCACAACTGCTTGGAGTACGCCTTAGCAGCATTCTGTTGGAGGGGGAACTTTGGGCCAAAGCGATACCCGCCTTGCCAGCCAAGATAGCTAGGAATGTAGAAAATCACCTAGGGGTGGATGGGGGATGATTTCCAGAGAGCTATCCGTAAAGGGGGGGGGAGATGGCGAGAACAATGGTGGTGTCATGGCTGAGCGAATGGCCGCGCAAGGCTGCCGCCCTTGCAAAGTATAATATACGAAGAGGCACTGCGCTTTACCTCAATTGAAGGAGAAAAGAAGGATATGATGGTGTGGAAGAGAAGAATTTCCATTTTTCTTTTCTTTCATCAAGATGGGCGCCTGAGGCTCGAGGCCATGCATATGCCTTGCGACCTTGGCAGTAGTAACGGCCATGCGCCTTCCTCTCAGCGAATGAATAAAACTTGGTGATTGAACTTCCAAGTTGTTATCTGGCAGAAACCACCAATGGCGATTCTTTTTTTCTCTGGCACCGAGATAGCATTGATCCCATGAGATGACCCAGTCTGGTCTACTATCTCAATTGATTGCTCTGCGAGTCTGTCTGTAAAAGCATTGGCGCTCATATTACATTTGGTATCCGAGACATGCAGCCATCGCACGTTGCGGAATACTGCCACGATGCCAAGATGGCTTCAGGGGATGGGATCTATCGAGACAGGGGTCCATCTACCCAAAATACTAGTCTTCATAGACGCGGTTCATCAGCCACAAAGTGCGAAGATCAGATCCTCCACACAATGTCGATCATGGATATGGAGCAGCAAACAGCTCCAACTAGCGTCTTCCAAAAAGGCCAACCGCGAGGATCAATGGATCCAAGCAACAATGGCCACGACAGATGCAAATCTGCTGATGCTACGATAATGCACCACCCTTCGCGGATCTTTACTCGATGGACAAGATAGACTAGATAATGATCGGATCCGGGCTGGAATGCTCCGAACCGGTAAGCATTATGCTGTAATACTAGGCATCTACAGACAACAGCCTGTGTACGAGGTGAATGCCGCACTTGCAGGATGCAATGCCGACACGTCTTGAGCACTGCTAATTTTGCTCTGTATTCCAAGTTACACGAGCGATTAGTTCAATGGAACCGAAACAATGCGACAGCTGTTCACACAGAACATGTTCTACAACAACGGGATATCTCGGGAGGCTCCAACGGACGGCTCACACCCGGTGGCGAATCGGTTTCTCAGTGGCTGCAACCACCAGAAGCGACTAATCTTTCCAGAACAAGCGAAAACAAGGAGTGAACAACACTATACAAAGGACCGTATCGAGTACGACAGCTTCTATGGCCATTGATGATCTGGCCGCTGGAAGAAGCTTCATCCTGGTGCATAGGTAGGTATCTGATATTGATACGTAATCCGGGGGAAGATCGAAAACAAGCGTGGTTTTAACGTGTTTGTGCATGAAGCTTTTCCCCTCGAACGGTACTCGATAAACTTTGCGCCAGTTTCTCTCCTGCATAAGGGCCTCTTGTAAGCCAGTCTCAGGTTCAGTTGACAACACGGGGAATTACTATTCCAGACTCTTCAGGAATCTTACTCTTTTAGCGTACTCCAGCTTTTTTGCTTCTTCCATACCCGGTAAAACTCCTCATCGCGCTGGAGGAGATTCGCTAGAGGAATCCGGAGTTTAGTCTTAGTCCTGATAATGGAGCAAGCGCTCCAAGGATGGATCTGCATAAGCGTAGGAAATTCTGCGACCGGCAGGCCTCCATTACCCGCTATCGTCAACGGCGCTCTGCTACTGAACTGCCCAGAGCTCGAACGGGTTCAGCCTCCCTTCTCCGAATGCTCTCTCGTGGTGTTCTAGAGGCTCGATGGGAATATCCCGCTCCGGCAGCACCATTGCCTCCTTCTTAGAACCTCGGCCATATAGCAAAGCCAGCCGCCACCACACCGGCCAGATGGCGAAATGCTACTCAGGTCCCAATAATCCCAGTGATGGCTAGCCAACCAAGGCTTCCATTCTTAGTCATTTTCAGGTCCGGCCCGCTTGTTATTCGCCCCCCTCCTTGCCCATCAGGGGGATGCTAGTAAGATGCAGCGAGATACTATAAAAAACTATAAGAAAAATTCAAAAGACGGAAAAGAATTTTTCTTACTCCCCCATAACGAAAGCAGAGACCCGTATTGTATCCTCTTTGGAGCCCAATGGACCAGCATCAATTTGTATTACTTGAGTGAAGATGTATGACAGCATCTTGACCAAACCCATGCGGGAAAGGTGGCGCTTTGATGAATTAGCATTTCTCAATGCATGCTGTGGCGTCCAAGACAGCAAACCTTGTCCTTTGTAGAAAGGTACTCCTAGCCACACTGTCCCGTCCCGTCATCTTTTTCTGCTCCGAAGCTTTGGTTGCGGATAGAGAGGGCAGGGATGAGAAGAAATTTTTTCTCTTCCAACCACAAAGGTCCCACCTCGGGGCCGTCCTCGTAAGCTGCCGCGATGTCCAAGAGAAGGAGTTGGCTGGAACTGGAACAAGGTAAAGAAGGAGAGTTAAAAAAAAAAAAAAAAAAAAAAAAAAAAAAAAAAAAAAGGCATTTTGTGACAGCAAGGTTGGCATGGAACTGACTACTAGAGTCTCGACTCTTTGATCGGCGCTGTCGACCTCCACCTGCATCCAATGTCCATGTGGCAGTCAATTGGCGGGCCCCCTCAGACAGTCTGGAGTATAGAATCAAGTCCGGGGCCGAGCAACCAAGACACGATTTGATCGAAGCCAGTTGCTACCGGACCGAACTCAGAGACGCTGTCTTCAGATTTGACTTTGTGTCTCTCATTTTCATCTAGCGGTGTACTCTGCGCTCTGTACCATCCCCAGAATGTGACATGTTCTCCTACTGCTCTCTTGCGTGATGAGCTTGTACAGCACGGACTGGCAATGCTAGCCGCTGGCCTCTTATCTGCGACATCAGGGCTTACTGGTACGTTGGCAATCACAGTGGACTTGCTTTCTTCTGCGTCCGTCGGCAAGGGCTGGAGCTATTGGTGCAGCTGACTCCATTCCTGGGCGAGCACGAAAAGGCGGCGAAAAATTAGGCGTGGCATGGGATAGCAGAGTTGATTAAATGAGCTTAGATTTTAGGGCGCTCTGACCGAAGCCCGGACCCTGAGCCGACGATGTCGATGCTGCCGGACATGTACTTCTCGTGTAGTACCTAGACGCAGTGCATTCTTGAGAACTCGCTCGCTCTGTAGGCTCCGGCCTTCCCCTCTGGCCTCGTTATCGTCTTACTTTCTTTTTTTATCTCCATCTCTCGGCTATCAGGCAGGGAGGTGGACATTCTTGTCCAGCGGTGAAACTGCAGATCGCCAATCGCACTCGCAGCAAACAAGCGAGCCGAAGCTGGCTTGCATAGCCATAGGGAGCAGCTCTGGATAACGGCGTTAGCCAGAGCAGACTGCTGCTCGAGTCAATGGCCCTTGTTTGTATGTGTGGGCGGCCTTGGACGCACTCCACAATCGCCATGCTAGGGCCATCCGTGCGTCTTAGCAGCAGTGGTACATACAAACTAGCAGTAGTAGGTATATCAGTAGGTCGTGGTGTATGTAGCGATAGTACTTGTATAGGAGCTTCGAGGTACGTCAGAGACAGGTATATGCCCTGCTCTTGGCTTACACGGCAGCTCTGGAAGACAAAGATATGATTACCTTGTCCAGGTATACATACAGGCAATGCTTTGTACATGCCTCTGGCGAGACATGAAAACAGACGGCCGTCTTCGTCCTTCTCGGCGCCGGCGCTGGGCCAATGCGGAGCGACGTGTTCTGGTTGCATCGACCGATGGCTTCCAGCCATACTCGCGCCTCACCGGTACGGGTATGAAGCAGCTGCATGCTTGGGTGTGCAACCCCATAGCCGGTGGTGGTTGCAACGTGCCTTGCCAATCTCTCGAACAGGAAATGGCTCCAAAGGTTACCAAACAGGTTCGGTGCACAGTCCTTAGGAAGAGTAGGTGTCGTCAATGTCCATATCTCCATATCCATGGAGACCCGCGGCCGAGCAGGCACCAGGAACGGGGCAGACAAACAATGTTGCAAGGCAACAGACATGGTGGTATCCAAGGCTGCTCGGACAATATCATCTCGTTGTCTCGTCCAAGCAGCAGCATCTAGGTGATTGGGCTTGCAGCAAAGTGCCGTATAATGCAGCCGCAATCTAGGGGCAGGTCATATGGCCATCAAATTCAATATACCTACCACCACCAGTCAGTAGTTGTACATCCATGCAGGCCTCGCACATATACAAGAACACCACCCGTCTTTGCCTGTGCAGCACCTCCTCATAGCGGCATGTACTCGCGATGCCTCCATAATAAACAGCAGAGCCGAGCCGAGGAAACGGGCGACGTACGGGTACATGGAAGCGCGGTATCTCGCACCATCGCCAGCAGTACACCCTCCCGCAATGCCGCTGCGTTTAGTTAGGTTCGAGTCTGGCCTGCTCCGTAATAAATCGAGACAACATGCCGATGAGCCAAGCAGGCCACAGGTACACCACGCCGGTTCAACGCTAGCACCATGCCTTGCCATGCCATGCCATTCCCTGCCTGGCATGGCTCTCAGCATGGCCGCTGGGAGCTTGGATGCCTTTCGAGCCTGTCGTCAGAGTTCCGTGCCCTGACGAATCCCTCTCGCGTATTTGCCTTGCCCTTGGACACCTTAAGTTGCATGCCTTAGCTCGCGCCAGCAGCCATCTGCAGACAAAGGGCAAGTCTCCAGCCTCCACCGCCGCCCTCGTCCCCCTTCATCAACGGCGCCTCTGAAACCTCAGGCCGCGAGGATGCTAATAAACTCTGGTATGGCGTCTTGACGGCTTGGGGTGTGGAGGGCTGGCTCTTCTGGAACTCATGCTAGTGGCCCGCGCAAGAGCCATCCGGATTCCGTGAACAGCGCAGGCCCAAACAGGCACAGTGCCGCCCCAAGTTCGTCCACTCCACCGCCGCAATGCAGTCGTAGCGGCGAAACCGCAGAGAGGCAAAACAAGAGAAAATTCAAAAGTCTAGCGAGACCAGGGTTGATAACTGTGCGCCTCTAGGCTCTGGGTCCTGCTGCCCTGCCGTCCGGCTCTTCCACTGGCTGGCTGGGCCCTCCAATAGCCCAACGGAGGGGGTCGATGTGTTGCTGCTAGCAGTAGTAGCATCGCAGCGTCCAGGATCAGTTGTTCAAGCACCATCCGGCCGGGCTTCCAGTCTCTGCGGTTCCCGGGGCCTCGTCAACCACTTATTACGCCTCCGGATCCGCTTTGCTCGAGCGCTGTTGTTGTTGTCTGGATTTTGTTTGCACCGGCTCGCTGCTAGGAGAGAAGGCTTCTGACTCTTCCCCTCTTCCTTACTTATCTCCTCTCTCCTCCCTTCCTCCACGACTTGCTGTGTGTTTGATATTCTTCTTCTTCTTCTCCTCTTCCTCCTCCCTCTCTCCTCTTCCTCGTCTTCTTCATCTTGCGGCCTCGCCGTATGTGCTGGCTGGGTTGTTCCTCTCGTTTCACCATTGCGGCTGCTACCCTCGCTCCACCCCAGGCTGTTAGTCACCTTCAATTTCGAGAGAGATCCAGAACGGAGCCCACAGCCACGGACCTCGTCTTTCGGCATCTCCTGTCATCAATCAGTCACCTGGCCACCGAATAATTTGCCTCGGTCCTTGTCGATTTGAGGCATCACCTGTTCTCGCTCTGTTCTTCTTGCTCTTCTTCTTGCTCTTCTTGTTCTTTTCGTCTTCCGCAATTGCTTCTGCTGGGCTCGGCAAAAACCGCCCATTCCTAATTCTACTTGGCCAGGCACGGCACCGGCTGTGTGTGTTTTGCGTGTTTTGTGTGGGTGCGCAGGTGACCTGAAAATCGGCTGCCACTACCGACCGAACCTGCAGCGCTGACAGCCTCATCCACGCCCTCTCATTCGTCCACACTTACACCATCGATCCGTCCCCCAACAAACAATCGTCGGCGTCAATGCTAAAACCGGCGCCTTCTCTTCTCATGGTTTTCTGATTCTACGCTCAGAGCTCTGGAGCCGCCACCGACTGCCTCTGTCGGGCCGCGCACGCATTTCGAATCTTAAAAGATCCAGCATGGCTGCCGCAGTCTACAACCAAGACTCAGACTACTTCAAATCTGCTCCGATGCGGCGCTCACATTCCCACTCCAACCTGGGCAGCGCCTCGCTGGCGGGCTATCACCACTGTGGCCCAGACCTGTCCAATCCCTATGCCCACCCTCCAACCAAGTCTTTTTCGGATTCCGACCATTCCTCGGCGCCCTCATCGCCTCGCACCGCGCATATCGAATCAGCAGATGCGTCCTACACATCCACGCCTTCTAGCAACCTCTCAATAGCCTCGGATTTCGAGGAGACCTTGTCCATAGACGAATCCCCCCGAGGACCACTTCAGCCTGCCACCCTTTACTGCCGATAAACTCTACCTGCCCCCGCAGATTCGACCGGATGACAACCTGGAGCCTCCGCCGAGTCCTCGCACTGGTGATTCTTACACAGTCTCGCCCGCCGAACAGGACAGTTCCGTCAGCACCTCACGACCTGATAGCCCTGAGCTCAGCGACCATGCCGAGGATGATACGGCAGTTGTGAGCAAGCCGTCTCGGCAAGTGGACTACCTATCCCACGAGTGGAGGGAAGAGGATATCTGGTCATCATGGAGATACATAATTTCTAAAAGAGGAGAATTTCCCAACAGTGCTAGACTGGAGAATGCGTCATGGAGAACATGGATGAAGGCTAAGAACAATCTAAAAACCATTTCCCCAGAGACACTCAACTGGTAAGTCTGCTCGGACGGAGTGCGATGATTGCAAATAAGTGTGTGCTCATGTTTTTTTAGGCTAAAAGATTACGACGTCACTTGGCTCTATGGACCTCTTCAATCTGGAAAGCATAATACTGCTAACAAGACTGGGCCCCCAAGCGTCTCATTATCAAAGTCAAGTTCTCTTGTCAACTTGGACAAGATGAAGGATACAATGAACAACAATAAGAAGCCCATCTTGAAGAAGAGGAGCATGTCGGAGATTATGCTCCAGAGGTCACTCTCGACTGCTTCCCTTGTCAAGCAGGCTGCTGCTGCCGTCCACGCTCAGGAATATCGCAGTGCCATGCGACGACCACAAGTAAACCGGGCAAACACGGATTACATTTCGCTTTCGTTTTCTTCCAGACGGATGAGCCAAGAAAGTAGCAGTGCCGCCGCTACGTCTACGGATTCATCGAGCATTACATCCCCCAACACCGAACGCAGACATATTCACTTCAACGAGCAGGTAGAGCAGTGCATTGCTGTCGACGTCAAAGGCGACGATGGAGATGACGTGGACGTGGACATGGACCTGTATGGCGACGAAAGCGATTCAGACGATGGTGTCATGATGAAGCGGGTCAGGTCAAAACGACGCCCATCAACAAAGAAACGCATGCAGAAGAAGATCAATGCTGAAGGCAAGATCATCGCCATGCTTCCGTCTACAACCCTCAAGTACCAAGGAGAAGACAGCCCGGACTCTCAAGATTCAGCTATGAAGCACAGCACACGTGCCTCTCGCAGTCCTGTTCTATCTCCTTCGTCATCACAGGAAACTCTCCGCCCTTCCAAGTCATCTACTGGGTTTTTCTTCGACGAAGATGAAGACGACGATGATCTGGCTCCGGAAATTCAGATGCCTACTCTGGGTTGGCTATCTCCACCATCAGAAAGTGGTGCCGGTGGATTGCACAGATCGACATCTTCAAACAGCCTTCTTGACGAGCCAGCGGGCATGCGTCGAACGCCTTCGGGGATGTTTATGCCATGCGAAGAAACCGAGACGTCACCGGGGGAAGGCATTTTTGGCCGAGTCATTGACACTGTCAATACTGCCCGCGACATTGCCCATGTCATCTGGAATGTTGGGTGGCGAAAATAATCGCGGGAACCGGCCAATCGTCGGTAGCATCATTCAATTGGGCCAACTGGCCGATCTCTCAGACTCCATCACGATGCCACGAGCAGCAGAATGATCCAAGCGCGCTTGATTGGCCTCTCAACAACGTTCTTGACCAGCGCCAAGCCAAGCCTGGACCCTCGAAATCCGGGGTCCAGCGTTGCATTACGCATTACCCGCTGATTTGCGCCTTGACAGCAAACTCGGCCAGCTTCCATTGATACATTACATAATAATTCTTCCTTTATTCGCCAAATGAGCGTCAAGTGGGACTTGGACTTTGTCTCCCATTTTGTTGGGCCTGGCACTACGACCAAGCCTGGGCGTCATCAGGAGGCGAAAGCACGCCGAAGCTGAAATGGTAATATTCTCCATGTGGACACGCCGATGTCACGAGATGCCGTTTCGGTGGTCGGGTGACTTCATTTCGGCCACCTAATTTCCTTCACTAGTAACTCAAGTTATTTTCTACCACCTGCTTGGCTCAAACAGCGCTAGGGGTGTTATCCCGGCTATACGACGGCTTATGACAAAACACGTCTCTGTACCCATTCCCTTTTCTTTGTTGATCTTTCTCATACGACAAGACCAAAAGAAGCATTTATTTTATTTTTCCGGAATACGACTGTCAAAATCTAGGGCGGCTCATCAAAGGGTTTTTACTTTGTTTTATATATATTCTCATATTCGAGAAGAGGCGTGCTGTTGCCTACTTGTTCGAACATTTGTGTTTTTGTTATTGTTGCATTAAAACAAAACTTGTATTTCTTTTTTTCCCTAATTTTTTTTTTTTTTTTTGGACGTTCAAAAGGCAAGTTTTTGAGGAGGGAATAATTGGTTCAGGATCTTTTGGGTATATATGGCATTGGGTGGAATTGGGGGGGGTTTCGAAAAAAAAAAATTAGCATGGAAATTTGGATCGAAGTAGACAGACCGTTTGTGCATAGGAATATACAGCACAAGCAAACGAAATGAAACAAGAAATTCACAATAACAACCTGGGCTCCTCTACCTGAGATGTATGTACAGTAGGTTACAATTGGGGTACTTTTTAGATGCTGCTACTATTGCTACTACGGTAGTACTGCTATATACTCGACCAATGGCGGTGATATTCAAAGTGGAGTGAGTAATGCTATTTGTATAAATTAATGAGACGTATGGGTTACATGCTGTCCAATCTTTAGGTGACTTAACTTTACTCTTCTCGTAAAGAGCCTTTTGAGTACGCCCGTCTAATTGATCATACAGCCAATCCAACCCACAGAAGGAAGGAAAAAAAAAAAAGGACACCCCCAGAGACCGTGTTTGGGCCTCGGCCTTCTTTTCTTTCATCCTTGCTTTGAATGACAGGCGTAATACATACACGGGTAGTAGTAGGTATGTATATACAAGGATACGTGGAAAGCAGGGGGGTATTACAACAAGCAAAATATGAGAAGGAAAACGTCATTCTAGACGGGGGGTGGGAAGAAAGAAAAAAAGGCAAATGGATTGACGGATTGCGGTCACGGTAGCGAGCGGGCATGCAGGGGATTGGCTATTAAAATCTTCGTTCCTTGTATATTCCTGCAGGTATTCCTTCTATGGGAGGCCGCGTCATCTACGCCAAAAAAAAAAATATGCAGCAGACAAAAAGAAGAGGCTTGTCTGTCTGTCTGTCCAATAGGTAATAAAAAGGGGGAGAGAGAGAAGTAGTATATGATACATAGCCAAGGTGGCTGCGGCACGGCCTGAAACGGCGTGCATGATTCTGCGCCCGTATACGTACATGAAGACGATGTTACTAGCCAGTCCCCCGTGTGGTGCATGGCGATAAAAGGTGGCAAATTTCGAGGCAGAAGGTAAATGATAAAGGGGATAGTCTGTTCCCAGCTGCATAATTGTACCGGTACTTCGTGCTCCAAAACGAGACAAGAGCGTACTATGTGTACAGGCTGTCTGTCAGTGTTAGGCGTCCTCCAAGTTTGCTCCCAACAAAAGGCCCCCCTGGAGAGTGGGGCCCGTCAGATGCAGCAAAGTCTGGGGTAATTCATACATATGCGGGGAGAAAGGAGTCTAGGAGTGGAGTGCACGAAGCCAACCAGAGACTGCCAGCGTCTGTAAGGCCAGAGAGAGGGGAGGTAAGAGGAGCCAAAAAAGGGGGGTTGCATATGCGGCTGTGCGGTGCATTGGGTTGAAGGAAACCATCCCAGGGTGCACGAATGCCTGCTTAGGTAGGCGTGCGTGCTGCAGACTTGCATGGTATGGCTGCAATGCTTCTTTGCCCGATAGCATATACTGCACGTCTTCGTATCATTTGGTATCCAATACATGCGAGATGCCTTTGGGCCGAATGACTCCAAATCTTGAATTGCATAGGTGCGGCATCCAGCACAACTTATTGACCACATGTTCACCGATTTTGACCAGGGCGGATAAGAACAGCTTGTGTCTGTCTGCCGGTCACTGATTGCTGCAGTGTGTCATGTCCAGCCAAATGCGCTGCTCATGTCAGGGCCGGTGTTGCGGACGCCTCTATGCTATCAGCGGGATTAGGACCGAGATACTTGAGGGCTTTGACGAGGATGCGCCGCGAATGGACGTTCACATCTGCAAGCTCGACTTCGAATTGGTCTCCAACTCGGACGTCCTTGACGAGGGCCTTGTGATTCAAGCCCTCGATATCCATTATCGCATTTAGACCGAAGAAATCCACTCTACCAATGCAGCCCTGCCGCCAGCGCGAACTAACAGTAAATCGGAGCTTGCGAGGTGCCGTCTTCTCGAAGCGCCATGCACGGACAAGGGCGATGAGGATCCACTCGAGGATGCCACGAGAGACTGTGCGCGCCATCTTCTCGCGAACCTCCAACAGCGGAAGGGTAGTCGCGAGCTGAGTGGAAGAAAATGGAAGAATGCCATCCAAATCATCAGTCTCCGGATCAATGGTTCGCTGAGTGGTTCGCTCGTGCTGTAAGGCTGCATGGATTTGCCAATGGACAAGCAAGTCAGAGAAACGACGCAGCGGCGATGTGGCTTTGGCATACATGTCCAGCCCAAGGAGGAAGTATGAGCCTGGCTGACTCGATATCTCGATTCCGCCAGTGAGTCGAGCCAATTCTTGTCGCTGGCTGCCGCTTGGCTCAACACCCTTCCTGATGAGAGGGTAAATCTCCTTTGTGGCGTAATTGAATGCTTTATCAATACCATGTCTAAACTTGACGTTCCTCCGGTAGGGAATTGGGATGCTGCGAGACGAACACCATCGTGCCGCAATTTCACCAGCCAGAACCATAGTATTAGAAACAACGGAACACCCCGTGGATGTCTCGTAGGCGGCTTTGATATATGGATCAGGCGGCAGGATTTTTGATCCGTCTCCTTCCCCAGGAGTATCATGGAGAGTCACCGAGACGGATGGGCGAGGGAAAAAGTATGGCCACGCTCCTTTTCCGAGACGCTTGCTTTTGATAGCCTCGGCGAGTTGATACAATAATAACAAATCTTCTTTGCCGGATGAGTCCAAATCCCGGGCTGCAAGCATTGGACGATTTAATTGCGGCTCTCCGTTCCCTTCTGGCTTTCCGACGACGAGACTGTAGCTAGGAACAGGCGGCGGTGTTGGCTCTTTGCAGAATTTAGATACGTCCTCGGGATCCAGGTAGACGACCTTTCCGAGCGTGCTTGGTTCAACCTTGAAGTCTAGCAACTCGCCAGCTCTGTTGACTCTTGCACTGAAAGTTAATGCTGGACTTCCTGATTTGAGTGAAAACTGACTAACAAGACCATCGGAGGCATAGTCTTTGGCGTCGTCATCTTCGCTCAAGTTAGAAGGTAGCATGGCTTGAAAGTGTCCAGGCAGGTATATGTTCTCCGGAATCAGCTCCATGTATTTGCACAGTTCAGAGTTTGGCTTAATACTTGATGCAGGATCGGCTGCATGGACGTGCAGCCAAAACTCGTCAGGGTTATCTGTGCGCTCCAGTGAGATACCATCATCAATAACCATAGTCGACACTGCGTCAATACAAAATATTGTAGACTGCCCATGCTCTCGCCTGAAGCCCGCTGCAATGTCTGGCCGCTTAGATTCTTCGAGATTGCTGGGAACTTCTCGTTCCAAGCCGCCACCCCTGGCTATTGTGACGTTTGGGAAACGGACTTTGTAACGTGACGGGATTTCCCACGGAGGAATGATGCCAATTTCTTGCAAAAATGTCCAGGCCGTGCTCTGGTCGAGAACGGTATCATCGTAAAGTTCGAGGGCGCGAAGAATCAGGGCGCCGTGACCGTGAAATTTCGACCCGGGTTCGAAAAGATCATAACTCGCCCACCATTCCAAGAAGGCAATGATATCCTTGCTTGCCGGAGACCACTCCGTCTGTGGCAGCTGCATAGCGTCTCCAGGAGCAAGGGTACCATGGGGCGTCCATTGTCGTCTTGAGCGGCTCTCCAAGATTGCTTCCCGTGCCTGGAGAATAAATTTCCCCAGTATAGTCTCCTCAAGCTCGTGTGGTTTTGGCGCTCTCAGGCGTTTCATGTTAGTTTCTGTGTAGTCGCGGACCATAGTAACAACCTTGTTGATGATTTGCGAATGACTCTGAGGGAAAATTTCGAATAAATGGTCTTGACGATGGCAGTCACTAGACGGGCTGAGTGGCCGAAAGCCAATCTCATTTTGATATAACGCTGCATGGACAGCATATAGTGCAAAAGGGGGGAATTGGCCGCGTACTTTGAGAGATGCAGGCAGTAGTATATCGGCAATCTCAAAAAGGCTCAGATACCTGGCTTGTTGCTGAGTGGACAAAAATGTCCTGACTGCATCCAGCTTTGCGAGGTTCTGTTTCTGCACAGCCTCTGCTTTGAGCCTGAAATCCGTCATTTTTTGGATAAGCTGAGAGCCATCATCTCGTAAGGGGCCCTGTTCGTTGCGGCGGAGTTCTTCAAACTGTTCAATTGATGCCTTTCGTGGCAACTTTGCCATCACAGGCGCCAACTCTTCCTGTGTAGCAAACTTGGCCACCGTGAATAGCGGAGAATAGCCCATGCTAGTGAGCCATCTACCATTAACAGCATAGAAATGATTCCTCTCTCCAAAGTACCCTAGGTAGATTGCAAAGAGGGGCACGCGCGAGCCAAGTTGTCTGAGACGGATGTTAGTATTTATGCTCCCAAGGCCAGGCTGGCTGGTTCCTTACTTCAATTCAACGAGATCACCAGGATGCCTCGAACTGTCACTAACAGCACCAACCTGGACGTCTTCATCGCCTACATCGTCGCCAAATTCATCCGTCATTCCAGCTTTATTAGGCCGCAGCTGGTCCATATCGGATGAGCCTGTCGATTGAGTTCGACTCAAGTCATTTGAGCCACTGCCGTATAGGATCATATCTGGAGGCATGCCATCAGAGTTGCTTTGCTTGTCTTGAGCAGCCCATAGCCGCAGCCGTTGGCGAATTGGCAAGTAGGGGACATCTTGAGGCGTCAACTTCTGCTTAGTCACAGCTTTTGGTATATGGGATTGCCCATATCTTCCCCGAGGTTGGGATTCACTGGTAGTGCTCGCCCAATGCTATATAGACAATGTAAGTAGAAACTTCACGACATGCCAACAAATACAAACTCACCACTTGAAGGCTTGAAAGAGCTATCCTTGACTTATCAATAGTAGGTCTATTTTCTGACCCATGTTTGATGAAACGACAGCGGCTGCGAGACAGATACTGCCGATAAACGGACTGGCAGCCTGGTCGGGGCAGCATCATGAACATATGCTACCACCTATTTTAAGATCAGCTTGCGCAGTGAATTTTTCAAGCCTTATCTGATCTGCTGGAGGTGTGGCGCCAGCTATGGGTGGCGCAACTGCCAATGTCACGTGAAATTTGGAGTAGTTGTGGCTTGTAAAACCCCAGTTTTCCCCCAGCTCAGCCGGGGTCGCTGGAGAATAAACTCCCACCACCAACAAGCTTATCGAAAGCGCGCATGGAATATATTGCACATCGGGCAATGACGCCCATGATGTCATTTGATGGCTTCAGAGCGGTGAAGGAATATCGGAGTTGGCATTCCAGATCTTACTATGGGCGAGCTGTATGAACCACGAGGTACGGAATACAGCAGTTTGTATTGCTCCAATAATGGCAGCTTCCGCTGTCTCAGACATTTGTTCTCTCTCCCTGATTGTCCTGGCAACACCACAGAGCGGAAGCGAGCCCACGCTTGGAATAAGCACCAAGCCGCCAATTAGTACTTGCACTATTTTGAGACAAATTACAACATTTCCGATTGTATATTCCTCCGGAAACGGAAGCCACAGTCTAGAGCTCTTGATCTCAGGGTAAAGTAGGCTTGAGATTCAGCCATCGGTTCAATGAAATGTTGAGATATTACCTACTGCTCGCTTGAAGCAACTCAAGCGAATCATGAGTGAAATTTAGCTTCTGACTGTCCTTGCAGATCCCCCAAATTCGCAACAATTTCATTAGGCAAGGCAGGTCCGTTCCTTGCTCTTGCATCAAGCCACACCTCCTAAGAATGGCAGCAACGCTGGCCAAAACCACGAAAGCTACAGGGATCGGAAAGTGCATAGGAAGGGGGAATCTCCTCGCTTATTTCGCGCACAAATCTCGCTGGCTTGTCTTTACCGCAATAATGGTAGTATTTTTGTGCGCGCCGTATCTATCTTGATAGGCATCTGCTGTTTGATCAGAGCATATTCTTTTTCCCTGAACGCAATCAGTCCAGAGTCCTGCAGTACTTTGGCATCACAGCCTCCCGCCTGCATTGGAGGTGAACGGCGCGAACGCTACTCTGTGCTCTCACCACCCGCATCGCCCGCTACCGACTTTCCTCATCTGGGAGACACTTTGGAATATCGCCCGCCTATAATTCGTCCACACGGCTCCACGGCATGCCCTGCTTGCATCGCAAATTGAGGACTGGCTTACCAGGGGCCAAGCCAAGCGATCCTTTTGAATAGCAGGGGTAGGCACCCATTCTGCAAATACGAGAATTGCCTGAATAGTAAGACTGCTAGCGAGTAAGCGGCCATGATTGGGCAGATTCGGACCAGGCTTCTCGAAGCAGAACTGGCGCCCCTTTCTCGAAATGAGCTTTTTTTCGCAGCCCAGCAGCCGAGCCTCGACATTTGCTGCCGCTTCAAGAGCCAGCGCGACCCCAAGACATCTTAAAACGGGACCCTTGTCAGAGGGGAAAGACGGGCTCTAGCTAGGGTCAGCAGAGGAAAGGTCCCCAAGCATTGCGGAGAATCTAAGCTTAAAATGGTACAAATGCAACCTACCGCTCATTTAGCTGGTGGTTCACGACGCCCACTAGAAGACCGCCACGAACGACCCCAAGACTTGCGCGATGAAGAATTGCATGGGGAATCCGCCAGACCTCGAGCTATAGCTAACGCCAACACCGACATCAGAAACGCCGACAGACCGGCCGCCACACCTAGGCAAGGGACGGACCACGAGCTGGGCTTAATAAGGTGCGAGGCGTTCTGTGCCTGGCCCGCCGAAGCGCCAAGCGGAGTGGGCAGATGCAGGAACAATCTCGCAGACTAGTCTAGCTAAGAGTGGCTGGCCAATGGATGCATGGGTGAGATTGGCCCGAGGATGAGGATCGTCGCTCTACTTACTTGGACGTCGACTTGCCTAGTGCCTGTCCCTGCTCCAAGGGAGGGTTGAGCGCCCGGCCAGAATCTCAGATGACAAGACGATGCTCATCTCCCGGCATAGAGCTGATCAGCCACTCATCGCCCGTCACCCGCGCATGTCGCAGCCTGTGGGCCCATGGAGTTCCGGTTCTCAATACGAAGAAGTGCCTCTGCTCGGCCTACTGCGGCTGCGGCTGCGGCTCCCTGTTGACGAGCATTCCTATCGCCCAGTTTGACGCAGCTTCGCAGCCTCAATGTCGCAGCGCTGTCCCATTGTCCATAACACAGCTGCCTACTTCGTCCATTGTCAGTCGGTACAGGCTTCCAATCCAAGCGGTCGTCGCCAATTCGCCCCTTTCAAGGAGTATTCAAGCGCAAAATGGAAATTGCTTGGCCAAGCTCCACCCTCTCCTATTTGACTACGAAAAGCCGTCTTGGCCTAGCAGCGACTTTGTATTAGCAGGCCGGCGATGGACTCAAAGGTGACCAGAGTGACTCGTCCTCTGTCCACCCCCCCTCTCTTTCCACCCCTGTCATTCCTGCTCTAGCTGGGGCAGTACCTCGTCTGCAGCGGAGGATTCCACAACCAGCTAGGTATACGTTCCGACCGATTGTTGGCGAGCACACCCCGTAGCCAGACAACAACGAGCCATGCTACCCGCCTCCACGCGCACCGCCCGTACTCATAATAATGGCCGCCTTGCCCACCCAGCCCGCCGTTCCCTTCTTCCTCTCTTGTTCCCTACGGATCGTCAAATCGAGGTCTTGAAGGAAGTTGCTTCCATTCGCTTTCCTCCTCTTGTTCTCCAGTAACCAACTTACCGCTTCACTCTTTCAGCGGGCATTCTTTTTTTTGTACTTGATATTCCTAATAGCCGAAAACCTTGTATTCATAATGAAGGGAACAATCGCCGCCGCCGCTGTGGCTGCCTTTGCCGGTGCTGCCAACGCTTCTCACGGCCACCGCCACGCCCACGAGCTCTTCGCCGCCAAGCGAGCCCAGACCGGCGATGTCTGCGTCCCGGGATGCACCACCATCTGGTCGACCGTCACCGGCGAGCCTACTTGTATGTTGATCGGCAACGGCACTGCCCAGCAGACCTAGATGGTCCCCTCGAGGTTTTGGTATAAGTGTATGCTAATCTGTCCCATAGGGGTTCCTGCGCCTCCTCCTGTCACCTCTGCTGCTCCTGTGGCCCCTACTACCGCTCCTGCGCAGCCCACCACTGAGACTCAGGCTCCCTCAACTTCCGAGGTGATTGTTGTTCCTGTCCCGACGCCGACTCCCATCTCATTCTCGACTCCTGGAACCTACACCATCCCGGCCACCACCATCACCCTGACCGAGTCCACCACCGTCTGCGGTGCTACCTCGACTGCGGTGCCCCCAGGAACACACACTGTCGGTGGTGTCACCACCATCGTTGAGACGGCCACCACCGTTACCTGCCCCGTTGCCACCGTCTCGACCAGTGGCACCGTTGTCACCAGCGTTATTGTCCAGACCACCTACGTCTGCCCTGCTGCGGGAACTTACACCATTGCTCCCATCACCACCACGGTCCCGGAGTCTACGGTCATCGTCTACCCCGTCCCCACCAGCTATGCTCCTGGTACCTACACCGCCCCTCAGAAGGTGGTCACCGTCACCGAGACTGACTATGTCACCTGGTGCCCCTTTGAGAGCTCTGGCCTCCCCACTACTCAGCCTGCTCCTACTCCTACGCCAGCTCCCGCCAGCTACCCTCCTCCTGCTGCTGCCAAGCCCAGCAGCTCTGCGCCGGTCTACGTTCCTCCTCCCGTCGTTCCCAAGCCCAAGCCTTCCCAGGCTGCCCCTAAGCCTAAGCCTCAGGCTCCTAGCGGTGGTCTGAGCGGCAGCAACGACCACTACGGTATCACCTACACTCCTTATGAGCCCACCACTGGAGACTGCAAGGGCGCTTCCGAGGTCGAGAAGGATATTTCCGATCTCAAGAACGCTGGCTTCCAGGTTATCCGTGTCTACTCAACTGACTGCAACACTCTCGAGAATGTTGGTGGCGCCGCTAAGAAGTACGGCCTCGATCTGATTCTCGGTGTCTTCGTCAAGGGTGACGGCTGCAGCTATGACACTCCCGATATCAAGAGCCAGGTTGACGCCATTTCCGCCTGGGCTCAGTGGGACATTGTCAAGCTCATTGTTGTGGGTAACGAGGCTATTATGAACAGCTACTGCTCTGCTACTCAGCTTGCTTCTCTGATCACCACAGTCAAGGGCAAGTGCAGCGGCTACAGTGGCCCTTACACCATCTCTGAGACTCTTAACATCTGGCAGCAGCCTGCTGTTTCTTCCGCCATCTGCCCTGTTGTCGACGTCGCTGGTGCCAACATCCACCCTTACTTCAACACCGCCACTCCCGCTTCATCCGCTGGTGACTTCGTCGCTGGTCAGCTCGAGCTCCTGAACAAGGTTTGCTCCGGCAAGGAGGCCATTAACCTGGAGTGCGGCTGGCCTAAGCAGGGATCATGCAATGGTGCTGCCTGCCCTGGCCACAGCGAGCAGACCACTGCCATTCAGTCTATTCGTGAGAAGTGCGGTGACAAGACCGTCTTCTTCTCTTTCGACGACGACATGTGGAAGCAGCCTGGTCCTTTGGGCTGCGAACAGAGCTGGGGTGTTGCAGCTGCCTTCTCCATTTCTGGCATCTACTAAACAGATTCAGAGTATGATACGCAGTGCACGATGGGTTCAACTACAGCGAAATGTCGTATGCCAGACAGGGCCACGATCGACAATCTAGAGCCAGTTCGGCAGTCCAGGCGGCCGTGACGGCTTCAGATGCCGCTCCCTTACAAGAGATGGACCTGGTCTGGCTACCATTTTCTCTATGCTTTGGCGGGTATTGTGATATACGAGTCTTGTGGTTTTTGTTTTTTTGGGACAATTGCGCGGTAGTTCTGTATATGAGGTCGCCATAGGTCCGGGTGTATATTTTGCATCTGATGCTAATGCTGTAATTTATTAATTATTCCATGAACCTGTTATAAGCCGTGATGAAAGTGCGCCGTAGATCCATATCAAGTGTACACACCCATGTAAAGCTCACCGTGTGTGGGCGCCCAAGTTGGCAACACGATTGTGAAAGAGGACAAGTATTACAGAATTGATGTTACATCCGGCCGTGAGGTTGTTTTTCCATTGCTATTTTCTCTCCCTTTCTTCTCAAATAGAAAGATCAGATTAGGCCATTTACGAGCCAGAGATCTCACCTCTGCAAACCGCCTATTTACACTTACCCTGTAGACGACTGAAAATCTCGGCTTCAACAATGCATAACTAACCCATGATCATGGATTGACACGGTTTTGTTTGAGAATTCAGCCTTTTTTTTTTCTTTCTTCAATTTCCTTTTCTCTTAGTTATGAATCAGTGTGCACGCATTAGTAGGCGACTTTACACAGTTAATGTGGTGTACCATTTGTCATGTGTAAAAAGATCCTCGGTTTTATCATCTTTGCATTCCAAGTTATTTTTCCATCTGCCAAAACAATTTCTATCATGGCTACCTATTGTATAGACGAGTTCTTGCTTTCCAAGTAGTGTATATGCATATTGAAGCCCTAAACTCAAACCCACAATGTATACCTATGCTCTCACACACCCACTCGTATAATACATGCCACGCCTCACCAACAAACAGCCAAACCCCCCTAAAAAAACAAATCAAGATGAGAAAGTAAAAAGTATAAAAAGATGAAAAGCCATTTCGTCCTATATGCCTATGATATATACCATTGTGTGTGTTTTTCTTTCGGAATACCACCATTCCTTTATTCCTAACCTTAAGCTACATGTGCCTCCCTCGTTGATCTTCCTAGCTTCAACCCTGGAAACGTAAAATTGGAAAAAATATGGCTACATTTCGACCACGACGCAAAAGAAACAATCTTGTCTCATGCCATATGTGGAAGAAGCAGAAGTGAAAAATAAGAAGAACAAAATAGGATGAGTGAGAAGAAGAACAAGGCTAGAATGCAAACAAGAAAACCGCTTGTAACCCGTACTTGTAAGCCCCCGTGTATCTGACTCAAGTGCCATGCTCAGAAAAACCTAACAAAATGAAAAAGGAGAACAGAAAAAAAGACAAGAAAAGAAGGAAATGGCCAGGGAATGATAGTGCAATTTCAGCCCAGTAAGGTTGGCTACTTACAAGGCCTCGCTTTTTATCGTGTCCTGTTCTTTTCTTTTCTTAGACAAGAAGGAAATGGCCAGGGAATGATAGTGCAATTTCAGCCCAGTAAGGTTGGCTACTTACAAGGCCTCGCTTTTTATCGTGTCCTGTTCTTTTCTTTTCTTAGACAAGAAGGAAGAGCGCCTGATTTTCCCAAAACCACCTCTCTAATATTTTTGCTTTCTTGTCCCCCCCCTTTTTAAACACTCATATAACAACAAGGGGAATAAATAAAATGAGTATCCAAAACATGCAGAGATGTAAAATTCATGAATCCCCAGGGCAAATCTGACCATGAGCAGATCCCAGGGCATAAAGATGTTCCAGGCTTCACCCTTCAACAGCCGTTTGTGTAAGGTGAAGGTACCAAAGATACCATGCCAGAAAAAAAAAAATTGAAGAAATGCATGCTAAAACGAATCGAGCTCAAAAAAGGTAAAAATATGAGAATGAATAAGAAGTCATCACAGTCATAGGTAGAGGTAAAGGGAGGGTCCTGGTGAGAGACGTATGTGTGAAGTATGTACAAGTCAAACGGAGCTTCCTGAAACAGTGACATGAAGAGAGAGGAAGACAGAAAGGCGGATAATAATATAAAAAGAAACGGGTCGTAACTTCTTCACAGGATTGGTGTTTAGTTCTTCCAGTTACTTTGGTTTAGAATATACTGGGACCATCCATGAGTGGTGGTGGCCGGCTGTGTTGCCAGTCATTCCAAGTGGCCGAGAATTCGTTGTCTTTGTCGTCATCGTTGTTGCTGTTGTTGCTGTTGTTGATGTTGTTGCTATTGTTGCTATTGTTGCTGTTGCTGTTGCTGCTGCTGCTGTTGTTGCTGCTGCTGGCGGTGGCGGCGGCGGTGGTGGTGGTGGTGGTGGTGGTGGTGGTGTTGTTGTTGTCGTTGCCTGGAAGAGGCCGCCGCCGTCCTGCTGAGAGAGGCTCATCAACTCCGTAGCTACAGCGCTCAAACTGCAGCAGTCCGCCACGGTGAGCGTCACAGCAGAGGACGTTGAGATTCTGACCGTCGTTGGTAAATGCCACACCGCCAATCTCACCAAAGATATCGATGGTTTGTTTAGACCCGAAAGTGCCGGCATCAATCAGGTGGATATAGTCAGCCTCTTCGGCAGCAGCAAGGATCGGCTTGCCACAACCTGTTGGCGAAAAGCGCAGATTTCGGACACCAGCCATCTCGGTATTTATTGTGCAGATCGGTGAGGTGATGCCACTTGAATTCTGCCAGCGTCGAGCGTCCCAGATCTTGATAGTCTTGTCTTGGAATCCGGTGGCAACTGTCCAGCCATTGTCTGACCAGTCGCAGGCAAAGCCGTAATCACGGTGCCCGTCCAGCTTCTGTAGGACTTCTCCCGTCTCTGCGTTGGTGATTAAGACATTCAGGTCATCGCCCACAACGACCCTCAGTCGACCATCTGGTGACATGGCCGAGCAATTTAGCGCAAAAGGGTATGTGAAGGTAGAGGTGAATTTTTCTGTCCGAAGGTCCATGAGGCGGAAACGATTGTCATTGCTTGCGATGGCGGCAGCGGGGCTATCGGATCTCCTCGGCTTGTATATCTTGATGTGGTTGGTGATACCGCTGATATTAGTAGATATTTGCCCCTCGGAGTAGTTCCTCCTGTCTTCATTGCTCAGCGACTGCAGAAAGTAGTCGCCGCCGAATGTACCACTCATCAACAAGCCGCAGCCGGCATCCAGTGTTGAGATTGCCGGGCCCGTCATACCAGAAAATGCGCGTAGATCCATGGCCAATGTGGTTTTTTTCGTCGCCGTATTCATCACGTTTATGCCATGGACGCTGGGGTAAAACGCCTGTGTCCGAGTAGGACAGGCAAGAACGCTCCGGAGCTGGAAATGGGCAAGACTAATGTCTCGTCGAACGTCCATCCTGTAGAATCTGAAGAAGTTCTCGGTCGAAGGAATTTTGTCTTTTGCTTCAATCTAAATTTCGAGTTGGATAATTAGAACAAAACCTCTTTGTATTGTCATTTGGAGGGTAATCTGCCATGGAAAACTTACGTAAATATCAGAGCCAGGCCTGTTGACGTAGTTCCTGTACGTTTGTCGACGAATTTCTCTGGCGTAGTAGCGGGCCGTGTTCATACTGTCCCAGTCTAGGCCTTGCATATCACAGCCATTGGCGCGCAGGTCTCTGTAATGAACACGCTCCACTCCGCTGTTGGCCTGCTTCAAGACTCTACGGATGCCCGGCCGAGGTAACCTCAACGACATTAGCGGGACGTTTCCGTAGGCCCAAGAGCGTAGGAAGTCGACCAGGCCGTAGTTTTCGGATCCCAATATGCTCGGGTTTGGATTACTCATGTGAGGTGGGGGGAAAGGATCGAGCAACATCTGCTCCTCATCTTCATCGAGTGATAGCTCGTCTGCTGACAGGGGATTTTGGAGTAGTATGTTGAGGGCTTCGTCGAGCAATTGTTGTGGCATATTGTCCGGTAACGGCAGCTGGTCGCTTGGATGGAGATAGTGCGCAAGGCTGGGTATCGAGGTTGGTGGCGCATGTGACTCTTCGTCGTCGCTCATCATTTCGTCGTCTTCGTCATCCTCATCCTCATCGTACTCTCCGTACTCTTCGTCCTCATCATCGTCGTACTCTTCATCCTCGTCATCCTCGTCCATTTCTCCTTCGTCATCCGCCAGGCCATCGGCGTAGTGTTCGTTGTAAGTTGTGCTGGCCTCAATCATGTAATTGCCACCAACAGTTCCATTCATGTGGCTAACGGGAGCTCCTCCATCGCCATCGCTATCGCTCATCTCTTGGTCGAAGAAGTCATCCATGTCAGGATGGTGCTGGGAGGATGTGTATGCGACTTCGTATGGATGGTCAAGGAATGAGTTGGTGGGAGGGTCTAGTGGGAGTTGGTTGCTACCAGAATTGACATCGACGGGTGCGTGGTAAAAGCTGCTTTGGGATTGCTCAGAAAAATGTGTTTCGTGCTGGTCGAAATACATTTTGTCGCCTGTGCTGTTACCTAGGGCATAGTGCGCCTGGTTACAGCACAAGCGATCTTGATGTTGGTTATCCTGCTGCGAGCAGTGGTGGAGGCTGGGAGGGTCAATGTGCTCGCCGTCGTGGCCGTCGCATGAAGAGTTTTCGTAGAGCTCGCAATCCAGTGGCAATGAGAGCGAAATGGGTCGCATGACTGTCCGCGACAACAGCAAGGCTCGTGGCCAGGTGTTGCGGGATTGCGGCAGGGACACGCGCTACGGGCCTGCGTCCCGAGCTGTGCCTTGTCCCGGCCTCGTCTTTTGCTGCCGACGGTGGCTCTCCTATCCCCTGGTGCGAATGCACAAGCAAGGGCAAGGGGGAGGGGGGGCTGTCGCCTCTTCAAATCAACCTTGATCTGGTGCAAGCCTCCAGGCTGTCGGATGCGCTACTCTTTTCCCACCTGGTAGATGAGCTGCTGCCCTTGTCTTTGCGACTGCAACCTTGCCACACCTCTTGTTGGTATAATCCCGATGTGTCCCTCCTCGGCCTCTCAAGGTTCTTGAGTGGGTGGTGGCGACGGTGACAACGGTATAGTATTAGCAACCGTGGTGGTATACCGCCCTTTCTCTTTTGCTCGTGATCTTTCAGCCGCAGGCGTCCGGCCTGGTTCCTGCTTGACTCGCTCAAGCACTAGCGCCTTGGGACGTTCGCTTCGACTGTTAATACTGCAAGTAGCCGCGCTTTCCTGGCCTCTGCGGTACAGCTATCGCAGCCTCAGCTAAGAGGGAATGGGATACTAGTAGGTATTAAAGGTGAAGATGGGCGGGTAAAGGCGTATGGCTCGCGCGCGTGGGGTCGAATTGCCGGCACGGCCCAATGGATCAGAAAGGGCCGTTGGACGAGATGGGACGCGGAGGCGAGGATGCCGCCGTTTAGCTCCCTTTGGCCGCTGCTGGTCCTTGCTGTCGCCAATAGTGATGCCGGAGAGGGCCTGCTGGGCTGGTTAGGATCGCAACGGGCGTTGAAGGATTGGCTGTGGTCTGGCAGCGGCAGAGGACATGTGATTGGCGGCAGAGGGGGCGGGCAGTGATGATCTGGGGATGACAACGGCGATGAAAGGCGAAGGTGAGAGATGGAGAGACGGAGAGATGGAGAGGTGAAGCGAGGGGTTTACTAATAGCACAGGTAGGACTACCAGCAGGAATACTGACCGATGAGTGGTTTCCCCGTCCGCCGGTGCCAGCAGCCTCGTGTGCTCCTGGGCAAGCTGTGGTGTAGAAGCGAGGTGAAGAAGCCGTAGTAGCGTCGCCCAGAAAGTTGTGGATAGACTGCCAACTTTAATACGGCCCGCGGCCGGACCTGATGAGAAAAAGCGTGTGCTCGATGGCCAATCTGCTTTGGTGCGAGTCAAGCCCCCTCCCCTCCCCCAGACTTTTCTGCTTGGCCTACTATACTACCACTACTGCTACTAGTATCCTGTCGGTCTGCCGGTCTGGCTTGTACCCGGAACCAGCGCGCAGGTAGACGAGACAGCCAGCCTCCAATCTCGAGTTGCTACGACGCTGTATGTGTGCGCATAAGGCTGACGCTGATGGGCTGGCATGTGCCGCCGTCTCGTCTCGTCTCGTCTCGTCTCGCCTCGCCTCTTCTCTTTTCTCTTCTCTCTTCTCTCAAACACCCAGTGCGCCTTGTGGTGATTGACTTAGCGCCGGCTGCGGCCTGGCCGAGTCGCGAACAATTGCAGAGCAGAGAAAAAGACGAGAATCAGACACATCATATGTGCCGTGTGCTGGTGAGCGCATTGTCCGAGCGATGCTAAAATCGGCGCCAAGCCGGGCAGGGTCCGTTGATAGACACCCGCCAGCCTTGAGGCCCAAAGGTCACAGGTACCACGCAGCGAAAATTACCGACTTGCTTCTTGGGGGGAGGGGACGATCCCCGTTCTAGGCCAAACGCACGCCATACTGTAGCAGCTCGCTGTGAACTGGACGGATCCCTGCTGGAGCGGCTGGCCAGGGGACGAGACCGAGTCCAAGGAAGCTGAAGCCTGTGCACTGTATGTATAGACTTGGATGGCAAGATGGGTTGACCGGGGTCGCCATGCACTTGAGCGCCTTGCAGCGACGTGCTGGCTGATGTGTTGTTGTTGATGTTGCAGCTGTTTATTTGTCTTTTGCCCATCTCGCTGAGGCCTTCAACCTGTCAAGTCCCGTGTACTTAGACGTGCAAAGCCCGACGCATAGAATCCGGGCTCTCGTGGAGTGTTGCACAACAGAAGCCGCACCACGGACACGCACACGGCATTGGCCCACGGGCGAGTGGCGCCGTGCTTGTGCTTGGATTTGTGGCCGGTCCCAGCATCAGTCCAGTATGGAGGGATTCTGGTGGCGTCCGGATATCGCTCGAGGCCGTCGTCGACTCGGAGCAATGCGTGCGAGGCGTGCCCGATGCCATCAAGTTGAAACCAGACCAGACCTCGACTCTGAGCGCGCCACGGCTTATGTCACAGCGCCTGCTGGTCTGCTAGGCCGTCTACGAGTGCTGGTGCTGGCGCTGGCGCTGCAGATGATGGGCTTCAACGATGATGATCCCGCCGTGGTACACGCTGGCTGCTGTTCAGTGGCCAGCACGGCGTCTGCTGAGCAGACAGCGCTCTTGGCCCCCAAACCGAACAAGATATACGTCAATTCCGATCCGGGTGCTGGATGGAGCACTTGGGCAAGGCAAGGAAAAAAAGAAGGTCCCCCAATTTCTCCGCTGCGGGCTGTTTGGCCAAAGCCTCCAACGGCCAACATCGCTCATCTCTCACATTTCGACCCTCTCTGCTTTTACTCCTCTCGGCCATGGATGCTTCTTAGTCTTGCAACAGACACGGCATGATAGTGCTGGTCTCTCGAGGCCTGATTGACTAGCAGGCTTTGTGTGAAATTGCCGCATGCACGATTTGCATTACCGGGATTACACTCGGGACGCCACGCCATGTCGCCCATTGGTCTGGAACTCGTAGCCTGCAGCGGTTGTCGCTGCCCTGTACAGGACTGATGCGACTGAATGCGAGCGACGGCAGCCGAGGAAGCAGCATGAAATCATTCGCAAGCATGGAAATCCATGTGGTAGCCTGAGAGCCCAATCGAACGAGGACTGCGCGCTTGCAAGCATGTCTACTGTACTTGGACAGTCTCAGCCTACCTGGCAGACAAACAGCAACACCTCACCTTTTTGGAGACTGGCTGACTACTAACATGTATGTATACCATGTATACCTATTATATCTCGAGTCCTAATAGGGCCGTTTCCTTGCAATTCAGGCAATCCGGACTCCGAAACTATTGCCAGGGAGCGATGCAGCTCAAACCGCAGTGGGAACATCCAGCGCTGCGGAAATATGCATGACAGCCACGCTCGCTGCCAAACGTGCCCATACAGGAAATGGTGACCGAGCGAAACCGAGCAGCAGCAGAGCTCCCTACAAATATGCCAGCATATACTGTACAGAACGCCCTGCAACGGCCGTGGCTTATCTCGATGGGGGATGAGATGGGATGATCAACCGGACTCTCGCTCCTCTCAGCCTTGGGTCTTGGCCACCATGCCATGCTCATCCTTCTTTTCCCCCTCCATGCTGGACATGCTCCCAAAAGCAGCAATCTGCTGCGGCATCAATGGGCTGGGTCGTCGCCCAACAACCAAAGACGGCCTCTGTTAGGCTTCGCTGCATGTGCATGCCTTCCAAATCCTCCGCACCTTGTGCCGGCATCATGCCATGCTATATCACAAGCGTCTCAAGCGTCAACGTCTCGCTACTGTGCTGTAGCAACTTGGAACGACCACTCCGTATACCAAGACGGGTGTACTGTCCATACAGTCCTCGGCCTCGTCCAGCTGAGAGGGTCTGGTTGCATCCCAAGAGGCATTAGGGGGCTCTGCCTGCATGCAGGATCCATATTTTCCTTCACCGGTCGCGCGTGTAGTTTGTGATAGATGACCTATAAGCTTGCCCGTTTTAGCCCCCCCCTTGTGCTCTGCCAGCCCGTCCATCCATCACCACGCTGGGCCGCCTCTTCTGGGCTGTTTGGCCCGTCTGGTGGCTGAGAAGGGATGGCAGAGAGGGGACGCTCCCCTGGCTGCTGCTGTAGCCGCCGATGTTTGCCACTACGAGTAAGGTGGCGGCAGCAGCAAGCATCATGAAGCATGAAGCACGAAGCAGCACGGGAGGTAGGCTCGACTTGTTTGTCTTGTACAGAATACACAGAGGCTAGGCTGTATGCGTACAGGAGCTCAAATGTATGGAGTAGAGTTTCGATTTGACTTGCCCCTGCCGTATACTCTTGACCTTGCGCGTACTGTCTCTTGATACGCCCATTAGCTATGAAAGCCGTCCGGAGTCTTGTGGCACTCCGGAATGGCTAGAGAATAGCCTTTCGTATAATAGCCGGCGGCGTTGGTTGATTGCTCGCATTTTCTGATGGCGCTACAAGTAGGACCTAGCAGTATTACGGAGCACCAAACGCACGTAGTATGGGGGAACAGGTCTGCAAATATACTACAAAGGCCACTAACGAAAAACTGAGGAAATACACATCACAAAAAGAGAAAACAGAATGGTCAATTTTTTAATTATTATCCTCCTTTGCCGCGTCTGCCTTTTGGCGTGTGCCTCTATTCATGCAATCGCGGTTGGTTTTCTAGTTTCCCTTTTCTTGGTTTTTTTTTTTACTTGTTCTCGTGTCCGACTACGGATACATGTACCTGGGAGCCACTCACTCTCCTTGTGAAGGCCCAAATCAGGGCGACTCCGAGAATATGCGGACTTGCAGGTGCATGGTGGACAAGCTTGCCCAAGGAAAAAAGAAATAGAAAGTACATGCAGTCACTAAAAGCCTACGGAGTATTACTGCCTGGCACCCTTTCCGTGCTATGCCAAGCCGTTCTTGTCAGCAAAAAAAAATACTTAGCAGTAAACTTCTCTCACTGGCCCTGGTTTCAGTAGCCAGCCCGTACACAACATCAATATGGTATCCAAGCCCGTGCAAAGTGCATGTAGCAGCCAGCCCGATGCGGGATTCTGCATGGCCGCATCAAGCTCACCCATGGCACCATTTGCCACGCATACACACACTCGCTCATTTTCATGTTCGTCCCTTATCTCTTGTGAAGAAGAGTAAAAGAAAATAGTATCTGCTTGTAATACCACTGGGTACTATCAGTTGGGTAGTTGTGATTTGCCAAGGCAGCTGAATGCTCAGATTGGGGAAAGGGGCTTTCTCCCAAAACAAGACAATTGAAAGCCCATATTGGTCTCGTTTCACCACGATGCTCGGTCGTCTCGGACAACTATTGTCATGGCTGTAATGACCCAAATGCAGCATTTCTAATACATGTCTAGCAAAAGACCTGATTACTTCGTCTTACTCGTCTTGTCGGATCTTGGCTGTCCTGTTTTGGCCTTGCCGTGTAACCTAGAAATGCCTACCTACCTCTCCCCCCTCTTGCCTTTGCCCATTCACAATCTCTTGGCCTTGTGGAATCATGGATATGCCGCGATGACGAAAGAACAAAGCCCTCCGCGGAAATTCATCCATCAGACACACTCCGCCGTATCTATGTATGTAGAAAAGAGATAAGATTTACCGTATTCCGCTGACATGAGTTCACAAACACCTACTTTGGATGTTTTGCTTTCAAATCAACCTTGCCTCATTTTCCATACAGGATACAGATATATATCATATCTGTCATATAGGCATCACTACTTACTGGGCATCAACCAACAACTCAGTCCCTTTCCCTTGCACCCACAACAGTCATCTACCATTTCCCTAAAACAGGAAGCCAAACGTTCATGATTTCAAGCAACATGTAATCTCCTGCTCCATTCAATTCATTCCGCATATATGACACATCACGCAGCAGAATCCCATGCCGCAACAAAGTCCCTTTTGGTTAATCACCGATTAGATACAAAGCACTTTGTAATATCTCTATATATACTTCTTTACGTATTATAAAGAAACTGCCAAATAGGTAATTTGCCCGTATCGTCTCACCTTACCTCATTCTACTGGAGTAATATAATTCAGCACAGACAGAGACTCAGCCGGACATGGGTGCACAAATAGGGCAAGAGAATAAGAGGCGCTATAAGGAACAAACATACATGTCATCAATTCCAAATTCCATGGCTTTCACGCTACGGAGCAAATAATCCTCACCCACCCACTCTCATACCATCTTTAAATTAAACAAGTAAGAAAAAAAAGTCTTGGTAGATAGCAAGGTACACAATACTCATGTACCCATTAGGCTTAATCAATACACAAAGACGACCACGCCGGCTCGTCTCATCCCGTCCCGCCCGCCCGCCCGCCCGCCCGTCTCCTGTCACGTCACTAACAATTCCGAATCCCCTTGCACCACATCCAAAGCATCACAGTCCCGTCCATGAACAAGATCAGGCAAGATGGGTATAAAGCAGCAGCAGCAACGACAACAAGAGTGGTTGTTTGGGTTGCACTGATAGCCCACTCCGTAAGACGGACAGATAAAAACTCCACCTCCCCCATTCCCTCAAAATAAACCCCCAAACTTGCGATCTCACACATCCCGCATAAACAAGAAAAAGAAACGAAAAGAAAAAAGCTTCTCACCCTATTAAACTGCTTGCCCACTACAACGTGCAGCTCCCACTTGCTGTGTGAGAGAGAAAAAAAAGGGTCGGTGGGCGCCACCACGCGGGGGGTGTCTTTTCTTTTCTCTTTTTCCCGGGTTCCTTTTCCCTCTCTCTCTTCTCGTTTTTCTCGTACTGCCATAGGTACATACTTGCTCATTTCACACCCTCTCGCCTACTTACACTCACCGAGCCTGGTGCTTTTGCCCCCTCATCCAATTCTGAGTGGTGAGATTTGAGTTCTTATTGCATGCTGGCAGCGTTAAAGGGGTCAACAATATACACAATGTGTGTGTGTGTGTGTGTGTGTGTGTATTATGTGACGGCAAGACCTACGGGCAGAACGATGAAAGGAGAAAAGATAAGAAAACCAGACGCATGAAGCAACAAGACCAAAAGAGCATCTCATTACACGCGGGCGTGCCTCTATTACAAAAGCTGCTGCAAAAGCAACTACGGGCATAAACAAAAAGAGAAAAAAAAAAAAATACACGAATGCCCAAAAAGCCGCCCGCCCGGTTTCCCCCTTTGCACCAAAATCTTGCAGCATCACGCGACTCATCAAATCTTTCCAAAGCTGGCCCTTTCATTTGTCCGTCTGATGCTTGATAACGCCTGAATGTCTTTCGACCCCCGCAGCTGCGGCCTGCTCTGGATCCCGTAGCCTCTACGCATGTGCCCGTTTTTTTCTTTTTTTTCTTTTTGGCTTTACTTTATTCATTCTAGATCTCTACACTACGGAAGTACAAACGCTGGCCCATCCCCTTTTGTTCTCTTCTGCCCTTCTGGGTATGCCTGCAGCCACGTGTGTATGCGTAGAGTCAGGAAAAAACGCCCTGCAGGTTGGTCTGACGACATTCTCTCTCTCTGCCTCTCTCCCTCTTTCTTATCCCGACGCCCATTTCCCGATGCTCAACAAATCACTTAGATGGAATTGACAAGTCTCCTCTCCGCTTTCAAGGCGATCAATTTCTCTAGTGCCTCATCCACGGGGATCAGAGCTCCCTTGCTCTGTGTGCTCTGGTCATCTCTGTTTCGGATGTTGACGGTGCGTGAGCTGGCTTCCTCGGCTCCGACGACTAAAAGACATTCCACATTAGCAGTAGTTCCCATATGACTAAATTATCCCCAAAGTAAAGGACTAGATGTTACTCACCAAAGATGAAGTTGTACTGCTTCAGCTGTCCAGTGCGAATCTTCTTCTGGAAAGTGTCGCTGCTTAGATCAACGTCAATGTAGATGCCCTTCTCCTGGTAGATGGTCTGGAGCTCCTTGGCGTAGTCATTTACTGCAGGCATCACAGGAACCACCAAGACTTGACGAGGGCTCAGCCAGAATGGCCACTTGCCAGCAAAGTGCTCGGTGAGAATACCAAACATTCGCTCGAAACTACCCAGCACGGCTCTGTGGATCATGACAGGTCGGGCATAGCCAACTGGCAGCTCGGGATCGTTGCTGTTCTGGTTGGCGCTGCTCTCGTCCTTGGCGGCAACGTAACGCAGCTTGAATCGCTGGGGCAGGTTAAAGTCGAGCTGGATCGTACCGCACTGGTGCTCTCGTCGCAGGGCATCGTACACGGTGATGTCAATCTTGGGGCCGTAGAAAGCACCGTCACCGGGGTTCTCCTCCCACTTAGAATCAATCTTCTGGGTGAAGTTATCCAGGGCCTCCTTGAGCTTGGCCTCAGCCATATCCCAGATGGCAATCTCGCCAATGTACTTCTCGGGGCGGGTCGAGAGTTTTAGCTTGAAGGAGAAACCAAACAGGCCGTAGACGCTGTATAGGAAGTCAAAAGCGCCCACAATCTCATCGCGAATCTACAAGCAGTCAGTTATCAGCCTTATATGTCACTAGGTTTACTTAGCATACCTGGTCGACTGTGCAGAAGATGTGCGCATCATCCTGCTGGAAACGGCGCACACGGGTGAGTCCTGAAAGAGCTCCAGAGAACTCGTTTCGGTGGAGAACACCAAAATCAGCCATCCTCCATGGCAGATCCTTGTAAGTGACATCTGAGTGGGCAAAGATTCTGCAGTGTCCAGGGCAGTTCATCGGCTTCAAGCCGTAAGTCTCCTTCTCAACATCAAAGGTGAACATGTTCTCAGCATAGTGTCCCCAATGGCCAGAGGTCTTCCAGAGGTCAGACTTGTAAACATTGGGGCTGATAACCTCGTCAAAGGCTCTCTTCTTGTACTCGCCCCGGATCAACTCCATCAGAGCATTGTAAATTCTGGTGCCGTGAGGCAAGAAGAAGGTGGATCCAGGAGAAACCTCGTCGAAGAAGAACAGCTTCTGCTCCAGACCAATCTTTCGGTGGTTGCGCTTAGCAGCCTCTTCAAGGAATGTCTTGTACTCCTCAAGCTGCTTCTTGTCAGGGAAAGAAACACCAGAAATTCGCTGAACGGATTCGTTGGCGCTGTTGCCAAGCCAGTATGCGGCAGAGTTCTATAAGAGAGGCATGAGCAAATCTGTGTACGCAAGGCTACGTAGCAAACTTCGTTACGGCAAAACACATACCTTGAGGACGGTGAAGGCCTTGATGTTTCCGGTGGTAGGAACATGAGGACCTCTGCACAGATCGATAAGAGGGCCGCATCGGTAGACAGTGCTCAGAGTACCGTCAGGAACTCGCTGGTTGATGAAATACTCCTTGTACTTGCTGTAGTTGAACATCTCGAGGAGCTCATCCTTGGTCATTTCCAGACGCTCAAAGGGCTGCTTCTCCTTGATAATGGAGTTGGCCAGAGATTCCAAAGCCTTCTTGTCCTCCTCCTGAACGACTTGGCTGAACAGTAACAGTTAGCGACTTGCAACTAGCCCAATCCTTCAAAGGAAGAGTATTCCTTACTTCTCCATGTTGGCCATATCGTAGTAGAATCCAGGGGGGTCGGTGGTAGGGGGACCGTTGCAGAGGTAGCAGCCGAATCGCCTCTCGGCAGCCTCACCGAGGACGTGAGCCGAAGAGTGCCAAAAGACCTTCTTGCCTAGATCCAGCAGTCAGCTCCGATTCTCCATATAACAGTCTCCCGTTTTCGACTAGATAGTCTTTGCCTGTACATACCCTCTTCGTTCTCGAAATCAATCAGCTCCAGCTTGCAGCTCTTCTCAAGCGGCCTTGTAAGATCCCACAGCTCTCCATCAACCATTGAGATGACGGTGCGTTCGAACAATGACTTCGAAATGCCCTTGGCAATGGCGCCAGGGGTGGTCTCCCATGAGATACCCTTCGCCTCCTTGCCATTGGGCAGGGAAACGGTGATTTCCTCACGGGGCTTGGCTATAAAAATGTCCAGACATCAGCAAGCTGGGGAAAAATAAATCATGAAGGTCATGATGGTGGGGTGGTGTAGTCTGTTGCAGCAACGCACCAGCAATCTCGGCGTCTCGCTTGGCCTTGATCTTGTCGAAGATGGCAATGCGGTGTTGGATAAAGTCGGGCAGGGCAGGGAGCTGCAAGAAAGAAAGGATTCATCAGTATTAATTGTCGTCGAAGAGTGTTGGAGACCAAGTCAAAAGCGCAATACCTCAACTGAAGCCTTGCCGCCGCCAGCCTTCTTCTCCTTGGGCTGCTTCGCAGGTCTTGAAGGCAGGCTCTGGGCGGGTGCGCCCTCTGCCGCCTTGGGGGCATCGACGTTCTCGGAAGACATTGTTGGTGATGCTCTCTTTTTTTTGGTGTTGCGACACGGCAAAAGAAAAGAAAGTTGGCTGTTTGGCCTTTCCGTCTTATGGAGGGGCAGGAAAATACCCTTAGTACTTAATCTTTTAGGCGCGAGGTGGGGTTGACTCACAGCAACGTCGCGGCAAAGTTACAAGCGGCAGATCTTCGGAGTCTGGTGCCGGGATGTTCTGAGTCAAAGGTGGTATAATTGGAGGATTTATATCATGAGATGATTAATTCATCCGTCAATTCTAATTATAAGCTTTGGGATTTATTTAACTTTCATTTAAAACTCCCGCCTTGAGTCACTAATCGTCTACGCCTCATATCAACTGGGCCGGATATCGGAGCCATTGCAGTGATATGCAAGACTCATAGACAAAAGCAAGTAAAGTCGTTTAATTTGTATGAATTCGCATTCCAAAAGACTGGGTATCAGTATCAGTGCCGCTCCAAATCCAACAACTCCGTCCAAACGCCGTGGAATGCAACCTCAAAGCCGTTGCCTCGTTCCTTAACCCTACCATAGCAGGTAGACAGTATCCACCCCTTTCAATCTTCCAACTCGAATACCATATCAGCTGCAGAGAGAGTATCTCACAGCCCGTATCTTGTGACACATTCCTCTCTATGCGTCTCCAGACAGTCCAGCGCGCAAACCCTGGTCCCGCACTTCATGCACCGCACCCGTCCCCAATATCCGCACACCTCGCAGAACACTCGCGTAGGGTAGTTGTCCTCCCACTTGCCTCTAGTCTCATAATATGTCAGCGGTGGGTGGGCAAGCAGCTTCCTCAGCTCTTCGTCTGACGGCAGATCAGGCACGCGAGATGCCAGCAATGGATCGTTGTCGCCCGGATGCGCCGCTGGGGGTGGTCTATACTGCCCGACCAATACCGGGGGGAAGATCTGCGTCTGCCATTGTAATGTCCTCTTCCTGTAGGCCTGGCGTCGGCTTGGCGCTTCCGGTGGGTGTAGACGCGGCGGTGGCATCTCGTTTGTTTGCTGGTCGCTTGGAGCTCGCGTTGCTTGGTCGGTTGTTACCCGCAGCAGCCGGGCCGCCCTCGACCTGCGCTTGTATCGCCAGAAAGTCGTCTAGGTGATTTGAGAATGTCTTTTGTGACTGTAGGATCTTTCGTACATTTGGTGTATGCTTTCCAGGAGCTGCAGCGCCAGTTTTCGCCCATCAGCCTTTTTGTGTCTTTGCCTTGCACAGCGCTCCTGGCGCATTCTCACATACCTTTGCCGCTCTTTGCGGGTATCGGTATCGCAATATCCTTTCCACCATCTCGCTCCAGCGCCTCAATCTCCTTCCGAATCTTGGCTTCTTGCCGCGCCGTCAAGTCGCCAACCGTCACGCCCGCGGGCGCATTGCGAGCTCGTTTCCGGTTCGCTGGCTGCAAGGCGTTGGATCCGGGGAGTATGCCAGTGTCAGGAACGTAGGCCCATCCGGGAGCCGACGTGGTTTTGGCACTGGCGAGTTCGATGACCCCGAAGTTGTTCATGGTTCCTTGCGAAATCGGTCGCGTGAGCTTGGCCGTGTGGGTTGTAGGTGGACGCCGAAGAGTCAACAAAGGGACATTGGAAATTATGTGATAAGCTTCCAAAGACTGGCAATGGAAGCTTGTAGAGCTCTAGAGCATCATCCCGTCATCCACAGGCGCGATATGTAGAGGCTTAGCAATAAACAGATGGCACGGCAGTTGGAAGTCCGTGGGGCAAAAAAGGTACGCAGCGGCGAGAGAAAAAGCAGCAGCTCTGGGGAGCTGCCGGGCTATCCTCCGCCGGAACAACCCGCGCCGCTTCAGCTAAAAAGCCCGTAACCCGCCGTGTCCGCAAGCTGGGTACGTCTGTGATGATGCTGGAACTCAAGACCTTAATAGCCGCGGCAGATCCCAAATTCTAAGCCAGCAACAGCAAAACATCCTCATGTAAGCTTCCAATCCCCTTCAAGCTGCACCCGCGAATACCCAACCAAGACTTATTCCGACTTTCAAAGTACCTTTTTTCGTCGAAGCTTCGAATCACCTTTTCCCTCGCCACCCAATTCGCCATGTTCGCAGCATCATCATCAAGAATACTCGCCAGCGGCGCTCGCCGTGCCATTACTTCATCACGCAGCTTCCATGCCTCGGCCCAGCGCCTGAACGATGCTGCGCCGCTGCCGGCTAGAAAGCCCATGGGCGCATTCAGAGGAGGGTATGTCAGCGGAACGAGATTGCCGCAGCTATGATGCGACGGATTGCAGATACAGCTCTTACTGACGGGATATCTCAAGTCTGTTCGGCTTCCTGTTTGGAAGTGTCCTGGCCGGCGGCTCCGTATACAGCTACGTCCTGCAGGAGTACAAGGCGTCCAACGAGCTCCTCACTGAGGACATTTACGTACGTCTACCTTGTCTACATGCCCTGGGCGAGCTTGGCATTTCGCGACCATAAACTCCCTCTTCATCCACCCTCTCTGCAGCTCTGGGGCTGTATGAATCGAACTATAGCTAACAAAATCATCAACCAGACTCTCCAAGCCTCCGTCACCCGCCTGACAAACCACGTCAAGATCCTTGAGGAGAAGATCCAACAGAAGAGAAAATAAAGCCTGAAGCGGACAAATAAAAAAACAAAGCAAAATTGAATGGCGCAGATCCATAGGGAAGGAAAAAGACATTGTCACAAGGCACTGTCATATCATCGCCAGTATGGCAGAAACGAAACAGCATAATGGCAATTTCTTGTCTTGTCCTTTCATAGCAAAATGAAGCCTGTAAATTGTACCTCTCAACACTACAAAGTACCTACTCATATCTCTCTACCACACAAAGCAGTAAAAGTACAGTTCATGTTCACTTGTAAAAGGACGATACTTTTTTCACCAAGGTATAATTCACAAGGCAATTGGAACGAACAGTCAATTTCTTTCAAGTTGGTGATCAAATTCGAATGATTTCAAAGCAATGCCCCTGATGGGCGTAAAGCCAGTATGCAATTGCTAGTACTTATTTAGATAGTCCATTAACCAGCGCCGACGTTCGTTTCGTCAAGAATCAAATCCCACAATTATACAGTTTTTACTTATTTCGTTTTACTTTTTTTGTTTCTTTACAGCTCATCGTGCTCGTCCTCGACCTTCTTCTCCTCGGAGGTGGTCTCCTCAACAGGGGGCTCAGGGACCTTGACAGTGGCCTTGTACTTGCCGTTCTCCTCGATGAACTTGACAAAGTCCTCAACAGTGCGGGCGCCGCTGTAGGTGACAGGGTTCTTCTTGTCACCGGCGGGGTAGAGCTTGATGGTGGGGAAGCCCTGGATCTCATCAGGGACGTCGTTGTTGGTGGCGTCAACCTTGGCGATGACAATCTTGTCCTTGAACTCGCTGTTGACATACAGGCTGGCGAGCTCCTCGTACTTGGGGGCAAGAGCCTTGCAGTGACCGCACCAGGGAGCGTAGAACTCGACGAGGACATCCTTGCTGTCGTCAAGGACAATGTCGTTGTAGGTGTGGGCAACGACAGTGTAGACAGCGTCATCCTGGGTCTCGGGAATGGGCTCAGACTTGATGCTGGGCTCAATCTTGCCAGCGGCAAAGTTGTCAACAAACTTGGCGACGTCCTTCTCCTTCAGCTCCTTCTCCTGGTCGAAGGGGAACTTCTGGTTCTTCTCAATGTCGTGGATGGCAAAGGCAGGGAACTTGTCGGTCTTGAGGTTGATGTTGCCGGCGTGGGAGCCGAAGCTGCTGGCGTCGATGGTGGCGAAGTTGATCTTGCCCTTGTACTTCTCAGCAATGGGCTTGAGGGACTTGCTAAGCTCCTCACGCTCCTCTGGGGTCTCGGCGAAGATGTAAGCCAAAGGGATACCGGCAGACATGTAGCCGGCGTAGGTCTCGGGGCCGACCTCACCAACGAGGGGAGTGGCGGCAACGGAGGCGAAAGACTTGATGGCCTCAGCGTCGAACTTCTCGGCGAAGACGTTCTTGCCCTCATCAAAGGACTTGTAGAGGACAATGGAAGGGAACTTGACGCCCTCAGCCTCGGCAACAGCAGCATCGTTGACGCCACCGAAGAGGTAGGTGTCACGCAGCTCGTCGGCAACAGAGGTGAAGGTCTCGTTGGAGGCCTTGTCATCAGCAGCGATGTAGGCGACCAGGACAACCTTGTCGGCGGTCTTGAAGTCCTCAACGGTGTCCTTGGTCAGGACAGAGACCGCGGGAAGTGACTGCTTCACCATGTATGAGGTGATGCCACCAGCCTTGCGCTGACCAGTGTAAGGAGAGACCTGCTCAAGGCCACGGAAGACCTTGAGGGTGGGGTAACCCTCGATGCCGTGCTCCTTGCAGAGCTCAGCCTCGTCGACACAGTCGATCTTGGCGAGCTTGATGTTCTTCTCCTTGAGCGTAGTAGCAGCTTCCTCATACTCGGGGGCGAGAGCCTTGCAGTGGCCGCACCAGGGAGCGAAGACTGGAGATGACGATGTTAGCGGGGTCCATTGCCGGTGGCTGGCGGGGTAGAGGCAAAGCGTTCAAGCAGCGGAAAACAAGAGGCAGATGGATAGAGACTTACACTCTGCCAGGACGAGATCATTGCCCTTGATGAAGTCGTTGAAGGTCTCTCCGGTCAGCTGGGTGACGTCGGACTCGGCAGTGGCCACGGCGGCCATGGCGCCCATCAGGCCAAAAGCAAGACGCTTGTGATGCATAGTGAAGGACTGTGATGGGTATCTAGGGGAAAAAAGGGAAAAAAAAAGTGGTGATGCAGGAAAAGAATTCCGTGGCAAGAAGATGGACGACGAAGGAGGTTTTGTAGGTCGCAGAATCTGTTGGCAGCACGGATGACTTAGACGCTCAATTGAACAAGTGTCCCTTTGGCCAGATCTGGCTACCAGTAATGCTGATGGGTTCAGCCGGTCCCTTGAACCACACCCTTCTCCAGCCTAAAATTGGGCCCAGCGTCCACTAATGCCGCCCTCTGAGGGAAGGCCGCTACAGCGCTTCCCAGCCTTCTTGTCCCCCCCAGAGGTACATTTTTCTGGCCATCGATCTATGAACGGTACCTGGTCGCCACCTGACAAATCCAAAAGTTTCACCTGCGGTTGCTCTCGCTAAAACACTGTACGAGCCACCTGAGTTTGATGGCTTTCTGACCCGTCAGTTTTAAAGCGTCGGGCTTGGGCATGATTACTATCTGATTTTCCTGATTGCGCAGGGCCTCTAGCTAGACGACATTGCCGACTCAAAACAGGCCACATCGCTTCTTGTCTGCCGGATACATATACATGTCGGTACGTGACATGGACGCCGCCAGCCAAGCGGCATACAGCGCCTTGTACTCCATAACAGCTGCCCCTCCTGTAGGCCTTGCCAAGCTGTGAGTGGAGGGCGAGCGCTAAGCCCCCTGGTGCTAGAGCCTCGCAGTGCCATCGCAGCCGCCAATAGCGGCTAGCGCTACGGCTGGCCAAGAGGCTGTGGACGAGACAATCTGCAGGGCGAGCAAAGGCTAAAGGGTCGATATGGAGCGCTATTGCCCGCGGTGGCGTGTACTACCTGACATAGGGAGGTAGATAATCCTCTTGCTAATGCGGGCGGGACGTCCGATGTTGGAATTTATACGGAGCATTGGACGTTGTACGGAGTCTAGAAGAGGACACTTTGCCAACTGTACAGGTTCACCGGCTGCGGCTCTGCGGCTGCGTCTTGACGGCATCCCCACATCAAGTGGACTGGTTAATAGCCGGTGGCGTATGCACAAACGTCAAGATGATATTGAGAGTATTTGGATAATATTGGCTGAAGAATTACGAAGGAAGAGGTTGATGTCTGAATTCCTGCCCTTCCATCGCCATTGGCTTGGAGAATGCCTGAGCATGCAAGGAGGTACATGTAGACACGTCAGATATCAAGCACTGTGCTCTCAGGTAGTGCCTAATGCAGCAAAACCTAGGCCTATGTGCAATGTAAGCAATCATCCGACTCCATCCTTGTATACTTTATCCTGCATCAACCGCGTCAGTCCCACTGCCCCAGCATCGGATGCGCAGCCGCCCCGCTGGCATGGGCTGTAGCCACTGACCAGAAGACATGTAGCTTAAGGTGAAATGGCAATACCCTACTGTAAATATGTACCTACCTATGGGTTAGTAGTTGTGGTAATACGGAGTAATATAGTAGCGTTGGCAGTCATGTCCAACACATTGTGGCTATAATGGGTATATACAGGGCGATCGGCATTCTTCCCTACCCGCAAGTAGCGTCAGACATGGGTGCAATTACCACTAGTATTGCCAATACTATAACGGTTGATATCACCCTAGCTTCCTCTCCATAATGAGACATGAGTCGGTATACAGTTCGGAGGATAAATAGCCGTGCAGTCAATCACGCTCACACCCGAGCCTCACCCGCGATCCTTGCCAAGAAACAGGAGACGGTAAAGTTCAAGGATCAGATATGACATATGCCAAATCAACAGACAAACATGGAAAGATCATCTCAGGATCACCATGGCTGTGTTGAAAACTACCTACATGTACATGTATACATCCATCATACGGATCCCTTAGCGCTGATGACAGTGCTATAAATACGAAAATAAAAAGCATATTTAGATGTCATAGTGAAGATCAAGTTTAAATTAGCTATCAAATAATATAAAGTGAGCAAAAATGCATCGAGAGTATATGCCTTCTATGGATAACTCTGTAGCAAAACGACGCTGAAACTTTTCACGTCTATCCCATGCGTTATCCGATTCCATTCGTATGCTTCCTTATCGCCAAAAGCCTTTAAAACTTCTTGCTAAAGTCCGTTCGCGGTCCAGCTCTTGAGTACTGGTTCGTCCACTTGACAGCCACCTTGAGCTCGTGAGCCACTCTCAGCACCCACTCAGGCTCTCGCAGGAACTGTCTCGCCACCAGGGCCAGGTCGGCCGCAGCCTCGGGGCCCTCTTGGACAACGTCGTGGGCAATCTTGGAGTCGGTGATGAAGCCAACGGATGCAATGGTCAGGTCGATGCCCTCGGCGCGGAGGGCCTTGCGCACGGTGCGTCCAATGTCGATCTGGAAGGACTTGGAGTCGGGGAACTGCTGCCCGTAGCTGTTGCCGCCGCTGCTAACATCCAGGACGTCGATGCCCCATGAGGGGATCAGCTTGGCGAGCTTGATGGTTTCCTCCACGGTCCACGAGGGCTGGCCGGCCCACTCCATCCACTCGGTGCCGGAGACGCGGAGCCAGAGGGGCATGGTCTCGGGGATGACGGCGCGGACGGCCTCGGTGACTTCGCGGACGAAGCGGGTGCGGTTCTCAAAGCTTCCGCCGTACTCGTCAGTTCGTGTCTATATGCGTGTTAGTCACTGTGATTTCTTTCAATAATCACCATCGATAAGTGACAACTTACGTTGCTCAGAGGCGACAGGAACTCGTTGACGAGGTATCCGTGAGCACCGTGGATCTCAATGACATCAAAGCCAGCCTCAACCGCACGCTTGGCAGTCTCGGCAAACTTCTGGACAAGCCCCTTGATCTCCTGGATAGTCAATTCCTTGGGATGGGCGTGGTCCTCGTGGAAGGGAATCGCACTAGGGCCAACAACGTCATTTGGCCATCCGCCAACGCTCTCATCGGCCACGGCCTTGTTCGCAGTGCCGCCAATCCAAGGAGCGAGAGTGCTCGCCTTGCGGCCGGCGTGGGCAATCTGGATGGCAGCCTTGACGCCCTGGCTGTGGATGAAGTCGGTGACCCGGCGCAGAGGAGCAATCTGGGAGTCCTGCCACAGGCCAGAGTCCTGGGGGGAGATGCGGCCGCGGGGCTCGACGGCGGTGGCTTCGACGAAGATGAGGCCCGGGCCGTGGAGCGCCAGCTGGCCGAGGTGCACCAGGTGGTAGTCGGTCAGGTGGCCGTTGTCGGCGCTGTACTGGCACATGGGAGACACGACGATGCGGTTGTGCAGCTCGACGGAGCGCATGCGCAGCGGCGTGAAGAGGGTCGGGGCCGATGTTTTGTCTACAGGCGTGCCGGCTGGGGGGGTTCTGGGCCGGAGTGTAGAAGGGCACTCCAGGCGCGGGAGTGTTCTCCAGGGTGCTGCTGGTGCCGATGCTGCCCATATTGCTGGTTGTGTTGCTGTATTGATTACAAGGACGGTAATGGATTTATGTGGTCGTCAATGTATGCAAAGTGCAACGCTGAAGGCCTGGAGGACAATATGCGTGGATGAGGTATGATGTTATAGGCGGGTGCCCAGATATATATAGTTTCAAGGTGCAGTACTGTAAACAGAAAAGAGGAAAGGGTGTTTCTTGCTTGGATAAATGCAAACGATGCTATGCTTTGTATTCCGTTCCCACATGTTCAGCTGCAGTCCTCTCGACTTTATATAGGTGTATCCTGATGCTGCAAAGGTTGCCCCGCACGCCCTCCAATCTGGTCCACGGCTCGATGCGACAGAAACCGGCCGAAAACTCTCCAAAGGCTCCTCTCCAATGTCCGATCCAGATGCAGATTACCAAAGCAGCAGAGTCTCGTTCTCGCTCGCGCCAATCGTTCGGCATCATGTTCCGTGCCACAGCAGGGGAGCCAAATCGATAATCTTGCGGATGGAGCTCTGTAAACTTGGCTTGCTTGGTACTAGCTGTGACGGCAATAGCCGTAGGGCTGCCCATTTGCTGCGGCCAAAGTTGCCCAGCTTTAGTCGCCCCCGTCTACCGCTGCTGTGGCTTGCTACAGTATTCTTCTCTGTGCTTCTTTTGAATTTTTTTCCTCGAATAGGGAAGCCGGTCGTGGGGCTTTAGAAGCCTGCTGAATAATAACAAGGCGATGCTGCTTAAATAATATGGCGGGTCAAGTTGCCCTCTCCATTACTCAGGCACGTTATAGCGCCGGTACTACGGGGTTTAGATCTACCTATCTGGCCGTTTTCCGAACTGTATCGGGTTTCTCTTCGTTCTCGCTCCCTTCAGCATTTTGGGTTGACTGCCCATCGTTTCTCTCGGCTAGCCCGCTTCCCAACTTTCCATCGAAAATTCCATTCCATTTCGCTTTCGCTCTCGCGTTTCTCGAAGCGGCAACATTCGTTTGATTCACGTCTTTCTTTACCCTTTAGAGACGGCCGTATCCGCAGCGTTTAACTCCCTTGGCTTTGGCTGCATGGATCTTCCGATTCCGATATGAAGACGGGGCCCTCGGCAGAGAGCATATACTACTAAACATTACCAAGACACCCTCAACGTCCCTATCTTTTAGATCATTGAAACTTTTGAATCTTGCCCTCTTAACTGGGTCATATCCTTAAACAGTGGAATGAGATTGAAGAAGTGCATCGAATCAAGTTTCACATTTGGTGTTGCTAGTTTGGTAACGTTGGACTCGTGTTAATGAGATCATGGTCAACAAAAATTACGTGCTTCTCTAGGCTCGCTCTCTCTTTCGCTTTGCCAATATAGCGGACCTTGTCTCTGCCATTGATTATGAAATAGCTTAGATATTCATCTGCATTTGTAAAAGAGGGGTGAAAAAGGAGGGGAGAGGCCTTTTCCCTAATTCCAAATCATTTGACAAAGTAAATGTTGCTTCTCTTCTTGTCAAATTCTCAATTAGACTTTTATTATCTTGAATAAACTCGAAATCAAGATTCTTACCACTCCTCCAAATTGCATGTTCTGTGATGGCGAGTGTAAATCGCCCGTCATCACGCATTGTGGTCACATCGCCTGTGAACAATGCGCCACCCAAAGACACTGGAGAGATCTGACCGGGCCGCCTGTGGAAATAATTAATAAATACATGGAATGATGTTTTCAACTCTGCATCTAATTCAACCAAGATATTCATGATAAAGCAAGAGTCAAAAAAAAAAAAAAAGGTATTAATCGAGTAGCATGCAGGTAATATGAAACGATTGTATGGTGAATGTTGTTGCAAGTCGAAAATATGCAATGATAGGAACCTGTCAATCCAATTTCCTGCAATCTACAGCCTAGAGTTCGGAAAAAGCTTATCAAAAGCTGAAGCCCAACATGCACCTGATAAGAACCACCAACATCCAGCCTCTTTCTATGCCTACTGTACATCGTTCAGCATCTCATCCAGCACCAAAATCTCTCCTCTTTTCAACGCACTAATCACCAAATGCTGCCCAAGGCTGATCCTCGGCTCATCACCAAGCGATCCAGCAAATAAGAATCACTCAAAACCTCCCAGCCTCTTGAGACCCGAAAGTGCGGGGAACATAGACCCGTCATGGGAGATCTGAGCCCATTGAACCAATTGCAATTGGCTTATAACTCCGAATGTTATGTAAAGAACGGCTAGAGAGGAGGCATTAGAGCAGCAGGTAGATACTTAAACTGCATCAAAGTAGCATTTGTGCACAATTCAGGCCGTGCCTCCTCATTTCAACTCGAGCCGTGTCATCTTCTCCGCTTCCATCATCCGTCCATCAATCATCCATTCTCCAAATCACTTGTGCATAGAGCAGTCACTCGGTTACGAATCATCGTGCAGTTTGGGAACATAAACAGCTTGTCTTCTATTTTGCTAAAGTACAGAGCATTGGCAGAGGTATAAAATGAAACAACGAAAAAAAAGCCCAATCGAGCTCAACAAAGTCGCAAATCTGAACAAAATGCGGTAAAAACAAAGCCAGGGCCATTACAAGCTTTCCCAGCTTATGCCCTTTTTCCCAGCTGGTCCCCTTGCCTGACTGTAACAGCTCTCATGCCGTAAGTAGGCTCTACATGTCTATACATGTCTAAAAAAAACCACTTTTAGGTCTATATTCCACGCTCCGTATTGACAATGCCAGTTCCCTACGCCATCTCCTCTTCACATCTATATGAATTCAGGAGCTTAAGCGTTGGTGGACTTGAAGGTCCATCGGTTGTTCTCGCTGCCCTCAGCAAAAGGAACACCGAGCTCGAACAGCTTGACGAGAACGCCAGAGAAGTCCTTGAAGAACAGGTCGTTGTCGGCTGCGTACTTTTCAACCCAAGGCTTGAAAGCCTTGTCCTGGACCAGGGCAATATCGGTGGGAAGCATCATGAGGGTCTTGGTGGTCTTGTCCTCGTACTGCTTGGGGCCGTCCCACTTCTTCTGGGGCCACTTCTCCTCAAGAAGGAGGCGGTAGAAGTCGTTGGTCACAACGGTAGGGGAGAAGGTCCAAGGACCCTCGTAGCCAGATCGGGTGGAGTGGCATCGGCCGATGGCGTGGCCACCGCTGAGGGCGACAATCTCTCGGTCGTCGAAGCCCATGCGGTAGAAGATGTCACGCAGGTGCTTGGGGCCCTGGCTGGCGTCGGGCAGACGGCCATCGGGAGTGCAGGCAGCAGCGTCGTTATCGCGACGGCCGGGTCGGTAAGGGACGTTGGGTCCCAGCATCTCCTGGACGGCGCAGACACCGCCAAGGATCCAGAGATCGGAATAGGTGATCCAGGGGTACTTGGCTGCAGCAAGTTGTTAGCGTTGGGCATGGGACCAACATGGAATCCAGCAAAGAGACTCACCCTTGATAGGCTCGAGGAAGTCACGAGCAGCAATCAGACCGGCGTTGGCACCGTGTCCGCTTTCGGGAGCAAATCGCATAGTGGCACCGTTGCTACCACCGGTCTTGGTCTCCTTGTCATAGGTGCCGCTGCAGTGCCATGCGAGACGCACCAGCACGGGGCCATAGCTGCCGTCATCATAGTCCTCGACCTCCAGGCGGCTGGCAATGTCGTTGTAGACCTGCTGGTAGTGGGCTTGGGTGGGAACGAAGCTGCTGGAAGAGGCAGAGGCACCAGAGGTGAAGAACCAGATACCCAGACCAGCGGTGGCGGCAGCGAGACCGAGGTAGACAACAGGGTTGGACTTCTTCTCCGGCTCAGAGGAGTAGAAGCGGCGGCCCTGCTGGCGGAAAGCCTGTCGAGGAGCAGCAGCGAAGGATCGGGTAGTGGTGCGGGTTGCCACGCGGGCAAACTGACGGGCAGAGGAGGCCATCTGGAGGATGAGACAAGCAAAAAGGTCAGCGATGTCGTGAACGGACGAGCGAGTGAAGGGTCTATTTGGGCATGGGGAAGCAGCCGGATCAAGAGCCCAATGACGGTTATCAGGGCGCCTCCGAGCCTAAGGCCGCCTCTCATGTATCTTCCTGGAGAGAAGATATGAGAGAGAAAGGGAAACATGTGTTGCTCACCTTGACTGTGGGATTGGAGAGGATACGCCGAAACAGCGAAAGAGAAAAAGGAAGATGGAGGAAGGGGAGGGTGGGAGGTAATATAGCCCGGGGGAAGGGTGGAAGACGGAGGAAATGTATTATGTACTCGAGGAAAAGAAAAAGAGGATCGGGACTCTGGAAAACAAAGGACCCTCTGCCACAATAGTCAACGATGCAAATTGGAAATGCCTTAGTGGCCAGCTGGGCGTGGTCAGACCCGCCCCCCAGCGGAGATGCTCCACGCTCTGACGCTGGGGCTCGGAAGGTTCTTGATATCGAAATCTGGGCTATTGAAACGAGATGTAGACGGGCGTTGGTGAATTGTCTGTATGCATCTGTTGACGCAAGAAAAAGAGTTCGGCGTTGTGTCGTGGTACGCCCTGAAGATTAGAACAAAAAAAAAAAAAAAAAAGAACCCCTCCTCCAAACCCCAAATCTTTCTTGGACCCTGCGCTGCTGGAACAAGTACCGACATACCTCCTACTGTAACGCCAGCCTCTCAGGGCACCAACACATTCACAAGCCAGCATGAGAGAGAGCATTTTCTTACGAATTCGTAAGCCGTCGTCGATTCCTTCTCCGTTCCTCTCCCCCATGTGCCGAATCGCCCCTCCGTCTTTCGCATCTTACTTCTCCTCTGACTCAAAGCAGCCAATCACGGCTCTCAATTCATGCCGCAAGCCTCTGCCATCCATGCTCCGTCAACGATGCCGCAGCCGCCCCAAAAAGACAAAATCATGCCATCTCGGGCGTCCGCCCTCCGGCTCCGCGTTTTTTCGAATCCTGCGATGCTTATTTCTTGCGTCTACTCCAATGTCTCGCTTTTTTATCATTAGCTAGAGTGCCCGTTCTACCCGTGTTATATCTTGCTGCTGAGAACTAAAAACTCCTCAAGGCACTTTGTCTCTCCGCCCAATTCCCCTCCCCCACCACCATCCCGCCGTTATCAGCATGCTGTAGTCTAGATATCGAGTACTCTTCCGGCTCACCCACTCATAATTCATCATTCCTCAGCCCAAGGTCGTCATTTCCCTTTTCCTTTCTGCTTTCTCTTATTCCCGCTCCGCCACCTTGATTGGGGAAGACAGCCGAGCGGAAAGCCGAGACAAACCAAAAAAAGAAGAAACGCCCCAACTAAGAAAAAGTGGTTTTTAGCTGCGAGTGTGTGGCGTGGGGCTTATTTGACAACATGAGACGGCGGCAAGTCAGCGTAACGCCTTGTGCCTGGCGATGAAAAAAGGAGGACCCTGATGACAGAGGCGCTAGATCAGAAAAGGGTAAAAAACACAGAGCCGCTGTGGGCATTTGCAAGCTTGAGCGAGGAGAGTCATTGGCTTGAGTGAATTTCGTCAGCGAAGGTACCTCGCAGCTGCTTTCTGTATGCGGTATGCGTCGGCGAGCCACGTGGAGTCATGGCCATAAAAGCTTGGTCCCTGTATTTCCCGCGTATGTGGCTTGTCAAGAGTTACTGGTATATTTGCTCTACCGATATAATACTAGAGATTGAGGCGACATGTACCTCGGTCTCGTGCTTTGCGGGTATTAACCTGAGCTTTCGTGAAGGAATACAAGTAAACAAATGATTCATTGCTCTACAAGCTACTAATATTTATCAGTTTAGAATATTTCATAGGTCAAGAACGCAATTCAACCATTGCCCCATAAATGTAGGTTTATTTTCTTATTAGGTACTTAGTTTTAATCTTTTTGAGCCATCGACTTTCATTTTCGTGTATTAGATTCATAGAGACATCATTCGCATTTCAGCGGGACATTCCCTTTTGAAGCAGAGTCAACCCATCTGCGGCTCCTTTCGGGAAGACGATATAATTACCATACGTGAGTTTAAAGAAAAACAAAGACAAAACCACCTCCATATCATTCGCGGTTCGCATCCAAATCTGTCTGCTAGCAAAGAAATCCGCCACTCCTTGTAGTGTCCAGCAAATGATATAAAACAACCAGCGGTCAACACCTTGGTGTAACGATATAACATCTTAACTCGACGCTCTGGAACTGTCAATATTACCGGCGGCAGTGTCCGCAATGACCTGTCCAGCTTGTCGTCTACCCGTTAAACTATACTAATTGGGATCGGCAGAGCCCTGGGCCTCCGCATTAGCCTCTGGGTGGGCTTCGTAAAAGTTTAGGTATCTGGTTTGAGCTTTGCGCTGGCTGTCTGCATCTAGCTCTCCGAGTGATGCTCCATTCTCCTTGGCGCCAGTTGCACTTTTTGACGCCGTCGCAACAGACGCAGGCCTGTGACTAAGTGTTAGCTGGAATCCTTCCGTTTCTTGGGAGGTCGCATGGTTGACGGACCCAAACATTTGCCTGTCTACGGCCAAGAAATCCTTCATAGCATCCTTGCCACCGCGTTGAACGAGGTAGTTCATATAGACTTGGGCCAGTTCGCGCTTGACTGGAGCTGGCAGCCGGCTTCTGCTGCGGAACTCGTCAAAGACATGCTTGATGCGCTCCGCTTGCTGGGTCTCTGCCTCCTTGTCTGGCGTGGCTTGCTCCAGTTCAAGCTGGAACCACTTGTCCCAGAATATCCTGCTGTCTGCATACCACTGCACGTTCTTGAGGAAAACTGCTCGGGCTTCTTCAGTAGAGTTCTTGCCCTTCCAGAGCAGTATTGCCCACTCTGCCACAAGAGCGGCCTTGGTATACAGATCAACAGTTGGAGCATCAATCTGATCCTTGAGGACTTGGATAGCAGCTTCGGTGCCATTCTGGCGACGCTCAAGGTTCGCCCAGGAAATGATCACCTCCACGCAGTCCGGAAGCTTAACAAGGATAGCAGCATGGATATCGAGCGCAATGTCTACGCGGCCACAGCTCTCCTCAAAATATGCCCACTGCATACGAATTCCCGGTCGACTAATAGGAACGAAGAGAGTTGATGCCCGAATATAGATGTTGCGGACTTCTTCTTCTTTTCCAGACTGCTCTGCCATCCACCGGGCGTATCGGTACCAGAACTCGTCGTAGAAAGCGCAGGTAACGAGACACCGTTCGTACAATGAGACGATTCTGTTGAAGTCGCCCTCAGTCTCTTCAAAGTCTAGGTATTTGCGCCAGTTATTGAGCTGGCTGTGTTCAAGCTCAGTCACATGGAAATATGGTCGCTTATTTTCTGACTCATATGTCCATCGCTTTGATACCTCGTTTTGTGTCTGGGTAAAGACTTCGTAGTACATGGCGTCAATCTTTCCTCGAACGTCTCTTTCAACCTCCAGCTCCGGTCGTTCGGCACCACCATACGCAGCCGCTTCAGCCGCAACCTCGGCCTGAAACTTGGCCAGTATATCTGCCGACACAACCTCTGTCAGAGGCTGTGTGTGTGACAGAGTTCGAAACCGTTCATAGTAGCGAGCATATTGATGAAGAGGGATGCGGATAATTCGAGCATGAATGGCAAAGATTCGATCTTGAGCCTCTTGTCGCTCTTCGTACTCAATGTACTTGTCCCAAAAGGGATGGGCTAGGAAATCCAAACCGGCAAAGGTGGCTCCGCGTTCAAACAGTCTGTGTAGCCATGTCAGTAGGGAGCTCACGGGGGCAAGGGTTTGGCGAGTATGGGAACAGAGGAGGGTCAGTACACAAAGGGGTGGTGGCCCTCTGGGAGTGTAGAAATCGAATTCTAGATCCCCAGTGGAGACAACGGTAGGAGCACGACGCAATGTTATGGGACGAAGAGTACATATCAACAAAGTCTGGGAAAAAGAGTGAGAGAGAGATCCCGGTATGATAGGGCCGCTGTGGCATATCTCACCATCAGACACGGTCGATAGTGAGCAGCAGAGCTCTTGACAGGTGTACAGCCGAAATCATGGTGCTTAAGCGCGATACTGCATTGGTAGAAGTCGTTATGGGGAAGGAAAAAGTGCCCTGAATACTTACTCTCTGACCAGCGTAGGGTCATGTGTTGTCTCCATCTTGAAAGAGCAGTAGTCGGTCCAAAGATCGACAGAGTTAGTTATGCTGGCGCAACCTCGCTCATAAACCTATATCCAGTCCCCGTTAGCAGTGTATCACGACCACGCGACCCTTGCAGAAAGGGGCTGAAACAAGGACTCTCCAAGCGCACCATTTCAGCTGACTCTGGGCCAGCGATATTGAATTCCAGATCGGCATATTTCTTCCAGTACCCAAAAAAGAGCGGGAACTTGAGCAGAAGTCGGTCGTAGGCATCGCGAATCGTAGAGAGCGCCTGGGGGCTCGAATTTCTATTCAGGCCACCGTCGAGAGCTTCGCAGGCTTTGATCAGGTTCTCCCAGCTCTCAAAGTTGTCCGGATTCGTCTCCTAGGCGATGAATGATTGGGTTAGCAATTAAAGGCAACAGGCAAACATCAGCCTGTTCGGTGACAACGAGCGATTGGCAGAGGCTGACGTACCGTTTCAGCAACGAATTTGCGAACCGACGCGTACTCCTCTTCGGAGCCGCCGTAATTGTTGAAGTCGCTCATGGAAGAATACTTGAAAGACGCGACTGATTCTGGGACAAAAGAAATGTTTGCGCAAAGGAGGTGCAGCAGCGCGAATAGGAGCTGTAAAAGTGCAAGGTTCAAGGTTATGGTCAAAAGAGTGGAAGAATGTATGTGAGGCTGGGGGATGTTAGCTCTGATCGGCCTAGCGTGAATCCGATGACTAAGCGTCGAGGACGCATATTTTGTTCGCAAGCGGGTCTCTGCAAATCCGATTTTTCTCTCCTCATAAACATGGCCAGTGATGATTCCCAAAATAAACATATGATAGGAAGAGAATGAACGCTCTCCATTCATGGCGAGCATGATCTCAAAAAGGATCTGAGGTCTGGCAGTTATAAGACGTCTCTTTTTTACTCTGAAATCGGATTACTACCTCGTTAGGCAAGACTGTCGATAGGATGAGCATTGCATGGATTTTATTTTATTTTTTCGTATTTCGACACACTCAGCAGGTGACAGGTCAACTGTTGCTCCTGAAAAGGGACCCTGAGCAAGAGAATGGATCTCAAGCAAGCAGATCAACACGTGCTGTGGCACAATCGACATAACGGCATTGATTTTTATATAGGCGTGATAGTTGCTTGAGTACTCAGACAACACAAAGCATGGAGTAAAGAGCCCTGAGATTATGTATGGCACTACGGTCTTCAACAACAGCAGGCTACCGAGAAGAATCCAGTGAATTGGGATATTGTAGAAGAGGGAAAAGTTCCGTAGACAAAGCACCACTCTGGGCCGCAGTCTTCAGCGCAAATTGCATACCACGATTTGAGGCAGTCTCTACGCCTTGCCAAAAACTGGCAGACTGTAGTGCGGTAATCGTTCAAGAGTGTCTTCTTACCGCTTATAACTACAATTATTCCTTCTGTTTCCGCCTTGCAGTTTGTAGCGTTTGTACTGGGCATGCTCTCTGGAATTGCTACGCCTTTTGCTTCTGCCACCAATTGGTGAGATAAGCCAGATAGACGCTAGGTGCTGCCGATGTCACCAATGACATAGCGCGCTCCTACCACAGAACAACAGTCTCCAGCTCTGCAGGAACACCAAAGAACAGCAAGGCGGAGGACAGCTCGAAAGCAAGGCCTCAAATCGCTCCACTCAATTGCAAGGAGACCATGGATCAACAGGGACCTTAGATCCGCTTCCTGCTTGCTTCGTCCCCCCCGCCAGCCGCCCAGCTTCGCATTTGATGCCACGAGTCCATCATCATCATCGCCATGGACACTCCGCCGGGCTCCTGGAGCGCGCAAGCTCCCGCGCCCGAAAAGTCGAGCGAGCTCTTCATCCGCGACTATCCGCATCGATCCATCGCCATTGTATCGTCCTCCCACGCCCTCATCCTGCGATATAGCTCGTCGGCGAACGAAGCATTCGGCAGCGGGTCTCCCGTTTCGCTCCCGTCCAGCAAGCCGCGCGGCGGCAGCGATTCTTCTGCGGCCAAGTGCATGGTGGAATTCTCCCCTATAACGAAGAAGCTGCTGAAGGACTACCGGCCGCTGACGCCCAGGCCGGTATATGGCACCTTGGGCCTGATTTCAATAAATGGGGAGGTGTTTCTCTCTGTCATCACCCAGGCTGTGAGGGCTGCGACGGTCCGCCCTGGTGAGACTGTGGAAAGGATCGCGAGTGTGGATTTTTACTGTCTGAGTAGCGCCAACTACGACGATGTCGTTCCTCTCGAGTTGTTGGGGGACGGGGATTCCTCTGACGTTTTTGGATACAACTCATCATCGCCTTACGGCCAAGGATTAGGCCGAAGAGACGTGGCGATTGAACATCCGTGCCATGATTTGCGCAGGCTGCTCAGCAATGGCTCCTTTTACTACAGCACGGATTTCGATCTTACCAACAGGGTGCAAGACCGGTATGTTTGGCTGGGAAATGCGGTTTTCAGGGACATATGCTGACTCCTATCTGTAAGGCCTTTGAACTCGAACTCTTTTGAGATAGACAACTTTGACGACACGTATTTGTGGAATTCGTACATGATCAGCCCATTGGTTCAGTTTCGGTCCCGGCTGATGCCCCCAGAGCGCGAAGCACTGGATGCATCACGCATTCTCACCTCTGCGATCCGCGGGTTTTGCAAGACAATGACGATACCGCAGAGCGCTTCTCCTTTAAAGGCATCTAGAAGCGGCAGGCCATCCTTTTTAACGCTCATTTCACGGCTTTCTTGTCGGCGCGCAGGCACTCGTTTCAATGCCAGAGGCATGGATGATAATGGTAATGTGGCAAACTTTGTTGAAACCGAGACGACGTTCTGGTCTCCCGCGGGAGTTCTTTTTTCTTATGCCCAGATTCGGGGATCCGTCCCGGTCTTTTGGGAACAGGCGGCGGATCTCTTACCTGGCCGCCAAAAAATTACCATCACCCGGCCTCCGGATGCAACACAGCCAACGTTCAACAAGCACTTTGAGGATCTCGAGCAATCTTACGGCGCTGTCCACGTTATCAATCTCTTGAGTGCAACTAAACCGGGTGAAGTCGAGCTGGCTACGATGTACCGAGAGTGCATCAGACGCTCCCCGTTGAGCCGACCAGCGCAACAGCAGTCAGAGGATCATGCATTGCTACGTGAAACACATTACGATTTCCATGCCGAAACAAAAGGCCCAGCCGGATACGAAGCTGCTCGCGGGATCCGCCGATATATTGCAGGCTCATCTGACGCCTTCGCCTACTACCTAGCAGAGCATGATCGAGCCGATGATCGCATGGTGGTCGTGCTTCAACAAGAAGGCGTCTTTCGCACAAACTGTTTGGATTGTCTCGATCGTACAAACTTGATTCAGACCTTGATATCCCAGATGGCTGTCGAGGCATTTTTGGATCATCGTAAGGAATACGCGGCCTCCGATTTCTGGATGAGACATTCCAGTCTTTGGGCCGATAATGGCGATGCTCTCTCCAAGACTTACGCCGGAACTGGGGCTCTGAAGACATCCTTCACGAGGCATGGGAAGATGTCGCTAGCTGGAGCAGTGGCAGATATGCGAAAATCTGTCCAGCGTATCTATCACAACAATTTCATCGACCCTTCCCGACAGATTACAATTGATATGCTGCTGGGTCTTCTAGTTGGACAAGCTCCTGTGCACTTGTTCGACCCCATCAGTGACTATGTTTCAATAGAGCTGAACAGGCGAAGCGAAGAATTTACGTCGTTCAAGAATATTAGTATATGGGTTGGCACATTCAATTTGAACGGGCGCACTGAAGGTATCGACTATGACTTATCACCATGGCTATTCCCGCCCTCGCTCGGATCATCACAACCAGAGATATACGTTGTCGCTTTTCAAGAGATAGTTGAGCTAAGCCCACAGCAAATCATGAATAGCGATCCCACCAGAAAAGGTCTGTGGGAGAATGCGGTAAAAGAGACACTGAATCGGCGACAAGCTAGCCTAGGAGGAGAGAAGTACGTGCTATTACGTAGTGGGCAGCTCGTAGGGGCAGCTTTGTGCATTTTTGTAAGGTCGTCATCTCTCAATCACATTAAGAATGTTGAGGGAAGTGTCAAGAAAACAGGATTGTCTGGGATGGCTGGAAACAAAGGAGCGGTTGCGATTCGTTTTGATTACGCAAATACTCATATATGCTTTGTTACAGCACATTTGGCAGCAGGATTTGCTAATTATGATGAGCGGAATCGAGATTACGCAACGATTCACGATGGTCTGCGATTTCAGAGGAATCGAGGGATCGAAGATCACGGTATGTTTGGCTCCTCCGTTGTCTTTTTCAGTACACGCACATGGGCAAAAGTTGGCTAATACGGATATAAACAGATGCGATCATTTGGCTGGGCGATTTCAACTATCGAATCGGTCTCGGCTCGGAAGCCGTACGCGGCTTGGTGAAGAAGCGAGATTTTGAAACCATGTACAGCAACGACCAGCTAAACTTGCAGATGGTAGCTGGGCTGGCGTTTCAGTTTTATTCCGAAGCCCGCATCAACTTCATGCCTACATACCGATTTGACATTGGAACAGACGTATACGATACTTCGTGAGTAGTATCTTGAGCTACGTAGCATTACAGACATGCTAACATGTGACAGCGAAAAAGCAAGAATACCGGCTTGGACGGATAGAGTACTGAGGAAGGGCGCCATTCTCCGCCAAACGGCGTACGACTCGGCACCAACGTTGATGTTTTCAGACCACAGGCCGGTTTATGCCACATTTGATTGCCGGGTCAGCCTCATCGATGAGCTGCACCGAAACGCGATCAGCCAAGAATTATACGACCGGCGAAAGGCAGAAGTGGGAGACTCGGCCGCACATGCCGATGGCGAAGACACTGAAGATGAAGATTTAATTGGATACGACGCAATCGAGCCTGGCCTACCCCCTGCGAGTTCAGACCGGCAAAAGTGGTGGCTCGACAACCGACAGCCGGCTCGTGCTCAAATTCCCATACCCAATGGACGAGACGGCCAACCAATGGCTTTGAATCCGCACCGGCCTTCAAATCCCTTTGGCCATGGCGAAGAACTGGACTGGATATCAGTTTCGAGGTCCTCGCCCGGAGCGTCTCTTTCAAGCATATCGAGCTCGCCATACGAGAAGCTTACACCCCCCAGGGGCATGAGTTCAGCTGGGTCTAGGAAGCTGCCTCCACAATACGATCCGACCACGCTCCCTGCTCAGGTGGGACGGATGAAGATTGGGGACGGTGATGGCGCACGGAGTGTTCACGGAGACAGATCTAGCGCGGCGCCGCCTCCACCGCCACCCCGTCGTTCAGCAACGACGTTGGATATGGGCTCGAGCGCAGGGCTAGGCAGGTCTGCAAGCACAGCGGGCACTATTGGAGGAGGGGCTGATGCTCCTGGCAAGATAGGAGGAGCAACGCAACCGCTATGGACATCATCATCTCGGCCCACATCAGTGGCCTCTCAGACATCACAGCTATCGCAGCAGCTCAAGGCTGGGAAGCCGGCACCCCCTGTCGCAAAGAAACCAGCACACCTGTTGTCGACTTCGCCGGCCTCGACATCGTCGCTACCCTCGACACTGACTTCAGGGAGCGAATTCAATAAAGCTAAATATAGCGACGGAGATTTTCAGCCGCCGCCGCCGGCTCGTGCTTCAACGATGGGCTTGAAACAAGACAATGCGCAGTGGCAAACACCATCCGTTGGTGGTTCAGGCGCTGGAAGGAAGCCCGTTGCCCCTCCTAAACCGTTTATAAATATGAAGACGAACGCAAGGGAAAATACAAACTCAAATACTGGCACAACGGCAACTGGAGGGCCCCCCCATGTTGCCAAAGCGATCAAGACAGGTGAACCAGGGCCCTGTAGATCTATTGGAGGGTGGAGAGGAAGAGATGGGAGGCTGGGAGACATTGCAGCCGAGCGCAGCCTAGGGGAAGGGGGCGAAAGGCACGGGATGTAGGTAAAAGTGGCATGCCTGGTTATCACGATGGCTACCGTTTTTATAAGAAGAAGAAAATGTGATATATGAGTATGACTCTGGGGCGTGAGGCTTGCCCTGGCCTCATCAAGCTTGATTTTTGACTGTGAAAGTATGCGCGCTTACTGAGGAATACCCATCACCCATCACCATCACATGGCACGAGTCTCCTGTAAGCCAGCGAGCCATTGCGAAGTAGCACCGCCAGGCACATGTAAGAGTGTCATCCCTGCTTTGGAAACAGACGAGGGCCAGTTAGCGCTTTGGGGTCATTTCCATCCCTGGCGAACCAGAGCCGGACTACTTGTATGTACTCGAATTAGTGCTTGCTTTTATTCACCTCACTTTTGTGATGGTAGTACTCGGCTCGCCAAAGGCGGCCTGCATCTCTGTGTCACGTATTTTTTGGTGTACAAGAGAAGACCAGTTGCCGCGTTATGCAGCACAAGGAAAACGGCTACTCGTCACACCACCGGATTGGCTGATTACTTACCAACGGTCTTTTGCCCACACACACCTCGACGCATGGAAGCAATTTTTTTTGGTTCTCTGGATTGGACGCTAATGCGGGGAAAATCCAATCGAATCAAACTGGTGCAGTTAGAGGACGATCCATACATACGCGTTGCTGATTTCACTACCGAAAGAAAATTAAATGAATCGCTCTTGACCAATCCGAAAAAAGCCCGTTGCATGTAAGAAACGGAGCAAACCTTTTTCTAGCGCAAATCGCGGCCGATCGAAGAAGAATTTGGGGGGGAGTTCTTTTACCCCGTACAGTATGGGTGGATGTTGTTTGCCTTTTTCGGTGCCTTTTTCTTTTTTTTTTTCGTTTCTCTCTCAGTTTGTTTATTTGTTTGTTTGTAGCATCTGTGTGCAGCATCGAAACAGGGAGGGCCTTTTTTATTCCAAAAGCAAGGGGTGGGCAGTGACCATGTGCTAAAAAATGGGCTCTCAATGTTTCTTGGCTTGTGATCAAAATGAGACGTTTATCTACAGTAGTAGCAAAGGAAATTATTGAAAGGGGAAGAGGAGCGGCTGCCGAGACTGTGTCTCTTTTTGGTCACAAGTGGCCAGGTGATGGGTGGTATCTGGGGATTTTAATGTATCTCGTGTCTAGGCTGAAAGGGAAGATGATGACGATGTCCCGACATTGCCCGTCATTTCAGCCCTGTGTATAGTACAGTACTGTCGACAAGTATCTATCTGTAAAAACTCGCCTCAAAAGGCTCCGAATTACAATCAAAATAAGAACATCGTCATCGTCTCTAATACCGAACACTGTCCGTAAATTGCTCAATGTCGCCGTGGTGGCCCCCCCTCGGCGTTAAAAGCGCTTTCGCGATTCAGTGCAAGATTCCGTTCCAATTGATTTCAAGTTTGCAGCAAGCCTCGCCTGCTAGCAATCAGGCTAGAATGCCTCGGGCTTCTCCATTCGGCATCAAGTAGCCGACTATCTCTGCTTCCATGCTAAACAGACATGCGAACTATCGTGTAAGTGGCAACGCCACCGCGTAGTCTCACTGCTAGCTGGTACGTGTATCGCGTGTATCGAGCCGTTTGATACGAATTTCTCCGCTGAGACATTGAATGGCTGGAACTGCCACGATGCCGGCCACGATGCCTGCATTAAGCCACGCAAGAAGAGAAACGCAAAGGGCATTGAATCCCACGCTCACTTGACCGGAGGTACCTGGGCATGTACTTGTAGCATTGAGAGCAGCAGCAGATCCGAGATGCCGCTCCCAGTGCGACTCGACTCGACTCGACCTGTTTGGGCCGCTGCAAATTTCCGTCTCCAGGTCCCAAAGCCCGCGGAGCTACTAGCATCCAATCCAGCCCAGCGCTGCCGTCTGGTGACATCTGCACGCTACGGTATAGGCGACTTTTGCCACGGCCAGTTGCATGTCACGGCTGCCCTCCTCCAGCGCCGCAGCCCGCTGTTTTTCCCAGCCCTCAGCGCCTGACTGGCCGCTCACATGCCCCAAGCCGCTGTTGCGTGCAAGCGATCAATTGATCTGCTCCCCCCCGAGCGAAGCCCGCCAACCGCTAAAATGGAGCCCCTCCCCTGCGGCTCTCCACTCGCCGCTTCGGCGTCTTCCCTGACTTGGCCTCTCCCCAGCGCACTGACGCTTAAGTTGCCTGTCGCCTCTTTGGGTCTCTCCCTCTGGAGTCTGGGCTCATATCATTGGCGACGGGTCTGGTCTTTTTTTGTGCTCATCTACGGATACTTGATCCTAATTTTCCCTCGTCCACCTCGTATTTCCTGCTTCTTCTTCTCCTCCACCCCTTGTTCCGTGCAAGCCACCAGACAACAACATACGCGTTTATCGCACTCACACGCCCTCAGCCTCAGCTTGTCCTTCTCTCGTCAATTCTCTTCCTCCGCTCGCCTATGCTGCCCAGTGGAGCCTAGGAGAATCCCAGAACCGCTACTGCGAACCTCCACTACTACCTCGACTCGTATTAGCTGTGGCTGCTAACAAGAGCTGGGCTTTTCCAATTCGCGCTGCCGACCCGGTGCCGTGCATACTCCAAGTGGCGCTACGAGATTTGCTCTGCAGCTCGACCGGTCCAGCACTTAGACGCCCTGCCCGCAGAAGCGAGATTCAACCCGTGTCTCTGCGGCACATTGCCACTACTTGCTATTAATATTGGCATCAGGGGGGGAAGCAAAAAGGGCTGAGCGAAAAGAAGAAAAAGAACGCAAATCGAATCTAAAAAAAGAAGAGCAAATCCGAGATTCGGAGCGTTCCGAGAACAACGTCGACTCGAGCCCTTTCCCTTTCTTTTCGGGCTTGATTCCCGCCCCAACTAATTAAACTCTCTACTTGGCCCCGTCCAAAACCTCGAAACCCTCATTTCATTTCCTCTGCGCCTTGGCGACGTCACCTGGAATTGGAACGCAAATCGAGAGATTACCTGGTGGGGGAGACAAAAGTCGTCCGGGATCCTCTTTTGCATGGGTCGCATGAACAACTTCCTTAAAGGGAAACGATAACGACCTCTCTGGTTATATTACGTGCGCCGTTTGTGTCAAACCTTCGAAAAGAGGCTTGAATTCTCTCAGCTTGTCAAATCGACTCGAATAACTAAAGCACGATCTATCTATTGGTGTTTCGGTCGCGAAAAACTCTCGACGATACTACAAAGAAAGCTGTTTAATGTCAGCTTCGGGTCAATCACATCGGTCAATTCGCAGCGTACCATTTTGTCGCTTATAACATCGCCGACGGTTTCTTCAAAAGCCTCACCAATATAATTGGGATAATAATAATAATAATAAACCTACAACCGCAGCAACAAAGTCGCTGGATCGACACCCACTCTCGAAAATGGCAACAATGGACAACCTATTCGCGATAATGGACGAGTTATCGCCCTCTCCGTGCCAACTCATGACTACCGCCAAGCAGAATCGCATCATGGTCTGGCGCGACGAGGTCGCATCCGCATCGGCCTCAGATCCCCCCGCCAGCAACTATTCCGCCCCTTCACTCGTCACAACAACCACTGCGTCGACGACATCCCTAACGCCCTCCGAACTGGCCACAATGTCCAAGAGCTCACGGCTCTGGCACAAGGTCAAGGCGCAATTCACTGGCAAAGCCCGCCGCCGCAGCAGCGTCGCCAATGCTGACGTTCCCGACTTCATGATGCCTCCGCGGAAAGGCGATGTAACACGAACGGCCATGTATCAGAATTTACGGTCGGGAGATGCCAAAAATGCCGAAGAGGAGGTTACGCCTGGCCAAGACAGCAGCAATGGCCGTGGACGGGGTCTTTTCTCAAAACAAAGAAGGATGATACGGGCATCGAAGCTATTGGTGAATACCATTAGCTGATTGCGAACATAATCTTGAAGAAAGATTATGTACACCGTTGTATCAAAAGACAAAAGCACAATAGCAGCACCAGCGCAGCATCCAATTGACGAAGACGACGACTACGAGACGATTCTCATTTACCGTTCCTATCCGAATCCTATCGAGATGGCGGAGAGAAAACATAGGGGGGGTGGGACGGGGGAACACATAATATAACGTTTTGGCGCATGTTTACTAGGTAACTTACATTGGGAAGGGAGGACACGGGAAAGCGATTTACAACTTATACCACTACCACGGGGCTATTTTACTGCCCTCTTTTCTTTTGTATCTGGTGTTTTTTTTTTATTATTATTATACGGGGGGTGGTCACAGACTTTTGTCTCTATACTGTACCTCGCGAAAGCAGTTAGTTTTTTCTTCTAAGCTAGATTACTAGTCGAGTTCCGAGAATTAAATCTACAAGATGAATAATTCAAGCAAGACATGAAAGAGACGGCCAAAATTGCATTTCGTATGGGATCTTCGAATTGTAAGGCTGATCTTTTGCTGGATTAAAAATTGTATATCTGGAAATGGATTGTCTAATACCTTGAGTTTAGTACTCGATTTATACAAGGCCCAGACTCAGGAACTAGCCATGAACCCAATCACAGAAGCCTTGGGTCTTTCTGAAACAAGATATGGTGGCATGGCATGAAACTTTTATTTCGTTTCCTATGAGCCGCTGTCGTCCAACTAATGCTCAATAACTCCCACAGCAAGTTTTCACCGAAGCTCATCAAGGGCAATATAAATAACAAGATGACCCTCAGAATGGACAACCACCGCCGACAATAATGGTGTAAATATAGATGGTGTAGTAGAGGAGGGGGGGGGGCTCAAGTAGACAAGATGAAATTAATTATGGGTGATGCTAGTGTAGAATACGGGCACCATGGAATTTGACGAGGAGGGAGAAGGGCAAAGGAGGACGGGATAAGGGAATATATAATGAATTCAAGGGGAAAAGGTAACCCGACATTCTACTTCTGTTATCCGCACTCTAGCTACATGCATCACTTACTGCTACTGATGTTATTGATGCTATTTCTAAATGCGTTTGGCGGTTGTATGGATATTTTGGCATATGAACCAGCTGCCTTGTTGAGCTACAGCTGGGGGTGCGGGATGACTTTTTTCCCTTCTATCAACACGTTTGTTTTCTTACAGGGTATTTACATAGTCTATTGTCTATAGGGATTGCTCTAGTAGACAGACAGGCACCTTATTTTCTCCTCTCATTTATTTTCTCCTCTCAGAGGAGAAAATAAAAACAGCCGATAAGAACATAGAAATGCCCCAATTAGTGGTAACGAAAGCCAGTACACTAAATAAGTCTTATCTCGAGCAAGCCACTCAAGTAGAAACTCTATATCAGCTCAAGGTGGGGTGATGTTTTTTTTTGTGCGCGTGTAGCTTTGCGCCTCAGTTGCGGGCTTTTCGATCCAATCTTCGTTGCGAGTTCTTCGTATGGAGCACATGATTTATATTACGACTGTTGTGTTGTAACGATACAATTCTTCAAGTTGCGTTTATCTCTATAACCGATATTTCGCAAGGACAGTAGCCCACGCATTTCCAGACGTGTATCCATCTATATAAAAAAAAAAAAAAGCTCGACTGCCGAGGTATTGAGCTGAGCAAAGATAGCTAGGAGCACGGCTAGATGCTCAAGCAACAGGCCTTCTTATTAAATTAAACAACACACAAGGCTTCACAAGTAGAAAATTACAGTAGACACACTCCAGTACGTTGGATTGGAATTTCTTTTTTTTGCCATTTTTTCAAGGGGTTGCTGCTGTAAAAACTGTTGGGTGGAAAGGGAAATACACAGGTTTTCCCTTTCTTTTCTCCTCTCCTCTGCGGGGCACACAACGATATTTAACCACTGTGACGCGAGGAGGGGGGAGAGGGGAAAAAAAAAGACAACAAGCAGATCGCAAGAAAACAACGACATAATTTTTGGGGGACAACATTTTCCATAACGATCCGCCAAAAAATCGGGACCAGATGTAAACTAGGTAGGTGGTAACGTCAAAAAAAGCAGAACTGGGGAACAAATACCAGGCACTTGGGGGTAGAGAGGGAGGTTGGGAGAAGAGGCAACAAAAGCGTTCCATCATTCAGCAGCGAACAACAAAAAGAGTCCGTCGCCAGTTCAAGCAGGCGAAAAACAACGGACAAGCACCCTTGCGCCACTCATCTCTCCTATCCCTAAACCGAAAAAAAAATCCGAAGTTCCATGACCCATCTCCCCATTAACCAGACAAGCAGCGCACTGGGTACCAGCGCGGGCAGCGGCTAAAGCCAGCCTCCAACACGATTTCCCATCTATCGCCATGTTCAGAGGTGGGCGAGAGTGTTCAGATAACTAAAACAAGATAAAGAAAAGACCCCTCGGTTCTTTGCCGAGTTTGCATGCAGCGGAGGTAACAAGGATTTAGGAAGCAGCCTCGGGCGCAGGCTCCTCAGCGGGCTTGGGTTCTTCCTCGGCAGGCTTGGCAGCCTCTCCCTCCTCCTTCTTGGCCTCGCCAGCTTCGGCATCACCGCTGTCGGACGAGGTCCACAGGGTCAGGTTGTCACGCAGGAGCTGCATGATCAGAGTGCTATCGCGGTAGGACTCCTCGGAGAGGGAGTCGAGCTCGGCGATGGCATCATCGAAGGCCTGCTTGGCAAGGTGGCAAGCACGGTCGGGAGAGTTGAGGATCTCGTAGTAGAACACGGAGAAGTTGAGGGCAAGACCCAGGCGGATGGGGTGAGTGGGTGTCAACTCGGTCTGAGCAACGTCGGTAGCGTTCTGTACGATGTGGTCAGTTGTTGCCCGCGCGAAATTTTGTCTCTGCACACGGCGTCGACGAGTTACGTGTTATGAGCATACCTTGTAGGCCTCGTGGGCAGCAGTGGCAGCGGTCTTGCGCTTCTCGCCAGAGGCGAACTCGGCGAGGTAACGGTGGTAGTCACCCTTCCTAGAAGAGCGATTTGCATTAGCTCCTGAAAATTTCGAACATGTGCGAGCTGAAACGTGATTGGGTGAAAAGTTTTCGAAACCCAGAGATCAGAGAGCGGCAAGGGGGAAGCAACGTACATCTTGTGGTAGAAAACCTTGGACTCGCCGGTGGCGGCGTTAGGGATGAGGCTCTTGTCGAGGACATCGAGAACATCCTCGCAAACCTTCTCGAGCTCGAGCTCGATCTTGCTGCGGTACTCCTTGATGGTGGAGACGTGCTTGTCAGAGCCCTTGGACTCCTCCTTCTGCTCGATGGAGGAGATGATGCGCCACGAGGCACGGCGAGTGCCGACAACGTTCTTGTAGGCAACGCTGAGGAGGTTGCGCTCGTCAACGGTGAGCTCACCGCCCAGCTGAGCGACCTCCTTCATGTAGGTGACCATCTCATCGTAGCGCTCGGCCTGCTCGCAGAGACGGGCCAAGAAGGTCTTGCTGTTGGGTTGAAAATCTCGGTCAGACCATCTCGTTCGATCACAAAAAAAAGGGGAGGGGGAAGATGTTTGGATTCTCGTTGTGAGAAGTTTAGTGGGGTCACGGGGCCATGCTGTTGGACAAACCTTTCACGCTATAGACAAGACGTTAGCATTGCGAACAAAGGAGAATGTGAAGCAAAATGAGCGATGCAGGAATGCAGAGAAGGATATTGTGCCCGTCATGGCGTTTCCGGGCGCCCTCGCGCGAGTCCGAAGCCGCGCAGATCGTGGCGAAGAACTCGGCGGGCTGAGGGGTTGCGAGAACGAGGGGGTTCGAGAGGAGAAGGCGGAAAGCGGCGGTCGCAGCAGTGACAGCAGCAGCTCCGGGGAGGGGAAGTTGAGCTCACGTACCTCGGTGGCCATTTTGACTGTGTGTCGGTGACTGGAAGACGACGAAGAGACGAAGCGGGCGGAATGTGCGGAGTCGTTGCAGAAAAAGGATGATGCGGGTGTCTGAGGTGGGATGCGGTTGAGGATGGGGCGAGAAGAGTGTTTATATTTTGATTGTGGATTGAGATTGAATTGGCTTTGGGGTTTGGGGGTTCTCGGGGCGGAGGCCAGTGCCCGCCGCTGCCAGCACAGGTGATGCCAGCGCCGGCTTGCAGTGGAGTTGCTGGCTCTTGGGGGCCTGCTAAGCCTAGCCAGCCGCCTGGCGCACCCCGCCCCTAGGCTCTGGTGGCCGAGCACAGCGCACTAGAGGTGCCTGTAATCTCTGGCCGCAGCGCCTATCTGCCAGTCGAGACCTGACTTATACTCATCCATCGGGCGACTGGACGCGTAGCCGCAATGTACATACCGAGTACCCCCGACGAACAGCATTACTGCGCTTGGCCCTCGAACTGATCTGGAGCCGGAAGGGGGGGCCGCTCTTCACTTGAAGCTCACTTCCACTTTAGCATTGCCGTACCTACTACACGTCCGCAAGGTCGAGCACGGAGCGCTGTACATGGAGACTTGCGCATTGATGGTGAGGCGCCCTTCTAATTTACCTGTGGCTTCTAGTCCCGGCATGAGGCTGGAAGGGTACTGCGTACTTGTCCGTCTCTCGACTGAAATCCTGACTGTCTCCGATACACAGCATTGTAAAGGGGGGGCTTCAGCCGTTTCTTTTTTCTCTCATCCTTTCACTCTGGTCTTACTTCTGCCTCCTCAGCCGCACTCTTTTCTTATGCACTTCATCTCGCCACCACTGGTGGGCATACAGTAGCACGTAAGGTGTCTCAGGCCCCAATACCAAGTGGCATCCAGGCATTAAGCGCCAAAGCTGCTTGTGAGCATCGTCGTGGATACCGTTGGTATTAATCAAGCAGAGAAATTTGGCCCCATACATCAGAGGCACCCTTTGAGCTATCACAGCCCTATTTTACTCTCTTGGACAGTATCCCTTGCTCGCTGCCAGGTGGGCGGGGCTTCTTCTCTTGGATGGGAAGAGAAGGGAAAAAAGGGTTACCGAGTGATCAGAGTCCCGCTTTTGCCATGAGACACTCATCAAAGGGTGCTCTCGCGCATCGCCTCTGGTACCGGCAGCCCTATCAACGCTGATTTGCTGCGAGTTGTGCTCGGCGCTAAGCTGGCCGCGTCTTTTATCGCTGCCTCTGCTGCGCTGTTCACAGCACAAGCATCTGAGCGCTGTCACCCGCCGTCGTCCAACCAGCGTCTGTCTCCCAGCCTGCGCGGAAAGGCGTCATAACGCGGCCAGGGGGGGGGCTGCAAATTGGCTTATTAGAATTCTGCCAGCCCGTCTGTCGGTCAGCGATCGTTCCATCTGCGCTCCACTCCGATAACAGGCACTGGCGCTCTCTCGAGGGGAAGAAGAAGGCATATCGTGTGCTTGTGCAAGGCCACAGTGCCTGGGTAAGGCAGAGACATCCAGCATTCTGCCAGCACTCGTATTGGTTCGTGCCGGTGTACCTTGGATTACGAGCATCTCTCGTTTCTCCCTTGAGAATGGAGATGATGACCCAGGAAACCCGACTGGGGCTCCAAAGTGGCCCGTCCCAGCAGATCCCGTTGTTGGCTAGCTAGCTGTCTAAGCAGCCGGCGACTACGACTTAGTGCATATTGTCTGCTCCATTCCCAGAACCATACGGAGGCATCGACCATCTTCCCCGTCGATGGCAGCGCAAGCAGGCGATGAAGACTCCAACAACTTGCTCTGGAAGTGCTGCTAGAAGCCTCTCTCGGCACACCCTGGCCGAGGCATGTGCTCCCTGCTGTTCTTGTCCCAACCAGTCCCCCGCCGGCCACGTCGGTCCAACAGTGTCTCTGCTTGCCTCCACCTCATGCGGTACCACGGGAGGATCGTGATGTTGCCTTTGAGTGCTTGGGACAGAGGTACACTAGACAAATCTCGGATCCTGCTGCTACTACCTACTACCTACGGAGTACCTCTAATCTGTGTTAATTACTACCTCTGCTGTTGCTCCATCCTGCTCATGATGGGGTCGCATCGATGAGGCTCCAAGAATAAGGAGAATATTGTACTCGAGGCCTGGCTAGTCCATCAAAACTAGTGGCCCCTTTCCCAGCGCACGGGAATGCATGCATGGCCTACTCCGTATCTCGCTTGTCGCCGTGCCCTTCCACTGGCACTCCCCCGATTTCCAGATGTTCAGCGCAGGCGTTCAGGGATGAGACCCGAGACCATCGTGGTGTTTTGCTGTTCACATGATGCTGCAGCCCGCACCCCTCCCCTGGCGATGCCTCTTTATGCTTTCCGTTCATGCCAGTTGCCATGGGCATGGGAGAGGCTGGCAAATCGACGCGAGCTGTGACTGTGGCTGTGGTCAGCTCCCATCCGTGACTCACTCCCCCCCCTTATTCCCCCTCCTCTCTCTTATCGCCATCGCGTGGCACAGAGAACAGGCTCAGACGTATCATGGATGCTCTATATAGAACCAATAGCATTGTGGCTCAACTCCAGCTAGGCAGTAATATCCCGCTGGGCTTGATCCAATGAAAAGACAAAGCAAGCCCAAGCTTGGCCTTCTCTTCCTCACATGAAAAGAAAAAAACCTATTCCGTCACCGGGCCTCTTCTTGAGTCGTTCGTCTCGTTTTGGGTGGCAGCAATCAATCACCAGTAGAACGCGCCACAAAATACCCCTCCCGTCTCACACTTCTGTTTTCGCTCACCCCCACTAATGTTGCGACTTCATCCAATGTTGGCGTTGCGCGGTCCGAGTAGAGTGCTCTGCGAAGGATCCCGGTTTCGAGAAGAGCCCAGCGCCTCGAGAGGGTTTGACAAGTTGCGGCCACTACAAGTGGTGCTACTAGTATAGTGGTAGGTACTAATGGTATTTCCGTAGTACATGTACCTAATAACGACGTCGTGCCACTACGCGTGCTGGCTGATTGCAGCATCCAGTCCTGCCTCCCATGTCACATGGCAACAGCGTCATTTCACTGGCATCCCCCACTAAATGACGATCAACGTGGAGGACCCGGACGATGGATGGCATCTGTGGTAATTGCCGGCATTGCCATGTTAGTGAGAGACGGAGATGGCAGCACGTGTAGTTGATGCTATGCGTTTACAGCAGAGCGTATCCCCTATCAAGAAACCGCTCTTAGCATAGGGCTGGCCCACGACAATTTGGTAGCGTCTGGCTACTAGAATATTTAATCCCAACGTAATAGATAACGAAATAATGGTATTCTTAAGACTGATATTAAACTATGCGGCCGTTGACAATGATTACTTATGTTGTTTCACAATGTTCATGCTCGCTCTCCCAATATTCATACACCGTTAACCAATATGATACGCATCCCGTATATCCAACCTGCCTTCTCAGTACAAGTCTACTCCTCGGATAAATTAGCTCGCTGTATTCGTCAAACGCACCATGCATTGCTGCATTGCAATATTTTCTGCTCTGTCTTTTTTTTTTTCTTTCCCTCCCACAGCTGGTTATAGGTATTCATCGTGAGGCTCATACGGATGTCGGCCCCAGTTTGTAGGGTCGCCACCAGGAACGCATAGCCCGAGCCTCCAGAAATAATCCCGATGAGCAAAAAACAGCTGCCATAGCTTTAATCGCGCTGGGAAGCTCATCCTCTCCGTGTAAGCCTGTAAGGAGCTAGTCGTCCAGCGGAAATGGAGAAGGCGATGCAGCAGACTCTGCATCGTGCTGTCATCTTTGGCACTGCAGTTGGGGTCCTCGTCACCAACGCAGAGGTGCACGTCCGTTTCGGATGGCGATAGAGAAGACTTTGAAATGAATATTTCGCCGCTGTGCGACTTGTAGCCGAATTCGCTCGGTGGCAGCAAAGGCACAGGGTCGTCAACGTGGGTGACTCGTCGATAGGTCCTCTTCTCAAGGTCAGTTGTTCCATTGAGATCAAATACGTCATCCACGAAACGGGCAAATTGGGCATTGCCAGCGCGAGGCTCTCCAAAGGTGGTGACCGTTACGTCGTCCCAGCCCAGGGATACCTTCAGCTCCAGGGCCGCAAGGCAGGCCACAGCTCCCCCAAGGCTATGGCCTACGACCTGAATAGGACGAGACGGGTATTGGGCTCGGAGAGCCTTCAGTTCTGGCAGAACAGCATCCCGGGCGCTTCTCCAAGACTCAAGGAACCCCATGTGTACGGTGCAATTTGTGCATTCGTGGCTGGGCTTTTTTGGCGTCTCTCCTCCATCATCCGGGGATGGATATGGCACGTATTTTTGCGGGATGGTGCCGAGATCAACAATGGTATTGGTGATGCTGTAAGTCCCGCGGAACGCAACGACTATAGCGCCATGCTTCTCATTCGCTACATCGTTTCGATTTGCTTCGAGAAGCTGTTGTTCTGAGCCATCGTCAATGGCGATGAATCCACAATTGTCACTGAACAGAATGCCTGTGCTCCAAGTGGTAGCCAACGTCAACTCAGGGAACTCGTTGCATCGGGAGAGACACTGGAACGGTTTGCGAATGCCAGAAGTGCCAAGGCAATACGACACGTCAACAAGCCTAGCCAGTCGTTCGAGAGACGCGAATAACGGTACGGAGATGGTCGAAGGAGATGCTGGCTGCTTGTTGCCCAACGGCTTCTGCTGGTCGATATATACAGCCCCCGTGAGGTAAGCAACGGCGAGCTGTAAGAGCAGCAATAGCCTGAAGCGGCCCGGTAATGCCCCCTCCATTGTCGAATATCAGTCGGTCGATGACCAGAGCATGGAGAAGTAAGAGTAAATGGTTGGTACGATTGCGAGGTGCTGTCCCAACCGGTGCTTGATCTCAGCTTGCAAAACCGCAATGACGCTTCGATGTAAGCCCGACGCAAGGGAGGAGCGCAACTGGCGGCGAAGAGCGCAAGCGCGTCACTTTTAGCGAGAAAGCGATGCACAGGCTGCGCAATTGGGATATAGCATGATGGTTGAGATCAAATGATTTGCTGTTCCTGTGAGAGGAGCGAAGAAAAAATCAGCGCCTCTGTAGGCGAGGCATGACCGCACTTTGTCTCATGAGCGTAGTGGCAAGCTGCCATTGCCAAGACCAGCCAGAGATCACGAGGTTATGTACAACTCGGGTGGGGCCCGCGCCAGGGCTTCAAGTGCTGGGGAAAATCTGGGGCGCCTGAACGAGCTCAGGGCTGCATTCGGCATCGCTGCAGCGGCTGGAGCGCTGGAAAGCCTCCGCAGGTGCCTGCTAAATACCGGTGCCCCTGGTGCCTTTCAGCAATAGCTCGTGCCGCTGACTCGGGCCGTCGGACTATTTGAAGCCATAGTCCAGTGCTGGGTGGAAGAGTTTTTACAATTGCTGCTCGTGTTGTGAATGATACGATGACATTGAAGTTGCAAGATTATTAATATTCTGATACGTAATACTAGAGTAAGGAAGATTCATGCAGTCTCGCACTGTAGCCCTTGTTACTCCTTTGTTTTCCATTGGTGCCTCCAAAGCTGGCAGAAAATCCTTTGCTGTCCCTTGTCCATTATTTGCTGTATCCTCTTTTTTTTTTCTTCCAGATCTATTAAGAATGAAGCCAAACGCCAGAGCATACCAGATCAGGCATGGTCGTCTACCAAGAATCGATAATGCCGTCTTCTGGGCCCTTTAGCTCACCCAATACTTGACCCGCCGAGTGGGATCTGAGACGGGGTCCAGTGCAGTGTATTTCACGTCGAAATCGGTCGAGTTGGTGCTGCAGGCTCCCGATCCAGTGCAAGTCAAAGGGATGACTGTTGAGCCAGTAACTTCGTATTGATCAGTGCTGTAAAAAATGAGAGTTAGTGCTCGGCATCCATATACAAATACTTTGGTATTCAAGATAGCCTCGGATATACTACGTACCCCTTGGAGGTTGGGCAGATCCTCTCAACCATGGTCAATTGCTTGCGCGCATCTTCCCAGATAAATTTGACGTCTCCATGAGCACAGGCGTATCGTGGCGCCAGGCCTGGCGGAGTAGTGGAAACGGAGCTCGAGTTGAAAGAGCAGCTGGTGGTGATGCTCGTTACTTGGTCCACAAAGGTGAAGTTGTATGCACTTAGAGTGGCTGTTGGGCCAGTCCCATTCGACTTGGCCACGAAGTTCTGGATGTGGAAATTGGGAGGGAAATTGCAAGCGCTATCGGTCTGGGACAGAGCGACGAGCTCGGCAGGAGGATGGTAGGCGAGGGTAGACATGGAGGCCATGGCGGATGGCAGGGCCGCCAGGAAAGAGAGGGCTTCGTATCGCATGTTGGATGTTCTTGATCTCGTTCCCGCTTTATCTTCGAGTCCTGCAAATGGAAGAGAGAGATGGAGGTGAAGAAGAAAAGCAAAATGCACGGCTACGGTCTTTATGTAGACAGAATTAAAAGGGATGGCAAGCAGGAGAAGCTACGGCAGCGGGAAGCGTCAATGCAACGTTGGTGTTTGCTTGCATGTACTGTACCGGAACGAGTCTTTGAGGCATGACGTGGAAGGCGGTGCGGTGCTCCATTTTGCCCCTGGGTTAACGGGGCCAAGAGACAAAGACGACAAAGCGCAAAATAGCAAAGATGAGTGTCGATCCAGCTGCCGTAGGTGGCAGTTGCGAGTACAAGGGGCGCGGCAGGGCAGAAACACGAGCATTGAGTTCCAGACGAATGATTAATACAGGAGGGGAGCGCGCTGTGGCTCGAGCTCTGGGCCATTGCCATAAACACTGTGACGCAACCGTAGGGGCTGAGCGTCTATGCGAGCGATGATGCTCCCTACTCGCTTTGTTTGCCGTCTTTTGCTTCAATTCTTTGTTTCTCTTGGTTAACATGCCGGATGCGACGTGAGATGCGATGGGCTAGATAGCGCCATGCAAGACGGAGAGGCGACCTGATTGGGCAACAAGACATGTCCCTGGCGTTTCACGTCACTTGGCGCCCTCGGGGCTATTGGAGAGGACTTGTTTGCATTGACCTCGTAATACGTCGAAACGAGAAATGGATAAACCACATCTCTGTCCTACCTAGCACGGTTAGTGTATAGCTGTGCCGTACGGAGTGTGTACGCTGCTCTATATGAGCTGAAGCTGGACGTTTTCGCCTGCGAGGCTGCGCGTCTAGGCGTACGAGCTGATGTTCTCAAGGCGGTTAAGCTTAGTTGCACCGAGCAATTTCTACCGGGGATGCCACTTGTATAAGAACTGGAACCACAGACGGAACGGAGCCGTAATCTGCACTCCGAGTTTGGTCGCGTTATCGCTCAGCTACACCGTTTGAAAGCCTTCCTGTCCGTGGCTATAGATGCATCAAGTCCGATGTATGGAGTGTGATATGGCCATTGCATAATCAAAAAGCGCAATGCAAAGAGCACTCCATTTCGGAGCCCGGAGCAGCACTGAGGCCATCAAGAGTCCTGCAGACATGGGAGCCTTCTTTTACTACCGAACCGTAGCACATGTTTGTACGCCCGTAGGACTGCTGCGATGTTTGTTACAAAAAAAAAGATGATGATTTATTCTTTGATTTAATATGGCCTCAAGAATAAGAGATCATGTCCTAATTTCCAGCAAAGATAATGACTGCTCAGCCGCGCCTGCAGTCAATTACCTCATTCGGCCAAGTCGTGGCAGGCCGACCAAGAGAAAGGGCGAATGGCTGCGCATCCCTCCGGGTGAGGTAATTATCCGCCCCCGACTTATGTAATGCCCAAGCGGCCAGCCTGTAGCAAAACCTTACCAGCCAGGCGTCGGCGTCGGAACTGGCACCCTCACCCATCTCAACAACCCAGCTATTAAGCGCCTGCAGACTATCCCATCGACTCCGTCGTCCCTCGCGCCTCTGCCCGCCTTCGGAAGCTTCTCACGAGCACCAGCTGCGACTTTTCTTTTCGAACCTTTTAAACAACCGCTTCTTAGCTCATCCCCCATCGTCACAATGGCCACCGAACTTTGGTACGTTGCGTCAGCGCGTTCGATTCCTCCCCCTAGCACCGCCGTGGAGCTTCGGATTGCATCGTTGGAAGCTCTCGGCATCATCGCAACTATCTGCACTCGCCCTACCCCTTGCCTCATTGCGCAGCCCTGAAGGTTTAAAGCTAACATGATGCCTATATAGCCCCGTCTACGCGGTCAGTAACCATATACCCGGTCCTGCTATACCCAACGACGTCACCGAGAACCTCCCGGAGAGACATCGAAAACATTAGCATGACCTCTTCATATACTTGATAGAATGCTAACCCCCAACACAGCCCTTCTTTGGTGCCATGGGTTGCACCTGTGCCATCGTCTTTACCTGCCTGGGCGCCTCTTACGGCACCGCCAAGTCTGGTGTTGGTATCGCCGCTATGGGTGTTCTCCGCCCTGATCTGATTGTCAAGAGTCAGTAGCACTTTTCCCGTTGACGCGCAGCGCCCCGTTACTGACCTCCCTCACTAGACATTGTACCCGTCATTATGGCTGGTATCATTGGTATCTACGGTCTGGTCGTCTCTGTTCTCATCTCCGATGGTCTGCGACAAGACCTTCCTCTCTACACTGGTTTCATCCAATTCGGTGCCGGTCTCTCTGTCGGTCTCGCTGGTCTTGCTGCTGGTTTTGCCATTGGTATTGTTGGTGATGCCGGTGTCCGAGGAACTGCTCAACAACCTCGTCTTTTCGTCGGAATGATTCTGATTCTTATTTTCGCCGAAGTCTTGGGTATGTATATTTCCAGTTTGATTGCACCGAGATAGCATTACTAACGCACCATCAAGGTCTGTACGGTCTTATCGTCGCTCTTCTGATGAACTCAAAGGCCAGCCAAGATGCTGTCTGCGCATAAGCAACTGGCGCGCCCGTGGCCTCTTGAAAAAGCTTGTCAACTTTGTCTTTTTAAAAGTCGCCACTTCTGATACGAAATATGGATATCTGGGCAGCATTGCAATATCATAGCCCGGACGGTGCTGAATGGAGCTCGTGTGTTGGAATTGGCGAATCTCGGCATGACTCTCAGTGCGAGTCGCGTAATGGATCAAATCAGTAGGAAGAGGTTTATATATGTACACTAGTGACAGGGTGTGTTTGCTCTTGATGCGAGTTTCTCTTCATAGACGGTGAAGGTGAAGGATCTAGTGTAAGCGGATGGTCAATTTTATCTGTCATTGTTTTTTCTTTACTCCTTCACAGTTAACAGCTGAGCCGGCAGTTTCTAGCCGAAAGCAACTTTGTATTTTTACAACCACATGTGGAAAATGACCCTTCACTTTGACGAGTTTCTTGATTATATGCGGAATGTGCTGAAGAGTAGTTGTATCTTGAAGACCTCACAAGTAATACGAGGCCATGTATATTGATATGATATGCCATTTATTAAAACTGCTAGACAATTATTGGATATGCTCATCCATCTCAAAACTATATAATACAAACATTAAAGCCGTTGACATATCCTAATTATCATATTCTTGGCCATTCTTAGATCATTTTATGAAATCCCATCTTAATCATTTTCCCAATTTTCTCTCATTTTCTTCCCCTTCATTATAAGTTTACTTTACCCTTTTAATGCCTGCAGTGTAGTAGTTTGGTCGCATGCATGCTGAAATTAAAATTCAGAAAGCTCCTCTCTAGAGCGAGAAGAGAGTGATAATATGTGCGAGAGAGAATAGAAACTCGGTGCATGAACAGCGAAATGCCTCTTAGATGACGTACTATAAAATGTTAGAGAACACACTTGAAAATGTCTTTGTCTTTATGGAACAATAGATTCGAAGGAAACTTACGGGAATGAAGAGATAAGGGACCTGGCGCTCGTACTCGAGCCAGGCTTCGCCGTACTTGGCGCGGCAGCGAGTAATGTCTCTATGCGCGCGGTGGGCAATCATGCAGGCGAAGAAGACGGGATAGAACCAGGGGAAGGGGCTCCTGTTAAAAAGAAATAAGGGTTAATAAAGATACTGCTTCTATTATTTGATGTTTTGTCGATGGTCACTTACTCAAAGCCTGTGATCAGACCCCACGAGACAGAGAACCAAAGGTCAGAGGTGTAGTGAATCTTGCGAGCAAGACCATACCAACCATCGATGAGGATGGTGCCCTGAGGAGTCTCAATCGTCTTGGGGTTCTTGAGTGTCTGCCATGGGACCTGAGGGAAAGTCTTCCGGGGGATGAGGTTTCCCTTCTCCATGGCGCGGAATCGGTTCTTCTGGCTGTTGCAGCTGTCCCACACCCAGTACCAGAAGAGGTACGCGCCGTACATGGCAACCAGAGCGAAGCGGTTCCAGCGGTAGGTGGCGGGATCGTGGTTAGCCAGGTAAAGGGTGCAGTGGCAGTACGACAGAGGGACACCAGCAAGGTTCCAGAAGATGAGCATGAAACCCCACTTCTCATAGTACATGTCCCTATTCTTCTGTCAGCTTAACGGTCCTATATAGATTAATAAAATAAAGTAACTATATTCTTACCAGGTAGTGATGATAAGCTCCTCGCCCTTGGCGCAAGCGTTGGCATAAAGGTAGTGCGCCATAACAAGGAACATGACCTCGCCAGAGACATAGCCATATTGCTCGTACTGACGTGCAGCCGCTCCGAGACTGAGAATCAGCAGGAAGTACCAGGGCATGCGAACCTCGAAAAACATCTTGAAATCAAGGATGCCAAACATGCGGGGGTTAAGCTCAGCACCCATGAAGAAGTCATAAATGGGGTAGCCGGTCATGCGGTGCTGCTTGCCTCTCCACAGAGCAGAGAAGTAAGCGATGAAGCTGACAATGAAGCCGCTGCAGATGGCAACCGACAGGAGAGGGCCGAACTCATCGAGAGCCGTGTAGATGGGCCAGATGCCAGAGAAGTGCAGGGCGGCAAAGACGGCGAGGGTCGTGTACAAGCTGACAAAAGCGTTGCAGAAATAGTCGAGCTGCTTGCCGCCTTCGTGAGCAAGAGGCTTGCCCTTGCCCCAGACACCAGGAAGAAGGCAGTAGCATGCACCCTCAAAGATCAGGTAGCTCCAGTACCATACCCATGCCTTGGTGTGAGGAAACGCGCGCGTGTAGACGATGTTGGCCAAATGAAGGCCGAAATCAGCCCAGCTTTCACCAGGAGCGCGGGATGGGAACTTGCCACCATAAAACGTAGTGCCAATCCACATGTACCACATGAGCATTGGGAAGAAGGTCATCATGCACAGAGTGCCTACTGAACCGCCGAATTCGAACTCGCCCGAGTAGTCGACCTTGGGGTCCTGGCCGGCTCTCCAGCCGTCTATCGCCTTCTCTTCGGCGGATGTTCCGTTGGCGTGTCCGTTGGCATGTCCGTTGGTATGGCCATTGGCATGTCCGTTGGTGTGTCCATTCGCCTGTCCATTTGTATATCCGTTGGCCTTGCCATTAGCGTGGCCATTGGTGTAGCCATTGGCATGGCCGTTGGCGTTGCCGTTGGAGTGTCCGTTGGCGTGGCCATTGCTGTAGCCGTTGGCAGTGCCATTGGCAACAGGCTTGAGATCCTCCTCCTCGTCTAGGTTCTCGATGAACTTGGCCGTGCGGCGGCGTGTAATCTTGCGAGGGCTGGCAGTCTCAGCGATAGATGCAGAATCCTCAGCGTCTGAGGCATCGGGAGCCTGTGAGGCTTGGCGGGTGCGCGAAGATCGCTTTGGGGTCTCGACCAAGCCGTCGAAGAGCTCCTTTTTCCTAGGTGGGGATTAGCACATTGGTCTTAAGGAGCAGCAACGCGGGCATATTGAGATATTCAAGGCTGGGTACCCAGAAACCAGTGATTGAACATTGATCACCGGATACCTAACAACTCGCTCGGTATATCCTGTTCGTTTTACACTTACCTAGGAGTCTGCCGCAGTGAATATCGGGTCGCCATGGCGATAATGGATATATCGAGCTACCAAGTAGCCCTTCTGTCAAGAACTGGTCGCACGTTTCAAAGGGAAGAATTGCGCTGGCGAGCCTGCGGATCGAGAGAGGCTCGCTTAATATTCGAAGCCGCGGATGCTTCGCGCTTCGGCAACGGTAGCTCTTCCGGATCCGAAGGGCGATAGGAGGAGAGTTGGGAGCAGAAAAGGCAGAAAAATTACGAGCAGGTCGCGCCGCGCTGAAGAAGCCAGAGCTGGGGCACTTTTTGGGAATCTGGGATGTAACGCCATTGGCTGTTGGCCGACCAGGGTGCCCTTAAGCGGCGGCCTGCGATTTCAGGGGTAGGCGATGCGCAAAGTACCCAGGCAGCCAAATCATGTGAATGGGTACCTATTTCATTTAGACCCAGAACCACAATACGCGGGAATTCGTTAGCGTCGACGTGAGTGCGTATTCGTATAAGATTGCGGCTCGCAACGGGCTCGTACTCTTATTAACTTTGCTAGCTTCCGTATTAACTTCCACCGCTGCTATTAATATCACTGCGGCGCGATCCCGATGCGATCCGATTGCCTAGATTTGATACCTGGGGTTGCCATACTTGTATTCAAGTACTACCTCCAGGAATCAACGACAGAGAGCTTCGAGCGCCATTCGATTGAGGTCGATCCTAGCATCATCCGGCCGGCCAATGAATGGCGATCTTGCCAGCAATGATGCGCAACCTGCAGCTCGTCGCGTGGACTACTGCAGAATGGTAGCACTACATGTCATTGGCTGGGTGGGATGAGAAATTGAATGTCTTTCATTCGTTACAGCGTTGCGTCCTACCCTGCACCTGGCGATACGAGGCGTTTCCCCTTTATTCAGACCAGAAGATACTCTCGTCTAAAAGTAATGAGTACTTATCTAGATACATGTAGTTTTAACCAGATTATTGAATTGATGCCGAGCGAGGTACCGTTGACAAAATCAGAGTGGTAAAGTCATAATGCCCATACAGCGCCTCATGAGACGGACAAGTACCTATTACATGGTCTACTTACTACTACTAGGTAATTCAATGAGGCGGCTGACATAAAGCCTCTTGCGAGGCACAAGGCGTCTTCTTCTTTGTCATAATTGAAAGTTGGATGTATTCGTTAGAGGCTTTATGTTGATGATCTCGTCACTGCATGTACTCAAGTGTTAAAGGCGTAAATGGTAAAGTTTTATCCCATGACTGCCGCCACACAAAGTCTCAATATATGCACATGTGATCAAACTCCGGCCTGTAGGCGAGGCATGTAACTTAGGAAAACTAAATCGTGAAAAAAGCACCTTGCGACCCGTCCCAATGTACCCATCACACTTCACCCCACGGGAGAGTTTCAATAGGGCTAACGTACCTCGGTATATAATAGATTCGCCGACGTTAGCACCTTATATCTGCTTTTATCTTAATGCTCGTCTTGAAACTGAAATTCTCAGGACGAATGGAAACTCACGTAAAAAGTACGAAAGTGATGACGAGTTATGAATGTAAAGAGAAGATAGATTCCGCTAAGAATTTTTCATATGCCGCGCAAAGAAAGGAAGCGCTTTAGACCGTAATCCAGGAAATATTCAGAAGGAAACCCCGCAATTCTGTCTGACACCCTTTTGCTTCCAAGACTACAGTTATCATTTTCGAGACCTTTTTTCGCCTGTCTTATTGCAAGCCATTCAAGATGTCGGAGAGACATAGTACAATTACCCCCAGTACTCGAGAGCCTGACATGGATTGCTCGGGACATAGTTCGTCTAATGATACTAAGAGAAATCGTACGTCCAAGGTTCTGTGGCTGAGCTTCTTGTACGGCTGTTTGCAAGGAATGGCAGGCTGTTATCGAACCAAAGAACTTCCACCGATTAACGTTACGGAAATTCCGTATACCAACATTCGAGCATATAATGATTCGTCCAAGAGGATTTATTCAGCACATACGCCTTGACATAGAGCTCTATCAATATACATGCAACCGTTGTGAAAAGCACATGCCATAGTTTGACATTACGAGACATAGTCTCGCGTTTGGGAGGCTTTTGCTGAACTTGTTTTCTGTCCTCCACTGTTGGCAGTCTATCAGCCCTCTGACACTGGAACTGAATGCCTATTCTCCTAGTGACTCGGAGTATTGGTTCAAAATTGATCGGTTTGGGCTTGGAAATGAAGATAATGAAGATAATGAAGATTTAATCCTGCAGAAAGATGGTCCCGCCAGATGGCACGACCCTAGGCATGGCTGGGTCGATGGCCGACAAGTCGAGGTTCCTGGCAAGTCAGCTATATTGCGACTGTTTGCTCCATTAAATGTTCTTCAATCCAAAAATTGTTCAACAAGTCCATTCAGTTACAGGGCTTGTGCTACGTCGACAACTGCGACGCCAAATATCTCCGCAATGTCTAGGGCACTTATTGAAGCACCTCCCTCATTTAGCAACCTTAATCTACGAGCCATGGCGAGTTTGGCAGCGCGAGGGGAGGGCCTAGTGGTATCAAGGTATGTTGCCGTCTTTCCATTCTAGTCAATGATGTTGTACTAACTACCTTGACATATTTGGCCTACACAATTCAGCACACTATATCGCCTCAACTTAAAAGAGAATCAGTCTTTGAAGATTCCAATGACTAGCTTGCGTTGGCTTTGGACAACAATACAGAGGATCTAATCCAGGTAGAAACTGGCCCTGCTGCATGCCCCTTGTTGGCTACAGCCTTCGCCTCGAAAAGCCATGAGCTAGAACATCTTTCTCTTTCATATATACCTAGTCGATGCCCAGCAATTTTTCAACGCTTTCCAACCATTGAATACCTGGCATCACCTGCAATCAGTCGCGTTAACATTATCCGTTCTAAAGGAGACAGCTCCTTTGGAACCAATCTCTACATTATTACGAGATGCTAGCCTAGCTGCGTCAAGGATGCCGCAGTTGGAAAACTTAGTTATTTGGAACTATCAACATGGGGAAGTAGGGGCAGTCATATATCACAGGGACAAGGCTGCGCGGCAAGCTACACTAACATGGCGAGGCACATGGGATCTTGATTTCGGCCGTGAAGTGGTTGAATCTTGGAAGAAGGTTGATCCCGATTGTTGGCTGCGAGTCGAGAAGGAAATAGTGGTGGGCGCGTTCAATTCTCATGGCGATGCCGTTTGCCGTTTGCATCTGCCAGTCAGAGTCATTGATCCCGTATCACTGCGGCAGATATGCCAGGAGGGGATGGTGCAAGGAATCGTCTGAGATTCTGCGTCTTGCTCAATTGCCTACATGTACCTATGTAGGGAGGCGTGGCGAAGTTGGATATAACTGTAGTAAATGTAACAGGTAAAGATATGTATACATTGGTTAAAGTGAATTCTTATAGAGTTCAAAGGAGGTATATATGCCTCAACTCCTATACGCATGGACGCTCGTCAACTCTATTACAATCTGCAGTCCCACTTACACTCACCTCTAGGTTGGTATAGGAGAGTAAGGGGCGCCCGTAGCGGGCACACGTGCCCACTAGCAGACGAGTGGCGCACCGCTGTATGGACGCGGCGTAGCGCTGAGGAAGGCCAACGTATCTGCAAATTGCCTTAATCGATAACACCCTTTTGGCTCCCCTGCCCCCAACCTCGACTAACAGGGAGCTTGGTCATTCGGTCATTGTCACCACCTTCTCTGAAGGTTGCGCGAAAGCTAAACCATTCTCTTTCCCACGTGAAGGAATCGCGGGTGCTTGAGGGTTTGCCAATTGTCCCTTGCTCGACAGCAATCAATCCTGCACATCACATGCCTTGAAAATATTTGTTTTGTCGGTCTGTTTAATTTTAATGTGAAGAACGGTGCCTTTGGTTGTCCCTCCCTTTTCGCCTCGGTCACTGCGGCAGCTGCCAAGTCGCGTGCAAAAACTCCAACCACTCTTGATATTCATCCTTTTCTCTCCGACGTCGAACCGTAAACTGTTGGCAAATTCATCATGACGCACGAACGGTTAGACGAGTCCGTCTCGCCAATGACGAGAACCCCCAACCATCCCTCCCCGGCCAACGTCGAAGCGCAGTCTCAGTTCCAGCCACCAAAGTCGAATGGCCTGCTTGCTCCGACCCCCAATATATCACAACAACAAGTGGGCGCAGAAGAAGGCCCCAAAAAAGCCTCAAAGGAAACACCAGAGGAAGCCCCGACAGAGGCCAAAGATTATTGGAATGATGGATTGAGCCATCCTGATCCCTCGCCATTAACTTCGGGGGATCTGAAGCCGGAATCCGAGGCTCAAGAAGCAACGCCACATGAACAGCAGCCTGCACCCGCCAAAAGTATTCCGGAACCTTTGCAATTGGATGCAGGGCGTAGCATTCAGTTTGCCCAGCCTGATTTCCACGAACCTCCCCTTCATCCCCCGGGGGCGATTCCATTGGAGGAGCCAGATACACCACGCTCTCGAACGAGATTCATGTCCAAGATCAAGGCTTTCGCAGCCAATACAGGCTCACAGACCCCGAAATCACTAAACGGGCCAACTTTTCCATCTGAATTCGGCACACGATCGTTTCCCAACTCTCCTACTGTGTCTAGAGTTACCACTCGAGTTCCGGAAGCCGTCCACGAAGAACAATCTGATGCCGATGCCGATGTCGAAACTGCAGATGAAGCTGCCATACCCGACGCTGTCAAGAAGAACAAGAAAAAAAGCCGGCGCTTTAAGAAAGGCTCCATATCTAATTTTCCAAATCCGAGCCGATTCCCAGCCGATCTGGATGCACTAAGCACATATGATCGCCTGCTCAGACGCCGAGCAAGCATGCCTGATACGACGCAACATGACCATGCTGCATCCGATGGCGATATTCGTGATATTCCCAGACGTAAGCCATTTCGCAGAGGATATTCCATGATGAACACCACCATGAGTCCTCCAGATGAAGAAGACATGGAAGACCTGGAAAACTCCACTGCTGTTGGACGACGTACGGGCCATTTGCGCCGCATTACTGTCTTTGGCGGAGGCGGCTTGTCTGATGGAGATGCATTGACCCCTAGGAAGCACTTCTTCAACTCGGAAAGAGCAGAAAGGGCCTCGAGCTACGGTGTCAATAAATGGAAGCGAGTCAAAAGCACGCTGAAGCTCCTTCGACAAAAGAAGGATGACCGCTTCGATTATTACAAATCTGCAGAACTCATGGCTGAGCTGAGAGCCGGTGCGCCTGCAGTGCTGATGCTCGCTAGTATGATTCAGCGAGACGAACACGGGAACAAAAGAATACCAGTTCTACTGGAGCAACTGAAGCTGAAAATTAAGGATAGCTCGCCCATGCCGGATGATGACAAAGAGCGCCACTGGATATTTACAATTGAATTGGAATATGGCAGTGGACCGAGTCGGATGCAATGGCTAGTTGTCCGAACCATCAGGGACATCTATAACCTGCACTTTCGGTACAAGTTTGCTCTGAATAACGATAAATACATGCTTGGACGTTTGGATCTTGGTGCTCGCCTAAAACAGCCCAAGTTTCCCTACTCGGCATTCCCGTATCTTCGTGGTGCTCGCGACAAAGGAGATGAAAGCGACGAAGATGACCAGGCCAGTGGCCGCGGCGAGGAGACGGCTGCTGAGATGACGGCTGCTGAGGACCATGGCGACGGACCGCATCAACACTCGAGAAAGAAATCTCGCGGCAATTTCCTCGCAGGTATGAGACGAAGATCTACTGGCTTCACTGACGCTGGTGAGCTGTCTACGGCGGAAGGCGCTGGCATTGATAAGGAGATTCGTAGACAGAAGTATGTGGAAAAACAGAGGCGCATTCTCGAAAAGTACCTCTCCGAGATGATTCGATGGCTCATGTTCAGAGCTGATAGCAATCGTCTGTGTCGATTTCTCGAGCTGTCAGCTTTGGGAGTTCGTCTAGCTGCTGAAGGAAGCTATCACGGCAAAGAAGGCTTTCTTCATCTTCAAATGTCCAAAGGCCTCGACTTCCGTCGCGTGCTACAACCAGCCAAAGTCATTGCTCGACACAGCCGGAAATGGTTCCTTGTCAGGCAGAGCTACATTGTGTGCGTCGAGTCACCGGAGAATATGAACATCTTTGATGTCTATCTTGTCGATACCAAATTCAGTATCGCTTCTAAGAGGAAGGCACTGAAGAAAATTGGCTCCAAGAAGAAGCAGGCTGAGATCGATTTGACCATGGAGCATGAACATTCCGCGGAGAAGCACCACACGCTTACGGTGCGCACTTCGGACCGCAAAATACGGCTGTTCTCACGTTACCAGTCGGTGATGCGACAATTCGAAGATTCCATCAACGAAATGCTGAAACAGACGCCCTGGTTTGAGAAGAAGAGGTTTGATAGTTTCGCCCCCGTTCGGTCTGGCGTATTTGCGCAATGGCTGGTCGATGGTCGCGACTACATGTGGAATGTATCGAGAGCAATCAACATGGCGAAAGACGTCATCTATATTCACGATTGGTGGCTGAGCCCTGAGCTCTATATGCGGCGCCCTGCTTGCATTAGCCAGAAATGGCGGCTGGATCGGCTGCTCCAGAAGAAGGCGAAAGAGGGCGTGAAAGTATTTGTGATTATCTATCGAAATGTGGAAGCTGCCATTCCCATCGATTCCGAGTACACCAAATTCTCGCTTCTTAACCTCCATCCAAATATCTTTGTCCAGCGGTCTCCGAACCAGTTCAAGAAGAATCAATTTTTCTTCGCGCACCACGAAAAAATCTGCATTGTTGATCACGATGTGGCATTTCTCGGTGGTATAGACCTCTGCTTTGGTCGCTGGGATAGCCCGCAGCATCCGATCGTTGACGACAAGCCAACCGGATTTGAGCCGTCCGAGATGCCCAAAGACTCTGAGCATGTACAACTGTTCCCGGGAAAGGACTACTCGAACCCGAGAGTTCAAGACTTTTTCAATCTCAACGAACCGTATGAAGAAATGTACGACCGGGGCAAGGTTCCTAGAATGCCTTGGCATGATGTTTCCATGCAAGTCGTTGGACAACCCGCTCGAGACTTGACTCGCCATTTCGTTCAGCGTTGGAATTATCTCCGCCGAGGCCGAAAACCAACTAGGCCCCTGCCGTTCCTGTTACCGCCCCCTGATGCGAAATTCGAGGATCTCGAGGCCCTTGGATTGACTGGTACTTGCGAAGTTCAAATGCTCCGGTCTGCATCCAACTGGTCGTTGGGCATAGACGAAACCGAGCATAGCATCCAGAATGCCTACATCCATTTGATCGAGGAGTCTGATCATTTTGTCTACATTGAGAACCAGTTCTTCATTACAAGCACCGAGGCCTACGGAACCAAGATTGTCAACCGTATTGGAGATGCTCTGGTTGAACGCATCATTCGTGCTCACCAAAATGATGAAGACTGGCGAGCTGTCATCATTATACCTCTCATGCCGGGATTTCAAAACACCGTTGATGAGCAGGAAGGCACTAGCGTTCGACTGATTGTCATGTGCCAATATCGGAGTATCTGCCGTGGAGAACACTCGATTTTTGGGCGTCTTCGTGCCGCGGGGATTGAACCCGAGGATTATATCAGCTTTTTCTCTCTTCGACAGTGGGGAATGATGGGTAATGATGTCCTTGTTACCGAGCAGCTTTATATCCATGCCAAGACCATTGTTGTAGACGATCGAGTTGCGCTGATTGGTTCTGCAAACATCAACGAACGTTCGCTGGTTGGCTCCAGAGACTCTGAGGTGGCCGCCATCGTTCGTGATACTGATATGATATCGTCTACCATGGCGGGCAAGCCATATCAAGTTGGCCGATTTGCTCACACTCTTCGTATGAGACTCATGCGAGAGCATCTTGGCCTTGATGTTGATGAAATCTTGGAACAAGAGCGAGAAGAAGAGGTAAACGAAGCTCTCTTTGAACAAGATATGGATGCTATATACGAAGAAGATGCGACACCTGACGCTGATGCGTCCAGCACTAGTTCTAGCGTGGCCAAGAGTCCACGAGCGCCTGTGAACCCCATTCGTTTGCCCAGTTTCAACCATGACCTTGACCTCGCGGCAGCAGAGGCCTGCCTAGATCTTGACGATTCTTCGTCGAAAGGAAAAGAGACTGAGACCGACCCTCGTGTTGAAGACAAGGAACATCAGCTAGATTTATCAGGATACGGTCCGGATCACTGGAAGTCGGCAGAACAGCAAGGCGTCGATGAAGGCCGAGATTCAGTTGTCGTCGAAGGCCGAGAGGTTCTCTTGCACGATGGGAAGCGAATTGCGGAAATGGCCCAGCCTCCCTTGTCCCCTCCCTCTTCGCGTCGTCAGCAGAATGCGCACCAAGAGCCTGGCGATAAGCCTGGCACCCCTCCTGCACCCCCATCCCCTATTAGCAGGCACGAGGCGATGAAGAGTGATCTCTCAGGTCTGGGTACGGGTGCGCCAGCCGTTCCATTGCCAGTGCTTGATGATGCTAGCATTGGTGGTCCTGCCGTTCACGCTGATTCTAAAGCAGGCCGTCAATCCAACGGAGCTTTTCATCCGATGGCAGCAGATATCCAAGCTGCTTCCATCGATAAAGACTGCATGCGAGATCCATTGGATTCTCGCTTTGTGGATGAAATTTGGAATCGGGCTGCGCGCAATAACACAGTGCTCTACCGGAGAGTATTCCGCTGCATGCCTGATTCCAAAGTTGGTACCTGGGCCGAATACCGCGAATATATGGATTACGGTGTGAAATTCCGCGCCAGCATGGAGCCAAAATCTACCGGCGACGAGACTGAACCTCGTCGTGACGAAGCAGCTGTAAAGACGGAAGATCAGCCCAAGATTCAACTGCCCGAGCCTGAAGGCGATGACGCAAACGGCAAGCCGGTTTCTCGTGGCAGCAGCGGAGAGGACTCAGCTCTTCGCTCCCCGCCTGTTGATGGAACGACGACAGAAAACCAAAGCTCGTTGGAGCCGCCTTCACCTGTTTATGCTCAAGGGGACGTGCCATTCCCCACCATGGACACTTCATCTTCTTCGAAGCCAGTTTCGCGAAGCAAAAGCCGAGACCGTAGGCCAAATTTCTCAACGCTGGACAAGCCGTCTTCCAAGGACACTAATGCTGCTCCTCCCCTGGCGCCGGCAACAGCGACGGCCACTGGCGGAACAGTCAAGCGCCGACGCCGAGCCACTACCAAGGGCAGCCGGCGCGGACTCTTGATTGAGGAGATGCCTACGCGTGGCGAGGCCGAGCAGCTTTTGGGCTTGGTCCAAGGAAACGTGGTCGAGTTCCCATATGACTGGCTACTTACAGAAGAGCACAACGGGAACTGGGGCTACCAGGTGGATGGAGTGGCACCTATTGCCATTTAGTAAGTGCCATGTCTCAATGATGATTATAGTTGAACAACTCAAGGCTAACCATAATCACAGCAATTAACCAATCTTTCTTTGGTGTATCATTTTTTTTTTTTTTTTTTTTTTAACTTTTTGGGCCGGCGCAAGGAGTCATGCAAGGAGTAGGTGTTTTCCGATGCATTTACAATGGGATAGAGACGTTATTGCATACAACATTAAGGCGGTCATCGCACAAATCGAGGTCCGGAAATCATTCTGCCATAGCATCGCCTTTTCTATTTTTCTTTAGATACTCAAAAAAGCATGGCGACTTGCTTCAATTGGTTTCGTATAAGCTACTGTAATGAACTCACACATATTTAATAATACATGGTCATGTATATATATATACGTTTTACATGTGTCCCACACCATGTTACGCTAAGTGTATATCCAGATTATTTTTCAAAAGGCCTCAAGTTTCATTTAAACCTTTTCGCTCACCCATATCGCCCCACGGCAGCCAGCTCTGATGACGTTGGTTAGTAGCCAGTGGGGCTCTGCTTTTCTGGCATCATTATCCACAGCGTGGTCCAGGTGTTCGAGCTCTTCGTCTCGTATCGTTCGCAGAGTGTCCACCAACTGCTTAATCTCACCACCAACATCGTATCCTTGCGCCTCCCAGCTAGAGATCATCTCCAGGATGGAACGGATTTGTTCGTTGTAATGGTTTCCTATTTCGGTCTCGACGGCCTCGGTACAGGCCATGGCCGCCTCTCGGCCCAAAATTGCGGTTGACCAGCCAAGGCCGCTGGCCAGGACGGACCATAGCGGGTAGAGGGCCGTGGGGCGGACGCGGTGTTTGTGGATGAGGCTGTTGAAGGTTGAGAAATGGACGGCTTCTTGGTCGTACATGTGAGCCATGAGAGGGCGGAGGTGAGGGTGTTTGCGGACGACGATGGGGGTTTGGGCGGAGTAGATGAGTGTTGCGGCGAGTTCGCCGGCTTGGTTGACTCGAAGCTGATCAGATGTTGGTTAGCCGGGTTGCCCATGATTGTGTAGGTGGCGAGGCCGCTTACAGCAGAGGAGAGAAAGTCGCGCTGCTCTTGAGTGAGAGGCTTGAGCTTCTTTGGAGAGCTTGAGCTTGAAGGCTCGGAGGTTGATGATGCCGTGGTGGGAGCTCGGAGGAGGACGCTGGTAGACAGAGGGCGAGTTGCAGGTAGAAAGTGTCTACCAATGACACCAGCCTGTCTGGCGAGGCATCGTGTTGGGGCCATGTTCATCTGAGAGCAGCTAGAAGGACAGAATATATGAAGATTGCCAGTCCAGGCTCATCAACCTCATCGCCCACGCCGGTTTCCGTATCACGGCATAGCGACTTTTAGAACTCGGCCCATGCAGGCATAACGCAGAATATCCTACGGGGACCTGCATGCGGCAGCGCTGCCGATTGGCCAGAGACGTCGTTGCTACGGACAAACGCTTTTCCGCCACCAGCGCCGGAGACTTGGCTACGGGGCGTCGCGTTAATTGCCGGGCAGAAGTGTAATAGCGAGCAGCTTTAGTGCTGCGGCTCAGGCGCTCGAGGCTTTCTTCCCTCCTTTGCTCTTCAATTCGCTGTGCTTAATCCCTCTTCTTCGCTGGTCCCTCAGTTGACAGACACGACAATTGAATCGACCAACGGATTTTCTGCTCTGAGGTCTTTCTTGCCCCTCCTGACACCGCCGTATCACATCTTACTACCGGCTCGAGACGAGAATCGCTGTCGCGTTTGCTCCTTTGGACTCCCCTCCCAACATTTGCGACATCGTTGGGCCTTTTCTCGCCACCGCTCTGCAAAACAACCCCCTGAACAGCATATTTCGGCCATCGAGGACTGCATCTACACCAGATTTCCATCATGGCTGACATCGACGACGAACTCCTGGCCCTTGCGGGCGGTGATTCGGACGACGAGGGATCCGTGGTCGCCAGCAGAGAGGCATCGGCGTCGCCGCCACCAGCCTCAGAAGACGAGACGCCTCAATCACCAGAAACGAAACCAAAGCGGCGGTCAAAACAGGATGAGTCGGAAGATGAAGGCGAGGCGTAAGTGAATAGAATCATCTCTTATTGTGCTGCCGAGCTGCAGGAGGGCCAAATGCGGAACAATAGCTTCATGGCACTTCAGCTCTTGCTCACAATGGCAGCACGCCCCTTTCTCTCATCAGCCACCGGACGGTTATTAACGTACAATTTCTTGTGTTTTCCTCCCATCTAGATCTGATGCGCCATCACACAACTCTCTTGAATCAGCTTCGATGGATGAATCCGACTCCGATGCAGAGCCCAGTCGCGGCGCGGGCCGCTCTGCTGGTATCGCGGGTGCTGGCGGCGACGACAAGTACCCCGTTGACGGCATGTTTATCAGCGAGGCCGAAAAGGCTGAGATCATGGCCATGCGAGAAGTAGAGCGAGAGCAGATCATCGCGGATCGAGTCTCTGAGATAGAACGTCAGCGACAAAACCGCCTTTTGCGACAAATGGTCAACAACGTCGAGATTGAGGAGCGCAAACAAGTCAAGAAGAAGCGCAGCGCTGATCCGGCCGAACTCGAGGACGGCACACGCAAGGCTGCAAGGACGAGGACAGGCAAGGGCAGCGAATCAGCGATTGATTCCTTCCGCAGGGCGCGCGCTGAGAAGCAGAGACGGCAGGAGGATCGGGAGAGGCGGAGGGACGGCCTATCGCCGCGTGGTCGCGAGTCAAGAGAGCCAGAGGAGAGTGACGATGATGATTTTGGACAGACCCATCGTTCGCCTGAGAAGGCTGCTTCCCGAGAGCTGCCGCCACCAGAGCTTCGTGATTTCGAGAGAGTTCGTCTCGGCAGAAACGAGTTTGCGCAGGTTTGCTCTACTCCTGGCTTTGAAGCGGCCATTACGGGATGCTATATCCGTATCGCTCTTGGTGCCCATCCTGAAACGGGCGTCGAGCAGTATCGACTGGCTCTGATCAAGGGTATGCATTGCCTAATTACTAAATATGGTAGCTTATCATATGTGCTAACGATGGAACAGGATTTACAACCAGCAGACCTTACGCTCTGAATGGTCCCCAGGGCTCATTTGTAACGGACCAATATGTCAAGGCCGCTCATGGCAAGGCTATCAAGGAGTTTCCTTTCATTGCAGCGTCTGGCGGGTCAATTACAGAGGTAATATTATCATTCTTCCTTTCGGCAATCTGCCCCACGGTCAACAGATGGATATACTGACTGATTTGATTCAACAGAGCGAACTGAATCGATACAAGGTCACTTGCCACAATGACGGCGTTACACTGCCTACCAAAGCTTTCCTCATGGACAAAATTGATGATATTAATGGACTGATTAACCACAAGTGGACAAATGAGGAGATCAAGGCTAGAGTTGCGAAGCGCAATGAATTCCGAAAGCGGTTTGACCCATCGGAACGCCAGCGGGTTGCTAATCTTCTCGAGGAGGCGATCCAAGAAGGCGACGACCAAAAAGTGGAAGAGCTACAAGAGGAATTGGATAAGCTAGGCAGAGAGCGCCTCGCCTTCAAAACAAGCCTGGGGGCATCAAAGAATCCAGAGGCCACCAAGGCTTCATCAGAACAAGACAGGCTAGCGGAGCGTAACAGAGAGAACCGTCGACTCAACCAAGAAGCAGTCAGGAAGGCCCAATTGAAAGAAAAGGCCAAGGCTCGAGAAATCGAAATGGCTCTCAAGCGAGGAGAGGTGATTCAGGAAGACTACTCCCGACGACTTCGAACGAAAGCCAAGTTCGTCCACGACATCAACGAGAAGGTTGGCGAGAAGCCGGAGGCTCCCAAGGACGGCGCTGGTGCAGGCATCAACGGAACTCAGAGCCCTTCAGCATCGCAGGCCTTGCCACACCTGACAAAGCTGCAAGAGAAGCACTACTCGGAAACAAAGGGTCTGCCGACGATTCATAAGCCTATCATGGATGATGACGTGATTGGGGCATTGGATTTGGAGATTGATGTTGAGATCTGAGGCGCCCTTTACGTAAAGATATCTAATGTGTTTCTTTGCTCTTGCTCTTATTATCTCTTTTAAGTCTGCTTTTTCTACATTACTCTCTCTTTTCTTTTTCTCAATTAGACGTTGGCCAGAAATAGGAGAGAAGAGGGCGGCGGAAAAAAAAAGAAAGACGGCATATTTGGAGTTGGACGGAATGGAATGATAACTTTTCTTGCAATACTTTGGATTAAGCAAGCAATGTGCTATGCACATGCATACATAAAAAAGAATGATTGGCTTTCAGTGATGGAATGAGAGGGGGCGCAAGGTATATAGACGAAAGTAATGCAGATGATATCCCAATGATTTAAAGGGAAAAGCTACCCAATACCCCAGTTATGTTACGGTCTTCCAGCTATAGCTCAACAAAGCAGTTGGTCTATATATCAAAGCGTACAACTAGCAAAAACCTTTAAAGTAGCAGCATCAGTGATATCAATACCGCCGAGGGCATCAACAGCATCAGTAGCCCACGCTATAGCTGGAGTACTGGTAACAGAATTGGGATGCTGGATAGCTTTTGCAATGTCAAGTGTATGATATTTCGTTATTCTGTGCGCTATCTATGTATCTGAGCCTTGATAGTCTGTCTAGCTGGTCATTAAAGATATAGAACAAAAAAAATATGAAAACGATGAAACAATTCATTTACGCCCGGACCCAAACCCAAACCAGTCCAATCCGCTTAAACAAGAGAAGAGATGATGGTAAACAAAGAGAAACAAAACAAAGACAATTCGCAGTCATTTATCCCTGGAAATTTCTAAAAAAGCTCACGTCAAACTTGTCCATCCTCCCCTGAAGCCGCCTGTACCAGAAGAAACTCGTGACGACGACATTGATAAAAAGCACGCCACAGGTGGTGCCGAGTTGGGACTTGAGGGAGCTGAGCATGGAGACGCTGCGATTCTGGCTATTGCGCTTTCTGGAGACGGCAGACGCAGAAGTGGATGGTGAGGGGATGCCGTCGAGGTCGTCTTCGACGCGGGAGCAGACTTGGAGGAAGAGTTGGGGGTTGTCGGTGATGACGCCGTCGATGAAGACGGTCGGTGCTGGCGCTGCTGATTTGTCGTCTGCCATGGAGGACAGGGAAGACGTAGAAGGAGAGGCAGGGAGAGCAGCCCGGTTCGAAGCAATGTTCTTGCGGATGCACCACTCCATCCACTTGTCGCTGTTGACGGTCCAGGCAAAGACGGGGCGGCCGGCCTTCTTGGCGTCGCGGAGGAACCAGCGGCCAAAGGGCCCGACGAGGAGGCCCTGGAACATGTTGAAGGCGAGGTTGGGGATGGGGAAGAAGTGGCGGGAGTAGAAGAGCGAGTTGGAGATGTGGGCGAGGGGGTAGCCGGGGAGGAATTCGAGGGCGGCTTTCATGAATGTGGCCTGGAGAATGTGTTTTTAGCTAATTGTATACCTTATAATTAAGATGGAGTGAGTGAATAACTTACGTTCCAGCAGCCGAGAATGATGCGTTCGTCCCATGGAGTGGCGGATGAGACTTCTGTGAGAGCGCAGGCTATGGCATGTAGCAGTTGTCCAGGCTTGTCGTCAATCTGAGCAGACGTTATGCTGTATTAGCGAATATTCTCTCATGTTTCTTGTGACGGTGCTCTCTTCTCTTACCTTGATATCTAGCAAAACCCAAATCTTTTCCGTCTCTGGTCCGGAGGTTAGATACTGGAGCAGGTCTACCAGCCTGGGCAGCGGCTCATATGGCTGCTTGGTCGTTCGCAGGCTGGAGAGATATGACCAAGTGCAGTCTTTGATGAGGAGGTCAACGCCGAAGCATCTCTTTAACGAGGGGTCCTAAAACAGTGTCAGTTTTTTGGTTGCCCATTTCATCCGGTTCCAACTCAAATACTCAATTCATGCATGAGGCTTGAGTTGTGTTTGGATGGACAACTTACATGTGACAGCACAACGACGCCGTCCTTGGAAAGATGCACATCCGTCTCCAACGCATGAGCTCCAATTTTAACAGCCGCCTCAAAAGCCGCCATGCTGTTCTCTGGAAAGTGGGATTTGAATCCGCGATGGGCAATGGTTTGCGGCATACGCCGTGAGGCATCCCGCGAGGATGCTATGGCCGAGGCCCATGTTGCCGCTGTTTTTATTTCAATGTTAGCTGAGATGAGCCCAAAAATGGGAAGTCATAAGGGATGAAGATGAGAATTGATGGCTCTCAGATTTGTCAAAGACCAGGTACATACCCTTTGGAACGGTGATGCCGCGGTGAAAAGGACTCATCAAGGGCTGCTTTTCCGCTGTACTCATGTTTCTTTCAGAAAGCAGATCCAAAATCTTCTATTCCGTCTAATCGTATCTCTTTTTTTCTGAATTCTTCTATCTCTACCGATGAGTTGGAGGGATGGAAAAACGAAAAACTCTCGGAGAATAGGCAAAAAAACAAAAAAGAGGCGGTGTTAGTAATAAAAGCCGTGCTTGCTTGTGATTTCGTCACGTTGGCTGCTCTATTTGGGCAATGGCGGATATAAGTGCAGACTGAAACTCCGCAGTCCGACACGTGCCTCGGTGTGTCGGTATGGACTTAATCACTGTATGATCTGCAATAACGAAGAGGAGTAAAAGAAGAGAAGAAGAAGAAATAGAAAGAAATGATTCTTCTCTTGCCTTTTGTATCTCATTTTTTTCTCTCAGCTAACATACAACTCACCACATGCATCTTGGCACGTATCTTATCGCAAAACAAGAACTGCTCCATACTGTTTTAACCTCGACAAGCATAAAGAGCCACAACATGAAGCCACCAGCCCTGCTCGTTTCCTTCGCATGACCCCTGAGCATGGCCCGGTGGTGCCTTGCATGTCGCCACTTGACGAGATTTTTTTTTCTTCTCTTCTCGTCATATCAGGGTCTTTGCTTTACGAGACTATCTACGGCTAGCTTATTAGTGGTGATAAGCACCTTGTTCCGGGCGGGAAGTGTAAAAATCGACAAGGCAACCAATCCACGTTTGCCATTCGCTGCTGCTATCAATAGAAAAAGGCGGCATTAAACCTTTTATGATTCCATACTAGCAACATTCGAACTGATAGCATACCTGGAAACTAAATGGCTCCATCCATGTTATCAATGACTCCCTGACAGCATCGCCTCGCCTCACCTCAAATAGTATCAGCTACCTACTAGTAGTACCTACTGCTACGTTACAGGGTCCAAACCATGGAACTAAAATCGCCCTTCGGCAGCACATGAACCCTGTATCTTTGCCCCTCTACAGCGGATAGAGCCCACTACGAGTCACCGAGTCTTTCCGCGCAAGCCCCGTGCCGCCGCCAAAAACCCGCAAAGGGTCCTCTCAACAATCGCCCTTGGGCAACGTGCTCGGCCCAGCACCAGAGATTTCTGATCGTGGCGGGCTGATGCGAGGCTCCGTCGTCTTAATCCCCATCCAGGCTAGAATGCGCGTATTCCCTTGTCTAGACAGCTGGAGCCATATAAATTACAAGGCTACAGGCAATGCCGTATCGCTGGTGGGTAGCCCGTTTGATATGCCGCAGCCTAGTGCTGCAAATGGTGCGGCGAGGCGATTCAGCCCAAGATAAGATGCAGTAACTCGATGCATTTACAAGGATGCCGGAGCGAAGAAAATTTTCATAAGTGTCATATTTTGCTGACCGTGATATCCAAAAAAAACTACAAGCTATGGAACATTTCATGTAATAAAAATAAATAAAGTAAACCATCCACATCACCATCCGTCCAATAAGCATGTAATCCCTCATACAACCCTCATACTATCCCCTGACAGCCCCTTGAAGCCGCTTTTGTGTCTTCCCAGTCATAGCCGAAAAGTTCAAAGAAAAAAAAAAGCCCTTACAAATCGCTCCAGCATGTGCGCCGTCCCAAAAATAAATCGAAACCGTTACATCGATAGGCCGCAAATTCACATCAAACAGGCATCTCATATCGCCACCACACCACAACGCCTTGAAGTCACGTCATAATTCACAAAGACAACCCGTGAAGCCCATTTGCTGCATATCCATCGCCGTGGTAGTTCCCCTGCAGCTGTTTCCCGTAGTCAATGCTGCCGAGACCCAGTCCCAGCTCCGAAGGTGACACTTCCTCTCCCGAACTGAGGCTCTCGTCGCTCATGCTAAGCACGCTCTGCGGCGGCGCAGGGTTGTTTCCGAACTCATCAATGTTAAAGTTGCTGAGGTCCCATGCATCCGGTGACCATTCACTGCTAGTCGAGTTCCCTGTCATCGCAGCTTCGATGGTGACGCCTCCGTAGATAACGTCATACACATTGTTCATCCCGCTGTCCATGGATCCAACCAATGCCTCCCAGTCAGCGCCTGATAAATTGTTGGTTTTGGCCACAGACTGTGCGTTGTTCATGTAGCCTTGGCCGCCGTTCTGCATTCCCATGGGCTGTCCCTGCATGTTGGTAGGAGGGGAGCCAGCGTGCTTGGCCGTGAACGAAGCGTCGTTGAGCGAGAGATAATCCAGATTCTGTCTTGCCTGAGCATTCGGAGAAAGCCTAGAGGCTCGCGATAATGAGGGCTGGCGATCCTGTCGTTGCTCGTCAAATGATTGACGGGAAGAGGGCTGCGGCCGGCCATCTACGCTGGAGCCCTGAACACTTGATATGCTACCCATCCAGCGCTTGTCTTGAGGGCGCGTCAAATCGGCCTCGCTTGCCGAAGCCTGGTAATGGGAGCCTAGGAGTGGTGAACTCTGCTTGGGGTAGCTTGTCGGGGGGGGATGCGCGGCGGGAGCTGGCTGCCGTTGATGGCTTGCGGGCATGCTTGCTCATCGGTATCGGCCCCGAAGGATCGGTAACGGTGACAAGCACATTGGCGGCTCGTTCCAAATCCACGAACCCGGGTGACTGGTTCTTGCGCAGTGTCTTGAGGACGTCATTCACCAGCCGCTCATTTTCGCGCAACACCTTGCTGTCGCGTTTCAGATCAATGGTCTGATAAAGAAGAGTGAGAGCACACAAGGCCAAAAGATCGCATTTATTCATGCAGAAGGAGAATGACAAGTTACGCTCTTCGAGGAGCTCTGCAATTTGGATAATGTGCTTGCTGGATTCGCTGATGGTCATGAGTGCCGGTGCAGCCTTGGGCCCGAGGCTTGAGCCAACGGCTGGCCGATAAATCAGGGTACGGATATAGTAGTATGTGAGTGCCTATAGTAGAGCTTGTGAGTCATTTTGTACCAACAGTAACCATCATTGCATTCACACTTACCAACAAAGGTGATCGGCTGCTGGTGACATCTGTTGACGGCTTACCCTGAGCGAAATTGAGTCTCAGGTGAGCCGGCAACTCGTCATACCAGGCATCTAATTCGGCCTCAAAGGCGCCCATTTGCTGGAGGGAGAGATCGTAGTTGGTCGCCGCAGGATAGTTTCTATCTAGGACACGAGCGAGAATTCGCGTCGCCCGGAAAAGAGCAAGAGCGCTAGAAATGCGAGTATATTCTCCGGGCAGTGTGGGTTGGAAGCCCTTCTCTGTGACGTATTCGTCATCAGTGTCAGACGGATATTCTGCCTGAACATCCTCTTCCTTCAGCATCTTGGGAAGACCAGTAATGGCCGCTGTCATGGTATCCAGGGCGTACAGCGTCCAGAAGACCTTCTTTCTGGTCTCAAGAGTCAAGGCACCAAAGGAAAATCGCTTTTGGCTTTGATGAAGACCCAGTCGATGAGACAAGCCCACAGCGACACACTTGTAGTGCTGAAGGCGACGATAGTCGGCGCGGACGGTGCAGTACAGAAGAGCCAACACGAGGCACTGTAATGTGCTCATGGTGTTTTCCAGGATGAGAGAATCAAGGGCCTTTGTCCATTGGTATTCGCAAGCAGCAACTTGCTGGAGGTCTGGAGCCTCGGACGAGAGGCCTGCAAGAGAAAAGACGAGGTAGAGCTGTGCAAGCTTGTAGTTGCCCTTGACTCTTTCCGGGTCATTGACAAACTCCTCGTAGATGCGAAGAAAGGTAGGCTTGTGGAGAACAGGGAAGAGAGGGGCCCATTCTTGGAAGAAGACATTGACGCATCTATCCGAGAAGAGGCGAGGGGGGGATTTTTGATGACTGATCTGACATCTTGGCAACCAGAGGAGTGCTGCCTTGAATGTGTAAGAAGGCATCAGGAGTGAAGTCACTGCATGGTTTGCCACTGTCTTGCATCTTTCGTTTGAGGGAGGCTATGTGGAAAGACGTTAGCTCAGAACTGAAATTTGAAACGATAAAATGGCATTGAAGATGCGTCGCTTGCGCATGTGCTTAGATACACATGAAGGTAACACAAATATGACATACCGATAAAGGCGCGTCCACTTGAGGAGCCCATAAAGTACGAATCAGAGTTCTCGACACCCAAAAGGAGTTGTGTAGCTTGTACCCTGAAGGTATCTTCCTTCATAGTGGGTGACTCTTTCGGGCCATCCGGTGACACCGGCGTGGCCATGGATGTGACTGAAGGCTTCCGTCGTGGGCCGCCGCTGATGTTTCCGTGCATCGTAGAGAGCATATCGATTTTCTCGTCCTTCTCATCCAGCAGATCCTTGAGCTCGCGGACCTCGCCCTCTAGCACACGGACCCGCTCCTCCAGAGACTCTGTATATCCGCGCGGGAATGCACGTCGGCTCAGCTTGTCGCTGGTGCGGCACTCGAAGCCGACGGAAGAGCACTGTGAACATGTGGGACGAACGCCATCGCAGCGAATCTTTTTGCTCCTGCAGCGGTCGCAGGCCTGGGCGATTCGGCTCTGGGCGCTGCTGCCCACCTTGATGACTTTCATAGGCAGGATGCCCGGCATTGTGGCGGTTTGCGATCCGAGCGCTCGATTATAGAATGGGAAGAGAAGAAATGGAGATGTTGGTCGAGGCGTTTAAGTGAGAGCGAACGTGCTGACTGGGGCTTTCTTCGCCCACCAGCCGTGGTCGGCGCAACGTGCGTCTGGGATCGTCGAAGCAGCTTTGGATAAATTCCGGTTGGTCGCGGACACCTTCTTTCTTTCGGGAAACACGGCGAGTCAAAGTCGAAGTCACGATGAGGCTCTTGGTCCGGTCTTGCTCGATTCCTCGTCGTCAGCGTGAGACACGGAGAGAAGAATATTGTGGGGGGCGGAGAGGTGAAAGGAAAAGAAATGGAAGAGCGAAGACAGGAGCAGGCAGGTGGAGCCTAAAAGGGCAGAGCAGGGCGTGGCAGGCAATTAAATCCCGGGGAAGGGGATTGGACAGCGCCGCTAAGCAGAAAGCAGCGCGTTGAGGCTTCTGGGCCACAGGTGCTTGGCTCCCCGTAGCGCTCGTGGCCAGCACGCCGCAGGGTTGTTAGCGCTACAGGCACTAGAGCGGCAGCGGCCAGGACAGCGCTTTGGCAGCACGCTCCATCCAATCTGGAAATCTCCGTTCATCCACCTCGTCTACGTCCGCCTCCTATTACCCCCTCTGGTTCTCTTTGCTCGTTTGCATGAAAAAAAAAAAAAAAAAGAAATGCATCCAAAACTACTATGCAAGCTAATAGTAGACGCACCGCCGCGACTGGCCATCCCGGCCTCGCGGCTCCACCCCTCAGCGTTCTTTTCGTTGGGTCTGCTTGACGTAGTTTCTGCTTCTTCAATCCCTCGCTCGCTAGTGCGCCCCCTGTAGGCCACGAGATGTGAGCACCACTCCCCACCAACCACCACCGGCTCTCTTCTCTTTAGCCACCGTGACGCCGCTGCTTGCACGGAGTACTTTGACTGTGAAGCATTTGCCATCGACCCATGGTGCTGGCAAGTGATTTGTTCCCTTTCGTTCTATTCCGGCAGATGTTTCGGTGACAATTGCTAACCTGCTTAGTCGTCCGCTTTACACTCCTGTGATGGAAAACGCCATGTTCCGCTACAGAGTAAGCAGGCCATCTGTCTTACTGCCGCTTGAAGGAAGAAGAGAACCCTAACCCATTATCGCGACATTTTAGCCCGGCCGCCGAATTGCAGAATACCCACCTCTGCCGCGAAAATGTTTTCTCGAGAGCGGGTTCGGTGTTTGATGCATGGGATCGGACCTGGCCTGGATACGATGTCAGAAATGCAACCCATTGCCCCAACAACAGCAACCAGCGCCAGCTGGGCCATCAACCGATATACTAGCACACACACGTCGTCTCTTTCGATGGCTTACCGCAGCGGCTTACTTGCACACGCAGGGCCCTCGGGCTCTAGACCAGCGTCCACATCCTGCCACAGAGCTAGCGCACAATTAAATCTCGACTTATGGCCTGATTTACCCCAGATTTCCCGCTGTTTGCCCCCCTAAGGTGCACATGGTGCGGGGTGGGAAAAGCCGGGGAGCAGCTCTTCCAAAACGCCTCTTGCAGACTCGTACTGTATGACACGGTTTGTCTGGCAGGGGAATGCTGCGGGCTTTGGCCGGTGACGCTCGTCCTCATCAGCCAATGCTTGGCTATCCTGTGCACTGTGGTCGGTACCGAGAAGTTTCAGTTCTTCTATTTTCTTGCGAAAGCGAAATTTCTTGCGAGAAAAAAGAATGGCTTCAGAGGCGTCTCAAGCGCCTCCTACTTCTTCGCCCCTTGGCAGCTGGCATGGAACCCATGACTATCTGTCTACGCAACGCCCAAACGGCAGTACCGGAATCGACAATGATCGGTTTACTATATCCCCGTCATACCGCGGACTTGCAGCAGACGTGGTCACTGACTGGCGAGTATTCAGCATGACAGCGGAAGGACGCCGGCATAGCCGGACCCTTGCCGAGATGCTGTCAGGTTTCTGCGATTCCGTGACTCGGGCATTGTAGGACATGGCCATGGTACGGAGTACACTGCTGCTGAAACAATGCCTCATGGATTGCATTTAGGCGGCGATGAGCCGTGTTTGGGAGGTACCAATTCGTCTCTACGTCCCTGCAGCCATCATCCAGCCTCTCCAGGGTCCGCCCTGGCTGAACCAACTCTCACCACCCATTCCTGAACTGCGCTACAACTCTGCAATTGCATTGATCCACAACTCACTGTGGCTCATTTAGCATCCATCGTGGTGCCTGTCGGCACATCTATTAGCCCTCCTGCCCATAATTAGTCCTCACATTCCCCAGCCTGTGCCGTATTCTGCGCCATAAATGAAGGCTAGTGGCATTCGTTTCATCGTCTTCCCCTTATCTTAAAGTTGGAAGCATAAGCCACACCCAAAGAACGTGTGTCTGGAAGAAAAAAGCTCAAAGTTTAAAGTTCGTCACTCCATGTCATACAGGTGGAACGAATGAGATGATCACGAGATCTGCTCCTGATTTGAGTACTGGCGAATAATACACGGAACGAATCAAAGCACCGGGTCAACTCTCATGTAAGAAGAGATTCTGCACGATCGAGTCTCGTCAATCTTTCAAGTGATGTCCAACTCGAACATATCACATGGATATCCTGCATATGAACCAACCATTGGACGTTTAACCCGCGTTTTAGTGCCATTTCTGTCAATAGTCTGAGCCCTAGCTCTTTCGTTATTCGAGTGGACTCGCGATACAGCGTCGACTCTGAACTGGCCCAAGCCATGGACAGCAACTGGCTTGGTCCGTCGTCTTGTCTAACACGACTCCAATATCGGGTCAAGCCGGCGCAAATGCACCTCCAGTCGTCGATCCCTACGCTAAGCCCAAGAAGAATCTGATCCTTGAGCGCTGCCCCGGCTTGTTCATCCCACGCCGCTTAGCCATTTCGGCTACTTAGCTAAAGTCGTCGTCCTCATTGGACGCCTGGTCAGACGCTTGCTCGTTTTGGGTATCTTCCATAGACCCGAGATATGTCACCACGCGAGCGTCCAGAAGCAGCCTCGCCTTCTGTGAATTGCGGTGGTTGCATTAGCATTTATCCAGACATGAGTTTTAGATTGCAGCGGCCCCGTCTGTGTCTTGTGTCTTGTTCAAGCATAGCTGTCTGCCGGACATCTAGCTTGACCCCGGACCGTCGGAATGTGGCGGACAATGGAAGCCATGCCGCAGTTGAAGACAATAAAAGGATAAAAGTCACTATGCTTACCTCGTTTTCTAGCGCTGCTGCCGCACCTTGCAAGATTTGAGCTTCAAGATCTCTCAGCTTCTCCGCCGCTAGCATGCACTCCACGCGGGGTTGATTTGCTGCCTGCGATTGCTCCGTTGCCCCGTACGAGATCTCGGCGGTGATTTTTTCTAGTTGCGCAGTAACCCGTTCCTCTAGCACAGACACAGCTCGGAGCTTAAATATTTGGCAAAGAGGGTGATCTTGGATGAGAGATTCGAATTCGTCGGTTTGCCCAGTGACATCTTCATCTTGCCAAAAAACCCTTAGTTCGCGAGCTCCCGACGTGTTTTCTTGCAGCACTCGGAACAAAAGGCCGTCTTCTTCATTTAGAATTAGTAGATACAGCAGCGGGCTGTGCCACCGGAAGTTTCCTTCCGTCAGAGATAGCCGCGCAATTGGTGGGCCTTTGTAGATGTGAAACTTGGCTTTCCCTAGGGGATCGTCGGGCAGGGCATCGAGATGCAGTACCAGCTCCTTTACACCGGACTCTTGGTCGATGAAGCCATAGCTGAACAGCATCTCGGCCGCTGACTTGGCTTCCCCATAAGAGATGGTGATCTCCTCCCCTGATGACACCCCAGATCCTGAGCTCGGGAGTAATACCACATCGCCCTCAGGGGTTTCGTCATAGCGTGCCAAGTATTTTGGCGAATGATTTGCCATATCCAGCCCCGGGACCATGGCGAGTCCGGCGTGGGGGAGCTCCAAGCATCTTGATCGGTACAAGGCATCTGCCAAGATCCAATCTTCCAGCATCCCTGATTCGCTCAAGAGATCATTCCAAAAGGGTAGCGTTGATGCCTTTTCGGAAAGCTCGTCGTATTCACGGGAAAGAACGGAGAGCTTTGCGTTTACCGAGGACTATGTTGATGACATGGGGGTTAGTAAAGGATTATGTAGCAGCTCCGTTTCACATGACAAAAGACACATCAGGTAGTTCCCAATGGAGAGAGAAGCCACTAGCTTCAGTGCTGTGGTAAACGAGCGGACATAATTACCTCAAGAGATGTGCCTTGTAAAAACTCTCTCTCCTCACTTGTCCACATGGTGGGAACGCTGATTGACCTGGGCAAGAACTTGATATACTCGGTCCATGGTGTTGAAGCACATCCCTTGCTACCTGAAGAGTTTCTTTTAGATAGAATGAGATGTGTTAGTAGATACAGCAGGATATCGCCCCTAGTGCTCTCTCTGGATATTAGCATCATTATCTATTTCGGAGCCCCGTCACCCGGAGGGCAGGTACATGTACTCACTTGGTGTCCAGCAACTTCAAGTAGCTGTCTGAAATGTTGATCAACTTTGGCATATGCCTCCACAGCCTCGGCAGATAGAACAAGATCTCGGGGTATTCGGATGATTGCTTCCGTGCTGGAGGAGTCGTCGCTCACGCCTGGAATATCCTTCTTGGCGACGAGGCCGAAGCCTTTGCCCTCAATGCTTCGTACCTCTGCGCTTTTGAATTCCACATCATTCAAGAGAGCCCAGGCCGGAAAAGCCTCAATTGGCAATTGAGGCGCTGACATGCTACAGTATTGAAATCAAATGATGTGAGAATGCAACCAGATATCAAAAGAATCAAGTATCGCCTTGTCGAATCATACGTTGTTGGAGGTGCATGCGAGCTCTTAGCATGTGCTAAGCAGCGGAAGTCCAAAGTCTATTAGAGTAAGCGGCCAAGGCGGGGCAGTACTGTTGGGAAAAAAGGACCTGCATCTTGGCATGGCTTACTGACATTCTCAAGTACTCTTTCTTAATCAGTACGAGGCACTAGCAGCTGCGTTTAATTCGGTACCTCAAACGACGTCGTCGCAGTGCGGCTCTCACAAGCGTCACCCACTCGGCCCAATTTTATTTTTATTTTCCAAGGTTCTGTTTTGCGACATCATTCCTCTTAGGCACACTCTAAGCATTCATAGAAGCATCTGTATCAACCTGTTTGCTACAACTTATTTTCTTGTATAATCATTTTTGCTTCTGCCTCTCTTCTCGCTCCCTCGATCGACTCGATAGTTCCACCCCGCCATGCCTCGCGATCCCCTCATTGGGCTTGTGGGCAAGCCTTCTGCCGGGAAGAGCAGCACGCTCAACAGCTTAACAGATGCTTCCTCCAAAGTTGGTCGGTAAAGTCCTGCTCTCTATATTGCTTTGGCCAAGAAAGACGGCGCACAGCTACATGATATGTCTGTCAGAGTTGCTGGCCATTGTACTAACATGGATTTCTGTAGGCAACTTCCCGTGAATAATCGCCCGATCACCCTATACCCGCCCACACAAGAGCTCGCGAAGCTGACTTGGACTTTTTTTGTTCTTGTGCGACAGATTTACCACCATTGATCCTCAGCGAGCGATAGGATACCTCCAGATCGACTGCGCATGCGCGCGCTTCAAGCTATCAGACAGATGCAAGCCCAACTACGGATCGTGCGATGAGGGTCGACGGTCAGTGCCCATCGAGCTTCTCGATGTAGCTGGACTGGTACCAGGCGCACACCAAGGCCGCGGCTTGGGCAATAAATTCTTGGACGACTTGCGACATGCCGATGCGCTGATTCACGTTGTCGATGCGTCCGGGACGGTCGACGCCGAGGGCAAAGAGACGAGAGGGTACGACCCCTCGGTAGATATCGCCTGGTTGCGAAGTGAGGTTGTTGCGTGGATTTTGGGCAATCTCATGTCAAAATGGGGAGGTATTAAGCGACGGCATATCGCAATCAAGGCTACTGCCGTCGAGACATTACAGAATCAGTTCTCCGGATATGGATCTACAACCGTAACGGTTCAGCGGACGATAGATCGCTCGGGCGTAAAAGAGCCTCTGGAGGAGTGGTCTGACGAGACGATTGAGCATATTGTCAACTGCTTCATAGATGAGAAATTCCCGACGGTGATAGCGCTTAACAAGATCGACCACCCGGACGCGGATAAGAATATTGCAAAGATTGCCAAGATGCAGGACCCTAATACCGTCGTGCTCTGTTCGGCCATTTCAGAAATCTTCCTGAGAAAGATGACAAAGCAAGGATACATCAAGTACGTGGAGGGAAGCGAGTTTGTCGACACGAGAGAGGATCTCATCGAGCAAGGCGACCCTACCGGCGGCGGCCTAAAAGAACTCGATGAGAAGAACCGAAACCGGATAGAAAACTTGAAGGATATGGTGCTGTACCGCTTTGGTTCTACAGGAGTTGTGCAGGTGCTGTCGAAAGCTGCCGAGCTGCTAGGTTTGGTACCCATCTTCCCGGTACGGAATACATCGACATTCAGCTCTGGAGCGTCAGATTCCAAGTTTGTCTTTCGGGATTGCGTATTGGTCAAGAAGGGGTCTACGGTGGGCGATGTTGCTCGCAAGGTGATGGGCGATGCTCCGATTGCCTTTGTGGAAGGAATTGGGAACATGAGAGTATCTGAAGATGATTTTGTTGCGGTAGGGAAGAATGATGTGAGTTTTTTTTTTTCAGAATACATGGCAATGGGAAATGGGTTTGCTAACTAGTTCATTCCAGATTCTATCATTCAAAGTTGGACGAGCATGAGAGATTTGATGAAGATGATTTATTTATCTTTCTATAGACTAGGTTCTGATATGCGTACACATATATGTGAAATATTGGTATTCCCGATTATGTGCATATGAGAGAAACAGTGAAGAGTGCTCATGACCAGAACTTACGGTTGCCATCGTGAAGGGGTCGAAAACAACTTGAATGATTGATTCCCTACTAAAACAGCAACTGACTGATTGTGCTCCGCGACAACAAATCGGCCTACGGGGAAAAAAAATCTAAATGTAGCCGCAAATAGGTAATGCACATCTACCAAGAGAGACTGTATAATAACACCAATGAAACAGCAACAGTTGTCGAGGAATAAGAGGGTGGAGATGAAGTTACAGGGAGGAGTCTTAGAAAGGGGAGTGCTGCAGAGGACAACAATAGGTAAGGTAGTGATAAAGGCACTGGTTAAAAAGGGAGGTGCTGTTGGGAGAGTTGGGTATGCCTACACGTCGTAAAGAAGGTAGGTAGATATACTGCCCCAGGATGACGTGGAAATTGATACGCAGAACTCAATCAACGAATTCTTAAAGCAATAATATTTGTAGACGTATTTATCACCTGTTTTATATTATATACGGCTAGACTGGGAGGAAAAGTTGAGACGGATAAGCAAGTTTTCATATATACCTGTTTTATGAGTACCTACCCACCAAATGAATGTCATTACCGCACAAATGTCCTTGCTTAAACCACTTTGTAAAGAGTGCTGCTATAGCCGTTGGCAGCTTCATTCAATCTGGTCAAGTCTCGCAGCAAACATCAGTCACATATAGAACTATTAATGATAATCACACAGGCCAACACAGTTTAAAGAGCGACTGTTTTATTATCAACTAATTATAAATGATCGACTATAGTTGGCTTCCAAAACACCTTACATCCCCTCAAGGTCCAGGTTACCCGCTGGAGAACTTGTCCAAGCACTCATCTCGGCAGCATCCTCTTGGTAGGAAGCGCGTTGCCAATATGCCCGTACCCCAGCTACCCGCCTCCACTGTCTCGTCACTATCCCACAACGAAGAAAAATAAGAATTTCGACTGTTCCACCATGGGCTACTGCCTTTCCCACTGCCTGCCATCATGATCTTGAAAGAAGCAGCTTCCATACTACCCATCGCCAACTCAGATGACTAGCGTTAGACAAGTTGTCTCGCTAGCTCTGACCATAAACTCCGCTCATCTCGACGGTGATTAGCTGTGCCGCTACAATACGTATCCGCAGCAATAAGCCGAATCGCCAGGCTCGAAGTGATGGCGATAATCATAGTCTGTTGGACTTTTCGCCTTCTCCACGATCGTTTCGACGGAGCGGCTGTTGTAGGCATCATGTTTTGGTGAGTTTGATGGTTACTGTGGAGCGTTTAGGGTGTATCCTAAATGTCATTATTTGCTGTTACAGCCTTGTGCGTGTCACTCAGTCGTAGCCTCCGCCGATTTGGCTGTGGAAAGCAGTGCTGATACTCTTCTCGTCGTCGTCATAACGTCGCCCGTAACCACTGCCCAGAGTCATACGACCGTTGCTTTCCACGTACTGCTTCAGTCGATCGCTCTGGCTGTAGGAAACTGCTCGCATTCCCGTCACAACGTCGTGTAATCCAGCTCCCAGGCTTACGCCTCCTTGGCCGATTCCCTTGGCACCAATGACGCTAGTCGAGGCATCAGTTAGCTCAGAATTTGCCACGCTCTCCCCAGCAATGCTCTCAGGCGCTCGGTTGCGACCCTTATGTCCTCGTCCCGGCGCCGATACTCCAGGTAGCCCCGGCCACTGCTCGGGAGCAAAGCTGGAAAACATGGGTGGGAAAGCCGTATTGAGCGCTGCGCCTCCAAAGGCTGAGCCCTGGATTGAAGAAACGTCGTCCGGAATGTAGGAAACCATGGAGCCAGCGTCAAAGTCACGGCCAGGAGGGCCGCCATTGAATCTGCCATTTGACTGCCTGGCGCTGGGGTACTGAGACGGTTGGCTGCTCCTCTGGCGATAGCTTACTCTGGGGCGGCTAAACTGCAGCAGACAGGCCTGCAGGTTGGTAAGAGGGCCTTCGACAAAGCACTTGCGATCCTTGAAATGAGCAAGGAGGTTATGCCAGAGCTCATGCTTGGAGAGCACTTTGGGGTTTCCGAGAATAACAAGACCATACTTGGCTCGGGTAAGGGCAACGTTGAGACGACGAGGGTCCGACAAGAATCCAATACCTTGGTTGTCATTGGAACGAACACAGGACAGAACAATGAAGTCCTTCTCACGACCCTGGAATGCGTCAACAGAGGCCACTTCCACATCTTTGTACATTTCCTTCTTGTATGTGCCAGAGTTTTGCATAGTGGAAACAATATAGCTTCGCTGGCCCTCATATGGTGTAATGACACCAATCTCAGATGGCCTCACGCCGGCCTTGAAGAACCGCGTGACAGTCTTCTCCACATTCGAAGCCTCTGTTCGGTTGAGGTACGAAGTGCCAGAGGTTGAAATTTCTTCGTGGCCAATGTTGGACCAGAACATCATGGGCATCTCTGTTACAGGCCAAGGGAAATCAACGTCTTTTCGAACTCGCTGCTCGTGGGTGATGCCGTTCTGAAGAGTTCCATCGTAGAACATGTTGGAAGGAAACTCTGAAAGGCATGGGTGCATTCGGTACTGTGTCTTCAGCGGGATCGGGTTGATCTTCAAGTTGATGAGTCGCTCAAACAAAGACCTGTTGAGACCAGCCTTGGCCGCCTTCTTGTTCATAATCACAGGGCCAAGCTGCTTATGATCTCCGACCAGAACGACTTGCTTGCATCCGAGCACAAGAGGAATCATGCATTCAGGCTCAGCAGACTGGGTAGACTCGTCAATGAGGACGTTTCGGAACTTCATCTTTGACAGTCGTGGATCGCCTGCACCGACACAGGTACAGCAGATGACATCCGCGTTGCTCAAAATCTCTCGCTCGGCGGCCTTGGTCAGCTGTCTCAGTTTCTTCTCGTCCTGGCTTGAAAGTTCGCCGACTTCATTCTTCAACTGGGACAGCTTCACGAGCTCGGTATTGTGCTCGGACATGCGAACCTGCTCGTGCAAGGCGAGGAAAGTGACAGATGACTCGACATCCTCTCGCGACTTGGCCGTGAGTCGAACCACTTTGAGGCCTGTACGGTGAATACGTTCACAGAGCTGGTCCACAGCAACGTTGGATGGAGCACACACCAGAACCTGGCTGCCGCTCGTCTTGGCAAGGTGGTAGATGATAGTAGCTGAAGTAACCGTCTTTCCTGTACCAGGAGGTCCTTGGATCAGACTAAGGGGCCTCTGAAGAACAGCCTTGATGGCATCCACCTGGCCTTGATTCAAATCGGGTAGCCCGGGAGCAGACCATTTCTTAGGCAGCGTAACTTTCATAGGGGGCGGCTGGCAAATATGGCCGAGCAAGATGTGGAAGATGTATCCCGAAACGCTCATGTCGTCGACGGCAAACGTCTTCATAGCCAGCTGCATACGATCGTACGAGGTAGCCTTCCAAACGTAATCGGCCGAAAAGTTGTGAGAGAGGTCGATGGGGACCAGCTTGTCGTTGCCCGTCTTGCGCAGCTCGAGGCAGACTTCGTCGGATTGGCTGTTTGGGATCTTGATGACGTATCCGACTCCCTCCCAGGGTTCTCGAAGCTCGCCAGTATATCGTAGTCGCATTTCGTCGCCGACTGCGAGTTTCACATCTCCGGATTCAATCTTTTGCAGGTTAAAGCTAGCAATGTGCTTGTTATTGAGAGCATAGTCCCAGCGAACCGTGAGGCCATCTTCCGACTGCGCTTCCTTGAGCTTCTTATCGTAGTCGGACTCCATCTTGACGAGGGGCCCAAAGATATTCTGGTAATGGTAGGGATCGTCGTATGTCAACTGAACCGGAAGAGGTTCGTCGTCAATGTTGGAAGCCTTTTCCAAATCTTGAATCGTCGCATCTGGCTCTTGCTTCCACATTTCTTCGAGTTTGGCAATCGTGTTGATCGTGAGGTGGCGGGCGCGCAGCTGTTCAGCGTCGGACGGCGGGTTCACAAGCCACGGCAAGAATGCCCGCTCCTCGATGAGGGGCTCCCACCGCGAGGTGTCCCAATTCATGTCTTTATTCGAGGAGACGGAGGCGCAGGGCTGACGGCATAGCAGGACGACCACAGCATCAGATTTCGCAGGGATAAATCCAAGAATGAAGGCATTCTTTGTTCCACAGTTATAGCATTCCAGAACGGTATCGCCGAGGGTCGATTCGGGGTGTAGCTGCACTTCCTTGTGGCGTGCGCGAACGAGGTGGTTCACAATATGGGTGGACGAGCCACTACCACGGGCACTACAGAACCACTTGTTGCACGTAAGGCATTTGACGACACAAGCCGGAGAGTGAATGCCGCAGTATCTGCACAGCGCGTTAGTTTATATAACCAGCGTGAGAAATAATTGGCGATGCTCACGCGCATGCATGAGCCGGGAGCTCTTTCTCCTCCTCAGGATGCTTCAGCTTCATGCCCATCATTTGATCGACGGGGACGCTATTGAGGCTGTCATTATCATCCTCTTCGAAGGCCTCCGTCTGGTTATCGTCGTCATCGGCTCGGCGTCGGCCACTTGGGCCGCCATATTTGCCGTAGAGCAGAGCCTCGTCAGGATCGATTGTCGACAAGTCGTCAGCGCCGGCCTTTATGGCGGCAGCTGAGTCGGAAATAAGGTGGTTACCAACATGGGTGAAGGCTCCCTCCATGTTGATTGGGTGTCTGGGGCGAGTGCGCCAGACGGTTGCTTTTGATGGCGATATGTCAGCTTCACGGTAGAGGGGTAGCGAAGAGTGACGAAAGTAGAGAGGATAAGGTGCAAGATCGCCCAGAGAAGTTGTTTGAGACTCGTGCGCTAGAACCAGATACGAGGGAGTACCGTGTACCTTTACAGTATATTTTGTGATTTCGAGAAGCCTCGTGCGACAAGCTTCGGCGCGAAATGGTCAAAGGGAAGGGATTCGATAAGTTCGTCGACCGGCCTCACATCATCGTCGCGGACGCAGGAAGAGGAAGAACAAAGGAAAGAATCAATATGAAAAGCTAGAACACAAGTCTCGAGCCTGGCTTTTGGAGAAGATTGTCGCTCGGAAGGTTCCCAGGCAGAAAGCGTTTTTCTGCACTCGTCAGTCGGAATCTATCAACGCCCTGGCGCACCCGAGAATCCTAGGCGGTGGTGTAGTGGTGGGACAATTTGCGCCCACGTGATAGGCGGTTCGGTGGCACGTTATCGATAAGACCTGAATTTCCGGCAAAACTGATAAGCCCAAACTTTTTTTCGACTGCCTTTGCGCCAGCTCCGATGGAGTGAAGTTATCTATCTACACATTGAGCAAAGATGATTGTATGTTGGCCTAGATTCTGAGTGTGGAGAGACCATCATCGCTAATTATAGTCTACAGCGCAAACAAGCACGCCAAAGGCGTGATTATCTCTACCGACGAGCCCTTTTACTGCGAGATGCCGAAATCAGCGAGAAGAGAGCCAAACTGAGGGCTTCACTCGCTTCAGGAAAACCATTGGACCCAGAAATCGCCAACGACAAATCCCTGAGGAAAGATTATCAATATGATGAATCCCGCGATCTTACTACAAATGAGCAGCTGGACCTGGACGACGAGTATGCGCAGCTATCTGGCATCGTCGACCCTCGAGTTCTTGTAACGACCTCTCGCGACCCTTCGGCCAGATTATCAGCCTTTGCAAAGGAAATCAGACTTCTTCTACCAACTTCTATTCGCATGAACCGTGGTAACCTTATCTTGCCCGACCTTGTCAAGTCTGCCCAGTCCGCAGGCCTGTCTGATATGCTCCTACTTCACGAACATCGCGGTACTCCTACGGCTCTGACGATTTCTCATTTACCTCACGGACCGACAGTCTCATTCTCCCTGCACAACGTTGTTCTCCGCCACGATATCCCTGGCAGTATTCGAGGAACGGTGTCAGAGGCATACCCTCACCTGATCTTTGACGGCTTTACAACTCGCCTGGGAGAACGGGTTGTCAAGGTGCTGAAGCATCTATTCCCTCCTAGAGAACCAATTACCAGCAAGAACAAGGTTGGCAACCGGGTAGTCACATTTAAGAACATCGACGACAGCATCGAAGTCAGACATCACGTTTTTGTACGGACGGGTTACGACAGCGTTGAGCTGTCCGAAGTCGGTCCCCGAATGACAATGAGAGTATTCGAAATTCGCGGAGGTACTCTGGAGAATAAAGAGGGTGACGTCGAGTGGCATTTGTCGCAATATACTCGAACATCTAGGAAGAAGAATTATCTCTGAGCGGGTCGTCCGCTGGTCAGCCTCGTCCTTTTTCGTCTTCTTGGCACACTGAGGCGCTGTTCCTGAGGCTTCGTGGTCCAGTTGTTGGCGGACTCGAAACACTATTTTTAGCGCCACCGATTGTGGCGGATCTTAATGCGCAAATTCTGATACACGCGGCCATTTTGACTTTGGCTGCAGCAGCGAGGTTGGACTTTTGACTCACAGTCAGCGCCATGTTAAGGGAGCTTCGCCACGATGGCGACGTAACCGAAGAGACATTGGATCCTGTTATTGGCTCATAATGGCCGAATTATGTGCGCAGTGTTGAAAGGCAGCATCATGAGATTGACGATTGTATATAACGAAGTTTGCGATCATGTGTACATACTAGTAATAATACAGGGAGAAGATATCCAGTATAATTTCATTATCCAGCACCCCGGTTGCAGCTCAATAAGGCAGCCAGCCCACCCATATGTATTACATCAGTAGCATCAGTAGCATCAGTAGCAGCCCATGTATAACTGAAGTGCTGGATAATAGAATTGGGGGGCTGAACAACTTTTCTCATAATAAATGGCTGCACACATAAATAAGTAATGACACGATGTTAAAGGGTCGCAATTGAATAGCTCAGGTACGACATCTTTACAATCAATTGGCCTATCTGAGAGCATCTTAAAATGAATGCCATGCCGCATCAAGAGTTACACGACGAATTAGATGAAAGCGTTGAGAGTCCTCGAATTATGAACTGCCCGTGGCCAATTACTGTTGAGAGCTGCACTCCACTATCCGCTCGCCCTAGCAGTGAGCCTATTCCAGACAAAGTAGAACCATGACCGCTACCGTGCCCCAGATCAGGCACAGTGGCATGCAAGAATACGAAGCTACGGATCCCTGTCCATCAGATGATCCTGCAGACAGAGCATCTTACCGTTACCCTGGGGATTACTCACTCAGCCGGCGCCTCCAGCGCTAGTTGGCGCAATTGCAGAGCAGAGAAATTCTCTTGTCTTCCTACATTGTCCATGTCCCGCAACCAGGACCCGGATGTGCTAGAGAGGCTCTTCTTCGCTCGGCGATGCCACTAGCTCGCTAGCTGACGCGCAATGAGCCCGGCAAGGCGACGCCCAAAGCCACAGGCATGGTTCACGGCCATGACTTCGATGCGCGACGATTGGCGGGCGCAGGGACCCGATGGAGCCAGCCAGCTGCTGGATTAGGCACAAGCACCTCGGGTGGAGCTGTCAAACCGATGGCAAGATGATTTCAACCGTGGGCGTCGTAATGGCGGCCGGCGGCCACTGGGCGCAGCGCTGACAAAGGCTCGCTCCGCGGTTCCGCGCGAAGACGCTGGAATCGGCGACGAAGAGATTGAAGCGAGAACCTGGTAGAAACGGTCTCAACTCGTTGTGCACTGCTTGGTTTTGACTCGGCTCGAATCCGGTTCTCCCAGATTGGGTTTTAGTAATTAGCCGTCCACGGGTCTCAATACGTCACTGGCCAATCCCTGCTTGCTCTACGCGCTGGTCGCAGTTACATGGCCCGGGTCCCTCTACAGTTTTTTTTCTTATTTTTTCGGCGCTACTCGTTTTCTACACCACAGCCAGCACCGCCTAGCCTACAGTGTTAGTGTTGCGCCTCTGCTATATTCCGCTTTGGGGCCTCGCAAAAACAGAAATTGCCGTCCTTCCCTTCTTCTCCATCTTCCTCCACCTCCGCACAACCCGAGGCTGCTTCGGTTTGCCAATTACTCGTGCTCGTTTCTGTACTTTGCGCTGCCAAAGCCTCCCCCACCAATTAGAGCACTGTGCTTGTGATCTTCTCGAAGCCTTGCCGTTGATTCCGCCCGCTGTCTTCATTTACCTGCACGTAGCTGCAACCACCGCCGGCGAATCTCTCGCTTCGTCGAATCATCACCACCTCTCCCTTCCACCTGCACCAAAACAGAACCCCCGGCAGCACGCTCCTTCAGCATGTCAGGGCAGCAGAATCCCTATTCTCAAGGCCCTGCGCAAGAGGCCGGGCACAATCTCGGCGGCTATGGCCAGGTAAGTAAACCGCCCTTGTAGAGCCTTGCGACCCGCGGACTTCCGGACAAGCAGCGACGATGCTAATGCAAATGCGCTGGGCAGCTCAACCCATATGCCACCAACACCAGTGAAAGCCCGTACAACAATTACGAGATGCAGGACTACAACAGCCAAGCCCAAGGTCAGACCAGCAATGGATACGGCCAGGAGCAATCGCGACAGCCTCTGTCGCAGGCAGACTTCCTCAGCCGCGTGGGAGAACTCCGCAACGACATCAAGTCGCTGACCTCAGAGATCGACTTCATCGGCCAGCTGCATCAGCGCACTCTCAGCACTACTGACCCAGAGGCCACCCAGCAGCTTGAGCACTATGTGGCGCAAACGCAAGTTCGTAACACCGCCATCAAGGACGGTATCAAGGGTTTGGAACGCGATCTGCTCAAGACAACAGATGCGTCTCGCACCACCAAGAAGACCCAGCTGGAGTCGCTCAAGACATTCTTCAAGTCCGAGCTCGACAAGTACCAGAGCATTGAGCGCGACTACCAGCAGCGTTACCGAGAACAGATTGCGAGACAGTATCGTATTGTGAACCCGGATGCATCGGAGGACGAGGTGCAGCAGGCCACAGAGGCTGATTGGAACAACGAGGGTGTTTTCCAGACAGCTGTAAGTTTTACCCTTGATCTTGTCTCGTTCAAAATGCTCCAGTGCCAAAGAATTGGCCTGGCTTCGCGCTCCTCTTCAGCAATCAAATAGTAGCTTGTCTGGCGAGTACATACAAGTATGATTAGCGCTGACCACTTTGTAGCTTCGCACCAACCGCTCCGGCCACGCTGCTTCTCTCCTTGGCAACGTGCGCGCTCGCCACAACGAGCTGCAGCGCATTGAGCAGACCCTGTCCGAACTCGCCATTCTCTTCCAGGAACTCGCCTCCATGGTCGAGCAGCAGGAGAACGTCGTTGTCGCCGCCGAGGTCAACGCCGAGAGCACGGTCCAGAACATCGAGAAGGGTAACGAGCAAGTCAGCCAAGGTATCCAGCACGCCCGCCGCACTCGTCGTCTCAAGTGGTGGTGCGCTCTCATCGTCTTCCTTATCTGTCTCGCCATTGCTCTGGGCGTGGGTCTGGGTGTTGCCTTGACGAACAAACACTGATCGGCTTTGTCTCGCCGAAACAAAACACTGCGAATTTCCTTTATATGAACGATCTGCAAATTTTCTTTTTTTTATTACTTCTGACTTCTAAACTACGGGAAAGGGCCTCTTATTACTTCCAGGGCTCTCGAGGCGTAATATTTTTTTTATTCTCTCATAGACTATGAACTATGTATCCAACCGCATGAGGAGGAGCTTCTACGTGCTTCTTCACAGCGAAACGACTATTTGTACAATCTTAATTCTTACTTTTGAGACGCTACACGGGGGGGCGAGGGGAGGAAGAGTAGCGTTGATTGCAGCGGGAGCAGAGAGGAGATGAGAAAGGGGAGGAAGAATGATACAACTCGTGGTGACGAAAGGATAAAAAGGGGAGCACAGATATTGAAATTTTTGGTGGTGTTGCTGATGATATTTAATGCCATGAACTCTCGGATGTGTCGATGAAACTACTCTGGTAGAATGGGATCGGATCGGATGGGAAGCAAAGAGGGGAGTCCATGTGATTGCGACGGATGAACATAGGATAGGACCCTTTTTTATACCTTTTTTTTTTAATGAAGCGGATAAATTGTGAGGATAATTTGCGTTGTGAGAGGAGTTTTGTTTGTCTTATTGTTTTCCCGAGCCAAAGTAACACATCCCAACCATCCAATGATACATCCTTTTTAGTTTTTAAGCATACATCTTTTTCCGGTTCCCTTTGTCATACAGCTCCTTCGAATGGGTAAAAAGAATGGTAATCATACAATACAGTAAAATACAAAATAACGAATGGAAAAAAAAGTATCAAAAATACTTTGTGACACCATTACAAGTCAGGAGACGTGAGATGTCATTATAGTAGAAATATACAGAAGAGGGTTTTTCATTTCTGCATTATCAACGCCACGGTTTTTTTTTCTGCCATTCAGTGAAAACCCCCCCCCCTTTTCTCTTACACCTCTCCATCGCATCACTCCTTTCATTTTTTCCTCGTTAACCGTATTCCGTCCCCATCCCTAAACACAGCATACACCTAATCATGAGACGTAATCAATCCCCCCTGAATGTCGATGTTAGATATTTGCTGTTCGGTTTGCGCCACCGGATCGAGAAAAGGGGGAAACATGTCCGAAGAAAATACAAAACTCCAAAAAGTTTTTCTCAACTCTCCGATCTTCGGCAGCGTATAATGGTTTTTGTGGCATATGTGTAAGTGTTACAAGCCCACACACTGAGTTCATAAGTGGTATGTGTGTATATGTGCATTTCTGAGGACCGTCCTCTCCTCACTCTTATTCTTAATTCTTCTTTTCATATTTTTATTCCGTCCTTTGAATCTGCAGCCCCGTTCATGCAGCATCAAACTAAGGCATGCGCAGTCCACCAGGGCCGCCTGGGCCGCCTGCGAGCTTCTCCGCCAACTTGGGGTACTTCTCCGTGACCTTGACTTGGGTGCGCGTAGCCTCCGCGTAGGACAAGGCGTTGACAATTTCGCCCTCGGTTCGGGCGAGCTCTGCCGCACGCTCAAAGTACTTGAGCGCCTCGGTGACCTTGTTCTGCTGAAGAAGAAGCTGAGCCATGGTGGCTACAGCAATATCACACTCAGGATCAACTGTAGAATGGTAAGTTAGTATTGTTCGTAGTAGAATAGAAACAGGGAATTACTGACTAATCAGAGCCTTTTGGCAAAGCTTCTCTGCCTCTTTAAAGTCAGACGATGACTGAAATAGGGCGAGAGCTTTGTTAATCAGGGGCAGAACGTTCATGGACATGGGCTTCGACTGCTTCTCCATCTCCATGGCGGTATCAAACTTCTCAATGGCCTCGGGGTAGTTACCCTGGTCTAGCAACAGCTCGCCGTAGTAGTTGTAAACGTCGGGGACCTTGGGGAAGTTCTTGATGCATCGTCGGAAGGTGGCCATGGACGACGCGATGGAGCCCATCTTGTACTGGGTAACACCCAGCTGGATGTGGGAGAAGATGAAGTCCTTGTCCAGGTCAATCGACTTCTGGTAGTCCTTCTGTGCGCTTGCGAGGTCGCCCTTGATGAAGTGAGCCTGGGCGCGGTGGTAATAGACATCGGGGTCGTCGTTATCCTGCTCGAGGGCCTTGTCAAACTCGGCGTCGGCCTTGTCAGGCTCGCCCAGCTCCAAACTGATGCTAGCTCGCTTGATATAGCTCTGGGTCATCTTTGGGTCGAGTTCGATACTGCGGTCGAAATCCTCCGTTGCCGCGGCGTGGTTACCAAGAAGGGTTCGAATAGTACCCCGCAAGTTGTAAGCGAGAGCCTCGTGCTCGCCGAGATCGCCCAGCTCTATGGCCTTCTCGAACGCCTGTCTGGCCTCCTCGTATCCCTCGGCCGTCTTCTGCTCGAGCCCCTGGAAACCGAGCTGCAGCTGTCCCAGACCGGTATCCAGAGAGAGCTCGATTGAGTCGTCAAGAGCCGCAGGGCGGGGCTTCTGGCGGAAGCTCTGCAGGTAGTTGCCGACGAAGATGGGGCTAGGAAGCTTGGCGGGTCTGGATGCCATGACTTCTTTGGCCTTGTGCTCGGCGAAGACCTTGAGCAGTCTCTCAACTGCCTGGGCAGTTGATTCGCTCTTGAAGTTGTCGATGATGCAAGAGGCTGTGAAGTCGAGAAGGGCCTCGGAGTACATCTTTAGGTGCTCGTAGGCAGTAGCACGGCGGTTAATAGCCTTAATGTAATCGGGGTCCATGCTGATGGCGGCTGTGGTATCTTCGACGACCTTTTCCCACTCGCTCATGGCGCTGTAGCAGGCAGCTCTGTTGGAGTAGAAGACGGCATCTGGCTTGCACAGAATGGCCTGGGAGTAGAGGTCGATGGCCTTGTTGTATGCCTTATCACCGTAGGCCTTGTTACCGGCCTGCTTCAGCCGAGCGGCATACTGTTCTCGCACCTCGGGGCTCAGCTGTAGAACGGTGGCCTCGTCGATTTCTGGCAGCTCGGATTCGGGCTCGACGGTGGCGCCTTTGGGCTGAGAAGCTTTGGAGTCGGCGGCTTTGCGCTCGGCCTCTTTGCGCTTCCTCCTCTCCTTCTTGCTGAGCTTTGGTGACGCATCGGACTTCTATTGCAAGCAGTACATGTTAGTATTTGCTTCTCTCACTCTCTCTTATCCAGCGGTGCTCTCCGGTTTCGGGTCGTGTCCACCAATTCGGCGGCGACTCCAGCACGGCTGCTGCGATGCTTATGCCGTCATGCCGTCATGCCGTCATGCCATGATAACCCCTCCATGAACAACACAACAACAACCAAAGACGTACCGAATCGGAATTCAGATAGTAGACGACGCCCGCGCCGGTGACGACAACAGCCACGCCCGCAATGGTATAGACCACGGCCTTGTTCTCCGACACCCACGACGATATCCGGTCCCAGGTCGAGGACGAGTTCGCGTCGACAGCGACAGCGGCGGGGCGGCCCGGAGGCATTGACGGCAGCGGGTTAGACATGGCCGGGGCGGGAATTAGAGCGCTGCGAGCTCGAGACGAGAGATGGAGACGAAGGACGCAGGAAGTGCTGGGGGCTCGAATGGGCCGTTTGAATGATGTCGGGGCGCAGGAAGAGCTGCAGCAATAGCTGGGCACGCGCAGTAAAAAATGAATGATGGCACGGCCACAAGTGGTTCATCCACCGGCTGGCGGGCGGTTAAGTAACCCACCTCGAGCTAGACGGAACCGCGCAGCAGGAGCTGCTTCTGAATTTTTTTCTTTTGGCTTCTCATTCTCCACTCTGCCTTCCGAGCCACTGAGAGAGCCACTGAGAGAAAAAACATTGAACACCGAGACTGGCATACGCAACCGCCGGTCGCCTGGCAAAGGCTCCGAAAATGCCTGACCTGACTTCAGTATCCATTGATTTTATTCGCTTTGCATCTATACATTTTGTCCTTTCACTCCTGCTATGCATCTCGTCAGCCAAGTACTAGGCGCATCGAGCCCCTAGCAGCTATGACGATATGCCCTGGGGCGAAAATGCTAGCCATGGAACCAATGCTTTGCACATCCACCCATTGGCCCACGGCTCAGATCGATCTGCCGCCGTAATAATTTCATACCAACCTGAAGTGCGTACATATAGCCGCCGCAAGATTGGCCACCGGCTCGTAGATTACGCGACAAGCCGCCACAGCATGTTATCCAATACTGTGCATCTACCCTGATGCCTACACAGGCAGTGAACAGCTCCATGCGATATGCTCAGCTGAACATGTTCGCATTCAGCCATAAGCTGTGGCATTGCCCAGAGCCGATTCGTCTCTCACAGGTTGCTGCAGAAGTCTTGCATTTTACCCGCTATTAGTTGCTGGCCGTGCACCTTTTAACATTGAACACGAAGTGACGTGACACCTACCGTATGCACTGTGAAGCTGTTCAAGAGCAATTTGTAGGAGCTACTTTCTTTCTAGCACCGCAGCTTTTGCATACCCATCTTTAAACATTTTTCATCCAAATTTGTAGTGTACTTACTCTTCTTTACCCAAATCCATATAATTCCCTTGCCTATATTTGACATTGTTTTCGCTCCTCCTCCGTGATGGCAGCAGTAGAGTGCGGCTACTAAGTGGCGCATTACTAAAACAACACACAGCTCAGCTCAGCTCAGTAAATCTCACACACAACCATCAAACACACCAGTATAGGCACCAATTGGTCGCCATGGCGGACATCTTTTCTCTCTTCACCTCTCTCCGGTATGATCCGGGTCTATTAGAAGTTCCTTCCAAAGGCATCGACTACGCCGGGTGGAATGCCGCCAATAAGTCGCCCTTTTACATGCTCGACTATCATCGCGATCGCATGCTACGAGCAGCGACCCATTGGAAGTGGGATGAAGCCATCAATGTTCTCTCGGGCCAGAAAGGCTTGGACACCTTAACAAAGCTTGCCGGGGAATTCATTGGCCCATCCCAGGAAACTGCGCTGCGCTTCAAAATCCTCGTCAGTCGCGACGGCCTGGTGAGCTTTGAGAAGAACAACGTCGCTCCTGTTCCCACAGAAAACCTGTTCCCCTTGCGATTGCCACAACCTGGAGCTCCATCCACCTCCGGAGAGGCCAAGAAAACCCCATGCTGGACAGTGGCACCTGATGATCTCCAGACCACGGCATCAGAGTACACGCATTTCAAGACCACCAAGAGAGAAATGTACGACTCTGCCCGCGAGAGGCTTGCAATCGCTCCGACTGATGAGCGAGAAGTATTACTAGTCAACAAACACGACGGATCCGTCATGGAAGGTAGCTTATTCACGCCGTATTTCTGGAGAGATGGACGATGGGTCACTCCGCCCGTCCATTTGAGCACTGGAAGTGGTGGCCAAGATGGCGTATCTCGACGGTGGGCCTTGGAAAGGTGAGCTTCCAATCGCCTATTTAGATGGAATCTCAAGGATAGTGGCTAATAATCAGAAATAGAGGAGTGGCTGTCGAGCAGGCTGTACCGGCAGACTCGCTCACAGACGGCGAAGAGTGCTGGATCAGTAACGGCGTGAGAGGATTCATCGCGGCCGTTGTCCGGCTCCAGCAGTAATTGGGCATGGCCACGGTGCAACACATCACCGAGTTCAAAAGGAGGAAGCTGAAGCGAAATAGCTACCAGACGTGCTCTACGGGATGGGTGCCAGCTGATTCGCTCAGGAAGGGCATCCAGGGTATGGCGATGCATTAGTAGTGCCATCAGGCTGCATGTGTACGGCTATAATTGGACATCCATGAGCCCTATAAATCTATACAGGCAAATCACAGGGCCAAAAAATGTTTGTCATGCAGCTAAGAGAGATTTCTCAATCTCGGCTGCTGGTTTAGTTTGCTTGTCGCTATAATTTGAGACTTGCAGGCCTGGAGACGGAAAAGGGCTGCTGTTGCTGCGTCTCTTAAGCGCCACTCCCCCGCGCTAGACTCGGTCGCGTACTCCAGCCTCTCTGCAACTTTCACCTCGCAATAATCCAGCATCGTATCCTTGGCCTGGCCAACGCCAACCTTTGGCACTTTTGCATAGCCAATCATTGAATTGTTTCTATTTTGCATCTCCTTTGTTTCATTCTGTTGCTCATGCTTTGTACTCCTTTGCCGTTGTTCTAAGCGGGAGCCAGACGCAGGCCCACAACTTCTTCTCGCCCTGTCAATTCCACTTTTCAGCGTCCATCAGCCAGAGTGAACGCCGCATGATATACCCATCATTCATCAACTCCGTATCTTGATGAAAGCCTCTCCATGGAAGAAGCCATCAAAGCCGGGCGTGCCAAGTATGTGGCCGGCCAATACAAAGAGGCCCTTCATGTCTTCACAGAGGTCCGTCATCAACGCTTGGCTAGAAGCTTGTGCAAGGCCGTCACTAACTGTTTCCAGGCTATAAGCCTCTGTCCTTGTGCGTTGGAAAAGAGGAAGAGGAAGCGAGAGGCTCAAGAGGTCCATGATGCAGGGGGAGCCGATCCGGCAGCTCTGGATGTGACTATCGAATGCCATAATCCTTTTCATCTCCAAGCCCTCAACTATCGGGCTGGAACGTTTGAAAAGATTCCAGATATTCGCCGCGCGAAAGCTGACGCGCAGCGAATGATGCGTATAGCGCCATTTTCACCTGAAGTACGCATCTCCTACCTGACACAAACATTTTCTTTCCTGTTTACTTTGCTCATCTCTTATAGGGCTATCTTCGCACTAATAAAGTCCTACGGATTAATCAAGACCCAGAAGCCGCTTTTGAACTGCTGACCAACGGTATTCTAAGGCTTCTAGAGAGAGAAGGCGTCCAAGTGGAGGATATCAAGGTGCGTCAGCTTGGACGTGAAAAATGAATGGCATACCCCAAGATTTTGACAAGATGCTAGCGTCTCGATCAAGCTCGAGATCCCCTTAAGCTCAAATTTAGCAGGATTGATCCTTTGGGTGAATTTTTGAGTCTTAGTTTGATGGCAAAGACCAGTCTGCCAGGAGAGCTTGTTCGGGATATCTTTGGCCGCTTGGATATATTCACTTTGTGGTGAGTCCCGCAGCAAACTCTTGATGAGTATAAACAATGCTAACTAAATCTCTCCGCTTTATGTAGTCAATGTCTGCGTGTCTCCAAATCTTGGAAGAAGGCGCTGACGGCCCCAGGAAGCGCGCGGTTTTGGAAATCATTAATTTTCCCTGGTGCTATAGCCCCGCGCGTTCCATTCACCTCATTGAGAAAGTTGCTTTCTTATTCATTAAATGATGTTAGAGAGTTTGTTATTGATGATTGTTCAAGGTTTAGGCTGGACCAGAGGAAATTCACCGCCGTCTTGAATGCAGGAGCCAAGCTGGAACGCTTAGAGCTAGCTAGACCATATGAACGGCTGGACATTTCGCTCTCCAATTTTAGGGGAAATCTCAAGACTCTCAAGCAGTTACGACTTGACGGATTCTATCAACTCTATGCGCCTAGCCACGAAGAAAGAGATCCATATCTCTATTTTTTACTAACCGCCGTGAACACACTGGAGACCTTGACCCTTGTCGGAATCCCCAGGCAATGGTTCAATCCAGTGGGAATTTCTTATATGCCGAATTTGAAGCACCTCAAGTTAGTCAAGGCTCCCAATCAGCCATGGCAGTTGCCGATTGTAAGTACCTTGTACCAAGATACTCGGAATGAGAAAGTAACGCCTACCAGCTTCAATGGTTGAGACACACCCCCCAGCTCGAGCAACTCTATGTAGAGGATCTCATTTTCAGCTGCCATCTTCCGGACGATGAGCCATTCGACGATTGCTGCGTACCAAACCTCAAATCCCTTACGATTGTAGATACGCAAAATCGTCTCAATCACGGTCATCACCATCACCATATACACCCAAGCCAGATAGGCTCGGCCGAAGCTTATCAGTATCTTACAGCTTTAAATTTGGGAAAAAAGCTCAAGTACCTAGACATATTTTACGAGTTTGACTACACGTACATGAACCAAGAAGATGGCGATATCTTTAATCGCATGCAGCGGCATCTGTCAAGCGCATACGAAGATCTGCAGACAATACGGCTTTCGGACACAGTCATATCACCAGAAACAGCGCATAATCTATTCATGCCATCCTTGAAAGCTGGCAAGCTACACTCGTTTGACATCATCTTTCCTATGCAACGTTTGGACGAGGGGCCTGAGGGAACAAGTACCAGTCACATCCAGGGGTACCAGTGGCTTGAAGGGGCCGAGAGCATTCGACATTTGGGCTTGTACGATTTCAGCTTCAAGCCACACATGTATCCAAAGGACAATCCTCTGATCAAGTTCCTGCAAACTTTTCCATGCTTGGAAGAGCTGAGCCTGGAGTCAGAACGGTATATGCCTGATCACTATGCCCAGCTTGTCCAAGACGTACTGGTCTCGGTGAAACTCAAAACTCTGTATAGCACGACGGTTCATGGCATCAATTTTGATAAAATAAGGCAGCTAGCCAAAAACAAGGGCGTAAATTTTTTCTGGACGAAACAGACTCGAGTGTGGCCAATGAAGTTCAAAGACGATTAAAGTCGCGATGGTCACGGGTAAATATACATCTATGCAAAGGAGAGAACGCAGTTCTGGAACATTTACACATGGGGAAACGGTAGCGAGCGTTGAATCTGCTCAATGGATCGTGTGTAATAGAACACGGTGGGAGCGACGAATATCGGTAACGTTGGATACAAATATGGCCATGGTTATGGCGGTGTTCATGAGGCTGACTCAATGGTGGAATTATTACGTGACAATGATTCTAGTATACATAAATTGAACAAATAGGTCGTATGTTCCTTTTGATAGATGGCAAAGCAAACATTTAGTTTAGACGTTGGGGGGGTTCTGTTTATGCCAGTGCCCTCCCTCTACCCCTTCTCAAGCCGGAAATGCCCGCCATCTCCTCTTTCATGTTGCACACTAGATTTCGTATTTTCCGATGATAGGAGACAATCGATAATGTGCTGCGGCGAGACGCATATAACAGCATACGTGTTACCGTTTTAAGTATCTCGTTGCCTATCACTAATGATTCTGGTGCGACGCCTGGCGGGATACTTGCAGCTTAACCTCCTGTTTGTTCAACAGCGTGGCCGACATCGCATCCCGACGAGTAAGTATCCGGTTTACTCTGTGGTCTAATAATCGATGGGCTTTTGTTCGTGTATAAGTACCCTCATTGCCCCCTCGAATTCTTTCACTCTTCTTTCTCTTCAATTTATTCTTTACAGTTATAATTATGACTTGACGGCATATGAACCACTCAAAAGTCTTCTGCATATGACTTTACCTGGTCCAGATACCTTTTCCTGATTTTGTAATCGACATCTTCAACGCGTCGGCGCCAGCGTTGCGCCCAGCCTCAGTCTTGTCGTGACGCTACCATGCGACGTCCCTGCCATTTCTGCCGTACCAGCGGTACCAGCCAAAGCTGTAATCACTAGGAATGATGCCTCTGAGCTGTATACGAAGACCGGAGACGTAATGGATACCCATGCGGCCGGGGGGAAATGGGGCGGGACAGACCATCTCCATGAACTACATGACGACATCCCCAAGATGTCCCAGGCAGATGGGAGGATCTATTCAAAACGATGAAGAGGTCTTTTGATCAAACTGGTTACGGCAATATCCCCCAGACCGTTCAAAGATCTGTCAACAGTGTACCTGCTCTTCTTGAACATGAGGCAGCGTCAGATTTTACGGAGGCTATTAGCAACTCTAATGTTCTACATGGGGACCAGCAGCATACCGCTGGCTAGGTTGCCGAACTTGCAACTGGATTTGAGAATGCGTATCTCCTTGAAAGGTACATGAACGCAAATCAGCCGGCGCAAACAGCCGATTGCGTCAAAAATGAGATCCTTCCGCCTCAGACAACTTGGACATCCTGGCAATAAGATGATTATCTTTACATGACCAACTAAGCAGTGGCTGGCTACCCATAACGTCGCTTGCCAACCAATGTAAGTGGCCATCATGCCCATTGTCTTTGTTATTCGAGTGTTCTAACGGGAAACCGCTTGCCAAGTTTACAGATGTCGAATATATACCACATCTACATAATACGAACGGGTTCGGCTTAACAACCTTTGAAATAAGCCTACTTCAGATAACAGGCGCCTCCCTGTAACACACTTTGCCTTTGGTTTCACTGTCATAGAAAAGAAATAAGGCTTCGACAGGCAATATGACTATGGCACGAGAGAATATCCATGATATGGACCTCTTCGCTACCCCTGATGCTCTTATATGACACCAGGGGCGCGCTCTACCCAAACTGGCCGTTTCGCGTACCTTCAACCAATATCCGCGGGCTGTAGCCGCAAAGGGCTCGCCTGCTCGCAAAGCAATCCTGCCCCGACTCCTGAGACTTTACCGCAGACTCCTCACAGCTATCCAAGATTGGCCTATGTACCCTACCGATTCAGGCTTGGGAAGAGTGCCGAAAGGACGGTTCTAGAAGACCAGGCAGCCTTTGCTTGGGCTCAATGCGCGCGAATGCGATGGTATTAATAAAAACCACCTACTGACCGAATTCAATCTTATTGTTGCTTTACATCAAGAGCGCCCGCCATTTATGGCTCGTGGCCTTTCTTACGCAGCAATCACCAACCAAAGCTATCCAATAGTGGATAAAGCTCAAGCGTTTGCGCCTTTCTGAGTGGTCGGTCTCAAGACAGACGATCACGCCATTCATTTGTCTTCATCTAAGAGATGATGAACATTGTGCCTTTCTGTGGGTTATAGCTCGCCCAGCAGGCTGAGGGCAACCCAGACCTTGTCGCAGCCTTTGACAGTTTGAGGTAGACCCGCGCGAGGAGGGACTCAGAGATCAAGATCTTTCAAGAACACCAGTAACAGCACCACCAGGTTTCTGATCCCAAAGAAGCGAGAATATAGAGCTCGCCTTGGAAGAAGGATCCTGATTCTGACTCTGGTATTTTCTGTGCTGATATCGAGAGACTGCAGAGCCCACTGTCCAAACCCTGCGTTGGCGGATGCCATGGAGCGTCTCTGCGCAGAAATAAATAAACTGGAACTGGCTCTGTTATTGGAGAACAACACACTGACCAGCACCATGCCAGCTGGGTGAATCGCCGACGAGCAATAAGATCCAGGAAATCCCTGCGACAACATTGGAATAAGGCTGGCTCATTTGGGCATGGCTGAATACTAGAGAAGCTGGCAACTATCGAGTTTAACGAAATACTCGGTTATTTCGTTCCATCAGGAGAAGATGCATGGAACTAATCGGAGAAACAAGCAATCAACATGACGGCAGCTGAACAAAATGAGGGTCATCCATTCATCCAATCAGAGGCGTTTGTCCTCGACCATTCGATGGTGAGAATCCAAGCAACCACCGTGTGTACAAGCAATTCAAGGCTCAACCTTGATGGGCGAAATACATACTCTCGTCATCAATCTATCGAGACCGCCGTCTCCCAACGTTCAACTCAAAGATGCTCTCGGCGGATCCTACAGCAAAGACTACACAAGGCACCAGAGAGACAGTTCACTCCCATCTGCATAGAGCAGCATAAAAGGTTACTCATGCGCGGAGACTTGCATTTGGCCTCCTTGGACCTAGTTGATGGTCCTGTCGTGGGTCAACACTTTATAATTATCAACTCAATGAATCGATCGCTATTATACTGTTATATGAAGGAGGACGAGGATCGCTAGCTTCGATATGAGGGCATTCAGCTTACAGATCAAGGATATGCATCATATGAAGACAAAATTTAGCGGCAAAATAGATGTTGAAGACTCCTTGAGGCATGGTATCACATATTGCCCCGTGGAGGACTTCTTTTACATCTATACAACGTTGATCTCACAAAATTTATTCTGCTTTTTATAATACATCCATCTTTGGAATCATAATGCTGCTTGCCTGTACTTTTTATCGATGTAGCAGGCGGCATAGAGAGGCTCTAAAATGCCTCTTACATAGATGAAGCATACACAAAATATATTATTTATGGAAAGGTTACCTAGCGCCCTGTTGTAGCCCAAAAAAAGTACATGTAAAAGGGATATAAAGCAGAAGATGCGATTAACCCAGTGACGATGACGGAGGAAGAACGGTACCAATGTGAACTGCTGGTCCAGGGTGTCTTTATGCTTGTGAGTGTGGACAGGATAACACATCTACAACAATCGGTCGCTTGCAACGTCGCTCAATTATTAACCTTACAAAGCTGGATGACATACAAGTTTTTGTAGTAAATATCACTCCTCAGCCCCTATCCGTTCCGTCCACCTGGATCTTTGATTCTGGTGCATCTCGCCACATGTCGGGGCACCATTCGGATTTCATCAATTTCCAACCAAGAACGGGAAACATCTCCATAGCTGGGAAGCAAAAATCCCCATTGAAAGGATTGGATTAGTTTGCGTGCTGCTTCGGCTCCCTGACGGTAGTATCCATAGGAACCTGCTGCTAATTTTCATGTGGCACCATTTTCTTGAGTCGTGACGTTACGCAGAATTCAGCATTGAGGTGGCAGGGCGGCCTCACAATGAGCCTTTGGAACCGGGGATGGCTTGGTAAAAAGCAGGTCCATATGCAGATACGACTTGAAAAAGCAAACACGATTACACGGCACGCGGAATCAAGGAAACACGAAGCAATAAGGCAAAAAACACATCTCATGACATTAAATATTGTAGCTAGTGGTCTCTTGGTCATGGCTGTTGCTGTTGCTGCTGCTGCTGTTGCTGCTGCTGTTGCCGCCCTATGTCCAAACCGTCAGTATGTAAATCGTAATGAACTGGTGATTGAACAGAAGAAGAAAACGTACCACTGCTACGACCACGACCACCGCCACGGCCCCGCCTCCCCCCCGCGCCTCCGCCTACCACTATTTTCCAGGGCGATGGCACGGCGAAAATATTCTTGGAGGTGGCGGTCACGGTCTACACCGATAATGTCAGTCTTGATGTTGGTCAATCAGAATGGTGATGACGAACTTACCATTACTATCTAGGGAGGAGATGTACTCGAAATACCGGCGCAAGAATATTCGTCGGTCTATCACAGAGATGTCAGCTTTGGAATCAGCTTTGAGATCATTCTGTCAGAATGGTAACTACCTGCGGCATTGAGGGTGTTCATGAAGGCGAAAATTTGATCCCATGCGGGAGAATTTGGCTGTCGTAGTACATCATCAGTATACCGCCAATACGCCAAATTGATGTGGAAAGAGCAGACAAGAGTATCAAAAAGAGAACTTACAGAAGACATTTTTTTTGGTGACGAGAAGCAAGACCTTCGAGACGGATGAGGAACTTGATATCACAGGAGCCGACAATGTTTTGGATCTTAAAATTCGTAAAAAGAAAAAGAATCTACATATTGCCGTTAGCAAATGATGCACACTGAGCAAGAGAGAAAGTACAAGAGCCGCAATGAAGAGGGAAACAGCTGTTAGGAAAGGAAAATGGGAGACAAGAAAAGAATGCAGTCTGGAAGATGGGACATGAAGGAACTCAGGGGAGTGGACAATATGAAGAGGAAAACAAATGAGACGAGGATCAAAAGGAGGAAGATGAGAGCGCTGGTAGAGGAGAATGTTTCTAGAAGAGAATATCATCACAATATTTGGGCGTGGAAGAGAATGCAAAATGCGTTGAAGACAAAGTAGATGGAGCAGGAGAAATGATCAAGGCACCGATGATCAGAGGAGGCGAGGTGAAGAGGGCAATAGAGCAAACTTCAAAGGGTTGGGATATGCAGCGAAACAGAGAGAAGGCGCACGAACCTGAATGTCGGATGCTTGAAGAAGGAAAGAAAAGATGAAAAGAGAAGATGAAGCACCGTCAGAAGTTCTTCTAGTGCACCTAGGCCTGGCAGTCACGCGCAGTCCTTCATCAGGGCTCGCCAGTCACGGGCCGCACTTTGCAGCTGTCAGTCACCTGTAACCGAAGCGCACAAATCTTCATCTGATTCTCATATATCTATCACATTCAATGTGCACAGAGTACGCAGCATGACATTCCCTATTCTTAGTCTCAATTTGCATACAGCATTGGCGTGTAGTGGAAATCAACTGTGCCAAGTTTAGGCAACTGTAGGTACACTTAATATAGACGCAGGTCGAGGAGCCAATACTGGGATTCTGTTGTCCCATGTATTTGCCAATCTAACCTCTGAAGCACCAGCTCCTTTTCTCCAACATTCTGCTATTCGAAGTCTGATATTGCGCGCATTGCCATGTAGACTGCCATGTCGTTGGAAGTGGTCTTGTCCGACCTCCACAAATTCTTGAGCGCCCGCTGATTATGGCAAATGCCCCTGGAGCCTTGCTATATGCAGCCTAGTGGGAATGGGTCTATCGACTGTCTTGGAAGATCTGGCGCTCAGCTGTGGAGAAGATGAGATGCGGGTGACCCATTCTTTGCTCGAGAACTCAGGATATTTAGAGGCTCCCAAAATCTCTCGAGCTCCTTATGAAGCAAATAAATCTGTTGGTATAATCTGCATTGCAATACCCGACTATCACTAGCTTAAGAACAGCTTTCCTCAGCAATTGAATGGAAACCATTTTGCCCATTTTTGCCCCACTACATCGGCGGTGCTGCCCAAGGTTGTATTCTAGTTGGAAGAAGTTGGTTTGCTTGCGTGATTCGAGCGCGGCCCGTCGATGTCACTATGCAAGTGATTGAATCCCGTCCTAATCAGTAGTGCCTAAAGATTTTCTGGTGAATATTGTCAGGTAGTCCAAAGGACATGGCAATGAACTCAGCTCTATATATCGAAGAAATGGCGCCCTCCTCGCTCTTTCTCCACCATTTTTCTTCTTCTTCTTCTTCTTCTTCTTCTTCTTCTTCTTCTTCTTCTTCTTCTTCTTTTCTTCATAACTACCGTACGTTCATCCTTGAAAGGTTGGCAAATTCACGTTGATGGTAATATCACCGTGTAGGTGGTAATTATCGTGGAGGAGACCGATTGGGCTGATACTCACTGCCAAATCGAAATGAACGTCGCCGTTGTCAAGCCATCTTGAACACCTGTGATAACCAAACCCAGCAACAGAATCTGCACTACAGTCAGCAGTAATAGCAGCAAGTTGCGCCTGAAGCTGAAGAAGGACAAGAAGAGGTACAAGTCCCCGCTTCCGCCTCAGCGGCGGCACCAGCATCAGCATCGGAGGAGCTGGAAGCGGCGGCGACGGTGGCATTTCCTGTAGAAAATGATGATGTTAATAAGGATGGTGTGGTCACGGTGGTGTAGGGAGTGTTCTTGGCCGAAGCCAATGTATGTACCTACACTTCCTACCGACAAGTCTACCTACCTAGGTAGGTATCTATACAGCGAGAGCTTGACAAGGCATTTAGACAACATATTCAGACCAATAGGGCATTCCAAGTGATTCTCATCATCTTTATGTCTTATCGCAATGAGATAGCCGGCATAAGTAAATCCGTGACATCGCGTTATACCGAAAGCGGACGCTCCTTCCATACTCATGGGACACCGCCGCCGGCACAATGGGAGAAGAGCACAAATCGAAAATTGGAATTCTATCGTGGTAATCCTAGAATGCTCCTCGGTCATACAGCAAGCGATATTTCGAAGAACCAATTGGCGATCCCAGATCGCCCAGCTATATACCGAAATCATCGAGGCCGCGAAGAAGAGGGCATGATGTGGCCCCGCCAACGGAGAGGATATCGAATTGGTTCCATTCAATGGACCAATTTAGGTTGACTTTAGGTCCCCAGAAAGACATTGAAATGATGGTTGTCGATTCTTATAAAGAGTCAGGAAAGGAGACAGTGTGGTCTCGACAAGAGACAGGCGGCTCTGACAAAGAGTTGGGCGACAAGATGATTTGGTCTCGACAAGAGACTGTCGACTCTAAGGAAGAGTTAGATGATGTCTCTCTAGAAGTGTTGGCTCAGAAATCCGAGTTGAGCAAGAAGGAGTCTCGCTCGAAAATATTGTTGCAGAGACGAAGCTGAAAAATAGCTTTACTCCTCCTCCCACCAAGCCTCGACGATCAATGCGCTCGGCTGCCGTTGTTACAAAGAACAACTTGAAGAGGAGCCATGAAGCTACTGCAGAAGATGCGATGCAGGTGACGAAGAAAGCTAGCAAAGAGGTCTCTATAGCAGCCTCGGATGTACTTCGTAAAGGAAAGATGGTCGAGACAACGCGACATTGAAGATATTGGAGCTTTTTGAGAAGTATAGAACCCAACACAGAGTTAGGAATACTCCTGCTGCCTCTCTCGAGAGGAAGGAAGATGTAGTGAAGCTTGAAGAGTCAGGCTATGAAGAAGCTGGCTCTGTCCACAGTGATTATGGTGGAAATAGGAAGTCTAGAGCCAATAGAATAACTGGCAAAGTGTCCATTGATGCCACTCAAGAAGATGCACATGAGTCCAACCGTGAGCCCATTGACATTGACCCTCTTGATGCCCTCGTTGATGGCGATTGTATCTCACTAGATGATGATGAAGCCAAAGGTGATGAGAACTTTGCAATTGAGCACGATAATGCCATGAAGAATGACAACCATTCGTCAAAGCCATCACAAGACAGACCCCACACCCAGACTGCAGAGGTAGATGTAGCTCAATGGGTAAAGGAATGTAACGAAGCTTATCGTGTGGATGAAGATGACAAAGACGCGAGACGATGCGAAGGCAGCTTTGCCCAAGTCATATACGCCATATGCAACTGGGCCACAGACATCCCAGACACCTAGTCTGAACTGCCAAGAAATGATAGGGAGATGGCAATGAGCTGCTATAGCCATTTTGAAAGAGCTGCAGGCAACCCCAACAGTCTATTGGAGATTATCTTGCAAAGAATTCCGCTGCAGACGCGAAAGGTGCTTGGAAAAGCAGATTTGAAGGCGACAGACCTTCTCGACCTCCCGTCGATCCCTTTCAAGTGCATGCATAGGTTGGTGTATATCGATGTGGCTACGGAGCTACGTGAGGAACAAATTCACCGGGAGAAGAAGTTTGACAAGTCCTCGAGATTATACAAGGAAGCAAAGTCCTTGGTCAATGCGGAAGAAGCATCGAAAGTCAGTCTTTATGTAGGTTCTTCCATCCGCAAGGGAGGATCGTGGAAGCGAATTCAGGAGCATTATGCAGCGGCAAACAATCCTGAAAGCAGTGGAAACATGCATTATCGTGAGATATCGAAATCCAACGTCGTTACTAATTTCAGAGTGCTCGGCGTGTGGAAAAATACATACATCAATGACAGCCATGTTGGCCAAGATACCGGCAAATGGATCACCCTAGTTGCGGAAGCGTTGATGGTGGTATATCTAGGCATTTATACAGAGCAAAATGCGGTAACATCAAGAGCTTAGCTTTGCACTCCAGCTTCATATAACCTAGTGAAGCGCATTAGAAGCGGAATCTCACTTCCCGATTTCTCTAATATTAGTCTTAGTCACGCCTGGCCGCTCTGTCAGAAATTATGTGGTAGAGCGAAATGAATGAGTGAATGTATCAACGCGGAGTGCCATCAGCCACAAAAGTTGTCAAAGAATACCATTCCTAACACCAAGACCTACAACGAATTCTCAAGTGGAGCACCCTGTAAGGAAGAGACTTGGCCTGTGGAAGTATTTGGTTCTCTTTCGCCAACAGTTTTGACCTGCCATCTCCAGGCGCCTCCCGGAACGCCTCTGCGCTCGCCTCAGCTTCTACCTCTGCATCTGCCTCCTCGAAACCTCCACTTCAAGTTGTTGGCCGAGTATATACCTAGGCGCTGACACAATTGCATTAGGATGGTACTCCCAGCTGCCGTGTTGAGCTACAGCAGGATGCTTGGTAGCTTCCCCTATCAAGAGCTTCCATTTTGATGAGTGCAAGGGTGATTTCATGTGTATGTTGAGCGCAAAATGACATTAAGAGAGAATAACCTTGTCGACAGAAAAAAATATACACAATGGCTTCGGCCCTTGTCTGCGTCGCTTGTCGATTGCAGTCTGAATTAACCTATAATTGGTCATTTGCACCACCAAGACTAAAGAGAACCATAAACTACCTAGGTATATTAAAAAGATTTATTTCCAAAAGGGTGAAAGACAATAGCGATGCCCAGAGGAGTGGGTTGAACGAAATGACAAGCACTTCGCCGCAACGACCGCGAGGTCAAAGTAAGTTCATATATAGTAATAGTATGTTGAGGAACATAATCGGACTTGGATGCTAGTGCATATATATGTTTCGACTTCCGGGGCTGTACTCGAAGTGGATGAATCAGTCAAAGTAGTTCCGGAAGCGGCTTTGGCCAGCGAGGCTTGGGGGGGAGAGGAGAGCTGGTCGAGATTGGGTCAGTAATTCGCCCATATTACAGCGAATACCGAGGCAACAGCAACAGCGGCATCCGTCTGTCTATCATCGTCATTCTGGCCTACAACTTTGTATTTATCATCACTAGGGTAAAATGTCGACAGAGTGATGCCGCATCTGTAATATGCCAGCACCCACCCTTTTAGTAAAACTGCAGACGTCCAAGGCTTGCACAAATGCTAGTCCTATTGCTAAAGGCCTTAATCAGTCCTATGAACGCATATATAGATATTATAAATATCTTAGTATAATATCCCAACGCTGCAATACCTACATCAGCCTACTCAAAATACGGGTCCTGAAACGAAAGCCGGCCGAAGACTGCGCGTACTATTCTGAACCACATGCAGTAAATCAAGCTAATAAATGCTTTGCAAATATTTCATATAATTAAAATCTACAGAATTTCGTGCTGTTCCTTAAACTTGTAGATATAATATATTGGCTTCTACACTGGTCGTCGAAACGGGTGTGCCTCCGTGTTGAAAACGTACTCATCCAAAGACATCAAATCAGAGTCGCTAAAGATGAGGTAGAAATACTTGACGGTTTCACCTAACCAGAACGTCTTCATTGTTGTCTGTTAGATTATCTTTCTTCACAAAGGGTAACAGGAAACTCACCTCCATCGAATCACCCTTCGGGCCCAAGCTCACCGTCACATCCCTGACAATGGCAAACGCCAGCTCCGTCTCCGTCTCTCTGACAATATTCTCCCACATTCGCCACGCGGCATCTCGCCAGGTTTGATCTCCTGTGATGCGCCACATGTAAAACACGCTCTCAATGGCTTCGGGTCGCAACAGGTAGCTTGTGCCCTGGACACTTAGGAATCCGCCGGGCCTCCTGGGATCATCAGTAGGGGGCATATGCTCTGCGTTGAATGGACATGGGCCGTCTAATTTTGCACACGCCACGAAAGTAGCAGACTCTGGCATTATGCCGGACGGCATGGCATCGTATTCCCACACACAACCGGCCGTGAGACGAGAGCCCAGGTCGACATAATCTAACTTGTCTAGTAGCTTGCCTGCCAACGCGTACATACCGCCGGCGAAGCAAGTCAGATGGTCCATCTTAGCTGTAAACGTAGCATTTCGAGTGTTGTCGTCTATCTCGACCTCGCCCGCCAGAAGTATATTTGCGTCACCGGGAGTCATTGGACGAAACAGCAAATTGTCTCTGATAGTGTCGAGAGCCTTGATCGCCATTTCAGGGTACTCAGTGTCGAGTCCTCCCAGGAGAGGGTGCATCTTGACCAGGTATTCGTACTGAGAGTCGGCACTACCTGCAATTGAATAGTGGCTTTCAAGCATTTCCTCATCGCGGTAGTTCATCCAGATTGGCCACATGCCAGGAAGAGTAGTCTCGTTTTGGAATCGGCGGAAGAAAATCTTGATTCGTTCAACGGCATCATAATATTTGTCATTTTTGGTCAGCACTGCAAGCCTGGTAAATTCCATGCACAAAGTTCCTCCAGCAGCCGCGCTCATCTTGGCATCAGCAGTAGTTTGGCCCTGCTTCGCCTTCTCGTAGTCTAACCAATGGGAAGGCAGACGGTTGGGTGTATCAAAGGTGGCATAGAGGGTGTCGCCAAGCTCAACAGCCTTTGCGAGCAAAATGGGCTCCTGAGAGAGATCGTATGCGGCAAGCAGTCCGCCGAGGTATCGAATCGTCACCTCAAACAAATTCACCACACGGTTATCTTGAGTCTTTGACCAGTCAATCAATGCCACTTCCTTGACGGCCTGGGAAAACTCGTCTTTCAGTCCCATAATCCAGAGGGTGTCCAAGGCATCGACCAGCTGTGCCGACCATCCGCTAAGCGACGTCTTGCCCTTGGCCGACAGCGGCATCAGCTCGTCCTTGGTCCATGCGAATTTCTTATAGGCCTCCCAACTCTTTAAGAATGCCTTTTTGACAGCCTGCATCTTGGCCTCTTGACCATCGGATCGCTTATTCGACTGTATCTGCGGGAGCTTCTTGGGAGATCCGGTGGGAAGTCTCTTCATGTCCGTCGGAGGATGGTAGACTTTTGCTTTGGACCAGTCGTAACTTGAGGGCACGTACGGGTACTTGAATTTACCGCCGGCTGGCTGTCGCCGAGGAAGGATATCGAAGCTGCTCCATAGCAAGAGGGCGATGCAGACGAAGAAAAGGAGCGCGGCATATCGGCGGGAAATCATGGTGTCTATTCGGTGTGCGAAGAGCACATGGTCTTCTCTCTTCGATATGAGAAAGAAACAAAACAAAACAACACACAAAGACCGAAAAGCAAAGCAGATGGCACGCCTAAGAAAAGGAGAGGTTGTCAAAAGAAGATTTGAGGCACGAGATCCGGCCTTGGAAATGTTAGGCGGGGAGCGTTAGTGGCTGGCTGTGGGCGCAGCCGCCTTGGCGAAGTCCCCTAACACCGGGCCTCGGCCTAAATTAAGCTATAGCAATTTGGGAGCTTGGATCCGGAATTCATCCATGGGGTCTGACAGCTTGGAGAGAAGACGGAGGGTATTAGACGTGCTTATAGCCGCAGACTTGGCTATAGATACCACCAAGGCTCTCTGCTACTTCTTCGCTTCACAGTCTTTTCCCAGCATCGAATTTCTTTTCCTTCTCTCTTCGGCTTCGCCTTTTAGCCTGTCTCCGAAGCCAAGCAATTTTAGCGTGGCGGCTCTGATCCAGCTTAAAATATGGAGATGCTGCGCTTGATTGGCCCAAGCTTCTAAGCTATCGGGTAGGATATCCATGAAACGGATGTAACAGCAGATGGATGGCTCACTAGATCATGTACCTAGATGTTACTAGTATTATTGGCACTTTGCACACTCAGAGCCTCCCCTCTTCCGAACAACTTGAAGTACTTATGATAAGGCATAGTACTAGCATACACGCATATATGGATCTGGAGTATGGAGCCGCTCCCCTATTCTCTCAAGCTACTTACTAGATGTTAGGCAATTGATATCGTGCCATGACAGCATTCGGGATTCTGGTAACCTCAAGATATTGAATACAGCATTCAATTTGGTTCACTTTTTGCCAGCATTCAAGGAATAATAATTGTGTGTGTAGTCAGAGCCGATATTGGCGGGGTAAACGACAGCTTTTTTCTGACATTTGTTCAATTGCACGGGCCAGCATAGGATTCGGACTGTTCAGAAGTCTCGGGTTTGAACTATTATAGCGATTACGTGCTGCTGCAGGATATACCAATCAGCTAAGCGTGCCACTGCCTACGTTTATACTCCTTAATTTTCCAAGGGCAGTTTGTTTAGAAATTGTAGCACCCGGCCCCTACAACTTATTCCCCGGGCGACTGTTGAAAGAGAAGGCATATAACAAAAAATGGTAGTACATACATGGTCGCCGTCGTTGGCTTGACTATAGAAGAGCGGACAGGACTTCGCCTGCCTAAACCTGCTTGGTTGTGCACATCAAGGGACTTTGCCAGTGACTAAGCTGTCATTATGCTGTTGGTTGCTCCCTCTCGACTGACACTGGCCACATCCAATTCTCGTGCGGTCTTGTATCAGCTTTGAACAAGTACCCTGGGCATCTTGGTTCCCTCAACTATTCCTCCGCCCTCAATGATTGAACCGGACGGGTTTTTTGTCTCTGGCCACTCGGACGATGCAGATCCCCACGCTTCCAGTGAAAGATGGCAATGCTGTCCCCATGGTAAGTACAACTTCTCCGCCAGGCCATTTCCACAAGGGAAGTGACACTAAGCCAATCCTCCCAGCTCGGAATCGGCACCGGGACTGCTTGGTACAAGGATAGCCCAGACGATCCTTTGAATCCACAGCTCGTCGAGCTACTAAAGACAGCCCTTGCACAGGGCTATGTACATGTCGATACTGCAGACTCGTATGGAACTGAGCGAGAAGTTGGCCTAGCAATACAACAAAGCGGTATTCCACGAGAGAGGCTCTTCATCACCACCAAGGTTCAGCATGGATGGGAAAATGTTGCTGCAGCTTTGGACGCCAGCCTTGAGAAACTGGGGTTGGAATACGTGGATTTGTAAGGCTTTCCACCTAGTACAGAGCTCACCTTACTCACAAAGAGCAGGTACCTTTTGCACAATCCTTACGTGATTGCATCCAACGAAGGCATACAAGCAGCATGGAAGGGCCTCGAGACCGTCAAAGCACAAGGAAAAGCCAGGTCCATTGGCATTTCCAACTTTCAGAGGCATCACGTTGAAGCCCTCCTCGAGACATGCACTATCAAACCGGCAATGAATCAGCTAGAATTCCATCCCTATCTCCAGCGCGCCAACGACTTCGTGCCTTGGATGCGCGAACATGGTATCGAGGTATCGTCCTTTAAAACTTTGGCACCAATCACTGTGGGCAAAGGAGGGCCTCTAGACGAGCTGCTTCCGTCGCTCGCAACAAAGTATGAGGTAGCTGAATCGGTAATACTGCTGAGCTGGTGTATTGGACAGAATATTGCTCCCATCACAACAACTTCTAGCCAATCTCGCCTTTGCGAGTACAAGGCAGCTACTCGGGTAGTCCTGGAAGCGGCGGACGTCGAGATAATTAGTCAGGCTGGGTTGAAGCATCACTTTAGGTGGTGGGGAAAGAATTTCTTTGAACCAGACGATAGATCTTAGAAGCTCCCAGGCAAGGGTAGACTAGTAATGAAGCTATGAGTCTATATTGTCTGGAAGTGATTGTTCTTACATGGAGTTTCCGCACACTTGGCTGGCCTTTTCTACTTTCCGCGCATCGGCGAAATTCGCAGGCCTACCACATATACCATACATGTAATTAGTAGTGTTATTAAATTTGCACCCGAGTTTTTATTTCTTTAGTTATATATGAGGTGTATTAAAGTTGTGTTAGCTGCTTGCGCTGTTTGTCCAATGAAAAGTTGTTATTGCCGAGATCTGCAAAGTGGCAAAATGACCTGAGAAAATGAGAGATGCTCAGCTTGGACACCATTCTGCCCTGAACAGCACCACTGCGCAGAACTTGAACATTCCTGCCTCTCTTTTCTACCCATTTCCACCTTTTAAAGCTAAACGGCTCTTAGGCATATCAAAATTGTTGGGCTATGCAGCATTCCAACCCGAGGCTTTGACCATTGACGCTACAGGATCATTGATGTGTTTGTGAGGGAGTTCATCAGGTGTTCATGCAGGCTACATGTAGTTTGACCTCTACGGACCCGAATGGTTAAACGAGGAACGTGACGTCTGTGACCCGATACGCTTAAGATCTAGATGTCAGCTAGATTGGTTGACTGTGACTGTAAACATCTTTCGATTAGTCCTCACACTATCAGTGCGGCGGGATCAGAAGTCAGCGCTTTCTCGTAAATTTGCCCAATCACATTTGCAGTGGAAATGGACAGAATCGATACCAACCATGAAGATCAGAAGGCTCTGGAAGCTCGGAAGACTTCCATTCATGACACTTTGGTATTATTGACACATTATTTTCCCACATACGACGGGACAAACCATCTTTACTCCCAGTGGGACCGTTGTGCTGCACTTCATCATCATATTCAGGCTCTCAGAGACAAGGTGGCTGCCTTGAAACCCACAGAGACAATCGACGATGGTGACCAAGAGCTATATAATAAGCTCATACACGATGACATCTGGTGTGGTATCATTTTGCAATGAAGACCGTTAGCATTGGTTCTAATTCAGCTCTAGGTATATGATCGAGATTCAGCAATTTTTGGATGCCGAGCGTTCCCTCTTTTCTCTTTTAGAGAACGCAGACAATAATCCCATATTCGCTGCCAAACTTCACCGAAGCCTGCTAGGACTTTATGAGAGAACTGGCCGTAGCATTCTTGCCAAGAAATCTGCGTCCTTGGAGTTCGAGATTATTGAAAGAGATTCTCAGACTGTGAGCAACGATATTGCTAATGCCTGGAGCAATATGGGCTACACAAGAGTTTCTGCCTTTGAGGCTTTAGATGGGATAATATATCTTGATAAGGCGATCTTGATGGCTAAGGATGTGCCTGAGCCAAGGCGCTACCAACAGTTCAGCATTGACCGCTTCTTGCGCAACAGAGGACGAGCCAACGCGCAACTGCAACGCCTCGAAGTCGCTTTGAGTGATTTTTATCAAGCTGAGTACTACCAAGAGAAAATCCATGGACCAAGTAGTCATTATGATGGAGAGTGAGATAGCTCCCTATCCATGTTTTCTTCAAAGCACAATAGTTACTAATGCAAATAATCTTTTAACTCATCCAGGACACAATATGAGCGTGCCAAGATTGAAGCCCGGCGAGGCAACTTTGAGAGAGCGTACTCACTCGCCTTCAAAGCTTGTGATCTGGTATCTGTAGATAAGCCTACACATGCAAGTGTGATGGCAGCACAGTACCTCCTAGGATGGATTGCTATGCTCCAAGGAAAAAATACTCTTGCGTTGAAGCACTTTGAGAAATCGCTGGCTATTTCAAAACCCAATGAGCACCAAAGAGGGAACTCGGGCGAATCGGCCAGGATTGAATGGCGTATGTCACAGGTCTTGGAGCGCATGGGCAGACAAGAAGATGCCATGACTCTTCGAGAGGCGGCTGTAAAGGTCAAAGCTAGCCTGCTTGCTACCGGGGACTATGCTCAGGTTAAAGATGAGGAAAGTTCCTGGGATGCTCTGGTCGGCTTACTTTATCGTTGAGGAAGCTGCAGAGCCAGTTTTTGTTGGTAGTCACAAGCATTAAGAGATTGTTATCTGGGGAATACACTTGTTACGGACTGACGGACCTATGCCACGAACAAGATCAGAGTCTCGTAAGGCCGAGGGTGAATGCGCCAACAGTATTGAATGAGAATTATCTGAGGAGTAAAAGGTTACTATGCAGAACTTGTCTATGTATAGCACACGCGACAACTGACGCCGTAGGGCAACCATCATCTTTATTTAGATTACCTCCTCCTTCATTTTCTTTTCCATCATCTCCCAGAGACCCTTTGCTCTGTATCCAGACAGCCAATAGTTACCCTCGGCATCTTTCCCCACGATAATGATTCCATCCGAAAAGTTGTATGGACCCTGTACGCTCTGCACATAGGATGGTTTCAATGGTGTCTGCCGTAGCGTCACAGTCGCAGCCGATAGATCGACATTAAACATGTTGCCCTTTTGCCAATTAGAGTACATAAACAAGTGCATCGAGCTGTCACCGAAGAATGGAGGCGCCCTGTTGGCTGGGTCAAGCCGGACCAGCGATGTGTAGGCCTCGACTTGTTCGCGAGAGCCTTGCTCCTTAATCGAGCGACGGATCTGGGTTGCTACATAGCTGAGTGGCTTCTGAAGCAGATCTTTAACCGGCATTAGAGTACTAAGAAAGCCAACGCAGTTGCTGAGAAATGGACGTTTATCTGGTAGCAGGTCCGCCAACACCGGCCTCCATTGATAAGCTTGTTGTATAGCAACCTGGATGGCAAGGTTAGCATACAGTCTTTAGTGGTTCGGTATATATGAAGACTGGCTACTTACTATTTTCTCCGAATCCTTTGAAAGATTAGCCATTGCCAGACGCGACATCCAAGCCAAGAGGCAATCCCCTTCGCTTATGAACGGGACCTCCGGATCCTCGCTATCAGCCTGAGCAGCAAGTTCTGCGAGAGCCTTCTCTCTCAACTTTGCGAGGTATGCTGCAGGCACGCAGACCATACGATGCTCTTTCTTGCTGACTATCAAGCTATAGGAGTTCTGAAGTACCCACAAGACAAGGCCCAGCTTGGACACATGGTGTTTGGCGAGGACATGGGCCTCTGTGGGTTTCTTTCCAACATGCTCTAAAACATACTCGTGGGGGGCCAATGGCTCCAAGATCTCATTTTCTCTGCCCTGAAGCATCAGCATCCAGGCATCGAGAAGAGCCCGTTTTGCTGTTGCGTCAAAGGCGAGGTGTAACCAGTGGAGGATGACGACTGTCGAGTTCTTGAATGAGACGACACGTAGACCAAGCTGAGGACGGTCGGTATATATGTAATCATCGAGCGTTTTAGGTACCTCGTGGCCATAAATCAGCTCTGAGAGGTCATCGGGATCTCCCACAACTGCCGGCTGGTCCTTGCAGGGACGGGGTATACACGATGCAGCGGGATGGTCTTCCTTGGCCAAGGCGCTATAGTCCACATGGCTGAATCCCACTGCCGGGCGATCTGAGGTGAATTCGGCTGGTATATGGTGCTCCAATTCTCCACGATCCTAAATGGGGCACGGCTGTTAGATATCAGCGCCGGCCGGTGGGAGGAGGCTCACATTTCTTCTCAGCCGAGCACCCAGCTTGTTCCAGCCAGGACGGCTCACGACACGTTCCAGCGAGGTGCGCAGCCTCTCAGGATCGAGTACATCGTCAAAAACAAACAGGGTGTATAAGACAAACGTTCTGAAAATAATAGTGTCGTCAAAGAAGCCGACCGGGACAACGAGATCAGTCGGCACGCGCTGGGGCGCCTTTGGCGGACTAGAAAAGAGACCAAACATGTTTGTCAAGCGTTGCTCTTCGGAGGTAGAAAGATGGTCATCTCATTCCATTATATACGCAAGGAGAACAAGGAAATCTTGTGCCAGCTGCCGCGGTTCTGTACCTGATACGTATTCTTCGTTAACTCACTTCTACCGCTGTTGGTTGATGTGTTGATGACATGTATCCATTATACTCCAAAATTGAATCTCACTCACACAGGCGGTCAGCAACCTCTATAGAACCAGCATGCACACCGTATCTATTCCCTCATGAGATGTATGTATCTTCGACAGTGGGTCTTTCTTTTTATACCTAGGTAATACTTGTTGGTTCCACTTTTGGTTTAGTAATTAATTATTAGGGTCTGGGTATATTACTTTGCAAGTATTATAAAAGGGAAAGGTAACTGTAATTTATTATTTAAATAGCTTACTTGTGTTGTACAAATATTATAAAAAGTGGTTTTTATAAAGAAGAGTTATCTAGTACCCTGATTCTACTATCCAGCACTTTAACTATAATATAGGCTACTACTACTACTGCCACTACTACTAGTATTACTGCCGCTATCTTTAATAGATTTAGTAATAATGTATTTCAACATATGGATTAGCTGCCTTATCATGCTATAGCTGTGCCGTTAAATAATGGAATTGGCGTGCTGGATAACTTTTCCCTTTTATAAAAGGTTTGGACTTGAAGGGATAACTTGAAATGTTTTTTTTTTTTTTTTTTTACAATAGCTTTATCATCTGCACGCCTTTCGAATCTTATATACAATGACATCGAATATACAAACAGTGGTATACTCGTACGGTTGATTGGGATCATTATATTTGTCGTTCTTTCGCTTCCTGGCTTGTTGTGGCAAACTTCTATTTCACTGATCAACATTGTCGGTATAACGGCCGACATGGCTATCATTGCAGGTAAATTCCTTTCGCGTGTGACCATCGCCGTATCAGGGTAACAAGAGCGGCTAGACTCTCAAAAGTTGGGTGCGCTCCCCAAAACATGGAGGCTTTGGAAATATTGACTGGCATAGATACTATCTGCGTCGACAATAGCAGCATAATTACAGGAAATTGATACATACTCGTGAACCTATAGCGTCTCTTGTGGTCCAGAGACTATTATTCTGGCTGCCATCTCAAGAATTACCCAGAAAAACAGCCGTGATGCTCTTCATGGTGCTATATCGAGAACGCCCAGGCAATTTCCTCAAGCTAAAGCCAGGCGGGATCACTATAGGATCATTGACAGCCAAGAAATAGACTACGACGTAGGACGATTCTATACGTAGTGTATTATCGAAGAAGATGGTACGAGGCACTTCTTCGCAAGTGGACATCCATAGTCAAAAGTCCGCACCAGCTTATCATCAGAATTGCGGCAAGAAGCTGAGACAAGCCGTCAGAACATTTCGAGGCCAAGGCTTGGGCTCGCTTGGCCTTTAAAAAAAGAGGAAAATGGGAGTTTCTGGGAGTTCTTCCATTTTTCGAACCGCCCAGACAAGGCACAAGACTGGCCCTCAAGCTAGCCGCTAAGCTTGGAGTCCGCGTGAAGGTGATGTCGGGCTGGCATGAAGCCTTGGTCGAGAGATCTGCTCGAGTTGCTGCAACCGAAGAATCTCTACTTCGCGCCGACATGATTGACGACTTCCAACGGGACCAAAATGACAAACTCGCGACACATGTCAGCGAGGCTGATGTGTACACCGAGCTGAACGGCAGGCATAGAGAAATGATGTGAGCGATACTCTAGGGCAGTGGTCACCGCGTGGCTATCACGAGAAGTGACACATCACATATACTTGCTTTACGAAAGGCCGACTTTGGCATAGCAATAGCAACATCAACAGAAATAGCTCAATCAGCTTCTGAGCTAGTCTGTGATCAAGGGACTTATGGCTTGCTTCCATTGATGTCTGCTATACGGTTATCACGTCAAGACTATTAATGTGTATACAATTACCTTGTGTGACAGACTGTCCGAACGTGCCACGTCCTGCTTACAATGCCATTTGTTTTTTGATTGATGGAAAGCTACTGGACTTGAGATTGCTGCTCATAACTACGGAACTTATCGAAGCTGTACATATGTTGCTTGGTCCAGAAACACCTTTCTAGAGGAAGCCCACATGCTGGAGTAGGAGGGAACAGCTCCGGGTCCGTATGTGGGAAGAGCTCTGGGTCCTTTGAGTCTGAGCTTGGACGCGTAACGCGCGGGCTGGAAATCGTCCAGCGTTGCGTAGGTGGTATAAGTTCTTCCACGTTTGCGGGCTCGGATGGTTGTAATTGGGCGTTTGTAATTTTCTCGGGAGGAAACGTCCGTTGGCCTGCCTCGGGGGGAGCGGGTTTTCGCTCTTTTTTAGGCATAGGGCCCTTCCGGTGGCAGGGAGGAGATCGGACGATCATATGTGTAGGTGCGTCGTAGTCACAAGGACTAAGATTTCGTAACAGTCTCAATAAAGTCAGTCGGTCATGACGCTGTATGCAATTGCTACCATATCATGGAATGCATGGGTCGTAGGAGGTCGGACCTTAAACATGACGCCTACAGATCACAGCATAGGAGCACATTCATAAGGTTAAAGAAGCTTGATTCTGGGCTATGGTGCGGGCTCTGCTGTGACTATATATATAGATCTACCTCCTGTCTCTTTCCTTCTCCGGGGATGTCAGGGCAGGAGTCCCTTAACAAAAAAGGTCCTTGTAGAGGTAGGGTCGCTTACTCTTTTTTGCCATCTACGGGACCTTTCTTCACGTATATTACTTGCCCTCGGCGGAAAGGCTACAGATTCTGTCATTTTTATTCGCGATTAGAGACGTGTGGATCGCTGCTCTGACGCAGGTAGGGCCTTCCAAGAACACCATTCGTGGCAGTCTAAGAAGCTTTGGTCCTCAGCTGACTGCCCACCTACTTGTCACTGCAGTGTGTGTCACAGGTTGGGTTGGTGAATCATTATCTGTACGTATGAAAACAGCATTTCAAGTTTTGCTGTATGTTTAGGCACCTTTGTGACAGTTGGTGCTGTGAATTTATCATTTGATCTATTTACAACCCAACCTTTATCGTCTTAATAAAAGGCTTCTTGGGTACAGAACAAATATTATGTAACTAGATTCCCCGTTACGCAAGTAAATTTAAAGGAAAAGTTGTTCAGCACTCCAATTCAGTTATCTAACACTCTAGCTAACATCCGTACGTGTATGTAGGCTATTAAGTACTACATCTACTACATCTACTACATCTACTACATCTACTACATCTACTACATCTACTACATCTACTACATCTACTACATCTACTACATCTACTACATCTACTACATCTACTACATCTACTACATCTACTACATCTACTACATCTACTACATCTACTACATCTACTACATCTACTACATCTACTACATCTACTACATCTATTGGAAGCAACTCCTCTAGCTCGATGCCCCTCGAGGCAGGTCAAGCCCCTTAGGGCCCCTTTGGAGGAAGGACCCCTCGGCCTATTATATATAGTGCCGAGCCCCACGCCTCTTAGCTGATAGCAACCTAGCCTGATCATCATCACAATACAATCACTACGTTCACTCTCTTGTGCCTCGTTCAATAGGTTATGAGCCCTTGTGCTTTAAACATCACGACTATAGCCTCTCTTCAACTGCTCACCGTTCACATCGCGTCCCTCGCCCGAAGTTGGGCCCCTTCGGTCGATTTTCGTCGCTCTTCTTGTTCTTTCATGTAGCGTTCGCGTTCTTCCATGTTCTTTTTAACTTCTGCTTGTATCCGAGCTCTCATGGCTTCCTCGGCGGCTTTGCTTGATGCTTCAATTTCCGCGTAGCTCGGGCGAATTCGCGTGTCTCCCTTCTCCGCCTCTCTGTACAGGGCGCTGTAGTCGTTCAAGTTGAGGTCTTCAAGTTCTTTTCGCACGCACTTGTCGATCGCGTCCATTCTGGCTGGGAACAAAGCATGTAGGAACACGTATCTGGGCCATGTAGCTTTGTGTTTGATCAGTCGGTCCAGGGCGTGGTTTCTCCTACATCTACTATTGCTGTTATTCTAAAGTGTATTCAGAAGTTTTATATTTTGATATGTGGACGGGCTGTTGGGGGACTCTTGCCCTGACATCCCCAGGGTGGAAGGAGATATGGGACCACCCTATATATATAGCTAGACTAGATCCTGCATCATGAGAAGAGACAGGCCTTTCTACCCCTTACACTGTGCATATACGTTCCATGACGTTCCAGGCACTACATGAGGGGATCGCTTCATCCACGATATGGTAGCAATTGCTGGTTGCTAACCCACGATCGACGACCACCGAGAGACATCCATCGTCTTCGTGACGTAAAACGATCAAAACACACCTCCAACGAGCCCGATGCCCGCTAAGGAAAAACAAAATACACAACCCAGGCAAGCCAACGGCAGATTTCTACCACGGAAGATCGCAGCAGTGAGGGGATCGCTTCATCCACGATACGGGCTGCCTTGTTGAGCTACAGCTGGGAGGCTAAATAACTTCTCCTACTTTAAAGTCTAGAAGCTACTACATCGTGCTTCTCTCGTCTTTTCCTTTAGGGACATGGCTTCATTTTAGCCGTAGAAGCCCTTGCTTCTAGTCAAGCGGTAGAGATGATACATATAGTATTTGTCGAAAGCCTTCTAATGGCACATATCTCGTTTAATCAGCGTAATAATGTTTTCGCTACACTTTGTCTACTGGTTCTAGTACCCCAACGTGATATACCTTCTCCTTGCTAGTATCTATCTTGTAAGGGATCATTTCTCTTGTCTGGTTTAGATGAACGCTTCCCCATCTCAGATACTCTCCAAATGTTTGGGGCTCACAGTCTTTTCCTTCATTCTGGGGCTGATCGAGAAGATCCGCGAGAAAGTCCTTTCCGCCGGGATGTCCATGGGAAAGCTTCATCGTTGAGCTGTTGGCCAGTGCATCATGAACGAAATCCTGCGCTTCGAGCCATTTCTCCCGCACTTCATCCGACTCACTGCCGTCCAACCCGTCCCTTCGCGTCGTCAGATAGCCGAGCTGCTGAGGACCAGACCATTTCGTTTTCGGCTGCACGTAGTATGTCTCCTGCATTGCTTTTGCGAAGAATATATTCTCCCGATAGTACTTTGGCCCATCGAAACCATCACTAGGATCGATAAGCTTCCGAAGCCGCTCCAAGGCCACGAAATGAGCGAGATAGTCGGTAAAGGACTCCATTGTCACATCCAGCTCAAGCTTGCTTTTACTCAATGGAGGATTCAACAGCGGCAGATGCCTCAGAAGGGGGTGTTTGTGAAACCCATCAGCATTAGTGACCCCCGTCCACATGGTGAGATAGATGTCATGCCAGCGTTTGATAAAGGGATTGTTCCTCTTGGCGGCAATGAAGCCGTTGATCATGGCATCTTCATCGGGGCGTAGACGGAGCACGAAGCCAGCCATCTCATATGGCGTGGCCGGGTCCTCAATCTGCCGCCAGCAGATGTCATCGATGTGTCGAAATAAGAGAGTTCCGGCATCAAGCCATACGCCGCCATATAGCCATAACAGAGGCAGCCTAACTAAATCACCCGAGTGCTGCCCCACGCTCGGTCCGTCCATTGTGCCATTTAGGAAGGCATCCGGCAGATATCCGTCGGGAACAAAATGGCGGACATTTGTTTGGGAGCCGGAAACGCAGTCAACAACGTGGACAGTCCAATCGGGGCCCAGCCGACGGACCCAGTTGATAACGTTACGACGGCACCATGGCCGCATGGAGAGAAAGCCGGAATGCCAGAAGGCCCAGACGTTCTTATCAGAGCTCACGGCGTGGCGGGTGGTAAGCCATGCCGAAATCTCTTCATCACTACGGTGGTCGGTGATGATGGGGGAGACGGGGACCAGGCCGGGTGGTAAAGTGGACAAATCAGGCGGATTTGTAATTATAGGAGGTGCGATAGGAGGATACGACCTGGGCGTAGATGGGGACATGGTAAGCTTCCAAGCTTAGGGGATCAGTCTGTGAAATGGGAGTTGCGTTGGTTCAGAGGACTTGTGCTGCCAACTTGGTAAGGAGTTTATAAAGCCCCATAAGCTGTGAAGGGTGCTGTTGGGACGCCTTGTGTTCCCTTGGCTCCACTTCAATGGTCTTGAAAGCCATCTGCCTGTCTATTTTAGACTATGTCCCAGAGAGAGAGCAAGTGTACTAGTAGGTATTACAACATGGTAGAAAGTTGCGGTAAGTTGTTAGTTGCTACATGTAACTACCTCTCTGAGTTAGACTAGGGCCATAATGCATGTAGGGCTCTGTGAGATTAGATCCGCGAGTTGTAAACGTCCAACCGGAAGCATCGGTACTCCGCGGAACACAGCTTATCAAGTACACGCATGCCTAGCAAGGACACACGTTACAGCGAGTTGATCATGCGCGGAGACTACGATAAGCCTTTGGATGGAACCGACGCCAGAAGGCGGGATAGACCAGATAGCGGCGAGGACCACATTGTCTGTAACATTCATGGATGAGATGCACTCAATCCTTCTTCCTGTCATCCTGCCCGGATATAAGCATAAGGGGGAATCCTGGGGCACCTGGTAGTGTCGCATCGTAGACTATTAGATCTTACATCTAGGGTGGGGTCGCAGATCTGACGGTAACCACATACTACATGGTAGCTGAGATTCTGGTGTTGACTATCTACATACAACGTGCTATATGCGACATGCAGCGTATCTGAGCTCTCAGGTAGGCAAACTAAGCAAAAGGCCACCTTGTCCCGTGTGCTTAATTATTGGTCTCTCGTGCTGTCTTCTTCAGTTCATGTAGCCACTCTTCTGCAGACGCATCCGTTTTGCGTGAAACTTGATGTTACTTCCAGCCATATTCAATCACCCGTGTCAACTCAAGTAACGCCGCCATGCCTCACTCAACTCTAACCCGTCCCAAATCATTTCATGCCATCGTTCTTGATCTGAATGGCGTCCTTCTTTCGTATGGGGGCTCATTCCCCTCAAGCGTCTTGAAACCCAGCCAGATCAAGAACGTGCTCGACTCGCCAACATGGTATGACTATGAGTGCGGGAAAATCTCATCTCGTCAGGAATGCTACCAAAGAGTCTCTTCGGAGTTTGAGATGGACGTTGATGTCTTCTCAGATACTCTTGAACAGCTCACCAAAACAGTCAAGCCGCATTCTGAATTCATAGCCGCCATCAAGAATATCAAAGCAGCCTTTCCAGAAATCAAGGTCTATGGAATGAGCAACATTTCGCAGCCAGACTATGAGTTTTTGAAGCCAATGATCTCCTCTTGGGGTATTCTAGATGGATTTCAGGCAAGTGGGCAGGCTGGAGTGAGAAAGCCGGACAATGCCTCGTATATAACGTTTCTCCAGAAATTCGAGCTTGATTCCGCCAGATGCGTGTTCATCGACGATAGCGTTGAGAATACCGTTGCAGCTTCAGCATTAGGATTCAAAGGAGTGAAATATAGCAACCCAATAGAGGTTGAAAGGACGCTGTGGAATTTGCTGGGGTCTCCCGTGGATCGCGGCATGGAGTATATGGAGAGAAACGCAAAGAAGATGATGTTGGAACTAAGCACCGGAGGAGAACAGCCTGATAACTTTAGCCAGTTTATAATCTTGGAGCTGACACAGGATGAGTGAGTGCCCCTGTGACTATCTGGGTCTTCCAGAAGGAAAGGAAAATTTATCACTAATAAGTATACAGGCGCTTGATCAAGCTGGAAAGAAAGCGAGGGCCGACCTGGAACTATTTCCACCACAGCAACACGTTCAACGGCACTACTTACAGCGATGACTGCGATACCACCTCGTACGCCATGTGCACACTGGACGATATCCCTGCTCATGAGAAAGAGGCAGCAATGGATATCATTCTCAATAATCTCAGTCCAGACAACCTACCATTAGTAAGAATTACTCGATCTCTCATTTAACACATGTTTTCTCTAACACGAAGTGATACGCACAGTGTTGGTTCAACAAGAACCGCCCTCGCCTCTGCCACGGCATTATTGCCAATGCCTTTCGTTTCTTTGCTCTTTCAGGTACATAAAAGCTCAAGTATACAAGTTACATGCCGACAACTAACATCAGATAAGGCCAAGGTCACAAATTAGCACATACTTATCTCTTTCTCTGCCGCCTGCTCCGGACCAAGGCCTATGAACTCGGAAGCCGTTACTATGAAAACATTGACTACATGCCTTACATCCTTAGCAATCTGTGCTCGCGGCGGCCTACGGACCCGTCATTGGCGGAGATGCGGGAGCTATTGAAGAAAGAAATCCAGGACCGGTCAGGGTGTGATAGTGACGTCCTGGGAGCGGCACTGAGGACTTTGAGTGCTCAGGCCATGGGAGTGCCGTACGCGAAGAGAGATGTGCAAGTGCTGCTGGAGAGCCAGCAACTGGATGGCGGTTGGAATAGAGTGTGGCTTTTCAAATATGGGAAAGAGGATATCAAGGTCGGTTCCAGGGGCGTTATCACGGCTATGGCTGTCAAAGCCCTACGACAATACTACGCAGACGAGGAGTAGTACTAGAGTATAGACAGACGCCAAGAGTTGGTTCCGCTTTTAGCATCCGCCTTTACCGAAAATAGATGGTACCTGCTAGTTCCACGTTTTAGCAACCACCTTTTCGGTAAAGGTGGGTACATGTGCTAAAAGCGGGTACAAATTACAACTCGCACACATCGTATAGCATAGAACCCAGATTGAGGTTGTAAATACTCATTCTTTTAGCACCGTTAATTCATATTGTGTGATATAACACTATGCGGCGTCTGATACCCAAGTCTGGCCGCATCATTCATGCAATGTTACTAGATTGGCTTGCGTATTTAGTTCTTACAAATACGCCTCCCGCATAGATACGCTTGCATGAACATGGTCCCCATGCCGATCAATCCTTCGTCTGCAAGGCGATACTAACTCCCAATTGCGTGGGGAAAGATGAATACTGTTTAGGAACGTTGCATCTACAACATTAAATCCTTCGCTTCCTTTCGGATCCTGCGGCAGGAGGCTGCGGATACATTGGGATAAGCAGGCTCTTTGTTTGGAGGAGGGGAGTTGAAAGCTCGTCTGACAGGGTTCAAGTCCTGCCAAGTCAAGCCGTGACTGAATTTCTCATGTACAAGTCTCTCATCTAAGTAAACAATTACGCTCGGGGACTATTCAAATTTAGCTTCTTAATTTCCCCTCGATTTTCCTCTCTCTCTCTTCCTGGTGTACTCGTAAGACCGTGTGCACCATGGCGGCCCTGATCCCACAGTCTCCTCTCCAATGGTGCCTCTTCGTCATTGCACTCTCATCCACATACATAGTTTCTTTCCTCTTCTACAATCTTTTCCTTCATCCCCTCCGTAGGTTTCCCGGCCCAAAATTCTCTCGAGCCTCAGTGCTTCCCAAGCTCTACTTCTTGTCTCGCGGCAAATTGATTTACCACATTGAGGATCTCCACAAGCATTATGGCCCGGTAGTAAGAATTGCTCCCAACGAGCTTTCTTTCACGGACCCTCAAGCATGGGAAGATATCTTCATTCGGCAGCCGCCCGGCATTACCAAAACCAGCCACAGCCATGCTTTGGCGCCAGACATGGCCTTCTATAATCCTTTCGGGGATCTCCCCCCGTCTGTGATCAGTTCTGATGATGTTTGTAAGACCGCTATCTTGCTAGGCGAAACAGCTTACTTACATTTGCAAACCCCGTAGGAGGCACATCACCACCTTCGGAAGAAGCTGGTCCCTGGCTTTAGTGATAGGGCGATGAAGGAGCAAGAGCCGCTAATTGGAAATTATGTCGATCTTCTAATACGGAGACTCCGAGAAAACAGCACCGATGCCACGGGGAGACCCCAAAGTGTCAACATGCGCGACTGGATCGCCTACACCACCTTTGACATCATCGGCAACCTCACATTTGGGGAAGATTTTGGATGCCTCGAAGGCAGTGGCTATCATCCATGGATTGCGCTTGTGCTGGGTAGCTTCAAAAGCCGCGTCAAGATTCAGATCTTCAAAGCCCTTGGGATCCTGGCACCAGCTAGTTGGCTCATGCGGAGCCTGGGAGTCGGAATCAAAGCCCGCCGGATGCATTTTGAGCTAGTTCTAAGCAAAACGAAGAAGCGTATCGCGATGGGTACGGATAGAACTGATTTCATGGATACGTTGATCAAAGACGGTATGAGCATAGATGGGCTCAAGAGGAATGCGACATTGCTGGTCAATGCTGGAAGCGAGACCACTGCGACGCTGCTCACGGGGGCTGTTTTTCTTCTCGTAACGCACGAAAATGTGCTCAAGAAACTCGTTGCCGAAGTACGAGGTCGATTCCAGAGGCAAGAGGACATGACTCTCAGCAGCGTAGCCAGCCTGACTTACATGCTCGCTGTCTTGGACGAGGCTCTGCGAGTCTACCCACCCGATGCAGTCTCTTCGCCGCGCCTGGTTCCTGCCGGAGGCCATGAGATTGCCGGGTCGTTTGTGCCCGGGGGCACCCGTGTCGGGATCTGGCAATGGGCCATGAATCGTGACGAACGGCTCTTTCTCGAGCCATCTCGCTTCGACCCTGACCGCTTCTACAACAAGGGAGACGAAAAGTCGAGATACGCAGGCGATCGGCTGGACGCGGTGAATGCGTTTCTGCTCGGGCAAAGAAGCTGCATCGGGAGGAACCTGGCTTATGCTGAGATGAGACTCATACTCGCACGGTTAATCTGGGAGTTTGATATGTCGATTGATCAGAGCAGCAAGAATTGGATCGAAAACCAAGAGAATTTTGAGCTGTGGGTAAAACCAGACTTGAATATCCATTTGAAGACGGTAGATAGAGGACAGTAAGTGGTTTCTTGATCCATGATTATGGCCTCCTATAGCAATCCATACTCGGCAACTTCTTTTTTTAAAATCTTGTCCGTGATCCATGTGCCACCCTATAATGAGAGAAAATAGCGTAAAGACGTAAAGCGTAGTATCCGCACGTTTTGCAGAGTCAGTCATAGTCTCGCAAAAGACAAAGGCCAGTGTCAGTGTCAGTATATGGCGAACATTTATGGGGGCAAGAATCAGCTTGTGAGAGCTTCGAGGCTGTTTATAATCTTTGAGAAAAATGAAAAAAAGTCCTGTCGGCGTCAACTCGCCCGCCCTTTGCTAGGATCAGGTTGCAACGCGACCAGTATAGTCGTTCCCCCTTTTGTTGAAGTGTTTAAAGGGACGAAACCATATCTAGTTCTGGTGATTTTTTATGATAGCTGAGCTATATAGCCTATAGGGTTTTACAGGCTGTATATATGTATGCTTGTAATACTCTCAAAACACAAAACAGGCAGCATTTACATCCCCAACGCTACCATTCAACATCCAAAGAAGAAAGTGCAGAAACATGATCCAATGCACTTTGTTTTTAAAATTGGTATACACGCTTTTCGTCAAACATCATAGTAAGTCCATTACATCACCGATCCATGAACACCCAGTTCCTTCGTTGTCGCCATCTACTACTTCCAACTCGGCTTCATCATCATCATCGCAATTCCCGCCTTCAAAGCCCTCATCCGCTTCACAAGCCGGAGGTTCTATTTCTCTTACCACAACCGTAGCACAGAAGAGGTTTTTTACTTCACCAAAAGGTCAGCCCTTATTGACGGCATTTGTAAGGGGACCAGTAGGCAAATCTTTCCCTAGTAAAGAAATATCAGGCTGCCGCCAAGTTTCGTCAGATAGCATAAACCTCAGGCTCGGGCACTAGGTGTTTGAGCGCATTCCCATGGTGTAATGGCATGTACTAGGTTACGCAAGATAGCGTACTCATGAGTTTGATAGCCTTGACACAATAATTCTCCTCATTATATAAGAATATCGGTACATTAGACTTTGCCAGTCTCGTCGATTTTCATGCCATTCACGTCTATATAAATATTACATTCATCTTAAGACGGGTATATATACACATGTATATGCCTGCTTGTTTAGTTTACTATTGACCCACACTTCGAAAGTGTCTATTCCAACCCCTCTGCTACCGCCATAATAATAATTTACCCCGTTTCTATTTCAGACCCATCACCTCAATTACAATAAACCATCTATATGCTATTTACGAAACATAAACAAGAATTGATGACGTGTATTTGCCAACTGCATACCGTTTCCAAGTTATCTCTTGGAAGCAAAACAGTAAGAAATACATGTTCGTCCCTAGGGAACTTCGTAGAGACCGCCAGAACCTCTGGGATGTGTCCAGACTCTTGCGTTTTTGATCTCCTGATTGACTGGTAGCTCCGTTGGGTTGTTTGCCGGAAGCTCTAATGGATCAACTGCTTGTAATTCTGCGATATTTGCTGTCTTTCCCCCCCCTCTCGAGAAATTATGAAAGATACCGTTGTTCCAGATTCTGTACTTGCGTCCCAGGAAACCCAGAGCCATTATCAGCAATATACCGCCTATTGTTGCCCCAACCGAAATACCTGCAATTGCCTTCTTAGGGAGTTTTTGGGCTGATTGAGGCGCGGCTGTTGTCGATGCTGTCGAAGCTGTCGATGCTGTCGAAGTCGCTGGATTTGTCGAATACGGCGGTGTCCCATCCATAGTAGAACCTGTGTTTGATGCATTTATTGTTGAAGTAGTTGTACTAGTTTCACCGAGTGTAGATATCGAAGTCGAACTTTTTGTAGTCGAGGCCGGCCCATTGGTAATGTTGTAATAATGGGATTCGCCGAGAACATCCAACGATTCTGCATCAAGACAGACAAGATAAAGCGGCATCTTTCCGTATTCTGAAAACTGCCATACCGCCATATTGACAACATACGTGACTGTACTTATCGAGGTGGATAGGTTCTCTGTCTCTATACATCTAATCAGTAACTTGAGGCTGCGTTACGACACTACCGTGCTCTACCTAGAGTATATTTAGCATCCGCCGGCTGCGGGTCAATTAAATCTCTCCGGGTTTCGAGTCGCAGACTATTAACGCCTTTTGGGATATCCCCAGTCCAATGTACAGTAATGGTGGAACCATATCCATAAGCTGGATTGTCTTGATAATTGTGCAAAGGTCCAGCAGGTGGTGGCTGAACAAAGGCAACCTGTGAGCGAACTTCTGTCACTAAGAGTAAAATACCAGTGAAACATGAAAGAAAAGAAAATGAACAGCGCATTTTAACTCCAAATGCGTAAACCACCATCGACAAGTCGCATTACAAACAGAACGGTGATATAATACGCCGGGAAAGGGGGTAGCCAACAACGGATATATATACGTTTCGGTTAGGGTCAAAGGATCAATTAATCTATACATATAGTTTGCTCCTGCCTATTAAAGCCTAGAGATAGATGTAAATGATATTACTTGTGGAATTAATGCAGCAGTTGAACCTTTAACCAACAGCATGTGCGAATAATTATTATACACTGTAGACTCAAGTGGTAGAAGACTACCGAAATATGTTACGGACAGTCTCGTGGTATTAACCCCCTTTTCCTTCCTTCTTCTTTTTTTTTTTTTTTTTGGTCAGTGTCATTTCACTCTTCCATATGTTTCTTGGACTCTAGCTAAGTGTATGTACTCAACGTTGTAACCTCTACTACATATGAGTCTATATGAAGCTGAGTTGGTGCAGATAATTATCAAGATTGGCGGTGAGAACTGAAATAAATTCATAGCTAGTTTCCCAAAGCTATTATCGTTTCTCATCTGATTCATATTTTATCATACCTTCTTCACGACGAAGTGCTGGTAACAGGCCATTCGCGGCCGTTGCTCGTCTTGCTGGTCCTCACTACTGTCTTCAGCGCGGTATACCATGTGTCGCCCGATTACAACCTTCATGTCGTTCGTCTACACGAGGCCTTGATTGGCTTCACAACTAGAGGTAGTACTGCATCTTTCATTGGCATAGTGTGGCTTTCTAGCCCTGATAGACACCAACATCCCCTCTCTCTAGTAAGATACCGCACTCCTTCCTAGTCACCTATTATTAAAATTAGGGCCAAGTTCTTTTCATAGCTAGAGTCTCGTAGTTCCTTTACGGATTCGGGAACACTGAAGTGACCATGGTTGGTAAATGCTGTCAAGCGCAAGACATGAGCCCCTAATAGAGGTCGCGTCGGTGGCATTGGCTGCTGTTCAGACCATCCACTAGGATATTTCCGTCGCTCTTCATCCATATTCAGCTTGGAGTGGTAGAATCACAAAATGTATCGAAGCATGCTTTTTACAGCAGAGGCTCAAGCTTCCAATTGGCTACTTCAAGTCTGCAATGATTTTATGAATCTAAAGCAATGTTTAGCTATATTTAGCCTTCACCTGGGCCTATACGCTCGCGAGCGTGTAAGAGGTTTAATTGCGTAACAGAGAGCGAGGACAAAGCTTTGACACACCGTGCACTTATCTGCTCGTTGTTATAACCCAACAGAAATACTAGTTGATAAGAATTGTTGGCTTCATATGCATTGAGAATTAAAAGTATTTGCAAGCTTGATATAAGCATAACTGATGGTCGTGACTCAATGCGTGAAGCCAAAGGTGCCCCACTAAAGCACACCTCTTCGATTACATCACCGAGCAATCTATCCTACAACCAACAAACACCCTCCAGCTCTACCTCGTTTACGTGATGAGGATACGCAAGGCATGCCACCCCGTCTTCCGCACACTCTCGTCACCGTCTCTTGTCCCCTTGCGCAATCAATCCTACGGTGTTGCGTGACTAGAGAATCCGCTGCTGCAACGACTCATGGGCTGAGTAGAGCTTCAACTTTGGCTTCGGCTGGGCAATCGCCGCTTCTGCGCTGTTGCAATGGCAGCCGTAAGAGGGGGTTTCATGCGACAAGATATCTCGCCCAGAGTGCTTTCGAAGGAAAAAATCATTATGAGCGGCTGAAAGTTCCGCTGGACGCCAGCGTGGGAGAGATCAAGAAGTACAAATCCCCCTCCTTGCAATCACAACCAGGTATCTAACGAATCAACCAGATCCTTCTATGCCCTCTCCAAGGCTCACCACCCCGACGCAAATCGCTCCGACCCTGACGCCGCCCACAACTTCTCCCTCATCTCCGAGTCCTACACCATCCTCTCCGACGCCTCCCGCCGCGCCTCCTACGACCGCGACGTCTTGCGCCTTCACCACCAACACCCTCAACACCCTCACCAAGCCTCCTACCACAGCACAAATCCCGCCGGCGGCCGACCCCCCCTCCGGCCTGAGCCGCCGCAGAGGCACCTTCCGCGGCCCCCCTCCCAGCTTCTACCGCAACGGCGGATGGGGCGCGCACGCCGACAAGCGCCACCAGGCACACGAGGAGTCCACCGGCGGCGCTGGCTCCGGCTCCGGCTCAGCTTCAGCGTCTGAGACGGACCGCGCCAATCCATGGAACACGAGCGCCTTCCACCAGGCGCATCACTACGGCGGCATGGGTCCAGGGTCTGACCCTTTCCACCACCGAGACGAGCACGTGCCGCACTTTGACAAGGCCGGCCACACGAGGACGCACGAGAGGCAGGATCACCGCCGGTGGCAGCGCCAGAAGAGGGCCGTTGGGGACGACGACATTGAGTTTGAGCCGCAGACGAGCCTGGCGGGGCACTTTTTGATCGTGGCGGGCATATTGGCGGCGACGTTTCTGGCGCCGGCGGTGTATCTGCAGTTTATGCGCCTGGGGAGGCAGAAGAAGGAGAGGGAACAGTGAAACGAGTGGTGCTCCGTCGTGTTTATGGTTCTTGTAGATTGGCGTTCTGGAGAAGGCTAGCGCTGGACAATAGCCTCTTGTATAAATATAGAGAGCAGTGTATATTAGATAGGTAATGCAGAAGGCTATGAATAGCATACTTTTTCATTATAATAGTTTCAAGGCGGAATAAGACGCTCTACCAGTGCGTAAAGCATCCAGATCTCTTCGGTCGCCTCCTTTTGGACGTAGAATGAGTATAGTTCTACATTACTATGATATAGCCGGCGATGAGAGAGATGGAGTTCATACGAGAGATTAATGAATAGTGGCAATTCAATATCATTCTTCATCAAGCAATCGTGATTAGAATTACCTAAGTACCAGAGAACGAGCGTAATATACACAAGCATGCCGCATCATACTCCAAAATATACATCACAGACTCAACCAACAGACAACAGCCTTTTGTTCACTTGCGCAAGATATTCTTTATTTTCTCCTCCTTCTATCTACCCCCGAGTCTCAATCGTCAAGTCTCCGTTCGGTTTGTGGTTTTCATAAAGGTTTGGTTGGAGATGTAGCTGCGGCAATGAAGCAAACTACTCGGCCACATAGCCACTCACGTCTCACATATAGGCATGTATGTAGGCGCTAAATGACTCATGGCAGTGATATCAGATTTAGTTTTTCTGAGCTTAACCCTCGAAGGTGAAGCTAGCACCGAGCTTGTGGGTAGCCTGGTCGAGCTTCTGGGTATCGAAAGAGCCACCAAGACCCAGGGTGACACCCTCGCGGAGGAGGACGTTGTAGGCAAGAGCGGCAATACCACGGTCGTTGATCTTGACCTATAGTTGAGAAAAGAGCTTGTTAGCAACGGAGTGCTCATTGTGATGGAATTTTCAGGGAGACAAACCTTGGCGAAGGAGACGGGGTCAATGCGGTACTTGCTGGCAACCTCGAGGCCAACGGTGTTGCTGGTCTTGGAGTTCCAGGTGGCCTTGGCACCAGCCTCGACCTGGCTGTTGACCTTGTGGTAGTAAGAAGCAGCAAAGGTGCTCAGGTTGTCAGTGGCGGTGATGGCAGCGCTGTACTGAGGAGCGACGTAGCCGACAGCGGCGCTGTAGCCGGTCAGGGCAGCCTTGTTGACATCATAGCCAGCGCTGGCACCGGCGAGAAAACCCTCGTGGCCGACGACGGCATCGACGTTGGCGGTGGGGCCCTTGAGGAGGTCGAAGAAGGCACGGCCGTGGAAGCCGGGCTGCTTGAAGAGCAGGTTGAACTTGGCGCCCTTGGCGGCGGTGGCGGGGAGGAAGTTGAAGAGACCCTCGAGCTTGAGGCCCTTGGCGAGGGTGTCGTTGACCTCAACCTTGGTGTCGAGGGCGTTGGCGGTGTTCCAGGTCTGGGTCAGAGTCAGGCCTGTAAACGCAGAAGCGTTAGCAAAGAATTCGGTAGAGTCTAGCAATGGGTGCGCATTGAATTGTCTGCAGCGAGTTCAAAAGCGCGCGCCAGGGGAGAGCTGGTGTGTTTCAGTCTGCGGCGGGATGTCGTACCAGTAGGCTTGTCGGTGTATTTTCCCTCAATCTATTCATAGCAACAGCAAGGTCAGTCTCATATTCGCATCCCGGAGGCAATCCAAAACATGCAGCAATGGCTCCCATCGCCACGGCGAATGCTCGCAGGCGTGGCGGGGGAGGGGAAAGGAGGAGATTGGGTCGGTGGAGCAAAACTTACAGCAGCAGAGGTGGCCTTCTCGTGGCTGGACTTGCCAGTCACCTTGAAGGCAACGCCATTGGGAGCGGTGTCCTTGAATTCAAAGGTGGTGGCGGACAGGTGGTAGAAGTCCTTGTTGAGGAGCTGTGGGAGGCAAGCAGAGTCAGCCGCGTCTATCATCCGGCCCAACGGCTAGAGGCCATCGTGTAGCTCTAGCCGAGGGGTTATAGAGCAATGAGAAAAATCAGGACGGAGTGGAAAGGCGCGCATACGTCGTTGGCCGGCTTGGCAATGTCGGAGAAGGCGGGGATGGACATTTTGGCGGTTTGTGAGGTGGGAGAAGAGGGAGAATAGAGATGGCGATTGAGCTGGAGGAGAGAACAAGTGCGGTGTATCAACCAGAGGAAGAGGTTGCAGAGATTCGCGCGAGGCGAGGGAAAATGTTTTGGGGTCGGCCTCGGCCGCTGATTGGCCCATCAGTCGGTTGGGGGAGAGCAGCGCAGAGCGTCGGCTGATGTCGGGCCGGGCATCTTGGGGTCTAGGGGATTGGCGCGTCCACGTGGGGGAAGTGCTTTGACGGCAGCGGCCTTTAATTCCATGCTGGAAATGCTGGATCAGGAGACAATTGCTGCAGCATCGAGTTTCAGGGTATTTCATGCAATTACGTGCAGTCTTTTGCTGCTTACAGCGGTTATCGTGACTCCCACAAAGTGTCAGAGACGTAACGCGGGGTCGGCTCTGCTGTCTGAATAAAGCAGGCGGTAAAGGCGCTATGGACAGCCATCAATGCTACTAAGACAGTCATCGCATTGACGGTGAAATAGCCCAAGTCTCAGTCTATCTAGTCGCCGGCTATGCAAATGCGTTTCGTAACAAGTTCATGCGTAATAGGAGCTAGAACAAAGAAGCAAAAAGAAGGCCTTTTAGACGATTCTGTTCGGGTTGAAGGACTCAATGGCGCCATTTTGTACTTCATTTCCCAATGCCGAGCCATATCCGGACCTCGGGCATAGTATCATATGAGAGTCATGAGTAAATTCCATTGCAGTGGCATTTGATACTTTTGTCTGTCTGTAGCTTAACTTTTATATATACTGTACTACGTTTTCGCCTTTTAGACGTTCTCTCAACCAGCACCAGAAATAAGTTTAGGAAATTTTGACATATACAACAAAGGCACTTTTGCCAGCTGCTTTTACTCAGTACCTTCATACTTGGCGTTGTGGGTAGAGATGGCTCTGTAAAGCTAATTAGTAATTGTTTCTTTCCTGGTTAACGGGGTCCGGACGAAGAGATACGAACCTGCCACTGGGATCGGTCTGCTTAGACCAGGTAGGCGTCCATCGCTCCACGGTAGAAGCGCAGCGAGGAGGGAAGTGCTCGTCAAACATGAGGCGGTACCAGTAACTGTGATAGCAGTGTTAGCTTTCTTTATCAGATGCCGATGCAAGATATTATACGTACGCCTCCTTGGTATCCGGGATATCGGTGCCCCACTCGGCCTTGGGGTTCTTCATCATCTCATCGGTGACGTGCAGCTCGGCGTTGTCCTTGAGCGCATCAATCCATCCGTATCCGACACCGTCAGAGAACTGCTCCTTTTGTCTCCACAGGATGGAGTCAGGAAGGTAAGGAGCAGTGCCAGGCTCGTCGGAGGTGTCGAAAGCTTTTCGGAGAATGTACTTTTCCATTCTGTCCTTGGTAATCATCTTGTCCTGAGGGTCAATGCTCATCGCAGTCTCGATAAACTATAGAAATGAGTCAGTCACAACGGAGAAATATTTCACATGAGGCGGGTATCTCATACCTTCTTATCCAGGAAAGGCACACGGGCCTCCAGACCCCAGGCAGAGGTGGACTTGTTAGCTCGCAGACAATCCGCAAGGTGCAAGTTCTTGATACGGCGGACAGTCTCCTCGTGGAACGCCTTCTTGTCGGGAGCAGCGTGGAAGTAAAGGTAGCCGCCGAAAATCTCATCACTGCCCTCGCCACTCAATACCATCTTAATGCCCATAGCCTTAATTTTACGAGAGAGCAGGAACATGGGCGTTGAGGCTCGGATGGTTGTGACGTCGTACGTCTCCAGGTGGTAGATGACATCCGACAGTGCGTTGAGGCCGTCCTCAATGGTAAAGGTCATGACGTGGTGCTTCGTACCAAGGAATTTGGCAACTTTGAGAGCGGCCTCGTTGTCTGGAGATCCTGGCAGTCCAATGGAGAAGGAGTTGAGCTGAGGGAGGTAGGTAACGGTAGACAGGTTGTCGTCGTCGTCAACACCGACAAGGCCCTCTCCGTGGTCAACATCAGCCTCGGCAGGAGTAGCAGTTCCGGTAGACTCTTCGGCCTTCTTCTTGAGTCTCAGCATCTCTCGCTGAGCAATGGAAGCGACCAAGCTGGAGTCGAGACCACCAGAAAGAAGCACACCATAGGGGACCTCGGCCATCAGACGCTTTCTAACAGCCTTCTCCAGAGAAGTTCGGAGAGTCTTGTAGTCGACGGGAGTAGATGGCACGTTGGCAGGGTCCCACCAAGTAGGCTTGAAGTAGCGGGTAGTCTCGCCGGTTTTTGAGTCGTAGACGTGGCCGGGAGGGAAGGCGATGATTTTGTCGCAGACGGGAGACAAGCACTTGAGCTCGGAGGCGAAGTACACAGCACCAGGTTCCTTCCATGACCATCCCTGGTACAGTGTTGTAACGCCAATCGGATCGCGCGCGGCAATGGTGCGGTCTTGCTTCTTGTCGTATAGAACGAATGAGAACATGCCATCAAGGCTGTTGGGGGCGTCGATGTCGTGCTCCATATACTATTGCAGGGGAAACAATGTCAACTTATGGTCCTCTCACAGATTTTGCGTGTGTAGCTCCGATTACTTACCAAGGGAATGATAACCTCGCAATCCGATTGCGTCTTGAAGTGGTACGGCTCTTTTAGGTGCTTTCGGATCTGACGATGGTTGTAGATCTCGCCGTTGACGGCAAGGATGATGGTGTCATCGGCGTTGGTCAAGGGCTGAGCACCAGACTCTGGAGTTGTATGAGCGAGTGTCTAGTCGTAGCATCATGCTTTGTCGAGCCGAGGGCAAAAACTTACCAACACCAACGATACTGAGACGCTCATGGCACAGGACTGCGCAACTTGTCAGCCGAGGCTCCAAAGTCTACTCTCTTCAACCAATTGACTTACTTGTGTTGTGAGAAATGACGTTTCCGCCTATACAAGCCATCGACAGTCAGCCATGTCCTTCTTCCGGCCGCTAAACAGCCTCATCCAAATCAATTGACTCAAACATACTCCAATCGGGACCTCGGTGTCGAATTCTAATGCGCCATTGTCAATTGAAGTAGCTACCAAGAGGAAACAGATATACTTACGCCTTGGCCAGCTTCAGAGCCGTCGGCTTGAACTTTTGCACATCGGGATGGCTATTTTAGGCGCGTTGTGGTCAGCTACATTGCTTCTTCTGTCTCCAATGTGTGCGCTCGTGATAAGGCGCTCGCAATCACTGCGGCGGGGTGTTGCCCCTCCAAAAGTGTTGTACGATGGACAGAAGCAAAAGGAACAAGGACGAACCAATGACACGCAAAAATGCCACACATCTTGTATGATTTTGCTCGAGATTAAGAATTCTGGGTGTAGGAAGAAGAAATTAATCGGAAGAAGGGAAGAAGGGAAGAATTTGGTGGAATATGACTATCAGGACCATGACTCTGCGCGACCACCTTAAAAATTAAACGCAGACCAAGGCCAGGCTAAATGTACTAGCTTTCCACTCTAGCCTTCCGCCGACTTCGGGCTCGCTCAGAGTCACTGCCAGGCCATTATCATTGGTGCAGGCCACGCCAGGTCGCCAATTACCTAAAGCGAAACTGATAAGGGAAAACAAAACTGATTCGGACCACTTTGTGGATGGTTGTTTGTTTGCCAGCGACCCTGCCTTGTCTTGGAACGAATGCTGTTCTAGTAGGTCGTTGGACCCTTGTTTTAGCCGACCTACCTAGAAGAGGTGCCGGCTGACAGCTTATCCTGGTGCGATGATTCACCTTGCAGCAGCTTGGGCAGTTGGGCTGTTTCGGTAACGTGGCATATAAGAATTGATTACGCCGATATATCTACAGTACAGCCTGAATTATCATTACTATTGGTGGTTTATATTAATCCCCAAGATTACATAAAGTACTCTCAGACGCATCGGTGAGATCAGATAGGAAGAATTGCACGTGGCAGATGACTGGGGTAGCATTAATGCTACATGTGCCTACGGATATATCAAGCCAAGGGCGTCTAGTCCTCTGATCCGTTCACTAATAAACGCCCTCTAAGCATGTCGCTTCCCCATAGTTTTGGTCCAGACAGGATCAAGTCGTTTCAAATACCGTCAATTACTACAATGCTCTCGTGTTCCGATACAAATCTACGCCCTTTCATGGACCAAAGTGCATGGAGTCATTCTCTCATGTGGAATCATATCGCCGATGCTATTCCGTACTGTCATATATCGTTGTCTAGCAGATTAGCTTCTGAAAAGCTAGTCAAACATGATCGTCTTCGGTAAGGTTTGCTAAAAGAAAAATCGAAAAAATCACATGTCCTGGTATTGCCCCCAATCAACGCCATGGCCGGTCTTCTCAATAGGAATATCCCCAGTGTCTAGAAGTCTTCAACACCTCACGCAACAAAGTCCATTACGGCGCCGGATTCTCGCGGACCACGCGGCGAATGCGCTTCTCGTATTCGGCCTTGTCTCTCTTGAATAGGTTATACGCGTCGGCTTGCGCGGGCGATTCGGGGTTGGGATCGTTGAGGAGGTCTTGGATGCCGAGCAGAATCTGCTTGACCGTGATTGCTGGCTTCCACGCCTCTTCCTCGTTGAGAATCGACAGGCAAACGGTGCCTGAGGGATAGACGTTGGGGTGGAACAGCGGGGGGAACAAATTTGCCTATTGACAGGGTCAGAGATTGATTGCAGTCACAAACGTCTTCATCGTCACTTACACTTTGGGGGCTTTGTTGGGTACTCTGAAGACAAGCACCAAGTCAGTTTCGGCCTAATCAGCCCTATCGTGCACGCGAGCACTCACCGTCGGGAAACGCAATGTTGAGCTTGAACAGCCCTCCCTCCCAGATTGTCTTTTCTTTGCCAGGAATGCCGCACTCCCAGTTCTTCAGGTCGAGCACTCCCTCCTTCGTCCGAGCAGGCTTGGCGAAGAAGCCGAATGGATGGTCACGTCGCCATTGTTTCCTAGTGATCAGCATCGGTCAGCGCCATGAGATGATCCGAAACACCGTGAGAGCAACGATTCACATACCGCTCCTCCTGTAATCTGTTTTGGCAAAGGGCCATCGTGATATAGACCAAAAATGGGCGAGCTGACAAAGAGTCGCGAGACAAAGGTAGATCGTAGTAGCGCTGCCTTGCAAGGGCCGGTACGGTCTGCAGTGCAAAGAGAGACTGCAATTTTCAGGCGAAGAAGGATGTTATGCAGGCAAACAAATCGGATTCTCCTGTTTGCAACCTGAAGATGGAGACAACAGAATAGCGACGCGCGCGTTGCAAATAGGTGGTCTTGGTAAGAAGGAAGAAGAAAGTCGGATGAAAATTACAGGCGTCGTAAGGCTGCGAATAGCGCCTCGATCGACCTAGTGCAAAGATTCCAGGGATCAGTTAGGCACCTGCCGCCGGTCCCTTGCAGCGAGGAACCCAGGTCGGCAGAGTCACGGCTGGCAGGCCTGTTAGGCCTAATCCGCCCTGAAGCAAACAAGCTCCAGCGTGGGGCAGCCCGGCATCACCCTCGGCTCAGCTCGTGACGCTGCATGTCACTTCCCAAGATGCAACGAGGCGCGCAGATCTGCTCGCAAGCTCTTCCAGCGACTACACCGTCTTTGCTCTGGACACGACCGCCACAGTATCCAGAAATCAATCTTTGAATACCATTGCAGGATATTGTAACGCATTGCTCGTTCGCAGACGCCTGCACATCTCCCCAGTCGCTTGTCCCGCGCTACCCCCTCCATTAGCGCCGCAGCTTAATAGACCACATCGAACTCCGATTTCTTGCGCATCTGGCTTGTTGTGTCTGACGGCATCCGATCGTGAACGCGAAACACCATGAGCTCTCCATCTGGAGCGGCAGATAAGGCGAAGCCGGAGGAGTCCGGGGCCAAAGGAGGGGAGGCCAAGCCGACAACACCAGCAGCGCCTGTACCCCCCGCGGCGACTGTGTCGGACGATTTCGAAGATGTTCCCGATCCAGACGAAGAGGACCTGGATGATCTCGACGGTATGGCCCCTCGTGAATTGGCTATGGCTTCTTATGCTGACCTGAAGATTGGTTAGAACTGCTTGACGGATTCAAGGCTGTCCGAAAGGAGATGATCGAAGACGATACGCTGAAAGAAGGAATCAACCCTCCCGACTTGGACTACGAGAACATGTCAGAGGAAGAGGTCACCAAGAGGATGCAAGCGGGCATAGCTGGTCTGCTGGCCAACCTTGAGCAATCCGTATGTTGATCTTATGAGCTCCGCTATACATGTGTCATACTAATGTTGAACGTCTGCCTTAGCCGGAGATGCAAGCTGAGTTTGAAGAAATGTTCAAGCAAATGGGCGCAGAGATGAGCGCCCAATTCGATGCTGAAGAACAGGAAGAAGCGCAAACTACTAGCAAAGACAAAGCGAAGAGTACTCCTGCCGCCACCGCAACTCCTGCCGCAACTCCCACCGCAACTCCCACCGCAACTCCCACCACAGCTGCTACCACAGCTGCTCCCGCCGCGACTCCGACGACCGCTACATCAAGCACCCCTCAACCGGCGGCAGGTGAAAAGTCTGGTGCAGCGTTTCAGGATACCATTCGCCGTACCATGGAGCGCATGCAGTCATCTGGTGAACAAGCCACCGCGGCGGCTGCGGCGGGCGGCGATGACGACTTCTTGACTGAAATGCTCAAGCAGCTTACTGCTGGCGACTTTGCTGGTGGCAGCGAAGAGGACTTTTCCAAGATGCTCATGGGCATGATGGAGCAGTTGACGAACAAGGAGATCTTGTATGAGCCAATGAAGGAATTGCATGACAAGTTCCCCGCGTGGCTCGCCAAGAACAAGGATTCGACTCCTGCCGAGGACCTGAAGAGATACGCAGAGCAGCAGGCGATTGTGGCAGAGATTGTGGCCAAGTTCGACGAACCTGGCTACTCGGACTCTAATGCGACTGATAGAGAATACATTGTAGACAGGATGCAAAAGGTAAAGTTCGACCTTGTCTCGGCCTTTTTCTTGTGCGAGACATGACTAACAAGCTCCAGATGCAAGCAGCGGGATCGCCGCCATCCGACTTGGTGGGGGATATGGCTTCTGCCCAAGAAGCGTTCAATGCCACGGAAGACCAGTGCAATCCGCAATAAACATTCAAGATCTAGTCACGGCGCATTCATATATACACGCACACTTATATATATACCCATAGTGCGCGCCCTATATGCAAACATTTTTCATCCTATACCAGTATATCCATCCAACGCCGATGTGAAGAGATTTATCCGGAGTCCCGAGGTCCCAAACTCCATATTTCGCCAAGTGACAGACGCTTCTTTCATACCATTCCAATATTAACCAATCATGGTGCTGGTCTAATCGATTTCCATTTGATTTGAAGGCTGTGAAGATTGATGCTGTTGATGCGGTTGCTGTTGCTGCAACGGTCGTTGCTCTTGTTCTTGTGAAATAAGTTCGGCAAATATGTCATCATACTCGTCATCCTCGGCCAGCGTCGGCAGCCGGGATCCTCGCTGGGCCATTACTTCCTCTTCGTAAGACGTAAGTAATTGCTCTTCATCCATGAGTTCTTCCGGGATCATGTCCTCGTCCATCTGTGACTGTGCCATTTCGGGCGCAAAGGTTGCGGCATCCTCGATATCGGCATCGGAGAATGAAGGCGCATCATGAGACAAGCGGCCGACATTAGCTAGCCAGCTCGTTTTCAGAAACTGCAAGTACCGCCGCCATTAGCCATCCATTCGCTGCTGAACAACTAAATTTCCTTCAAACTTACTTGGCCCTCAATGTCTCTTCTTTGCCAGGATTTATCCTCGGCCTTTTGGCGGACATTCTGCAGGAAGCCCTTGCGCCTCTGCTCCTGCAGCTCCTCTCTTCTTTTCATGACGGGATTCGGGCGCGCAGGCCGTGATTGATACTTGAAATTGTTAGGCCTGATCGGTGACGACTGGACCTGGCGAGGCTGCCACCGCGATTCTTCCTCGGCCGGAGAGAGAGGCGATGAGGCGCGCACAGGCGAGGACGATAGTGGAGATGAGACGGCGGGACGATTGTCCCAAGAAGGAACCGGCTTTGGCGTAAACGACAGCATCCTGCGTGGTGCGGCTTCGTCTGTGAGATTGTGCATAAATAAAGAATAGAATCAACAGAAAATGTGTGTAAGCCAGTAATTGCCGGGTCTTGATGCTGGAATGTCGTCTGTGAAAGGTGGCTGGTTGAAGAGGCAAACCACTGCTCCATCTCGAAGCGTCAATCAAGATCACTCAACACGCCGATGCGACGCGCTCGCTGCAGGCGCGCAATCACGTGCCTCCGCTAATGATGCGCCTCCCACATCTGCGGCGCCGGATGATCAGCAGAGCTGGCAGGGCCGATGGTGGCCAAATCAGCGGCCGGCCGCAAAAATCTGATGATGTCGTCGTCGCAAGGAATTATCCACCGCAAAAAGTCCAAGGGTCTGGTCTCCCAACAAAACTGGCCTCCTTTTCCCTTCCGCGCACTTCCTCGGCTTTTGATACTTTTTGCGCCATGAGAGTCGCCAGCAACGCCTGAAATTATTTCTTTTTTCCTTTTTCCCTTGCTTCTTCTTCTTCTCCCTGGGGTCTACACACAGCGAAAGGCAGGCGCTCTGCATTATCACATGCACTAATTTTTTTTTTTTCTTACACGATCCGTCCGCCTCCCTTTTTGCCACGATACTCATATAATGCCGATTTGCGAACACTGAAGAAATCCTATGTCGAAACGTCCCTATTCACGCCCCCTCGGCACCCCCAATGAACGTCTTTTCTAAATCCACCTTTGCGACGGCCCGCATCGGTAACCGCTCATGGACCTGTTCTGCTTGTCGTGGCCAATTGGCGCGCACTAGGCCGCCCCGACAGATATTCGCGCGACGTTTTGTCTCGGGGCGAAAATCGTCGTCAGAGGGCAATGGCGGTGCCAAGTCTGGGCCAAACGCCAGGCTGATTCTGTTTGCGTCGACTGGAGCAGCGGCTGGTACGGCAGCGCTTGCCTTCACCGACGAGATCAAGAACAGCTACGAGGCGGCGGAGAGGACAGGCAGAGTGGTTGCTGCGCTGGCCGTCTGCATTAATGAGTGAGTGCGCAATGGAGGAGGAGACGACACGTTTCCAGCGAATGGTGGGCTGACTGTGATTGAATCATGATAGCTACCGAACGACGTTGAATACAAAATCCACGATTGACGACGAAGAAAAGCAAGATCAAATGCTAAAGGCTTGCCACAAGCGATGCGCCGAACGAACCCTCAAAGTGTTGGAGAAAAATGGCGGTATATTTATCAAACTAGGACAGCACCTGGTATGCGCTACTACTTGAATTCTACCGGACAACACCTCAATGACATGATGTGGCTAACATGACGGCGACAGAGTGCTATGAATTACCTCTTACCCCCTGAGTGGACGACGACCTTTGTACCGCTGCAGGACAAATGCCCCGTCTCATCATTCGAATCGGTGCAGGATATGTTCCGACGGGATACGAATGAAGAGCTATGGCACTACTTTTCTGAATTTTCGGAGGAGCCAATTGGCGCCGCCTCTCTTGCGCAAGTACATCTGGCAATCATCAAGGATACTGGGCGCAAGGTGGCCGTCAAGGTTCAGCATCCCGAACTGGAGGCATGGGCGCCCCTTGATCTTGCGCTTACTAGATACACCTTCTCTACGCTCAAACGATTCTTCCCCGAGTACGACTTGGAATGGCTGTCTTCGGAAATGGACTATTCTCTGCCCAAGGAGCTCGACTTCAGGGAGGAGGCCGAGAATGCACGTCGCATGAAGGCGCACTTTGCTAAGCATCCCGAGCTGCCTCTCGTCGTACCTGAGGTCATGTGGGCGAAGAAGCGAATTCTCGTCATGGCCTGCGAATCAGGCCGGCGACCAGACGACCTTGATTACCTGGACAAGAATGGCATTGACCGCGACGAAGTGTCGGCAACATTGGCGCGAATTTTCAACGAGATGATATTCGGCGATGGTGCTCCACTGCACTGCGATCCTCACGGCGGTAACCTGGCCATCCGCAAGAACACTACTCGCCGCGGTCTTGGACGAGGCCCCAACTTTGACATCGTCCTCTACGACCACGGCCTGTACCGCGACATTCCCCTCCCGCTGAGACGTTCTTATGCCAAGATGTGGCTCGCCGTCATTGACGGTGACATGGACCGGATGAAGAAGTACGCCCACGAGGTGGCTGGCATCAGCGAGGAGGATTTCCCCCTCTTTGCCTCTGCCATCACAGGCCGCGACTTCAGCGTTGTCAGCAAAGAAGGATCGATTCTCAAGACACGCTCCGCAGACGAAGAGCAAAACATGAGCGGCGCCCTGCAAGAAGGCCTCATCGTCGACCTTGTGCAAATGCTCGGTCGCGTTCCTCGCATTATCCTCCTCATCCTAAAGACCAATGACCTAACACGCAGTCTTGATGAAAACCTCCACACCAGCCAAGGACCTATACGCACGTTTATGATTCTAGCGCGCTATTGCACTCGGACTGTCTTCCACGAGCAGATCGAGGACATTACCCGCAGCGGATCGCTACTGTGGCCTCAGAATGTGGTGCGAGCTTTGACGGCCTGGATCGGCTTCGTGAGGGTCGAGCTCAAGCTGGAAGCGTTTGAGATGTGGCTGGGTATCAAGAGGATGTTGGGATTCCGGGCTATCGAGTTTGGCGGCGGGCCGCTGAGACAGGAGGAGATTTAGAATTTCTTTTCCCCGAGAGGGCGGCCTCTTTGCGAGAAGCGTATAGATTTTGATAGACTGTATAACTAGGCAACCCCCAAAGCAAAATGGTGAAATGGTTGGAAGCTGAAATGATGGGAATGCTTTTCGTGTTGGCACGAGGCTATGAGATATGTTTTGATGCCGGATAGTTGAAAAAAGTTTTAATAATTCAAAAGACATTAATAGACACCTAATGCATGCAACTTGTCATCCACGTGAAGGATCATGAAGAGACAAAAAAGGATAAGCCGATTACTGAACAAGGAAAGAAGGAAGCAAAAAAAGAAGTGGTGATTCCGCCCGGGCTCGAACCGGGGACCTTTTCGGTGGCGTTAAACGATGTTAACGAAATGTCATAACCAACTAGACCACGGAACCAGATACTTATTGTTGTTGTGGAGTGGCAATATTTTTGTACAATTGGTTTCCATTCTCGCGATACTCTACCTATCTATACTAAAACACTCAAAGTTTAACAAGCAATAAACAACCCCATTTTTCCGAATCAGAACTGACGTTGAAAAAAAGACACTCTACAATTTTATAACAACCTTCCCAAAGTAGCCAATTCCCGCTTTCGTTGCGCTTCATTGCGTTTCAACCGCTTCCGAATCCCGAGCCCGGGGCTCCACTTTTCGGGGCCGTTCCGTGTCTGCCGCCCTTGAATCTCGGATCCGATTGTTCAACACATACAGGTATACAAGAGCAAGAAAATACAGAAAGAAGACTCATTCTTCAAAATTCACCAAAATCCAGTTCCAAAACTTCCACCCAAAAAGCCCACCAAATCCAAAAAAAAAAAAAACCATCCAAAGATTAAAACAAAGTTGCGTACACACAAAAACATCAAAACACGTTGGTCGGGGTATATCCATCTCAAATTCTCATCTCCTCCAATTCAGCCTCAGCCTCCATCAGCAAGTTGTCGTGGTTCTCCATCGCCACCTCATACACCGAGTAGCCCTCATTGTCTCTGATTTCAGGGTCGGCACCGTGTTGTAGCAGCGGCAGCATCGAGTCCGCCGCTTGAGACATTACGGCATAATGCAGCGCCGTCATGCCGTCTTCATCTTGGTCGTTGACTTTCAGGCCCAGGTCGATCAAGGCATGTATATAGTCACCTTGACCACTGGTAGCTGCGTACATGAGCAAATTTCGTCCGAAGCTGTCTCTGGCATCGAGATTCGCTCCTCTCGCGACGAGCAGATACAGGAACTTTTCGTGCGTCATCAAGATGTAATGTAGCGCCGTCTTGCCATGTTTGTCTGTGGCTTCTATGTTGGCCCCGTAGTCGAGAAGAGTGCGGACGGTATCGGTAGCGGAGGGACCTTGGGACATTACTGCAAGGAACAAGGGGGGTTTGCTCTTTTGGTGTGGTGAACTCGGTAGACGCGCGTGCCTTTAGGAGCAATCTGGCTACCTGCGAATACCCGCCGTCTGCCGCAACTGACAATGGCGATGATTCACCATCGGTACAGTTCACGTTGGCGCCCCTGTCGATGAGCAGCTTGACGGTTTTCACACGGTTAGTACCCGCCGCCAAGAGCAGAGGCGTCCGCCCTTCCTTATCCACCGTCTCTATGTTGGCACCTCTGTCCAACAGGAACTGAGTGGTATCCTCAAGGCCTTGTTCCGCCGCCCGAGACAACATGGTTCGTCCGATGTGATCCTTGTATTCTAGATCTGCTCCGTGATCAAGCAATGTTTTCACAACGGAGGTCCTGCCCTTGATGGCCGCATGCAATGCAGGAGTGTTGCCCCTATCGTCGCCGATTTCCAACGACGCGCCCTGCTGCAGCAGATATTGCACCACCTCGAGATGGCCCTTGGCGGCGGCCCAATAAAGTGCTGTCCGGCCGAAATAATCACCCAAGTCGACGTCGACGTCCCGTTCATTGAACAGCTTGACAATGTCCAGTCTACCAAGCCGGGCGGCGTGGATCTGGGCAGGCCCCGAACTGCCAAGGGACTGGTATTTGTCAAGCCCAAGATCGAGCAGCTTCTCCACGATCCTGGTGCACCCGCCATCAACAGCGTAGAATAGAACAGACGATCCGCTGCGATCGCTGGCGAAAATATCGGCCCCTCGCTGCAACAGCAGTGCAAAAGTGCCCTCTCTCGCCTTCTCCACGGCGTAAATAAGAGGCGTCTTGTCCTCACATTTCGCATTCGGGCTTGCTCCATGCTCGAGGAGCAACTTGGTTATCTCGTCCAACCCGTTAAAAGCGGCTGTTGCCAAGATCATTGGGTCACGAATGATGGCGCCATTGTCGAGTAGGAGCTTGGTAATAGGCAGACGCCCTTGGGCCACGGCATATCTGAGGGGACAGTCCCTGCCGATTTCAATTATGTTGGGTCTGGCTCCATATCGCAGCGCTTTCCTTGCTGTCTCAGTGTTGCCCTTCCACGTGGCCCATTGAAGGGCAAGGTTGGCATTCTCTTCAAGTTTGTAGAGAACCGGATCGAGGATGGCGAAGAAGCGCTGATTCACCTTGGCCAGGGCGTCGACGTCCCTCGGCCGGGGCAAGTGTCTGGCGATTTGATAGACCAGCTCCGTTGGCAAGGCGTCCAGTCCCATCTTGGCTGCTGTACTATTGCTATGAGCGAAGATATAATGTGCTGCTTTGTAGATATTTTTGTATTGTTGCTCTGGGCGAAGATATAATAAGTTGCTTGATAGCTGTTTTCGTAGTATCGCTCTGGGCAAAGATATGATGGATTGCTCTATCGATGTTGTTGGCGGTGCGGTAGCGATGGAGACAGAAGAGAAATATAAAGCGAAAACAAGGACGACCACGATGCTGACGACGACAACCGCTGCCACAGCCACTAAAGTCTAATACCAGTCGGATACGAACAATTAAGATGCAAGACAAGAACCTTCTGCCTAATGACGATAGCTGTTACGCAACTTACCTTTGCGGTGGCTTAATCGCGTGTAAACTGAAAAGCAGGGAGACGCAGTGGTGCGCACTTATACGCCACCAGCCGGGAAAGGGGAGGGAGAAGAAACGAATACCTAGGGTGGACAAGTAGTGTGCGGCCATATACCTAAATAGAAAGACGGCTCTTTTTCTCTACAACTTCTTTTCAAGCGTTCCTCTCCCTTCCATTTTTTTAACTGTAGCAATACCAAGGCTGTGCTACTCTTCTCCATCCGCCTGTTTTTCCTTGCCATAAGTATTCAGCTACATGCCTCCCTTGTGAAAGAATGCCCGCTTTCACGGGCCAGTATATGGCCTAAATACGCCCAAATACCTGGTAACTACAGGTACGTAGATATATAAGGCAGATGGATCCAAGCCACAATCTGCTCAACGATAACAACGTCGTGCTGTCTCCATGGATGTTAGTATTCCTAAGTAGGTCAGAAGTATGTCTACATTAGCGTACCAGGCTACACCGTTTGCTCGAATCCGTATGCGGCACAGAGGCAAATACTTCTTGCGAGTCTGAGATTGATGGGTTGCAAGAAACGATCATTATGTCTGATTTACGATACAGTATAACATTGATGCATGAGTATAAAGCTCTGGGCTGAGCTGTTTTAACATACTTCTAGTATCTCTCTGGGTCCTCACTTGCTCCCTTTCTCTCCCCTTAAGGCCCCCTGTCAGCATATACGATCTCGCCCTGCTTCATGCAAGCTGTAAACCCGGCCAGTCCCGACGTGACAGCTGTTTAATCCCAGCCCTCAGTTTAGCATCAGCTAATCCTAAGCGTGTTGGAAGTGCCGGCAGTGCGGCCCTTGCCGCTACGCCGAAAACCATATTTGGCCGCGAATGAATTATACCTGATTTGGACAGACCTTTTGGAACTCCTTGCCTCTTGACCCATCAGGCTGACACAAGCGGTGCTTGCCGGGTTTTGACAGGCAGGCTCTGCGGGCGTTATCAGCTTCAATTTTATGTAAACTGCGTTCTTGGCGAGTGATAACGTCTTCGGATCTGCGATTCTAGTGGCGGTCAGCCAAACTCCGCATGATTGCAGCGGTAATAACAGCCGAGCTTGCGGGTTAGTCAATGGCGGGAAAATATATCTGGCCATCATGGATAGGTAGCCACACTAAATGAACAATATCCTTTTTAGGTTTAACAAGGTACTAGTATCTTCTGATAGTATTGAGTACTTAGGAACCTGGATAGCTCAATGAGCAAAGTTAATAGAGACTGTTACTATCAGGCCGAGGTTTGACCTCGCCAATTCGGCCGCAATATGGACTTCTTTCGTAACCAGTCACGTATTTTTCAAAAGACAAAAAACACACACAAATTCGTATACAAAAGTTAAAGCAGTTGCGTGGCGTCTTAATGGGCTCTCACTCACGGCGAGATTGAGTTAGCGAGGTTGTTGCTCGCTATAAGTAACCTCAACGAGGGCTATGGACCCCTTTACCACCTTACACGTAACCCGCGGTATTTTTATCTGCGTTTCCTGTAGAATAGTGCCAAATATAGCAGTGGCTTTATAGAGTTCATTCAATCCATATATGGTAGTTCGCCGCATACTTGTTCGGGAAATAGGTCTACCAAACCAACTCTAGTGCTTGGCAAATCTTGGCATATCTTGAAAGTATGATAGTATTCGGCAACTACTTTTCCATAAGCATCTTTGACCATCGTCCTCACATGAAATCATGGCTTGAAAGGCACCACTATTCAAACCTCATTCCCAAAATCCAAAGTCCAAGCCCCCAAAACCAAGTCATATCGTGCTTGTAGGAATAAACCTTAAAACCTCCCCAAACGCCATATTATAAATAACTAGAGCACATCATGATCTAAGCCAAGCGTATACCAGTAAATCACTCAAAGGACCCCTTGCCCAACAATCCTCCTACAAGTCCCGCTCTGCTCTCGGCGCCGCGAACCTTCTTCTCCTCTCTCCTGCGCTCGTTCTCTTGCATCCGCGCCAGTTTTTCGTTATCTCTCGCGAAGCCATTGATTCCACTCTTCTTGCCTGCGCCTTTCTTGATCTTGGCCTCTTCGCCAAATCCACTACCGGATCCACTACCTATGGCCATCGTCGTCGAAGAGGAAGATGTAGTAGTACTGGCCGTGGATATCAATGATGAGTTGGTGGTTGCGCGACGTAGAAGTGACGCGGGGACTTTGAAAGACGAAGATGAACCTCCCGCAGTAGTAAAAGCGAGGCGACTCGATGAAGACAAGCCAGATGAGGCATTGCGCTTGAGGCTGATGCGATCAACCACGACGTTGCGTGAGCGGCGGGAGGCAGGGGAGTGATTCTCCTTGTTCCCTCGTGACGCAGGTCGAGCATCCTCATCTTCGCTGTCGGAGCCAACCTCAGTGGCCGGGATAACAGAACTATGCCGTCCATCCTCCAGCAGATCAGACAGCGTCTCCCGAACCTCGCCAATGTTTGATGGCTTCTTGCCATCTTTGGTTCTCCTCATATGAGCGGGAGCCCTGTTATCACCAGCACTACCAAGTGGCTTACGCGGCTGACTATCAGGAATGACTTGCCGCTGCTGTTGCTGCTGCTGTTCAGGTTGTTCAGGCTGTTCGCTTTGAGACTGCGACTCATCTCCTTGCGAAGCTGGCGCATCGACAAGTTCCAAAAAGTCCATTTCGTCGTCACTGCCCCGATCCTCCATGGTACGTAAGAAAGCTTGGTTACCAGGATTTTCAGCCATCTTCTTGACGCGCTCATCAGAGAACAATGCCTTTTGCATCTTTGCAAACTGGCGACGCTTCATTCTCCGGCGAGCTTCTCCACCGTCATCAGAGTCAGAGAGGTCATAGTCAGCTCCGCGCTTACGGCGAAGCAAGCCTGATGTGATGTCCTTGTACAGCTTTTCAACTTCCTTTTCATCGTTTATCCGTTCTCGGTCACTGAAGAATGTTAGCTCGTCTAAACCCCTTCGTCTATGGCCTAAGAGATGCTAGCAACTTACGCGTAAAATGCGGCCAGCTTGCGAGCATCAACGTCATTGCCAGCGGCATCATCAATGATGTCCTGAACAGTGGCATCAAACTCGTCGTCGCTGTCTTCGCCATCCGCTCCGCCAAGGCCGGCATATTCGTCCTCAGATTCTTCGGCTTGTTCTTCCACCATTTCCTTCGCCTTGCTCTTCTTCTTGTTAAACTCTTCTATGAGCTTCTTCTTCTTTTGTTCAGCAGCTGCGTTCTGAAGTACATTGAAAGCAGACTTGGAAGAATCCAGTTCTTCGTCTTCTTTTTCCGCATTCGTGGAAATTGCATTCTCTTCATTGATGGATGACATTTCCACTTTTCGTCGAAGTCTTCCCCTACGCACCAGTGGAGAGCTTTGAATTGCATCTCCATGCTGGTCCGCCGGTATCGTCTCCACTGTGGAAGTTGGAGGCTCGACAAATCTCGATTTTAGAGGCGTATATCTCTGAAGCCCCCCATCCTGCGAGGGCTCAATCATGTCAGAGATTTGTGAGTTCATGTCATCTCGTAGGAGACTGTCCAACCCATGCATCTGTGACTGCGCAAGGTTGAGCTGAACAGCCTGCGTAACGCCCTGAGTTTCATCTCGCTGAGAGTCTAGAACCATATCTTCGACACTGTCATCCATGGCAGCCGAAAAGTTGGAGTCGGGGAATTGATCGAAATCGGGCATCATGGATTGTGTCGGTTCAAGTTGGCTCTTCTGATTCTCATCCATTGTTCCAGCAAAGATTTGAGTAAGGCTAAGGCCAGCAGGTCCCTGAACGGGAAGACCAGGAATGAATGTCTTCTTGGCAGATCGCAACACGGATGTAGGCGCAACAGGAGAGTCGAGCGTTGGAGTATCGTAGGCCCTCTTGGATTTTGGCGTGGCTTCGACGGTGGGCTCGCCTTCATCGTCAGACAAAACGGCAGTCTTATTCCGTGAGCGTTTTCTTTTAAACGCAGTTACGTTTTCGGCATCTTCGTCTTCATCGTCACCATCCTTGCTATCAAGCTGAGGAAGGACATCTGAAGCTTCAGATGCTGCGTCTTCTTCCTCATCTGCCTCGTCCGCCTCGGCATCAAATATGGCCAGTCCCGCCGTCTCGCCTTCTGCCTCTGATGCGTCGTCTTCTTCTTCATCATCTTCATCTTCTTCCTCAGATCCTGAGAGCTCCACAGCAGAACCCTCTGCGTCTGCGTCACCATCTTTATACTCTTCGTCGTCACTATCATCCCACGCCAAAGGATCTGCTTCACCATTCTCTTTTCCTTCTTTCTTCTCAGCCGCTGCTTCCTCTTCCTTAATTCGTTGAGCCTCCTCTCTGGCTTTGCCCAGGATATCTTCAACCTCCTGCATCTGTCTTTCTCGTTCTTCTGCAGTCTGGACGACGATACCTTGGGCTTTCAACATCTCAAGCCTTCGGTCTCGCTCAGATCTTGCTTGTTCCCTCGCCTTTTGCAGCAGAGTAGCTTGAAATTCGCCAGGAGTCATTCCGTCTCGCTCATTTTTGCGCTTCTTTTCTTTTCCGGGAGGCGTTACGTGAGCCAAAGCCCGCAAGGCTAGTATTGAATGCGATTCCTGCGCTTTTTTAAAGGGAACATTGTTGAAAACAGCATTCATTCTGTCTTTAGCTGTAGTTGTAATCTCCAATTCGTCGTCTGAGTCGGCGGCAGTAAACCTGGGAGGAATCGGTAGTCGCACTCTCACTCGGCGTTTAGTTTGCGTAGGCTTGCTTGGTTCTTCGACTTCAGTAGCTAGCCCTTTACCCTTGTCCAAGCGTGTAGGGGTTGTTTGTTGAACATATTCTGTATCATGGTTTACTGCTAAATCATCTAGCCTCGCCGTAGCATCTTCGATGCCTTGCGATTCCCGCTTGTCTCCCCGCTTCTCTCCAGCTGGTGGCGAGCTAGGTGGCGTATCTTTGTTCGCATCCCCATCGGTTGGAGGTGTTACCGGCCTGCTTGAACTGTTTGCCTGAGGATCCAGCGATGCCTCGCCTTCTATTCTGAAATTGAAACGCTCAAATAGGCTTGCTTTAGAGAGCTTCTTTCGTGTCTTGGCTTCGTGGGCCAGCTGCATGTTTCTTGCCATTCGCTGGGTCTCTCGGTTAAGCTCTTCCATGGCCTTTTTGCTTGCTTTTCTCGTTGGACGGGCTTCTTGTGTCAATCTCCGTCCTCCTTCGTCGTCCGTTATACCTTCTGCATCATCTCCAGAATCCAGCCCCTCGAGTTCAGATGCTAGCTTTTCCTGCCGTGCCCAGCGCTCTGCTTTCCGCGCTTCTTCTTCAGCCTCTCGCGCGAGGCGCTCTTGTCGCTTCCGTTCCACCAGGGCCTTGAAGCGATCCGACTTGACAGCAGGCAGGTCTTCTTCGGATTCTGCTTGGTCCTGAGGCGCCTTTGCTGGCGACGGACGCACTGGTGAAGAAACAAAAAGACCAGGGGAAGGCGATCGATGTGAGAGTTCCGGAGCATTGTCTTGTGCGGGACGGCGCTTCAGCCGCCGAGGGGCAACCGGAAGCTCATCTTCGTCTTCCTCTTCGGCGCCATCAGCATCTACCATCTCGGTATCCGTGGCCTCTTTAGATTGCGCCTCCTCTTGTTCCAACATTCGTCTCACACGATCCCTCGCAGTTTCTGCATTATTGGCTGTATCCGGTTCATTCGTATCATCTGAGGGGCCTTGCATCCGAGCGGCCAGCTTTCCTCGTGGCCGTATCTGGACAGCTTCATCAGAATCGGAATCCGATTCATGGTCCTCCTCGTGGGCAACTGTTTTGCTTCTTGGCGATCGTGCTTTCAGTTTGGTCTCTTTGGCTTTGCGGCTGCTGCTATTGTCGTCGTCATCGCTGCTATCTACCGTCGCAAGTAATGCCTTGATTTTCGATCGCGGTGTAAGTAATTCTGGAGTTGCATTTCGAGATGCTGGCGTTGGAGACCGCGGCGAAGCCATTGTTAATACCAATGACCAGCCAATCTCGCAGCCTTATTCGGTGATTGACGTGAATTCTTAATAATACTGAAAAGTATGGGTTATGGCGTTGAGAGGTCAAGACATGGCATTCGGGTTTAGCAGGCATAAAGTGCAAAGCAGCGACACGTTAAATTGCGTGGGGAAACATTTACGCGCTTTCGACGCGACGCATGTCAACGCGCAGTGCTCGCCCATTAACTGGGGCAAAAGTGACCTGGAAGCTCCCCGCATTCAACCCACCTACAGTAGAACAGCGCCCTACGCCTATACACAATGAACACAACCACAACCTGATACATTTATATGACACTTTTTACTGTTGATATCGTAGCAGATTATTTAATATGGCGATGAGAGCTTATATGGACATTAGATGCTTCTACTTGGACATTAATAGCATTTGATATCGAGAATGTTGCAAGGTCACAAAACACATTTCCTGAAAGATCAACTGGTGGCAAAATCAGTATTATTCCATTGTCAGCCAAGGCGTAGCCTAGGCTGCTGATTCTGCCTGTTTTATAGCTATCTAGTATATCCGGTAAAGACTGTCCAAATTTCCCATGTCCTCCTCACGCAATCCTCTTGGCTCATTGAGCCTCGTGTGTCTGCCAAGTCGGGGCCGACTTAGAAGAGCTTGTGCTCCAGAGTCATTTCAGACTCAGGCTCCAGGCCAACGCAAGCGCGGAAGATGTTGGTCAATGCCGCACGTTGCTTAGCCAGAGCGTTCACAACGGGAGTGCCCGGAGGAGTCAAAGGAGCCTTGAGCATGTAGCTGAGGACACTGAGGACGCTGTGGAAGTGCTTGAATTCAGCAGTCTCGTGGCCGTCATTGGAAGCAGCCTTCCACTGGATACGAGTCATCATCTCAGCAACCACCACAAGATCAATGATCAGGGGCGAAGCTAGGAGAGAGTCCTCGCAGATATTGAACAAACTATTGCGACCAGTTAGTATAATGATATTCCGAATAGGCTCTACTGCAACGGAAGAAAATCTCCGTAGGATTTTGAAAGGAAACTTACGAGATGGTTTGGTGGCCACCGAGGAAGATCTCAGCGTAGTACTCGTCAAGAGCACGCTTGTTGTCGCCAACAGCGGGCATGTACTTGATGACAACGCAGTGGTCGGGGTGCTCGCCCTTCTTGTACAGAATGCTGTTAGCCTCGACCATGTCATCCACGACATTGGACTTGGAGATTTCCTTGGAGCGGAACTGCTTCTGAGAGCTCAAGTTCTTGCCGTCGTTGTTGCCAAGGTGGTTGTAGCTGGCAATGGAGGTCAACTTGATACCGGCATTGATAAGGAAATCCACCAGGGCGGACTTCATCTTGGTCTGGCCAGACTTGAAGTCGTCGCCACCAATGTAGGCATTGTGCTTCTCAGCAAGCTCAATAGCACCAGGAACGAAGGTGTTCTGGGGAGAGCCGTTGATGAAGGGGGCGCCCTCCAGGATACAGGCAACAGCAAAGATGGTGGAAGGAGAAACCTCCTCGTGACCCTGCTCAATAGCCTTGAGAAGGTTATCGGCAGTGTCATTGACTCCATCAATGAGGTCGGCGTATCGCTCAGTGTTGGCGGTCCACAGGACAATCACCTTGTCAAGGTTGTTGTTGGCCTTGAAGTCACGAATGTCCTTTCGGAGTTGCTCGACATGAGCCATCGAAGCCTTGGAGCCCTCGAGGACATTGTCAGCTCGGTCCTCCTGGTTGGCGGCAATGAAGTCGGGGTAGTAGATGGAGGGAAGAGGAGTCAACCCAGCCATCTCCTTTCTGACGTGAGCCTTCAGGGCAGGCTCCAGGACCTTGGCGCGATCCATGGCCTGAGCCAGGTTCATCGAGCTGATGTCCCAGCCGCCAATGACCAGGTCGTTGGGGTGGACCATGGGCAGGAGATTGTGGAAGGGAATGTTGATCTCCTGGTTGGTCTTGGCATCGGCTCCAAGCTTGACGGTGGAGCTCATGACGACGGAGCCATAGTAGTTGGCCTCCTGGACGCCTTCCTTGGTGTCCCACACAAGCTTGCGGCGGTTAGCAATGATACCTGCGGTGACAGTGGTACCATTGTTACCACCCCAGCCGACAAGCATCATGCCAACCTTGGGAACCTTGCGGTCGACCTTGAAGTCGTAGAGCGTTTCCTTGGGAGTCGCCACAAAGTTGCCATTGGCGTCGGTCTCGACGCTGGTGGTACGATAAGTATACTTGGAGCGGATTTCCGACTCAGTATAATTGACATTGGGGGAGTTCACGACGAAGGTGCTCTGAGCAGCACCAGTGGACACCGTGTGGCCATTGGCATGGCCATTCCCGTTCGAGGAGCCCGTGCTATCTTCCGCGTGAGGGGCCATGTTGACGGTTTGGCGGGACGCGGGAGTGTTTCTAGTTGAAGGGTTCTATTTCTCTAGATACGACCTTTATTTGGAATAGGTCGAGTCCGCTAACCCTCCAGTGGCAGAGCAGCGGGCTCCGGCGAACGGGTTGTGAATCCTGCAGTCAAGGTTAGTCGTCGACTTCTTTCCATGTTTTGCAGCAAGAATACATACGAGTTCAAGAAGTTGGAAAACGTCTTGACGACTGGATGTGGTCGAGGGATTAGACTCGACCAACAAATTAAACCTGTAATAGGTGGGATGGAGGGGTTGTTGAGACGGAAACTAAGTGGCCAAGCAGTGGTTGCTGAATTGACACAGAGATTTCTGGGGTTTAAAGATTCGGTTTGCTTGCAGAGCGTTACTGAGTAAGTGGTTTACGGTGAGAGAAGGAAAGGAAAAAGAAGCTTTTGGCTGGTTGGGGAGACGGAACCGTTTTGTATTTCGCTTCGGCTTAATATGGCTCTACGCTGATTAGGACAACTCACATGTACCTACAGGCGCTAAGAGGCGGCTAGCTTTACCAGGTAGACCGATGCTTTTCGAAGCTTCCGGATGGCTTGGGCCTGGACCTGGCTGCAAGCTGAGCGGTGAAAAACAGCGCACAATTAAAAACGTTGAATGGAACCTTTTCTGTTGCCTTTGCATCCGGCGGCACGGGCGGATTTCGGGGCCATGGGAATCTCCCACTCCGGAGGAGCTGGTGACGAGTACAGAGACGACTGACTTTGGGCGTTTACATTCGTCAATCTATAGCAACAATGTGAACTTGCAATCTTTAAAAAAAAAAAAAAAAAAAAATCAATATGTATTTAGCACTCCACAGGAAAAGAACAATACCCCGTGGGATAGCGCTTGATTCCCCATACTTGCTAAGCTCCACGTTCCCATCCTCACCCCGAGCTACGGCTGCTCAACAAGGACACAATGGCGGCCTCTTTCTCCCTCGCGATACGGCACAGCACGGCACGCAACTCAGTTCCGAAGACCGCGCGTTCCCTTGCGCGTGTGTACCTGCATTGGCGGGCACAGATAAGCTGTCAAAACATTGCTGCATGTTGGCTCATCCTGCGGTGGTGTAAAAACAGATTGGTAGACACATGTGATTCATGTGGGGGCTCTAATTCCACTCATTTCCCCAAACTGGCTTCCCGGCCGTCCAGCCATTGAGAGCTGTCACGTCTATCTTTTACGCTCTGCATTTACTCATAACTGACGCGTACCGTTTCGGGTGAATTCGGTCTGTGGATGGAGATTCATGCAGATACAGACCTGAACCAAGCCGGAAACTGTTTGCGTGGCTACGTGTTCGCTGACCTTTTGCATTTGCCAATGGCGATCAGCGTCGACCGCTTTTCCTGACCGCATGTGCCTACATGTACAAGTATGCTGCATTTGTTGGGATCTTGGCTGCCAGGCATCAGGCCACTTAAACACCTCTGCGTCCGCGCCAGAAAACGCTTCGTGCGTCAAATGTAACCAGAGGCATTTTCTTACAGCTAATGCCATTCTCCAACCCTACACCGTTCTTTGCAGACGTGCCGATCGCTCTCTCGGTAGCGAGCTGAATGCTAGCACCAGAGTCCTAGATGAAGATGTGCATGTTGTAGCATCATAGCCCAGCTCAGTGTGAATTCGCCTTTTCTGTCTTCGAGAGTGAGCATTCGTTTTTTTCTATGTGTCATAAGTGGGAGCGTCTCCTCAGGTAGGCATGTAGCACACATTGAGTTACTGCTTGGCGTTGCACGTCGATGGATATAGCTCCTTTCAATGTTCTGAGTCCGGGAGTGTTCGTCTTTGCAACAGCACGAATAGCAGCACATAGGTAGAATTATAGCGTCAGCAAACTTAGCAAAGTGTCATTACAAATGTAACTAAATACGCATATAACTCAACTGCAGCCAGATAATACAAACCATTCTATCCGCTCTCTGATTAAACTTGCATGTTGGTAACCCAAGTGCTCATCTACCCTATAATGCTCCAAATCGAGCAACTGGAGGACCTAATTACTCAATATAGCGGACACCCCTGCCAGACAAGCTGTATTTTTGCCTTCATCAAAGTGCGTCAACAGCTTCTCGCTTAGGACGTGTATAGTCGAGCACGTGCTTTATCCGGAAAAGAATCATCTGCCTTGGTCATCACCTCTGCTTTGAGAACGGGACAATATGAAACCGAAACAGTCGGCTTCAAGCAACATGTCGTGTCACAGATAGATGACAAAAGCGTCTGTAATCTCAAAACTGTCAAAGCACCCCCGGTCGCAAGGCTTCCAGGGATATATACTGCATACAAGTATGTACTGTGATGCTATTTGGAAAAGGCACAGAGTGCCCAACGTAACACCCAGATATTGCGGGTTTTCAAGCCAGGTATTGCATCTATTAACCATGGCCAACCATAGGCTCTCTTGCTACAACAGCCAGGTTTCTCGCCCTTCTCGAGAAGAACAAATGTCTTGTGCTACAGTACTACAGAGAACATATACGTGTAAAGTAATGCTAGCAGCGGCGGGGGGGTCTTGGATGTGACGCTGTGTCTGCTAGGGTTGCTCGTGAACCCAACACAAAGGTCAGCTACCTAGGATAACCATCGGCAGCAGCTCAGTTCAGCAGGTGAAATATATAAGCTGGGCAAGCTTAGTCCTCATACCCCATATTCTCTCTCTTTGTGGAGTGACGATAAGCCGCAACTGAGCCGAACAGAGATGATGATCACCGATCCGAATGCCAAAGAGGAAATGAGAACACAAGGACAGCGGTGATGTGCGGAGACAGCCGTACCGCACCGCGACTCCAGCCTCGCCGCTTTTGCGCTTCCCAAGTAGGAATGGCAAAGATTATGCGCTGTAGAACCGAGACTGCGCCGACATTTTGCTCATGCGCGATGGAACCAACAGCTTCTCTCTTTGTCGCAGGCCCGAGGGCTCTACCGGCCGCTTTGTCGCTCACGCCCATCCTTCGCCCGAGACATTGTGCTGCCGCCCACGTGCTGCTTCTATTCCATTCTTTTGGAGTCTGCGGCCCGAAATGATGATTCTGTGCGAGACAATGGGCCAAGTCGAGGGGCGCTTATTGGGGAGATTTATAGCAAAAGGCTGAAGAAGGGACGTCCAATGGTTCCGACGCCAGAGCCATCAGACGGAGCATGGAACTGTTCGAGGGGTGTTCGACTCGCTACCTGTCGGGTGTCAGTTATACAGTAACCGTGCAATCTGAGCAGTCAATTTCCTGAGGTAGCGCTATTGGCGACTGCTAGCAAGCGTATAGTGCTGCCGCTAGTGCTCCCAGCGCTGGCACAATCTCTCTCACCAGCCACTGAGGCCGCTGACCCTTCCCCCCCAAAAAAGGGATCCTCGCAGCCTCCCCCAGCTGCCCCCCCTTATCAGCGGGCAGGGTCGCATCAAGGAGGACCCTGCAAGGTACGCGACCCAAAAGAGCGACTCGCAGTGGCACTACTGCGGGCCTCATTTGCCCAGCTATTCTCTTTCAGCGAAGCCTCCGGCTTGGTGCGCTCTTTGTTACAGCCTGCGCGCATCACGAGGTGCGAATCTTCATGTCGACGAAAATGAGCGTCTGTACTAACGGGGTGGAGATGGTGTTTAGCACTCTGATACACACCTAGCGGGAGAGCTAAAACCGCAAGTCAAACAGGCCTCTGCTGGGCGAGGCCGCGCTACACGATCGGTGGAATCTGCAACAAAGTGCCTTTAGACTCCATTGGACACCGGGCTTGGTGGTGACTGCTGGCCAGACAATAAAGGGAGTGGGTATTGAGACGATGCAAATACGACCAGAGCCTGATTCTTGGCCTGTTTCCCTGTCAAGGGAGCGGCCTTAAGCTAGTTGTACAACCGTATTCATGCGGTGCGGGCGACGTTATCCAGGGCTGTGATCTTCCGACGAGCGATGAATGCAATTCGGATTATCGCATGCCTGTGCCTTGTGCTTGTGCGCCGCAATGTAGTCACACAGTTGACTGACTTGATATATCTAGGCGTCCATCATCCGATGGGCGTTTTGGCGCAGCAGACGCGAGCATAACCACCACGCCTGCTTCTTCCTTCTCCTCCAGCCTCGTTCGCGTCTCGCCTCGTATTCCGTTCGCATCTCGTGTCTGCTTCTGTCCACGAAGCCCGGACGGCTCGCAGAACGAAGGAAAAAAAGTGCATTCCACACCGCAATCACCGCCAACGTTTAGCCACGGCACTGCGAGGCTGCTGTGACAGGGGCCCGCGACCTGATCGCAATTAGCTTACACCAAAGAGTCCTGGGCCAGTGACAGGGTCCAGGGGCCGTCTAGTCAGGGGTCTGCCCACCCCAGCAACTTTTCCGCGACCTCCACAACTCGAGACACTATGCGCAACATCACCGTCTGCAGGTAGCCGGTCCTCCAAAAGCTCGCGACTCTATTCCCCCTTCCATCTTTCTTTCCTTTTCGCCAATTCATCCTCCTAGCATCGTAGGCGAGGCTTCAAGCGTCGTCCACCGCAGGAACCGTCCGGCGCGGGCTTGACAGCTTTCATCGGATCCTGGTTCCCGCTGTCACACTCTGCCGGAGCAAAATAAGCTTGCTGCAACACTCTACTCTGCCGGCGGCTCCTCGCAGCGAGGCTGCGCTTTGGCGGCTCCAAATCTGTGGCTCGAAGGATCTATGCACAGACAAAGAAGAAACTTGAAGAAGGCAGAAACAGGAGGCGTTGTGTGCACGGCTGTCGCGCAAATCCTCGTTGATTCTCCCGTATTAAATAGTCTGCTTTCCAACCATACCGCCTCGGCGAGACACGACAACCACCGCTCGCGACTGCGTTGTAGCACGTGTCGATGTTGACATGTCCGATGTGTTCCTTCGCGCTGGAATAACACCTGAACCACTACACGGAAGAACAGTTCCACAGGACACTGCTTCGCCGTCATGCAGGGACTGAGAGAGTCGGCGTTTCTGCCGACGATCAAATGTTCGTCATGCGGCTTGCAGGTCGAAATCTCCCTGATGGGAGAACATGTGTGTTCTGGGCCGGCCGTCGAGCGTAAGAGATACCAGTCTGCGAATTGGCGATGAGTTGCCTTGGCTAACATTCAACTTCCAGTATCACCGCCTCCCGATAGCAACGATAAGTTTGACGATCCGCTCCCCAGGCCGCTGCAGACAGATAAGATGGGCCGTATGCCTGGCCCGGTTGATATCGGCGCAGCAAGTACGATCTTCTACAGCTCTCCTCTCCGAGATGAATCAGATGCTAATTAACGCGCAGATACAGCGTACATGGTACCGGCACCGTTGACTCCGGTGAGCCAATATGGAGGATCGCGCAGCGTTTCTCCAATGACGCCAAACAGACCATCATTTGCTGATCAAGCAAGAGACTTCTTCTCATTTGGCGGCGCCAGAGTAGAAGAACCAACAAACATACCCGAAAAGCCCCTACAGCCTGACAGCAATGGGCACCGCAGCTCAAAAAGCATGGCTACCCTAGCTCCCGCAAAGCCTCTTGGTTTCATGGAGCGGATGAACACCATTGCCCCAGGCCCCTTTGATACGAACCAACGACCCTCGACTTCGCATGGCGCCTTTCCCACACAAAAGGAATCGGTAACCAAGTTCGATGCATTTTTACTGGAAGAGCCTGGGCGAATCCCTGAGCGACCTGGAACAAGTCATTCCAACTTGTCCACGGGAAGCGGCAGTAATCTTCCATCAACCCCAAAGCAGCCCCGAAAGAATGGATATGAAGGATTCGGAGCTCCGTCGGGGCGCCAGCTAGATCCCAACGCCATGGCACCGCCAATGAGAGCGGAAACCTTTCCTAGACCTTCACCTGGTGTAGGAGAAACCCCACGGCGGCCGTCATTTGCCAGCCCAATGTCTCACAACCGACTGCCTTCCATGGGAGATCCAGATGCGGAGCGACGACCATCTTTGGGGCCCGACACAACGAGGCGCCCGCCACCACGTAAAAGCCTTATTCCTCAACACCTCCCTACAGAATCCCTCAACTTGGCCGCCGAGTTCGGCTCCAGCAACCCCTATCATACGGCATCTGATTCATCATCCTCAGGATACTCTACCTTTAGCAACCAGAGCCAAACCACTACACAGACAAGTCCGGCAAGGTCGCAGCCGCGCAACAGCATCCCCGACGCGCTTAGAGTGAGGGCAATGCCTGGTGTAATGTCGACAACCACAGAGAAGCCACGGCCCGCCGATCTTCGACTCGACCCAGCAGCTGATATACCGCTTCCCGCGCGATCTCCAGTGCCACGATCGCCATACCTTATACCCGAGGGAGAAGAGGAGCGTTATGACCCAGCTATCCAACCTGGCATTGGTCAGCCAGCGTTCAAGCCATACAGAGCGTTTAGCCCAGCCCCGGAACCAAAGTCTGAGCCTGAGCCTGAGCCTGAGCTAGACTTGGGACCTAAAAACGAAAGCTCTCCAAGACAATCATCTCCGAGATCTCCGAGGCAGTCTCCAAGGCAAACTCTTCCTGCACAGACTCCTCCAAGACAGTTTACTCCCAGGCAGTCTACTCCCAGACAGTCTACTCCTAGACAGCCTACCCCTAGGCAGTCCACCCCGCTGCAGCCCTCTGCTAGACGGTCAACTCCCATGCAGCCCTCTCCCAGACAGTCAACTCCAGTGCAGCCCTCTCCTCGACAGTCAACTCCCCGACAATCGCCTCCGAGGAAATCATCTCTGAGACAATCTCAAACCGCCTCGACAGAATCTCCTCGAAAGTCATCCAGAGACCTCAAAGGCTCCAAAGACCTTAAGCTTCCGTCCCGTGGCGACTGCAAGGCTTGTGGCGAACCCATTACCGGAAAGAGCGTTTCGTCCGCCGATGGGAGGTTGACTGGAAGATATCACAAGGCTTGCTTTGTCTGTACCACTTGCGCGAACCCCTTTACCTCTGCCGAGTTTTACGTTTTGGACGACAAGCCGTACTGTGAGCAGCACTACCACAAGCTCAATGGCAGCTTGTGTGGAAGCTGCGGAGTCGGAATCGAGGGGCAGTTTGTTGAAGATGAGTCTCGTGCTAAGCATCACGTAGGATGCTTTTGCTGCCTTGACTGCGGCGTGCCGCTCTCCGACGGCTACTTTGAAGTCGACGGCAAGGCCTACTGCGAGCGCGATGCTGTGAGAAGAACACGGCCGCCACCACCACCTAATCCTTACCCTCGGGGTCCTCCAGGCAGAGGCGGATACGGAGGCCCGGGTCCTCGACCTTACGGCGGACCACCTGGACCGCCTGGACCTGGACGAATGGGTCCAGGAGGACCGGGACCTCGACCCTACGGCCCTCCTGGCCTGCCGAGAGGACCAGGACCCTATGGTGGCCCCCCACCAGGCCGACTCGGACCCGGCATGGGACCCGGCATGAGGCCTGGCATGGGACCTGGCATGGGACCCGGTTTGGGTCCACTGCCCAAGATGAACAAGAGGATGACACGCCTGGGCATGATGTAAAGATGCACACGGCCTTTATCCATCTTGTCGTATCATAATGTCTTAATACCACTACTATCTTTTGTTCACTCGCTCTGCGGCGCAGAGCTGAACATATCTTTAGGCATACCGTATACTTTTTTAACATCCCTTTCTCCTTTTGAGAGTCTTGGAACAAAATACATCACCTTTTGGTTTTGGTTTATACTACTATACCCATTTACTTTTTTCTTTTACTTCCCTTCCTATACTTTCACCGGCGGAATACCCATGGCCGGCTGGGCTTGTTTGGTGGATATACACAATATATCTCTTTTGTTTTTCAAATCCTGGTCATGCTTACGAATGAATCCGATCCCATGTGTGTTTTAATTCATTTTCATGTATTGTCCTCATCATAGATGGCGTTTCTTCCCACTTTTGGTATGTAGTACTTGATTGGACAGCTCTTTGTGAGTTAATGTATAGTTGCTGGGTTTTGCTGGTGGCACGAGAGGAAGATAATGTATGTTTGCTGTTGTTACTATATAATTCAGGGCATCTCGCTACGTCTTAATACTATGTCGTCTTTTTATGATATTTGTCCGTTACCGTCGTGGATGCTGAGAAAGGCTGAAATGTGCTGTTGAAGGCTTATATCGTTGGCGGTGTCTAATACGATTGCGGCAATGGCGTCTGAACGCCATTTTTATGTTACGTTTCAGGCGCTCGTAAATGATTCAAGCCCCTAGCTACTTGCAGCTTAAAAGATGAGCCTAATTGATACGAGTCAGATTGAAACAAAAAACTTAATCGAGATAATTTTCCTTCTATAGTTTGTGATGTCATTGGAATGTTGTAATCGCTGAGATTCTCTATGCACGTGTTGCGCAGGTGGTGTTTTAGATGCTACAACTTCTTAACAATGGGATTGTCGTGCAGTGTCGCAGCCTTGGGAATGTGCCAATTTGAGTCTAGATGAGCACATGTACCTGTATGCACACTGTGATTTTACCAGTAGTAGCATCTCTTTGACAGCCACCAAGAGGAACAGGATTAGGAGAGAGCAAGAAAAGGGGGGAATTAGCCAGATGGCGAAATGCATCAACTGTAATTTGCTACAGTCTGATTGCCACCTGAATCGCCCGCTGTGGTTGGCTGCTTAGACTAATAGCGTTTGGGCTAATAATCTGGAGCTGCTGATTACTATAAGCAGCCTTCTTCTTCTACAACAAGCCCGTTTCTTCCCATGCCATCCATATCCGGCGCTGTGAAGACTTGACGGAAAGACGAAAAAAGCTCAAGCTAGGTTCCGGCGGCACGTGGGGAACGGAAAACTCCCGAAGACTCAATTGGCTACTTGATGCTCTCTTTTTTTCTGGCCTTTTCCCTGGAATGAAGGTTGAGGCTGAAGATGGATAGCGACAGACTCGCCACATAATGAAAGGCTTGCCTTGTTCAGCTGCAAGACTTTGTTCGGCCTAAGACAGTGAGATAGGATTTTGCATTATGCATCAGTATTGACTTAAGAAGCGCATTTGTCTTCGTGTCCTTTTCCTTCATGTTTGTTTATTTTTGTTACTGATCTTCAGGAGTCAATCCTCCCTTTGAAACTTTGATGATTCTGAGGCGTGTCTGCAAGGCCAAATATGGGGCCGCGGGTGACGAAATTGCCCCTTGCGCTTGAGAGGAGCCACTGCCACTAGAGCACGGTCTGGCCCACGCGTGCCAACGGCGCAGAGGGTTTGAAATGATCTATGGTTGATAGAAAAAAAAGAATAGAGGCTTGCGTGGTGACGAGATGTGTCGACGAATTGCGCAAAGGGAACGGGAGTAGGGCGAGAGATGGCAATTCGGAATTGAGCATTCTGACCTGCTGCGAATTGCGCAAATGCTTAGGTACGCTACTGCAGCAGCAGCTCCCAATGGTATGGGCCATTTCCGTCGAGAACCTTGTGCAAACACTACACCAGAAAAGTACTAGATACAGGTACCTACCAGACGCAACTCGCAGACGCGTAGCCTCTCTGTCGTGCTGCCCCTGACAGAGACAAGTCGAGGCAGCTGCAGCAGAGTTTTCTCCTTATACTCGCAGCGTACGCAATCCAGTATAACAGGCACACATGCACTGTGGCCTCTGCACGTTCTCTGCTCCTCTGATCGACAATCATGAATCTGTCGCACTGATTACTGTGGCGGCCATCAGCACCACGAGCCGCTCGTTGGCCAGCCCCCTACGCCCTCCCCGCTGTAATTTTGGGGACCCCCCGCCATGTCGCTCCGACAGACAGTGCAGGTGGGACGCTATTGAGATACGCTGGCGGCCACTGTAACGCTGCAAAGGAAACTTGGAATACAGGCGCTGTACCACTAAAAGTGGCCGTAGACTCCACTCCCTGCGCGAGGCTTCCCGCTATTTCCATCGTCGCACTACATCTGCCAAGTTCTTCTCTTTGCAAGATCGCGCTGGTTAAACTTCCATCTCTTTTCCCTCGCTCGCTTGCGACACCTCGTTTTTTGTGCACGCGATAGCACCTTGTCTGGCCCCCCCTCTGCATCGTAATTGTAGAGGCTGGTACGGAGCAGACTGTCCTCCTTTTTTCTACTCTCCTTTACGGCTTTATTGCCCCCTAGTCCCTCTTTTAAGTTTACGTTTACACCCCGCGACAGTGAGACCTTGACAGAGAGTCTTGAGCCGACAACCATCGCTACGACCAAACGGCGAAGCGCATCTTGGTCAATTCTTGTTATACGTCGGACGACACTGGTTGCTTCCGCACAAGACACGGGAAGCCTCCGCCAACAGTCGCTGCGTCGCCAGCCGCAGGTGCTTGGCAAATACAACCGCTTTGTACGACCTCGCAACATGCAAACTTGAGAAAGAGCTCTGGTAGCCCGCAATCAAGTTATATACATAATCTAGCTCTCGACATCTCACTCGATACTCACAAACGATCGCTGCATCAAATCAAATCCATATACGAAGCAACCGCTTCTAGGGCTTGGACAAGATGTTCAATCCCAACGCGCGCCGACCGCGGGTGAGAATACTGCTGCTCATCATTCTCGCCTCCGTTACGTCTTATTATCTGCTCTTCAGCGGCCCAAGCCCACGTTTCAGTATCGTGCCCTACCTGCCCGACCAGCGCGTCACGCAGGGCACTCAGCCCAACACCCCAGCTTCTCAGGCGCCGGCAGGTGACAACAAGGTTGACGACCAACCTGCCCCAGACGTAGACGATGGCTCGATTCAGGACGGTAAACCGTCGACAGACGAGAAGCAACATGAAGACGAGAGTCCAAAGGAAGAAGAGAAGAAGCCTCTAGAGCCTGAAAAGGAAAAAGAAGAGAAGCCTCTCAACATGGATATCGATACGTATAACAAGGAGCTGGAAATGCTGGAGTCTTGGGACTTGAACATTGAAGATTTACGCCAGTGGAAGGATCCTGACGACAAGGAAGACCCCAACGATGTCGCTCCTGGCTATGAAACCGATGGAAAGGATAGAGACTCTGGTACTATCAGCAGACTGCAGCATGAGAAAGACATGAGGAAAATGTGGAGATATGCATACAAAACCACTGCAAAGTAAGTCAAGCCAGCTAATTCCCCCCCCCATTTTACGGTAGCTCAAGGCTGACATTACGCTTCCTCAGCCTCGAATCATCCAACAAGATCTACGGCAACACGCTCTCGACTCTTGATTACAAGGAGAACCGCACAGAAGCGCTGGAAGAGAAGCTCAGGGAAGACCCTGATGCTACCGTTGGCTTCAGCGTCGATAAGCCCGTTCGATTCAACCCATACCCAGACTACAACAGTGAAACGTGGAACAAGGCGAAGCACGCTTCTTATGTGCCTTGCAAGGGTCCATCTGGAGAGATTGTCCAAGACTTGCTAGTTTTCAAAGGACGTCCCCACAACTTCCCCGAGCCCAAATTTGGAAGCTACTCTCTGTTTAACATGGATCCCAACTTGTGCTGGGAGCGAGAGACACGCTTAGGCCCTTATGGTTTGCTACAGCAAACGAAAAAGGTTGGCGGCGAAGTCGAGGTTATCGATTGGGAGAATGTCAACTGGGGCGACCTGGTACAGCGATGTGTTCAGTCCAACGCCGCAAGATTCGATCTCAGCAAGGAAAGGAAGAACGAGTACCTGAGCGTCTATCCGGAAGTTGCAGAATCTCTAGCCCCTAAAGAAGATGACAAGAAGGACGGAGAAGCAAGCAAAGCCCCTGAAGCCCAGAAGGACAAAGAGCCGTCGGGCGAATTCCCCAACTTGGACGACAAGACCTTGAAGATTAAGGGACGATCGCCAGCTGACCCAGCTGACCCAGCTGACCCCGACACGAAGAAAGATAGCTCTGAGGTTGTAAAAGAGAAACGCTCCGCGGTTTTGCTTCGTTCGTATACGGGTAAAGTCTACACCGAGAACGACAAGGAGACGATTCGCGCCATGATTAGCGAGCTTTCTCTCAAGACTGGTGGCGAATTCGAGATATTCTTGCTTGTTCAGGTCAAGGACAAGGATGTAACCCACCTCGATGACCCGGAAGTGTACCGAAGCGTTTTGCAGAAGCGCATTCCTGTCGAGTTCCACGGCATCACCCTTTTGTGGAATGACCAGCAGGTTTGGGACATTTACACCAAACTCACGGACGACAACGAGCGTAGCGTTCACACGGCACAATGGCTAAGTGTCCAGAAATTCAGCATGGATCATCCCGAATTCGACTATATTTGGAACTGGGAAATGGACTTCCGCGTCACTGGCCATCACTACGACATGGTTGATAACCTGGCCAAGTTCTCCGCGAAGCAGCCGCGCCGAGGTTCCTGGGAGAGGAATGAGCGGTGGTATATCCCCGAACACCATGGCGACTATGATACGACCTTCCGAAAGGAAGTCGAGGAAACTTATGGCGAATCTACCGTCTGGGGTGCCCCTGACTTGCCTTTTATCACGCCGGTTGGCCCTAAGCCTCCGGTGAAGTCAGCGGGAGAAGATAACTATTCATGGGGCGTTGGCGAAGAGGCGGATTTTATTACTCTGGGCCCCATCTTCGATCCTGTGAACAGCAACTGGATTATCCGCGATAATGTTTGGGGATATTCAGACAAGACTCACAGAGCCCGCGATCTTCCTCGTCGTACCACGATTGTCACCCACTCTCGTCTGTCGAAGCGTCTGCTGGATATCATGCACGTCGAGAACTTGCGCGGAAACCACGTTGCCTCCGAAATGACGCCTCAGACCGTTGCCTTGCTCCATGGCCTCAAGGCAGTTTATGCCCCGCATCCCATCTTTACGGACCGCGACTGGAACGGTAAATTCCTCAACCAATGGTTCAACCCTGGCCCCAAGGGAGAATCTGGTGGATATGGAAGCCCCATGGGCTGGGGCAGAGAGCGACGATACCAGGGCAATTCCTGGTACTACCGAGCAGAGCCACCGAACCGAATGTACAACAACTGGATGGGCTGGATTGATACAGGCATGGGAGGCCAGGAGTGGGAGCAGCAACACGGACGACCGTGCCTGCCATCCATCTTGCTCCATCCTGTCAAAGATACAAAGGCTACAAAAGAAGGCCATAAGACTGGATTTGAGCTGTTTTACGGCTAAAGGAGCTCGTCGCTACCCTCAAGGGGTTGATGTTCCTTTTTCTTCGTTTCCTTTGTTTAGCTACAATCGGATGCATTTCATTACATCTCGTTGAGCCTTTGTTTCTCCATACCAGCTTTGTTCCAACAAGTTCTGTTCCTCTTTTTTTCTCTTCTTCTTCTTCTCTTTATTGCCATTCCTTTCTAGGATATTGCATTTTCGTATATCTTTATTGTTATTCAACGCCAACGCCTATGGCTATATCGAATAGTCCACCGGCTTGATAGTGGCGACTTTGAACGGGAGGGGTGATGTACTATGATTGTTGACAAGCGCAAATATTCATCATGGCAAAAGATCTACGCAACGTACGAGGGGAATACGGTGAGAGATGTATATACAGCCCGGCGTTTATTTAATTTTTTTATGATGTTGGTACCGGACTTTGCGGGCTGGTTATTTGCTTATTTCTACTTGGTTGCACGATGGTATTACGAGAGAATCTTCCTTTTTCCTTTTCTCTTATCAATTCATTTATCAAAAACCACAAACAGCGGTCAAGTCTTGGAAGAATGCATTGTCTTTAATGACGTTGAGGCTGTACAAATAGCATGGGCGTGGAGGAAGAGTAGTAATGTTTTAACTGTCTCTACTTTTGTGCATAATGTTTTTACAAGCAATTCAAAATGAAATTTCAAATGCTCAGAAATGTTTTCCATATCTACCCTGTGTGAAGTAAGAGTTGAGATTGAAAGTAATGCTCCAAATTGTAGGTTGTTTCCTACATATAATTGAGCGAATGAAGGGTGCCTCAATTGGCCTCGATTCGGAGCCTCTTGTTCCGACAGCGTCGGTCGGATTATTCTTGGCTGCCCCGCGGTAGGTACCGCTTAAGTGCATGCACGGCATCTGGCTTTCTCTCTCTCTCAAACGCTCTCGTGACATGGGCAATTCTTCAATTTGAGCGAGATGCTCAGCGCATGAGTTAAGCCGCGTGTTTAGTGATGATCAGGCATTTCTTTTCCTGTCGAGTTCTCGTTGCGTCATCAAGATGAAGCGAGGGGTAGCGACAGCAATGCGTTGATCGAATAATGAATCCATTTCCCAGCGTGAGTTTCACCCACCCCTAATTTGCGCATCGGATGTGAGAAGTATACTGAAGATTTGAGATGCATGGTAGACGCCAACGCCACGGCGATTTTTACTGCCGAAGCGGTCAACTCAGTCGTCGTCACAGACACCGGGTGCCCCCGCTCAATTTCAGTCTACGCCTCGGTTTGGCTCCTCTTCAGCCCCCAGGCCTACACAGGGTAGGGAGCTCGAAATCGAAGAGGATGAGGATGTGATATCCGAGTCCAGTCTCTCTGGCGATGACGGAGAACCTGCCGTAGGGACCACGCAACGCGGCTCTCGCCGCCATGGGCTCGATATTGAGTCGGAGGCTGGCTCACCGTCTCGGGAAAGACCGTTGTCAGACGTTGGCGAGAAACCAAAGGCTCATTCCTGGCTTGATATCCAGTCACAAAGCCCAAGTGAAGCATCGCAGGGGTTTGAGGAGGGGAGAGAAGCAAAAAGACGAAAGATGTCGATTTCACCCACGCCTGTGCTTGGGTTGCCGAATACCCAAGAGACAGATGGGCCGGCACATGGGGGGGGATATTGACTATGGGGCCTACGATATGGCTATTGCCGATTCCGAAGATGAGGGTTCGGTAATGAGCACGGACAATAGTGAGGAGTCGCCTATCATCGCGTCGGATACCAAGGCTCTGCAGCAGCCTGTATTTCAGCAGGCACCACGGTTCAAACCCTTAATCGCAGATGATCATCACGGTGGCCTTCCAGCAGCTTTCTCGCCGCAGCGGAGAGGGGCGAAATACATCGCTGGGGGAATGGCAGCCCAGCTTCAGGGGTGGCTCTCGGAAGTCAAGAGCTGGGAAGAGAACGGCGAGAAGACCACGTCGGGTTTGAAGATTCACGTGGAGCAGATCAGGCCAGGGAGGCGGATGTATCTTATAGAAGGCCGCGCATCTTCAGGGGATGTGCCGCAGAAATGGATATTGGCTGGAGAGGGAAAGTTGACTGGCTTGGGCAAGAGGGCAGAAGTGGAGATGGGAAGCGTGGTGTTGATTGAACAGCCTACGTGGGAGGTTGAGCTGGAGGCAAGTGTTTGGAATGTGGCGTGTGAGTGGAGTATAGTTTTGAATTGATTGGAAATGGCAGAAGACAGAGACATATCAAGTAGTTTGTTGGAACAATTGGAAAGCCACAATGTGTAATTTGCTGGTGTTGATGTCGGTCGTGCGGTTGGTGATGCATGTAACCCGTATTGGCACCAAACGCGAGTTTCTAGCCAGCCTAGCGAAAATCATCATCGATGGATGTACCCTGCAGCTAGCGATTGAAAGACCAACATCTGTACCAAGCAGCTGCCTCCAATCCTGCTCAATTCTGATACAGTAAATGTCGATTTCACAATGATTCGCCTCTTTCTCAGCTCAGCCTTTCCTCTGCGGCAGAGATTGGCCGTTTTCCCGCGGCGATGCTTCTCATCTCATGTGGGGAGAAAAGCGTCTGATCCGCTCCGAGTTCTCTTTTGCGGCTCAGATGCATTTAGCTGCGAGTCTTTGCGCACGTTACATCGAGAACATGAGAGTAACAGACGGCTGATTGAATCTTTGGATGTGATGGTTCTGCCGCCCAGACGAACGGGAAGGGGTTTCAAAGAGATTACAGAGGGTTGGCATCGTGACTCTTCACGGCTTATGAAATGATGCTGACGCTCAGACAGTACCGTGTAAGTCTGTTGCGGAGCATTTAGGACTGAGAATACATCAGCGAGAGACATTTAGAGGGTGGAGTGTAAGGTTCTTTTTCTATGCCGTACTTGGAAGATCAAAAAGGCTGATCGATTGACGATAGATACCAGAAGGGACCAATTTAATCGTAGTTGTCTCTTTTGGATTATTTGTCCCGCCACGGATATTGAATTCAGCAAAATATGGTGGTTTAAATGTTCACCCATCTCTCTTACCACAGTGAGTTTTCCCATTTGTCAATCTCACTCTAGTATCTGACCTGCGCTTATCAAAACTTATAGTCTGCGCGGACCAGCTCCGATTCACCACGCCATGATGCGCAACGAAAAATACACCGGCGTGTCTCTACAAACTTTGGATCCCAAAGCTTTTGACCACGGGGTCGTTCTCGCTCAGACGCCGTCTCCAGGCATACCCATCCCAGCTGGTACTACGCTGCAACAACTTACAGAATCTCTTGCTAAAGTAGGCGCGGAGATGCTTGTTCAGGGACTACGGGACGGGGTACATGTGCCGCCGTATACGAGTGTCGAGTGGATGGCCAACCAGTTGAAAGGAGAGAAGCTTGTTCACGCGCCGAAGGTGAGCAAAGGGGAATCTCAAATCAACTGGCCCGAGTGGAACTCTACAGATGTTGCCCGCTTCCTCAACATCTTCAACACGGTATGGACGCACGCGAGAAACGACAAGGGAAAGTTTAAGCGGGTGCTGTTCTTGGACGCAGAGAGCGTGTCTGAGCATGGCGTGACGGGAAGGAGTGAAGAAATCTTATTTCGGTTCGAAAGAGGGAATGAAGGACATGACGTTCAGAGGAATGTTAGAGTGGATGATGAGCATGATGCGTTTTATATACAGATGGCGGACGAGAGCTGGGTGCGTGTGAGGAATGTGAAGGTTGATGGGAAGACGACACAGGGGGCGAGAATTGGGATGAGAGAGTTTATGAAGAAGATGAAATGATATCAGAAGTCCACGAAAAAAATAATGTCATCTATAATGCCTACCTGAGATACTTGTACGTTATAGGCCAGACATGGAGTACCTATATGACAAGATGTCCGAGCCAAGCCACGTACAATCATCTTTAGAACACCTACCACAGCATACTCCTTTTTAGACTATAGTGCTCTAGAAATTCCCGACATGGTAAGCCGTATCGGAAAACTGAAAGCTGGCAGGCCTCGCAAACATGAAACTCCAGACTCTTACCGCCCCGGCAGGCATCACGAGCAGTTATTTCGCCACAGCCAGCAAGGGACCGCTCAGGAGAAGTACTTGGGTGATACTGCTCGTATTCCAAATTTGATATGCCCCAGAAAACTTTGCAAGAGTTAATGAGATGAAGGATACAATGATCAATATAGATCTCGAATGTCTAGAAGCCCATGCATGCATGGTCCAACAGGGAAGAGTATACGCGAAATGGGGCTTGCAGAGAGACCTGAGGATTCTTCAGCTCGCGCGGAAGCGATTTGATAATTACTCGGTACATGAACGGCTGCAAAAATGATGCCCGGAAGTGCCCCCCCTGAGAATGGGACATGGAAGCTTGGTTCCGGGTGGAGCTTTATGGAAGCGTCCAAGGAGTCTCCGAGAGAAAACCAGGAAGTGGATTTTGGCCACATGTAGGTAGTTTCTCCCACCCTTGTTGAAAGTGCCGTTGTAATTCTGTTTTCATTTTCTGGATGCATGTGTTCCGGAAGTTGTGATGATTGTGATCAATAGCAACACCTGCATATACGACACATGTAGGTATCTTCATATCTTGCTCGAAGTTCGTGGTGTGTTGCTAAAGACTGGAACATGAAGGCGAGACTAAGGCAGCAGTCCAATCATGGCGCGTTTTGGCGACAGGAGGCAGCTTAACGGGCACCGTAGCGCCCTGTAGCCTCCCTGCTTCGGCGCCTCTGCCGCTGAAGCACCTGCACTTACGAGTCTCATGCGGAGGGAAAATATCCGTCTTCCGTGCTACCTCGCGATGCCGATCGTGTGCACTGAGCACTGCGATCATCGCTTTGATATCCTCGCCAGAGCTCTTCTTTTTTCCCATTTGGTCTTGCAGAATCTCGACATGCTGGAGTCGATCGAGCTCCCTGCGGTTCGGTTTCTCTCGCCTCGAAACCGGGGCCGTCTCATTGCGGAGTGATGGCCATCGCGGTTCTTCGAGATGCAGCGCTGCGCCAAGATTGACGCGAGGCCATTTATCCTCTGTACAGTACAGGCCGCAAGTCTGCAGCTGATACGCAGCACTAGCATTTCCTACATATGATGGACATGTGAGAATGGCCGTGTATAGGCATTCGTTGGTAGGCACGCATATCTCATGCTACCCTCCTTTCGTGGCGCAGCGTTTCGGCGAATGCCCAAGTGGGACGGGACGCAGGCATCTTATGCCAGTCAGAAGGAATTGCGCGGCACCAAAACTGCATGGAGAACGGCAACACGTTTATTTCTTCACGTTCCTAAATCGGATAGGCCGGATTATAGAGTTCGACTCGTATGCATGCTGGCAGCTAGAGCGTATACACAAGGTTTTCTGGCACGCATTCGTCTCTCGCCCTTATGCCGGGGATACTCCGCCAAATTGAGGGTGACTTATGGAGTATCGAGCCCATATCAGGGTGCTTACGCTTCAGTCCAAGGCATGATGAATCGAAAGCCACGGGAATAGCGGAGTGGGTTTGCCGCTTTGTTTCGACAAGCCGGGCTTTCTGGCATTTGGCAGGCCGTGACTACTTCGTATACGAACTAGTGTGGATACTCTTTACGAATCCCGCTCTTGTCTGGATTCACGGATGCAACCAATCGTCTTCCTACTTGGGCTTTCCTTGGCTTACAAGGGTGCCGAAGAAATCTTTGTTCTTCAAGGACGGACGTGAAAGACCCAGAGTAAATGTTTCGCCCCTGGCGCCCATGCAGTTCCTGCATTAGCGGCTCCGTCGCAGAAGGGGGGGATGGGTTGATTCACCACTTGTGGACTGCACATGTCTTTTGTGGTAGGAGGGTAAGTAGTTCATGCTCAAACGCCGTTGCTATACTGAGATAGGATGGTGGCTGATGTTTGCCTGCTGGTTTCATCGCCTTGACTTTAGGACTTCATGTGTTACCGATAGTCAGTGTTGATCTTGAATACGGGGACCGAGGGTTCGGCGTCTCGCTGTAGAATTGCAATCTCGCAGTTCTATTTCTGTTTGTCTTGTTTGGGAGCCAGCCCAGTAGAGTTCGGACCCATTACCAACTTGGTTCGGCTCCCCTCCCGGATCATCTACATGATTCGCCGTCCCCATGTTTACTTTCAAGTGATTGGGCGTTTACTGCTTCCCGCATCCCCAAAATGGCCCCATTTCAGAGAGTCCCCTGATCCGTTCGGGCACTCGCCTCTACTCATCTGCTCGATACGGCGGCACCCCTGTTGCAACAGAATCTAATGGTGGGCAAACAAGGGTTTGGACCAAGGCTTCAAGGCCGTTGTGGACTTGCTCACCCACCAATACTGTTGGCCTTGCCTGTGCAAGTTACTTCGAGTATGCTGCCTCCATGAATAAGCTTCCCGAAGGGGACCCAGGGGTCGAGGGCCGTTCTGCCTAAAAGAAGGACGACTGCTCCTCTGAAGTGTCTCATCACGCACTCCTTCGTCAACTTCATTCGTCTACAACGACAACTTGAGCCACTTAGCTCGTCCTCTGACGTATCGTACGTCGAAAGCACATTCATTTCAACGGAATATATAAAAGCACTTTTAGTCATTCCTTCAGACGAAACTCGAGCTTCTGTCAATCTTTAATTCGAAATGCCTTCTCTCAACGCCCTTAGCACGGCGCTCCTGGCCTGTGCCGGAAGTGCTGTTGCTACCCAGTTTACTTTGGCCGATACCTACGACCACACCAACTTCTTCCAGAAGTTTACATTCACCGACGTATGGCTTTCCATGATATTCATTGTCACATGGCTGGTTGTCAAAAGTATCCCACTAACTGATAGTATAGGAACCCGACACCAACTCTGGCTTCGTGGTTTACCAGAACCTCGCCAATGCTCAGGCACAAGGCTTGGCCAAGATCACCAGCAACAATGAAGTCTACCTCGGAGTCGACCACCAGACCGTCCTCAAGGGTTCCGGCTTCGCTGGCCGTAACTCCATTAGACTCGAGTCCACAAACTCTTACAAGCACGGCCTCATCGTTGCCCGGTTCTCTCATCTGCCCGCCAACAAGTGCGGTAGCTGGCCCTCTTTCTGGACTCTTGGCGACAACTGGCCCAGTGGTGGAGAGATCGACGTGTACGAGGGCTGGAACAACATCCTCGACAACCAGCCTGCCTTCCACGTTGGCAGCTCAAGCCAATTTGGCCAGTGTACCCTCCAGAGTGCCGGACAGTCGGCTCCCGTTGTTACCCCCAACTGTGACAACACTTTCCAGAGCCCTCCTAGCCAGTACTTGAACCAGGGTTGCACCACCACCGATAGCACCGGTCCCTGGGCCTCTCCCAGCGGTGGCACCTGTAAGTAATAATGATGCCTTTTTAATTTGCGAGACGGAAATCTGACCACCTCCATCTAGATGCCATCGAGTGGACCAGCGACTACATCAAGCTGTACAACTGGGCCCGAGGTGCCGAGCCTGCCAACCTGGCTTCATCCAACCCTGATACCGCTACCTGGGGCACTCCCGTGGCTAACCTGGCCAACTCCAACTGCAACATCGACAGCCACTTCGCCGACCAGCGCCTCATTCTCGACATCGACTTCTGCGGCAACCCCGTTGGCACTCCCGCCTTTTGGCAGCAGAGCTGTGCTGCCACCACTGGCCAGGGCACTTGCGCTGACTACGTCTCCAAGTTCCCCGGTGACTTTGCCGAGTCCTACTTCCAGATCCAGGACATTCGCTACTTCAGCCAGAGCACCGCCAAGCCTACCACTTCCAAGGCTGTTAGCTCCAAGGCTACCAGCTCCAAGGCCGCTGTCTCTACCTCCAAGGCCGCTGCTACCTCCAAGGCTGCCTCATCCTCTGCCGTTGTCGTTCCCACCTCTGCCATCTCCAGCCAGTCTGCCGTCGCCGGCTCCTCTGCCCCTGCTGTGACCGGTACCATTGTCGCCACCAGCAAATGGAGCAACTCTTCCGTCACTGCTACCGGTGCTGGCTCCGCCATTTCTTCCGCTCCTCAGATGACCACCTCGACTGTCTTCACCACTTCCGTCCACACCATCTCTCAGTGTGCCCCTGAGGTCACCAACTGCCCGTTCCGCCCCACCGTCACCACCGAGACCATTGCCCTATACACGACCATCTGCCCCGTCCTGGCTGCTGAGTCTAGCTCCGAGCTGGCTGCCCACACTACCGCTGCCCCTGCTCCTCCTGCTGGCTCAGCCGGTGTTCCCAGCGGTCCCGAGACCATCACCACCGATATCACCGTCGTTCACACCATCACCAGCTGCGCCGCCGACATCACCAACTGCCCTGCTCGCACTTCCACTGAGGTTGTCCGCACTACTTTCCCTGCTGGCCAGCAGACCGGTGTCCCTGTGGCGCCCTCCGTTCCCGTTGTCCCTGTCGCTCCCGGCAGCGCTCCCAGCAACACTCCTGGCAACGCTCCTGGAAATGCTCCCGGCAATGCTCCCGGCAATGCTCCCAGCAACACTCCTGGTAACGCTCCCAGCAACGCTCCTGGAAATGCCCCTGGCAATGCTCCTGGCAGCGCCCCCAGCATTGTCCCCGTTGTCCCCGTTGGTGCTCCTTCCAACGTTCCCAGCGCTCCGGGATCTGGCCCCGTCAACACCTGGGCATCCAGCATCGTCGGTGTACCTACTCCTGTAGGCACTGGCGGTAGCTCTGCTGCTACTGGTAACCCCCCCCGTCCCTGTTTCCAGCGGCCTGGGTGGCTGCACTGGTGCTGATTGTCTCCCTCCCGTCGGCAACGGCGCTGAGCGCACCGGCCTGAGCACTCTTGCTCTTGTTGGTGCCCTGGCTGCTATGCTGTTGTAAATAGTATGAGTATATTAGAATTAGGGGAAACGAATTTAGGTTGAAGATGTAATTAAGATGCAGGACAGTCTAATCAAGGCGTTTTGTTGGTTTATTCAAGTGCCGCCATATCGATTATGGATGGACGTACATATACACACACATAGAGTTGGATCAAAGGATCTTGTCATACTGGTAGTAACCTTTTAAAATTTTCTTTCATCAATTTTTATAAACAACTCGCCCCATATCTAAGATTCTGAATTCATTGTGTTGTATCTCGTATTGTTATGCATCTAAGTAAACCCCAATAGTCAATTAATACGGCGTTATTTCTGAACACCAGCAACATAGTTTTCCAGACAGCCTCTCATGCAAAAGTTCCTGCAAAATACTTTCCAAATCCAATCGAATGCTCGAGTTGCTGGAACTCTTAGCTTTCCTGCTTGACAATAAACGCTGGCAACGTAAAGTCGAATTCATAGCCACGAATGCACCATTTTGACATACACTTACCTACCAAGGTGAATCCCCCCCCCAAAGCAGCGTTGTTTATTCTTTCGTGTCCACGACGTCCATCACCGTGCCCTCTTCTTGCCCAGGAGTATACAACGCGGTTAAAAGACTCACCTCTTGGACCTCTGCGCTCTTTCGCTCTGACTCTTGACCACTTCTCTGCCCAATGCTTGTCTCTTGCGCGAGCTGCACAAGTTTCGACCAATGTCCCGCAGGAACACGGTCCTTTCCCGGAAGACCTACCAGAACGTCCTCTGCGCGGAGCCAATATTGTATTTGAGAAGGGGAAGAGCCAACAGCGGGATAGAGTTTGACGTGATAGAAGCCTTCTTGGGTGAGGAGATGCAGATTATTGAGGTCGAGATTGGGATTGGTGAGGCCGCTATTTTGTGAGAGGGCAGTTGTGGGCGGAAGAGTGAATGAGTCACGACGAGAAGAGTCTCTCGGCTGAGTGAGATCCTGGAGAGTTGACGCTTGAGAAAGTCTTCTGGGATCACTGGCAGGGATTGGGGTTGTTGTGGGTGTTGCGGGCAGAGGCCAAAAGGGAGGAGGAGTTGTAAAGGGGCTTCTGGGACGGATGGGAAGAAGCTTGAGAGGGTTTCTGGGAGGAATTGGTGGGAGAGCTCTGAGAAGGTTCTTGGGAGGGAGCGGCGGGAGAGATTTGTCTAGGGGGGGAGGTTGGGCAGGACATTTTGGAGAAGACTTTGAAGAGGCAATTGAAGAGGACGTTGCTGACTGGGGGGGTTGTAGCTGCTGAGGAAGTCTCGAGAGAATTTGGTAGGGGCATGTCGACGTAGATATAGTAGTATTTTCGTAGACACTGCACTGTTTTGGGAATTGAACTAGAGAAGACATGAATGTGGTATTTTCGCGATGTAATTGTAAAAATCTTTTGCGAAAGACGGGAAGCAAACGGTTGACAAAGGAAACAATTGACAGAACAGGCTTGTTCAACTCACCCAGACAACGCGTGCTGTATCTGATAAAACAACATCCTAAAAGAACAAAAGACAAACAAACAGAAGATTATGAAAGGGTATCAAGTGGATTTATTCAAACGTTCTATTATCTCTACCACAGCCGGGTGCGAATCCATTCAGCCCACTTACACAGATCCTCAAGCCGTTCAAGCGCCTTGCCGAGATCTTCTCTACTGATCGGCTTTCCTTTGCCCTTGCTTTCCTTTTCATGCTGTTCAATAACGTTTTCGTTTACAATCTCTACCGTGCCGCCTTCTAGGATGCGAAGTGTAATGTCAATGGTAGAGTCTTTGACGGGGAAGACGACTTGGAGGTGCGGTGATGGATGAACCCATAATATGACGTCCATATCCACATCATTCGCAGTTCCATTTTCTTCTCTGCTCTCTTTCGTCTCCTTCTCAGCTTCTTGAGTGGTCTCTCGTTTAGCTTTCTCGTCTTCTTTGGCTTCATCGTCGCTGAAATCCATAAAAGCTGCCAGCTCGTCTTTGACTGTCTTAGAGGTAGTAGGAGCCTTGCTTGACTTGGGTAAATCCTCCCTAGTTTTGGGCCCAAAGGAATTGTTCATCAGTGTAGAAAGGAAGGCAAACTGCCGAAGAAGGGGGAGCATGTCAATGAGCTGGCGCGGATGAGAAAAGGGCATCTGCGTAATTGTTCTGGAATAAATGGGCTTATAGATGAAGAGTGTGTTATGGTGGCTCCTCATGGACGATTTCCCTTGCTGATCAAAAACACGGACGTTACGCAGGCGATGAACCGTCCTCGATTCGCTGGGATCTTGCTTATTCTGAGCCAACATGGGGAAGAATAAATCGTCAAATGTTGGAGGGGAGCGCTGCTCAAACTCGCTAGGGTCTGGGCTGGGCGGCTCAGCACCCGCGTAGGCGTAAAGTCGGGCGTAGTCATTTTGCGGAAGGATGACAGGTGGATCGAACGTAACAGTAAACATAACCTGAGGAGATATTGAGAGATCCAGCCCCAAAACACCAATAGTGGCGCTTTTGTTCTCGTCCGATGATGGGAGTGAGATATTCTCTGGTTCTTGCCAGTCAAGAATGGGGAAGGAAGTAGGATTCAGTGCTTGACCCGGATCCTGGTGCACCTCCTTCGCCACATCTTTGGAGATCCAGTCCTCAGATACTCTGACAGGCGGCGGGCCAATTGTTTCAATCGTTGTAGGCAGGCCAAGTGCTTCCATAGGCGCACAATCAAGCAGAAGGGACCAAATTTTCTCCTTCTCCCAAGGTGAACTTATTTTGTCGTTTGAAGGGGGTACGAATCGCAGCTCTTTCCAGTACTGCAAAGCGAGCCCGACCTTATTTCGTGCGTGCATGACAGGATAGCCGTGTCGAGTGCAAAGAGCGGCTAGAGATAGGTAATGATCCGGTTTGCCCTCCATCTCCGGCTCCTTTCGTAAATTTGCCATGTCCCACTGGTGTAATCTTTCCAAGCTAGTATAGATACCGGCTAGAGCCTCATAACAGTCAAGACCGGGAATAATGCTGAGCTTGTCTAGGTTGGCTATATGCCCAAAGTTATATGCGAATTTATCCAGTGTTTTCGTAAGAGGGCTTTGGTTAAGACCAAGCTTCAAGTCCGTCAACAGAATTTGGCTGGCTGCTTCCATCTGCTTATGAACTGATGGCGCCGATCCATGGTAGGCTAATGACACATTTTGGACAATGTTGTTATCCAATACGATGTCGACGGCAATAGCAGAGCCTGCAATGGCCAACGTCTTTTTCTTGCGTCCGTCTGGGGCTGTATTCTCTTCGGATAGTAGTTCAAGGCCGAGGCGCTGAGCAAGCCGTTCCAAGCCGGCTTCGCTGACGAAGCCTTTCTTCTGCTGCGATGACATGTCAGCTTTATAGGGGTTTCCTATCTGCGACGCGGGTGCACACATACATTTAACAACTCGAGGATATGGTCCAGTCGTTTTAATTTGTCGTCCTCTCGCTTCAACTTGTCCTCCTTGCCGAATGAGACGTTTAGTGAATCAAGCTCGCTGACGCTGACGTTCTCGAGGCCGATATCGAAGCTACCGCCAATCCCCAGTGCGCCCATAGCGGCAGCAGTTGATGGGCTATCGAAATTCAAGGCGCCCATGCCAGATTGGCCCATCAGTGTCGATGTCGCTGGCGATTTCTTCACCTGCTGCGGTGATCGCTGCCCCCGAGGCGAGAAAGCGGCCTGGGCGGCGTTGGAGAATGGCGTCGAGATAGGCGGCGTCGCGCCCGCAATCTGTGACGGCGTTGGGCCCTGATGCGACGGCGTGCGTCCTTGCTGTGAGGGCGCATGCCTCATAGGCGTTGGTGTCGCCATGGTAGATACTGTGTACGCGCAATTCGTGCTGGGGCGTGGTCGTGGAAAGTCGTAGAGATGGTCGAAACTATGAAATCGTCGACGCGGTGGATTGATGGACAGCTGAGGGAGGCGAGAAAGCCTGAGGAGCGTTGATCAACCTTTCGAACGCATCAGTTTGTAACCCATCAAAGGGCACATAACAAGCCAAAGAAAGCGGCTACAGCGGTATTGCAGGCGTTGGAGCAAGCACGCGGATATTCCGTTGTGATGTTGAAGCTCAGCTTAGCTTCCATTGTTCGACAGCCTTGTGGCGGGCCGACAGTTAGCGCTGAGCCCACTAAAAGGGTACTCTACGCACCGCGTTCTTTCAGTGGGCAGTGAAGTACCGAGCTAGGTGACCTGAATTTATACCGACGAGGCTGCATCTTGATTGTTCTTCGCATCAGACATTGCATTCCATTTACGCCTCTTTAGAACCGCCACGCCGCACATTCATGGCAACAGTTGGGAATGTAGCCCGCCAGCTACGGGACCGGACGCTTCGCCAAAGGTCTATACGTGTGCTTGTCTCCCCGACGCCAATTACTTTCGCCGAACGCCGCTCAATTCTGCAAGTGTTGGAGCAATATGGACCGGTTGAATTTTTCAAGATGCTTCCCGTAGGTCCCAGCCCATTGGCTACATAAACGTGTCATATGTGGAAGAGGACAGCTACCTAACATAGAATCCAATCGCGAATTTCAAGAGCCACTATTCCCAATATGTATCGATAACAAAGGAGCCCACGACTGCCGAGAGATTGGTGGCCAGCAGTCCTCTCACGTACAAGATTACAGAGCCTACCCGCAAGGCTGTGGAGGATATTTACGTTGCGGATTTGGACGAACCCGAAGGCTTCAGTACCCTACAGCCGACAGTGACCGGGGAGCAGACCAATAGCGTGAGCTCACGGTCCGACGGACTAAACGATGATCCAACGCAGGGCCATAAAGAGTTCAAGATACACGTCTTCCCTGCGCCAGATTACAACCATAGATTTGCCATGGCGGGATCACCGCTGCATATACCCTGGCCCAGTGCGTACGAGCAGGAACAGTCATTCATTGCAACAACACTGAAGCAGTCGTTGCCCAAAAGTATAGCCAGTGTAGGGCTTGCGCATTGGCTTGTGAGCGATGGCAGCGCGTTGCGCATGGAGCGCAAAGTCAAAAGGAAGCGGATTAGGGATTGGCTTCCCAGCAAAATGAAGAAAGGCACGACTGAGTAAGCCGACAAGGCTATTCCGCGACACAAGACTGCGATTCTTACTACAGAGTGTCTCATGTGCCGTTGTAAGTGCTACGGCCAAGAAGAAAGACACCGACTGTGTTCCACAATGGATGCGCCATGGCTGAAACAGCTTAATTTGTTCTCTGCGATAACCCAGAGGGAGATGCAGCACGGCGCTGCAAATGTGGGAGGCTGGGCCGTGCGGCTTGTCGCACAATATGTCACTGCTTGGAAAATTAAAGGTTGGCTCTTAGTCTCTCGCGTTGTGTTGTCTCTCAAGAAATGACACCAATTTTAATTTTCTAGATCAAAGCAGGGAAGACTTTTCTGTACTGCTGCCACTAATACCAACACCATTCACAAGGAAGGCAATTGACAGCTTCCAAAAATGAAACGGCTGCTTGCAAAAAGACAAAACTGAGGGATGAACTGCTGCCTAAACTGGAAGTCGATGATGCTGGATCTGCGCAATTTGGCAACTCTCTTATTCTCCTCGTCTCGCTCGTCTACCGCGCACATGGTAATGTGGCCGTCCAGAGTACAGCGCCCGGATTATTGTTGGTGTTACTACTTCATCATGATGATGTGCGCATAACATGTGCAATTTCGAACATACGACGCGACCATCGCCGATGATGTGGCCATGCATGCACACTAAGGGGGGATGCTCGAGGCTTGTCAACGAAAATCTCGGTTTACGTCACATGAATGGCCGCCATCCGACGCAGCTAAGCATAGCCATCACACCGTCACTGCTGTTGGAGCCAGGGGTGTGGCGCACTGTCTCCAGATTCCAGATTCCGCTTGGCCTGTGTGCGAGTCTCACCTCACGCGTCTCACGACAGAGGAGTGATTTTGCGCAAGGAGTCCCCTACGTGGATGCAGGAGAGGTAGGGTCGAACAGACTTGAACACAGTCGAACCATGCATCTTCTTGCTTGATTCTTGTGGCCCTGGTTGACGATGGCATACAGTACATACAAGTACAGCGTGTTCCAAGATCTCTCCAACTTGGCCGCCACAGGCCCTGGATCCTTGTCGAATCAGGCCTTGGCTTAGCAAAACGGATCCACGTGTGGCTCCAAGCAGGGCAGCGATCTCTTAGCGCAGCCACGGACGCTACGTCACCCGCAGCGTCGCGAACTGCAAGGCTCAGCCGTGATCTGACGGGGCTGCAATACGCGGTTATACGGCCTGGAGCCTTTGGAATTGTTTCTCTCTGCCGGCCAGGGTCTGGGCGCGGTGCCTTGGTTGGCCCGAGACACTCGTGGGCGGAGCTGCGCCATGCCGGAAAGGAAGCACGGCTCCTTGACCAGAAGCCCGCAAAAGCCTGTTCGCGATGCCTTCCCGAGCGTGTGCCTGTATCCAAGTACATACATAGTACTTGGACGTACGGCTGTACACTAGCAGAGCACCCACGCGGCCATGTTACTGCTCCCAGAAGGTATCTGCCCTGCTCTGATTGAACGGCAGCCGGCACCAACATGTGCTAGGCGAGAGTGGAGCGGTCTAAGCCGCGCATCTGGACAGCCAGACCATGTCTATTTCCAAGACAGAGGCCCAAAGCCGGCGAAAATCTTGGAGCTTGGCAACTCTATTCAAGTCTAATTTGATTCGTGTTCATGACGTCGCCTCCCTGTGGCACCCCATTCTGCGGTCGGCGGCCGCTCATCCTCGTGAGACAGTAGGAGACGTGCACTGTCGCGACGGGCTTATATGCTGACCGTCTGCCTCCCTTGCCCCTTGCTTTGATACCCCTTCATTGCTATTTGTTCTCGCTCAATACCTCTCGTTCTCGTCTTTCCTCTGTCGACTTCGATCTCACCATCGCTTTGTATCTCGTGTGTGAAGACTAAAAGACACATCGACTTCATCATACACAGCAGTAATCGGCCATCAATCCTCCATCATGGGTGTCGGTACTTTCTTTCACTACTTCGGCACAGTACTGCTGCTTGCTGCCACAGCACTTCTGATCGTTGTGTCGGTTACGTCGCCTGTCGTCAATGACCTCTCCATCTTGAAGGTCGACTTTTCTGGTAGCAACGCTGTAGACAGAATAACGTATGGAACATTTGGCTACTGTATCATCCACTCAAAGTATGTACTCTCCCAACGCTCTGCCCCTCTCGACGCATGTGTAAGAAGACAAGACTGACAATGAACAGTGGACCAGATACCTGCACCTCTTCTCACGTTGGCTACGATGCCACCGCCGCCCTGGCTCAGGTTACTCAGGTCTCGTTCTCTAAAGGCGACCGTGATAGCGCCAAGGTTCTCACGAGGGTGCTGATTCTGCACCCAATCGCCGCCGGCCTCACCTTTTTGGCCTTCTTGCTCTGCCTGGGCACCAGCTTTCTCGGTTCTTTTGTCGCCTCTCTCTTCTCCTTCTTGGCCTTTGTCGTCACCCTCGTCGCCATGGCCTGTGACTTTGCTGCCTTTGGTATCATCAAGCACGCTGTCAACTCTCGCGGCCCCAACAATGTCGTCGCTCGATGGGGTCCTACCGTCTGGTGCATTCTCGTCGCTGCCGTCTTGACCTTGATCGCCACTGTTTTGGTCTTCATTACCTGCTGTGCTGGTCGCTCCAAGAAGAGACGCGCTCACCGCAGCAAGGCTGACTACTAAGAAGGGAATCGGCTTTCCTCTATCTACCTACACGATGAAATTGCTCGATTTCTATAAAGAGCAATGATGACGCTAGCGATGTTTATACCCGTCTTTAGACAAGAACAAATCTCAAAAGGAAAAAAGAATGAAGATATGAGAGGGAGAGAACATACAACAACGAATGTTTTGTTTATTTTGTGCGAGAATGGGGAAGATTTTGATCATGATACCACGAAGGGGCGCAAGACGTATTGGCTTGAGGATTGGTCATGCTGGGACCTGAGTTAATGTTTCCTTTATTAGTCAGTAATATCTTAATGTATTTTTTGTGTGCTGAGACTACATATGAGCGGGTTATGTTGTATTGTGATGTATCTCCCTAAGAATAATACTGGCAAATGCGGATTGAGTTAAGCACTGCAGTCAAGAAGTAGCGAAAGTGAAAATGACGCTTTGGTCAGAGAATATGAAATCCAAGCTTGGGTCATGCAATTGTGAAATTGGCCGGTGAAATATTTGCATTTTCTCTTGGTTTTGTTCTACAGCGTATATCTACTACACACAAAAGGCCGCCTTGGCGTTCAGTCTGATTAAATTATCTTGAAAATGAGACCTCTTCCTATCCTATCATTAGCCCTTGATATAGCTCGCATCTATCTTTCTATTACTAAGGTCTGCCACACAAGGCTTGCCGTTAGAGAGCTTCGACTCTACAAGTCAGAAGCACCTTAGTCCAGCATCCGTTGCATCTCCTGCATCATCTCCAGCTGCTCCTCAGAGATCCAAGGACCCTTCTCCTCATTAGTGGGATTGTATAAAGCCTCAGCACGCTTCAATGTTTGGACGTCAAGGTCTGTTACATAAGACTTGCCGTTAGATAATTTCATGTGGACCTCGAGATCAGTAGAGAACGTCCAATCATCCTCGTCATGGCGTCGAGGGCCGTCAAAAGCAGGGCTGCCCCCCCTTCTTCATTTTCATCTGGCTATTGTTGAACCCCCAAGAGGGAGGATAGTCGCGGCGCTTGGAAGAAAGGGGAACACCGCCACGGGAGGCCTCGGCGTGGATATCTTGCTGTAAAGAGGGAGAGAGAACAGTTGGTTGCACTCGTTTCCTGATCGACGTTCGCGGGGCTGCTTGGTTGCTTTGAACATGGACTTCTTTGATGTGGCCCTTTAAAGACCCGGCGGAGCTAAAGACAGGATAATGGCAACCTGGAAAGTGGCATATATGCTTTCGATGGTCTGCTTCATGGAGCATGAGATCCTTGGCACTGTTGAAACCGAACACGGCATGACGGCACGACCAAATTCGACATGTGAACGCTGATGTCCTAAAGTTCTGTTTAAATCTTTCAAATTCGTGGAAGTTGACGCCCGGGAAGGTCGAAAAGTTAAGCAACTCGCGAATTGTCGTCTGGTATCTCTCCTTCAAAAAGGGTATGCCTCTTGCCTTGGTGTTGTTGGCGGTGATGTCTTCTAAATTCATATTATATCGTTAGACACATAATTTGAAGAGCTTGATTGGTGACTAGTATAGTATGTACCGTCATCGTTTAGTATTTTTCTATCCCTCTCCAAGAGCACGGTTTGGATTGTGCTATACAAAGGGTAATGTTTCTGGCGTAGATCAGTTAGAAGCGCATTTGGTGGGTCGTTTCCTTTGGCCAAATCATTTGGTTCTATGACTCCGAATTGTTCTGCCAAACAACAAGATAAGAAGAAAAGTTCCGACTTGAAAAAGAGATCTTGATCAAGTTCAAGGTGCTCCAGAATGCAGTCAATCCAAAATTCAGTGGCGTACGCGTGGAAGCCAAAGACGCTACGAAGGACCCTCAGCGCTCTATCAGTCTCTGAATACGAAGACGCAAAGACTTTCTGGCTAGCCAAAAGGCAGCGGACGGTAGCTAGGCCATGTCGCTTTAGTGAATCGCTTGCTGTAATAGACAATGCAGAGCTTTGTAGAAAACTGTCCAAAATCAGCAACCCGCATTTGCAAAAGTTAGATCGATTAGTAGCCTACTCTCTGACCGATACATGAAGGAAGAAGTAAGATGAATCAATCCGCATCTGGATTAGAGGCTGGCACATATCGAGAATGTAAGCAGGGGCTGGCTCGGTGACTTGTTCATCTCCAGCGTCAAATGCCAAAGCAGAAAGAAGCTCGGGAGAACGAAGTGGCCGCTTGGCAAATGCTATCCAACTTAAAACAGAAATAAGCCTCTGTACAGATCTCTCATCAAGACTGGCCATAATTTTTGACAGCAGACGCTCAAAACTAGGAAGATGAATAAAGTTAGATGGCAGATAACTCGCACAGGGGAAAAGGGGTTTTTGGCAGGGTATACTGGTTCACTCACATCTCGCCAAGTTCTTGAGGAAAGCTATTGGCGGCCTCTAGAAACTCATTACGGTTATAAAACATGTTGCCCTTCATATATTCTATAACAAGCTTTGCCCATAGAAACATGCCTAACAACAGCTGGCATTAGCAAGTACAAAAGAAACAAAGCAGTAAACTTACCGTCCGCTTTTTGGGTGATCTGAGACGCCACTGCAGTTACATCATTATCAGTGATGCGGAATTGAGAGCGCTGCGGCTGCATTCCACTTATTCTCTGAAAGGAATAGTCTCTGATAGCTTCATCGACGTTTTTCTTTTCATTCAATAACGATACTTGGTGCTTCTTCTTGACAGCTTTAGTAATTACGGGCGTCATCTGTGTGCATAAAAGCACCTTGATGATAGTAGATCCAGATGATGAGGCTGTAGCGATGAGTTTTTCTAGCGTTTTTGCAACGTTGGTTGCCGTACTTTCATCACATTCATTTAGCCCATCGATGACAATATGAAGAGTTTTTGGCTGAGACGTTGAAGAACCAAGAGTTTCGACCAAGAGGCGTAAGAGTTGGTCAAGAATTGAGCGATTTGGAATCTTCTTCTCTACTAGGAACCAGTTGTATGAAAGTGTTATGAGCTCAGGATCCAGCCGCATGATTTGTATCATCAAAGACACCATGATGTGGTTATAGTCAGTTGATTCGGGGTAGATGTATGTGCAATAATGTATCGCTACCAGATATTTTGAAGACCGGAGGAAAGTTCCAATTTGTGTCGCCAAGATGCTTTTCCCACTTCCAACAGAGCCGTGAAGCACCACAAATTGGGTATCGCTACTGCCCTCTAGCCACGATCGAATTTTCGGTTGTTGAAGTATCCAATGGCCGGATCCAGGATTTTGATCTGCTTCCGCTGCAAGATTATCAAATATTTTAATCTGATGTGTCTCATCAATCCTGAGGAAATTCAGAATGGCTTGAAACTCAACACTGGTTTGCTCTTCTTCTTCTCTCTTGAACTTGACTGCTTCTTGCTGTCTCCAAACCTCTAGTTTCTCTCTCATGCTTTTGGCCTCTAATATATTAGCGGCATTGGCGGTTTTATCAATGAGATCTTCATGTGCCTTTAAGTCGGCAAAGATGTTATCGAACCGCCTTTGGAAGCGGCCCCATGAAGTGGCGAAAAGTCGCTGCCAAGCTAAACAGCGCTCAATTATTAGTTTGGGCTTGCCACAGAACGCGGTATTCACTTTTACCATTTCGTCGGATAAACCTGTAGGCTTCTCCATGAAACTTGAGAATATCAGAATAATAGACAGCCAGAGCTTTTTGGACTTCTTTGTTGTCTGCGAAAGAAGAATCGAATATACTGAATCGGGCCAACGGTTCTGCGAGTCGGTGATAGATCTGAATGATGGATTCGAACGCTTTTATATAATCAGAAGATATCTGTACGTTGGATTTCCATCTGTCAGTATCTTGTCAACCATGCTCCGTTCCGGCTATATGCATGTACATACTTCCAAGACAAGCTTTATTGGTGCCCAAATCCATGGCAGATATGGCGTTCCGTTGCATAAAACCTCAATTGTGTGCGAATAGCGCTCCAAGCCTCTAAACAAAGGCGCAAGCCTTCTCATGTTTCGTAATGATTGACTTGCTGCAAGCTGTTTTTCAACCTTTAATGCAGCTTGTTCAACGTCACTGAGTGTCAGGTGTTCTAGCCGCATTCTGTCAGGTATGGTGAGTATTCTTTTGAGGTCCTCGAATGCATCTCGCATCGTGCGGTCAGCTTCTGGACACATTCCTCTATTGAAAGGCATCTTAAGGCATTCAAGTGCTGCAAGACGACCAGTAGAGAGAGGCTGACACGGTCTGTTGCGCAGACTCCGGGCACCGAGAAGCGGTACAAGTCTATTTAAACACGACAAGAAGAAATCTTGAAAGCGCTGCAACAAGTTTTTTTACAAGCTGATATCGCGCGCACCAGCTTCTGGGAGGCTGTGCTTATGCCATGCATGCGCATGTATTGTATTGGCTATCAGCTGTCCACGTCGCTGCAGGCTTTCGGTAAGGCGAACAGGACCTATTACTTCCACGTACATACAATCATTAATATACGTACACAAGCCCCATCTCTAAAAACATTGCTTGCATGTAATTCTTTTTGTATGCGAGCAATCTCGACGTATTGCTATTCGGTTTGCCTCCACTCTAATAGAATGGAATCCAATCTGAACGAGTCTTATACACTAAAGAGGCAGCAACCCGATTCTTTTGGTTCCAACCATGACCTACAGCGCCCGCGCAAAAGAGCAGCGGTCTTTGAGACAACAAATTACATACACTCTGCCAGCACGGTTTTTCCTCATGACCTGTGGACCGTCGATGAATCGAGACTGTCTTGTACAGAGGACTCCCGTACTGGCTATAGTGAGGTAGCCTTCAATGAAGATCAAATTGTGTGTTTCGGTATGGTGCGTAGTAGCCAATTATCCAACCTCATTCTGCATTATTAACATCAGAATTAGATAGGAGGTATAAGCGGCGGTGTAAGCGGAGCGTATCGGCTCAAGAGTTCGCCGACTCATGGTTTTACAGTCGAATTAGACAACTCTCACGGATTTCACTGCATTAGTGATGCTTCGATCAGAGGCAAAATAGACTTGGACTTTATCAACATTACGAATGCATGCCGCGAAAACGAAGATCTTACGCTACAAATTATATGCTATGTAGATGCCATTCGGCCATCTATAGCGCCGCTTTCTACACCATGCCGGCTGGATATGATTCTCTTCGGGCCTTATAGCCTCTTCGAGGATGTAGGCAGCTTTTTCGAAGAATACAACCTTTACCTTCAAGATCCTGTCGGCTGCTCACAGAATGTCTTATACCGAAACCCACACAAATTATCGACCGAGTCCGAGCTTGACATTTGGACCTTTACTCTTGACGAGGATTTTGCAGCGCCAGTTAGCGTGGAGCATGCGCAGACTCGTTTAGATTCAATCGATATACTGAACTCTCAGCAAGATTGGGCCGAGACGAAACAGCCTGGTTCAATTCGAACAAGGATGCAAAGGTGATGGACCCAACAACTTCCCTTGCTTCAGATCTCTCTTCTCACTTCTCCTCGTCAATCTAACGTGTCGATATTGAATAGCCATCAGTTACAAGCGTTAACATTCATGCTCCAGCGAGAGCAAGGCTGGGCTTGGGACGGAAGCAGAGCAGACATATGGGAGCTTTATCCCGAGACTACTGGCTCTTAGTTAGTTCTTTCTAGCACCACATTCACTTGAGTGATCTCCGATTAACTCATTTCTAAACTAGTTTTGTCAACAAAGTATCGGATTCGGTTCAAACGGAGACGCCACCGCAGTTTTACGGTGGCATCATAGCAGACCCGATGGGCCTGGGCAAAACATTATCTATGATGGCTTTAATTGCCTCCGATTTGCTCTTCGATCCAAATGACCCGAGCTCCCTTACTGGGGCTGCCGCTGAAGATTCGACTGGGTGCACACTGATTGTCGTACCGCCTCCTCGTAAGTACAGCCGCCAATGACTAGGTTTCTCATATTACTCTGATCCTCACTGACATTTTTGTTTACTTCAGTTCTTGGCTCTTGGGAAGAGCAGTTAAATCAGTGGGATTTCCATAGGAATAATTATACACAGCTTGGTATGGAGCTAACCAAAGCCATTAGGCATATCTTCCCCAACAGCATTCCCTATCGCCGGCATCACGGAAATTCTCGCTTAATGGCTGAATCTGATCTTACAGACACATTGGTCGTCCTGACTACCTATCACACTGTGTCTTCAGACGGGAAAAGTGCATCCGGCAAGCCATCATCACTCTTGTTCAGCACAAAGTGGCGAAGAATCATTCTAGATGAAGGTTCGTCGCATCTACACTCCCACATTTAGTCTACATATAAAACCATTTAGCTTGAAGAAAGAGAGTAATGCTAATTTAAATTAGCTCACTTCATTCGAAACAGCAACTCAAAAATGGCCCGCGCCGTATGTGCCTTGGACTCAGTCTCGCGATGGGCTGTAACGGGCACACCTATACAGAATAGGCTCGGCGATCTCACGGCCCTGCTCAAATTCCTTCAAGTGTATCCCTATTCAGATGAAGACAAGTTTAACACAGACATCTCTCAACTATGGAAGATCGGAAAAGTAGAAGAAGCAGAGAAGCGCCTGAAACGACTTGCTAGCTGCATCCTTTTGCGGCGCCCAAAGTCTACCATCCAGCTCCCCCCAAGACATGACTTGCAGCAGTTTGTGGAATTATCTCCGGCAGAGAGAGAATTATACCATACGACCAAGATGCATACCATGTCTCACATGGAACAAGCGCTGGCTACTGGTGGCAAGCTTAATGGAACACACTCATATGCCAATATGCTGCAGAGAATCGAAGCAATGCGCATGATTTGCAACCTTGGTGTGCATTACAAGATGCGATACGACCTTGAGACGTTCAACGAACAAGTATCGCAAGAATGGAATGAAGTGGCAGCTCAGCGGATGTTCAACATATACCGTGGGATTAACAGCATCCAATGCCGCCTCTGCCTTTGTCCCGCTGATTCAACAGATGATACTTTTTACGAAGCGAGACAGTCTACTATATCGCTGTTCTCCCAGTGCCTGGAATTTGTCTGCTCCTCGTGTGTATCTGTACACACAAATTCAATCACTCTACCGTCTTGCTCGCATGCAAACCCCTGCTCTATTGCATCCATATCGACCCAAATATTCGAGACTGACGATTCTTGTAACATGACATTCAACCACCTCGGGGCTGACCTACCAACCAAGGTGTCCATGTTAATCAGTGACTTACAAACCCAGCCTTATAATACAAAATGGTTTGGTACCCCTACACCTGGATGATTTCTGGACGTTGAGCTGACAAACGAGTAGTGTCGTATTTTCTTCATGGCGAACTACTCTCGACATCATCGAAGTTGGCCTGAAACAGTCATGCATACCTTGCTTACGATTCGACGGCAAGGTAGCGCAGAAAGACAGACAAAATGTAATCAAAAGATTTCGTGAGGATCCAACCATGCGAGTTCTCCTGTTGACACTATCGTGTGGCGCTGTTGGGTGAGTGTAATGAGTCAAATACCGTTTCTAGCCCACTCTAACGCCCTCTCTTAATAGCCTTACACTAACCGAGGCTTCGAGAGCTTATCTGATGGAGCCTCACTGGTAATTTCACTTGTTCGATGACGATGCGGAGAGCCGTATTAAAATGCATCTATTTAGGAATCCAACGCTAGAAGACCAGGCACTGGCTCGAATTCACCGTATCGGGCAAACTAAAGAAGTAACCACTGTTCGGTTCATTGTACGAGATTCTTTCGAGGAGGTACGTATTGAAGTTATCATGTACTTCGAATACATTCTACAAATACCTACCTCGTTCTTATATATGTACTCACTGGTCGTTATAATATAGAGAGTGGTAGAATTACAGCAGTCCAAGGCTGATCTCGCCTCCGTCATAAACCTCCAGAATGAGAACAACGGAACTCGACGTCCACTAGAAGTAAGCACCCCAACGTTCTGGCTGTAATACTCCTCCATTAACTTTATACAGCTGCTAAAAGCGCTCATATGAAATCCGCAATCCCATCTTGAGCGCCTAAAGATACATCGGCCATGGCTAGGCACAAAGCCCAGTCCAAGTGAATAAGCTTAGATTGGCGACCCCTAGTCCAAAACACCATCCAGGGGGGCCTGCGAGGCGCGGTCTCACGAAATGTCCGAATATTCCATCTTCCTTCCGGTGCAGCCGAAAAAATTACAAATCCGTTGGAAAGGCGTATCATGGACCCGAAAACAGGCAGGAGGTTTCGTATTGTCAAGTTGTTTCTCATTAGCATGTATTTCTTTTGTTTGTACATGCAGGTACTCACGTTGTACTTTGATACAACAAGCCTCCTTTCTAAACTTCAATATTACCCACTGATTCGTCATCGTTATCAAAGTAACACCGACCGAGATTTAAAAATAGCATCTAGGCAGTATCAGAGGGTACCTGGCCCGAAGATAAGGATCGATCATGTGTTCAAGTTTACGGGTACGGCTTCACAAGTGGAAAGCATCTTACAAGCCATTTGAGTCATAATCCACCTAAGAATTATATTCTGGAAAGCAAGTTAGAAGCCATTTGAGTCATAATCCACCTAAAAATTATATTCTGCAACGCCTCTTCCCCATTCTAAATCCAGCCGAAGAATAAATCTGAGAGATAAATTGCATCTTTACTACATTCTCCCCTCTTCCAATGTTGCCCCTACTGTTTTGCCCCAAATTTCCGCCTCCGTCCAGTACATAGAAAAGCAAAAAAAAAAGCCAAACTCCCCACCGTCCCATTAAATTGCCTCCCAAAATAAATAAATAAACCTGTATCGTAGAGTCCATACGCGTAATCCTGCTTTAGACCATCAAGACCCATCCGGCAATGGCAACAGCCACAGCGCCCATCACCGGAGCGGCAGTCGTAGATACGCCGTTCACGGGCCCGTTGAGAGGCGGCGGCGTCTTGCTAGGAGTCAAGCGGCCCTTGGAGGTCGTAGAGGTCGTAGAGCTCATAGTTGTTTCTTCCCTTTGAGTGGACGTTGGCACGGTGCCGTTCTTCGATGGTTCAGCAGAGCTCGACATCTTGGCACTGCTGGTGGTAGTTTGTGGAACTGGCGCAGCAGTCACAGACGGACAACCACTGCTGCAAGAAGAAACGGACTTGGTAACAGTCTTATAGACTGAATCTGTCTCGGTGACTTCCAGTCGGGTAAACGGCGGTGGATAGGGTAAAATAGAGGCTATTTGGGTAAGTTCAACGCTGGTGGCAGTAGCAGCAGGGACAGTAACAGAGGTGGTCACGGTAACTGTCACCAAATGCTGCCGCATGAAAGAGACCCAGAGCGAGTAGAAGCGAGAATCATCGAACGTTGAAGTCGCTGTTGCCACGGTCTTGCTGCCGCTGAACATGGTCTTGACGTATCCGCCATCTGGGTCCGCATGGACGAACGGAGAGCCGATAACGAGGCCCAAGGCTACCAAAGAGAGAGAGCGCATGGTTGAAGACTGTTGTTGTTTGTTTGAAGTAGAAGAATGAGGGGATCTGTTTGTCTGATTTCAAGACGAGATGCAAAACAAATTGAATCGAAGAATGGAATCCCTCTCAACAGAAGGAATCACTCCAATTTATACATCTTCCAAACAAACTCAACGCTCCATTTATTTGGGTACTCGATCAACTTGCTTTAAATCTCAACGCCACATATCGCGTACCAGCGAGTTTGGCTGAGCCATACGGAAGTATGTATCTTGTTAAAACGAGGCTGCCGCGAACGGATCGTCACATGTGCATTAGCCACCGCCTCGCAACCTTGATGTAGCCGATCACCTTGAGAGTCTCTGAGTATGTACCCGTAGGAAAAGAAACCGGTATTTGCATGTCTTCAAATCCAATCGTTGTCCTTGAAAACTATCGCTGATAAACAATAAACCTTATTTGTGGATGGAACCATAGAACAAATATGCTCGCTATTTTGTATAGGATACCCATTGCCCCGCTACTCCCAGCCTTCCAGCCCTAAACTTTTTTTCCTATGTTTTTTTTTTTTCTTTCTTGATCTTTCGTATTTGTGCTGTACTTCCTGTTGCCTAAGCTCATATTGATGCGAACCCCAAAACGCCGTGTGTAGTCCGAAGGGAACAATTACTCTGCTTCCGGAATGTCTGAAAAGAAGCTGAATCGCATTCGGTGGCTCTGATGTGAAGAATTAGTTTTTGATTCGCATTGTCACGAGACTTTGGCTTCTATGCAAGCCATGGACTGTACTTACGAATGGTAGCTTCGGAATCACAACGGCGAGTGTAGCGAGGAAGTTGATGACGAAATAAGTCGAGTCGTAGTGCGTGTAATGTGTGCTAATTAGGAACAGCACGATGGGGACGCTCAGCAGGAATTTCTTGGTGGGCGTGTACTGGGCTCCGTTGTCGATCTGCTCCCACATGTTGAGGTTGTCAAAGGCACCGCCATTGAAGTCGAAGGGAATGCCGCGGACGTAGTGAAACATGATGTAGGAGCCAACCATGTACGTCATGTTGGTCAGCGTCCACGAGGCCTCCTGAGAGCTGCCCGGGATAACGTCGTAGAGGATCTTGAGAGTAGCGATGATGACGATGTGGATAGTCCAAGCCCCTGTCGACGCACACGGCACGTTAGAATCAGCCACCAAGCATTGACGGGTAGGGTGCAAAAGTCAAGTCGACATACCCTTTTGATTTGTCCAGTTGGCATTCACGTTTGGAACAACGGCCTGGTCGCTCATCTGCTCGAGCGTCTCGAGGGGCTCGTGGTAGACCTGGAGGATGCTGCTAGACCTCCTCCGGCGGCCACCGGCGCTTCGATCGTTCATGTCGAGGAATCGGCTGCTGGCGGGCTTTGCGCCGGCGTCGAGAGTCTGTGAGGATGGCGGGAGGCAAGTGGACGGCATGGCTGGCGGCTTTTTGTGCTGATGATTATGCGTCGAATGCTGCTTCAAGGCACCTCGCACGCACGGAGTACGACGCGCAATTCTAGGCCGGTGCTTAGGTAATTGGGGGGCTGCAGTAATCTGCACCAGCTTGGTAGGCAGGTACTTGGCGCCGCTCGTCTCCAGAGAGGCCGCGGAGGTAGAGCGCAAGCGCGGCTGACAGGTCTCAAGGAACACCTTTCTCCAAAAGTGGCCAATTGTTGGCTGGCTTGAAGTCCGAGTGGAGTCGAGAGAGCGAATACGAATCTGTCCAGTTCCTTGGATGGCAGCAGTCACACGATTTGACGATTTTCGGCGGTATCAACCGTATAGGTGTCTTTTGGGGGTACTTGTAGGTCCGAATCGACAGCGCCGAACAGGTAGATACTTGTACGTTGGTGGCATGCAATATGGAGTGCTCACGCAATCGCGGAAAGGCGGCGCATTACGCGCATTATATGCAGAGGGGCAAGACACTGGCCTTGACTTCCTCGAGCCCCTCGCCGCAAGCCCTAGATTCTTTTCGCTTAAACATCGTCCTGAGGGAACTTGGAGACGCATCTGAGCGGTGGCACGGACTGGACAGGACAGGCTGGACAGCGCAGCACCGGCTGACGACGTTTCTGGCCGGGATCAGGTTGTGGAAGCTGTGGAGACACCCTGGAAAGGGGCGCCGCAGTACCTGCAGGAACAGGAGATAACAGCCGACGACAGCAAATTGAAGCTGCTTGACGGCCAAGGCTAATGCATGCCAACATCTATAGCGGCAGCGCGCAGAGCCAACAGCGCAAAGGACCGTTTAGCCGGCATTGAGAGTTGAAAGCCGGCCATGTTCTTGAACAATCGTGTAAGAACATGGAAGAACAAGTATCTACAAGCGCAATCATTGAGGTTTCACACATGACACTGATTATACCACAGATTCCTTCTCTAGGTAGTATCTACTGTAACGATCCATGCCATAGATGGAGCTCCGTATCCCCTATGCACATGCCCATCATCTAATCTAGCCGCCATCCGGGGATCTGAGAAAAGTCATCTGGCTAGTACGAGGTAGATATGAGAGCACTAACTCTTCTAGAAAGGTCGTACTTGTAACAACGTTAGATTGCTGGGCCCCTTCCCTTGGCTCTATGGAGATAGAGGTAGATACCTGTTACGGGGTTTGGGGTACAGCCACAAACACCAAAGGAGATGGCCTGCATCTTCAACTTCCAGAAGGCTGCTTCATCATTTCGGCGACAGGGATTGTCTGTTATTAACGGTGTCAAATGATCCAAATACGCCACTTGAGCTCCGCACAATATCTTCAAGGACTCGGTTAATGGCTTTCCCACACATGGTTGACCAGGAAGACGCTGTATCATTCGGGAGCTGCTTCCTATATCATGCCTAGTCCGTCATATACGACGGAGAGCCACGTGCATTTATTGCTTGTATTTATTTTTAGGAGATGCATTATTAAATCTTCAGGCTAGTCCAAGCAGATTCATGCCAGAGCCTTTAATTGGTGCTTTTGCAATCGACGGCTCCTATCAGGGACGTGATTTCGGGCTTTCTCGCTTATCTCATCTATGACCCAAATAGTGCCCAGAAAGGAGTATCTAAGACTACGAGCACTTGGACACTACCACTCTGCATTGTCAAGTAGCAGCAGCATTGCGAATCTATTTTCCCCAAATGACTGCGTGTAGTTATAGTTCTTCAAGAGCTCGTTTGGAAACGCCTTCTCAAGACGTTAAGATTGGTACTCCATCTTCTAGCGCGCCCTTCTGCACTTCTGCACTACAGCGTACCTGATAGCATAATGGCTAAACTTCGGACGAAAATGGACCGCAATTTACCGCTTACATTTTTTTTTTTGGTTATCGCCCAAAGATTAGCAGCCCATCTTCGATTCAATTGGATCTCGCGATCCCTCAACTTGACAACTGCAGAGAAATTTAGTGGCTCAAAGCCCTGGCTTCGATCAGTGAATTGCTGAGCTCTTACTGCCTAGACAACAATTGCATCGATGAGATAGTCCCGTTCGGGAGTTTCAGCACCTTCCTGCTTGCTAGCCTCGCGCTATCCGCGTCTGGATTTTTGGAGAATATCAAACTCAAAAGCAGTAATCTCTCCACCATATGCCAACGAATAGCCTGTTTTGAGAGGCCACAGTATATCTGCGTTCCATCTTATCATTGCAAGTTACAGGCAGATGCATTGATGAGAGATTGAGTGCTTCAGACGACCAGGCTCTCACGTCGCTACGTTTAAAGACCCTGGCTTAGCCCAGCCTCATCCAACGCCATGGCTGCAACTCAGTCAAATTCAGGGGACTTCATCAGCCTTCTGAGTAGCGAGGATGAGCGCCCCTTGCCAAAGAAAAGGAGATCCCCAAACGACAGCCTGGCTAGCAACGATGGGCCAAATGCTTCTACAGAACGCTCCAAGCGTGCTCGGATAAGCTCAGCCTCTGCTGATAGCATCACAGGCGCCAAGGTGTCCGAAGAAGGAGAAATTGATGAGGATTTTGAGGGTGAGGTCTATACACCTGATACAGGTAGCGAGGGGAAGAGATCAGGGGACTCTGCATCGGGCGCCGTCTTTCTTCCCAGAGAACCCCCAGTCTATACAAACGACTCGCTATCCCTTCAACTGCCGGTGTTTTCACAGCAAAGGGAGGGCTCATGGCCTGTAAGGTTCAAGGAATGGGTGCAGCTTCTGTATACGACCAACTCATCGCAGGCTGCTGAGCTTACACCTACATTAATTCGAGCTGCTTACGCTCAGTACATCGATATTCACAGCAGATTGAAGTCGAACAAAAAGCGCAGTGCGAAGCTGGGCGCTGATAGCTTTGAAGACGCATCTCTAGCACAGTTGCTGGCATCTCTTCGGCCAGCGGCTGCGCACACACAGCAAACGGCAAACGGCTTGACTGAGCCTCAGGGCCAGGCAGGCGTGTCTGACCAGCTGCAAACGCCCGACAACAAGAACGATCAGCCCACTGTCAGCGATGGCCAGCCTGATGAATCGGCAGCACAAGCCAGCGGTGTTTTCGTCGTCGATGTGAACCCACAACCTCTGCCTTCAAACGCGCAAAGGCAGCAGCCAGAACCCCAGCCTACCAAAAACGCCATGCCCCCTCGAGAAGGCGTTCCGTCGGGCGATGACGCCCTGCAGCAGCAGCATCGATACTTTCCTTCGGCTGCTGATCCATCCACCATGTGCTTGCTCTGCGGACGAGAAGGCCACACTGCAGACAGCTGCACGAACGACTCGTGCAAGTTTTGCGGGAAAAACGACCATTGGGATTATTCGTGCACGTCCATCAAACTCAGATGTCGTAAATGCAACCAGCTTGGCCACAAAGCTACCTCCTGTACGGAGAAGCTGGCCCTTACCAAGCAAGAAGGGCTCGCGTGTAGCTATTGTAGCTCATCCGACCATCTAGAGACTGATTGCACAGAGATTTGGCGGTCATTCCATCCTGAAACGGGAACGATCAAGACTGTCACCGCTTTACCAGCATCATGTTCTCTTTGCGGCAGCGCCAAGCACTATTCCGGCGACTGCAGACAGAGAGGAGATTCCGCGCCAAATCCAACCTGGTCTTTGGCAAACAAGAGTCAATACATCGACCCGACATGCGGCTCATTTGCGATTTCCAGTGTTGCGGAGCCTGTATCAAACCAACAGTCCGACCTGAGAATCCGCGGCCACGCTTCCCGTGCCAACACTGTCCACTACTCTGAGGGCGAGGACTCTGACGATGTGGAATTCCTGGGTCATCGAGCTGCACCGAAACCAGTGCGGACAGGCCGAATTACCGTGTCGACCAACCTCCATGCCCCCAATGGAAGCCAGCAGCCTCCTCTTCCACCTGGCCCACCGCCTCCTTTGCCGCCACACTCGTCGAATAGGCGTCCACCAGGCACAGCAAGACAAGCCTATTCACAAGGACAAGTCGGATCTTCGCTTCCTGCCAGACCACCAGTGTCTTCAGGGGTTTATAGCAATGTACCGCCCCCGCCCCCCGCGCCTGGAAGAGGGGGACGAGGCGGTGGACGAGGTGATAGAGGTGGACGAGGTGGTCGAGGCGGTAGAGGAGGGAGCAGAGGCTACCGAGGAGGGAAGTTCAGGGGTGGTAAATATTGAGGTGGCATATTAACCCAATGACAGTGGAATGTCGCGATACACAAGGAAATCTGAGGATAAAACGATTTGCAAACATAGAGATTCTTTTAGGATGACGAATGAACCAAGCAGGTGTTGGACATGTTGATACGCTCTTGCATTATAGTCTTTTCATTCTAAAGGCAAAGGTTCCATGGGGACAGCGGTACTGTCCAATCTAATAGACAATCACCCGATGATAGGCGTCAGGAGCTCAACGATGTATGTAGAACAGATAGAACAAACGTATGAGACAGCTCATTTGGAGAAGATGGAGAGCATATGTGACGGAGGTGCACAAGCTTATCTCCCGCAAGTCCTCGCGTGGAGACGCTGCATGTCTCAGTGTGCCTGGATATCGAAAGACCAGCACGACCTTGCTTATACCACTGCTTTGCCAGACGTCGTATTCAATCAATAGGGAGTATCTAGAGCACTAAGTAGTATGAAGATCATCATTCAGATCAAATCATATCTTGACTTTCCTTCCAATCATTGCTTCATGGTAGTGTTACTTTGAAGTGAGCAACCAGCCATCTCAAGCTCACCGCGATGGAGACGCCTTCACGATTTCACCGGAAGAGAGCGAATGGGGGGTCAATAGGCGATGAACATCTGGTTCACCGCGCCACGGGGCTGGGGAAAGCGGATATTTAGTGGATTGGCACCATAGGACGTGGCTAGCGGGTTGGGCTAGCATGGCATGAGAATTAGATGCGATTCTGCCAATTCCTTGCCGTGTTGGGCATGAAAATCGGAAACGTTGGGATGAAAAGACGAGACGATTTTGAACGGCCCAAGAGAGGCCTAAGTTTTATGGTGTGAGATGAAACACATTGACGTGGCTACGGGATCTTTTGTGAAAATGTGTTGTAGCGAATTGTTGGTGTGATGCAATCAATATCAAGTTCTCGTTTATGGGTACTCGTAGGTGGAGAGAGGCAATTCGTAGATGTAAGCAAGTGCCCGAGTTCTGTAGGCGCTTCTCGGCTCACAATCACGCCTATGCTTCACGTCAGGCTATTTGGCCTTATACGCGTGTAACTGAAGTCGTGTCGTGTCGGAAGCCACCATCGACACAACGAGAACAAACATGGAAGTCAAATTGACCTAAACTTGACGGTAAAAAAAAATCACCAACCCTTGTCCCACGCTTATGCACCCCCGACACCATCGCCAATCCACTGGCTGGCCAGAAACACCAAAGCCATGAGACAATCCCTGCAACCCGCTGTCCAACTAGGTGTGATTTTGCTGGCGCGGCCTTCTGACGCGGACACGAGTTTGCCTGGGTGTTTTTATGGTCGCGAGAAAAAAATTGGGCTCTAACAATATTTTTTTTTTCTTATGTGTGTTATGGTGGTGAGTCATTGGCCAGTTGTTGCTGAAGCCGGCGACTTTGGCGATGCAGGGAGCTGCAGGATGATTGGAGCGCGGAAGAGGGAAGCCGGCACTACGGAGAAAAAAAAAGCTGAATTTTTTAATTTAATCCTTGTATACTCAATTCTAGTGGATGAGCGGTGTCCAAGGAGTATATCGTGAAAAGTGGTGGCTTGGGGAGGGTTATATGCCTAATGCTTGGCTTTGGGAGAGGGACGAGGTTAGGGTTGTGGGAGAATATATACAGCCTGGGGACGCGATCCGGAATCCTTTTCGTAATCTTCCTGGATTGATCAGGGAACTATACTGTGGGAATACTGGATTGTATTCTATATCTTGCGTTTTGATTTAAAAAAAATAATAATAATTAAGAAAGACTTCAAACATTGAAGCCTCCAGCTTCCATCCCATTGGAAGCCTCTCGCCTCTCAATATCACAGCTGTTTGATACCTCCCCGGTACTTCACAGCTTCTTCATTTCCATCTCCCGCGCTGTCATCTTTTCAAACCAAGGCTCCAGCCATAGCAATTGCCAAATATATCTCCCCAAAGCACTTGAAACATACACCAACTGCAGCCATTGGTCAAAAGTCTATCACCCCCCACGACATGACACAGATATGGCTTCCACTGAACAACTTTTCATCGCCACGCTGAGGAGCGGCCACATCAGAGACATGCTCTTTACACATCTGTCCATTTCAGACATCTGCGCTGTCCGCAAGGCCTCATCTGCTTGCTGCAACTTGGTCACCAAGAGCCTCTTCACTCGCATCCATGTTACCTTCACGCCCAACACTTTCACGAGGCCCTCGCGCATTGCTGCACTGAGTCGAATTGGCCATCACATTGAGCACTTGACCTTTTGCTTTGCTCACTCGGATGCAACATTTCTCCCGCCACTGATCCATCCGAAGACGGGAGAGGAGATTACCTTTTTGTATAAGCCGCTCACCACCATGGAGTCGGCACTTACACGACGGCCCAAGTACGCCAACACTGAGCTAGGAGAGATACTGACCCAGCAATATCCTCCTCTGTTCCATGCCGCCACCAATGTCCCCAGCTTCCTATATGCCATGGGGTATATCCCCAACATGAGGCATCTGACCATTCGTTGCCCCGGCCAAGACCCCCGAGAGAGGTACAGAAGAGACATTGTCGACTATGCCCTCATCAGCCTACGCATAGCTATTGAACGCACGCCGATGCTGAAGCTTAATAAGCTGTCTCTCTCATCACTCCATCCCGCTGCCTTCAACTGCCTCAAATTCATCAATGGCATAGGCAGCCTCCCCTCGGCCAATCGTAGATGGCAGCAAATCAAAAAGTTACACATCACCGTCGAGTCATGGGACTTTTACGGCCCTTGCCCCGGCCTTGACCATCTCAAAGTCCTCGACGACTACATCCGCTGCTTCTCCCAACGACTAGACAAATTCACTTTTGCCTGGATCGGTGCCAAAGGACCGTGTCCCATTGCCTTGTCCGCTGACCCCCTGTTCGCGCCGCCTCGCAGTTCTAAGAAGCTCTTCCACGAGATCACGTCCCAAATGTCTCCTCTACCCGCGCGACCGCTCCGGTCTCCCATGCATTTCCCCAAGCTGCGCTATCTGCAGATTCGTAATGCCGCCATGAACTCTCCCCAGCTGAAGAGCTTGATTGCTTCCCACCAAAAGACGGTTAAGCAGTTTGGCTTTGAGAACGTCGTCCTCACCAATAACGGTAGCTGGGACGAAGCATTGGCATCCGTGACGAAGGGTCATGACTGGTCTAGAAGCAGCGCTGCAGCACCTTTGGAGTACTTGTCTTCTCCTGTAGCTAGCATAAGCGAAGAGGGACTGCCCAGTCCAAGTGCAGCAGCTGAGGCTGCTAGCAGAGAGCTGTTGGGTTTGAACTTGGGCCTTGGTGGTCTTACTTTGGATGATAATGCGAGGAATGCAGTATCAGGACTTGAAAACGACTTTGAAGGGCCAAGAGAGTCAGATACTAGTGTTTCTACAAATGCCACGAGAAAACGTGTTCGTCGACACCACAGAAAGCATTCCAAGGAAGAGAAAAAAGAGCATGCCCCTGAATATCCGTCTCCGCTTTCACCTCCCTTATCCTCTCACAGTCACAAATCCTCTTCCCCCGTACACGGCAAAAAACCATCAAAGCTGCGTTTCAGTCTCTCTACCGACTCCAGCCAAATAGCCTACTCCACCATTCCCGAACCGCTGTCCATCACATCTCCCATCATCCCCTCTTCGCCCCAGCCAGTCCTGCTCCAACCGGCCACCTACTCTCCCTACTCCCCTCGTCAGACCGGTCCTAACGAGGGAATGTCAAGCATACAACGCAATTTAGAAAAAGAAGAAAACCACCGCCGCTTCGCCGAAGACGCGGACGCCAGAGCAAACGCCTTGCAGAAAGCCAAAGAAGCCGTGTTGGCGAAACTCAGCAAGGAGTTTTATGATGCGAAGAATAAGAATAAAAAGGCAGATGCAGCTTCTGCACGTCGATGTATGAATGCGAGAGATGTGAACGGATGCGGCAGAGATGGGTTGATGGAGGATTGGAGAGCAATGGATAGCAGGAGCGCGATGGTGCCCTTGATTTATAGCCCTTCCTAGAAAAAGGGGTGAGGGTAATGGATGGTAATTGCTATGATGATACGACGATATGATATTGGGTAACGGTTCGGCATTTCTTTTCTTCTTTTCTTCTTTCCTTCTTATACCATTCGTTTATGCGCTTTTCCTTGATGTATCTTTTGTGTACTGATAGCCGGATGGAGGATGCCTTTGTACACTACGGTCATGACACTCTTTTACAAGTAATTCTTAGTGTTTTAGTATTAGTATAATACAACTCTACTCACCACAATTTGTGACTATTGAATAATATAATTCCAATGTATTTACTAACTCGTATTTTCGCAGAATACAGATACAATCATCAATCAAGTGCTCTCCTTGGCAATCCTCTCCAACGCCTTCAAATACTCCTCAGTCTCCTTTGACCCCGTCAGCGTGATATCCCTCTTCTTCCCTTCAATCGCAACCACCGGCACCGCATCTACATCTCTCCTAATCTCGCTCAACTTGGCCTGCACTTCATTCAGACCCAACTCCTTATCCAACACAACCTTTTTCGCTTCCTCCTCCGAAATGCCCGCTTCTACGCAAGACGCTATCAACATCTCATCCTCTGAAGGATGCAGCCCTTGCTCGAAATACCGCGCGTAAAGGGCGTCAACCAGCTTGTTGGCCACCTCAGAGCCCTTGGCTTGCTGAAAGTAGTGGATTACGCGATGTGCGTCAAAGGTATTTCCCATGGCGCCGTCGAATCTGAAATCTATGCCCACCGGCTCGGCACGCCTGCGTAGCTGCGACTGAAAGGCGGCCTCTGCCTCGACTATGCCTTTGTGCTTGTGTTCAAAGTACCATTCTTTCCTGTTGACTGAGCCTGATGGGAAGCTAGGACTGAGCTGGTAGGGTTCGAAATGCAGGGTGTAAGTGATGGAGGAGGATGCAGGAGAGGAGCGGAATTGGGTGAGGGCCCGATCCAGCCTGTTGATTTGTTAGTGAACAGATGTACTTTAAGTATATATTGGCCGCTCAGGCCCTACTTTTTCTTGGCTATATATGTCCTATACGCAATCAGTATTGATTTGTAAGGGTTTATAAACGAGGACCGCATACCAGGGACACACTGTATCTAGTGTAAATGTAATCTGTGCCTGATACATTCTGATCAATGCATATAGTACTTGGTAATCTTAACAGTAAGTTTTCATAAACCGCGTAACTAAATCTTTAATTTACAAAAGGTAGAATGAAAGCAGACGAGTAAAGTCTCAAACATCAATCTTCATTAGTACTGACTAAGGATTGCGGAGAGCCCGGCAACCGGGCGGATGGAATACGGAGGGGTTCGCCTTGAACACCGAGGCATGCATTACAAATTACATCACTAACGAGGCTAGATCAATTCGAGAAAATTCATTTGTCAAAAATTTCCATTGCCAGTCAACAAAGTAAATCAAGAAGAGTAAAACAAGAAAAATGCTGGAAGAGGATCTTAGTCATAAGATAGCCGATGCTAGTCAAACGTAACCTTGGTTCCCGTAGGCTCGACTAAGCCACCCGTGAGACGAGCCACAGCAATGTCCTCTGCAGCCTTGAATGGCGCAGGCTCTGATGACTTGGCTCCTCTGCTGTCGTCTCTCTCGCCCGGCCTGCTTCTCCTGGGAGGTCTTGACGTATCGTCCGCCCTCTTGGGAGCATCCTTGCCGAACCTCTTCTTGTATCGCACCCGATCATCCTCGGCCAACTCGAGCTTCAGTTCCCGGCCCAGCATGCGGTTCACCCACCACTTTCTCGTCTTGAACTGCTTCTGGTTTGCGCTTGGCTTGTCCTTTTTGTCCTTGTTATCCTCATCCTCTGCTTCGTCATCGCTCTTCTCGTCACGGAAGTCGTCCTCGGTTTCCACCCGTTCCTTGATCTTGACGAAGCCCTTGACGGCCCAGGCGGCGGCTTCAGGCTCCTTGAACTTGACCCAGCCATATCCCTTGCATTTTCCCGAGTCCTCAAACGTAGCCAGCTTGGCCCACTCAATCTCTCCGCACTTTTCAAAGTTCCTGATCAAGTCGTCTTCGGTCACCTTGAAGCTGAGATTGCCAACGAAAACCTTTCGGCTGGCGTTTGGGTCTTGATCGGTCTTTGCATCTGATTTCCCTTCTGACTTTCCGGTTGTAGCCTCGGGTTCCTTCTCCTTGGCGGGGCGGCCCTCGAACGATTTAGAGTCCTTGATGAGCAGCTTGCGGCCCGTCAAGTCGGTTTCTGAGAGCGCAATGGCTGCTACCTTGGCGCCGATATCTGCAAAGTCCACGTAGGCGAATCCCTTGTTCGCAGGCTTCTCATCCTTGCGCCGGTTAGCGTCCTTGACTGTAGGCAGCTTCACCCTCGTAATCGATTCCTCGGTGATGACGCCTCCAGCGTTGTCTATTAACCATGTGCGAAGCTCCGCCCCGGTCAGCCTGAACGGCAGGTTGCCAATCCAGACTCCATGCTCGGATCGGACCTTGTCCTTGCCATCCTTTGTTTCGTCTTTGTCCTCCTTCTCGTCGTCGCTTGAGGGCTTGGTCGGCAATGCCTTTCCCTTTTTGAGGGCACGGCGCGCTCGCTTTGACGGTGGCTCTGGTGCGTTTACATCGACTTCAATTTCCTCGACATCGGCCTTTCGCTTGATAGAAGTGGCCGCGCTGTCCACCTCGGCCAATTGAGGCGTTTCTGTTTCTGTGGCTGCCATTATGAGGAGGTTGTTGACGGAATAAGAACCCAGCTTCTATGTGTATCGACGTACCCAGTATCACGGAATCGGTATGCCAGCAGAAATTTTTTTGGGCCTGTCCAGAAACTCATAATCGATAAGGCGATAAGTACCCGAGCTTAAGTGGGGTAGAGCCAAGCAGGAGGCTAATGCCAATATGCTATGCTCCGAGAAGCAAAAAAGAGCCAATCCAGCGCCAAAAGGATGTTGTGCCACGACTATGCACGCCATTGCTGCTGCTTTTATCCGGCGGCCATCTGGAAACCAACACCATCCCATAAGCATACATAAGCATAGGGCAGGATTCGCGCCACACACTCTCGCCGTGTCACGCCAGGCCACCGCAGGCTCCTGAATGGTCGAGGCCACGAAGTGGCGCATGGCCACGTCTTTGCCCGGCATTAGCGTGACACGCACGTTGGAAAAGGTTTCCATTGATATGACAGCAAGAAGGGAAAAATGTGGGAGAGGCACAAGGAGACAAGTGATTCGTAGGAGCTACCGAATGCGGGCTGAGTCGTGTACCTTGCTGTTGACTTGTCTTTAAGCACGGCTGCATTAACACGCTCCAACTCCACATTGACATCAACCCGCAGCTTGTACCGTGCAGACCATGGGAAAGCCTGGACCGGCGATTGACTCTGTCTATTTTGAGGGCTGGGACGTGCGCACCAAGATGAGATGTGCAAACTGCTTTTGTTTGCAGTCGCAATGGCACCGGCCAGGCGTTTGTGCGAGGGACTCTTTGTTAAAAAGCATGTTTTGCTTTCCATGCCCCTTGGACCATGGAGTTTATGAGATGCCGCCGCAAGGAGTGCAGGAGTTGAGCCGTATTGGACCGGGTCTAGCTCTGCAGGTGGGCTGCGCACTTAGTCGCAGAGGCGAAATGATATGACTCTGGCTCCCTTGCCGTGCTCGATGCATTGACGTTGCTGCTGCTTGGACTGGACCGGCTACGAATGGCCCTGCTCGTACAGGTCTCCTGCAGCAGAAACAGGCCGTGGCAGTGGTCGTGGCAGCACGTATTACGGAGCACCAGCTCCGTCTATGCAGCCGCCTGTGCGAGGATCGATTGTTCAGTTGTCGTGCTTTGAACTGTAGCGGGATCAGTACCTAGGCACGGCGTAGCGGTGGTCTACTAGCAGTATCGAGCTCAATCAATGCCTACATGTACTGACCTAGTGAGAATCGGACGTTAGTAGCCTCCCACGCCCAAGGTCAAGGCTCGCCATGCGGCTTTCCGAGCAAACAGACAGATCGGGATCCGCAAGAGGCCCTCCTTGCCTTGCGCTATGAAACTTTTCCCTTGCACAGCTCAGGCACGCTGCAGGGTCAAGGCGCTGTAGCGCCGGAGAGAAAGCGACAAGGCCTGCAAGAGGACAAGAGACAGAGGGATGGGAGACATGGAGAGACTCTAGGCAACACAGTGGTAAGCGAGCTCCCTCGAGACGCGATCAGCTGAAACGATCAAATTGGCCCATTGAAGGTTCAATCTTTGCACTTAGCTGCCGTGAAAGCTGTAGCGTCTCCATCCTCGTACATACGGCGCGCAGCGCAGTGCTGGCGCTCTTCTGCTAGTGCCGTTGCAGCCCAACCGGCCAACCAGCTGCCGGCTCACCCGCTGAGCCCGCTGAGGCTTACGCTCTGGCACTGACTGACGTAAAAGCGCACCCGCGCCGAATGAGCCTACGTGCGACCGTCTTGCAGCGGGCAGCGGCGCTGTGCCCTGGGGCGCCATGGGCCTGTAGCAGCCCGGCAGGCCTCCGCTAGCAGCCCGCCGCGACGCAGCGCAGCGAACGCTACGGCAGCCGTCACGTGTCCGGTGCGCTGTGGCGACCCCAGAGGCCGCTAGTAGCAGGTTCTGCCATCCCTGGAACGCAACCTGACCAGCTGCGAGTCTCCGCATCCTTTAAACTGCTACCCACTCGCTCACAACAACTCAACTTCTGCCCTTGCACTGGCCGGGCACCCATGCAGAGGCCCCGTTGACCGCTCTCTGGCTCTTTATTCCACTGCAGTAGCCCGTCACATCTTTTTCTCGCCGGTCTCTTTCTCCTCTTTCCACTCTGTTCCCTCGCCCCTCCCATCCGGACGGTGATGAATGCGGCCCTTGGGATCGACTAGCGTGGCGGATATCGTAAAAATACAAATATTCTATCCTGGACAGGCCATCGAGACACGACCATCCATCCACCTCCATCACCAGCGCCCCGGCCATCCTGTTTCAGACGGCGACAGTCGGTACTCACAGCATCGCACGGTCGCTCGACGCTCTGCTGTCACGATGAATGTGCTGCTGTCGCCGCAGTTACCAGTTTTCCCTCACCAGCACGAAAACTTGCATCTTTCCCAGCGAAACCGTGAGTTGACACTTGCATCCGTCTTGCCGCTCATTTTCTTTGTCCATCTATAATACTCGCATAATCCTTGACCCAACATCCCCTCGGCTGACACTTATCCTGCAGTCTCCTCGATTCACAACATGAGCAGCCGGAAACGAAAGGCCGACGAAGATGGAGACGAAAACATGTCACCCATGAGCTCCCCTGCCGTATCCTCCCGGCCCCTCATCCGCCCGTCGAAAAAATTCAGATCCAACGACTTGATCGGCAGACCCCTCTCTCTACCGCGGCTCTTGGAAACCCTCGACACAAATCAGCTGCGAACAGTTTTGGAACGCATCTGCGAGCGCCATCCGGATATTGGGCAGGAAGTGGTCTCAGGGGCGCCCCGACCTACCGTTGACTCGGCAATGAACGTGCTATATGGTTATCAAGAGAGACTGAATGCCGCCGCTCCATACGGGGACAGCAGCGCGGAATATACATATGACCGAGTTAGGAGTCACATCGTCGCCTTGATCGATGCACTCTCCGATTTCACTCCCCAGTTTCTTCCACCGATCGAGACCCAGCCCACCAAATCCCTGGAATTCCTTGATGGTGCAACCAGATTCATTCACAGCCTTCCAAATTGGCAGCCACAGACTTACCGCCATCACAAAGACAACGCATACGAGGACATCTCCAAGGCATGGGCTCTAGTCATTAATGAAGCAGCGAAGCGGGGCGGTGGATTTAATCTGCATTCCGATGGATGGGACCAAAAACTGGCTCGACATAACGAACAATCCGGAGGACGACTAGCAACAGCCATTACAGCCATGTCAAATAGCGTTGGCTGGATGGGATCGAATGAGAATGGGGGCTCGTTAGAGCAAGGCTCCATTCTCAGCCAGCTCGTATCGGGAGCATATGGGTCGCCAGTTAGGGTCGGACCTTGGTAAACGCTGCTATATAATATACGGAGAGCGGCTAGACCACTGCATTTTTTTTTCTTCTTCTCTCGTCAGTCCGGCCGCCACCCGTGGCGGCCTTAGAGCAAGCTACGACGCTTTTATTCTCATCACGACAAAATCTTTCTCCAGCATCAACGGGTTATCATAGACTTCGGCACTCATTTTTCCTTGCGCACAACTTTGGCTGGTTTGGCGTTTACTTCTTTCTTTTGTAATTTGATATCCTTTCTTTATTCATCGAGTGGCGGTAGGGATTCTTCAGTGTGGCATTTTTCTGGCTTATTGGTATTTGTACTGGTACGGACACAGCATCATCTGTAAATATTTGAGATTAAAAAAAATTTCCCATAGTCCTATATCAGTAAAACAGGCGTAGATCAATCTCTCTGTCTCCTTGCTCACTCTGTAAATCTCCAGCTAAAAACTAATTCTGCTAATGACTTAAACGACTAGCCTCGCAGTCTACTAGGCCTGGTGAACAGAAGCTGGAGCCCCGGAATCTCAATTCTTCATCTCGTAAAACCTGGTGAATAAACCGCTCAAAGCTGACGACGCAGTGAAGCTCTTTTAGCCGTACACTACCTACCTAGTTGGTGTTAGAGGCGCTTAACGACATGCTAGTAGAGGTCAGGCGGACTGGATGGCGGTTGAGCTGAGGCTTCTTGGTGGTTGCAAAATCTCGGGTACGTACCTGCGTCTTGACAGGTCACGTGCTCTCCTGTTTTCCCATTAAACAGAACGCGCTTATTGCTAAGCTACCAACGCGACGTATCGTGAATGAAAGCCTAACACGTCCGTTTAAGCATTCAAAGATTCCAGATACCCAGGTACGGCTGCTCTTGTAAGATTGAGAGCTATCTGGACTTGTCGTATTATTTCCAGCTTTTTGAGCAGATGCCAGAGTGATCTCGGCCGCCCTCCATGCCTGCGTATGTCCTCTCTCACTCATATTATCGTAGCCGATAAGTCGTTAATAACATGCTACAGTCCGGGCGATCAACACCAAGCGTGGGCCAACCCTTTCGAAGAAGCCAAGCCCCACGTATCAGAATGGACGGCCAAGGAGATTGCCACAATCTCGTCTCGGCTTGATAAACAGCTGGGACCCGAATACATCTCGTCACGCGCTGGCCCTGGCGGTACCCGGGTCCATTATCTCACTGCCGAAAAGGTGATTGGCCTTGCCAACGAAGTTTTTGGCTTCAACGGATGGTCGTCTTCGATACAAAATATCCAAGTCGATTTTGCCGACGAAAATCCCCAGACACAACGCGTGAGCATCGGATTATCCGTCATCGTTCGGGTCACTCTCCGAAATGGCACCTACCACGAGGACGTTGGTTACGGCTCCATAGAGAACGCAAAGGGGAAAGCAATGGCCTTTGAAAAGGCAAAAAAGGAGGGAACGACGGATGCTTTGAAACGGACGCTGAGGAACTTCGGCAATGTGTTGGGCAACTGCATTTACGACCAAGACTACGTTAAGCAGGTTACCAAGATCAAGACTCAGCCAAACAAGAAGTTTGATCCGGATAACCTTCATCGACATTCGGATTTTGTGAAAAGGGAGCCTACAAAGGACATAACCATGAATAATGCGAACAACAACGGGGCCAAGAGTGGTGCTCCTGCCGCCGCCACTACTGCTCCCACCTCCGCTGCTACAGGATTCAAACCAGAGCCCATGGACTCGTTTGATGACTTCTTAGGGGGTATGCTGTCCTCAGACGGCTTTGAAGAAATCGAGGCTGAATATCTATAGAACTTGACGAGGCGGATTTTTGCGTACCAGGGGAAGGCCACCCAGATGAGATTGTACTTCCCAGCGCTGCCAACCCATCCCACGACAAGCCGGCTGGACAAACGGCAAAGCCTATACTAGGAAACAACATGAATCGCCCGCCGCAGCCGCAACCGTATACTCCAAGACAAGGACAGCCGCAACGACCGCAGAATGCCCCTCAGAATGCCCCTCAGAATGCCCCGCAAGCCAAAGATTCTCCAATGGCACCTCCTCAGCAGCCACCTCCAGGGGAACCAGTGGCATTCTTCTCGGCGAGAGCTACACTTGATCCAAACCAATCCAACGGCAACCAACATCAACAAAAGCAACTCTTCAATCCCAAAGCTGAAAGCCCTTCTATACGAAAAACACCTGGAATCGATCACACATCGTCTAAGCCCGTGGCGAGAAACGGCCAGCATGTCCCTCCGGCTAATAGCCAGGCGCAGTCTGCGACGCCAAGTGGTAACACAGGAGGCTTTACGTCACTGCGGCAATCAATCAGCAGCTCTCAAGCCAAGACCGGTTCAATGAACATATCACTAGACCAAGCGCGCAGACTAGGGGCGCCGGGTGGTCTAGGCAGTCCTCTTGCGAATCGAGGTCAATATAAGCCTCCGACGATGAAGCGAACTCTCCCAGCTGAAGGAAATGGAACTAATGGAGCAAGATCTCCGTTGGTTGATATCCCGACGAATGCAACGAATGCTAATGACGGAGACGGCTTGGATGCGAAGAGACAAAAGGTGGCATAGATGCCTAGCAGAGCATAAAATGGTTCAAATATGAAGAAAGGAGCATGGAGTTTGGAGTTTATATGGGCCATGATGGCATATTTTCTTATGGTGCGGCATCTAGAGATTTTACAAGTGCCAGATTTCAAGGGGTGGTCAGACAATCGACTCACACTGAGATGAATGTAATCTAAGCGTTATTTCAACTTTGACCTCTGATGTATTTGCCAAAAGGAGACTCATATGACACGTGTTGGGCTTTTGCGATTTTGAGATGTTGTTGAAGCTCAAGTCAATGTAATGTACAGTTTCTACGTCCACATCTACGATTATAAATGGAATATGTACGTAACACCCCAGTTGCCGGAGTCGATCATGTTTGACTTTGACAGCCTTTTTTTTTTCTGGCTTTAAATCACAACTCGTGCCACTTTCGCCATATCCCCCATATAGTCACTCATATCTCTGGCGAGGTGAGATACCGATCCAGGGCTCGTCTTCATTCTTCACGCTGCCAATTGCTATTACAAAATCACTACAGCTTTCCAAATGAGAGTCGATTTTGGAATAGACGTAGGCAGATATCTCATCCTGACTATAGGTCTAAAAATGTGCCGGAGAGCGTCCCATTTCATCCGTAGTAGATAAGCGAGAGGCATGTGAGAAAAAGTATCGTTGCGTAATGCAAGGACATGTCGGAAGATGAAGTGGTAACTCGGAGTTGCTCGTCTTGTCTATGCAGCCGTCTTGCTTCGCCAGCTCGCCAGAGTTTCTGGATCCTGCAGAATCTCTTCTTCTTTTTTGTTGTTGTGGAAGCGACAAAAGTTGTCGTCATGGTGGTTGGAATAGTCTTGAATGGTGACTTCTTTTGCTGTGCTGTTTCCCAGGTGTATGATGGGATGGAGGTGCCGAGGAATTCTTGGAGTCTAAGTGTGTCTACTTTGTTGAGCTGCGTGATGATGCAATAATGGAGGAGAGATGTTGTTGGGAGCCAAGGTCGAATGAAGAAGAATATATAAATTATAGGAACAACGAGCAAATCGAATCCTGTACTGTGTTACAAGTACCATCGCCACGATGATGACACCTTTTTTATATGTGGCCGATGAAGCGGAAATACGTCTGGCATTGAAGAATGAGTAGGAAGAAGCATAAAATTCCTAGAAAAAGCCATCGTGTTTGATTCCTCCGGCCAGCCTGGCTTACAGCCTAGAAATCTCTAGGAGTGGGTGAATCTAAAAGACGGGCTTCTATTTGGCGGAAATTGGGTTAGATTTGCTGGTTTAGAGCGACCATGTGCCCGAATATGTGAGTGCCCAACTCTTGGCGAAACCTTGAATGATATAGAATGCATTTCTTTTGGGAAAATAGTACTCAAAGCTGCGATGCTTCGTCCCGATTCGCTGCGGCAAGATGTCGAGAATCTGTTTTGCGAACGTTTGTAGTCGCATGCAAATTGCGGGGCTGGCTGATCCCTTTGATAGTGCTTATTTGCACCCTTACTAGCAATAAGCTTAATAGGCGGAGTGCCAGAGTGGTTAATGGGTATGACTAGAAATCATATGGTTTCGGCCTCGCAGGTTCGAATCCTGTCTCCGTCGGCTTATCTTTTTTTGTCCCTTTTCACCTCCAATGTCTCTTCATACATCATTTCTTTCTTTCTCCTATGAATGTTGTTTCGTCACCAATTAAAACCAATTACAGTCAGTTGGGTGCCTAGTATCTTTCCAATTACACAAAATACATTTTTCTTGTGTACATATGGTTTCCACAAGCCTTGTTAAAACGCCTTCCCATATGTTTCTCCCTCATCAATATACAGCAACCACATCACCCACTACTTCTAATCTACATCTTTTTCAAAACGCCATTCTCGACATACCACCCTCGCGCCCGATTCCCAACATTAAACAAAAACATCAGCCGTATAATGATCAACACCGTACACAGCTCCACGCAGTAAATGCACTCCACCGTCCCATCAGAAGTCCCCTTCAAGCACGCAAAGTTCCACACCAAAAGCACCATTTGGCATCTGCGCCAGAGCCGAATGTCGTCTGCGTAATACATGACTATCGCGGCCATGGCCATCAGTGCCACCATGAGACTCAGCACCTGCTCGAGGACGAACTGGTCTCGAAAGAGGTAATAGTCTTGTTCGCTGCTGATCTTGTTGAAGAGCAGAGATCCGCTGAGGGCGCGGTTGCGGAGGTTGACGTAGCCGGTCCAGAGTGTGATGGCGGGCTCTATTTTTTGGAAGAAGAGCCTGTACATTGGGTGAATGTATGAGACGGCGTTTGAAGAAGCCATTGTGAGGGGTTGAGAAGAGGCAGTCAGTGTAAGTGATGATTTTGGGTTGTCAATGTTGACTGGCGTTTCAGGTATCAAGTAGAGGTACAGAATTTGCAAGTATGTTTTCATTTGCAGCAGATGGCAGCAATTCGCAAGCTATTTATTCAACACCGGAAACTTCATTCAGGCTTCTTCTGCCTACGAAGAATTTTTTTTTTTTTTTACCCTTCTAATTATCGTATACAGCCAAGACGAGGCCAATGCTCCATTCCGCTAGGCAGCCGCTCAGCCGCTCCACAAGATCAGGAACTGGAAATTGATCAAAAGACGGAACAGAAATCAATGGGCACTCATACTAAGCCGCAATAGGTTCTGGCCGAAATTTGTTGTTGGGAGTCTACACTAATAGCTGGGCTGTGTAACACATGATGATACAGTAAATAATATACATTGAGCCGTCTCTAATAGCCTCTTTCCAATCACTTTACACCATTGAAGAAATTTTCTTCAAGCCTTTGTCAAAGATGCAGCCGTTAGTTTTGACAGACCTTCTTGAGCCTGCTTCACCCCATCGGGAAATTCCATCTGCTTGCTCATCTCAATGCACTGATTGTACTTCTTCCTCGCCAGCTCCGTCTTGCCCAGCATGGCTGCCACGTCTCCCCAGTTGCAGAGCGCAACAGCACACGCCTCGTCGCACTCGGGAGTACGATCGTCGCCCTTGACATCCTTGGCGTGAACGTATGCGTTCTGTGCCCAGTTCAATCCCGCCTCGAGGAATTCCTTGCGCGTCTTTGGCATAGAGTCGTTGAATAGCTCCTTGAGACCCTCAGACGGCTCCATTGTGCCTGCAGCGTAGAGAGGCTGCTGAGCAAATGCCGCTGCCAGGTTGTTCATGATGACTGCTCGGTGGCAAGGGCTTTCGCACAGCCGGAGGGCTTGGAAGAACAAGGGGATGGCGAGCTGGAACTGAGAGCGGCGCTCATAGTCTCGACCCAGCGATTCCATTGATCCTCCAAGTTCTTCGGGGCTGAGCCACTTTTCTTCGCCGGGTTTGGGACCCTCGGTTCTGCGCCTTCGGAATTCTTTCAGCGAAGATTCAACTGCCCAGACGAGATGAGCGTGAGACTGATCGGGATTGAGCACATGCTCATCTGCGTATAATTCACCCAGCTTGACGCCTGTGGAAATGGCCTTTAAGAGTAGTCGCTCTCGTTTGTGCCACAGAGTCTCGATGGGCTCTGCAGGGGCGGCTTCGTCCTCCTCCTCCTCTTTAGCCTTGCCATCAGAAGCGGGTTTCGTTGCAGCGACCTGTTGTTGAGCCTCGCCAACATATCTTCCCTGGTCGTTCACTTTTCCGTCCTTTACAGACTGTTCCATGACATCAACCCACTTCCTGCAGTCTCCGAGAACTGACTCGAGCACGTCAATGGCAGCTTTGTGGCTGTTAATCTTCTCAAGCCAAAAGGCCACTTGTATCCTGATGCCCAGCACCTCGTCGGAGAAGGGGTCTAGCCCAACTTCTGCGCACTGCTCCATTGCCTTTTTGTAGTATCTCAGAGCAAGCTCGGGATCGGGTTTGTAATTGGTGTAGTAGATGGCGCGGCGCAACGTGTTTGCGACAGGCTCCGGGTATCTGCTGAACTGCGAGTTGTAAAAGGTATTGATGTAGGCTCGGATCGCTACCGCAGAGAAGACGAATGTGAATATTAAGCTACGTAGTGTTAGCACAGCTAATTTATTCTGCAAGAAAGAAATCGTCTTGATACATACAGAAGAATGTTCATGGTGGTCACGGCCGGGTTCTCGCGATACGACCGCCGGATGCCTTGAGGGCTCAGCGCCACCACGAGGTTTCGCAAACTGACCCCGAGAGCGCGCCCAACGAACTGGCGAAAGGTAATCTGAGGCTTCCCAGGCGTCTTGTCATTATCTCGGGGCGATGGAGTCGTCGATTGGAGTCGTCGCTGTTCGGGGCGCAGAGCCACAACAGCCCGCAGGTGGACGGTCGCCGTGGGCGATTTGACCTGCACCGAGAGCAGCCCCGTCGTGGCATGGCGAAGGCATTTGCCTCCAGCCGGCCGCAGCGAGGCAATTGCAGATACTGACATGGCAATTGCAGCAGAGATGCTGTGGCTGGAGCACATGCAAATGATGAAGCTTCAAGGCTGGGAATCTTTCCCCATGACGGCATGCGAGCGATTCTTTGGTGGCATGTGGTCCGTGCGCTACTCCCATTCGCACTCTATGCCGAGGTGGGGGAGAAGCAATGAAATGGATGCCGAGCGAGACATCAACTCTTCCCTCATTCTTACGCTCTTTTGCCTCACATCGCATAGACTCTAGGCGAGAAAAATACAGAAAACATGTCTGGAAGATTTGAGCCCAAAGTTCCCGTCCAGCTGGACCCTCCAAAGGACGACCCGATATCTCTTGGAGACTTGGCCAAGGCTGACGGTAAGACTCTGAGCCCCTCCAGTTCTGCCCGTGATGCCGGTTTCGCAGCCCCGGGGCATCAATATGAACAAGGCGCAGCAAGAATGTCATTATAGCTGTGGAAAGTCATTAAACCATCTCAGTCAAATGAGTAAAGACGATGGTTTCTGCACCAGTCATTCTTCATGATCTCAACATCTTTTAAAACACCATCTCATGAACCCTCGGCTAATTCGGTCTCATAGGCACAAACGGAGAAAAGAGCTATGTTGCAATCAAAGTACTCCCCCAGAATATTTATACATATCATCAGCTAGTATAACTAATAAATCTCTGCAGGGCAAAGTTTATGATGTGTCCGGCAACAAGATGTACCAGCCCGGAGGCTCATACCATGGTACGTAGCACATCCATACTCATATCACAGTGCACCATCACTTTCATCTACCTATGCTGTCTCGTAAACATGCAGTTACGCTAACGATACAAATTCAGTCTTCGCCGGCAAAGATGCTTCCAGGGCATTAGGGATGACGTCTGTCAAGCCGGAAGACGTCCGACCAGACTGGCACGATCTTCCTGATAAGGAAAAGGGCGTTCTTGAGGACTGGATAACCTTCTTCTCAAAGAGATACAACGTGGTGGGAGTTGTAGAGGGAGCCACCAACCAGTAAGTGGCTGGTGTTGTGTGTCAGCATAGTATGTATATATGAGATGTGAGCTTTGAAGAGTTGGCATTACTTAATACTACACCACAACAGTCATTTTGTTTCTGTAATAGCTTACTGTAGCACGCGCTGGAACTATGTCTATGGGTAGAACAACCATGTGCCAGAACCGGAATCTCAGCAATCTCATGGTGATATATTGCATGCATACTCCGAGATGCCGAGTTCGCCCACATCCATGGTGCTTAACAAATGACCCTCGCTATCCATCCCAAACTAATATTCTGCAGAAGGGAATCCACTCGGTCAAAGCAAGACTCCCCCATCGCCGTCATAAATACCGTGCATCAGGCTTCAATGTCATAGCTTACAGTGGTACAACCACAAAACCTAATGCCATGTGAGTGGGCCGTACCACAGACTACTTGTAGGATGGACATCGTGGAGAGATTCTATTCAGCTAGGCCGAGCCTCAGTATGTATACGCCCACATCTCAACAACCAACAAGAGAATCGATACGAGTCATGTTCAGCCCAAAGTCCCATACATTCATGTAGCATAAGTCCTTTGCAGGCCCTCACAGCTTCCACAAGTAGGTACCATACGCCCCCCCTCCTCGTCTCGCCAAATTCGCACCATAGTGAGAGCTATTTACGCATCAGCTGGAGGCATAAACGCCACGCCCAAGCAGTGGATCGAATTGGGCAAAACATGCATTCGCCTGCGTTGGACTCCCCCGGAATACTCCACGTCACTGCCAATGCCATCTCACCAAGCCATCTGGATATCTCCGCAAAGCAGTAGGAATGGCTTCCGTGTGGGCGAGTGTTATGCGCCGTGTAACCTATGCACACTCCTTGCGTCACCATAGCTGCTAATTTCAATTCGCTAGACAAAGCGTCAAGGGCAAGGAATCATCTCACCGCGGATTTTCCACATGCATATCTCATCTTATTAGCGTCGAGGGGTGCCGTCGTCTACCACGTCGAATGTATGTATCAATCAAGCTATCAAAACATCACTCCCCCCTCGCTCTGTTATTAGGCCTTGTCAGTTCTCTTTCTTCCACCCCAATCTAGACCCGCCATCAGCCGCAAATCCTTCCAATTATATACGAATCATGCCTTAATGCCAATAAACAAGTTTCGACGTACACTCCTCTGAGACCAGGACATCGGCGACCACTAGATGTACATACCCCCCTACCCCCCTACCCTTGCTCGCCGAGCTTCATGGTTATTTTCATCGGGATGTAGCAGTGACATCCCATCAAGTCCCCCGATGCGATACACCCTTGGAAGTACACTCGTCGCACGGTACGCTTTGTCTCCATGAGTTGCGGAGCACCTTGACGCCCAGACACCCGTGGTTGGGATCGTTTCGCGCGAAGTGACAGTAGGACTTGAGCCGTATTTGCGAGTGATTACAGGTGAACAAGAACTCTTCCCAGTCGCACATGGTGGTGGCCAAAAGGTCAAAATAGCGTAGTCTGTTTCAGCTGGAGAGAGGGGAAGGAGGAGCGAGATCACATTAGCAGCGATTCGATACGTGTGGTGACATGTCATCTCAATCTTACCGTAGGGTTGCAGTGAGGGAAAAAAAAGAGCTTGGTATGTTAATATTATCGTCTTCCGTCTTAAAGTTGGAGATATCTTGCAGTGCCCAACTCTAGAAAGTTTGAAAGAACAAGAAGCAAAATGTATTTGAGAAATGGGATTGAGAAACCTTTTATGTCTACTTTGTATGTACTTCTCATGGCGCTCGAATCGGCCACATGGCGTTCGTTCGCCATGTCGTGGCAGAATTGCTGCAAACAAATACATCACCCATTCACTCCATCCGGTCCCCCAGAGGCGCTGAATCACAAGTGCCTTGGCTAAACGCCGCAAGGCAGATGTCGTGGGATGCCATGATGGCAACGCCCACGCTCTAAATCCGAATGCGGATTTCTTAGCATAAGCATGGCGAAAGAAGGAAAGATGATGGCCAGTCAAATGTGTCAGCTACGTGGTGTATCCATGTATCCCTGTTGATTTCAAACTGGTTGATTCTCACAATTAGACTTGCTCACTGAAACCCGCAAAGAGTAATAAATGTTGTGCAACATGCCTGGAGCCTATGGGAAAAGAGCTTCTTCGTTAAATGTAGTGAGAGGAGAAAACAGCCGTAGTACAGACTGATCTTAGATCTTGGAGTACCATTATCTAGCACTTACCACCAGATGCATATGCAGATGAGCAAGGCCTTTTTCTAGACCTCAACTTTTTCGTATTCTGGTGGCTGGGCAGCTGAGACCTGCATAAATACTTTCCCAGCTGCGTACGCGCGTTGTCGAGAGCCGGATACCAACCCATGTTAGGCTGAATTCCAAACAGTGACCCAGCCCAGCCCAGCCATCGGCTTCTTGCCCATCGTAGGCAGGCTACATGTATGCAATGCTTGCCATCTCTTCTTGCGCGCCTATCATCTCCGCATCCTTTCGTTAGCCGAGGGACTGCCCCCCTCCCCGATCTTTCCACGTCTCTTCACATGAAAATCATGGCACAGACGTCGAGTGGTATAGGTGTGTAATGCAAAGCTACACGGAGCAAGGGGAAAATCCCCCGAGTGGCGCCTCCTGTGTCACTCGGAAGGCGCATGTTCCAGTGCTGTTATGAATATGAGGCATGAGTAAGTACTGAATTTCGTCCACAAAGCAGGGCAGAGAGTAATTAGATGGGGGCCACGATGCCTAGATTTGGTCTTATTGGGACTGGACGTGGTTTCCGGGTAGCTGGGCTTCGCCTATCATATACGAGCGAGAGTTTGTGGATGCGATCTCATGGATACGACGAGTCAGACACTCCAAGGTCGGAAATCCGTGCGTGGTAATGCTGCTCCAGTGACTCTAAGCGACGCGGATGACGACGCATGAATCTCTCCCAACGGAAGAGTAGTAGTAGATCTTATAGTATATACATTGGACCCATCCCGGTTTGGCAGGGCATGCGTGGGTCACACGATCCTGGCGGAAGACCGGAGCATTTCCGTAAAGAACAAATCAATATTGCTGCAACAACCCCCCCCTTGGAAGCTTTCTCTGTTCTTAGCTAGTTGCATATGGCGAGCGACCGGTGTGACATGAGAGAAAAGCAATTATACGATTAAAAACAGGATTTCCCCCTTCTACTTATTGAGCTCCGTCAGTATGCAGCCGGCAGGCTTCCCCGGTCCAGCGATGACTTGGGAAGAATTTCAGTCTGGAAGAAGTATGTTATGCGAAGGTTTTCGTAATTATAGCTCTTGCTAGAGCTTTTCAGATGCACCGTGATGCTGGGGGGGTTCAGTAATCTTGATATTCGATGACTATCGATACCCCTTTCTACCGAATCTGCTATTATAGCAGTGGTTTGAAATTGAGACCTTTTCTCGAAATACCCATGAATGCCCACATGCGTTCCAAGAATGCGTCGACTGTTCATTCTTGCCTGGTGGATTAGCAGATCCATAATTGGCGACAAGGGCCTTTCTTTGAGAGCGATAGGTGACACAAAGTGATGTTACTGCTTCTCTCGGATGACTTACACAGCACACTGTAAACCAAATATATTTGAGAAATAATATCACGTGCGTCTCATTTATTACAAAAAAGAAAGCAATTGAGATATCGCTCAGCATTATATGGCAGCAGTCTCTTTATGAATAGCATCTACCTTGAAACAAATCGTATCCCCTGCAACTGTATCATTAGTATATGCCCCATTTGCCCCATTCGGTCAGTAGACAAATACTGTATGTTTTCACGACAGCTCATCGCTGCCAATACGGCTTGTCAATGAAAATGTTTGTATTGACAATAAGTGCCATACGCTATGTTTGGTGAGAATTGTGAGTTTCTTTGTGGCGAGAATTAATAAGGTGTGTACCAGAAACATAGGTACCCATGTGTGCAGAAGTATCTTTTATATAGGAATGACCCACACAGAGTAAGAAGCTTTTATAAAAACAAACGATGAAGAGAATAAAATTACCGAGATGGTTGCAGTATTATCTTTTTCATTAACATCTGGAGATAAAACAACGTGGGCGAAGATATAAGTCAGGTATAAAACAAGCGATTGGAATTTTTTAGTACAGAAAGCTGTATGTGGCTTGTAGCAAACAAAGCCCACCTCTGTAGCTATTGCTTTGAATACTCGTATTCACTAGCAGTGGCATTCTATAGTTGAAAGACGCACCAAGCATTATACAGTTTACTGCTGTCAGTGTAAGCACAAGGCTGTCGCTACATGTTCATTCCAATACTCTCACAGCTGCCCAAGGGTTTAAAAAAAAACAGCTGCCCGAATCTATTTTTAGTCCGCTTAGATCAGGCTGCGGCATTTAGCGAGAGATATATTTATTAATGAAAATGCAGATATGGCGCTGTTGCTCCTCTCTTGCATCACTCCGCCTGACATTCACGAGGAGTACATCGCGCCATCTAGCGAAAGACTATTCTAGTATAACTCATCTCATACAAATCAGATGGCGCCTGTTTATACGAAAGAGCTACAAAGGGTCTGTATTCTCCAGCATATGTCGATTGATGCCATCTCAAAGATGAGGGCCGGAGTCTACGGGCGTCAACCCACCCTACACCTGCCTGCTACAAGCTTGTACATTTTACAGTTACTACGTGCCTACTAGTACCTACCTCACTATTATAACATGGAACTCTAAGCTAATCATGGCCGTCTTTTCAGCGCCCGCCAGGGGAAGCTTTTGATATCGCTTGATTAGATGAGCCAAACCCCAAGCCGAGCGTTGGCCTATAAACCCGACATGAGGCAAACTGTTTGCCTTGCCAAGAAAACCGGGGCAGCAGCCTCAACTCATGCAACAGCACAGCAGGTGATGATGGACAATAACAGGAGCCACAAAATTTACAAAGCCGCAGTTGCGCAGTTGCGCAGCTCATCAGACCCGCAACGTGGACGTGCCACGAAGCGGCGCAAAGACGAGCGCAGATGGCGACACGAGTCGTGTTTTGTGGCATGGGCCGAGGGCTGTGCTGGCAGTGACATCTGCACGACACGCGCCAAGTTGGTTGAGGGCCAAGAGCATCTCTCTGTGTTGAGGAATGGAGGAATGGAGGGGGAAATGGCAAAACCACGACTGCTCGAAGAAGAAAAGGAGAGAAAATCCCCTGGAAGTCAAATGGAAAAAGGCGGAACGATTGGGGTGGCATGCTCTACATGGGCATGATGCGACAGATGGCTGCCGGGAATATCGCGAATATCACTTGGGGGCGGAAAAAATCTTGGGTTTCGGCTGGGTCGCGGACGCTCCTGCGCCTGTGACGGTGGCCTCGCGGTTGCCTTGCGGTGGCTGCCTTGGTAGTCGCGGCTGCCTTGCGCTCATGGGCTGCTGCCATCGCCAGAAATGGTCCAGAAATGCCCTTTGCGCGTGCGCTATCGGTTGGATTGCGCCGTCTGATTGGGCCAGCGCCAGATCCCGTGCTGTGCCCGTGCCCGTGCACTGCATCTGCATTGCGTCTCACCGAAGGCCAAGTGAGGCGAGAGGCATTTCATCATCGTCGGTTTCAGTGCCGGATATCGGCCGCCCTCCCGGATCGCCAGCGGTATCGACGACGCCTGACTGGCTGCTGCGCGACGACATCCGCGTCTCGAGCCCCATCGGCGCAGCATTTTGCCAACAAACCATCTGGCTGCCAGCGCTCATCTCAGCCACCCCAAGGCCCTTTTGATCCTGCACCGAGTCGTTGACCGCCAGCTGTGGACGCTGCCAGCTGTTGCTCTTATTAGGCGGTTGCCTCGCCGGCGTCTCTGGTTGCCTCGTCTTGGACCCAGGCCCTTTCGTCTGTCACTGGTGCAAAACCACGGGACAGACTTGGCGGTGATGCTCGACCCAGCACGGCGCCCTTTCGCTGGCTAATGCTGCCCGTCCTGGCTCTGCTGCGTGTGCATGTGTGCCTTGACGCTCGTCTTTGCTCCTATTTGTTACTCAGTGTTACGCTTCACTCCCGCTATTGGGGCTGAGGACATCTGCAGACCGACTCAGGCCCCTCGCATTCCGTCGTGCTCCCAATCCCACCCCGCTGATTTTGAATCCTCGACGACGCATATCGATTCTCCTGATCAACTGGGCAGCGCAAGACATTTTTCAGGCCCTTTTTCCTTTCTTCCTTTGTCGACACTGAGACTAGATATATCTCGTCTCTACTCCGTCCACATTCGCCACAGAGGCAGACAGCCTATACGCATACATCACCGGACAGGCGGTGCGCAGCCACGCAGGTATACTCCGGCCAACGGCCCTATTCGCACTAGCTTCTAGCCCATCATGATTCCTTCTCGTGGGGAGAACCCTCTTGTCTCATACTCTGATACTATGTTCTATGCCTTTTACTCTGGGTCGGACGATCCCTGGGTTCCTGCCGGCGTCATCCAGCCGGCACAGGCGTTGACTCCGTCTCGCTCGTCCGCGTATGCCTACAATCCTGGATTGCGCGGCTTCCAAGACTTCAGAGGCCCTCCTGTGCCCTCTGATTGCGAAACCGCTCTGGACTCTGGCTATGGGGGCAGCCGTACTATATACAGCGCCAATGAGAGCGGCACATCGGTCAATGAAGGCGATGGGTATACGGAAGGTGGATTCCACGATATCCAGGCGACAGATCAGCCCATCGACATTGGGAGCCTGAACCTCTCTCCCGCAGCAGCTGCCAGTGCGAAACTCCTCCACTGCGACGCCTGTGGGGCTAATGTCAAGACGAAATCAGAACTCAAGTACGTTTGGCATACAGCAATTATGCTCAGGCTTGCTCCTCGTCACCTAATTACTAATAGGTCATAGAAAGCATGATCACAGGCATAACAGGCCGTATAAGTGTGATTACAAGGATTGCACCAAGGCTATTCGGGGATTCAGCACGACCAACGATCTCACTAGACACAAGAGAACGGTCCACCGTGAGCATGATAGCAATGCGCCTACCTTCATCTGTCGCCACCACCCTTGTACCATTAAGAAGGAGAAGCTGTGGCCAAGGGCTGATAACTTCCGCAGCCATCTTTATCGCTCTCACAGTATAACGATTAAAGCAGATGATGATCTCAGAGAATATCGCTACTAGTATGTGCTATCCATTCTTCATATCTGATTCCAAGCCGTCAGATATAGGTTACATGCTAATATCTTGTTCGCAGCCCAATACAAACGAGGCCGCATGAAATTCGAGATGGCAGGACAACTGCTGGCATCCGTTCCGAATCGCGATCAGCACTACCCTCTCATGCGACTCCTTATACGAGTCGCCATAGTGACGGCTTCCAGGGAAAAGAAATCGGGTGGCCAACTACTGATAGCCTTCAAGACTTTTCAGCCCGCATTCATGGTATAAATGAAAACGATTTTGGGCAACACCGTGACCAGTATGTATTTTTGATATGCCCCATGTTCTACGACAAAGTAGCTAAAAATAACATGTACAATAGGCCAGATGAGGCAGAGTTACATGCCCTCCGAGGTGTGGGATCATCGGTTGCTGATGTTGATCCGGAGTCTCGACCGACACAGGTGCAAGATTCGCCTGATTTGCGAAGTAGCCAGCTTCCAACGGGCGCATTAAGCCAGTTACAAAAGGAATCTTCAAAGCAAAGTCATCTTTTATTAACTCGAAGCGGGTGCGACTCGCAATTGGCGCCATCAAATACCCTAGATGGCCTCAAATTGCCCTCGGCTCTTGGTCCCCAGTCTCTTGTCAGCGATGTTGTCGCTGGGACGCCAGTACGTGAGGATTCTTTGGAAGAATCCATGGCGGCGCTCCCTGACGATGAGCCAGCACAAGAAAGTTTTGGCCAGGATGAAGGCAACCCAGTCGAGGGCGAAGATGAAGTGCTTGGCCATCATGATCCACTAGCAATTGAGACCATGTCGCTCGTTTCATCTAATCAGGTGAAAGACAGTGCTCCTCAAAGCGGCATACCTGAGCTCCAAGAAACAGACAATGGTCTAGAGAATGATTTCAGAGCGTCTACACAAGAACTTGCCAACTCGTTCGATACTGCGAAGCGTCTAAAAAGCATTCTGTCAGATAAGGATGGCTTGGATAAAGTTCTCTCACTTCTCAAAAATATTCCTAGAGGTCTACTAGAGAAAGCACTAAATCATGAAGAGCCGCAGCCGCCGCAGCAGAATGAGAGTGTTGCCCCCAATGACCAAACAGGGAGCCCGAAAATGCAAGTAAGGTGTACCAAATGCCACAAACCATTCTCACGGGCGTGTGAACTTAGGTAAAAATCCCATGACATCCAGCACTTTGGCCTCATCTTTGTGTTTACTCATGAAAGCGGCAACTAATATATCATCATTACAGGAAGCACATGAAACGACATGAAAAGCCTTATGGATGCACCTATAAAACGTGCCACAAGATGTTTGGTAGTAAGAATGACTGGAAGAGGCACGAGAGTAGCCAGCATTTTCAGATGGAATCCTGGAACTGTGATGAGCCGCGCTGCGACAAGGTCTTGCCTCGTCGAGAGCTTTTCAAAACTCACCTCCAGCAGGACCATCAAGAGACAGATAGCCAGACAATTGAGAATAAGCTAGAAAGCTGCAGGCTGGGCCGCCATTGCGACCCACGCTTCTGGTGCGGGTTTTGCGATCAATTTATTGAGATCAAAGAAAAGGTGGTCAATTCGTGGACAAAGAGATGCGATCACATTGATAATCATCTATTTGGCAAGGATGGGCTGGCCAAGAAAACCATGGCTGACTGGTGCTATCTTGAAGATAAATTGGCAGAGGGAGATTCTGAGTCTAGCAAGAAGCCCAAGGCTGCGGCAACTTTGTCGAGATCCGTGAAGAAGCGAAAGGCAACAGACGATTTGGACGTGCGTTCTACAAAGAGATCCAACGTTCTCTGGATATGCGTAAGTTGCTACACATTTCCTTCTTATTGTATGCAGTGTGCACAGCTAACACGACGATTAGTGCGCCTGCAATCATTCTGAAAACTACCACGTAAGCAGCCAGTGCATGAACTGCTGTCACAAGCTTTGCAGTCACTGCAAAATGGAACAACTTCCGGATTTTGAACACGAGGCCGATCTAATGAGCCAAGAGGTGGAGGAGAGGGTAGACTAGGGAGAAGTGGCGGCAGTTGCCGTCGGCCGATGATAATCTTTTTTTGGATATCGGAGTCAAATTCGGATTTTGTTTTCCTTCCCTCCCCCCAAGCCTTGCAGATAGACTGTGAGGGTACCTACATTAGCTTCCAAAGTATTACTATTATTACTGCCGAGACGATGCAGTGTGGTTGTGTGGGATGCGCAGCCTTGTTGATAAAGTTGTTATCTTTTGTATGTGTGTGCGTTGTGTGTTGTTTAGCCATGCGAAAAAAAAGTCAATTCAAGCGATTGTGTCTTGAGGCGCAGCCAAAAGAGTTTGAATGAATCCTTGTGGGATAAGCGCCGTCATTTGTGTGTGAACGCCAGAGTGCTACCAAGTGCTACCGAGTGCTACCCAAGAGGATCCGAAATTAGACGCTGCACACAGGCATAGCCTACTAGGCGAGTAACGTCTAGGAGAAAAGGAGAGATGTACGTATAGTAGTCTCTATCTAGATAGCAGCGGGAAAAGGGAGAAGAAGAAAAACACAAAAGAGGCGTCTTGGTGCCTATTGTCTTGGCACCAGCGCAGAGGGTTGCCTTTTTTCGGTCTCTGAGAACGCCCTGCAAATGGTTCTTTGGCGAAGGATCCCACCCTCTTCTTCTTTCGGTGAGACATTTGACGTATGTCTGGGACATTTCACCTGTCTCTCTTCCGCCTCGTAATAGTGCATTAGCGTTTCGGCGAAAGCAAAGTGGAAAAAAAGAGAAGTCCTAAATAGTCCTAGGCAGAAAAAGGCCTTTGGAAAGGGGACCAAATTAGAGAGAGAGAGAGAGATAGGCAGAAAGAGGCGGGATGAATGCAGCGTTGTAGCCGATGCTACAGTCTGTTGGTTGAGAATCTGGCTATTGGCCGGGTTATCCGTCTTGGTCCCAGTATCATCACTAGCAAATTTCTGTCTGACCTGAGCTTACCGCGAACGGCTCTCGTCCTTTTTCGGAGAAGTGAAAGACGGCTATTTCCAGAACAAGCCTGGGTGAGCGCTTGTCCGAGACACATGTCTTCTCAACTTGGTAAGTCGGAGTACTGCTCGCATGTACGGGATGCTCGTATTTGGATGCCGGTAGGCTGATACCACGTGGGGAGAGTGAGATGGACAGAGGATGGTGGGTGCTACCATTTTTCTTTTCCGCCTTCAAAGACGGAATCTCTTGTTTCCTTTCCAGAAAAAATTGGGATTCCGTTGTCCTTGGTCTATTTGTGTGTGTAAAGATGGATTAAGGTCCACCCCGTAGACACGAAAAGGGCCGGAGCAATGCCCCGAATGTGGATGGGTTCTGGATATGGATTTGTGAGGTCATGTTACTTCGAAGCGACTTTCGTGCATTAGCTGGCATCTGCTTTCCGCCAAGGTGATGAAGGGCGCCTGTACCAACACCCGCAGAGGGCTGTGTGCTAGATGTAAGAAAGGACGATGCTACGGCGCATCTGCACGATGAATATATTAATCTGAGTCGTCATTCAAGAGTGAGATTTGGCCAAGGGAAGAGAAAGAGGCATAGAGAGAGACTGGTGCTTGCATGACGGGTAATGCACTCCGGCTCTCGTAGGAGCAATACCATGCAAAAGGAAGAGACTTGTTAGCAGCGTGCATGCGCTGCCCGAGCAACAACTGCCAAGTTGAGGCAAGGCGCGTTTTGAGCTTAAGCAGAGATTCGTGCATAGTAAGCCATATTGTCGATATGGTTGCCAGCTGAGCGTGAAAAAAATGGTTTAGCCAAAGAGATCTGTTTCCCAATGTTGAAAGAAGGCAAAAAGGCGCCAGCGTCAAGGATGCCTGCAGCCGAGGTAGTGGTACTCCGAGCGATGCATAGGTAGGAGATATGACGACGGAGGCTTGACTGCTGTACCAGCGACATGGACGCATTGCATGGAGACGGAAATGTCGAAAATAGGCACGGGGTAAGTACCGTGACCAAGACCCCGAGGCAAGCCATCACATTACTGTGGCTACACTCCAGCAAGTCGTTGGACGTGTCGGTAAGTGGTCTCGCAAGTTGCACCAGGCAGCCAGAGTCAGTCCATCGGTTGGGGGCCGTCGATTCAGTGCCGTTTGTCATCACGGTGCCTTGTCTAGATCGTCTCGCTTTCGTGGTCTGTTTGGCAACAATGGATCGATGATTGGCGCCGGGTTACAGAGGCTGTTCTTCTGCGGGGCTTCACTGAGCAGCAACGCAGAAGGATTCGAACTGGTAAGAGCTACGATGAAAAATAAAGATGACAGATGAAACACAAGATGGGATGAATCGCCGCCCGCTGTCAGCTTGTAGACACCATCCTTGATGCTCTAAGCACCTTTTTTTTTTCTGGATACCGAGTAGGCTCAGACAACGACACAACGACACCAGGCCTTGGCGATAGGCCTGATGAGTCGTAATTTTGCCTTGTTTGTGTTTAGGGTGCTGGCTTGGTTGCCTGTGCCGGCCTCAAGGTGAGCAAATGGCGGAAATGAAGCAGGAATAATCTCCAACACGCCCCCGCGATAGAGAAAGGCACCGATTGCTTCACACCTGATACATTGCCTTTTTTCCCTAGGGCCGGGGCTGCAAGGCGACTTCAAAGGCGTAAGTTGACCCAAAGTGAGATCGTGAATGGGTACTTTGTACACGGTGCTAGTATCATGAGTGCGAAGCATGTACAGCTAATGCATCGCGAGATGGTAACTGATACAAGCCCAGGATGAGCGGCCGAGAACCCACGTGGCTAGGTACCTCCCGAGGGGGCGTGTCTGTATCACCATCAATCCTAGAGCACCCACTGCTAGTCTGTACTGTATGTACTTGTACGAGTTGGTAGGTATATAGCGGCATACCGCAGTCTTGGGTTTGGGCTAGCCAGGGCTTGGTTGAGCGCAGAGGTTGAGCTTTTGCAACATACAATGCACCCACCTGTGCTGTCCGTAGCATGTCGAGCTTATGACATGCGCAGAACAATTTCTGCTGCCGAGCATGGAGCGAGCGACTTGACTAGAGTTTGGCCATGGACACGATGGAGAGTACCTAGATGGAGCGTTACACAAGCCGAGACCCCTGCCCAGTCCGGTGCCAATCTCGGGGTTGAGAGACTCCGGAGAGGGTCTGTCTCGAAATTGCCAGATTGGAACTCCGGCATGCCTGTAATTCTTGAATCTGAGATGTTCAGTAATTTTCACCAAGCCTTGAGATGTGTGGTGGGGGGAAAGGGGATATGACGATGCAGTGGAGAGCAGGTATTACAGCGTCGTGGAGGGGAAAGGAGGGGCAGGGCCAGGAGACTTCAGCTCCGTGTAGCTCCTTTCCATGTATAGTTCATTATTAATCAGGTGTCTTGAACGGCATACTGTAACTATACAGCTCCAAGTAGATGGTGATGGAATGCTTGCCCAAGTCATCCCGGGCTTGAACAAGAGCAGCCAATAGTCCATCGCGTTTCGTGGTGCTTCGCTCAACACTGTCCATCACCGTCGTCGGAGACATAATGGCCTTATGGAAGCACTGTCAGAGTGTTGGCTAGTATGCTAACTGGGAAATCTCGTAGAAGGTTACTCGGCACCGGCTGTACCGAAATGGAGCTCCTGCGGGCTGGCACACCAAGACGGCGGGCTCACAGTGCAGCAGAAAGGTTTTTCGAGGACTCATCCGTATCCGAGCAGCGGAAAGTGTAAGTATTGGAAAATTTTGGCTCTACACCATCAAAGGAGATCGGCGAAGACTAGCATGTGTGTGTTGATGGACCCTGTCCTGCGCTTGCAAGCCATCGCGATGCAGGCTTATCCCTGTGTAAGTGGCATGCCAAACATGAGAGCAGGGGCGCCACCAAGCTGGCGCTCTCCTGTGCGCTGACTGACTCCCGGTTACTGCCACATCGAGAAGTACCATAGTTGTCTGCTTGAGCTTGTGTCTTGGGTGTCTTGGTCGATAGAATTTCAAATCCATTGCAACGATACCAAGATGCTGCTCCGATACCCTTGAAAAGCTTAAGACACTCCCCGGCCGGGCGGAGTCGGACCTGATTCTTTCTGGTCCCTCACAGACGTGTCTGGCACCTTGCCATTGCGCCTTCTGGATCCTGGCCACCTAGCTTCATGCCCATACCCAAAGATTGACATTGGTGACAAGTCATGTGTGTCTCGGTCGGCGCCGCTCTGGCAGGCTTTTGGCCGCAGTAGCCCCAAGAGTGTTATTGGTGCATTAAGCGAAGCTGAAAAACTCGGGGGCTTGGTAAGTCTCGTTACGAGGTCTGATGGGAGTGGTGTTGCGATTCGAGCAGATGTGCATCTCGGTGCGTGCGAGGAGGAGCATCACTTTGAGCCTAGGTCGTAATTTCCAAGCTGTTCGACCAGCCTCAGCCCGTGGATTCTGACTGTATCGGCCGATACAAATGCCCGTCACGATTGATTAAACCGGACTTGTCCCATGTTGCATTTATTTTTAGAGCTTCTCGCGCCACAGTATTCGTCTGGCCAGTGAAGGCATGCGGGCCATGGCATATCAAGACGTGGCCGGGTTGAGGCACAGCAGAGAGCTGAAGCCAGGAGAACAGCAAGGGAGACGGCACATGTCTGTGGAATCGGCGTCTTGCTCGGCTTCTACTGTATCATTCGAAGCTTGCCATGGACTTCTAGCCAAAAGCAATGTTTCCTGCGTCCATGCCTGCTGCCACTGACGTATTGGCAGCCAAGCAACTGATGCCACTAGTAGTCGGCGATACAGCTAGGCAAGATGCTGGCTAGCGTGTCAATGCAGCGAGCGGCTATCCAGCACTTCCCATGGGCCCAAAGCACGCACGGTGAAGCGGCGAGCGAAGTGCGGCGAGCGTAGGGCGGACTACGCAGCGGTGGTGGCACAGCGGCTAGTAGTACTACCAGTAGTGCCTTTACCAGTAGGACACCTGGACGAGCCAGCGGGGTGGACAGGGCTGGAGAGAATATCTCCGAGGCCGTGAAGGATTGATGCTTTTGCTGACCAGGCCGTAGCGGGAGCTGTCAAACGGTGACTGTGCTGATCAAAATAATGGACAAGCAAGAGTTGGACAAGCAGAGAGAAGGCATCGCGAGCAGAAGCTGATGGAACATGAAGTCAAATCAAAATAGAACGGAAACGGGAAAGGCGCTGCCGTAGGCAACTAGCGAGCTGGAGTTAGCGACTCGCTAGTAGGCCTGCTAGGCTTGGTCTACCTGGCAAGAGCACGCGAAGGTTCCCGACGACGGAGACGGAGATCTGCCGAGCTAATAGAGGGGCAGGCTAGCAGCTTTGGTCAAGTTTTGGTCAAGTTTTGGTCGTCTTGGTACTAGCGGGAACGAGAGAAAGAGAGATGCGGGTGGCGCTTGGAGGCATGCATGTAGTGCTAGTACTAAGTTACTTACAGTACTAAAACAGCTGTGGCTTATTGGACGTGCAGTCAACATCCGCAGAGACGTTTGGTGGTAGCACGAAAAAACGGCGGAACAAGGGATAAACGATACGAAGAGAAGTGGAAAAAGGGTAGGTACCAAGTTCGTATCTTGACCAATAATTGCCTACCAGCGAAGAGAAGCACGAGAAGGGGGAAAAACGCCTTCAGAGTCCAGGTCTAGACCACAAGCCATCCTCTGCCTAATATATGCGCGACAGCTCGGTCAGGGAGCGAGCGTGGGGTTCTAGTAGTTGCCTTCCATGGTACTGGTAGTGTTTAGTACATTTGCCCAGCTATCTGTTGTAGGTTGCTAGAAGGGCCTCTTGGATGATTAACAAACAAGGCATTGATTTTATTTGTCAGAGATGCCCAAAGCGCACGCCAGCTGAGGGCTTTGGCTTCTTCAGATATATCGAATGTTCTGGTCCTTCTTTGGAAACATCTCGGTGGTCCCTAGTATCTGGTACCATCGACCTGGGATGAAGTCAGCACTCTATGTTTGCAGGGGTGAGGCAAGGTTCGTATCCAATACCAATCACCTACACTTACCCACCTGCCATGATGGATACATGAAATCAGAAGCACGCTCCGTTCAGACGTGCCGGCTATTGTTGCTCTTCATCTTTACAAAAAGCATCGATACATGCCTCCCCAGGACAGGGTATCGAGTCGCGACGCTCAGGCATCATCCCGGGAGCTAGGTGCATGTATATTCTCCCACCTCCAATGGCATCGACTGACGCTCAAAGCTCGGTGCAGGACCAACTAGGGCCGCAGTCTGGTTAGCATGAAGCTATTGGGGGGGGTTGTAAGCAATTAATGGAATCTAGCGCCAAGGCGATGAAATGGGTCGAGATTTTGCTGGAGATGGAGGCAAGAGATTGGACGAGGGAGCGGGCATGCCGAGCGCTGGGCTGAGAAACCCCAGTATGGCTGCAGCTCTCCAGCGAACCAGGGACCAGTTGAAGGCAGATGGCACTAGACCGCGCCTCATGCTGGCAGATGTACCAGTCGATTCGTACGGACGGTATACGCCAAAGTTGATGAGCGAGGATTGGCTCACCCTCGGTTCTGGCCGCAGCACCAGTACAGGCAGCAGCACCATCACCATCGGCCTCCTAATGCAGCTGGTAGCATCAACATTGATAGCAGTCTTGGGTGGTTCGGGTAGAGCCTGCACCGTCTCCGCCGTCATCCAACCTCCAGTCATCATCACTATCATCGCCGCCTTCGTCATCAACGCCGTCATCTGCAATGCAGCATCGCGCACAACTTGCATCAAAACTGCTTCTCCTGCTGCCGCTGCGGAGGCCGTGAAAGGCGGCGCGCCACTGACGGCCACACCTGGGCACAATTGCGGCACACAGCACCTCTGTACATCATTCCTAATGCTACCTACATCTCGCAGCAGCTCTGCTCGCTCCGCCATTTCGCCAGCTCTTTTGCCCTTTCCTCTCCCAGTAAGGGCGGAGCGTTGGGCCTGTGTGTCGTACAGCACCTTGCATCTCGAACTAGTAAGCAATCTTTGGGGATCGTCTGCTATCTCTCGTTGCTCTGTTTTCCACAGATGACGAGGACGTACATGGAGCGTTTCACAAAAGCTCAGCTCCCCCAGGGGGGCTGGACATTTAGTTTTCGGATGGAGCTTCAGTCTTTTTCTTACCCACCCTCTCAGGCGCAGGCCCGCTCGTTCCTGAGCAGACGGCCAGCGCATGAAACCATCGCGATGCCGCCGAACGGGAGCTCTCTCGTTGTCCAGGCCAGGACGTGAGACGGCCATCTCAGCGGATCTCGTACGATATCGCCCTATTCTGCTTGCTCGCAGAAAGCCCCCACACGAGGCAGTGGACGCCACTAGAGTAGAGACTTGACCAAAAGGTTTTAGCTGTTTCGATGCAAGGTCATTGGGCTGAAGCGATCATGTCTCCCCGTCCCGGTCTCTTTGCACAGAGTGGAGCGAGGATTTAGCGCTGTCTCAGTGCTGCGTTCGATTCAAGCTAGCCCCGACGCTCATCCGGCTAGAATTAGCAGCTGGAGTTGCCAGTAATAGGAACGGCCTGCCTGGGCAAGGCGATCAGCGCTCCATGTCCCCTACGACACTGCGCTACCACTACAAAGCATTTTTAGAGTGCTGCGATAGGGGATGATGCTGCCTGCAGCAAGCACCTGCAGTGGACCTACGCCTGCACACGCCTCCTGTAGCTCCTGTAGCTCCTGTAGGGGGCATGCCGCGCATCGCATCTGCTCGCCTGCCCGGCATCTCTGCTCTCCCATCATCACCATCGACTCGGCCGACGTCCACTTTTTTCTTGGGCAACAAGAACAGGCTGCTGCAGTATAGCAGCGGTTCGGGGCTAGTCTCCCGCCGCCGCGAGCAATTGGCACCCGCACTAGATTCTGGCTCGTCAGACTCTTGTTGAGTAGCGCGGCCAGTACCCCAAGTTTTGGCGCCCGCGATTTGCGCACGAACCGCCTTCAGGCTTCAGCCCATTACCCACGAATCCGACGGCCCTGGTGCGTGGTGCAGATTGGCAGATGCCCCCTTGGCTGGCTGGCTGGCGTCTTCTTGTCCAGATTGGCCTTGACATCCAGCTTCTGGCCGGCCACCTTTCGGCCACCTCGCGCTGCATGCCCCGGGACGAAAAGACGGGCGTTGAGACGCAGCGAACCCTTGCGAGGCTGAACATCCAACTTAACTCGTGTATCACAGCATGTTGGCGATGGCGGGGGGCTGCCTCGCCGTCGACGTGCCCTTCAGCGCAGTTGTTTGGGGGGCTTCCGGCCACGACATGGTTCACATAATCTTCAGTGGGAAATGAGACGGCTCCGAGCCAGCCTCTACCAACCGCCAACTGCCAACTGCTATTCTTCACCACAAAGGGTACCTGTACCTACCCAGGTGGGCAACCTGTCGCGACCAACAACATTCAGCAGCCAAGCCAAGAGCACAGCGCACAGCATCGATGCCGCTGGAGATGGCAGCATTGCAGCCTCCGGCAGATGGGGGCTGCTGGCCATGCTACGCTCCGTCCATGACAGCATAAACTCGGCCTGGATGTCACGATGGGTACGCTGGCCACATCTAGAGCGCGAAGCTGCCAGTATGTCGTCTGGATAGTTTTTCTTCTTCGTCCCGGCCAGAGCCCCCATGCTACAGTGCTCTATTCCCATGCGCGACGCTTCGCCCCAAGGCTGAGTCTAGGTAGGGGGGGTGCATGTATGATGAATCTGGAAAGCCGACGACATTGGACCCCCCCATCTCAGCGGCACCCTAGACTAGGCCAAGCCAGGGTAGCAAATCCTACAACTTGATGTTCGCTGCACACCCTCCGACCGGGGATGTTTTTACCAGGGTAGGTATCTCAGCAGTGCATCTACAGTGCAGTCTCTAACCCACGCTGCCAGGCGAATAGGAACCTCTTGAGGCTCTGTCTCTACTCTCGACCAGCGGCGTACACTTTATCTACCAGCTGGATGGATCTACTATCAAGCCCCGATCCATATAACAGGCCTCAAGCTCCCATCCTTTCGGGCCTTGGATCATCTCTCCATTGGCAATACAGCTGACTTCCTCCTTCATCAACCTCATATATTGAACACGCTACCCTCTTCATCTTCTTCTACCTTTTATCCTCTCTGGTGCTATTCGGGCTCCCATTCACAGACCAAGCCCTGTGTTACCTCTTTCATACGTTATATATCCTCACACGATAAAAGAAGCAATAGCCTCCACCTTGAGCTGTTCTTGTATGGCATCCTTTGCCTCACTCTTCACTACTCATACCCTTGCCCCTTGAGCAAAGAACAAATCTAGCTCAACATCCTCATACTAGCCATTGCTGCCCCGAAAGTGCACTTCTTGGCTTTCTGATCCCCATTCAACCATTCGGAAAAGGGCAGACGCTCAAATTACGACCACCACCAATACTTCTTCTTTCTCTTCTTCAATGTCTTCTTTCTCCGCAGCCGGCGCAAGAAGCGGTGGACGGGTTCCCTATGGCTATGGTCAAGTGCCCAGTGGATACCCAGCAACATCCATTTCACCATACAGTCCACACATCCGAGAGGATACTACTAGTATCTATCCAATTGACCCAAATTTGCTCGACTCCAACTCCCCAGACGCTAGCTCGCAATGCTGGCAGCCAATCTCAATGTTGCCATCATGCTTTCAGCAGTCTCCAATCGACATTTGCCTCGACCCTAAGCTGACTCGCGAAACTTGCAACGACAGCATTTATCAAGCTGATTGTGCACGAAATGGGTCGCCGTCTTCTTTCCAGGGCTCGCCAGTGTTTAGCTTGGCGAAGAGCCCGTCCATTGGCAGCGATGGTAGCTACGACGTGCCTCCCACGCCACCAGATGCACAAGGCAATGTCATCACTCTGGGAACTCCCTATGACTCGGATTATTACGAATCCAGCTCCAAGCAGCCAGAGGTCAGCTACTATCCAGGCTCGCAGGACGAAGACGTTCACGAGCATGTTGCAAACCCAGCATACTACAATGTGGAAAGCCATGAGTTCAACGGGCAATACATGTTTGGTACTGCTCCCCGCTGTAACTCTCTGGGTCATATCAGTGCCCATGGCGCACACATTGATGCTGCCAATGCCAGCGCTCGTCACTATTCTCCCTGCACTATTCTTTCTTATGCCGACTCAGCTCGCCATATCAAAGAAGAGAGCATGCCGCCAAACACTGAAAGGTGGGCGTCGGCTTCCAGGGTGGTGAAGAGACGCAGCCGCACCTCGCAGTATCGCCACGATCCCATCTCTTCTGGCATCCAAGCCTCTGCTGGTCACGAGGTATCGTCACAGGGCGATAGGAAGCGCAAGGTTTACAGTGCAAACAAAAAATTCTGCCACAAGTGCAAGAAGCATTTCGACAGCCGGGCATTGCTTGAAGAGCATACGGGCAAGGTCCACCCCCGGCCTTACATCTGCGTCTTCCACTATGCGGGCTGCACCGCCAGGTTTGATGCCAAGAACGAATGGAAGCGCCACGTTAGCACGAAGCACTTGGGTTTGAAATACTGGGTGTGCATGGAAGGCAAATGTGCCGATGAGCGACAATCGTCGTTCCAGCAACGTGCAGGCCTTGTGCCCAACGGCAACATCTTCAACCGCAAGGACCTGTACACCCAGCACATTCGGCGCATGCACTCCAACATTGCCGGCCAGAGCACAACCGACTACAAGGGTGCAGATGCCAGATCCGACTTCATGGTCAAGAGAATGCAAGAGGATGCCCTGCGCATCCGATGCCGGCTCCCAACCTGGATGCCTTGCCCCGTGAAATCGTGCGACAAGCAGTTCAAAGGCAGCAATGCTTGGGACGAGCGCATGGAGCATGTGGCTCAGCAGCACTTTGAAAACGCGGCTACAGGCAAGGAGCCACCGGTGGAGTTTGGAGGAGTTCACGACTATGTTTTGACCGAATGGGCGCAGCGATCCGAAATCCGCATCGTCAAACAAACAGACATGGGATGGGAGCTCTGCGACCCCCTGAAGGGTGACACAGAATATAGGATGGTCACAGCCACCCCCGAAGGCGAACTGTAGGCTTTACATCTAGCGGTGTTGTATTCTTCTCATCAATACGTTTTTTTTTTTTTTTTTTTTTTTGGATTTTAGCTATTTACTAGTGCATATGGGAGGCATTGGCATGAACTTGATGGTAAGGTCTCAGGGCACTGGCTTTATCTAGCATATGATTTTCTTATTTCTTACGGCTGTACTTTTTTTTACTGTTATTGTTTGTTTGCTATTGTTGTTTTCACAAATACATGTCCAGTTATGATACCACGATTCTTCAAAAGAGATCAAAATTTCATTTGTAATGGGTAGACAGGGTGGCCAGGGGTGGAGCAGATAAAAGATGAAGTCCGATTTCTTTCCTCAATTTACGCGCAATCACAAAATCTTGTTTTATTCGTAAGACTGACTGATGCCGTGCAACAACTACGTTTTATGCCATCCTCTCAATCTTGGCCCAAGTCCCAGCTATGAGAATTCTCCAAGCCACAGTCCTCGTTTGACGGTTGACCCAGAAAGTCGGGTTTCCTAGGATTATTGTCCCCCAAACTACGAAACACCCCCTTCATCATCCATCGTCTGATATTTTTTTTATTTTCTTATTTTTATTTGGCTTTGCGATCTCAATCCTAAAACAAATCTTCTCCACAAGGGGAAAACGGTCAATGGGGGTTTCAGCCTCTCCAAACTCAACCCGCACTTTCGGGCTCGGCAGACAAAAGAGCCTCAAACATGCAAAGCCAGCAAAAAAACACCCACCACCCACCCACCATGATCCCGTGGGGGCTGTTTTTTTTGTTTTGTCTGCCGTGCAGAAAAAAGGCAACAAAGGCAAGGCGAGGCGCGGGTGTGTTTTGACATCTCGGTGCCGGACCGCCTTTCAGCCGGGGAAGGGAGGAGTGATTGCCAGCCAATCGATTTTTGTAGATGATGGTATATTGAAGCAACATGCAGAGCCGTGCGGTTACTTGACTGGGCAGTTGGGAATTTAAGCCTTATCGCGATTCCTCGCGTAGCATTTGATGGGGGCGTGTTTGGAAATTAAAGAAAAAAGAAATAATACAAAATCGGCAGGGGAAGGGTGAGGTTAATCTATCCATCTGCCTTGTCAGCCCTAGAAGGAAGAATTTCTTGGGCTTTTGTGTTGTTTTAGGGGGAGGGGAGTTTGTATAATTGTATGTGAAGTTTGTTTACTTGGCATACCCCTTTATTTATTTATTTTTCGTCTTGGGAAGGGGGGGGGGGGGGTGGGGGTGTGTGCATGTATATGTATATGTTATATGCGTGTTGGGAGAAAGGAGTGACATTGGCGTAAATGGTGAAGATTTGCTTTCCTTTTTGTTAATTTACTACATGTTTTTCCTTCTTTCATGCTGCGATGGCGGTTTGGTATACGTTGTATGCGGCGTGATGTGTGTGAGGAGCAATGTATGTATGTGTTGGGCACTGGGAATAAGACGATGAGCAATTTTTTTTCCCCCTTTGCCCCGAGAACATACAATACAAAAGTACAATCAATTGCCTATACTTGCAAAGGCACCTACATGTGAATTTTCTGCATGAGCCGCACAGCAATTCACCGCTATCCAGCAGGGTGGCCGCATCCTAGCAGAAAGAGTACTAGTACGGCGATGAGGCTCAACTCGGTCGAATCAGATACACGCTTCCAAGCTCGCATCACCTTTTTTTTTTTTCTCTCTCCTCATGCAGCAACTAAAGGCGCATGCATGGTGCGTGACTCGCGGACAGAGAAAGCTTGTATAGGCAGGGGAAAAGAGCAGAGCCTCAAGAAGACTGGACGCAGAGCCGCATTTGAGGCTCTTTTTTTTTTTTTTTTTTTCCTTCACCGACGTTTTTTTCATGCTTATTGTTCTCTCCATCTACGTCTTTTCTAACTATTTTCTTGTTTCGCACATAGTCGCTTGACGCGCACGCATTTGGAGTCCTACGCACACGCCCCCTCCTAGACAACTTTCGTAATAAGTTGCTTCTCTCGGGACAATATCGAAAGTACTACAGTATAACTTTGCGGCATCAAGGTTAGAGAGCAATGCACAAGGCAGTGCACACCAGGCAGCAAGCTCAGGTGTTTATTCTACTTTCTCTTGCTGTTTTCCATCAAACTAATCAGTTCCCTTCGGATCTATTCCCAAATATTGACGAAAAAAGGCAATGTAATGTCCTTGTACGCTCACCGAACCAAAAATAGTAATTTCTTACCCAAGAATTCCTAGGCACCTTTTTTTTTTTCCCTTATAGATTAGTCAAATCCAATTACCGGAATATCTCACAGGCAGTACAAACTCTCTCTCGAAAAAAAAAAAAGGGACTGCATGCTTCCTCTCCTCTGCTTCTCATAGCCCTCTTATTTCACTCTCTTCAATAAGCAGCATATCAAGAAATAATTTAAGCAAAGATACATACAGCCCGCAGCAAAAAAAAAACGAAAGCGAAGCTAAAATCCTCTTTCCCCCGCCACAAACACACGTTACACAAATCACAGGTAACACAACATCAAAAGACGCCGTGAGGGGGAACAGCCACCACAGCAAGCATGGCTCAAAAATAGGACTCATCAAATAAGACACGCAAGAAAAAGCTATTTAGACCAACATCTCTTTCGGGAAATACAACAACAACTCACACGAGAATAAAGCGAGTGGCTCAGAAAAAAATAGAAAAATATCAGCACACTTATATGCATGTCCAAGACATAATCACGCGTGGCATTTTCTCTCCCCTTCTTGTCCTATCCTACCGCTACTACTAATAATACGTATGCACTATTTCGGGCTTGATTCGACTTTTTTATTGGGCCGAGTACTTCATCCTCGTATCCACGCTGCAAAAGTTCCATGTCTCATTGCCAAAGACAAAATCCTGCCCGGCTTCATCTCCCATCCCTGCCGCCCAAAGTCTCACCGGTTGGGGCTAGACGTCTTCCCACTTATTCCTAGCATCTACTCGCACAAATCTCAGATTGCGTCTCCGTGAAATCACACAGTTTGCAGTAACAAAAGAAGCAGGATACAAGAACGTGAAAATACATTGCAGCCTAACTAATTCTCAATGACCCTAAAAAGCCATACCGTAACACAAAACATCCGCCCAGTTACTCTCTCCTTGTTAAAATACATAGCAGCTAGCAATATTTGTACAAGTGGTAGGTACATGTACCTCGTGCTCCAGCTCCATTACCCCCTCCTAAGCATGCCAATCTTTCTCAATCCTGTCTCCAACCAACCACAGCTAAACTGCGTGGCTTTGGAGAAGGAAAAGAAAAGAGAGAAGAAGAAGAATGTAATCAAGTAGCAAGTTGATATCGCTGCCATCATCCCATGGTGTACAGAAATCGTCGAATCCTCATTTCACATGTGTGGCACCGCTGTCCACAGACAGGCAACACAAATGTCGTTGAGCCACCCCTTCCAAAACATGGTTATCCACTATGCGGTTGAGTCCGAACATCTGCATAAATGTTACAGAGCACACGCACCAAAACAGACAAAAATAAAGTGTTGAAATAATACATCTCTTCGAAGAAACAAGTAAAAAAAGCAACGTGAAACGTATGCCGTCCCTCACATCTCCGCCACGGATGCTGCGTCCAGTCGCACGATGAGCACCAGCCGAGCTGCGTCCAACCGCAGCATCTTCAATGAATGATGCCATCCTTTGCAGCATCTTTCAAGCCTCAGGACAGTTCAGGGATCTAGTTCCTATGGCCCACAGCACCTCTTCCCGATGCCCTGTTGTCTGTGCTTCGCTGAGCTCGTCACTGCTGTCTCATGCGGCATTCATGGGCATAGCCTGGCTGGTTTGCCTTGCGCCACTCGATCCATTCCTCGTATGCCTGTTGATCGCTCGGATCCGGACGGCGAGGCTTCGGTACTGGTTGTGGCTGTGATTGCGGTGGATGAGAAGCAGCACCCCCAATGAGCGGTAGTTGGCCGGACGGCATGCTCAAGTAGGGATTGGCAGAGCTGTTTGTGATGGGAAAGGAGGGGTTGATGAGCTGAGGCGCTGTATAGCCCAGCATATTGCCTGGCAATGGTTGCAAAACAGGCTGGGTTTGAAGCATTGCCGGATTGACCAAAGACAGCGGCTGCAATGCAATAGCTGGCGCCTGGAGCGAGCCGCCGAAGTGATCTGCAGGCACCGGAATCAGTCTTGTTGCCATCGGGTTATTGAGTGTCAGAGGATCGGTAGCTCCATTCGCAGTGGCAAATGGCATAGTTCCATAAGGAGGCGGCGGCGGCGGATGAACAGAGGCAATGTCCGCGAGGCAAGTCAATTCTGCGAGGGACGTGACATTTGTCCGGCCATCTTTACCAGCGAAAGGAGTCGCAAATGGTCGAAACGGTTCCAAATCTTCCTCTTCAAATCTAGAATCAGAACTGGCATCCCTGCGAATGGTGAATGAAAGAAATTCTCTCGCTTTGGGATTGAAATTCTGGAATTTGATTGGCTCGTTAGGAAAGGCGCCCGAGGCAACCGAGCCGCTGCTCCCCTCTTTCTGGCTGTGATTCTCAAATTTTCGAGCATGGCCGTTGTTGGAATGCTCAGAGGTAGTCTTCTTGTGTGGATTAGCCCCTTGTGCCCGGCGACTTTGTGAAGATGTCTCGATGGGATTCTCTCTTGGGGATCCCTTGAAGCTATCCTCATAGCCGCTATCCGTCCTGTGCCGCTTCTGCGTCTTTATACCTTGAGATACATTGCTATTTTGCCTCAGCTTCTTCAAAAATCGCTGGAAGGCTTCGTCCCGGTCTTTGTCATTTGCTGGAGGATCCGACTTGGCTGGTTGACGCTCATTGGTGTGGACATGAGCCGTGGGACTTTGCAGGGCATATATTCCGTGCGTCTCAGAAAAGCCCTTTCGTGATCGTGGCTCATTTGAAGTTGCATATGGCCCATGAGCTTGGTATACCTGCGCTCGAACTTTGCGAGGCGTTGTGTCGGCGGCTCTAAGCGCTGCTGTGAGCTGCTCATCTTGGCTGTTGTGAGAAACTCCTTGTCTTTTCTGTTCCAAGTTTCCTCTCAGAGGTCGAATGTCCACAATGGATTTGGTTGAGTAACCGGAGATGCTGCCCAGCGGGGCAACTTCGAATAGCTGCAAGGGATAGTCTCTAGCAGACGAGAGAGGCAGTTGCTTCAGAACTTGATACTGAATGGGCCTTTCCTCTTCCAGCGCTTTGAGTATCTTGGGTTCCATTCCAGAAGATATTGCGAAAATATCCTTCTGGCTATATCTCAAGGTGCTGCTTGCCGCGGCACCCTCTTGAGATGAGCTGATAGTCTGTTGTACCCCTTGCACGGCAGATGGCGGAGAGGCATCCATGCCAACTCGTTGCTTCCCGGCACCGGCCGCTTCTGCAACATCATGTTCGCCATCGTCCACTGCCGATGAGCTGTTATCGGAGGGGCGGGTTCGCCAGTCCGGGTTCCTCAGTGCGTGCAGGTCATTGAACTTCTTCAGCTGCTGGTAGGCATAAGGGGCTCCTGAAGGCTTGGTCCTGGCTTCACTCCTCGGTGCTGCATTCTCATAGTTGACAGGAGGGTGATATGCCCGTTTATAACGGCTGGCAGCGGCTTGGATAGGCATTTTGAAACCTGGACGCAAGATGAGCCCATGTTCCATCACACATGTCAGGGGCAGCATGTTTCCACTTACCAGTTATTTCAGTTGGGTAGAGTAGGGACGATTCTGTCGAAGCCGGTAAATATTTAATCTGATTCTAGTAATCGCTTTGACCGCTGACGAGAGAGCGCTTTTTGTCGTCGAGTCTCAAGGTTCAAACCCGCTGAAATCTCTACCCACACAACCGCACTCTTCAGATACAGCAACTTGAAGATGGAACTGACGCACAAGAATTCGCTGCAAAAGAGAAAGAGAGGGGCAAACGCTGCCTCAAGATTCCTTGCCGAAGCAAGAGTTGAAATTGAACAAGGCAGGAGAGAGCCAGAAGTTTGAAGTTGAAGAGCGGATATCCAGCTGCTGCAGCGGCTTCCAGCTGGCGGGCAGCTGATGGATATCTGGGGCCAGAGAAATCTCGCGATGAAGCTGATGGCTCGTAATGAAACTCGCGCTTGAGTGCCCAGAGGCTGATTGATGATAGACTGTATCTGATCTGTTGACTGGAATACGAAACAGTCCCAAAAAGAAGGTGGATGGGGAGCGAGAGAGATCGCGAGAGAGCTGAGCGCACGATAGCTTTTCTCATAAAGCTGAGTGTTGCGCAAAACAACGACTGGGCTTGACATTCGCGCCATGTAAACGGTGGCTGGCTCTTTGCTATGGTAACTGAAGTCGTAATGTGCTCGATGACGCCTGCCTTTACGTTCAGGCGTTGCAAGAGTTTCACGAGATAAATACCTAACGCACATGTATTTACCTTTTCAGCGTATAACTCTAATTTGAGTGCAAGTACATCGGCTGAGGCTTCCGCTGGCGATGTATACATTTATGGCGATTTGTCTAGCTTGATAAGAAGCTTCTTATGGCTTTAACCAAGTACCATCAATTCAATTACCGGATACGCCACGGCTAAGGCAATCAAAACTCCAAGGAAAGGCAAAAATGGTTCAAAGTTGATAGTACAGAATTGAGAGACCGCTTTCATCACATAATAAATCAGGAACCCACAACAAATCAGGAACCATGTCTGCTTCCTAAACTTGATGCCTAAAGGGTGCCAGAATCCTCGAGCATCATCCTAAATATCTTGAGGAGCGATGCCACCAATGTAAGCAGCAAACTCTTGTGGGTTTCTAGTCTGCATGAAGACGGTGCCGGGGCCCGTAAACTTGCAAACAAGCCCTTCTCCGGAAGACAAGCCGGAGATGAGGCCGCCTGAAGCGACGCGTTCCAAGACATAACTTGTGTTCCACGCCACTAGGTGGCCGTTGTCTACGATATACTTTTCGCCTTGCGCAAGCTATATGAATCGCGAGGTCAACATGCTGAACCCAGCAAAGGGGATACTGTACTTGTAAACTCACATCTTTTCTGATGATGGCACCAAAACTTGAAACCCAAAGCAGGCCGGTTCCCGTTATCTTGTAAACAAAGAGACCCTCTCCACTAAAAATGGCTTTGCCCAAGCCTTGGCGCTTGTAGTCTTTGTTGATGCCCTGGGTATAAGCCAGATAGGCATCTTTCCCTACCGACCATGTCTCATTCCCGCTCAGTCTGATGCTTGTAACGTCTCCCAGAGATGAGGGCGCGAGGATCAGTTCTCCAGGCCCCGTAAATGTAGAGCTGGAGAGTTCTCCGCCGGCAATGATCTTCTTGACGCTGAATTTGATGTGTCCCTTGAGGGTGATTGAAGGAGACATGGCAACCATGGCACCTGTTTGGAGTTAGATTCGGGCCAATCGAGATACAGCGACTGTGCAGGACGCTCTCCCAACCTACCTGGCTTAGCATGTATGGGGGCACCATTGGCGAGCTGGATAGTAAGAATAGTATTGGAGTCTCGGTGACTGATGCGATAGCTTCCCCCGTTGAAGGTTCCAACGTCATCGGTCGTCGATACGGCTCCAACAAACTGTGCCGGTTGTGGCTGCTGCTGATGTTGCGGCTGTTGCTGCTGTTGCGGCGGTGGTTGTTGGTACTGCTGCTGGACCGGCGTGTGCTGCTGCGGCGGCGGAGCATAGCCGGGGGTTCCCTGAGGAGGATGGGGAGGCGGCGCAAACTGTTGCTGCTGCGGCGGAGACGCATATTGCTGCTGTGGAGGAGGGGAGGCGTACTGCTGCTGTTGCTGAGGAGGAGGCGCATATTGCTGTTGCTGTTGGGGTGGTGAGTGCACTGTTCGCCTTGTATGTTAGAATGTTATCGGCTTTGCGTCTTTCGCAGTGGCGTCGCAGACGAACCTTGCCCTGGAGGCCCGCTGGGAGGAGCTGCGATGATGCCGCGAGTCAGTATTCGGAGCTGGAGATGGCGGGGTGAAGCTGGTGAGGCTGGTGATGATGCCTGGAGACATACGCGGATAGTACTGCGGCTGCTGGCCAGACATTGTGAATAGAAGAGTCGCTTTGAGAAATTGCTGCTATCGGCGGGGAGCTGTGCAACGAGGAAGAGGAAGAGGAAGAGGAAGAGTAAAAGGAAGAGGAAGAAGAACAAAGAGTCGCGTCGCGGAATTGGAAGTGGTCTGAGGCTGAGCTTAGCTGCTGTAGCTGGCAAGTGCCCCGCTTTGAGCTGTCGTGCAAAAGGATCAATGAGCTCGCCAAACCAAGAGCAACCAGGCCGAGGATTGGACGTTGTGCTTCGGCGATGCGCAGAGGCGATGGATGAGGATGGCGACTGTGACACGGAGAGAAGAAAATGGTACCGGACCTGTGGTCTTATATTCAACGTGCATGAGTGCTGAAGAAAGAGGCCACCCACACCAAGTGCCATCCATGCAGTGAGTGCGCCAAGCTCGACCCCGCTCCCCCAAATAGCAGCCGTAGCGGTTTGGAATCGCGCTCCAGCGGCCCTGCTCGGCCTCGTCTATTGGCCGACGGCGCATATAAGCGTTTGCCGTCAGCGCTTAGTTACAAACAGGTAAAAAGGGCAACATGAGGCTAGGAAAGCGATCCATGGATCGGCATATGTAAGATATAAGACCAGTACATAGGTATATATACATATGTGTACTCCACAGTTGCTGCAGCAGAATGAAAGATCCATGTACTACAGGTACCTGCATCAATGTTCTACTCCAAAAATAAAATCGTCAATGCTGCCAAGTACCAGTACTCGCTACTGGTGCTGAAAGGTACATGTATTATACTGCCCTTATGCGGTGCTACTAATTGGCGCAAATAGGGCATTTTCGACTCGAGGTAGGTAGGTAGTTACATAAAGTCGAAAGACAACAAGTACAAGTATGTTATTTAAAGCAATAGCCTCACGCTAGTTGGGGTGTATCCTTGTTTCTTTCGAAAAGAAACAGTATAGACGAGAAAGGCGAGCTCTTAATCCACTATAGTCCTAGGGCTATCAAGGCTATTTCGATGGATACATGTACATGCACACGGCTACATGAGCACTCTGGCTAGCACTTGGCAATAGGCTCTTTTGCCGGCTTTATGTACTAGGACTGCATTAGGAACGTACAAAGTAAATCTGGCAAGGAAGATCGGAAAGAGTTGGACTGCCCCGATAGTCTAGAGTGATTTTGTAAAGGAGAATCCATCTATTCAGTTCAATATCTCAAAGAGAGGAAGTGGGTTCTCCTTTGGCCAAGTAGTCATCAGCGTTGTTGCGGTGTATGTGAGCTAAACAACAAATCATTTAGATCCATGTTCCTTGTTTCTCCGAAAATCGGTATCCGCTTGAGGGCTTGTAAGGCTTACAGGACCCAGCGGAAATGGAGCTCTATTTCCATTAACGGAGTTATTCTTCGAATTGCCCAGAATTCCACATACTCGATGGGTAGTCTGACAATGGCTCCACGAGCCTCTCCCTGCTAGCGTGTATTCGCGAGCAAAATGTCTAGACTTGTATAGTACATAGTTCTTACCGACAAAGGGGTAACTTTTCAATTATGCATGTCTTATAATTCGAGCCGTCTCTCCAGCTGAACCTTGCCGAGAACCGATTCTGTGAGACATAAAGTATGGCTACATGTACTTACCTCTTTGTGGGTACAGATCAAGTGTACCTCGTACATGTAGTTGTTTTTAACTTCATGCTTTCCACTTAGCCTCTTCGCACTAAGGAGGATAAGCGTGAACCATTAGCAAACACTTGGTGCGAGTACATGTAGTCCAAGGTACATGTAGGTTTCCCAAGGTGCGGCAAAGCTCAAGCTTCAAGTTGGTTTCCTGCGCTCATAACGCATGTATTGATTCAAGTATAAACGCCGCATAGTGCGCAGACTACGGGGCTTGTTTTCTCCAAAACAATCCAGCCCGACTATAGCGACTGTTGGATATGGTAAGGAACTTTGAAATAAATTGAGCCATCGGGTATGTATGTACTAGTACTGATCCGAAACGGAAAACGGATACATATAAAGACTCCTATTTGACGATTCGTATGCAATATTACTTTCATAGCATTTTCGAGCCAAATATACTAATCGATAGCTCTCTTCACGGTCTTAACCTGCGAACAGCAGTTACAAATAATATATAGAACTAAAAAGCTCGAGTTTTTCTACCCAAGGTCCAAACTCGCACTTGGATTTAAAATTTTCGGACCTCATGAAATATCACTTTTTTAGGTTGTCATCATTCTTCTCCCAAGCGCTGGAGCCGTACTGGGCGCATTCAGTGTACAAGTATTTCGTTTATCCCATTCTCAGGCAATTTGGCAAGTTATTGAGTTTGTTGTGGATTCCTTGGTGGCTTTTCTGGCTTGATCATGCCTCGACTTTTAGACCACCAACGCGCAATCACCTCGACAACAAGGTCATCCCCAATAACCTTTTCCTTTCAAAAGGTCTATCGGTGTACACATTCTTCAAGCAGAACTTTACTGAAACGTCCCCACACACGTCATGTATTCTAGTGTCTTCCATTTTGTAGCTGTGGTGGCACTCAGTAAGCTTTGCACCTAATTCAATCTATACGATGGGGCAAAACAGCCTCCGCCATACTCTAAAATATTGGATGTAAACAAACAAACATCATTGTTTGTTTATATCGCTGCTCTCTTTTTCTTCTTCTAAATTTTACTTGGCCAATCTTTGTAGTCAACCAGAAATATCTCTATAATCTTCAACTCATTGAGCAGCCGACCAGTCTCTGTCAAAGTTACCAACTGATTCATTTACACCAAAAATTGGGCCTCACAGTACTCTTCGCTTTTTTCAATCTTTTTCCCATCTATACTTCATCAGCATTCCTTCTTCTTAGCGTTGGCAACATCTCACACCGTCATCATGCTTCTTCTACGCTGGCTTTTCCTCTTCTTGGTTCTGGCCTCGTCAGTGGCCGGATTACCAGTTCTCAGCAGCAAGGCAAAAGTGCCCGTCAATTCCCGACCGGTAGTCCTGCACACGGGAGATGAAGAATCATCCTCGTCCCCCAACTCTCGACCGATTATCGTGCACACGGGAGATGAGGACGACTCCCCATCTCCCAACTCTCGACCTGTGATCCTGCACGACGGATACAAAGCGCTACGGTTCGACTCCCTGCCAGCAACTGTACACAGCAATGGCAAAAGGTGGCTATTTTCCACGAACATGCAGAATGCGGATGAAACTTGGATGGTTCTCATCAATGCCACTCCCTACATGTGGAAGAGGAAATACATCCACCAGTACCAGATGCCTGACTGGTTATCTGCCTGCCCCGAATACATTCTTCCGGGCCAATCTGTTTCCGTTTGGATCAGGCCGGCAAAAGGGGCTTTCAACTGGAAAGACTCTGGCGCTGATGTCGAGTATCATCTTATGGGCACCTCGAAGCCAACGTCATTCATGGCCAGCTTCAGCAACGGCTACCCCAGCACTCTCAAAATCCAATTTCGGGAAGAACTGTTCTCTATAAACAATCTCAAAGACAGCAAGCACAATCTTGGAGTGAACAAATTTCCCGGTGGCTCGGCCTTTATTCTCGCCGGCACAGAAGGCGAGTTCATCAGTAATGATCCGCCCATCGACTGGATGCAATCCATGCTCCCGGAACTCGCCGACGTTGCCTTGCGAAAGATTCTCCTCCCAAGATCGCACCACTCCGGCATGTGGAAAACGTTTCGGGGCGTTGGCTTTGCAGCGCAAGCAAACACAGTGACTCAAAGCATCCATCTTCACCACCAGCTCGGAGATGGCGGTATCCGCGTTCTTGATTTTCGTCCCGTCAGAATCGGAGACGACTTTCACGAGTCACACGGCGACCACCTACTTGGCATGTACCATGGTCATTTGGGGGCATCTCTGAGCGAGATGATTAGGTTCGTCAACGAGTTTAATCGGAAATATCCTGGAGAGCTGATCATCTGGGATGTACACGGCGACCAGGCTTGGAACGGGGATCATGGTTTTCGCCCGCTGGATCAACAAGACCGAGAGGCTCTATATGCCCAGTTCTTGGATCTGGAGCATCGAATGAGCTTCCCCGATAACGACACGGATGTCTCTCAGTGGCCACTCGACCGCTTCATTGGCAACAGGTCCTCTGCCGTCATCGTCAACTTTGATGAGACTTGGCGCCAAATGGATGGCGATAAGTTTCCCGGCAGTCAACAAGGATTCGTGACGGGCAGGAATTTCCCTCTTACCCACCGGTGGAGCAACGCTGGACACGTCCACGACATGGTTCAAGATCAAGTCAACAAGTTCCACGAGGTGCGTTGGACGCCAGACAGCCCGGTGCACATTGCCGACTGGGTGATAACTCAGCAGGGCATACAGGCGGCGCTGCCTACACACAGCATCTTGGAACTGGCAGCTCCTGCGTGGCGATCGCTGTTTGAGGATCTGTGGCGGCAGTCGACGAGCGAAACGTATCCGAACTGGGTGGGAGTGGACAATGTGCGCGGCAACCAGCACAAGAGCCTTATCATGGCGATGAATCACTGTTTGGTGGCTAAGAAATGTGGTGAGATGCTTGGCAAGGTAAAAATGGGAGACGCGGAGAAGTAGATTGACTTGTTCGGGGGCATCTGGGAAGGTGAAGATGGATGATATCAGCGACTTTATGGATATACGAAGGAAATTTATAGTATGCCTGTGGGTTATAGGTCTTTGCTAGCGTAGAGGTCACTTGGCGTCTAGTAGAATTGTTTTTGTTCGAATATTGCATCCATGTGATTGAGGTTATATCACCGCTTTTCAACTCAATACATAGCCTCTTCAAACACAATGCAGCTCGCTAATACATCTAATATAAGCAGCTAATATAAAATTGATGGCAGCCTTAAAGTTGCATGAATTACGAGCAAACGGGCACACAAAATAGTAGATACGTAGATGCTACTATCACGCTCGCCATTTGTTCAGGGTAAGTCAAGTGCTTCATACGAGCTAAGTCTACAATTTCCCCCTGAATAATCATCAATAGATGACTCGCGTACGACTTAGCAGTGCATTAGACAGCAATACATGTAGGAGACGTTCATCCTTTCCTTGGAATCAGCTCGTAATCGAATACTACTGCTATTACCTTGTACCCCAGAAACGCGATTCATCCTCAGCGTTCCAAGGCAATCCTGGCCATGTCCTGCGAGGAAATCAAAATCTCGCCCGTACAGTAAGCGAGTTTCAAGCTGCCAATACGAACAAGAACCGCTAGGATCTCCTCGTGAGCTTAGCGATCTGCCAAGCCGGCAGCGAAGTATTACATGTTGGGTGGTATTGCCTGTAATGAAAGTGCAGAGTAAGATTGACAACGTCAGTGTAAGCACGGAGCTTGGGCTCTCTAGATTCAGCAAACACACACGTGAGCCACGTAGCTTTACGTTGTACGCGAGTGTGCGTCTGTTTCTGCCCACCATGGTGTAAGAAACTGGGGGGATTTAATAACATCTACAGTCTGGCATCCACTCGAACTGGGACAAGCTTTCATGTTGCTTTCAATATGCACATACTACAGTATCTTGGTACACGTATAGTGTAAGTAGTGGATGTCCCGAAATTCCCACCTGAATCCATATTATAAGGTGTTGGCTGATGCGTGCTTTGACAGAGGACTTGGGCGCGAGGACGCGCCGAGCCAGCAGCGCGGTGTCGTTGCCCTGCAGAGATGAATGAGAAGATGCATGAGATGAGGCGATGATCCCTCGCTTACTGCTAGTGCGATCTGGGCAGTGGTTGAAAGCTGAGACTATTCTTGACCAGATGGGAAGCCCGGACAAGACCGTCCGTCTATTTACATCCGTGCTTTGGCCATGTATAGTATTCGTGGCTGCCCATACAAACAATGCCACTAGGACTGCATCCATCTAATTACATGCACGCTCAGACGCCTCAGGGAGTGGGATTGAGATGAGAAAGCCACAAGCTCGGACGCTTCCGTGGGCCAAGTAGGGATGCACCGAGAGGGCTCTGCTGAAGGCGTCCGAGAAGGAATCCAGAGCTGAGGACATGGAGGCTTAGACCAGCACAGTATCCCAGGCCGAGATTCATACATGCCTACCGACTCACACACACCTTTGACTAGCAGTGACATTTCTCGTACGACCTTGACCTTGCATGTGCAAAGCGCGTGTACGTGTCCGTGTATACAAGCAGGATACGGAGCCGAAGCCCGCGCGCCCTACAGAACATGTCGGAGCCGAGTGCTACTGCGACTGGCCCCTAAAAGAGCAAATGCAAAAGCGTCTGCCTGGCAATGTGACCTTTGCCCGCTTTCGCAGCTGCTTCTAGAAACAGTTGTGCTTTTATCCGTTGGGTTACAATACAGACTCGGTAATGTAGGTATCCTGTCCGTGGATCACCTGCTGCAGGCAAAAAAAAAATGCATGCACCGACAAGGCCTGGCTGCATGGCTGCACGGCCACTTTTTCACAGGGAGGGAGGATCTTCCAAAAATGAAACAATGGCAAAAGAAGAAGAAGAAAAAAGAGAGCTGTATGTGCTGGGTAAATTAGCCACGTTTTCCGGGACATGGGAATGGGATAAATGAGAGGGATAAAGTATGCCACTTGCCGCATTGGGGCTGTTTCGGTATCCAATTTGTCTCGGAGAAATTCTCCTGCAACAGTGTTATCCGGGAGAGACTACCCGCTGGAAATCCTGCTACTGTACGTATAGCCCTTTTTTTTTTTTTTACTGCATCCTTATGAGACAGATGATGGGCAGGAGGGAGCGTAGGGGAGGGTCGCTTTGGTTGCTCCATGTGATTGTCATAGGCAGCCAATGTAAGTAGGCGGTGCCCAAAAGGCAACAGAAGAAGGGTCAAGTCATCGGTGTTACTATGTACTTGTGCTATGTGATGTCTGGTGATAGGGGCTTAGGATGGCTCTTTCGTCCTCGTTGAAACACTGGTCGAGGATCTTGAATGGCAGTCATATCCTTTCAAACAACCCGGAACATGTACGCTAGAGACGAGCCCCGTAGCATAGGTAACGTTGGCTACAGTACGAGCTCTACACGTGTACCTTGTTTCTTTTTGCTAGTCTACCAAGGGATATCAACTGCGGCATGGCAGCGGCGTGGTGGCCAGGGTCCAGGGTTACGGGAAGTGGTGCCGCTACTCTCAAGCTGCGTTCTGAACATCACAGGGCTGACTAACAGCTTTTCTTTTTCGACCAGGGAGGGGGCACCCTGGACATGCAAGGGAGAGAGACAGAGAGTCTTTTCCTCTTTTCGATCTGTTCCCCGGGCGGTGCCCACTTCATGAGGTGTGACAAGGGGCAGGGCGAGCATTGCCCGTTTAGTTAGTTCTGGTTTGTGGATTAAATACTCGCCGTGACACAGGCGGGACTGGCGGGAGGGATTGCCGCGGGATCTCTGTCTTTGGTATAGGGCCATCTCGAAACCCGGAGTTTCTGCTTTTGAATCTGGGAAAAAAAAAGAAACACCCCAATGACTCGGGAGAAGTTGTTGGTTGTTGGTTGAAGGGAAACCCAAGATACTGGTACCGAGTTGGCAGAAGTTGGATCTGATTCAAGACGGGTAGCGGGGAGGGGTTACATTTCCCCAGAGATGAGTTTTGATACAGATTGCGAGTATAGAGAGGTGTTTTGTAAAAAGAAGAGAGTAGAAGAGCGCCTGCATGTGTTTACTCCAGGTTAGTGGTTGATGGGTCAGAGTCTCATACTTCCGTGGATAATCGGAATTATATGGAATTCCGTGGATAATCGGACTTTTACCATGCTGCTGTGCCTCGCAAAATGGCCAGTGGAACTCCCATTCTGTTTATAAGTATACGTACTGTATTAACCAAAGCATCATATGCATCGAGAATATTATTGGATTACAGAGCACTTTGGAGGACAAACTCCGCTAGCCAGTTGTGCAAGGCAATACGGCGGAATTAGCATTGCCAAAGGTGCTCAAAGGCTTTGAAATCAACTGCTGCAAGCCTGCGGTATATCAGGACTTTTTCTAAATCCGCTGGAACTGGGTATAAGCCGGTTCCAGTGCTTCGGAGTATGACTGCTGAGCGAAGCATAGGGCCATGATGCTTCTTTTACATCAGCCCAGAGATCCCCCTGACAGCGGATAGACGGACCGCAGACGGGAAGCTCTTTGGCAGGGGAAAGATGCGTTCCGGCCAACAGGTAGGCATATTACTATCCTGTACAAAGATCGGGCTAGAATAATATGCTCGTACTACGGCATGCCCATGCACGAATTGCTCTAGACAGGTACGACTGCTGGCATCATGGAAACCCTGCAGCGAACGAGGCAGTTTGTGCACGTTTACCGTACGTCTTCCAGGGTCTATTATTAAAAAGGCCGGATTTGGAGCTGGATCAACCGAGCGGCCAACTTTAATTTTTTTTTGTTTCCAACAAATTGCCAAATTGGGAGCTTGGTCTTTTCTGAGCCGTGCGTTTTTTGGTAGTGGCAATGGCGATGAAATGTTTCGACTCATTATATACAATCACTTTTGCGAGCATTTCATATTAGCGAGATTTACAAAGGGACGGACACATGTGATTTAAGAGAAAAGGCGGAGAAGAATAATAAGAAATAATTGGGAAACTTGAAAGAAACGATTAAAATCTCCGCCGGCACTTTTTTTCTCTTTTTCATGTGATGGGGCCCCCTTGGATCCATCCAAATGTCAGCACCAATGCCGGATCTCACACACACACACACTCTTTCTCGCAAAAAGTCAAAATGGGAAATTATCACATGTGCTAAAGAGGGAATGTGGATAGGGCCATCCGCAGCTCTCACTGGCGGGCAACAAATCTCAATGCAGGCAGTAGTCATCTGTGGCAACAGAGGCAGTTGTTTGGGTCGAACCGCTTTCCCGGGAGCGAAGAACGGGGTCGATGCGGAATCTTCCGTGTTTTTTTAATGTTACATGTGAGCGGTTCCAAGGTTTCTAGATGGAATTTGTAAGACGAGAACGATGATCCTTATGCACTTGATATAGGATGCTGCATTGAATTTGCCACTGTTAGGCCATGGCCGTTTTCATTGCTTTCAATGTTTGCTTCTTGTGTCTCTTTGTCTTTTAAATTAAGAAATGGTATTGTAGCTGATACTATCATGACAACGCCAAGCGGCACCTCTACAAAGCGACAATCCGAATTCCGCAAAGCACCTGTATGGCCCCCTGACGTGGTTTCTGGCATTGGCGTCTAATACAGAGCCAACATTACTCGTACGACAGCTGCCATCTCCAACCAGGGGTGTCCTCTTCTGTAAGATTGGCATGGGTTCTGGGGGAAGAAGATCCGGTGTGCAAGGGGTCATGGCGCCCTCTCGGCTCTTCACCTTGCTCTGTCCCTGCTGTCCATCTCACTTGGGGGCGCCATCCCAGAGAGCTGGGCTCAGAGCCACTGCGAAATGGCAGGGCCCATGTTTTTGGTGCTTCCATCGTCTTTGTCGGTCCTGTCTGACACAAAAGCGCTCGAGCCAGGTGCTAGTATGGTATCGTAAAAGTGCCCGCAAGTGCTACAGTACGAGTATAATCCCAGCTGGTGAACCCCCCCTGAAATTGTACTTGTGCCCCTTCGATGACATCGACGGGAGATCAAACTCATCGACTGTCAATGCGTCTAGGGGAAGCAATGCCACGTTCTTTGTCGTGCTGCACTAGATGTAAAACCGAAGCGCGAGAAGCTCATTTCGTCGATGCCATACAATTAGGGGAGCAGGCTACGGCCGCATTGAGCCTGCGACACGAGGCGCCCCAGCTGGTCAAGATGCAAAAGGGTATAGGCAGCTAAAGAGCGTGCAGCGTGGAGTCTTGGAGCACACGTGAAGACCTGGTTGCGGGTTCGCTGCTGGTAGCAGATAGATTGCTCTCAGCAGGATACTTGTACTACAAGAGCATGTGCTCTGAGCGGTATTGCGAGTACTGCGCCCGTAAAGTACAAACAGGTTTCTATCTGGTGTCTACTGTATGATATCAAGAGACGTGACCTGGAAGGATTTCCGTAGCCCGACTTGAATGTTGCTGCCTACAAGAAGATTCTCCCTGGTTTAATAATCACCTCAGTTCCACATGGTTCATCGGCCGTACGCCGGGAGTATCTACCACCAAACACACGTACTTGTATGAGCAACGGCCTACTCTGGATATTTTGCACATCCTCATGTCGCGGGGGGGGAATTCGAACACGCTCGGTGCGAAATTGGGTAATGCGACGTTCGCTTGTATGAAGCCGCCACAGCTGAGCTGAGCAGAGCTGGGCAAATAGGAACGAGGTCAGGTGTCAGTTGAGTGTCTACTATTTTTACATAGTGCGCGTGTGTCGTCCTTCGCCTACGGTGCACCCCAGCCAGCCACCAACAGCTCCTTTGCGGCATTCTTGCGGCATCCCCATGCCATGTGGCCCCCGTCACCGATCGCTTTACGAAGCCGCAGGCTGCCTACAGTACAAGTATGTGCGAGTATATACGCCAAACAGCCATGGCCTCCTTGATATCGGAACCCTCTCCCGTGGACCGAGCGCTTGGGTTTTGCAAGTAGGACACGAGTCGTTTCCATGGGAGGGGCCTGTCAATCGCTGCCCTGGCATGTCTAAACTGCTATAGTAGTAGTTCCTACTTGTGCTCAGATTTTGACTCCGGGGCCAAGAATGAAATCGTGAGTGGACGGACGGGCTGATGGAATACAGATGGCCCCAGATCCAACTGCCTGGTGTCCAGCGGTATAGAGTATAGAAAGCTCTGCTAGGGGTCATGTTCGCGCGAAGTTATAGTACCTAGATGTAGATGTATAGATATGCCGTCAGCAACCTGCGGTATATATGCACGCATTCCATGGCTTTGATGACGGCGTGCTCGGTATTTGTCCATACAGTACCAATGTCCGTCCACAAGCTCCGGGGAGCAGAGCAGAGCAGAGCTAATTGTGCATAATGGCTCTTATTGCTCCGTACGAGTGCCAATAGCAAAGTGGCCTGTCGTCAACGGCGTCCAGCATAGAAAAGGGAAGTCTGCGCCGTTGGCACGGTCAGGGTTGACGCCCGCTTTGGTGGAGAGTTTTGGCTTCAAAAAGGCGAAATGGGATAAAAGTGACCAGGGCGACGTACCGGCTGCTGGAAAAGCAAGCGGAAGACGCTAGCGGGGACTAGCGGCACGCGCTAAACGACTAGTCGAATTCCCGTTTTGGGTCAATGGTCGGGGCGCTTGGCCAGCTCTTGGCTTAGCGTCTGTGCGGGCGGGCAGCGGGCGCCTTAGTCATGCCGCACTGGCCTCTCAGCGCCCTCGCCCTAGGATTGACGCTGGGGCTTTGGCGCTTTGCCCTCTGTACTGCACTGTACAGTACCGCTGTATAGCTGAGCGTTTCGCTTTTGCTGAGCGTTTCGCTTCCGGGAGCGACTATCTGCTAATATTGGAGGCATCGGAAACCATTGTCCAGAGGAGGAAATTCTACATGGGTGAGCAAGCGTCGGCTCGAGAATAGTCGAATTGGGTGCAAGGTCGCGTACGGGGCGCTAGGAGAATGTCTACGGAGAGCCTATCTTATCTAATACTATTTGATTCTCTGGACGACGGGACTGTACAAGCGATACAGGGTGTACAAGCATTCGGAGGGTTTCTGTGCCCAAGTGGGTGTACATATGTACCGTAGCTAACGCAGTATCTACATGCAGTCTCCTCTGAGCGTCGCTGATTCAATGCTTCGTCTCCAGTTGCAACTCGTGAAAAGGCACAAAAGTAGGCATAAGCAGTACCAGCTGGCATCCAGATCCCCATATGAGCACTGTTGAGCCAATGGATCTGATGCCATCTCAGGCTGCGTGGCTTGTGCGTAAATGCGTAAATGCGCCAATCGCCGTGCTTCGTGCTGGGCAAATCATCACCATGTCCCCTCATTTCATGTTATCAGGTGTGCTGGACCAGCAGCTTCCAAAACAGCAGTGAACCAGGCAGTCCGATGGTTTGCAATGTCCGAAGCATCATCATCACCAAATGCAAACTTGAGCATTTGCGGGCACAAGGCCGCAATTCAACACTGAATACCTACTGTACCACAAACCACGTATATGTATTCTAGTGTCCTAAACCAGTTACTCCGTGCAGGTGGTGCCATGAATAGCAAGCCCGGGTGAGCACTTGAACGACTGACTGACTGACTGATCAATTTTATGGAAATACGCTCGCTGGAGACGCTGCTGAGCTTTGCAGAGGTTTGCAGTGCTGTGTGCTGTGCTTGGCTGCTTTGGGATCTCTGGCGGGGGGGTGCTGTTCATTCGCCTGTTCTGGCTCGGATGCGCGTGAGGCGGCCCGCGGCCTGGTCCTTGTCTGCTGCTGGAATTAAGGGTGCTGGAAGGTGTTGTTCTATTTGCTGGCCCCGATTGCTGGGAGAGCAACCCCCAAAACGAGGGCTCCCTTGCTTGGATGCATCGACATGATTTTGTGGTTCTGGTGCACCTTTTCGGCGCGAGCTGCGACGTTGGTGCTCGTAGCAGGATGTAGGTAGGTAGGTAGGTGGTATATACATGTACAAAGGGCAGTAGATGCGCGGTAGACGCCTCCCCCGCCTGGCCTTGAGTGATTCTCACATGGAATCACAAATGCCTGAATGGTGACGGCGTTGCTGCAGCTGGAGCCGCCCTATGAGCGGAGATGGCTGGGCACCAGCACGCGAATTCATGCCATATTCCTTGATGCTAACGCCCTCTAGCTGGCTAGTGCTTGTGGCGTCTGGAGCTGTACCGCCGCCGTGGTTAACGCCGCTAGCTTGGCTCACCTGTCTGGCAGCTTATAGGCTCCCAGCGCTACGGACGGCGGCCGTCTCGCTTCCCACAGTGTGCAGCGCCGTTGACGTACCTCTTGCTCCTCTCGCTCCTCTTCGTGCCATCCCATCTCTCGGGATCGAGGGCCGGGGGGTCGGGACCTGCCAACTGGCGTGGGCGGCGCGTTGCCAGCTCCCCAGAGGCCCTTGTACACGCTTGTATATACTTGTGTAGGCGCTATCCAGGGCTGCCCTGCCATGCCCTGTGGCGCCTGGCACCGGCTCCGGTCCATCTCCAGCAGACAGCGGTGCTGCTGGGGAGGCCTGGCAGCTGCTAGCAGGCCCAGCGCACAGTGTCTCGGTAACATGAAGTTCTGGTGGCTGCTGCTGCTGACCGGGTTCGAATGATGCTGGGGCCTTCTAAATGGCATTTCCCCCCATCTCCGGCTCATATATACTGGTACCCGCTCCTCCTCTTCGACTCGGACGGGAAAAAAAAAGAAGAAGAGAAAAGAGAGAAGAGAAAAAGCTCCGACACATCCTTTTGGCCTCCCTGCCTTTCGACAAGATTGACCTCACACATCACCACCCACTGCTGCCACCGCCTTGATATTGTAACGCGCAGCAGCACTTTCAACACCACAGAACACGCCCGCCAACGAGCTGGAATCCAACCAACAGAACCGCCCCTGCAGAGATAATTGACACCCGCCTGCGAATGACTTGTTATGCGGCGACCCCTCAGCTCTTATTTCCAGTAGACGGGACGACGACGACGACACCACAATGCAGCGCCAGGACACCTCGAGCTTCGCTGACGCGGGCGACATGATACTGCCTCAGCTGCCGCCCATGGAGGGCGCTCTGCCCATTGATGACGCCGATTCCGCCCTGGAGCAGGCCTCGATGCCCCGGCCCAGGGCCCGCGAGCGACACTATCGAAGCCGCAGCAGCCTCGCCATGGAGGTGCTCTCGCGCCGCATGAGCCGCCAGACGCTGCTGCAGCAACACCAATCCCGCCCAACGTCAGCCTTTGGCGACAATGCCGCGTTGGACAGCCTGAACGACATGCCCATGGAGATGGATCTCGACGACGCCTCCCCGTCCATGCCTGTGCCACCCTCGGCGCAGCGCACTCGCCCGTCGCGGCGCTTCCTGTCACTGTCACTTCCCCATGTCTCGCCAATTGCCCCAGAGACTACCATCGACCCCGAGGTCGCCTCCAGAGTCCTTGCCCGGATGCAGGCCGACGCCCAGCCCGCCATCAGCCCGGCCCAGTCGTCCAGCAGCCCAAACCTGGCGCCAGCCATTGAGATTGAGGCTGCCGTACAGGCAGACGACGCCGAGGCCGATGAGGGCTACAGCGAAGGACCGGACGAGTATCCCTGGCTGGGCGAGAAGCTCGCCGGCACGCTGAGGAGCCAAGGACTGCTCAGCTTCACCACCTCTGCCGAGGCGGCCATGCGCTGCCCCAAACTCGTGCGCAACGTGCCTCGCATGCGCAAGAGGTCGCACAAGAAGAAGGAACACAGACTCCGCACCTCGAGAGAACCCACCGGCGAGTCGAGCCAGCTGAATGCCATGGCTGCTGTCGAGGAAGCAGCAACAGCACACGCTTCTATGCAGTAGCTCTCCCACTCTACCTTGAGCTGATCTGCACATCCACTATCCTTTATTCACCCTTCAACTACCTACTATATATTCCTGCTCTCTGCCACGGCTGGCACAAACAAACGATTTAGACACGACATTACGCGGCGTTTTTCATTTTGGGAGGGGACTCGACATCACATCAATCTGCATTTTGTACACGGGACTTTCTGGCGCAGGCCAGCTACACATACTACATACATATTCACTTCTCAAATTGTTCTTATTTACTGCACATTTTCTAGCGGGAGTCCAAAGAAGAAAAAAAATGACATCGACGTTCGACACGTGTTATACACTATCTACACCGGCGTTTTCCGATTTTACTCTTGTTTTTGTTTCTTTGTCCCCTGCTTTTTTATTTATTTCCTACCCACTCTATTTTTTTTCCCTCCCTCCCCTGGACGTGGTGGCATCGCCTTGCCCGTGTTACCACAGCCATGGGAGAAGAAAAAGGGGAATGGATGGAGCAACACTTGGGAAAGGAAGATGGCGTAACATGGGAAAGAGGGGGGAGGGACCCATCTGGATGCATCTTTTGGTAAAAAGGAATGGGTACAACGGCGTTTTTTTCCCCGGCCATGCAGGCTGGGGGTGTTTCTGGGACTGGCTGGGAGCAATATTTGGGTTTTTTTTTCGGGACATGGAACCTGACTCGCTGTTTTGATGCGTGGGGGAACCGGCGAGTTTCCACCGCGGGACGGACGGGCAGGACAGCACTAGAATATTCATCAAGAAAATCGAGAAGCAAAAAAATAAATAAGCAATGCCTAGTACTTTGGTAGTACCTTTTAGTATACCCCATAGGAGCAAACGTGTTATACTTTCTAGAAGCAAACGGCCCTTCTACAGCCTGTGGCGCGACCTCGCTTGTGTGTGCACAGTATGCACGTACAGTATGCGTCTACTGTAAGCAGAGACCTCGACATCACATCATGATTGTGCACGCGAGGCGTCAAGCTCTGTGATTATGTCTTCATTTCCATTCTCCTCATTTCCCCCACTTGCACAACGCTGTCTACAGCATACGTATGTATTTGTATGGAGTGCATGTGCATATAGACATGCACAAACACGTAGCACTACATGTGCTCCGGTGCAAGCAGTCCACGTGGTATTACTGCGTTTCCACCCTGCTGCAGCAAAACAGCCATCATCATGGACAGCGAAACCAATCCAAGTAAGCCCAAAAGAATAAAAAAAAAAAAACTGGGCGCCAATCTGACCATCTTTCATGCGGCGATGGCGATGCGATACCGCCAGCTTGGACTCGGGACCGGTTCAAGTGGATTTGGGCTTATAGGGGGGGAGGGATCCTGGCCAAGGTCTCCAGCGGCTTTCCAGCGATATGGGCGCTCCAGTCGTTGCTTGTTTTCTGGTACCGGCGCCGATTGGGTGGCGCGGGCGCTAAACGGGCGCTACGAGGAGGCGGTGAGCGCGTCGTCCCGGGGGTAGAAGAAGCTGAAGCTGAAGCCGGACTGGGCTGGAGCTTGGTGTGGATTTTGCCACTGGGCTGGAAACGTACGTGGCCGTGACCACTGATCTCATCAAATTCTTGTGCTGCGGCGTCTTTTCGATTTTGTTCAATCTCGATGTGCAAATTCCGATGCTCTTTCTTGGCCGCATGAAACTCCACCATGGCTACGATTGTCCAATCATTGGGATGCTGGCCATGCATCAACAGGTGCTCTTCTGATAGGTGCTCGAATCCAACATGTCCATCGCCATAGACCACCATCAGACATTCCTTTGTCATCGCCTCTCGCCTCTCCTTTGACGACATTTCCCAAAAATGCCTGCTCTCCAACTCGGATAATGGAACTTGCGAGACCGGTCAACGGGCCGGCCATGTACAGTAACCTCAAAGAAGCACGGGCTCGATCATGGTGCCATCATCGTTCTGGCTTCGGATCCTCTCCGGGAGGGATATTGCTTTCCCAGTTCGCCACGTGCTGAGTCGTACGTTGACTGGGATATTTCCTAGCCTTTTACTATCCTTCTTCTTGTTCGCCCTACAGTACTACCACCAAGTCTCTTTATATGATGCATCACCCCTGGCTACGAGGGTCGAGTGACCCCTGTGCCAGAGTCTTCATGCATCAAGAATAGGCTAAGATGGGCCGACACAAGTGTCCGGATGCTGACTTGGAACAAGCTAGATTCGGAAAACCGCGGAACCGAGCGTCGATTAATGGCCACGACTGCGAGTCCTCTTGCTCCTCAGAGACATCCTCCCTTCGTGCCCAGGGGACCGTTCGCAGCTCGCCCTTTGTCCACACAAAGAAAGAGTCAACCTGACCACCTTGGCCCCGCCCAGCCTCATGGTGCCCGGATGGCTTCTCCCTGAGCAGCGGCCGTTGACTTGGCAATGACATTCGTTGCTGAGACATTGCACCCCCGGAACCGCGGTCATGGACGAAAGGCCTGGCTCCTGTTGGAGCTGAGCGAGGTCAGACGATTGAGAGATTGCCACCTGCGGAGAACGACTCAAAGAACTGGCTGCAACCGCGCCGAGCCAAAGGGCCTGATCGGCAGTTGTTGATCTGAAAGCAGGGCAGAGATGGGGAAGCCGCTCGGTGCCTCGCATTAGCTGCCATCAAGGCTCACGATATGCAGGGTGGCCAGTGCCATGCAGCAGCGCTTCGTTTCATCTTGTTTACTGTCACTCGCCTTTCATCTCTCGGGAGCAAGTTCGAGTCTCTGTCCAACAATTGATCTGAGCGAGTGCTCACTTTCTACTGCCATGTGGGCAGATCACGCCTGCGCCAAAGCACGGCCTGCCCACCAGCTACATGTACCTATGCGATGAGGTTCTGACGCCCCGATCGCAACGAGATTGAGATAGGACCTTCTTTGTCTTATTATCCATTGCCCCATCGTCTTTCCAGCTTAGCTTCACTTTTGACAGCAGCTAGTGGGATAGCCCTTGACGGCTGGGCCTATCCCAAGCCTCGAGATACAGCTGGGGAAGCGGCAATGGAATGCGTCGCCACGGCCCCGCGCATTCCTTTTCCGTATACGGAAAGTCCAGCAAGGAACGGAAAGCTTTGGTTGCTGTGGTATCTTTCCGGAGTATACAATTGGTGAGTGAGCAATATGGCTGCGTTAATATAGACGAGCTATTTGGTTGATGATTCTAGTTGTGCTCCGTGCTTGAGTCTTGAGGTTGGACATTCGGTTGATGTCCTCTCCATCTCTCTCTTTTCCTCTTTTCTTTTCTTTTCTTCTCTTTTCCCTTGTCTCCAAGACGCATCTCCACACTCTTTTTTCTACTTCGCCTCTCTCATTTTAAACTTTTTTCTTTTTTCAAACTTTATGTGTTTATATCGTCGGATCCGGCGAATACTGACTGCTCCATACAAAACGCGTCATTACTCTCTTATCTCTCATCACTGTAATCAAAACGAACCTGGATACTAGCCGCATCTGTCGGTCCATCATTACGAATCAGCCACTCCCGAATCTGAGAGGGGCTTGCCACCAAACTGTACTTTCGATGGCTTTCTGGGGGAGGACTGAGTTTCGATTAGAGTCTGCCGTCGAGAGGGAACCCGCCACGTACCGACTGGGCCACCAAGATGGCGGTCAGACTGACGCGGCAGATTTTTTCGGAGAGTTCCTGAATCTGGATGGAGATGAGGCCCCTGAAACTCCCATCAACAATGACCGCAGCAACGGCAATCCGGATGCGTTCTTCATCAACCCTGCAGCGATGCTCACTGCCTCTTCGGTCGTCTCGTCCGGAGATGAATTCGATTACTTTGCCACAAGCTCTCGTCTGGGGAATGCTTCATCCGCGGCAAGCCATGGAAATGATAGCCATGGAAATGATAGCCAAGATATGGCTGAGCTTGTTTTCGGCGATACCTCCGATCCGGCTACAGGCGGAACTCATCATCAGCATGGATATCTGGGCCGCAAATCCATGTCGGATAATGACCTGCATCGCCTCGAAGACATCTCCCTTCGCTCGCCGCAAAAGAATGTTTCTTCTGTCCCACCTACATCGACCTCCACGCCACCCAACAATACCAAGAGGCCAAAGTTCGTTGCGGCATTATCATCCTCTCTCCGCAAGGCGACTACTACTCTGGGACGGAGGAACAGAAAGGAACAGCAACAGGAGCGGCAACAGCTGCCTGTTCAGCAACAGCTGTCTGTTGAGCAATTCATGTCTGTTCAGAGGACAGCATCTCCTACACTCGAGCATCCTCCCATGGCCATCCACCCTCGCCCGCAACGAATGCACTCCTTTACTCAGCCCAGAATGGGCAGCGTCTCACACGAGAGTCCATCGCCCCTGGCATATGAACCCAACCCATCGGCCTATGCTACTAGCTTCTCCGATGACCCCTTTGCTGAGCAGCAGCCGAGGGCATATCCTTCTCCAAATATGCAATATTTTAATGATGGCGGCATGGGTCCTACGGCAGTGCGTGGTTCTACCCGTCGCATCAAGAGCGAGCAGCAGCTGTATCAGGGGACTCCAAGCATGTTGGCATCCACAGCTACCGTCGATGGGACCTCACCGATGCCACAGCAGCAGCAGCAGCAGCATCAGCAACAAGGCGGATGGCAGCACCCATTGACGACTCCCACAGCGCCAGAGCCATGGGGCGGCCCAGAGTACGTGACAGGCCAAGACCCGCGCTGGTGGGAGTTCAGCATGAACGCCAGCGTTAACCAAGCAATGCACTCTCAGCATGGCGAGCTGCCCTACGAATATGGACCCTTACCAGACGCAAGTGCGACTGGTCTCATGATTCACATGCCTCAGCAACACCCCTCTCAACAAGGGGCTGTCAACGACATTGCGCTCTCCGCGCAGACATATCTACCGCCGCCACCTCCTATCCCAGGGGCAGAGCGCGGTAGTCGGCCTCCGCGAGCACCCTCCTCTGGGACTCGACATCGCAACATGTCTTCGTCCCCCATGCGCAGAACTCGGGGCCCCTCGGCCTCGGCCTCCCCCACGCAAGCGCACTCTCAGATGCGCAACCAGTCCCGACACAGCTCCACAGGGTCCATCTCCTCCGTCCGCAGCACCCCCGGCCGGGGACCCGGGTCCGCGCCCAACACACCGGGAGGGGTCCGCAAGCGCCGATCGAGAGACGTGTTGGGGGGGCAATACTGGCGGCGGCATAAGTTTGGGAGGCGGGGGCGGCGATGGGCTGGGCTTTGTCAACTTTACGCCTAACGATGGTAGCGTTCTCATGACCGGCGTGGCACCAAGTGGCAGCTCGAAAACGAAAGCTCGGAGGGAGAAGGAGGCCCAGGAGAAGAGAAGGAAACTAAGCGAGGCGGCGATGAAGGCCGTGGCTGCCGCGGGAGGGGATGTGGACAAGCTGATACAAGAGGGTTTTGTGTTTTGAGAATGGCCGCAACCCTGTTCCTGCCTAGCACTTGTTATGTTTGACTTGGTTTCATGCGTTCTACTTGGTCAGTCCTTTCATTATGATTTCTTGTTGGGCTTGAGCACCCCATCTTGAATTTTTTGCAAAACGGAGTTTGAGTTTTCATTATGACCAGGTTGGTTTCTAAAGCATGATGATTTTATTAGATAGTAGGTGCTGCTGGTTTATGTCCTAGACAACACATTTTCCTCGCTCTACGCTACTATTTTATTCTCCGTTGTCATCTGCATGTTGACTTCTCCGGCTGTTTTATTCACTTATTATTTGAGGTTTTCTTTTAAACCTTTAGCGGCACCCACAAAAAAAAAGGGGTTAATAATATTGAGCAAAATCAAATTTTTTTTTTTTTTTTTTTTTTCACTTTTTACTTTTAGAGAGTTGTTTTTAAAAATAAAGGTTAAAGTTTAGCCAAATCCGCCATGTTCAGATGTCGCAATAGTTACCTAATGAGGCAATTAAAGGAAGGGTGGAATCTCATTGAAAAAAGTGTTGGGATAAACATGACAGTAACATGTACCATGGCATCATAAAAAAGTCATATTTCATCTCTGAGGGTCATCTAGAGGATCGACTTGGAACTATACAAGCCACCTAATTAGCGTTTCCCAACGTGAAAAGAGTCATTACGCAAGTTTATTCAACATGTAATGTCATTACTATCCTATGGCGCGAGGAGTGAAACCCTCCCCAATGCTTGTTAGACCTGTTGGGCCTACTTGTGTTTGAGCTACTGATTTGATCATGAAATGATTGTGTCCGCCTCTGCTCACACCAGCTCCTTATAAAATGATGGGCGTATATACAAAGGAGTGAGGACCAAAGGGGCTTGAAAGAAGAAGAAAAAAAAACAAAAACCCAGGCCTCTCTCGTAGGCACGTAGAACCCCATGGTTCCTCAACGCCAAACACCTTCCTACAAACGCCATCATATCTTCCAGCCCTGAGCCGACGTGACATCAAGACAAAGCCTAGCAATAAGGCGTATACAACTGGAGGGTCGTAAATTGGCTATGCGTGTCGGATTGCCATACGAGATAAAGAAGAACACGTTGGGAGGCTCCAACATGTCTGCTATAGCCAGATTTTCCATGCAGGCTGGATGATCGTACTTGTGTCATTGTGTCAACCCCCCCCTTTCGTCGTTCATTAGAAATACATCGAAAAACAAAAATTTTGGACGCTATGCATCTAGTAACTTTGCATCAAAGCGCTCTAGTGGTCATAGCCTGCACCACGTTGCCAGGGGCTAGAGAGGAGAAAATGAGTTAGTATAAGGCAACTTGAAGCTTTGAGATTTGCCAAGGAATTCTCAAGAGTAACTTACCTGGCGTTGTGTTGCGATCGGTGTCCGCTTGCTGGACTGGCAGTGTGCGTTCGCTGCTGCGCCAAAGAAGCGCCAGAAGCTTGTGGGTTCACCACGCTCTCTCGCAGCGGGCTGGCACCGCGTTGGGCAGGGGGGGAAAAGGGGAATCGCAGCGTTGGGAGCGTGACCCCCAGGATAGAAGGAATTCTGAGATTCTGTGGCAGAGATGCTATACGATGCAGATGCTTCATTGTTCTTACGAATGTCAGACGATTCCACGGACTCGTTGTCAAATCCACCCTTGTAGCCAAGCTTGTCGCCTCGAGCCGTAGCTGCCAAAGCGTCGAGCTCTGTGGTGGCGTTTAGCTGCGACTGCGACTTCATGAAAGATGCACGGTCGTCGGACATGAACTGGTATCGCGCATCCGGGTTCTTGCGGATCAAGTTGAGGATGGTGGAGATGATGACCATGAGGAGCAAGACCAAGGCCATGACGGCATTCAGCACGAAGAGAACGACGCCGACGACGCCAACCACCAATTGAGGAACATCGATGACGTTGGTGAAGATGAAGAGGAAGATGGCGTTGATGAAGTTTACAGCGGAGATGGCGATGTTGATGGAGTTTGTGCTCTTATCCATCCAGGGACGAAGGACCGAGCCTGCAATAAGGAGGCCAGCTTCAATGATGATGAGACTGATGGCTTGGGTGACGCCGCTATGCTGAGCCAGCGCGACGAACATTCCCTTGATGAGAGTATAGAAAAGAATCGGAATGATGAAATAATATGCCGAGGCACGGAATTGAACGTAGAGAAAGCCCCATTTGTTGAGAGCCTGAGGGTCCGAGTACAAGATGAATGCTGGGTTGCGGTGCATGGCGATTGAGCGTCGGGCGAGGCGAATGACCTTGAAGGCGCCATAGCACAGGGTAAAGAGCAGGCCGAAGAAGAAAACAACGGCGAGAAGCACCTCGGCGGCTGAATCGCGCTGAGTGAACTCCCACAGGCAAAGGATGACCATCTGAGGGAAACCAATTAGACAGACACGGAAAAGAATGCCCTTGAGCACGGTAACCCATCCATTTCGGAAGTCTTCAAAGCGGTCAGCCTTGATAAGTCGGCGTTTGGCGAGAAGCTCGAGGAAGCCTTTGAACGCGACAACAGCGCCCGCAGTGAAGAGGCCAAAGAGCCAAAAGAAGATGAGACCGGTCAGGAACAGGTTGGTGGATTCAATACCAGCCTCAAAGGCAACACGCTGGATGCCAAAGACGACGTAACTTCCGGAACCATTGGTGATGTTGCCGCGCTTGAAAAGAGTGAGACCAGTCGTGGGCAGCTTTTCCACGGTGCGCTTCGCCAGGTACAAGCCGACACGAGCGACCTGAAGGCTTCGCTTTTGGACCTCGACGGAGACTGTACTGAGGGAGTCGAAGATGGTAGAAGGTGTACCGCCAGTGGCGCGCTGATACCAAGTGGCAATGGTCTGGATGAAGCCGACGCGAATGATGCCCATGGACCACTGGAAGTCTTCGGTCCAAGCCGCTACAATGGGCGGGAGACGGACGCCAGTCAGGCCGATGATTGCTTGGGACTGGAAGAAGCTGAAGAGCGACAGAGAATTGGCGGCGACGTGAGCAGCAGTGTTGGAGTGTCCCAGCCCATTGATGATGGCCGACGAAACGAGGGCCAAGCCGGCGATGACAGCAGTGGCCCACTTGACGCCAACGAGGTTGACGGTTTTCCCATTGGAAATGTCGGCTTCAACGCAGGCAATAGACTCGCCGGTGCTGGTCAAGTTGATGCGAACCCTAATGGACGCATCCAAGTCGGGAACCTGGTATGCAATACCGGGAATGTTGGCGGCGGCCTCGTCGCCGACGGGCACGTTGAAGCCAAAAGAGAGCTTGTCCGAAACCATAGGGCAGAGACCTTGGATTTTGAGTTCACAAGGGTCAAGCGTCGTTCTGAGAAAGGTGTAGCCGTACGCAGAGGCCTCAATGTCGAATTTGACTTGGCCTGCCACGGTTGAAGTGGCCTCTACGGTGACACTGGCCGAGTTGTTGGCAGGCGTGTAGACGACGTTGAACAGACTGGCCTGGAAACTGGAGTTTTCCTGGCAGATGTTGAGCGAGTTGGACAGGAGCATTTTTTCCGCCGCGACTGGCGACGCTGTCATGCCGAGCATGGCCAAGACGGCCAGCGGCGCTCTCAGGAACGACCGCATGGTGAAGGATGGCGGTTGATCGTATGCTTCGTTGTTCGTTTCTCTTTTTGCGCGCAGCAGGTGAAGGGTTCGAAATTCGGCGGCGATGTTACTTTTTCCTTCTCCAGGTCGCTGTTCGTCAAAAGGCTGGTCGGGCCGGCCAGTGGCGCTGGATGACGAGGGGAAATTGGGCGGAATACGAGGTCAGATGGATACAGCGTGAGAAAACGGTGAGCGCGTATCTGCACTCGGTCGTTCCCGTCGGCACAATTGATTTGAGCCGGCCGTTTAGGCGCCCTGGAAGCAGCGTCTGAGCAATGCAAGTCGGGATGCAGACAGACAATCGACGTCGCCAGTGATTCGAGATTTTGTCGCGCAGAGATGCAGGGCGCTATTTTGGTCGTGATGCACGGCCGATGACGAAATGCAAAGATCTGCGAAGCGAGCGAGATTTTCTTGGCTCCGGTGGGAAACGAGGAAAAAACGAGCGTCGCTGACGACACGCAAGGTTTGCCGGACGGCAGCGGATGCGTCGGCACCAAAAGCGAAGGAAAAAGCGAGTGGAAGTTTTGGCGGCGCAGGACGCAGAGCGAGCGGAGGAGGAGGCAAGAAGATGAAGAAGAAGAAAGCAAGAAGCGGATTCCCAGCGACGGGTGGAATCGATTCTTGATCTCCTTGCCAAGGCGTGGTGCGATGCTGATGATGCAGGAAAAAGAGACCAGGCTGGGGGGCATGGGCCACCTGGAAGTGACTGGTGCAGGCTCTTTTGCTATTCCTGGAGAAGACGATTCGGGGCGATTACAGTGGGCTTACAGTGGATAGACGCATTGGACTAGCGGGTGGGTGGTGTCATCGAGTTACGCGGACAGGTAGACAAGGCGTGGCGAATGGAGCACAGAGGTACCAGCGGCGCTAACTTCCAAGGCAAGGTTCTCAGCATGCATACCACTCTGCACAGTCCGGGCCCCAGCAGCTGTCGAGGCTAGGCGGGCGCCACGGCCGCAAAAGAGCTGAGCAGCGCCCAGCCACCCGCGAACAGCTGCTGAGCTCCTGGTTCAGGGCAGCGACTCTCCTGGAATTCTCGACTGTACTGCACGGAGCCCAGTGCTGGAACCGGGCCCGCGTCGCTGCAAATGGACAGCCGGCGCAGCGACTGCTCCCCGGGGCGTGCCCTGCTGCAGTGGGCATTACAGAAGGATGCACGTATCGACTAGGGGCCGATCTGCGAGCTACCACTTCCGGCGCCATGGTGCCGCTACTCGCGCCAGTCATGCGGGGTACATGTGCTTGGCGCTGTCGCTCAACGCGGCCACAGGTACCGATGGCATGTATCCCAAGTTCCTTCTCCACTGCGGCGGGATGCCTTAGCCGGTAGTCTGAATCCACGCAAATGAAAATCAACCAACGCGTGGACCAACGGGTACCTTTTTGAGCATTTTTCTCTATTGTACATAAAATGGCTCTATGCATTTTTTTTTAATATGAGTGTATTTTGGTTGTCATCTTGAACCCACGTTTGGCGCTGTATACGCACGTCATGGCCTTGCTGCAGTGATGGGGGGCGCAGATCCTTGCGATGCCTAAGTGAATACGAGCCAAAGTACAAGCATACGTGTAAGTTGGACTGGATGCTTTCCCAGCGAAAGAGTATGTCGATATGTATAATCAATTTATCAGCTCGCATGTCTTAGTTGCGCATCCCTCATTGTCTGAAATTCCACGCCAGACCCATCACCATTCTTTTTTGCGCAGCAGACACTCCATCCGGATGGTCACAATGAGATGAAGATTGATGGCTGGAGAATACGAGCGCATAGGGGCAAACATGGGCCACATGATGCATGATGGTAACGATGTTTCCCACCAAAGAGTTGTCAACCCATTTTGACGTCTGCTCAGGCACATGATGAGTCAAAATTTGCGGTACCAAAGCACCTGATTACATAAACAGAGATACCGAAGCCTGAAAAGGTGGGTGGGTGAGTGAGTGAGTGAGTGAGTGAATGTCTCGCCCAATCGTCTGAGACACGCATACGCTTCTCCAAGTAACCCATTCCATTGCCACAAATGTCAATGCAGACTACCGGAATGCTATCGATCTATTAGAAACGTTCCTTGAAATTTGATTTGATCTACCCAAATTCACTCCCCTTGATTTGAAACATAGCCCCGGGAGCCTCATCGCTGCTGGAGGCGCAGCAAGACCATCGAGGATATTTATGGTTATACGTAGACATCATCGCCTTTTATATGAAGTCTGATATAAATTACGAATGGACCAGCCACCCAAAACAATTACAAAATTATGCAATCAAAGATAATCATACCCGATCCAAGATATGAAAGCGTAATTATTTGAAGACCAGTGATGAGTAAAGCAGCCAGCTTGTGCTCAATGTTTAGCTATAATGAGACTAGTCTTGCTTCCTCTACTGGGTTCTATTTGCCCACTTCGAACATGCTTTTGCCATCTTGGTTGCACATGTTCTTGTATGTATACCTGAAATTGGGTCCTACTGTATTCTGTTGCTTCACATCGCCCCCTTTCTTGCTCCGCCATGACCCCCAAATCCATCAATCCATTTCAAATTATTGACAGATGCTTGATATACAGAGCCTGTCTTTGTAAAACTCGCATTCTCTATACTATGCGAAAAGTCCTCTGCTCAAGGAGGCTATAATTTGGTTCAGCGTAGTTGTGCCGATCAGCAGTGACGAGCCCGACCCTGGAAGAAACCCTACCTCGCGTTTCAATAATAAGGCCAAAGATGATGGTGCCGGTATCTCTAACATGAATGCACAGCAGGCTACTATCCCGCTTATTCAACTGCTCGAGAAGCCGAAACTGGCTATCCGGCCCCTGAGATAGGGACATTACGGCGGGAAGCCCCAATAGCTTCCATCCTGTCTTCTCATCATATGAAAATGAGGATGGAGGAAAGACGCTTGCCTCGAGTCGGAGTATTCTAGCAAAGGCTACGCTAAAACGATCAATCGAGATGGACTCTGCTATGTCGCTCAATTCCACAATCTGACCAGTTTCAGATTCGAGAGAAATATCTACGTGCACCACCGCTTTCAGGATTGACTGTTGCCATTCAGAGAGCTGTAGAATGGGAAGCTGCGATACCATGGACTTTGGATCAGACACTTTTGTGTATTCTACCTTGCCAGCCCAGCCAGCCCATGACCACGAGGGGAAGTCGGGTCTGCGGATGGGCCGTAGAAGACTGTCCCAGCAGCTATGAGAATGACCCCAGCATAGAGCCTCGACAAAGCAGCGTTCTGTCAGTTCCCGGCGCCTGGTAGTAGTAGGAATGCCCCATAGCTGAATGATTGGCTCGCGAGCCCTCTCGAATTTTTTAATTATCCCAGCAAATGCGTTTAATGAATCCTGTTCATATCTCAGTTCCCTAGCTGTGTAATCCTCGACGGCAGTCAGATATCGTATAAATATATTCAGGGTATCTCCAGGCCTGCCCCGGAAGCCAACAAATTTCTGCCAGCCAAATCTTTCAAACATGCCAGCTCTTAGATATTGTGGGGATGTTGCCCCCCATTCATTGTACAATGCCTCTGTTGATGCAGAAAAGCTTTCAGAGCAGCTCATTGCACCGCACTCAAAATAGACTTGTTCCTCTGTAAACACGAGGCGGCGTCGAGTAAGCAATGCTTCCTGAAAGGTCCATCCTCTTGTGAACCACTTTGAAGAACGGATCGAGTCCTGGGCATCTCTCATGGTTGATAAGACAGTTAGGCCCCCAACGCGCGCAAAGGGTTGCGTAGATCGTGGTTTGGAGCCTGCTCCAGGCAAGCCATAGGTCTCATCAACACCAGCGGCCGCAATGATAGTCAATTCGGCTTTTTCATAGACCGAATCCATTTGCGTAATCTGCTGATGTTTCGCACTACTATTCGCTTGATCGATGCAGAACTTGTCCACCCACAGATACCGGAAGCCAAGGGATTTGGTGACGGCTATTGCATCCAAGATGACGGCTGGTAGGACACAAGGGAGAGCAAATGTGCCGCCGGACGCTGGCCGGAGAGAATATTGTTCGCACACGGCGGATGAGCCCCAGACATAGCTCAGGGCTACGTATGAGGATTCTGAGCGTCCTGGTTCCACGACGAGAGTCTCGCAGTCGATCAACCTGAGATTTATGGCGGGCGCGTCTTTTCGAGAAGAGCATGTCTTTCGATGATGTTGTCTGCAGTGGCAAATCCAATCCATTGCAACAGTCGGGTCGAAATAAGGGGGGAACTACTTGAGCAGTAAACTTTGGATGTTCATGGGGTTGGCGGATAACTGCAAATCCCTGCTTGGCTCCATGGGCACGTCGTTGTTCTGAACTAAGCGGGAAATGTGATGATGCCAAATCAATATAGAGGGAATTGTTTCTCCAGGCAAAATAAGATCCCCGTACCGAGACATCATGAATTGCGGTATCTCTTAGAAGGATAAATGCACGTAGCTCATCTATGTCGTGTTTGGTTTTGTCGATCGGGTATGATTCGAGAGCTGACTTGTGAGATTCCAAAAGTGCACGTAGCTCCTTTGTGTCGTTTTTATCTTGAGACATGACGAGGTACTTCTCGATATAGTACTTTCTCTCTGCTAACAGGTTACATATACGTCGCTTAATGACATGTGGGTTTGTTTTGTCATGTTCATTGATCACTAATGAATCGATATGTGACTGTTGTGATACCAACAGTGACTGCAACTCATATGTTTTGGAGAGGTTTTGGTTATTGGCCAGGTATGAATCGAGAGCTGAGCTTTGAGATGCCAACAGTGCACGTAGCTCATCTGGGTCGTATTTGCTATTGATCGGGTATAGCTCGAGAGCTGACTTTCGCGATGCCAACAGAATGCGACATAGAAAACAGTCTGTTTCGAATGGCGTTCTATATCGTTTCCCGACTTTTGCGATTATAATGCCATAAGTAGGATATGTGCTGCGGTTGGGGCGCGTGCTAGAGTTCATGGCTGCCAGGGCTCCCCGAAAATCATATTTCGAGCAGTCGAGACAAATCCCGCCAGGCGTCTGAGCAGATGGCTCGTTTGCTGGGCTGCTGGATAGCGACATGGTGCTGCGTGTCGGGCGCGTTGGCTTTGGCAAACAAAAAGGAAGCCACAGACGTTCAAATTCTGTGTATCAGACTTGAAAAAGCCGGGTTTGGCTTTTTTTATTTTTCTCCATTTCAATGAATATATCGTACATGTGATATTCATGTTGTTTGCCTCGCGAGAAGCCTAATGCTGCTGTCGTGGCGCGGCGACGTATACCATAGTGGGGAGCAATTAATTCCGACGAGCTTATAGTGACGTCTCTAGATTCGTCGGACTTAATATTCACACGCTATTTAGTATTAGGAGGCTTCTTCCGTTGCTAATTAAAGAACAATAAGTGCCCTGCTCAGACGGAGACTAGGTTCTCATCTGCATGGTTGGGTGGGGGAGCGGCAACATCCCCGGCATGTGGATGCAATAGACCTATCAACGATGGAGGCACACAATAAATACAAGGAAGAGTCTGAAACAATATATACCGGCTCGAGTTCGTTGTGGCCGTGCATAACATTCTGTCGCTATCCCGCGTAAATGCATCAAAAATTCTATATACAAGTATAAGGCAACTAAAAAACGACAATGATATCAAACGCAAAATTAACCAAATAAAAAATCAAAACGCAAAATGAAAGCCAGAGAGTCAAGACGCTTATAAGACGTCCCACTGCATATTCCACGGCTGCGTGCCCTCCTTCAAACTGATGCCATGCTTATAATTGCTAATCAGCTCCTCCTGATCCACGCCGCAGTGCTTCTGCCCATCCCGTCCAACAAACCACCCTAGGCCGTACACTTTATACTCGCCCAGCCTCTGCCGCACCTGTGACGCGGTGAACTTCTCCGTGCCCACAAAGTCGTAGAGCATCTTGCTCTGGTGGATGTACGCCAGCACCGAGGCGATGGTGTTGGGTTGACGGGGTAGAAAGGCGTGGCGGCGACGGAAGAAGACGACGAGCGCGACGACGACCATGTAGAGCAGGATGAAGAGCGATAGGCCGACGGAGACGTAAAAGGACTTAACCGTCTCCGTGCCGGAGTTGACCTCCCAGGCTTTGTCGGTGGAGTTCCAGGTGAGGAGGAAATCGTGGCCATCGACGGTGGCCAGACCTGCCACGAGGATCGTCAGGAACTCGGCCATGATGCTGCCGAAGCCGACAAAGAAGACGAGGAAGTGGCCGTTGAGGAGCGCCCGCAGCGGCATGTAGCCAAAGGGCAGCGCCGTGTAATCCAGCAGCAGCGTCTTGGCGGGCGCGTGTCTCTTGGAGAGGATGTAGTACGGCTCCATCATGCGGACGCCGGTTTCCATGCCGCCCCAGGCCATTTTCACAATGACGGCCATGATGGTGACGACAAACGGGGCTTTGTTTGTCACAACCTCGGCGGGTGTGAATAGAAAGACGGGGATGAAGCCGGTAAAGAGGAGGATTCCGATAATCATGGGGATGAGACCCGCTGCGCGAAGCAGGATTGGATGTGGGTTCGTGGGCAGGTCAAAGTCGTCATACTTGTGCTTCTCCTCAGAAGTCACCACACGTACTTTTGCTGAATTAAACTCGTCGGGTGCCAGGGACGAGTTCAACAGCGTGTAGCGATTATACTTGAGTTTGTTGTGGATGTCACGAGGGGAAGCCGTGTCCATGTCCTTAAAGTCCATGAGAATGTGGCTCACCACCGCCATAGATGCGAGACCAGCGATTCCCCGGACGTCGGACATGAGGCCCGACTTGCGTGACTGGAGGAGATAGAACAGGATGCAGCCCAGCACGGCGATCACGGCCAGCGTCGACGTCAGGAGGCGTGACCACACCGAGTTGAAGTTGAGATCCTTGTATCCGTTCGGATCGGCCATGCGCGCGTCTCGGTCCGGCGTGAGCACAACCGCGGCGGCAGCAAACGTCGGCACAAGCGACACGGCGAAGAGGGTGGCGATGGACGACACGGCCACGGCGTAGTGGCCCTTCCAGAGGGCTTTGAACGGCCGGTAGACGTTGATGCTGGTCACGTAGTCGATGTTGAGCGACTCGGAGGCCACGGCGCCGCCTTCTTTGGAGAGCTGGTAGAAGGCCTCGAGACGGCGGACTTCAAAGTCGGTGAACTGCCACAAGACGCCGTATATGACGGCAAGTAGAGTAGGTGCGAACTTGATGACAAAGTAGAGGCCCTGCTCGACTTGGTCTGGAGATGTAAACTTGACGAGCGGATCCTTCTTGTGCATCTGGAACAGAACCTCCTGCATAACGGCCAACGCAACCGAGAGGAGAACCAGCGACAGCAGATAGGGCCATCGCATGGAGAATGGCTTCCAGTTGCACTCTGGATAGAAAGTCTGCGTCTTCCCCTTTTCCTTCTCTTTAATACTAGATGCCGATGAGTATGACGAGTATGTCGACTGTCGCAGCGCACCAGAAGAAATGTTGGGTCCTTCAATGTTGCTCAGGTCAGCGCCCACCGGCTCTTCCATGATGACTTCGATGACCTCGCCGCGACGATTCGCCTCGTCCTGGCCCATGTGACGCAGCGTCTCGGTGCGGTTCAGGCTTCTGCTCGCGTTGCGCAGTGATAACGATCGGCCAAAGCCGGGCTGAGCAGAAACGGGCGACGACAAGAGCTCTCTGCTGCGGACCTGAGAGTTGGCTCGGAATCCCTGGCCTATGCCTCCGGTCAAGTGCCCCCTCGACTCCTCCTCTTGTAGCTTTCTGATAAACTCATCGTCGTGAGCGCCCAGCGGGCCTAGAGTTGCTGTAAAGTCAAATGCCGGCACGGCGTCAAAATCGTCTTCTTCGTTGATGGCGGCATATCTTCCTCGCGAGGCTGGTCCCGACATGCCCATGGCGGCCGCCGACGTGAGCAGCGATAAATCATACGGTTCCTCTTCCCTTATGCTCTCGGGAACTGTTTGCTGTACCGCAGAATAGCTCGGTCTACGACCCCCCCTGGATAAAGCCCTCGCAGGCTGGCCGGTCTGTCCAGGCACGGGGGCATATCCCCCACTGGCGCTCGAGTAGGAAAACGAGCCAGACCAGGAAGAGACTGGCGAGTACGTCTGAGGCCCATGTGCCCCAAGCGTGTTTGGCGAAGATACCACAGAGCGGCCGTCGTATTCGGAGTCTATCGACACCATGGACTCCCGTCCTCGCAGCGGGTGAGGGACCAGTTCGGGTTCACGATCGCCGGCGTCAGACAGGCCCGAGACTGTGTGCGTGAGATGCTGGTCTGGGCGTGGCCCCGCCCAGGGATCTCTGAGGGGATCTTGGCCCGGATGGTGATTATAGGCCATGGTGTTGATGGGATGTCATCGCTGGGCTGAAGGCAGATTAGAGAAGGAGAAGAGAGAAAGGTTACAGGCGAGAGCTGTGGCCTATGCTGATTGCTGTATGCTCGATAGCTGAATGATTGACTGTGCTAGAAGCAAATGGTAGCGGATGGCGTGGAGTGTAGTACCCGAGACTATTGTTTGCGAGATAGCCGACAGCAACCAAGGCGAAGGAGGGTAGGACAATAAAACATCAACTTTACAAGGGCGAGCGTCTCAAACGAATGGCCGAGAAACTCGCTCTTTAACCAAGAACAAAATAGAGAAGACGAAGAGGTTTAAAAGATGAAGAAGTTGAGAACAGATCCGGCAAGGTGGAGGATCCGTCACCTCACAAGTTCGCTTCGCAAAACGCCTGAGCCAGGGCCATGGGGAGACACGAAAGCCAACTTGTACTGTAGGGCTGGTCAGCCACCAACACACTGCCTGGGCCAAGCAAAATCGAGCTCAGCTCAGCTCAGCTCTCCGCAGGCCTCCGCCCTCTACCCATGCGGTAGCGTCTCTTTTTGGTGGTGCGGTGCGGTGGTGTTTTTGGGGATCCCCGGCCCCCAAAACTGCCTTCCCAGGCTTGGTTTTCCTTCTTAGCGGCGTCTATTGCGCCGTGGATGATGATAGTTTTTTTTTTCTTCGCTAAACGGTCTGCTATTTTGCTAAACCCCCTGGCCTGGGTTGAGCTGTGATTGGTTGAATGCCTAGCTGTAGCTAGAAGAAGAGACGGCACAACCAACTAAACGGAACGGTAGGAACGGGAAAAGTTTCGTGCCACACTTACACATTCGTGTCCAAAAAAAGCAACAACCCGTTGGAAGGGCTGCGGCTTCGTTGAGCCTGCCAGATAAAACGGCGTTTTCAAAGTGTGGCGGATTTTTTTTTGGGGGGGGGTTTGATGAGTAAATAAAAAAGGGGGGGGCCAGCGGGATGAGGCTTTCCCGTTGTGTTCTATGTATCTATTTTCTTGTTGCGGGACTTGATGGGTTCCGGCGATCTTTGTTGGAAACAATTGACTGGCGTGAGATTATAGTGCGGCGATGAGAAGAGCAGGAAAAAGAGATTAGACTGAGTGGATGGGTGAATTGCCCGATGGGCAACTTGACAAGGGAAAAACAAGTTGAGAACCCATCGAGTTAAACCCCGACAGATCGGTAATATAACATGCAAGTTTGTTCTCGTAAGCATCTCTAAATAAAGACTTGGATGTTTCGCTGCTCGTTAGCATGACAGGCACGGCTTATTAGTTTGAGAGATGAATTACTCAGGCTTTTAAACTCCACAAACGTCAATGCGACCAAAGTAACATGTAACATTTGCATGTTCGTTTCTATTAATGTAGCACGCTTTGCTGAGCTTGCTAAGCTGGAATTTGGAAAAAGAATATCCGTTCTAAGAAAGTCTCTCCCATGACTAAAAACCCATAAACACGGTCCCGTGAAATCTTTCTTCCCTTTACATTGCCGAGAACTCCTAATTTCAATGCTTTCTGCGCCATGTTTCCCAAAAATAAAAATAAAAAAGTCCGATTGGACTCTTTCCTTTCTATAGCGTCAACCATGCCGACGCGATCAAAGTCACAACGCTTGCCCAGCTTATAAACAACCCCCTCGCTCCTCGCATCAACGCCGCAGCATCGCTTGCCTGAACCTGTCCGCAGCACGTATTCTTATACGTAACGTTGTTTAGTCTCGCCGCAGCCTCAAACACCGATCCCGGCGGCGAGCCATAGTTGTAATAATCCACGTTTAGGATGTTCGGCGCGCGTCCCCAGTCAGAACGGCAGTTGTTCGCGGCCAGACCCACGCTGCCATAGCCCTCGGCGGCATTGGTCTCGTTGAGCAGCGACACGGCCGGCACCAGCAACTCCAGGCTGAAGACGTTGAACTCGGCGTTGAGGTTGTGGTTCATCAGGTAGAGGCGATCCTGGGCCGCCGAGGTGGACAGGTCTGGTGGGCGCTGGACGGTGCAAGGGAATGCGCGGTCCACGGGATCAAAGGGCGTCTCCCACATCTGGGAGAACTCGTCCATGAGCCATGGGTAGGCCGTCTGGTTGGCCTTGTAGTCGAGGAACATGACGACGCGGCTGCCGTGGAGGATGAGGTTCTCCAGCGTGGGCCAGTCGTCGATGCCCATGGGGAAGACGGTGGGCACATAGGTGTACTTGAGGATGCCCGTCTCCTGGATGTACGGCACGTAGATGGACGGGTCCGAGTAGTTGCCGTTCTCCAGCAGAATCGTGACGACGTCGTAGGGATGGGCGTCCACCCACGAGTACACCTCGCTCAGCCATTCATTGATGGGGCCGGCATCCAGCAGGTCGCAGGTTGTGTGGCAAAAGTGCGGCACGGAGCTGTTGGCCGGGAACTGCATCTGGGCCTGCAGGAAGCGCACGCCGTCGTCCAGCTGCGTCTTGACGTCCAGCTCCTGGTTGGAGCCCGAGTTGCCGGGCCGCACAAACGGCGAGTTGTGGCAGCCCACCTGCGTGATGTTGCTGAACTTGCGCGTGCAGAACTCGACGTGGTTGTTGCAGGCCTGCGTGTTAGTCGGCTGCGGCACTCCGGAGCCCGTGGCCGTGGCGTTGGCGCCGGTGGTGAGCGAGCCGGTCGGGAAGCTGGCGCTGACCGTCTTGGACGAGCTGGAGCCCGAGCTCGTCGACTGCGAGTGGGCGCCGGTGAGGGTGATCTTGTGGCTGTAGGAGTGGTAGACGCCGGTAGGGACCGGGTCGCCGCCGACTCGCTGCGTCTTGGTTCCCTGGTAGAAGGTGAGGCCGGTGGTGTCTGAGTACGACACCTTTTGCGCCGTGACGGCCTGCACCAGCAGCGCCAGCGCGCCGAGAGCTGCGTACGGGACTCTCATTGATGCTGATGTGAATTTCGATGTAGAAGATTAACGTTGATATTAAGCCCAGCGCTCGAGCCTCCCCCCTAGGAGAAAAAAAATCGACGTCTCCTCAGATAACCCGGGTCGGGAGGAGCAGTACCCAATTGTTTATCAGCCCCCAGAAACCGTATTCCAAATGCCGGAGCTGTAAATAGAAACCCGGAGAGAAAGAAGAAAAGCAATGTCCGATGACAAAGGAAGGGAAGCGTGGAATCGCCGGCAGCCAGGCCGGGTGCCGTGCCGAAGCAGTGTATTCCGCCACGGGGCGATGACAGCTTCTGGACTGGAGCTCGTAAAGCGGCGATCGGGAGACAGCTCAGAGGCTCACCCACTTTTGGCAGAAAAGCCCTTTCGTCGTCGTCATCAAACGGCCGGAGGTGAGCACGTATGTAAGGGAAAGCTGAGAACCAGCCCGAGAGCCAAGACGTCACTGCCACTCTCCACTTAAACAAGGGGGAAATTGCCCAATCGCTCTGTGAATCGACTCGTATGGATGAGAGCCAGATGATAAAGACGAGGCTTAGATTTCGTACTTGTTGGGATTTTTCAAAAGAATGAAAAAGCGTGCCAGACGGACGCTGCGGAATAAAGTAACCAGGGGAAAGAAGAAAGGGACCAGAAAAAAGGTGAAAAGGGTGGTGGAGATTTTTGCTGCTGGGTCGTGAAGCCAAGATATGATCTCCCCCAGTGTTTCCACTCCGCTCGTTTCTTGTTTCCTCTGCTGGCGCGTTTCGATCTCCACGATTGTTTTTTTTGTTAGCGAGCTGTTTTTGCCGTCCTATGAGAAGATGGGAAGATAAAAGGGGAGCGCGCGTAAACAGGGAATATAGCGATTAGCAGCGGCAGATTCCCTGTGTAGGAGTTGGCTGGAAGCAGCTGAAGCTTGTTTGAGGATCTGCACATAGATACCTAGACCCTGGAAAGATGGCCTGGAGCAAATGGTGTTATCCAAGCGGCGCACAACTCATACAAGTAATAATAGCAGCAGCAACAGCCACGGCGGCACCACCGTTAGCCGCGTGCCACGCTTAATGGTCCAGGTATCAGTCGATGCTGCTGCCCTTCGCTTCGTGATCCCAGGGCCCAACCACCACAGCGACTGGCTGTCAACGCTTCTCGTCCAGCAGCGCCGTCTGATTGCCAATTACAATGCGGGCTTCGTCGCTGTTCCCTGGCGCTTCCTGTAACACCTGGAATGGGGCCGGCAGCAAGGCGCCGGCACCGCCCATGACCCATCCATGTCCACATGTCTCAGCCCCTCCGCCCCAGCAGGTTTGTCCAAGGCCCTGATGCCAAGGAGGGCGAAGCGAACGGCAGAAGAGAGACAATTCCAGCCAGTGAGAGCAAGATTTGTCAGGTCAAGAGACACTGGCCAACCAAACCAGCTCGGCGTTTGTCGCACAGGCAGCGGCTCTCCCTTCTTGTTTTTTTTTTCCCCCGCGCGTGGAGAGCGCTAAATGCCGATCCGCGCTGTCTCTCAGGTGGTTGGAGAGTACATGTAACAGACAGTATCAAATCTCAGTTGTTCATCTCGCCAGAGTCAAAGCGAGAACAGGCGTGGGTCAGCCGTCTATCGATTTGTGGGCATGAGCCTGCCTGATGATGATCGCATGACATGGGGGAGACAGACTGTCAACTGCTGTAGTCTGCTAGCTGAAGTCTCTTCTGCATCTTGGAGCGTGAATGCACGCAATAGATGCTGCCAGTCCAGGTCATTCGTGAATCCCGAGCTTCGGGCGCAGGTCATGAGGCGAAGTCGCCGGGCCACGTTCTCGCGGTTCGGCCAGGCACCTCTTTCGGCACTCTCGCTCCGATCTGCCGGGAGCTGGGCGGATACCAGCAGCGCTAACGCCTGTAGCTCAGCAGCGCTAGCACCTGTAACTCAGCAGCAGCAGCAGAGCCCTGAATGCTACCCAATATTACTGCATGTGCTACTCAGCAGTAATAGTGACACGATACCTCATGCTGCATGATAAACCTTGGACCGGCATCTCTTGTCCAACAGATCCGTCACAAGCAGGTTTATACACTCAAATGATTCATCCATTCACGCTCACGAGTCAAGCCAAACAAGAACATCTCAAGAACCCAGCAGAAGGGGTCCCCAGTGGAGGGGGCCTCCAGAATTCGCAGCGGAACCAAGCCAAGCTCCCAAATCGAACTGGATCCCTGGCCACGTCGTCTCTGCTGCCAAATCTTCTCACCCAGTCGTCAAGGTCCAGCGCTAAGCCGAGCCGCTAAGCAACCGCGCCTCGTGGTGGATCTGGCCTGGAAACCCTTGAGAGGCCCTGAAGGGGGGGCCGTCTTCTTGATGCCAGCGGATCTGATGGGCGATGACGGACGGCGATTTTCTGCGTCTCTTTATCTTCCCCCCCTGGTTGGGTTTTGCGGGAATGAAATGTACCGGTGCTAGGAAATTTGTGTGACGGAGTACATACCAAGCCCATGTAGTAGCGCCCCTCGTACTCAGGTGGTGACCTTGGCACATGCAAGGATGTCGTTTTTTGACGTGAGAAGTGCATTGAATGTTTCGCTCAGCTCGAGCCATCTGATCTTCTCTTCCCTTTTCCTCTTTTTGAGTGTGTGTGGCTTTTTTTCTTTACTTTCTTTTTTTCGTCTATTATTCAATTCATTTCGTTTCGTATCTCGTTATTCTTCTCTTTCCCCCCATCTTTTCTCTTATTCGTTTCTTATTCGTTTTCTGCTGTTTTGTTATACAAAATCTCCCTCCCCTGCCCAAAACAAAAACAACGGGTGTTGTACGCCCCTCCCTCCCTTTCATCCCGTCTTCTTCTCGCGTCTTCTTCATTCGCCTTTTTTTTTTTTTTGAATCATCTATGCCGTCTTGCCGTTTAGTGCCGTCTTTATAAACAATCACGAAGAAGAAGAAGAAGAAGAAATCATGAGTGTACGGACTTTTGCGGCCACCGTCGCCGGCATCAGCTACTTCATCACGATCCCATTCCTCATCCTCGTCCTCATCGGCAACACTCACATCAACCCCGTTCTCGACGACATCTTCTTCTTCAAGCTCGACGTCTCTCACATCATCCCCATTTCGGTCGAAAACTCAAATCTGCTCAACTCCGTCGCGCGGAGTCTCGGCCTCCATGACTTTTATCAGGTTGGTGTGTGGAGTTACTGCGAGGGATACAATGATGAGTATGTCACTTCTCCTGCCTCGAAACTCAACTTCATGAGAAGCTGTCAGAGAGCCAATGCCGAGTTCAAAAGCTAACCTTGACCTCTACAGAGGCGTAACCTTCTGCTCCCCCCCCAAAATCCTTCTTCTGGTTCAATCCCGTCGAAGTCCTCGTGGGCGAACTCCTCGCCGGCGCCAAAATCGCCCTCCCCTCCGAAGTCGTCACCATCCTCACCCTCCTCCGCATCGGATCCCAAGTCATGTACGCCTTCTTCATGTCCGGCATCGTCCTCAACTTCGTCCTCCTGCTCGCCACCCCTCTCGTCCTCCGAACGCGATGGTTCAGCCTCTTCACGTCCCTCGTCGGCGGCGTAGCGGGCATCGTCCTCACAGTGGCCGCAATCATCGCCACCGTCATCAGTGTTGCCGCCAAGATTGCCCTCACGGCGCAGGACCAGCTCAACATCCAGTGCGATATTGGCGCCAAGATGTTTGCCTTTATGTGGATCGCCGCCTTGTCCACGGATTTCGCATTCCTACTGCACGCCGCCATGGGATGCTGCTGCGCACCGGAAAAGAGAAACGGCTCCAGAATCGGATCGCCCTCTGCATCGACCATGCAAGAGAAGCACGACTCTTACACATTGCCCAACTTTATTCGTCGGAGAAAGGGCATGTCATGAAGATTATTCTAGAGGATATAAAGGGGAAAAAGGCGTAACGAGTTTTGATTTTTTTTCGGCTTTGCTTTTATTTCTAATCATTAAGAGTTTGGCTTGGGAGCGGCAAGGCAGCAATCATATACAAAGAGGGACTCACGATCAGGCTTGCAGTGCGCACTGTCTTTGATGGGAAATGTGTTCACTATACGGGCTCATAGATGCATTTTATTTTATTTTATACAATTATTATGCCGCATATTAACGGAGGATACTAGTCGGGCGAATGAGTTTCATCAAAAACGACATTGATAGGCAATTGCAAAATGGACATACCGAATGTAATCAAATACTAGAGCCAGTCAAAAGTCAGACTGGGAATACGAATCGAGACGCTGTCGACGTTTGAATCACCCAATAAAATCAACATCGTGTGCTATAGAGAAGACGGCGTGTCGTATAATGCTCTATTCATGTTATAGCTCCATCTTCTACAGCCTGACTTTCCATCATTTCGAAGTAGCCCAGGCCGACGGCAAATGTATTCATTGTTTCTCTCCCCAAAATTCGTCGCTGCCGTCGCCCATGCAGTCATCGTCGTCGTCCTTGGCGGGGACAAGTTCGTCTAGATAGTGCCCAGCACACCCGTCATCAGGTCCTCATCTTCTATATTCACATCGAAGCCGACTCCCGCATCGGCCATGTCCTTCTCCATTCGCTTCTGTTCACGCACTACGTGTCGTGCGTAGTCCTTTGTAGAACTCAGCCGCTCATTTGTCGCTCGATACTGCTTTGTCAGCGCCTCGATGCTGCTGTGGCTACGGGCCACTTCGGCTGCAAATTCGGCTTCTGTCATCAAGTCATGTTCTTCGTGAAACGTCAGGTAGCTCTCCTCGGCTGTAGGCCCAACCTGGAGTTGGCCCTTGAGCATGCCAGATTCAATCATGTCGCTGACCAGCGCAAGGACCTCGTCGTCGCTCTGTAAAGTCTCGGCCGTATGGGCGCTCAAGGTCGTCTGTCGAATTTGAGCAATGGAGACTTGGCGATATATCCGGCGAAGGTTGATAATCTGCCACTTCTGGTATGAGGATATCACTTCTTCAAGCAGAGTTAGGTTCTTGTCCTCTTCCCAAGTGGCTTGTCCTTTGACGGCTTCCTCTTTCAGAGCTGATGCATTTTCCGTGGTGAATAACGAGGCCAGATTACTGTAAGGCTCGCTTAACCCGTTGAAAGTAAACTTCGTCACACTGGTAATGTAGTGAGGGAAGCTGGGAGGCCGTCCGTCTTTGAGCAGCCCTACCAATATCCATTTTTTGTAGCTCTCTGACATAATTTTACTAACGCCTTTATCCTTGGTCGGATGTCCAATTACTTTTTCTAATGCTGCCTGTGATTTGCGCCAGTCTCTTCTTGATAGATATGACATGGCCTGAACAAAGTGATATTCGAGTATCGAAGTGCTCTTGATGGCATCTGTAAGGCCAGCCAGGGACATGTAGGCATAGGGCTCGAGCTCTGTATCGCATAATCTCTTTGTGTCTTCGAAGCGTGTGTTTCGTGGATAGAAAAGAATGTCGGCATCAAGGACTTTGAGAGCAGGCTCTATACAGTTTGCATCGTACGCCAGTTTCGCCATGACTAGGTGCGTCGACGTAAACGTGGATCCGCTCGGATCGATTCGAAGGATTGCGTTTGCAAGCAGCTCTACTGCAACCGTGGGCTACCACATACGGCGCATCATCGTTAGCAGCTGATATCTTATCGGGTGGACATGTCATTGACGGGTAGGGCCGCTGCGTACCGAAAACAAGCCGCTGAGATCTTCCAGCAGGGCTCGGAACAGAGACCCGACATATCTAATCTGGATTGGATCAAACTTGAACAGAAATTGGAGAGTACTGTCTAGTAAAAGTTGGCGGGAAACAGATGGTGGAATGGAGCCGCGGAGAAGAACATCGATGATCGCGAGGTATCCGATAGAGTTGGTAGCGGGGTCAACAAGCTGTACCGTCCGTCAGCATTCAAGGCTTAAGATGGGAGGCAGCAGCTGAAAAAAGAAGAACAAAGCGGAAGTACCTGGAGAGACTGGACTGGATCACGCAGGATTGTGGTGCGTATGCCAGCAGGTAGCCTTGTTGTCACGGATGCGGCATAGGTTTTGGCGGCGGCATCGTAGGCCTTGGAAGTCGAACTTGTGATGGCCGGAGCCAAGTCGTCGAAGAAGAGTTTGGCGTCGTCCATGGTGGGTGGGCTTCACAGATGCCGTGAAGCTATAGCAGAAGGCGGGATAGAGGAGGAGGGAATTGGGCAGGATGAGGGCATGCAGGCCGCAGAATATATACGGGCCGTTGTGAGCTTGGTCTGGCTAGGTGCCTATTTGCCGATCGTCATGCTCAGAGGGAACTGGGCCTTGATATCCAGTAGGATGTTGTCGTGCGCCGTCGAGGTCTTTGTCGGAAGTTATGCTGCTCTGGGGGGTTTCGACTTCTATAAAGATCAAAGGGGAGTCCTAGTAGCGGTAAATATTTTCATAAGCAGGCAGGGAAGATGCTGAAGGCTGGATGTTGAATGTCGTTCAAGCTTCACGAAGCTGCCGCGATAGTGGGGGAGGATTGATGGAGCGCTAAGCCAGAGTTTAGCCGTGCCTGTAGCCTTAGTGCGATGGGCCTCGCTTCCCCACTACGAGTTATCGCGGGGCTGCTTCTGAGGCCGCTGAAGCCTCTAAAGAGGCCTGAAGTTGGAAATGGCTGAAGGCATATGTTTTAGGAGCGTCTGTAATCACAAAGGGCTAAATAAAGGTTCATGTTATCTTTGTGTCACCATTCTGATTTTTTTGGTTCTTTGCTGCATTCAGTTTCTCCCGTAGCATATACATGTATTGGTGTCCAAATACCTACTTCATGGAGCAATAGGCACAGCTGAGGTTATCATTTTTAGCATGATCAAGAGCATTGGACGATTCTCCCAATAAAATTCGGCTTAAGGAAATATTTCCTTTCCAATATCTGAACCAAATTCCTGCCTTAGAAGACGGACAAAGCGATAGGCAACGAAATATCTTGCGCTGCCAGGCCGCCCATCGCCTCCGTAAACTCCATCATCATCACCCAAAAGCTCCCACGGGCAAAGGAACCTGGATGACGACGATGAGTTTAGCTTTGACATTTCCCTCAAAATTCTTACCATGCCCTCGCGCTGCTGAACTGCTTCTTGCACACTCTTGCTACCGCATAAAGGGATTTGTCTGGCAAACTCGAGTGCTAATGCCGCAATTCCTGCAGCCAGGGGACACGCAAAGGAGCTTCCATCCATTGATTCGCCTGAAATAGCACTCTTTATACCTAGGCCCGGGGCTGAGAATCTCTCGATGCGCCCTTGGATGATATCCTCAATGGCAAAGCCCGCCAACTGCCCGGTGTCTTCTGCAGCGTCTACACAGATTACTTCTTGCGCGCGACCTGGGTAGAGAATGCTGTTTGTTTCGGTAAATCCGTAATTTGTCGTCGAGGCAAACATGAGGACGCCGTGCTGTTTAGCAAAAGAAAGAGCCTCGCTAATGCGCTTATTGACGTGCGTCCAGCCGAACGACATGGTGATGATATCAACTCCCCAGCCTGTCGGATCAGCTGCGTATTCAATTGCCTTTGCTGCGGCTTCAGCGTCAACGGCAGATTCGCCAAATGAATTCAGCTTGGTGACTTGAGCAACGTATACATGTGCTGTTGGACACGCTTTGAGCACCAACTGAGCAACTGTCGTGCCATGATCAGTGTCGGCAGCATTCTGTTGCCCGCCCGCAAAGTTCTCTCTGGCTTTGATTCGCATTCTGAATGGCTTTAGATGTTTTGGAGAAATGTCTGAATCGAGGACTGCGATTTTGACAGGCTCGTACGCTGGGCCCCCGGTGCCGTTTGTGCCAAAGAATTGTTCGTCTTTGCCATACATGAACTTGTGTGTTTTATTCTGAAGATGTGTTTGCCAAAGGCCTGCTTGGCTCTGTCTATGCTAATGTTAGATCTCCAAATCTTTCTAGTAGTGTATTACGGGGCATACTGTTTAGATCCTAAAGATGGTTCATGGCTCTGTCCTAATAATGGCGCAAAAGACGTATCTCCCCGAGTTATATCATTGGCGTGGGTTGTTGTGGATCTATGCTGTAGTCTCTCTTCAGCCGGTAAAGGGCGTTGATTTGCTCTTCTTTCAGATGATTCGACCCCTTGAAGAGGGCCGGGCGTTGGGGTGGCTTTCGGCGCCCAGCTTCTTGGAATTTCATCTCTGCGTGAGAAAGCAGCGTTATACTGCGAGTGAGATGGATTTGTTATTGGTGTATAGCTCCTTGGTGTCTCATCTCGGCATGAGAAAGCCGCAACGTACTGTGAGCCGCTAGAGTTGGTTATCGTCGCCGAGTTTGCTTGGCCACTCCATCTTCCATTTATGAGCGAGTAAAAACGATGGCGATTCCATTCGTCCAACTCGTTTTCTGCATCGGACTCCAATATCTCTTGAATATCCTCATCTACTGAAGTAGCCAACTCAAGCTTTCCGTTCTCAAGTAAGATATCGGCAAAGCTATTCATCAAGTTCAGTTCATCCGCTGTCTCTAATTGGCTTTTCACCGAAGGATATAGTACCCCCCCAGTCATCAATCAGGCGATCAATATCACCATCAAATTCCTCAATAGACGCATAGAGCTGGTTTATGTTGTCGGAAGAGCTAGTGTTATACATCAGAGCACTACTTACCTATGCGGCGGTTGCATACAAATATGAAGGCTTGGAAGTAAGCTGACTTCCAATGGTACGGTCAAGAAGTTTATCAAATGATTCAAGTTTCCAATTTTTTTCCTCTAGCATCTTTAGCCATTACTAGTGACCTGAGAAGATGCGCGATTAATCCCCCATGTGTGTGTGTCCCGATGCAATACAAGACGCTGTGGCTCGCTAGGTGGCCAATAGATTCTGCATTAAAAGGCAATATCACACCGAAAGGAATCACCATGCATGGGGGCCCCTGGAGATCTGGGACGTGGACTCATTCTATTGGATATCGTAGTAAAATCGAGGCTGTATGACGACTATCGATGGTGTGAATGTATCAGCTTCCCTAAAGTACCGAGGCACGGCATGGGTTTAGATTGGCCCTCATGTCCTTAGGCCGAGAATTACAAAGTGTGCGAGCTTCCAAATGATCGACAGCCTCACATCCTCAGGATTACGCTATAACCTAGTATAACCTGGTACTTCCAGTGTGAAACAAACGTGGGGGCCATTTGATTGAGAGCGCATGGCCACCCACCATAGAAGCATCAGGCTTTATTTGCCTTATAGACGCCTTTGAACATCGATTTTGAGGGGTAATCCAAAGCCATCTTCACTTATACCTTGCATCAACTCAGCTGCCATTTTGTTGTCACGATGGATTTGTCTTCGGCCCGAGTCAAGTCATACTTCCTTTCACCCATAACAACGATTCCTCCGGAAGGACCAATAAGGCTTGGAAGCATAATTGAGGATCCAAGTTATGTTCAAGAGCCTATAAACAATCCACCCGTCTCTCCAGGTTCCGCCGGGGAAAAAGTATACTTGCACAATGCTGCTAATAGCGCCGTCACATTGAACGCTTCCAAAAGCTTTGCCCTCGGACTCTTCGTAAAGTTTCAGCAACTCCTTCAAAGCAAAATTGGAGGAAAAGCGTCGTCCGCCGTCGAAGAGACATGGTCCTTCAGTAACTTACAGACACAATGGTTCAAACCAAGCGATGACTACATAAAGCAGAGTTTGCAGCAAATGGAGGTGCAAGAGTTCATCGCCCAAAATTATTCTTGGCTGAGGCGAACCAAGCTCTACATGGTGACTGGTGTCATGATTGCAGAAGGCGCTTCCTCAGCTATCAGAGTCGCAAAGCAGAACGAGCTTCATCTCAGCCTAGGCGTCGATGCTCCATTGCCGCAAGTCCCAATCGCGGTCCGTCCTCAATTAGACCTTGAAGGCGCATCAGGCGTAACGAAATCTCAAGGGAAATCAGACACTGTCGTTTTTGCATTCCAACTTCGGCGAATCAAGATCTCCCCCGCTGGTGATGTCACACACGCGCAGTATACTGATGGAAGTTTGTTATCTGTTCATAAAGATGCAAGCTCGGACAAAAAGAGTTATCAGATTGTTGTGGATGGGATCGACGAGGATGATGTTAATCCTGTCGAATTTGGATTGGAAGGTTCGTCGCTTGATGTGGATGACGCTATGGAAGAGAGTGGCTGATTCAGAAATGCTGCCATTACTATTACTTTTATATATAATAATCAAACAAGCTTTATATATGGATTGGCTGCTTCATTGAGTGAGACGAAACATCTGCCTAGCATATTTGGAAATCTACCTTCATCGCATCCACCACTTCGCTGCTGATCATCGCTTCGCCATCCATAACACCATGCACATATGCTTCTCCAATCAGCTTATAAAGCCCCAAGTCTTCTATAAGCCTTAGGATGACAGGAACTGTACAGCCAAACAGAATGCACACCAAATCACCGTCCTCGGCTTCTTTAGATGCGAGTCCAAAGAGACTTTTAGGCCCTGATGCTGACCCGAGGCTAATGTCTTTGCGGAAAATGATCATTGCCTGCTTGGTCTCTGGCGTAAGAACTTGGACGTTGGATAAACGGCTGACATTGGCCTCGGCTTCAAACAATCTTCTGTTCCAAACCACAGCTTCAACGCGGTGAAAGTATTCCGTCGTCATCTCTGAAATCTTTCGGTTCGGAGGCGTGACCGAATGGATATTGCCCTCGTTGTCAGATACACGAGGGTCAACCAGCCCGTGCAAGCATGCCCGCTGATACCACGATGGCGGTTTCCCACCGCCAGCAGCGCGATCAGCCACCAACAGTCGCCAGAGCGTGTCTGGGACTTTGTTCTGTTTCTCTCCAGCCCTCCAGCCTAGCCGAGTAACCCACTCGCCAGGGATGATGCCGCCTCGCATAACATCGGACTGGTATTTGATCTTGCCAAGCACGATTCCACCGGCTTTAATCACGCCGCTGAGTTGATACTTTCTCTCTACATCCGATGACACAACCCGGATAGAGCTTTGACGGGACTTGATGTTTCCAGAGATACTGACTCGAGGAGATCGTGGGATTTCAACTTTTAAAGCCGGACTTATGCCAGTTGTCCCCCCCGCGGGGTCGCTAACTGTGACGGCGGGTGCTACACCGACTCTCTTGGTTTCTGAAAGCGAAGAAGCCTCTACTGCCGTTGGAGATGGCGGAGTCGACAAACTATTTGCGGTGCTGATTTGTAAATCTGGAAATGGTTCAATCAAGGCTAGGATAGAAATATCTAGTGTCAGCTCTCAGCAGTTTCCCTGAAGGACATCTTGTTTTCACTTACGTGAGCAGTTTTCCACCGGAGATAGTACCGTGATGGGACGAGGTGAGGGAAAAGACTGCAGAGGAAATTGCGTCCGAAGGCTATGGGCTCTGTTCCTATTCATGCTCTTTCTTAGAGATGGACCTTCGGCGGATTGGAGGAATGGATCCAAAGCCATGGAAAAGTCATCAGCCAAGTAGGATCCGCAAGCCCTATATCGCTTCCGTCGGTCATGAGGAAGATATGCAACAAAATTATCACCATTCTGCCGCCCTTTCGAGGAATTCGGCCCGCCAAACGGTGCGTTGTATATGTTTGAGATCCACGAAGGCATGGGAACCTTCTCTGAAAACTCGTCATCGGTGACATTGGGTGCCCAGTGCCGGCAGATGATGTCTAGGCTTTTCGATTTACAGATTGAACGAGTGACAAATGCGATGAAAACATCTCGTGTGCTGATGGCGTAATTTGGTTTCAACGCGATTTTCCTTTTCAACTCGCGTAATTGATCTTGGCTTAATGGCATCTCGTGGTCATTTCTCCAGTTACTCTCGAGTTGCTCGGAATGGATTTCGGTCCAGGGCTCATCTTCGCCGGGAGGGTCATTAGCCAGCGATAAGACTGAGTAGATGGTGTCTCGAGGCGACGTCGCTTGGAAACCAAGAAGGGTTGAGACCAAAGTTTCGAGATCTAGTAGTTTGGCCAACACGTCTCCCGTGTACGACTTGTGGCAAATATTGTCCAGGCATTGTATGAGTATTGAAGCGCTTGTAGTTTCAACGTCTTCAAATATTTCTTCATCAAACCTGGTTCTCAAAACATGAATCTTTTCTAGCAAAAGCGAGACAGCATCGGCAAAATCGTCCCAATGGACAACCTGGTCGGCGCAATGCAGCGATGCGCTCTTTGAAAGAGCGACTTCCTGAATGATCCACCGTCGACTAAACCAAGGGGCCTTCATAACCTCAATGAGTTGAATCCAATTTTCCTTTGTCTCAGAGCTTTTGACTTTTGTATCGAATTTTTTAAAATTCATAATGTCTCTGACGAGGCCAAAGGCACCATCTGCATGCGCAATGCCGTCGCCCAGCCAGATGCAGACATGGGATGCATAGTTGTAGATTTGGGCCATCATGGCCAATTGCTCTTCTTTTTCTCTGTGCCCCGACTCAGACTGGTCAATGCATATTGCATCTACCCAGATGTTGATGGGGCTATCAGTCATTTTCCGCAGCCTCATGAGTGCTCGATTCAGGTTACTTCGAATATAAAAAGGCGCACCCCAGCCTTTGAAGACCGCAGCCTGGACTACCGTCTTCATGCTTACTGCTTGAGGTAGCGCTGCGTCCAGGTCGCGTATCATAATCTTATCCAAGGGCTTTTCTTTGGGATTCCCCCATGTGTAAGACAGCGCCTCGTATCCATTACGCACATCTTCTAGTTTGCGTTTGAAAAGGGTAGCTTTTAGGGGCTCGTCGTCTTTCCCTGGCTGTACGCTCAGAATCCGAATCTCTCCCGTTCCAAGCTTGCTGTAGTGAAACTGCGGCCCTATCTGCAGCTCTTTTCTTGACGTGATGAGGGCACCTTTTGCTTTGCGCCACAAGTCTTTGGGCTTCTGGCGGATGCCAAAGTGAGCATCTTGCCGCTGCACGCGAATACCTGGAGGCGGTAGTCGTTTGTGTTTGAGGTCCCATTCCAATGTGCCTTCGCTGTAAATCGCCGCGGTCCGATTCTCTCCTTGCGGCGAGTTATTTAGTACCAGAGCCATGGAAGAGAGTCGGTAATTATTACGGTTGTGCTCACAGAGCTGAATTCAAGCCGACTGTAAGAAGTATATATCAGAGCAAATGTTGTTAAGATTGCATGCAAGATACTGGGCGATCAAGAGAACTTCAAGTCCTACCTATTTATACATGGGATTACCCCAGAACAAGATGAACACCCCTGCAAATATGATGCTTGTACAGGTTCTAGTATAGCTAGCTGGTAATAGGCCTATGTCAAGGATATGCGAAGGATGCGCAGTTGGGGGCCATTTTCGGTGACACTTACACTGAAATGGGTGTGGGGAGGAGTGCACTTACTAGGTGCGACAGAAAAGACGCCGTATGCAGGCAAATAATTGACGCAAGCTGGACATGCTTGTTTTGACCTGCCTGGGCTACAGTCTGTCGTTACCTTGAAAGTAGTTAATGAAGCAGAAGATGTATAGCCTCCCTGTCTCACGCGACATATCATTTCAGCTGCTTCTATTTATAGTTCATATCTAGTATTGTCTCACTTTCTTCCGAGTGAAGCCCAGGCCACACTCCCTATACATGTTGGCCATCGTTCAAAGACGTATCATTGGGATTGGAAATGCAGGAGGGCAGCGATAGTCTGCAATATCCCCAGAACCCCCGATATCCGTCGTTGAACAGTCGACCATTCAGTACATCCCAACTTTGAAGAGGCGGGTATTTTACCCGAACCCTCTTATCTAAGTTGATTTGAATAGAGTTTTGCCAGCTTCTGATAACCATCTTTTGCAGGAGCTCGGTGTTTTGGTGAGCTATGAATTGCGAAGCGCCCATTGAGACGCGAGGCATTGCTGGGAAGTGGCAGAGAAAGTAAGACCCATGGCTCAATCAGAGATTCGATCCATATTGCCTCTGCTTCACGCACAAATTTCTATCGGCCAAATCGTTGTTGTAGGTAGTATAGTCAATTAGTAAAAGGCAGCATTCGTCGAAGCCTCCTAGAGACCCAGCGCCTTGCGCGGTCACGTCAAGCTGTCGTCCTTTTAATCCCATTCATCTTTCTGTATGAACAGATGGCACAAGATATTGACAGTGTCGGAACTCTAAAAGATCTTTGGCACGGATGGAACAGTATCGCACACGAAGTATCCGAATTCTCGTCAAATATCCAGGCGAATATAGCTAGGTCTGTCGAAGCTTTCAGAATCTCCTTTTGCAGTCGCAAAAATGCTTTCTCTCCCTATCCGTAAAGAAGAGGCATATTGATGCCAAAAATTCTAAGAAGTGAATAGGCTCTGTCTTCGGTACGGGTGGTGTGTCGAGATGCTACCCAGGACATCGTTTTGCCGACCAAGACGCTTTCCAGTGACGCTTCTCCTGTCAAAATATCCTCGCCGATAAATGTTAAGCGTGGCAGTACTCTTTTCATATCATGTTTGGAAGATTTGAAAGTGCCACATGAACATTGAATTGATCACCTCACTTGACCCAGTAGAGGACACCAGACTTTAATAAAGAGCTTCAATCGCTATATTGTTACTTCCAGAACAATGCGGCCAAGTCATGCTATAATTGGCAGATGTAATCCTTCGCAGAGGACTAACCTCGCCCGTACTTGGCCATATGCATGGCTGCCGCTCGAATTGCGGAGCTGAGAGAACATATCCTGCCTCTTCCGTCTCATGGTGTATTTCATTCAGGGGATTTTAGATTGCGTTAGATTATCTCCAAGGTGATTATCTATTGTCGGAGCATGTAATTAGCACATTGCATGTTACTCACTGATCGTGTAAGAAGCTGGCCACCCATTGTACGACCTTATGGCGTCAACACAAGGACCAGCCTTTCGGGTCCTTACATATCTCCTTGATTCCCTCACAGTAAAGGGAAAATTTGTACACGGGTCGGAATACGCCGAAGCCGAAATACTTCAAGGCAGTAAAATAAGGGGAAATAGAACTAGCAGTGTGTCACCAAGTGGGCGGGATGAGATAGTCCTTCCACCGCTCTGTATCAGCCTCCTTGAAAGTATCAATGGTGCCTTCTACCCCTTGTGGCCCAACCGACCAGATACCTTGGTCAACAAGCCTGAACCAACACTCAAGCAAGCGTTCCAGCCGCTGAGCCCGGTAGTAGTCACCACCAAAAGGTTTGTATCCGTGTTGGAAAAGCTCCGTACCCTTATTCCTTTCAATAGTTGATCCATCGCTTTTCCGCGCGCCTAAATGGTCACCCCAGTCACCCCTGAAGCCGTACGGAAGCAACATCCGAAATCCTTCCTCGGCATAATCGTAATTACCCCTATCAACTGGTTCGGTGTACACACCAGCAAGAACACGAGACGGCACTGAGTCATCAATGCCGGTGGAAAACAGATATGGCGATCCCGCCAAGTCAACCTCCTCACCGCCGGCAGCAGGGAAAATGCAAACAGAAGGTATGGTGTGACAGCCGCGAGACAATTTCGAAAAGGGTTGCACGGCGGCAAAGGCAGACGTGTCCGCCGGAGGCAGCAAAAGGCCGGGAGCAATGAAGTTAAACAGAGGCCGCCGAGCAGCGGTGAGAAACGAGCGCGAAAAGCAGTCTTGAGGCACAGAGGCTCCATCCAGGACGGCGGGTGTCAGCAGAGGCCCTGGATCTGCGGCTGGCGGAGGCTGTGGTGGCATCCGCGCCTCGATGGCCTCGCACAGGCGGTTCCACGCGCTGATGCAAGACGTAACTTGGGCTTCGCCGTAGGGCCGCCACTCCCAGGGGCCAATCTTCTCGCTGTCATACAGGGCCGGCTCGTCCCTGGGCGACGCTGCGACCTTGCCAAGGTGAATCAGGCCGATCCAGTTGGACAGCACCGTCTCGAGCGGATGCCAGAGCTCTCGGTGGGCCTCCACGGGTAACGCAAAGCCGAGGTCGTCCATGTGCATGAAGACGGCAGCCCGGTGGTGGCGTTGGTGGTAGAGCAGGCCGCCGCCAGATTCACCGCCCTGACCGATGTTGGGGAAGTACAAGCACACCAGGCTGTCTTCTGGCTGGTCGAACAAGTCGGTCAGGGCTTCGTCGATGAGTGAGCCTGGGTCGGAGAGCCCGCCGGCCCAGAAGAAGAATGGCAGCCACTCGGTAGCATCGGGAGGCAACTTGGCGGTATCAAGGAACATCGCCAGAGAAACGCTGAGCCGCGTACGAATAAGCTCGGCCGCAGTACCGTGAACGGTGAAGAAGGTGTTGGAATTATTTCTCAGACTGCCCAACGAACGGCCTTCAGCCAGCCAGGCGTACTGTAACAAGTAATTGTGCAGAGCTGCGCATCGTTCATGGTCCATGCCTGATATACCATCGCGAGCTGGATTACCCGCTGTGACAAGCCGGTTGCTCACATCCGGGAGTTGTGAAAGGTCCATGATTCTCAAGCGGCTTGATCATAGGCTGAGAGATGAGAAAGCTGGGAGAAAACGGTCCACGCTCTTCCAAGACTGTCCTCTATGAGATCTGTGGATATTGCTAGATTCTTGGCTTCTGAAGATGGCTGCCCCTGAACGATGGCCACCACTTGGTCTTTGGTCGCTAGGGCTTCATAGCGGAAATAGGGTAGTGAATCCCTCGGTTCGGCTTCAGAGGGGCATTTTAATTCTTTGTTAGGCTACAGCAAAGCCATGATAATCGTTACAGTGATTTCGAGTAGTCTATCAAACAGGACAAGTCCAGCTAGGCAGCCATGAGCCAGCTTAGTCATCTAGCAATCTAGAAGTAAGTCTTGCAGGCAGGCTCTATAATTATGATTTCGGCGTACTTGCTATCACAATTAGATCGCTCGTATAGCTCAGTTGGTTAGAGCTTCGTACTAATATTTCGAGTCCAACGACTCCAATGTTGGTAATGCGGAGGTCGCAGGTTCAAGCCCTGCTATGAGCATTCTATTTTTCTTTTTGCGCGCACTCACTATCTTTAACTCGTTCTTTTTTTGTCCTTCTCAGCAGCCTGTTTTGTCTTCTTCATCAAATGTTCAACACATATATACTTTTCGCTTGGAATATGCAACTTCATAACATGCCATCAAAATCACAAAAGAAAGAAAGAAATCTGGTATAGCCTCTACTACTAATCTACATAGATACTAAGACTTTCTCTCAAAACCTGCCCAATTATCCGATACCAAACATGAACTTTCGAATACCAAACTTGTGCTGTCTACCTACCCCTTCTATTTGTCTTCCATCTCCTTATAACATAAACACTTTGCACTCAACGATACTCCAAAGCAAAAATTGATGCGGCCTCGCGATCCTACGCGTGTATTCCAAAAGCCCTTCCCGCTGGGCTGTCTTTCGACGCCGCCCCCTTCGGACGCGCAATAGGGCCCCAAGAAAATGGAACCGGGCGGACATCTATCATTTGAGATGAGCGGATAGCATCTGCAAGAGTCTATGAATCAGTATCAAAGCCAGAATGTTTACTCCCCCAAGTCTCGCTCCTGAACATACCAAACTTGTTGCTGTTATCTTGCGACATCGCCATTAATGAGTCCACCGTTCCGGGGATCCTACCCAGCGCAACATTCTGCCAAGCAAAATCCGAGCTTCGAGACGACGAAGTCGTAGGTGAGGCCTCACAACTGGAACTGGAACTCTCACGGGCCGTTCTCATGGCCGACTCCTCCTGCTGCTTCTTGAACCAACTGGGGAGGCCTTGGAAAAGCCCAAGGGTTCTCTGGGTTTCTTCGTCCAGGGGCATCTCATGCTTGAACTTGCATCCTGTCTGGGTAAAGGCACATCTGCCCTCGTGGATCCACATGTCGCAGTATACCTTGTTCCTCTTGTGCACATTTGGGTTTGTGGCAACGATGCGGTCGATTTGGTTCTGGAAGAAAGAGATTCGTGAGCTTCACAAACGATATGATTTGGTCAAAATGGATAAGTGATGTTGAAGGAGGAAGAGGATGAGTCAGGGCTTGCTTAAGACATACCTGGACGACTTCTAATGACCGTCGAGGAGTGTGGTATGGAGATGCCTGAGCCTGAAAGCTTCAGCTTCCTCTTCGAAAGAAGAACTTTTTTTTTCTTTTTTGCAACATGAAGAAATTTGCTCACCTTGACTGTCACTGCATAATTCACATCTGCAGTTCCACTGGGCCGAATACCTCGAGGCAATGGCAAGACGATCATTCCTCGCTGCTCCAGCTCCCTAGGCGGGATCTCATTCAAAGACGGCAGCACATCGGCCGGTATAAGCCTGGTCACCTGTCCATCGCCGCGACTCAGGTAATACGCATATCCATCGCTCACGGCTCCTCTTGCGTCGCCTTGCTCCATTGATGCCATGGCGAGACCCAGGCTTGGCTGGGCTCGCTGATGTGCTCGCGTGAAAGGGTTTCCTTCTTGCCCAATAGTACGCCAGTTACTCGAGGCAAGGCCTCGAGATGCAGGAGTAGCTGCTGCGGGACTCATCGACACGATGTTGTTCATTTGCTGCTGGTTAGGATAAACCATTTGCTGCGGCGGCTCCCTAATAGCATCTCTGCCGTCTTGGCCAGATAGTTGGAGGAAATAGCTGCTGAGGGATGGATGTGAGCGGTCAAATCCCAGCTGCCTTTCCATAGCAGGCTCGGCAGAGCACTGTCGAAGATGGGATGTAAATGCTGACGTCTCAGAGGGCCATGGCATGTGGGATATGCTTCCCTGTCTCGAGACGAGTCCACTGGAGCGATCCATTGCTATAATAATTGAATAGCAGAGGAAACAAGAAGATTGGGCGAGAAGATTGAGGAATAGATTGATGAGAGGCAATGGTAGTAGATAGTATAACGCAAAAAGGGGTTCTGATGGCGATTGACAGGAGAGCAGTGCTGGATGGACAACAATACCCAGAGTCTTCAACACTAAAGGAAAGGGAGTTTTGTATCAATGACAGTGAGGAGGAAAGAAGAGGAAGGAGAGGAAGATGAAAGAAGATTTTATCTCAACAGCCCAGTCCCAGCCATCAAAGCTATTCGCCTCATCCGTTTGTATCTTACCCCTGTCCAGAGATCAAGTCAGGGCTCGGCTACCTGCAGCGAATTCACCACCATCCGCTGGTATCTGCCCCGTGCCTGATGGAAATAGTACCGGCAATTTTATCTAGTCAGGTTCTTTAATTTTCCTATTGGCAAGCTTTGCTTTTCCCCCTTCTTGCCTGCTAATGCTGGGTGGCCGCCCACCCTGGGGCAATGTCTAAGATGCTAAATGCTAAAACTATATACATGTACACGCCTTGGTGGCATCAGGATATTCACTCTTGTTTTCCAATCTAGAAAACAATACCGTCATTAAAATCATTTCTCTCTTCTTCTCATGCTTACTAGCGGTGAGTGAGCATTTCAACTCTGCGCAATCCCGCCTTGTATCCGCACCTCTTCTAATCTGTGAAACAATGCAGCAATGTGTCGCTCTTTCATTGACACATTGCCCTGGGTGTGTGCAACGTAATCCAAGGCCACACGGACTTGCGCCTCAGAGGTGAGGCGAGACACATATTCAAACCCAGTGGGCGCTTGCGTTTGCGTTTGCGCTTGCGCTTGGATGGGGGGTCCTCGACCGCGATAAGCGATATACTGCTCGTAGTGTTGGCGAGTTTGTTGGCGCCTGGCCTCTTCGCCTGTAACTTCACTGCCATTGCCGTAGCCTGTTTTATAAGCCAAGGCAGGGGTAGCAGACTGCTTAATTGCTGGGCCATGCTTTATTGCTGGGCCATTATTTATAACATTGCCGTTGGGGTCGACAAGTGACTTTCGGGGTCTGCCTCTCTTACGAGGGCCCATCTGCATCTGTATAGGCGCACCTACGCCTGGTATTGGCGCCGCTGGTGGCACATTCATGAGCGGCTGGGTAGTCATGAGCGGTTGGGTAGCAAAGGCAAGGCCTCGGCCCTTTTTGGAACCGACTTTTTGCATCGATAAAAATTCGACTTCTCGCTCGGCTAAAGATGTCTTGTTAACTTTACTGTCCGTCATTGTTTTGGAGGGCCACCATTCTTCCCACTTACCTCCTGTTGACGCATCTAAATCTACATCGTCATCAGACTCTTCGGGAGCATTTGCAACATCAAAGTCGTCAGATGAGTCCGAAGAATCAGCACCCACATCGCCAGCCACAAATTGCTCGGTGCCTTTGGCTCCGTAATTCACGGCCTAAGAGTACAATCGTTAGTCGTTAGTTTGTACATCAGTCGCTTGAAGGTTGGTCATCATACCATTCGACGTCTCGCGCCACGCCCTAGGACTTCTTTATTGGCCTCTGCCTCCCGCCTGGCTTCCTCCTCTCTTTCAGCAAGAATTCGGTCCCAGACGCTAGAACTGATAGGTTCTGGTGCTAGTTCTTCGCCAGTATCTGTTCTCTCCTCAAAGCCACCCTTGTCGTTGGCCCATACACGAGCAAAGTTAAACTGGCTTTCGGCAGAGTTGTCATCGTTTGCCGCGGTCTTCTCCATTTGAGAACGATCCAAGAGCTTATCAACAGATGCTGAATCGTATTGGATAGCAGTCTTTTCATATCCTTCGTCAAATAACGCTTGAGCACCATGTTTCAATATCGATTCCAAGTCAGCACCCTCCAGTTCCTCGTCGTCCATACTCTCAATGAGTGCATGATCCAGTGCCATTTTCTTGCGCCCAATTTCCATTATTCGCTCTTCGACCGAATCTTTAGTCATGAGCTGAAAACACAAGACCTTGTTCTTCTGGCCAATACGATGAGCACGAGATAGAGCTTGGATGTCCTGATGGGGATTGAAATCAGGGTCCATTATAATGACAGTATCTGCCGTTGCGAGATTGATTCCAACACCACCAGCTCTGGTCGATAACAAAAAGGCAAACAGTTCAGAGCCTGGCTCGTTAAAGGCGTCAATACGTCGCTGCTTCTCCAAGCTGGAAATTGATCCATCCAGGCGACGATATCCATAACCAACCCCATTAAGAAAATCTTCGATTATGTCAAGTTGTTGCAGGAATTGGCTAAATATCAGGACACGGTGACCCCGTTCCTTTAATTTGGGCAACATGATTTCCAACAGCAGAAGCTTGGCTGATGCCTCTACCAAATTGCGATGAAGTACCATTGGGTCGTGGTGACGCTCCTCAATAGCTTCGGAATACATGAACGGATGGCATAAGCATTTGCGCAGCTGCATCAAGATATTGTTCAAGCTGCCACGATCTTTTGCGTTCATTTTACTGTTTGCAAACACAGCTCGAATGAGCTGGGGATTCTTTGCCATGATACTCTTTGAGAGCTTTTCTTGGATAACCGTCATAGTAACAGGTAGGATAATCTGTGCCATAGGGGGAAGAAACTTGAGGACGCCAAGCTTTGTTCTGCGCAAGAAATACGGCCGGATCTTTTCGTGCAGCTTGGGAAGAGTATCTTTGTCTAGGATTGCATATTCTTCGTCCAGTTTTTCTGCATTTTGTTTTTCGTCGATGAACTGTAAAAGGTTAAACAGCTCTCTTTTGTTATTCTGCAGCGGTGTACCGGTAAGAAGCAGCCGGAAAGGTATTTTCATGGACTTCAAGGCAGTGTAAAGAAGATTTTGATCATTTTTCAGCCGCTGGCCTTCATCCACAACCAGACCCGCCCAATTGGCGGACTTGAAAAGTGATACCGTTCGTGGATCCTGCGCGGAGTCATAAGACATGATGACAACTTGAGCCTTCATTTCGGTATTGCCATTTGGAAACAGCTCATATTTGTAGGCAATATCTTGAGGTTCCCTGCCTCCGTAATAAGCGACGACTCTGACACCTGGGGCCCATTGCTTGAACTCTCGACGCCAGTTGGAGCAGGTGGCATTCGGAACCACGATGAGAAAGGGCCAGCACTTTTACATGTTAGAGAGTCTGAACAAATCAATGCAGCACATACAAAGGCATTCACTTACCCTTGGTGTATCTTGAATTAAGGAAGTTACAAGACCAACAACCTGGACTGTCTTACCCAGTCCCATTTCATCTGCAAGGACAATGCTTCGGCTTTGGTGAAAGTTCTGCAGCAGCCAGTTGAGGCCTTCAATCTGGTAGCCCATGAGCTTTCCTCGTTTAAGGCCAACAGGCTGCGTGTCCACTTCTTTGAATGGGCTATTCTTATACTCTCTGATACGTTCTCTGATCTTTGAAGAAGGCTCGTTACGAAAGTGTTTGCCCTCTATGTATCCGCGATATGCTTCTACAAAGGCGCTGTAAAGCCGAGGTTTATCTTGACTAGGCGGAGAATCCCATACAACATCATCATAGCCAAGGCCGTGGAACTTGACTAGTATACTCTTGACTTGAGAGATATTGGCAAGATCCTCTTCTTTTGATCTGTTTCGAGAACCCGAGCTGGCTAATTTGACGTCGAAAATGAGATCGGGAGTGATGAATTCGTCTGGAATAGCTTCATCACTGCTAAATTTAAGAAGATTCTGCTCAGCTGCGCGTTTTGCAAACGAGGTCCGCATAGTGCCGGCGGCAACACCAAATAACCATGATCCAGAGACCCATGAGCAATGCGCAAATGAAGCCTCGTGCCACTTGACAAGATATTCTCTCTGATCTTCACTGACATCTTCGTATGCAGGGAGGGGCGTTTGCTGAGTGTAAGGTCGCCATGCCACCAGGCGATGTATTTTGCTCTCAACAGAGCTGCAATCATTGCACTGCCAATCAGGGGAGTAATCCTTTAGGCGCTCGGGTTTAATATCGGTTCCAACAGAGTCGTCTCCAGAGGATTGCAGATGCTCTTGATGCCAGCCTCGATGACAAGTAGTGCACCGAAAAAGAACATTATCAGAGTTATTGATAAGTTCAGGAGAGACGGGGGGTAACTGGGTCGATACCGCCATTCTCTTCACGAAGTTTTTCTTCTTGCCGAGCGGTCTTTTTCTGTGAGAATGGCGCGCAGGCTCGACCATCCTTTTTGCAGCTCTGGCACGCGCTGTGCCTGGGCGCACTGCGATCCTTCTTCAAATGAGTGTTAAGACAGAATCTGCATTGTAGCACAAAGTCATCGTCTCCGATTTTGGTAGCCATATGCTCACGGTTGCTCCGGTATCCAATGCAATTCTTGTGGTACGTTAAAGAGCATCCTTGGCAATGCAGCAGCTGGCCCCGCTGCTTCGAGCCTCCGCAGGTATGGCATTGCTGCATATGTGCAGAACCGAAATCAGAGTCTGGAGATATTGGCTGGAAAACCTCTCTGACGGAGATAATCTTTGGTGCAGCGGCTGCTTTGTCATCAATCACATAAAACGAGTCGTCGTCCATGAAAGCGTCGTCATCCATGCTCGTCTGGTTCCTTGTGGCTCTCGCAGACCGCCGAGGCTGCTCAAATTCAATATCAGAATCATCCAATACTTTGCGAGACAATATGGCGCTTCTTTCATTTTGCTTCTTGATCCGGCGAGAACGCTTTGCAGATCGATTGTTGGGACGGCCCTTTTTTGTTGCGAGGTCAGATACAATAGGCATGAAGTTGTCAGTTTCCTCTGATGTTTGGCGAGATTCAAGTGCCAGTTCGTCTTGGTCCTGATCCAGGATGCTTGAATTCAAAGACATGTTGGTCAGTTTCAGCTGTGTTGATTTCCGCTGTCGGAGGCGGCGCGATGGCTGGTTAGCTTCGATTGACCCGTCCTCATCCTCGCCCTCGGATTCAAATGAGCCGCCAGCATAGCTTGGCCGATTGCTCTCTTGCCGCGAGCGCAGCGTGCGACTGCGATGTAACGTGGGCTCATCATCGGAAATTTCATCGTCGTTTTCTACTTCTGATGCTTTGGCGTCAGAGGCGGCATCATTCAGTTCGGAATCCCATTCCTCCTCATCAGGGACGTATTTTCGCTTGTTATCAGCGGGGCTCATGTCAGAACCCTCGTGCCAACGCCGTAAGACCTGTTCGCCGTTGATTTGCTGAAGAAGGCCTGTAATGTCGAACTTCAAATGTGTTAATATGAATAGACTATATCAATGAGGATGAAAATAGACATTGTAGAAGTCAAGAAAAACACATGGCGCGGTTGGTGGGTAGCGTTATATGCTGTGGGTCCGGCCCATTTAATGCAGCGATGAAGAGTTGAAGGAAAATGCAGTGTAAGAGAGACAGAGAAACGGCGGTAGTGCTTAGCTTCAACCAGGAGAAGCGCCGGTGAGAAAGTAGTGGTTATTAGGTAGAAGCAGCGCATTGTGAGTGTGGGTCGCGAGCAGGGGAGCATCTCAACCCAAGGGGACTGTAGCTCTGAGAATTCGAGAGCGATACTCAAGGTGTGGATAGACAGATTGCTCTAAACGTACCGTCTGGATTCTGCCGTCTGTAAACTCTAAATCGTACTCGATGTAGTCGTTGCGATATTCGCGACAGGCCGCAAGCCGTTCGACGACCATGCTATGTACTGCCGAGTACTCAATTCGTCTCTCGGCAGAGAGTTCTGGAATCGCGACTTCAATCCGCGTTGCCGGCGCAACATCCACCTGCATTTCGCTACTCGACGTATCTGTATCGGAGTCGATTTGAATTGTAAAATCGGGCGTCGGATCGCGGCTGTCGTCCAAGGGCATCTCGCTAGCCTCAGCCTCAGCCTCATCAATAGCCATCTCTTGTTCTCCATCCAACGCCGCCTTTAGCAGCGCAAGATCGCCCAGGTCGCCCATATCGTAGATCGGAAGGCCTAGTGCGGGAACATCGTCATGGCTCTTCTCCTCGTTCGGCTCAAACAGGTCTTGGAGGACACTTGATTCGTTCATCTAGAGTTTCTGGTTAACAGAAGCTGTTCTGCTGTGTTTTGGGCAACAGGAAGAATGCCAGCGCCCGCTGATAAGACAATCAACGCAAAGTGAAGTGAAAACCCCGTACCTTGTAAACTCAAGCGCCCAGCGCTATCGGTATGCATCTATACAAGCCGATATATACAGAATCGGTGCCATGGAACCAACAGTCGCAAATGTTCAAATGATCTAAACCACACGATTTAGATCGTCCTGCAGCTCTGGAAGGCCTTAGACGCGGGCCGTAGCCACAACGCGGTGGTCTAATCGCTGGAATGGGCTTAGTGAAGGGAACTAGCTGCTTATCAGGGCTCACCGCCTTCCAAGGACCCTGTAATTGTCCCCCACGATCTGCGGCAGAAAAAAAAACATGTCAACCTAGTGAGCTCGTTAGAGTGGTTGGTTTAGCTGCAATACAACTACCACTGCTCAGTTATTATTCTTCTATCCCAATGATGTTGTCTCTTGGGCAACTAAGGCCCAAGGGGCTATCGCGCCAACTATTCCTTTGCATGTACAAGCCCAGTGCTTATGTTTTGCAGACAAGTCGACCTGCAAGCCTCTCTGCTATCCACCGAGGAGTGCGGCGATCCGACAGAGTCCAATTCGGAGGCCGGTCCAGAGATCGAGACTCTTCGTTCAATGGTAGAAGTGGTGGGCTAACTAGAAGGGCGCTCGAAGGTGCAGCTTCACCTCGACAACAGCAGAAATTACGCAAGAAGCTTGGCCGGAAGGAACTCGAGGAAGACGAGGAGGAATCCGGCAAACAGACGAGGCGCAAGCGCTTTCTCAATCCCGAGTTCGAGTATGGGAAGAAAAGCTTGGTTTACCAACTCAAGCATGGAGCGTTAAAGGATCAGGCTGCTGCTCTTGTTCAAGAGCCAGTGCGACCGCTGCCCTTTCAGAGGCTGGAAAACAGCCCCCGGCGCAGAACGGAATCCTCTCGGCCTACAGAGCGTTCTCGGCCTACAGAGCGTTCTCGGCCTACAGAGCGTTCTCGGCCTACAGAGCGTTCTTGGCCTACAGAGCGTTCTCGACCTATAGAGCGTTCTTGGCCCACAGAGCGTTCTCGACCTACAGAGCGTTCTTGGCCTACAGAACGTGCTCGGCCTACAGAGCGTTCGGAACGGCCACGGTCATCTATTCGAAGTCAAGATGATCGCACCAGTGACTTTCATGGAGATGTAGAATCACCGCTGCCTCGTGAGAGGAGAAATCAGATGATGTCCATGAATATCAAGTACACGACCGCCGCCTCGCAATTTCTGTACGGCAAATCCGTCGTGAAAGCCGCACTTGAGCAAGGAAGGCGAAAATTATATAAACTCTTCATATATGGAGGCGAAAACCGAAAGGATTTAAAAGACAATGCAATCATTACTCGATTAGCGGAGAGACGGGGCGTCCCGATCACGATCATCCCAAACGAAGACCAGAGGTTAATGGACAAGATGAGCATGGGTCGGCCGCACAACGGCTTTGTTCTAGAGACGTCGCCGCTACCTCGATTACCGGTGAAATCATTAAGCAGACTCGAAGAAACGCCGGGGAAGCTAGGCTTTCATGTCGAACTAGACTACCAATCAAAGGAAGAGGAATCGATCAACGGGCAAGACACGTTTATACCCCGAAAGAACGACAATGCACCAAAGCCCTTTGTCCTTTTGCTCAATGAGATTCTAGATCCGGGCAACTTGGGGGGCATTCTGCGAACAGCAAGCTACCTTGGTGTCGATGCAGTGGGCATCACAAATCGCAGCTCATCCACCTTGACTCCGGTTGTACTCAAATCTGCGGCCGGTGCTGTGGAAGAGATTACGATATTCAGCGTCGACTCGCCCATTAGCTTTATAGAGGAATCTAAAAAGGCAGGATGGAAGACATACGCTGCCGTCGCACCGCCCGACCCCAAACTCATGCAAAGACACGACAAATTCATCTCCACTGCCAACGTTGAGGCACAACAGCCGCTGGCCAGTCATCCTTGTATACTGGTCTTGGGCAACGAAGGATATGGCCTGTCTAAACCAATCAAGGTAGCAGCCGACTATGAGCTGTCAGTGCCATATTTTGTGCGCAATAGCAGCGTGGACAGCCTGAATGTCAGTGTTGCTGCCGGCTTGTTATGCCACTCCTTTGTGAGGACGCCGTCTATTACAGCGTCAACGCCTACTAAGACTCAGGAAGAGACGCCATCGCATCCCGAGCTGGAAACTGGAAAAGACGAGAAGGAAACTATGTTTTGAAAGGGATATTATATAGAACGAGTATAATGACTGTATATGACATGTATGTATATAGAACTTTCGGCGACCTGTAAGATTACGATGTATCCATAGACGCTACCTGGTCAATTTCAGCTGGTGATGGCAGAGCCACACTAGACACTTGTACACTCTTGGCAGCACCATATCATTAAGATAATAACAAGGCAATACAAGTATATTTCGAAGAGTCTTGATTGTGATATTTATGCCATCATTGATGATAATCTGCATGAGGAATTATCGTCACCTCTTCTCTGAGCCAGGCACAGCTGAGCTGCAGCGGCCCACTAAAGCGCGAGCTAAGGCGGTTACCCCAGCCACCAGCTTGTTTGTATTGATGCATTGGCGCCAGCATCACAGCTGGAGGCGAGCCGGGATCAGTTGGTCGTGCATGGGTCGTTAGTTTCTTTTGACTGCTGTAGCAGCTGACAAGGCTCAGTTTCTCACATGCGCATGTGCTTCTGACTTCAACTTTCTGCCTCTCCATCTGCGCTCTTCAATTGAGGCCTCATCTCGCCGACGCAACAAGAGGCTCTGATCGCCCCCCCTACGATGGCCTCTATTCCGAAGATGCTTCTCTTACCGACAACGATTCTCGCCCTGGTCGCAGAAGTGGCGGCAAATCAACCATTGGCCACTGCTATCAAGAAACAGTTGCCAGACGCCAACGAAAAGTTATTTCCTGACCACCTAGCTTTTGAGCCGCTCCCAGCGTTGAACCCGTTCGAGACGACCGTCCCCACGAACCTTTGGCTCGATGACCAAGAGGATAAAGATGCCAGCTCCAGCAGTTTGACGAAGCGATACCATCCCGCCTTCGCATACCACTTTCAAGAAGCTGAAGAGGACTTGCTGAAACGGGCCGCAGATGTCTTGGCGATTCTTCAGAACAGGGCGGCATGTCCCTCGGGAACAGAGAGTTGCTCAGGCATTGGCTCCCCAGATAAATGCTGCGCGGATGGGTCATACTGCACAAACGTATCCGATTCCGACGCTGAGCAAATTGCATGTTGTCCCAATGGCGCTACCTGCGGAGGAGGCGTTGGTGCCTGTCCCTCAAATGCTGTGAGCTGCCCATCCGCGCTTGGTGGCGGCTGCTGTATTCCGGGATATGTCTGCGTAGGCGTTGGATGTGAGTGAAGAGCAAATCCAGTCCGTCGTTTGCTTGACGTGCGACCAAGACTCATGCGAAGAATATGTGTAGGCGTTCCTAGTGCTGCAGCATCTAGCTTTCCGTCGTCAACGGCACCGCCGCCTCAAACCACGCCCCCGACTCATTCAACCGCCGCAACAGGTAATCCATCAACCGTGATAGTGACTCTCGTCGTCACTGAAACATCAATCCCTCCTCCGGTCACGCAAACGTTGACAGTAACAGCCACAGGCCCTGGAACCGAGACCGCAACGGGAGCGCCGCCATACAGACCGACAGACGCTACTTCCACCTCTTCTACTTCCACTTCAACCTCCTCGGCGCCCATGACAACCCAGTCAGGCGAAACTCAAAGTGGCTGTCCAACCGGCTTCTATGGTTGCCTGGCCACTCATGGAGGCGGTTGCTGCCGCACCGACCGCGATTGCCAGACGTTCTCCTGCCCGGCGTCATCCTCGACAATCATCTCCCATGGCGTCACCGTGGTTGTCCCTGCAGACGACGTGCCCACCGCGACGGCATCGGATAAGTGTGCAGGCGGCTGGTTCTTGTGTGGAAAGGATGCAGGATCCGTGGCCGGATGCTGTCCCAGCGGGTACAAATGCGGCACAGCAAGCTGCTTCACTTCTGCTGCCTCAGAGACCAACTCCGTACAGAAGCAAGAGCCGGAAGCTCCAAGTAAGAATGCAGCTTCTTCGGCTGTTTTGAGCAGCAGCCTGCTGGTTATGGGTGGCATCACTGGATCGCTCCTCCTTCTCTTGGGTGTATTATAGTGATGGAATGAGAGGGGGGGTTAGTTCTCTTTTGTTTCTACTGCTACTTATTCGGCATGTAACGAGCCATACGGCGTAACGGATATATGACTGTTTCTTTATTTAATGTTGATCTACCTTTATAGATGTACTAGATTAATGGCAACATTGTTTTCAAACACCAACAAGCTCATAGCTACCAATGCCTTGCGTAGTCTCAACCTTGAGTAGTCTCAACCTTGAGTCATTCGTTGTAACTCTTTGTCTGCGGTTTGTCGCTTCCCGTTATGCAATTTACGCGCTGTTGCAACCTCTCAAAGTGCAGTTTCCAGGTTTCCAGATAAGCTCCAAACAGGGAGGAACAGTCACTTAGCGACAAGGTTCATCACACAGCAGGAAAGAGACACGCAGACTGCCTGTATCTTCTTCTTTGCTCAGCCTTCAACTTAATTCTTTTCAACTCTCAAGTTTATCCATCCCAGTATTGCTCGCCGTGCTCTTTTGTTTACATACAGAATTTCTTTTCTATTTGCTTTTTTTGGACTTCACCAGGGCCAAAGCATCATCATTCATCATAGACTCAGCTTCTATTCAGACATATTCACCATGAAATATCACGCCGCCACCATTCTTGCTGCCGCTGCAGCAGCTCTGATGACTACCGTCTCTGCATCCGCCGCCGTTGTTTGCTCTGAAAGCGAATTTGGCGTCTCTAACCATTCAGATATCTGTCGGGTTGACAGCGTGACACCTCAGCCAGGAAACGACTTTACTCTTCCATGTGTTGAAGTCATCTTCAGAGACAACACATGCCACTTTGAGGCCAATGAGCCCAACTATGCCAAGGCTCACGAAGACTGTCACTGCAGGGGAACTACTTTCTCTGCCTGGATTGAGTGCCAGAAGTGTCTCTTGGAGCATGGCTTTCATGGCGAGAACGATGAGTACTGGAGCAAGATCCTGGATGCGGCATCAAAAGCTTTGTGCACTGGGACTCCAACAGCCGCAGCTGTCTCAACCTTGTCTACACCGGCTGAAGCGGGCACCGTGATTCCCACGCCCACCAGCAGCGATGGCTCACCAGTCGAAACATTCAAGGGCGTGAACCAAACCGCAATCGCGTCACAAGGTCCTTGGGCCTTCAACCAAACCGCCGCTCCCGCTGCAGGGGCTGCAGAGCCTCAGAAGACTTGCATTGATGGCTTCGATGTGCAACAAACCAACACCGCTGTACCTATCGATCCATCGATTACAATCGATCCAACCCTTCCATTTCTGCCAACCAACTCATTCACATCTACCAACAGCTTGGAGCCAATTGTTACAACCCTCGAGTGGCTACTTCCGGGGGAGAATCCTGAGTCAGCTCCATTCTCTGATCATGAATCATCTGGCGCCGTTTCCTCTTCTTCATTCGGGAAGTCTGGGTTAGCCGTTGCGATTGCTGGCGCTATTGTCATAGGTGTATTGTAACAGAAAGATCATTGGGGGAACATTGGGATATGCAGGTTAGGCGTTGACTGGCAAATGGGATGGGCTTCAATTGTATCATAACGCCTTCAAAGGCATTCTAGTAATCGAGTATGAGTAATGCACTTTCATTTTCATGATCTACACGTGGGCCGTGGTTATATGATGCAGTATCAGTACCTACATGGGTAGATAAAGTGAATCCGCACCAGTGTACAGTGGAATCAATTCGCCAAAAATTGTGCTTTTATGCCTATGAACAAGTATACGTTTATAATTACATTATTAGATTTTATTTTTCGCCTTGAACTAGTTACTCTGGCATGAACTTGAAAGGCTTGGCCAGATGCTCCTGGCAGAAAGGCAGTTTGCCGGCGGTCCAGATTTCAGTGTCCTATTTATGGTAGGTTAGAAACAGATATTCTCGAGACTCAAGGGTGATTAAAACTCACAGGCTTCAAGTTCTTCTTAATCTCGGTGTCGAGAGTGCCAGCCTTGAGGACAATGATTTCCGGGGCAGCTGAAGGGTCGTGGGCAATGGGAGAGCCGCACTCGGAGCAGAAGAGTCGGTCGACTTTGTTTCCGGAGGCGGCCGTGCCGGTCCACGTCTTGACGGGGCCGTTGATGGTCAGCTTGTCTTTGGGGACGACGGCGACGAGAGCTGGCAGGAATTGAGTCAGCAATTATGTCCATGTAAACTTCAACACGATGTTTCCAAAGGCAAGTGTCTGCATACAGTAGGTTGAGCCAGTCTGGCGTTGGCAGTCGTCGCAGTGATCGTAGCCGGTAACGAGGGGTGCGTCGACGTCGGCCGTGTAGGTGACGGCTTTGCAGAGGCAGTGTCCGGTGAGAGGCATGGTGATTGGAGGTTATGTATGTATAGTTCTTGGGAAGTAACTGGTTATTTTTCTAATGCAGAAAGAGTTGTTAGAGACGTCAATGAAGGTGTAAAAGTTTGGTAAAGATGGATAAAGGCAAAGATATATAGCTCCTTGGAGAGGAGAGCTATTACAAGCTTCGCAACTAGATTGGCGGGGGGATTTCGCAATTGGTGGTTGGAGCATACCGAAATGTAATTTCAGCTTTTGGCGGGGCTGTTTGAGGCACGGCGCTGTCGATGACGTGGGATTCAATCAGGGTTGTGACGTGGAGCTATTGCTGGTGGCTCGTTGGTTGAAGCTTAGCTGGAAGGATTGGAGATGCATATTGGAGAGAGAATCATTGGCCTTTATATCTTTTTTCCTCTCTCAGCCAAGGTTTTTGTTTTTCGATATACATATTCGGGGGGTAATGCGGTATTCTTCCAAAATCCCCGTCATTGGAGAAGATAGCCTATCTGACGCCCGAGCCGGTCCAGGGCATCTGCATTCCGAAACTCAAATACCGTCTTCTCAGTTTGATCGGCTAAGATTGGAGCAAAGTACCATCAGCTGCCCGGCACGCAGTACTATGCACTATTCCCCGTTGGATGTCGCTGCAAGCAATATAGCCACGGGTCTCGCCACCCATTGGCTGCAGCTATTTGTCATGAGCTGTTTAGATCGAAAAGTGGCTCCTAGACTCCAGCCGATGCAGCATATCGAATAGACAAAACACCTCAAATTGTTAGAATTTGGAATGAGCTGCAGGCGGGCCCGCTCGGTCGTTACGCTGGTGCCTTTGATTTCGCCGCCCATTGTATCATGCTTGTCTTGTTAGATGCGGCTATTGCATCTCTGCTGCATTTTGCCGCACGGCTAGCCATGTGCTGACTCTTGCGGGACTCTCCTCGGTAGATCAGAAACTCAAATCATTTTGCGGGCCTTTGCTATGATCCTAGCTATTACAACGTCAGCCTTGCTACTATTTTCCATAGAGTGCGACTCGTGTAGCATAAAACAGAGGCGGTAGAATTAGTAAATACCTTCCGACGGATAGATGTTTCCGCGTATTATACGCGGAGGCAAAGTATGTGGAAGCCGGCCAGCTGAATATAGACAAGATACGTAATAAGCCTCAGATGCCCCGAGACGTTGGCCCGAGAAGCTTCTGCATCTAAATCCTTATATGCAGCGCTAAGTGCCAATAGTGACATCCTTTGGCGGCGAGAAGAAGGATGCCAACCACCAGGCCACGCCAAAACGCCCGATCAACTCTAATGCGTAGACAATCTCGGTCATTCCAAAGAAAAGCCGGTCGGCTAGGAATATTCGGACGAGTAGAGTCCGATATGAGCCTCGAGTTTCTTCACTCGAGTGCCCAAGAACGAATGCATCCATGGGAGAAATTCGAAATCTTCGAACGTCTTCTGCATTTATCGCGGGTTTAGCTCTGTCAGCGGACGTCATCGGGCGCACAATCCTTGCTGGTCGACGTCGCAACTTTTGTATCAGCTTGAAGTACACAAAATCCCCGAAATTCGATACATTTAGTGGTGGAGGCTGCTGCTTCAAAAAGAGTTTGGGTAATAGTTCAGGCTCATCAACCCAGATAGTATGATTTTCAGCCAATTCGCTGAACATGGCTTCGAAGTCATGGGCGTAGTGAACAAATCGAGAGTAGAAGACAGGTGTCAAGATACGGATCTCCATGTACTGTGCTTGCTCTGATTGACGAGGCGCTTTGGAAGAAATGAAGGTTTCTTCTCCACTTTCAAGGATCCCGCTCGGCACGTATTTCACAGTCAGCGGATTTGGCGATTGCTCGACAAGAAAACGTAGATATTGGCGAAAAATCGGCTCCAGTCTCCTCTCAGTATCATCTGCCAACCTACCAAGACTGTCTTTCAATGGCTCCGGTCGGTACCAAACATGCAGTTGATGGGAAAAGAATAAGGAACTTGCTTCCTTGACGATTCTGGGGAATGTTAAAAATCCAGCCCAAAACCATGTGAGAATAAATTTCATCTTGGCCAATGGGCTCATCTGTGAAGCCATGATAGCGTCGCCTTCTGAGCGCAGCTGGGCAAAGAGCTTTGGCTGCCCCTTTGATGAGGTGAGATTAATGGTAATATCGATGCCACAGAAGCTTCTCAAACTATTTTTGAATGGATCCCTAGCCAACAAAGAATAAGAGCCATTGCGAGAGTTGAACGGAGAAACATGGAAATCCTTCCTCCATGAAGCCTCTATCTGCGTATCGGGAGGCTTCGAATGGGCAGTCCCAGGGGCAGAGATTCGTGTCGCGTCTTCTGCGGTGTCACGAAAGACCAAGTATGGTCTTCGCTCGCCAAAAGTGTTGTTCACCTCCAGAACGATAGCAGAAAGTACGTTATCAGGAGAATACAAGTACCAAAATGAGACCGGGTTGAATTGATATCCTAGAAATTTTGGCGCAGTAACAAGAACAGCAGACGGATAGTCGGCCGGATTCGCGCCCTGTATCAGTCAGCTTCCATTCGCTCGTCATTTTCTCGCCTCTGACATACCTGAGATATCAGATAGTCATCCAGTTTACCGCGAAGTCCAAGCTTGTTGCTACCTCTTGCCAGGTAATCGCTAGAGTCCACACGGAACCAATTCTTCAAACGCCAAATACCAGATAGCCAAGTTGTGGGGGTATCTGGTTCATCCACGGAGATCAAGCCGTTGACACACCCTCTATACCCCACAAGTACGCCAACAGTCAGATATGAGTAAGAAAAAGCATGTGTCTTCGGGATTTTTCTTTTGTGCGTTACTCGGCATGGCATCAAGTAACCCGTTTTCAAATCATCAAGAACTTGGCTGGCTCCTCTTGGTGCGGCCCCAAAGAATCGATAGCTTGTCCAAATTGCAAAGGCCAGGGTCAATGTTGCAAGCGTATATTTGGAACGCGCCAGATTATAGCACATTGATAAGAGCGACGAGCGTAGATTCCAAGCAGCACATGTAAAGAAAAGAGTGCGGTCCAAGTAACGATTTACCACATGAAGAAAGAGGATAAAAATTGGTAACACAATTGGCCAGTAGCTCTCTCGCACTCTGTCAATCCAATCTGCGGCTACTATAACAGCGTTGAACGGTGAATCATCGGCCAAGCCGTCCATGATGGGTGGTTATGTCGTCCTTGGAATAGGCCAGACTGCGAAAGGAATATGTTCTAGAGCCATAATCAGCCTCTAGAAAAAGGGACGCTACCAAAGTAGCGGCAGGCACTGAGATGCATAAAGATGCCCAATCAATGAGACGGAGAAATAGCAGTGGTGACCAGTCCTGTAATAGAGATGCCTTTTCAGGTGATATTCTCCATGCTGCTTGCTCAATTGCAAAACAACGGGCTGCGTCGTGATGGTACAGACTCACACAACGAAGGAAAATATCGTGAAGAGGGGTTTGAGCAAGAAATGATGGGAATTACCTCTGAAAGGCCAACTGCCCATCAAGGTGTCTCTCAGCGTTGCTCTCCAAGTACGCTCGCTATTCGGCAGACGCCCTTAGTCATGGCCATGTCGATGCCGTCATTCACAGCCAATCGACGCCATTAGGTAAGCCGGGGTACTCTAGCACCTTCCATGGCAAGGGCGATGCGCGAAAAGCCCCACGGAGGCGCCGTCGACTAAATCTGTCTTGCCGGTTGAGTCAGATTGCGGCAGCCCTTCTTCCACTCTCCATCTCACACGTTGCTCCAGGGATATATTGCCGGCAGTCGCCCCATCTCCAGACTTTGCTCCTCCATATACCAATCCATTGAATTTATCCATTGAATTTATCGCTCTTATATATACCCAACGCGATCACATCAAAGACCACGACAGCTTTTTTGACCGCTTCAACACCATCTTAATCAACCACCATGTCTGAAGATTGGGATTCCGCCACCAAGATTGGAAGCCGCGTTCGCGGTGCTGGTGCCTCAGACCGCGAGACCGTCATCCGTGGAAAGAGTGCGCTGAACGCTGCCGCGAGATCCGGCGCTGCCATCAGCACAGAAAAGAAATACGCCAGCACCAACTCAGTATGTCGATTAGCCATCCAGATTGATAGCAATTGCCTGTAGAAAGCGAAACTAACAATATTTACTAGACCGGTGGTGGCAGCGAAGGCCAGCGTCTGACCAAGGTCGACCGCTCCGATGACATTATCAAGCCCAAGACAGTCGGAAAGGAAGTTGGCAAGGCTATCGAGCAGGCCCGCCAGAAGTTCGAGCCCACCATGACCCAGGCCGAATTGGGCAAGAAGATTGGCGAGACATCAGCAACTGTTGCTACATACGAGCGCGGTACTGCTACGCCTGACCAGACCATTCTCTCCAAGATGGAGAGGGTGCTCAACGTCAAGCTGCGGGGCGCCAACATTGGCGCCCCGCGCCTGGGCCCCAAGAAGAAATAAATCAAAGGGGTCGAAAGAGAAGGGAGAAGGGAGAAGTAATATAGCACAAGGCAAGACGCCGCGACAAAGCGCGTGGCTTTATTGTCTGGTGGCTGTTGCGTACGCGGTGCGCTTTAACCATGATAACAAAAGGAGTACAAAGCTGTTTCGATAGATGGGTTATGGTGCATTCTTGCTCGTATAGCAGAGAAACAGGATGTATTGGTCCGGTTCACGCAGGATTTTTGGCGTTTTACGTGGGATGATCAAGAATTTAGAATTCAGAATGTGGACAAACACCCAATTTTGCCTGCAAGTTCACTTTTGCTTCACTTTTGCTTCATTCGTCTTTCGAACATGTGCCTCGTTTGAAAATGGCCGCGGGTTTATGAATTATGTACTTGACAAAAACTCAACAATATTTTTCCTCTTCTATCCATGAAATTATCGCCTTCCATACTTGAAGTGAACCATCACACCTCGCCCATACACATAGTCGCCCATTACACACAAAGTGCACTCGCAATCTACAAGATGGCGGCCGATAATTTTAAATTCCAAGACACGCAAGAAAGCATCATAGATCGAAAGAGACCGTTAAAGGGCTTGTCTGGCAGCTTCTCATCCAACATTGGCCAGCGCATTTCGCCTTCCAACCCCCAAGACAATGTCAACACCTCGCAAAAAAAGAAGAACCGTTCTGTCAAATCCATCATAGCTTGGCTCGAAGAGGCATCAGCCAATAATGGCACATCAAGACTTTCTGGAGACGATATCAAATCAGTTCACTCAGTCGGTACAATTTCCTCGACGGGTTCGAATTCTTCGCTGCTCAGTCGACAGACCATGCCTGGGGCGGCAGATGTGGAGGAATATTCTTTGACGCTGTTGAAGTACAAGCAGTACTATACCGATGTGCCACTAGGAAGGTGTCTGGACGCTCAGGAGAAGGATGGTGCAGCAGCAACATCGAGCAATGTACGCGTTGATGCATCCGAGGAGGCTAGTCTGCTAGGGGGGGTCGCAAGATGATACTCCGGAATTTGATTTGTTCTCAGCTTCGAGAGAACAGCTTTCCAGGCTAAGCCGCTGCATAGACTCGGTGCTGGTGGATGAGGAGGAGTCGAATAGTCTGAATCTCGGTGGAAATGATGGCCATCTGCATCGTCGAAGCCCCCAAGAGGTGTTGGCATTTTAGAAGAATGTTCGATTGCAGCTTGAGATTTCGGAGGATGAGCTGGAGGATTAATTGGATAGATGTGGTTTGAGTGTATAACAAGCAATCATCAGCTTAATTTGCGCTGACTACAAATTGAGTGACTACATTCACAAGGAGAACCAACTCTATGAAGGTCTTTAAATAAATAATCATGTCATATTTTCTTCATGATGATACAAGCTCAGGCATGGTGCAATGATTCTGTTTTTATTATGTAAATGCAGGGTAGACATAAGTGCTGGTGAACTAGAGCTAGAACTGCGGGACTATGGAAGTGGTAGCGGTTTCTGAGCTTCGAGTTGCTATTGTCATCCAGCCGCCCAGCTGTAAATAGAAACTTTCAAAATTAATTACTAAATGCGCCGCCAGCATCACATAGTCTCTGGACGTGAGGTTCTCTTTCTAGGTATAGGGGCGGTCGTTCGACTTCAAAAGGCTGAGATGGATGTTGGATCGGGTTATAAAGCACTTCGCGTGTGAAAGGCTTTGGCTCGTATCCTTGTCGTCTCCGATGCTCTATCATTCGCCGCATTGTAACATAATAACTCGCTGTATAAATTGAATCTCGTCTATGATTATGCCTTGGCTGAATACTTAGCTGCGGCCTTGTCAAATAGGCTGCTCTTCTCCTCCAAGTCCAATAACAGCTGGTGGTTGGGGTTGGCCTGCTTTAGTGATCTGAGGCATGTCAGCAGTTCGTTCTGTAACAAAGAATAGTGAATACATACTCGAGAAGCTCGTCGGTGCTGTTTCCGGAAATGGAGTTCAAAACCAATAAGTTGGCAATGCCTTCAGCATTCTTTGGGTCCTTTTCTATAGCCTGCTGCAAGGCAGACTGGGCCTCCTCAAGACGGCCAAGATGTATCTCGCAAACGGCCTGTGCGATGAGGCTGGGTACTGAGAAAGTTGAAGAGCCCTGCGCAAGCTCCTCATAAACGTAGAATGCCTGTTGGTACTTTTCGCCGCCCTATTGATACTTTAGCATTTGTACACCAATCATCGTTCCTTCAATCGCTCTTACCACTCGGACTCCAACCCAAGCCTCAGCCAGGTTCACCAAGAGACTATCTTGCGCCCATCTTCGTGCAGCGGTAACCTCCTTCACAGCTAGATCGGTTCGGTTCTGTTGTAGGTGGATCTGGACTATTAAAGCGACAGCGTCCACTATAACAAGCCTTTAGCAACTCTGGGACCCATGGTGTAATAAAAAATATTCCTTACAGCTTCCTTGGTGTTGCGAAAGCAGCGCAAGTGCCTCCTCAGACTTTCCAGCAGCTTGTAGAACCGTGCCGCCAACAACCTGAACGGTAACGTTATCGGCCGCCGATGAGGCCAGCTTCTCAATCGTCGTCAATGCCGCATCGGTCTTTCCAAGAGTGTACTCTGCGAGAGCGCCGACAGCTTCCAGGTCGGGAACGGCCTCGCCTGCGACATCTGCAACAACATCTTCGGCCTGGCCAAGGGCGATGCGGGCTCGGAGCTTCAGTACTCGTACGGGCAGCTCATTCTCAGCGGAGAAGGATGATGTGTCGAAATCGATGACCTCCTGGTATTGTGACTGGTAGAAGTGGGTGTGAATGTTGATCAATTCACCTTCTGCGGAATACGGGTCCATTTTGGCGATTAGCGACTTTTGGCGATGTTGCGTCTTGCTGTCTCTAAAAGAAGGATACCATCATCAACCATAACTGGCCTTCCAGCTCAATCGCTCTCCAATGGTGGGGTCCCCTGAAAGGGAACGTGTCATGCGCCACACACGTGTGGCTGGTGGGATTTTTTGTTTCTGCCCAATAAATGAGGCATGGATTCTGACTCGCCCCAGCAAGCCACGCTCTCGTTATCGAAGCCCCAATCAGGAATAGCGTTGACCCTATCGCCCACAAAGCGAGAAATCACCAAACTCTCCCAAATTTCGCTTTACTCCCGGAACTTTGCATCACCAAACACTCAAGTAACGACACCGCACACCGTCGTCAAAATGGTACGTTATTGGCTGCTGTCACCATCGATGCTCAGTCGACCCCTTTGATACCCGATTTACGAAAACGATCCTTTCGAATGTTTGCGTCCGCACGACATGGCAGTCTTTGCGATTGAGAACGACGATATTTTGTGCATCGCATCTCGGCGGGGGGAGGAAATGAGGGGGAATTATCATGTCGCCATATCGAAAAACATTCCGAACATGAACAATTCCATCGTCAAAACCCGAGCGCTGTGACTATCTAATGCTGGAATATTGATCAATCGACGAAGACTGCCTTGTGCCGGACACGCGATCGCTTCGACTTGCACCGTCGCCTTTGAGCAACCACCGCGACCCAACAGATGGCTGACATATTCTCGGATTAGGTCAACATTCCCAAGACCCGAAACACCTACTGCAAGGGCAAGGAGTGCCGCAAGCACACCCAGCACAAGGTCACCCAGTACAAGGCTGGCAAGGCCTCCCTGTTCGCCCAGGGTAAGAGACGTTATGACCGGAAGCAGAGCGGTTATGGTGGTCAGACAAAGCCCGTCTTCCACAAGAAGGCCAAGACCACCAAGAAGGTCGTCCTGCGGTTGGAGTGCGTCAAGTGCAAGACCAAGTTGCAGCTGGCCCTGAAGCGATGCAAGCACTTCGAGCTCGGGTATGTGATGATCAGCGTGGGCCTTTTATGCGTGGCATTTACTAACTTGATGGCTACAGTGGTGACAAGAAGACGAAGGGTGCTGCTCTGGTGTTCTAAATGCGTTGTTTTCCGGTCTTACCAATTCTCATGCTTCTCCTCGCGGCATATGGGCATCATGGAACTTGGCGAAGGGGGGGTTACTGGTCCTTAATTAGAGGACGGCGGCTCATAGGAAACGAAATACAAAAGATTTCTTCATGACCGCATTCATGCGATTGTACTGGGATATGCCTCGCAGTGTTTAAGGTTGGAAAAAGCCAAGCCGAGATAGTATTCTAATTCACTACGACCTGGTGTCTCTTGCTGGGCAACCTCTAGTTCACGGGACAAAAACTCAGACTAGCGAACATGAAAAAGATGAAAGTCAATCGATTCAAAAGGATGATTCTATGGCATGTGTATTCCCGTTTGTTTGTCTTTTGTATCGATGTCTACGTCTTGTCTATCTAATTCTAGATGTGTCTACACAAAAATCGATGTCTAAAAACCCTCGCCCAGCAAAACAGTGCGGCCATGTCCATACCACACAGGACCATTACGAATATCCAGTCCTTTTTCCTGTCCAACAATCCACTCGCCGATAAACTGAGCATCTTTCTGATCCCACACCTCATTCTCCAGCCAGCTATTGATGTCATCGATGGCATTGACCCACTTCTCTCTCTTTTCGGGAGTATCATGCTCTTCGTCTGTCAGGTATCTGCCCAGTGTAATATGCGCGCTGGGGACCTGGTATCGAGATCCGATCTCGACGCCTGCATCCTTGACCTTGTCAAAGATGTCTCGTCGGAGGTGGTGATATGTGTAGTCGTCTCCCTGGACCACAGCGTCGGAAGACACATCAGGTGTGACTGGAGCTGGTGAAAGCGTAGTTTCTCCAAAAGCTGGGAGAAACGAAAGAGCAAAAGCGGAGAGGTCGTATGATACCATGGGTTTGACAAGACGAGACCGATGGGTGTGGGTATATGAAGCAATAGAGGGAATGGCAGGGCGTAGAGTAGAGACGAGAGACCCAATCTCCGGGGGGAGTCTTTGAGAAGGCGACTTCAAGGGTGGTCAAGTGCATCCTGTGAGTGGGCATGAGCCAGATTTCTATATGAATATCCGAGTTAATATTGGATCTATGCTGCTGCGAATTGGCTTCGAACGAATAGGTACTCACTTGGCGAAGCCTGCTGGAGACGTGCTTGAATCTGTGCAGCCAACTCGACCACGTGGATTGGGGGGCGAGCCCAAACCGTCAAGCAGTTGCGCTCATCGACGAAGCCGGGCTCCATCTCTGGATTTTCAAGGCGAAGGAGGCATTGGTCAATTACGAGCTCCTTGTAGTCTGGGGACAAGAACTTTGCCTTCTGAAGAGCGTTGCGTTTGGTGCGGTGGGCATGATATAACGCCTGGATTTCTTGCTACAGAAGATGAACCATGAGCATTTCGTTTTATGGATGCAAAGTTTGTAAAATTTTGACAAGTATATAACTTGGATCTATTGGGCACTTACAGGCTTGTCATTGCAGGCTCGGATGAAAGCCTCATAGGGGTTCTCGCCTGGCTTCAAAACAATGCCAGACAGGTCTTCGAGCTTATTTTTTGCATCGGTGGAATACATGACACTTCCCATGATTGCGAAATCTTGTATCTTTTCCCCCTTTTTTTAGAAAACGATTAATAAATCATCAATCAGTTATTCTTCAACACGCGTCTTCTATCAGTATGAGTATTTATTGAGTCATGCTGCGCCCTTGGGCTGTCGGGCGACTCCCCACTCTCGCAGCTCGGAAAGCGAATATAGCATGACTAAGCAACCAATGAGATGTGTAGCCCAACGTTGCGAATTCATGAATACGAGTCGGCCGGGTAGCAAATAAGCATCCGGAGCGGCACTAGATGATATTAAGGGTCGTGTATCTCCCTGACCAACGTGAATATTGAAGCTTATAGCTTAATTGACCAATCTCTTTGGGGTATCTTAACCCGAATGCTAGGCTCATCCTTGCCGTCTGAAACAAACTCGAGCAGTTGACAGTCCTCAACAGCAACACCGCTAGCAAACTGCGATACCACGAAATCCAGCCGTGTTCCCGTCTGTCCCAACACTACCATTGGAGAATGCCAAGTTCCTGCGCCGTAAGTGACAGCCTGGCTGCTTGTAGCGACAAAGGCGCGCAGGAGCTTGAGATCCGGAAACCCTCTCCCGGGTAGCCCCTCTCCAGTCGGCACAGGTAAATCCTCGTCTTTAGAGCTAGGCGGGAGGCTCGGAGCGACAATGACCAGGTACGATGATGCGGTAGATGTCATTGGTGTAAAGGTCTGTGCTGTGAATGGGTGTCGTTCGAGGTGTCGTACCGTGAATGTGTTTGCCCCGGAAGATGAGCCGTCGGCGCCACCTCTTGCAGCGCAGACGAAGATGCTCATGATGGGTTCGCCCTTGCAGCTCGGAGCTTGGCCGTAGAGATTCTTGAGGCGGCTTACATTTCGATACTGGATTGCGGAGCCTTGGTTCGCTGAGAAGGCGTTGGGCGGTAGGGATTGAGCATGGGCATCGAATGAGGAGGGGTGGACGTCGGGTCGGGGGTTGGAGACGACGTCTCCGAAGGATGAGAAGGCCTCGTGAGTAAGAGGCTCTGCGGTGATTTGTATATCGAGAGCGCCAATGTTGAGCTGGATCGCCATTGCGCTGGGTGTAGTTGGCGAGAGGCTGAGATATAAAGGTGATTGAGTAGAGATGGACGTTGATGAGAAATCTCTGGCTATATACGTGTAAAAGGACCACGAAGTATTACCATTATTTAATATCAAGATAGAGAGCACAAATCCTGCATCATAATCCCACGTATTGAGCTCAAGATGAATCTGCGGTCTGCATCTCATGTACATGGATCAAGCATCACGGAAGCTGCCGACCACGATGCGGGCTTTGGGCTCCGGTGCCGGACCCGCCCGGCGCTGAAGCGGGTGGCGGCGCCTTTTTCCTCATGTTTGGATTGGCAGAGGCTTGATCTAATGCTACCTTCCAGATCGACTTGTGTCTCGGTTGTATTGCAGATTCGATGCAAGCGGAATTTAACCTTTAATAAAATACCATGCAGAAGCACATCTCCAGCTTCTCCAGATCCTCTTTGGCTCCTCCATCCATATCGCCATCCAAATGTTACCGCCTTTCTGTAGGCCAAGCCTCTCAACTTTTATCTTTTGGGGATCGGCGGTAAAAAGCAAAGACTCCGTTATCGCGCGGATACGCGGCCAGCTCTTGTTCCCATCCTTACCCCCGCGGCCCCACGACCCAAACCTCTTGTCGCTTAGCCCTTGCGCGTGAGAAGCAAAGAGATTGGCTGCCTTTGATCTGTTTCTTTTTTTTTCTTTTCTTTTCAGCAAGGTACCTGCAGCTTCAGTTGGTGGGAGGGGTCTCTGTTTTTGGGGCGGCAGAGACGGCTCGTCTGTGCCGAGCGACTGGGAAGGATGGCGAAAAAGTTGACTTGGGTAGCATCATCGACGGACATGTCTAAAAAATTATTTCTTCTTTTTTCTTCTTATCCTTATCTCTTGATTCTTCGCCGTCTTGTGCCTTTAATTTCCGCAGTTGTTGCTGATCTCAGACTTGATATCCCGACTTGAAATCTTGTGTGTTATTGCTTCAACTCCATTACAGTTAGTTGACGCCGAGAGTGATATTTACAAGCAACAAACGATACCGCCCACTTTTTTTTTTGTTGCTCTGTCGAGGCCGCGTGACCTCAGAAAAAGCGAAATAGATGAGGCACAACAAATCCGATAGCGACGATGACGAGTCGGTCAGCGAAGTTGCCGTCGATGCTCAACTCAGAAGCTCAATAGACGCCGAATCCGTGAGCAGCTATGCGGAAAATGGTCCGCTTTCGCCTACTACCCCTCCGTCTGTGAGCCAGAACGAGAGTAAGAGACCGATATCATGGAGCGAGTTGCCTCGGAAAGACCAGCTTTTCATTATTACCATGGCGAGGATGAGCGAACCGCTTGTTCAGACGTCACTACAGGTGAGACTTACACCGAACTTGGTGGCTGGACGACTGTCAAGCGTTTGGCCAAACCAAGATCCAAACACCCCCTCTCTCAAACTTCTCACTTGAAGAAGGAATATACTTTCAAAATGTTGTAACTCATACTGGGGCTTTCTTTTGTCTGCCGCTCTGAAAAAAAGGCCTACATGTTCTACCAGCTTAAATGGTTCGATCCGTCGCTTCCCGATTCCACAATCTCCAGCCAGGCGGGCGTCCTCCACGCCAGCTTCACGGCCTCACAGTTCCTCACGGCGATGATGTGGGGTCGCATCGCCGACTCGAAGCGCGTGGGGCGCAAAACGGTTCTGCTCATCGGCTTGTTGGGGACGAGCATCTCCTGTTTGGGCTTTGGATTCTCGACGACGTTTTGGCAGGCGCTGCTGTTCCGCACGCTTGGCGGTGCTACGAATGGCAATATTGGTGTGATGCGGACGATGTAAGTGCTTCTCGTCATAAGTCCATCTAGTGAGGTGGGTGGTGTTGGATGCTGAACAAAGTCAAAAACAGGATCAGCGAAATTATCCGCGAAAAGAAATATCAGCCAAGAGCCTTTCTCCTCCTGCCCATGACTTTCAACATCGGCGTCATCATAGGCCCCATCCTCGGCGGCATCCTCTCCGATCCAGCTGGCAGCTACCCAAATCTCTTTGGCAACATGCCCTTTTTTGTTAAATTCCCCTACGCAACTCCCAACATCGTCAGCTCCTTCTTCTTATTCTTTGCCGCCGTGGCTGTTTGGCTGGGCCTCGAGGAAACCCACGATGTCCTGAGAGACGGGCCGCCAGACCTGGGCACCAGACTGGGGAAGAGACTCCTCACGCACTATCGAAAGCGGTTTGGAACTTCGCCCGAGGCGGAGGGATATTCGGCAGTTCCGGCGTCTGACGTTGAGCTGAGGGCGGGCGAAGAGGACGCGGCCAGGCGGAAGTCGACGAAGCGGTACACACAGAGACTGGCCTTTCGACGCATCTTCACCCGCAACGTGCTCGTTACGCTGGTGGCGCAGTTCTTCCTCACCTTCCACGTGGGAACCTTCAACTCGCTCTGGTTCGTCTTCCTCTCGACGCCAACCTCGGACCGAGAGACTCGTCTGCCGTTTTGGTTCACCGGCGGTCTCGGTCTGCAGCCGCGATCCGTCGGCATGGCCATGGCCATCCTGGGCTTCATCGGCATCAACATGCAGCTGTTCCTCTACCCGACCATATCAGCCCGCCTCGGCACCATCAAGTCGTGGCGCTTCTTCCTGCTCTTCTTCCCCGTGGCCTACTTCCTCGTGCCCTATCTCTCCGTCGTGCCGAGCACCGCGCCGCCCCCGGAGGCAAAGGCGGGCATTCTGATATGGATTGCCATTTGCGGCGTGTTGTTCTTCCAAGTCACGGGTCGGACGTTTGCGCTGCCCAGCCAGGCCATCCTCGTCAACAACTGCTCGCCGCACCCGAGCGTGCTGGGCACTGTTCACGGGCTTGGGCAGAGTGTTAGTAGCGCGGCGCGGACGATTGGACCCATGGTGGGTGGCGTTGTGTATGGGTTTGGCTTGAACAAGGGCATTATTGGTCTGGTGTGGTGGGCATTGAGTAGTGTTGCTGTTTGTGCGTGCTTGACGAGTCTAGTGGTGAAGGAGGGCGATGGCCATGAGATTTGGCTGGAAGGCGATAAAGAAGATGAGCCGAGTACAGGTTGATAGATCTATGCTGCTTATTAAAAAGCAGCATTGAGATAATTCATCATTAGACGTTGGAAATTTATGTACGAAGATGCACATTATGCGAGCAAGTCGCTTTGACAATCATAAGAGGAAAAAGCCATAAGATAACTGTAATCGTAGTCCTATCCCCCTATTATCCACTTCATTAATAATCATTATTTGTTCCCATGCTCCCCCAACGCCATACATGCAGACTACTAGAAACATCTTTATGTAAACTCCCTTGGTTTCTGGCTTGAGCCTAAATCAAGAGGCTCGTCTTCATAGCTGCTCCTTCCATCACGAGTTCTCGCGCCCCACGAGGCAGCATTCTGGAGCTCACTCTGCGATGACGGAGGCTCGTATCCCGGAGGAGGATGATCGGGATATACTGGGGCCGCAGCAGCACCTGAGTAGGCGCCAGCCGAGTAGGCAGTATTTCGCCATGGCTGTGGCTGTTGCTGCTGGTAGCTGTGGTTGAGGCCTTCAAATCCAGAGGGTCCCTGTTGGCGGCGCGGCATATTGCGCTTGGCCGCCCAGATGATGTAGCCTAAGAAGCAAAGGACTAAGAGGAAGACGATGCCGAGGACAACGAGGGCGTATTTGCGATCGAGCGCATAGCCAAAACCACTGCAAAATTCAGCGTCAGCAAACTTTGAAGCGTAGAGCAGGAAAGGGGGAATACAAGTCTTACATGTAACCATTGGCAGCGCCAAATATCATGACAATTCTCCCATTCCAGACATGGATTTTGCCGAATCTAGTGGCTTGCTGCGTCTTTCGCCATTTGAGATGATGAAGGACGCCAAGTACGACCTGGTTCAGCATGAGAAAGATGGTGATGAAACCAAGGATCTGATGCAGGGAGTGAAATCCACGAGACTAGAATCAAAAGAGACCCAATGTTAGTGACATGTGTAATAGAACAGAATAAGACCCAGACAGAAAACCAAGGAAGCTTACCCGTCGATAGTTGAAGCTTGTCAGGATGCCAAAGGCAAGGCCCGTCAACACAAGGCAGAGAGCAAAGGTCTGATTGAACTTGTGAAGCTTGGCCCATTTTTCCGTCCTAATGAGGATCGAACCCAAGGGAATCAGAAACATGAAGCTAAAGACCATGAAGGAAGCGTGCGCAGCGGCCTTCCAATCGTAATTGCCCGTGGACCGGCTGTTGAGCGTCGTGCCCTCGCTAACCGAGTCCATGGTCAAGACAGGCAGGTCAGCTCGGCCTTGGGTCCGCTTCATGTCAATCGTAAAGGTGCCGTGCTCGCTGTGCATCTTGAGGCCTGCATTTGGATCGTCACTAGTAAACCTCTCCTTGGGGCCTAGAGCGTAAATTGCCTGTTGGTTGGGCGACGACACGTCGATGTAGCCTTTGCCAGTTCCGCCGGCGGGCCAGCTTCGACAGTGCTCATTGCAGACGGCGTTGAAGGTCATGTAGCCGTCCTTGACGCCGGTGCCGTTGAACGTCTGGAACTTGAGGTCGGGATAGTATTTGGGTTCGTAGTTGCCGTAGGCCAGGCGGGGAGAAAAGGTGACGTTGTTTTCGTTGTTGTCGCTGCGGTAGAGGATCAGGAACAGCGCGCCGGCCATTTCGTTGCTGCCGAGGCCGATGGCGCCCCAGGAACGGTCCGTCGACACGCGCAGGCTGAAGTAGATGTCTGTGTTTCCATTGTCGGGCACGGTGAAGGCAAAGGCGAGGCTGCCGTCGGGGCTGATGAAGGTTGATTGTCCCGTGGGGTTGGCAGAGTCGTCGGCGCGAGCCGGGGCTGCTGCAAAGGCTATAGATTATGCATAACGTTGATCGCTGGTCAGCAATTTTGCGTGGGCACAGCGGCGAAAAGAGGCACAGCAAAGGAAATCATAAGCAAGCATAGGACGCAAACGCATGGGAAATGCTCACCAGCAGCCGTCAGCGCGGCGCGCCACAGATTCTTCAGCAGCATCCTGTTGCCAGAAATGTTGATTCTTCTGCAGGTGCTCGATAACAAGCAAGTAAACAAACCGCAAATAACGATGATGCACGGCTCGGCTCCCAGCACTCCAACTCTCTGCGACTCGGTATCGCCACCAGTGCAGCTGGGAAGAAGAGAATGCGGTTTTGGCGAGCTTGGACAAGTTCAGCTGCTGCGACGGCGAAAGCAGCAGCTCGATGGATTATAAGGCTGCGTCGTACCACTAAAGCGATAGAGTGGTGGATAGTGCCATGCAGAGCGGCACAGGTGCAGGTACCTGATCTTTTAGCATGGAGGCGGCTCAACTGCCTCTGTCCATCCCTGTTCCAGGGCTGATTTCGCAATCATGAATAGTAGGGCAGAGGAGCAGCTGATGCATCTGCTTATATTGAGGACGCTGTACATTGCATACGCGTATTAGTTTGCTGCCTTTTCTCCATGATTCGTACATCTTCTAAACACCATCGTCCCCTCTTGAATTCAATAATCACAGGCAGTCCTGGTTTTTCACTTGTGTTTGTTCTTGCGCGTGTTTGGCTCAGCACCGCATGGGCCTCGATCCCGATTTTCTTATGGAGATCCGTCGCGAACTCCAGTCTAGGTCAAGGATAGGCTGCGGAGGGAGCCAATTGCTGGCACGCGATTGGTCCCTTGAGCGGCACGCGATTCCCCAAGCGCAAGCTGTGGCTACCATTTAGTCTTGCTGCCGTCACATGCAAGGATCAGCGAATCTGTGGAGTCGCGAATACGAAGCCCGATTTATCCAGCCAGTGCGGTGCAGCTATTCCGGTGTCTGACGTACACGATTGATTGGTTGGTTGAGCATCATACTTGGGAGCAAACCACGTTCTCGAAATGAATGAGGCTCAGATGTACGCGTATTCGTCCTAACTAGGAGCATAAATTATTTCTTTTCATTTCATATGGTATGTTATCTATGATAAACTCCATGGTCAGGCCAAAGGCACGATCGTACAAACATATATTTTTATACAATTGGGCTACTATAAGCGACATAAACTACGAAATAAAGGCTACATATACTTGAGAAAAACAGCCATAGTATCATACAATTCATTGGAATATTGCAAAACAAAAAAGACCCATTCACATACTCTCATTACACCATCGGTCAAACCTCTCTAGTCCATAGGATACAATGAGAGTGGCGTGGCAAAACTCATCCACGTCCGATGGCTTGGCACTGGTAAACAATTGATTCCCATCAATACAGCGCACACTATTGACGAGATTCTGTTGATATTGATTGAACCAAGAAGATGGTGAAGTTGCTTCCCACAGACCCGCGCCACCGGAGAAGATGATGCCGCCAGGGCAAGGAGCCCAGCTCTGCTTCAGAGTCAGGTACACTGCCTCTGTGAGCGTTGCGGCCAAGTACGTGCGGCGGATGGACTCGGAGAATATCCATGCCTGCCATGTAGACGTGATGGAGCCGTCTGTTCGTAGCTGCGTATCGACCGGCCCGTTGCTATTCCCGCCCTCAATCGATGCGTCGCCGTGATCTGAAGAGAGAGCAAGATTGGCGCTCTGCCACATCTGTCGAGCCCACAGCGAGAGAGTATCAATGTGCTTTTCAGCCTGGGCGCGGGCGCGAATGTCGCCGTCGAACAGACGGATGATTTTGTATATCAGGAGAGCCTGCGTCCTTGCGAGGTGGCACGCAGAGTCAAGCATGACGACTCCGAAATCTTCATTGGCGCTGGCACTATGGCCGCCGACTAGGTTATTGGCGCGGTTCTCGATGATGCGCATCACCATCCTTTCGGTTGCGGGAGTCTTGGATTGGTATGCTGATAGGGAGGCAAACGCATCTTGGATACAGTCTGGCAGATGGATCTTCCATAGCTGGGGGTGGATAAAGGGACAATGGCCTTCGCTCGCGTATTGCCTCAGCCAGGTGTGAAGCTGGCTGATAAAGTACGTGAGGGCCTCATCGCTAAAGGTGATTTGAGAGGGGATCGAGTTTGTGCTATGGTCTATGGTCCATGATGATGGCGAGAGAAACCACGGATGCCGCAGATCCTCTGCTGTTACTGACTGGCGGGCCGGCGTGTGGCTCTCGTGCTGCTGCAGTTGCTGCTGCTGCCGTTCGCCACTACCGTGAGACGCCGGACTCGGAAGCAGACTCCTCTCGCTCGACGCTGGAACGGCAGACACGGCGCCATCTTCCGCAAAGACGAGATCGTACGGCGGCGTGATGCGCGGCGCCGGATAGCGACAGATGACCTTCTTCTCCAAGCAGCGCCGGCACGAAGGCGTCTGCTTGCTACAGCCGCGCTTCGCTTTAGTGCACGCAATGCAGGCTAGGCGCTTCTGCGGAGGAAAACCCGACATGGCGGGCTGGAGTTTTTTCTCTTGGATATGAGATTCGAGCGTTTGCCCATCTATCGCCTGATGCTCTTATTTCTTTTCAAGGCCCGGGGCCGAAATTTGTTATCCCGGCGGGCTTTCTTCCGCCAGGCGGAGCCGGGACTCGGGGCTCTGCATGGGGTTTTATAGGTGACGCCGGCGGGGAATTTTCCACTTGCGGACGGAGAACCCGCCGCCGGTCACGCATTTTGTAGGCGCCACATCGGAAGGCACCAAAAAGACAAATTATGTATGTGGGTGATGAGAGTCTGAAGGGAATTTATATTAATAAACTGATTTCCTCATGTTCAACTCCGCTGCTTTGAGGCGGACTTGGAGTTGCGGACCAGAATAATGGAGAGTCAGGAGAGAGAGTCGGCCCATGTCTTGGTCCTGGGCATTGCGGGTTTGTTATATGTGGAAAATGGGAGGAGTAGGAGCTGTGTATAAAAAGCAGATAAAGAACGACAATATTCCTCAACATCTTCAACAGCCATCACCACGATACATCAGCAAACACTATTACCGAAACAAAATCTTGGCAGCAATACTTCTCCAGCAACCATGAGTCTCCCATCCCTGAAGCAGTACCACCGAAAGCCCTATGCGGCCATCTCTCCCTCACGCCCAGAACTCAGCCAAGCAGGCAAGACAGTTGTCGTTACCGGAGGCAACAGTGGAATTGGATATGCCGTCGCCCGCAGCTTCATCAAAGCTTCCGCCAAACATGTCATCATCTTGGGTCGCCGTCAAGAAGTTGTAAAGTCTGCCGCCGAGAAGCTCTCCAAAGAAGCAGACGGCTTTGGATCATCTACTGTGATTGAGGGCAAAGTCTGTGACGTTGCAAGTCTCGAATCTACTGCAGCATTCTGGCAAGATCTCCAACGCAATGGGGTTGATGTCGATGTTTTGGTCCTCAATGCGGCGTCGCATACCGAAAAAGCTCCCATTCTCGAGAATGGCCTTGGCAACGTCTGGCGGGATTTTGAGGCCAATGTACGCTCCACGTTGGATTTTACCGAGCGATTCTATAAGCAGACGAGCAAACAAGGCTCCCGCAAGGTTAGATTTTATCTCTGATTTCTGGTTGAATTGTATCAGAATCGTGGCGAGACTGACGCTTTTGTAGTTCTTGGTATACCTCTCGACTATTGCCGGATATATGTGGCAGTCAATGGCCCCAGAACGCCCAAGTTACGGCCTGACCAAGAATGCCGCTACGCTCTTGGTTCAGCAGATTGCCAAAGATACCAAAGTCAACGACATGCAGATCATATGCTTCCACCCAGGTGGCGTTCTCACCGACATGGCTCGCAAGTCTGGTGCAAGCGAGGACTTGGGAATCCCTTTTGACGATGGTATGGCCCCCACATCCATTCATATTTTCCTTTCTATAAGCTCATGGTACTAACTATCGCGTCTTTCAGAAAACCTTCCAGGCCAATTTTCGGTCTGGGCGGCTAGCCAAGAGGCTGAACATCTGCATGGCCGGTTTGTCTGGGCTAACTGGGATGTTGACGAAGTGAAGACTGTTCTGAGCAAGCAAATTTCGGAAGAGCCTAATTTCCTAAAGATCGGAGTCGAAGGGCTATCTGAAAAGGATCCTAACCCCATGATTCCTCCTGAGCTGCTCCAGAAGATCATGGCACTTCGGCAGCAGGCAAATTAGGCAGAGAACTAGGTCCCGTATGGGGCCAAGGTGTTATATATGAAATAGGATTTCTACAATTCAGCAGAATGTATATAAAGCCATATGATAAATTCACTTTAACTAAAGAGATCTATACAAAATGATACATGTAAAATATTATTTCCAGAGAACTGCAGGGTAGCGATTGTTATCGCAAGCATCAAAATAGCCATCTAACTAGGGAGAAATGCGGCTGCTTCGAAGGAGAGAGTCGCTAATTCGCTACTGCGCATGTTAAAGTGGCTGTACGCCATACGCAGCTAATTGAAAAACTCATATTTGGGCTTCCTGTATTATATACAGACTGATTACCAATTATATTCAGGGCGCTATACCCAACTGTTCTCTCTTTCGCTCTTTCGTCCTTTTCTCAGTCAGTGATGGCCTTGCTGCGCCATACTGCGCTGTATCACACTTAAACGGGGTATATCGAGATTGCTGCTGTGTTTGATTTTGACTAAATACATTCCGCGAGCGGCTTTGCCTTCATTTCCTGAGATGGCTCAATCACAGCCAACACTCTAGCAACACATCTTTCTGGAAGCCCGCCAACGCGAACATATCAGGATCATGGCGGTCATCCTCTAAAAAGAAAATATTACCCCTTGGAATTTTCAATTCACTTTAGCTGGTATGCTAGATTCATCTCGTGGTATAAAACTTCTTTTGCCGGCGCCATCGCCTAGAATGCCTCATTTCGGAGATTTTTGCATTGCGCTGAAGATCGTCCAAAGGGAGCGGTCAGGCACAGTAGCATCATTTACCTAAAATCAGCACACTATCTTGCTTTGCACGAGATATGAGGCTGGGACTAGTCATGCTAGCTGAGTCTATTGTCTTATGTTGGTCCCAACACACTTGTCGATCTGAGGGAGGGTGGAACCTTCGTCTCACTCGCCTTGCCCTATAGAACAGCTCTAGACAGGCCCCTGACTCCGGCTGTCTGGAATAGTATGATAAGCTGACTGACATTGTAAGATATAGATTTAGTATGAGCCATTGCAATGGTAAAACTTCATACAATTGGGTCGCCATGGCTGATAGTGAGAGGCAGATTTTGGGGCCGATTATGATAGCTCAAGTCTTCTATAATGCCATTCTATTGTCTTCTGATGAATTGATTACTTTATAATATGAAAAAGTGTCAAAGATAGCTTTTGTATGCTTGCTGTGAAGAATGTGTCGATCAGATGTGTTGTTGCTAGCCTTCTTGACAAGCGTCAGGGCAGCATTCCGTATATATGCAAACTAACGAAGAAAGCACCAATACTCATCGCGTAGGGAGTCCCTCTTGGCGCGAACGGAAAGAATGAGTTCATAATAACGCTTTGCAATCAAACCGACGCGACTCCATGGTGATTAGAAACACGTATCTGAGGTTGAAGCTAGGCCCGTAGAATCTTAAATAGACCGTGATAGTCCGGCCTGTTTACTGAAGAGCAAGCAACATTACTCTCTTTAACTTGTGTCATTCTTTTGCAAGACCATCTGTTGCCATTGAAAATCGTTGAAGATGAAGAGCTGGCTCGGTGTTCGGTCTGCGGCCGTTTTGGGCGCAGGCATCTTCCTGCAGCTTGCCAATGCCCATAATGCGGAGTGCCCTCATCCTGCGGAGATTGTAATACACCACCCAGCGGAATATGTGTGTTGTGGTAAAACTACTTCCACTATTTTTGCTCAGTGAGTCTTGTATTTACTGCTGATTTCAGCTTATACAATGTTGCTGACATGTTACATAGGACTACGATGGAGTGCTCAGGAGTCCCAGCTTACGTGACGCCTGGAGTTCCCATCCCGGAAGGAAATTGTGTGACCACTACAAAGTCGTGGGATGGCCCTACGACTGAGACGATTACAATTCCTCCTTCTGGCTGGGGCCCGACTACCAAGATTGTGAAAATCCCAGGATGGAACCCAGACTGCATCACGACTACCATGTCTTGGACTGGCACTACGACTAAGACGGTGACAATCCCACCTGCCCAAAGTAAAGGGCCAAGCACCGTCGTCGTAAAGACTCCCTGCGATGAGTCTAGATATGTTACCAAAACTGCTCCCTGGGCCGGAAGTACTGCTACTACCTTCACCGTCCCCCCTCACAGAGGCGAGCCTGGCGCGGTTGTGATCAAGACGCCTCACAGCGGATATGTCACCAAGACTGTTCCTTGGGGTGGCAGCAAAACAGTCACATATACCGTGCCTCCCAAAGGAACTGACTGCGGCGAAGTCATCGTGAAGAATCCTGTAAAGTACATTACAGAGACCATTTACTGGACTGGCACCAAGACGGAGACGTACACCATACCGGGGTTTGGAACTAGACCTGGTACTGTTGTCATAAAGGTGCCTGCTTTGGCTACCTATGGAGACAAGCCTACCACTTCGTCAAAGCACCATACTTCGTACAGGCCAATTTCTCCGCACGAGACTTATTCGGCGAGACCGACATCTTCGCATCACACCGACTCGTATAAGTCTACATCAACTCACGGCCACTCTTCCTCTCATGGAATCAGCACATCTCATAGATCTATGTCGACTCATGGTGTCTCTACATCACATAGATCTGGATCCATTAGAACCGAAATTCACAGGCCATCATCGTCACACGGAACTTTCTCATCTCATAGCTCTTCATCAAGAGGATCGGCTGCCTCCCGCTCCCATGATCCGGCTACATCGCATCGCTCTACTTCATCCCGTGGGCTCAGCTCATCTCACAGCACTTCGCATGGAACATCGTCTCATCCGACTACGTCTTCTCATGAGACTACTGTAACGCATAGATCTACATCTCACGGAACTAGTACCTTGCCACATACGACTACTTCTCGTGGCGGGACTTCATCTCATGGATCCACTTCCTCCCATCGATCTACTTCATCCATGCCGACTTCGCATAGAACCACTACATCACGTAGTGAAGTCCCCAACACTTCGCATAGGTCAACATCGTCTCATGCGTCCTCTTCATCTCATGGAGCTAGCTCCCATAGTACATCGCACTCTGGAACCGCCTCCCATTCAACGACAAGCTCCCACAGATTGACTAGCACACACGAGATTTCTACAGCAAGGGGAACATCGACTCATGCAACGTCGCATAGTACGGGCACGTCTCATACCAGCTCCCACCACGAGACTACTACTTCTAGTAGATCAAGCACTTCTCACGGTACTACTACATCTCATAGATCTACATCAAGTCATGAAACTTCGAGGTCAACTTCTCCGCATACAACTACATCTCGTGGATCAACTTCAACACATGAGGCAAGTGTATCACTTAGATCTATTTCAACTACTTCTCATGGAACAAGTACATCACAAAGATCTACTTCCACTCATGGAACCAATACATCAAGGTCAACTTCCCCCAACACGACCACTCATAGATCTACCTCCACCCACGGGACTGGCACGTCGAGGTCAACTTCTCCCCACACGACCACATCACTCAGATCTACTTCAACTCATGGAACAAGTACATCACACAGATCTACCTCAACGCACTCAACAGGTGCATCTCATGGAACGAGTACAGCTACAACCCAAAGATCTACCTCTACACACGGGACAAGCACATCACAGAGATCTAGTTCGACACATGGGACAAGTACAACGCTTAGATCCACCTCTAACCGTGAGACTTCTACGTCAAGGCCAACCTCCTCACACACGACTACGTCGCGTGGGTCTACTTCAACGCATGAAACAACAACATCACGTACATCTACATCCACGCATCCGACGAGTACATCGCGTGCGACAACTACATCGAACAGATCTACCTCGACACATGAGACAAGGCCGACTTCCTCTCCGACGACCTCAACCCATGCACCTACTTCGACGCATGGGACGACGACGTCTCAGGGGACAACGACGTCTCGAGGAACAACAACTTCACATGAAACAACGACATCTCGCGCAACCACCACATCTCGAGGAACAACAACATCTCGTGAGACAACGACATCTCGGGGAACAACAACTTCTCGTGAAACAACTACATCTCGCGCAACCACTACATCTCGAGGAACAACAACATCTCGTGAGACAACGACATCTCGCCCAACCACAACATCCCGCGCCACAACCACGTCCCGCTCTACTAGTACGGTATGAAGGCGTGGCATTGCAGTCGATCAATGTATACTGTAGAATCTTACAAGCAGAGGCTGAGAAATTTGGCTGGGGATTGTTTCAAGAGTATCTGAAGATGAGATAGGGGCCCTTCACTTCACCTGAGTAATTTCCAGCGTTTGCATAATACACATTGTTTTCTCATCTTTTTCTTTCTTTCCTTTTTTCCTTTTTTCTTTTCTTTGTTTCGCATGTTCCCATAATGTGTTAAACACGATGTGTTACGGCCATGACTCCTGTTAGTGAGTGTAAGAAAGAAGTCGTAGAAGTTCTTGGGTTATGAATAAAACTAAACTTATGCTATTTCTGTTCTTAATTGCATTACTTACGCGCTCTGTGATATATCGTAAACTTATTCATTATATCTAACTCTAGCCCGAACAGTCCTCTAACTAATAACTTCCTTGGCTATATGCTGATAACTCAATCTGAGTCTGAATCTGTTGAATCCGACGAATCCGATGATGCATCGTGATGCTCCTCATCTTCTGGCGAATCTTCAAACTCTGGGCCGTTTTCCTCTAATATGTGGTCTGAGAAATGGACCAGCTCTTTATGGGTATAGCATTTCCAACATATGTCGTAATCAGTACATTCCTTGCAATGATAGCAAAAGCCGTAAATACGCTGCATCGTTTGGTTAGCGACATGTGCAAAGGTTCGTTTTTGAGAATGAAGGGTGCTTACACATCTGCAACTATCACATGTTGCTGAGCTGAAGACTCCCTTTCTGGATTTATCGTCTTCAGATTCTTCTTCTGGAGCCTTCTTATCATCATTCTCCTTCTCCTTCTCCTTTTCATCTTCAGAAACGATACCGTGCTTCAATAGCTCAATCACTTCTTCTGGCTGCCCAGTAAACCTAGCAATCTTCAGTGGTGTCCACTTCTCCCTACCAACCGAGGCTTTTACGAAACGGTTGGCCCCGTTCTCGAGTAAGAGCTTCATCGTCTTCATTTGCTCTTCTGGCTCACTGGCATGATCTGCAGACAGCCAACAATCCGTGCCGCGAGCTGCCCAGCATAGCGGCGTCCAGCCGTCGATATCTGCCTCGTCGATAGCCTCTTTATTAGGCAACAGTGATATGATTTTCTCCACGGCCTGCACTCTTCCAGGCTGTGCTGCCCAGCTCAATGCGGTCCGTCCGATGACATCTTTCGAATTGATGTCCCCACCAGCGTCGAGGATCGCCTTGAAGTTTTCGATACCATTGAGTGCTCCGACATGTATAGGCAAACGACTCATTGAGTCCTTTATATCAACTTTTGCTCCTTTATCCAAGAGTGTCTTGATCGTTTTCGGCGTTGCTGCGTACGCGGCCGCATGGAGGGCGGAACCAACAAAGCCACCTTCTACGTTGACGTCTGCTCCATGATCCAAAAGGTAGTCGACTATCTCGTCGACTATTCGGTTTTCACCAACTGCGAATTGCAAACATGCAGACTGCAGAGGAGTTCCACACGAGCCGTAGTTGGTGACCTGATCGACATTGGCTCCATTCTCAACGAGGAATTTTACAAGATCCATGTGACTTAATCGGCATGCCTGATGGATAGCAGCGCCATCGCATGGTGATCCGAGATGAATGTTGGCGCCATGCTTGATGAAGTATTTGGCACGCTCTAGATTTCCCGTGTATGCTGCTAGGGAAATAGGTGTATCACCCCTTGTTTTTTCCTGGATGTCTATGTTTATTCCAGCATTGACAAGGAGTTTCACATTATGAAAAGGCACATTGGTGTAATGGAGAGCTGACTTCCCATCCCCGTCGACTTGGTTCACGTCAATCCTTGATGGATATTCCATAAGAGCAGAGAGCGCATCATCTTCTTGAGCAGCCGAGTGCAGAATAGGTACTCCTTTGTCTGATACGTGTTTGAGATCGGCTCCATGTTCAGCCAGTATTCGAATTGTCTCCTTGGGAGCATGCGATGCCGCGCATTGTAGAGCTGTCCATCCTCTCTGGCTCTCGTCATCTCCGTCATAAACTTCTTCCAGAGACGCACCGTGCTCCAAGAGAAGTGTCATAGTGTCATTGTAGCCGAACCAAGCCGCATGCATAAGAGATGTGAATCCTGCATTCTTTCCAATGTTTGGGTCCGCGCCATTCTCGACCAGTATACGAACTATATCGGCATCGGGAACGGCAAAGTACAAAGGAGTAATGCTCTCTGAGTTGACTTCGTTGACTTTTGCGCCTTTCTCTATCAATAGTTTGGTAAGATCTTCTTTCTTGTCCAGCGCGGAAAAATACAATGGAGACTGGTCGCTGGAATTCAAGCCGTTGACCTCTGCGCCGTGCTCCAGAAGCTTCGGGACGAAATCCATGCAGAGATCGCTTCTGCAGGCATGAATCAGCACAGGCGTGCCGTCGGCATCTTTTGCGTTGGCATCAGCATTGATTGAAAGAAGTAAGTCGAAGATTTCGAGCCGATTCTCGCTCGCCTCGTAGTCAGTAATCATCTGAGTAAGGATTGGAGGCGAAATCAGCTGGCTGTTGGGATCTGCGCCGCTGGCAATCAACATCTGACAAATCTTCAAATGGCCTTTGACAGCAGCATATCGTAGAGCTGTGCCCCACATTGAAGGTCCAGGAAGATTTGGGTTGGCATTCTTGTCAAGCAGAAGCTTCACGCATTTCTCATAACCCTCATCAATAGCCACCGTAAGCGGCGACCAGCTCTGCGGGGTGTCATCAGGCTTGATACCCATATTAGGATCTGCTCCCAGCCCTAGTAGCACTTCAACGACGTGATGGTGTCCCCATAAGGACCCGAAATAGAGCGTAGTCTTGTTCTCCTCATCCGTAACTTCTATGTCAGTTTTCCCTTCCTCGGCTAAGATTTTGGCAATCTCAGCATGGCCTTGTCCGGCGACATGATGGATGGGAACTCTGCCGAAAAGATGGCAGGAGGTCATATCCGCATTATGCTTAATGAGGGTTCGGACCATGCCGACATGGAAGTTTCGGGCTGCTTGAGAGAGCGGAGAGGCTTTCATGATAGACGACCAGCTGCTTTCAATATCTGGAGGATATCCCAGGTCAAGGATTCGGTCTGCAAACCGATCCAAACCAATCCACGCTGATCGATGAAGTAGCACCGGTGACCAGGTAGTGACATCAGGCTTAGGGTTCTTGGAAAGAATGCGGTCAAGCATATCTATCATCATTTCTTCATTCCCATATGCCGCAGCGGCCACAATAATGTCCATAAGAGTGGATTCTGGCACGTCAATTTTCTTCATGAGTGTCCGAACAACTTCCGATTGGCCTTTTGAGGCAGCTTCAAGCAAGCCCCGGCATGTATCTGCGTCATCTCGTGCGTCAATGGCATCAACTAGGCCCAAGCTTGCGAAAATTGGAAACAGAGTGTCTAAACAGGTAGTACTCCTAGTGATTGGATTTGAGAGCGCCCAATAGCCCTTTGCCCAGCTGCTTGCTAATTTGGAAGTTGTCGATTGAGGTAGAAACTTGGACAGGTCGGGCTTAGGAGAGCTAAGCAGATAGTGATGCGTCCAGGCTTGGAGAGCGTAAGAGCATAAATTTCCTCGATCCGCAAAGGTAGGTGACTCAAAGGATTCCGCATCTGTGGCCGAGAAAGTTTTGCTGATATATTCCTTTACCGTTGGCTGGGAAAGATATCTCAAACAGAAGTTTGCAATATCTGAGTGAGCGGTTTCCCTGATCTCATCCCATAAAAATCGAGAACTAGCGGATTTCTCACCACCCTCGCTTTTGCCCATAAGAATATTCCGTAGCCTTGGATGCCAGAATCTGACTTCGTTGTGTTGTATCACAACAACGCCGGCGAGCCACACCTTGATCTTGGAAACAAGGCTTTCTATCGCCGCTGAATCGGGAGTGGCGTGCCCCTCGTCGGGATCCGATCCAAGGTAGACCACAGTTGCGAGTTCCCAGATAGTGAGCGGCCGTACAGCGTAGAGGAGCCACGTGAGGAGCTGACGTAGAACTGCTGGCTCAGGAGAATTTCCAAGGACCCAAGATAGAAGCTGCTCCAGGATTTGATCCTCGTTGGCCGATGCCTTGGGGTCGAATTTCAACGACTTGAGTAACTCTTCAATCGTAGTCTTATATGGCCATTCTTCTCGTACAGCCGCTTGTTCCCAAATAATATGTTTGGATAGGGGATCAAATTTGTCAATGTACAGCTGCTGATCTTTGATGACACGAGACTCAAAATGAAGCTCTGGGCGTGCTGTGAGTAGTCGTGCCATGCCATCTTTGGAATCAGTATCGGCAACGCTTATCAGCTTCTCCTCAGACGCATCAAGATCCATATTAATACACCAAGGCCCTGAAAGTTCTTCTGAAAGAGCTCCCGGTTTATGACTTGTGACGACGACTTTCCATGAATTCTCACTCGCCTGTGAAAGGTATGCGAAGTTGTCGAGGAACTGTTTTCGAGAGCCTTTTGTGCACTCATCCAAGTGATTTATAACAAACATGACATGATCTACCTGGTCAGTAAACCTGAAGCGCTCGAATAGATAGATCAAATCTGCCTCTGTCCATCCACGTTCCTGCTCGAGACGAGCAAAAGTGCTCCTGATGCGATCTCCGCTAGCAGGATAGAGACACGTAATTTGGGCCAGAAAAGTGGCAAGCATGTCTCTAAGAGAGTCACACCTGACATCATATCGATCAAAAGAAAAGTAAAGGACGATTGTGGTTGAGCTCTTGGCAGCGTGCTCCTCCATGACGTAGAAAAGCTGCTCTGCTGTTTCGCGGACGTGTTTCGTACCGTGAAGATAGAGCATTTGCGGGCCACGGTGTTTAAGCCACGCCTTGATTTCTGGGGAGCTTTCAACAACTGCATTGTCACGTTTACTGCTCTGTAAAGGAAAGATGGGCGAAGCAAGAGTGAGAATTGTTCTTTCGTAACGAAGCTGGTCTGCGGGCACTGGAGTATTGAAGGCTGGAAAAGTTAACGTTAGCCAACTTCACAGGCATAACAAGGTTGGGTATATAATCTCACTCTTCAGCAGTTCTCCAAGACAGCTCGTAACAGAGGAGTAGTCGTTGACGTAATCGCTTGGTTCGGCAAATCGTTTCTCCATGGGTATACCAAGTGTTGCGCTGTAAGTGTCAAACGCCTTTGAGTTGATGTTAGAGCGCATCGTTTCATGTTGGTTCATATATGATTCAAGTCTTACCTTGTTGATCTTTGAGTAAGACCCTTCTTGATGATAGACACTAACTGCTCGGCTGCGGAGAAGAATTTTCGATTCAACAAACAGACCGTTGATCTCCATAGCAGCGGCCGCAAATCCAGGAATTGCAGACGCAGAAGGTCGAATTTCCGCGATTTCCGAGTCATATGAACCAAAAAGAAATCGAGAAAGTGTGTCCTCCATACCAAAGTGGTCAACACTTCGGTGAGGAGAGCCGAGAAAAACCTGTGGCAAGTTAGGGATAGAGTTTTCTGAGCATCCAATATAAGGATCCATAGCCATACCAGAATACGACTCATTTCCGTAATGTCTACCCAGGAAGCTATATCGGCTGCCGCCGCAGATAAGGCCTATATTGTAAGAGATTTAGCGACCGTCTTCGCAAAACGAAAAGACTGAACTCAAACGCACATCTTTAACTATGAGACCTCCAACATCATGGGCAACAAACATAATCAGCCGTTTCTAAAAATTAATTTGGTCAGATTAATCGTATAGATTCGTTTGACAGCATAGCATCTGTGAAGTGCACAAACCTGACTCTGACTTTTTCTCCTGGCAGCTAGTGCTCGCAATAGCTTCAGAGCGCAGTCTCGGATGGCCTGACGACTTTTTCGACCACAAAACAGCTGAAGCGGCTCGTACTCGAAACGGAGGATTCTGGATGGCGAATCTAGTAATTGGGCATAAGACGCAACCCATTCACTGTTACCAGAGCCGGGTCCAGCCTGGGATTCGTGTTCCCAGCCTCCATAAACACCATGGATCACTACGAAGCTGTGTTGATGGTTGCAAATTAGCCATATGAATCGTTTACTTGGCTATGAGTAGACACTTACTCTACAGCTAAATCGGAAGGCTCAGAGATCCCTTCACCTTTCCATGTAACGTGGAGGGGCTCAGCATCTGGATCTTGCTCTTCTTCTTCTTCTGGCGGATTTGCCTCGCTCTCTGGAGTCCCAGCTGAATTCTCATCAGGAGTTGATTCATCCTGATTCTCGCCAGTAGCGGCTGGCTGCGCGGTCTGCTCTTGTTCTTCCGTGGGCGCCAACTCAGGCTCTGGCGAACCGGCCCGTGAATCGGAAGCGCTAGAGGCAGATGAAGAATCTGAATCCGACATTTTCAGTGTGATAAGAGGAGCTCAAGCAGCCTAGGTATTAGGCATAGACAGCCAAGACTGCCTGTGTCATATACCCAAGTCTGGAGGGCAGCCGTTTGGTGCAGCTTGAATACTTGTGTAGGCAGATTGAGCGTAAAAGATGAAAATAAATGTCACTGCGCGCGAACGATTAGCACGCTGATACTTGTTTCAAGCCGCTATAAATTGCAGGAGAAACGATGAGGGTCACACCAACCTGAAGAGTTACAGTGAAGCAAAGCGTGGTTAAGAGGGCTCACCGACATCAATCGACCGTTGTTCGAGCGCACCGCAATAGAGCGATGCCAGATATCCACTCCAAATATGGCGAGCCCTTATTATTCGACGATCAAGGCCTCGCAGAGAAGTATAATCCAGCTAGGCCATGGCTAGAGACGAAAATATTTTACTCAAGGACCTGGCCGCGGGGTCCTATGACGCTCAACTTCCCCTCCATAGAGTCCAGTCAGACAACTCGTCAGAAAGGTGAGCAGAGCTGAAGCGGTGGAGCTGGAACTCGACCCCGGCCAAGTGGCCGCAAGTACCCCGAAGGTACTCTCCCGAAGATCTGACATGCATAAGGAGGACGGGGCTCAGGTTCGTTGCTACGCGTTGATTAGACGGCCTCTGATGCTACCTGAAGCTCCATGCAAGCAGCTCCAAGAGAGGCATCCTGCCTATGACAAGAGGGGCTGTGCACTTTGTTGCGCGGCAGAGCCGCATCGTTTTCGCGCACTGTAGCCTTAGCCGGGCCGTTCCATGCGAAGGAACGAAGAGTGGGCGCTAAATAACAGGTCCTGAACCCTGCTTGTTTCGAACTCAGCCCATGGGAATAGACGAGCCAATAGGATAAACCCTCGTGAGGAGAGGAAACCGAGTTGCGTCAATAGCCTCTCTTGTGACAATCATGAGATCAAGAGGCAGCTCTTCCGCGAAAAAGCCAGTTGCTGAAGCAGGGAGTGATGCAAAACTTCACATGCTGATTGCCGTCAACTAATCAGCCAACAACAGTCCAAGGAAGGGTAACACAAGGAGTACGGGCAAAGATAGGGCTGACGAACTCTCCGAGCTCTCCCCGCAGCTCATACCTAGGCCTACCTATGGGTACATATTCGGCACATGCGACGGGAGTGGGTAGGATTAGACAAAGATGGTGGGACGATGCTAAATTCGCGGCACTACGCTATAGTATGTATTGACTGCAGCCTCGTGATGCAGCCGCAGGTACATATGTCGGCAGCAACTACCTATGTCTTGTAATCCTGAATTCAGACTAGAAGGGGGCTTGATCTTTCAAGTCCATGGCCAACCAAGAGACTACTTACTATTCTATACGACGCATTGTACGGCAGTCAACCAAGTCAACCATGGACCGCGATATCAATGACGACCAAATTCCAGATGAGGAAACTGTGGACGCCTTCATCGACTCAGATCCCGACTCAGATCTCGAGGACACTTCTGTGAGCATCGGGCTCAACAAGACGGGAGAACGTGGCAGCGGCTACCATACTCGCAATGACCCCTCTGCACCCTACCAGCGACAGACAGTGACGGAGCGTCGAGGCATAATTGAAGTTCGTTGCAAGTCACGAGATGTCATCCATGGAGTTTTGTCAGAAGAAACAGGAGAAAGCGGAACGCTTGTTGTCTACGACTTTTACCTCGATACAACTCGGAGATCACGGCGGATTGTGTCTGCGTCGCTGGAATTCGAGTTTGCCAATGCTGTTCCTGGAGTTCCCTCGCCTCAAGTTCAAGCCATTGCGCCTTCGGGGCGTGTGACTTTACTGCCTTCAACGCAAGAGGAGTCGGTGACTCATGGAGCTGAAATGAACGCCGGCGTGAGTGAACTAGGCGCAAACGCTGGCGGGACCCTCAAGTGGGAGAAGACTGTGAGCTATACAGCGAGCGACGATGCCAGGGTGACGGGGCACATCTTCAGCGACGACTACGGCAAAGGCGTTGGTGCGAGCTGGGTCCTTCACGAGAATACCATGCTCAAGTCAGGCGTACCAAGCTTCTTGCGCTGTGCCATCTTGCTCAACCGCGGATTCGACGAGAACAAGTTTCAGTGTAAAGTGAGGATCAAGGTGGAAGCGGATTGGAAGTCTGAAATGGGTCGATTGTTTGGCTCAACCCCTCCAGACGACCCGGTTTTGTTCGACCCTGAGATGCCCTCCACTAACAAGCTACGGAAATACGATACAGAGAACTTGGGCTCTATCGACTTGGACGAGTTTACAGACATAATCTTTGACAAGAAATTGAAGAAGAAGGAGGAAGCTTAGTGATGGCGGACGAGCATATTGATGCTTGGTAGAATGACTGGACAGCTTGGGTAAAATTCACAAAGCTCAAGACGAAGGATGAGGCTCTACTAGGCATAGTGTTCAGCAACGCAACAACGCAGCTTGATTAACTAAAGATTACTATACAACTGTCTCCACAAGTCCATCAAGTTTAGCTGGGATGTTGCTAGTAGTGCCAAGTCTTTGGGCTGACGAACTAAACATAGGCAGAGACTGAAGATCACTGTTATGATTCGCCATGTCATAGACCTCCAAATCTGGACTGCACGAGCACAGACTATACTGTAGGTCTTTCGCCAGGAATTTCCTGCCTAGGCTTGGGCTGTTGTCTGCAGGGCGCGAATACTAGCACGGCGGATTGTCGTCCACGGGATGCCATTATGACCAATCAGCCAGAAACCAAGCCCAGAAAAACTGGCGACGTTAACAGGGGCATCGTGATTAGTCTACGGGTCCGTACAAACTGTTGCTATTCAAACTGTATAGAGGGCGAAATTGGCTGAGAATCCCTGTAATGGCTTCTTGTCGTGTTTCGCTAGACGTGTTGAGTAACGGCAACTCGCAACATGAAGGCAGAAATTCACGCAACCATGCTCGGGGCTCTTTCTGGTAGTCTCGCTAGCTTGTCAACTAGTGTTGGCCTCTGCCATCCGAAATGGATGAAAACTACTATTTTGGGAGCATGAGGAATACAAGTACGTTGAGTCTACTTTGCGCACATCTTTGGTAGCTCTAAATGATCATGTGGAGTAGCAACGGTCTCCTTGCAGTTCACGCTTATTCCAATAAATCCTGGCTGTTTGAGGCGGCAAAAGAGAGGGGCCACGCGACTGGGGGCCAAACTTGGTGGTAATCGCGGCTGAAGACCACGCCAATACCATGCCGGGAGGGACGGGGAAGCTCATGTAGTCTTGCAAACAAGTCTTAGCAACTTTTTTGTCTTCAAACTCTCTACTATCAAGCCACCCCTAAGATTCCAGCCATGAGCCCGCTAATTGACGACGAAGAGAGGGAGGTTGACTCCCTAGTAGTGGGTGAAGAGGTTGAGAAAGCAGAGTCCAAAGCTGGCGATGAGTCGAGCGAGGAAGAATCCGACAGTGACGAAGAAGATGGAGAAATTGACACCCGAAATGGCAAAATATCAGTCAAAGATCTTCTTGACAAGGTCTTGAAAGCAATCAAAGATGGAGATAAAGATCTTACCAATAGCAGCCAGCTAAAGGCATTCAAAGCTGGCGATGGAAACGTCTTGGCCTCAAACACCGGAGACCTACGCCAGCCGACAGCGTTGCACATCATGGCGGCAATGGACAAGAAAGAGTTACCAAAACTAGACAGCAAGATGGAACCACTGATCAAGCATCTAGTGGAACACGAAAATGATGTTCTTAGCTCTCTGGATCGATCGGGTCATACACCTCTGTTCCTCGCCATCGAGGCGAAGAAAGAGAAGATGGTGCAGTGGATGTGTGACTCCCATCCAAATATCAGTGCCATCTTGGCCATCACCAGCAACGACAAAGATAAGATGAACTGCCTGCACATTGGCATTGATAAGAGAGTCAAGTTTTTAGATCTCCTCATCGAAAGAGCAGATGCTGAGACTTTGGCAGCTAAAGATGGAGATGGAAACACACCACTTCATCTCGCTGTGGAGTATAAGAAATGTAAAAGGGAACAGCTGGATATTATACAAAAGATAATTGCCAAGAGCGACATCGTTGTTCAACATAATGAGAATGGCGACTTCAACGACCACAATTTGTCGCCATATCTTCATCACAAAGAAAACGTCAGGAAAGCCCAGGCAAGAGAGAAAGATAAAGAAAAGAAGAAATTGAAAGAGGAGAAGGGGGGGTGAGAAGGGCAATACCCGTGTGCGCCCCGATGGCGTCGAAATCGATTCTTCTGCGCAAAATCAAGATTCGGCACCAAGATCTCAAGAAGCTAGAGGGCCTGGAGGACCTGCAAATCCTAGTGGGCAAGGTACAGATCCAAGCAGCCGTCCAGATAGGCGACCGACCGTTCAAACCGACTCTCGTGCCAAGTATGGGGGGCGAGCGCAGCCCGCAATGAACGTGAGCTCGCCAGCGACGGGCACAGCACCACCGCTTGTGAATAGAGACGATCTGAGGAGGACGGCTCTACACGTACCCGACCCATCAGTAAAACAAGCTGCAGACGCAAGATCAGTCACTGACAGCGGCCATAAATCCAAAGTCGATGAAACCGTTCTGAAGGATGTAGAGCGTCTTCTGAAATTGCACTATCTCCGCTCCCGCAGCTACAATGAGGCCATGGAAATATTGTATGGACGTAATACAACTTCAGGTAAGAGAAAGAATCTTCATTCAAGCGGAACTCTTTGAGTTGGGGTGCAGATTTTCGCTAACCACCATTATAGATTTAGAACTGTATTTCGACTTATCGGGACATGCGAACATTACCCAGACTGGGCTTGAGAATTTGCTATCGAAGCTCAAGTTTGAGGACATTCTCCAATATGTCGCTATTCCAAGAATCAGCGTGGAGGTGAATGTGAATACAGCAAATAGCAAGCGAGCCCGAGGATCTGGGCGCTCCTCAAAACAAGATGGAGATGGCCGGAGAGACTTGTGCTACATCTTTGATCGCTTGAGAAAGAAAGGTGTCAAGACCGTTCTCAAGGTCATCATTGACGATTCAACGATGCCTGCTCACAGCGATGAGGCAATTGAAGATGCATTAAAGTTCATGGACGTGGAGATTTGGGATTGGAAAAGGATGGATCTATGCTCTGAGGTCATACATAGGGTGGCATCCAAAGCACGCGAAGTCAATCTATACTGGAGCGGCAATAATGCAGTTCTTAGAGGATGGAGTGAAGAAGGTGGCTTGAAGAGATTAAGTCAGCTGAAAACAGTTCATCTACACATCCAACAGGTATGGCCGCATAATATCCAAGTCGAACAAGTACAGTTTTTTTTACTAACAAAAACAATTTTCCGGGAACAGGGTCTTGAAACAAGTCAACGAACCAAGCAGAATGTTGAAGACTTCTGTGACCGTATGAAGAAATTATGTCCCGAAGTCAACGTCTTGAAAGAGTGGCCGATTGTACAGAGAGAACAGATGGATCTCAACGCCCTCATGGCTGGAGACCAAGCCGAGCACACAACTAAACACGAGTGGATCCAGTGTATGAAGGACTTCCGACGACTGCTCTTCGATGCGGAACGTTACTACGAGCGCGGAAAGGTTGATGAGACGATTGAAGAGCCAATTAAAATCGCTCTTATTGATGACGGTGTAGACGTCAAGGATCTGGAATTCAGCTTCATCGGAGGGCGGACGTTTTGCACGCGAGACGAGGAGCACAATCTTAATGACCCTTACTATGTGTCTAGTACGGGACACGGGACCATCATGGCGAAGCAGATTCACTTGCTGTGTCCTCGGGCGCAGTTCTATGTTTTAAGGCTGGAGGATCATGCTTCAGAAGAGGGCGGTCGACAAATTACAGCCAAGAGTGCCGCACAAGTAAGTCCATATTACCACCTTTATTTAGTTTACGAGACAGACTGGTTAATATCGTATTAGGCAATTTTGGCGGCCGTGAGAAAGAAGGTCCACATCATTTCCATGTCTTGGACCATCGATCCTCCCGAGGACGAGGAAGAGAGGCGGCTCCTTGACTTGGCCATAGGAGCGGCGGCAAACGAAAACATTCTCCTCTTCTGTTCGGCGAGCGACAAGGGAGCCAAGAGCAGCGAAACCTATCCCTCCAAAGCGACGAAAAAGATATTCACCATCGGAGCGGCGACATCATCGGGAATGGCCGATCCTTGGGTCGGCAATCTAGGAAATATCAACTTTACTTTCCCAGGCACCAAAGTCGAGATGGATGGTCCCCGAACTGATGATTCGTCATTGAGGGAGGTGAGTGGCTCATCCATCGCAACCGCTTTGGCTGCAGGTCTGGCAGGGCTGGTGTTGTATTGCGTTCAGGTACGCCTGCTGGTGGCGACGGACCAGGAAAAGCAAAAGGCGCGGCGGGATTTCCAGCTTTTGAAGCAGCACGACTATATGATGAAAGCCCTCAAAGACATTGGTACCACGGAGGAGAGTAACCACAAGTTTATTGAAGTATGGGAGGTATTTGGAAAGAAGGTCGAAGAGAAAGAGAGATATGATCAGGAGAGGTGGCTCGATTTGATCGCTGAAGTGGGTATGATTCTATGCAGAAAGATTAGTTAATTCAGCACCACGATCATAGTCAGAAGTAATGGCGTTTGTTCTTTAGCAACCCGAGGGAAAGCTATCACAGCTATCACCGCAGGTAGAGCAACTGTCTTCAAACAGGTTTTCAGCCATCCCTGCATAGCCATTGGTGATATCCTCTTTCAGTGTGGCTTGGGGATCGATTCGATTGGTTATTTCTGGAGGATTGCTTGCTGTATCCTGCGGCCTGGAACAGAATGATGTGAAATTTGTATGTCATAGGCCAAATGGGGCCAAGAATGGAAAGATTTGATGATGAGAACCGTTCAAGCAACCAACAAACGCTATTGTTTGATGTAGAATCTTGGTGATCATTGTGAAGAGAGAGAAAAACTTGCCATTAAAGGATGTAGAGGATATATGTGCTACCTACATGCATATTTCCTTCATACTAATAGCCGAGTATTTATAGGAGCCCTATATCTCCCTTCTTAATCCACTGAAATCTGTGCTACGCCATCTCCAATATACCCAGACACCCTCGTCGAATTTCCCTCTTTTAATTTCCTAAAGGAGCCTCTCGTATAGCTCCAGCTACTTCTAGCTTATTTCCCTTGTTATATTGCAGGATCACGGCTGGGCGGTTGTTAGTGATCCACGATTTCGCCCCGCGTGCCAAGCTTCAGCTTTGTCGTAGCTTAAATAGTGGGCTGGGCAAGAATTTCCGAGCTCCTAGTCTTGTATCTGCACATACATTTCGGATTCATCATGACTATGCTTTCTTTCTTTCTTTCTTTTTATTTTCTTCTTCGTTTTTTTTTTAACCTTTGTCATGATTCTAATTAAAGTCAAGAATTAAATACAAAAGAAACCTTGGCAAAGTGGAAAGCTACCTACTTTACCTGGCCGTGTGCATATCGCTCATCGTACAACTAGCAATACCATTCACTAATTTTCTAATAGTTTTGTATTTTTTATTCTGACATGCGAATCTGGGAATTGCTTTTGTATATTCACAGTTATATGTTCATTCAATGATAGTCTGGAGTTCAAAACCCTTGGACTTTCATGTGAAATATTGCTCTTCGAGCTCTCCCATATCGTAGCGTCCGAATGCTGAATAAGGGTTCCAGAGTCCCCTAGCCGTTTAACACCGTGATCATCGCATCTCAGAATTATTTCAGAGCAAATAGAATCTAGCAGTCTTTATTCTCAGTCTTTTCTTGAAATGTTCCACAAGTGCACTGGGAAGCATGTAGCTCTGGTATGCTACCGTATATGTTGTAATGAATTAATTGCAACCTCGAATATTTGTGCATCACATGTGTCGATAATATGGCACCGCTGCTACCATTAATATCTCAATTGTTTGAGAATTGGACAAGTTACTAGACATTCCAAGTGTACGTTTCCGAGCCATCACTGACAATTAGACGACCTTAATCCTGACAAAACAACCGATCCAACCGTGTGCTCTAATCACGCATCTTTCACTTCATCGACGACAACACAGCTTCCTTGCCCATTCGTCTTGAAATTTATCAAGCCTGGGTATTTCTCTACAGCGACCGAAGCCCTTGCAATCAAATACGAGCTCGTTTATCGTACGGCTCATAGGCTACCCGAGGATATTCTCAGCTTGGACGGAGGCTAGCCTTCAATGGCTGTACCGAAACCCACCTGCCTCCCTTTTATTAAGTCCACATCTCGATCAGCGCTAGAATATTCCTTTTATAGCCACTTTGGGCTTATTGTAATGGAATATTCGCATTAGGTCGGTATTTTGCCCCTGGTGCCACACAATAGGAGGAGGTCCTGCATGTAACGATAAAGAATACTCCATCTTTTTGATATACTTCTTAGCTTTGTTAGCGTTATAGCTATGTATCTTGCATAGCATCGGCTAGTAATAACTCATCCATGTAACCAGATATTTGTAGCTGTTTGCCTGGCATTTTTGGACCTTTGAAGCCGGTAACTGCTTATAAGATGGGGCGGCGTTGGTAAGCGGTGCTCCAAAAGTGGTCTCCATGTTTCGAATTGATCTCTGACTTTGCCTCATCATTCAATATTAATTCCCGCAGCATATTTGACTATTACTAAAAACTGAATCAGATGTTGAAAGGCGCGCTGTGCGTTCCATACTCCTAAATCGAAGGAGCAGTCTACGAAACGCTGATGGCCTGTGTGCACGGCCAATCGAGAACAACCGGAGAATGTCAGATAGTGTTACCAAGAAGAATGAATTGTCGCCAAGCTACACATTTGCGGCCTTGGCTTCACATCTAAATCGCAACAACATTGCCATATATGGAGAGCAACACTTCCAGATCGAGCATCTCATAGTGCTGACAGATCTTTTTTGGCAGTCGCAAATTTCCTATTAGAGCAATACAATTACACTTGGCGCCACCTCTAAGTCGGAAATATATTAGAGTGCCAAAATGTTTCACAAATAGGAGAGTAGGTGGCCCATAAAAAAAGGGGGCTAGCTGAGATGTAGAAACAATTAGGCGCCCCATCAAGCAGTTTTGAGAGGCATCTACACCAAATGCTCCGCGGTTTTGCGCTTGTGCGTTTCAGAATAAGCCAATTGACGGGTGAGACAAAATTAGAGTGTGCCGAGGGCCGAAAGCCTCGCACAAGGGCATGATATCTCAGGTTTGAGAGCAACAGATCGGCCAGTATCGTCTAAACTTGGATTGTTGGTTTACGGCCATCTAACACTTAAGGAAGGTGATTTTACCTGCTGAATACATACAAGTTCTCAGATGACGGCTTACAATGTGTTGATTGCACAGTCATCGCGCTTGTTCTTCAGCCTCGGTCTCGACTGACAAGTTGAGGACACCTACCATAACGGAAGACGATGACCATCAGAGCTTCCAAAAGCAGAATCATTCAGCTGACTGTGATTACATGTACTTGTTAGCAGCGTGGACGGCCAACTTGGCACCAAGTCCTTCTAATTGCTCCATGGCGAATATTTTGTAAATCCTGATACTACACAAAGGATTGATTAGTAGATGTATACCGGTTACTAATCGTAAATCGTACCCCTGATGGCGGCAGCTCCTTAATGAACGTGTTTTATGTTGACGGCACAGATCTCCTTTGCCTATTGCAGATCCACAATATGCTTGATGAACCTAGGATACCAGAAGTTCGCGCGAGCTTCCCCGGGCAAGGTTTCACCTGGTATTGGCGGACACTGACCACCCACACCCTCGATATATAAACATCACGGCCTCCCACGATGGAAATACTTCAACTTCTAATCCATTGATCCATCAAAAACATCTGCCCATCTCACCACCACAATGCAGCAGTCTCAAATGTCCCTTCGAGCCGCCGCTCTGTTCGGCTTGGCTACTCTCCAAGGTGTTACTGCTCACCTTGCTGCTTATACTCCTGGAATGTTCTGCCCCGAGGTATATATTTATGATTACTAAGATTTTATATGGTCGACAAAGGCTAACATATTCCACAGAACTCTTACAAGGGCCCTCTCACGAATTTTACCGACCCCAACCACGTTGTCTTCGACCCTCTCTTCAACCTGCAGCAGGACAGCTGGTTTCTGTCCAAGGGCCGCAACTGCTGGCTCGCACCACCAACTGGTATCTGGGAAATCCAGGCCAACTCAGTCATCCAGGTCCCATGGGCCAACTGGCAGAACTCCACGGGCTTCTATGCTGACGGAAAGGAGCAAGACCAGCGCCCCCAGCCTTTCTCAGTCACGAACCCTGCCGTCGTTGCCGCCGGTCTGGTCTCATCCTCTGGAGGCATCAACAGCCCCAACCTGCACGCCGGTAACAAATCCACTGCTGCTGGTACTGCTGTTGCCATTGCCTACAAGTCCAACATCTACGATGTGAAGATGGAGGACTTTGTTGTCTTTACCACCGCTCCTCAGACTCCCTTTGAGCGTCTGGTTACCTACGATATTCCCAACCTGAAGGCCTGTGAGGAGTGCCTCTGCGCCACTGTGTAAGTAATATATATACAAAACTTGGAATAAAAGCTATTATACTAACAGTCTTTACTTAGTTGGATTCCCGATGGCTATGGCCAGCAGAACATGTACCAGGCTCCCCACAAGTGCAAGATTATCAACCCCAAGGGAGGCCAGCAGCCCAAGACTCCTTCTCTGGTTCCTGGCCCCAATGTTAGAGGACCTAAGCAGATGATTGCTGCTTTCCAGGCGAGCGGAAACAACGTTCAATGGAAGAATGGCCAGAAGGTGCCCACCTACACCTCCAGGATGGGATTTACTGCCGGTGCTCAGACCGATATCTTCTAAAGGGCTTGCAGGCTGCAAGACCCTTTGGAGCACAAAACAGGTGCATGTTTTTCTATGAGGGAAAGCAAAAGGCCCCTCGTTTCTTGTTTTCTTGTAGTTCTTGATGAAATATTTGCTCTGCTAGCATAGAGAGATTGTACATGGAATTTCCTCTCGTATATAACTTTAACTGTAGATTTGGCATAGGTACTATAAGGATAGCATCATTGGATTTTGTTATTATAATTCACAAACATCTGAGTAAGCTCACAATTCGAACTACCAGTGTGCTACACTCAATAATGTACCTGCTGAAGAAGCTTACACTAGTTGCACACTCTTTACTTCCCATTACTAGAAAAGTGTCATCTTTGATCGTCAAAATGAGGGGACGAGCTCAAGTCTAGGTCTATTAAGACGGTCAATATCAGCTATAAAATTTATATCCATGAGACAGCTGATAGTATAAGAGTGTGCCTTATAAAAGACGATTAAAATAGATGTGCATTGACAACATGAAAGTAAGAGAATGGATAGGATCATAATCATTCCCATCTAGGTGTTCTCTTAGGCCAGCAGCAATAAGCAGAGTATTGAGAGACTGGACTCGAAAGATCGCCCAAATAGATGTGGTTTATTCTGATGCTTAATATCGCATCAGACATAGCCAATTGCTTCGCCGCGGCATCAGCTGTGTTTTTGACGTCCAACTCAGCCGCCGTTTTCCATGCACAAGGAAGAAACCGGTAATCAATTAAAACGCCTTCGAACAGACGGGCCCGAACAGTGTGAGTAGCATGTAACCATTTTTACTGTATATAAATTTCCTAGTGTTTTGCCCAAACTGTAAATTGGTGACCTATTAGAGAGGTGTTCTGTCTAAGCAGCCGCCTGTTCAAAACCCTTACCCTGTTCGACTACCGACTATGACTGCATCCAAGGAGCACAAGTGGCCAAGACGGATAAAAAATTGCCGACATCGCAAAGACTATTCTCCCCATTGCACTGCATTGGTTTTGACTAAAAATGTTTGTTCTAGACGCCGTGAAAGAAAGATGATTCTATCGGTGATAGAGTACATGTATCGTTTGTGTACCAAGGTTCACCACTGCGCAATCGATGGACAAAGAGGGATATCAATTCACAGTGACAATGCCTAGAAACATGTACTTATTCTCCAAGTAACAGGGCTAATTACATGCATTTAAACTAACAACAAACCAACTGCCACGCAGCACCTAGACACGGCACCTATAATAGTGCTGCCGCTGCTAGGAACGGCAATCCAACGACCCCTGCCCAAAATTACATCAGTCTTTATCGATAAGATTGTCGGCCAGCTTGTCCTCAACACCAGCACTTTTTATAGCCGACATTGTCTCTTTCAAAAGTTACACACTGCAATATCACAATGCTAGACAATAGACCATGTCGCAATTCCTGTCCATTATAGGGTGGTCCTTCCTCCCCAACGTAAGTCACTCAACCCATTCTACGCCACACTTTGACTGCGCACGCGACCCCAAAAGCACCAGGCAGCTAACTCTCAAGAAAACGTAAAACCACAGATTGCCACATCGTGGATCCAAACCATCTACTATGGCCTCACAATCCGCGCCGGCGACCCGAAACCGGCTCCCGGCAGCCCGCGGTTCAACAGCCACCGCCGCAACATCCACGTGCTCGTCGTAACGCTCTACCTCGCCTACACAATCTACGAGGCCGACTTCGAGCTTCGCCGCCAGGGATCCTTCTACACCGACCTGGGCGTGCCCTTCTCCGCCACCGACCGCGACGTCAAGTCTCGCTTCCGCCGGCTCGCGGCCCTGCACCACCCGGACAAGACGGGCAGCGTCGCCGCCGACTCGGCCTCTTACTTCATCCACCTCAAGGCTGCGAGCGACACGCTGCAGGATGCCGCCAAGCGCTTTGCCTACGAGCGCTTCGGACCCGAGACGGTGGCCTGGCAGAAGTGCGTCACCATCAGAGACTTTGTCACGCGGGGTGTCTTCTCGGGCATCCTACCGCACTATGGCGTCGCGGCCGGGTCGATATATGTCTTGGGCCTGTTGGGATACATGGACTTTGGCAAGTTCTACCGCTGGCTCATACTCTTGACGCTCTGTGTCTTCGAGATCCACGCTGTTACTCGACCAAACTTCCCGACGCTGCTCGACGGCCTCAACTTCATCTTCTCGCACACGGCTACTCACCCGCCGTACCTACCGTATCAACTGATACAGCTTACACGCAAACTCACTATAACTATATACATTGCCCTGTCGCAAATCGGCCCGCTGTTGGTAATGGACGCATCGCCATCGAAGCGATCTCTCGGAGACGAAGACGAACTACTGCGCCAGGGACTGACTCGTCTAGAAGCCATCGCCGGCCAGTTCGACGTCGATGCGACGAGGCTAATGGACATGGAGATGGCGCCTTTCAAGGGAGATGCCGAGGCTACTTCTAACCTGCAAGGAAAGATGAGAGAGTGGCTGGTCCAAAACACAATTCGAGCTGATCCCATGGTCCGCGACGCCCTGGGCATGTCATTGAGGAAGCGGCGAGTAGACGTTCCAGCCGGCGCAAGGGGAAACCGATAAGAGTCTTGTTAAATATTGGAAATATGTAGAATAAGCGTAGTGTATTTCAAATTTTATAAATGGGATTTCTATCCTTGCAAAGGTCCAATAATGAGTTTTGACTCGATTAGTCAAGAATGCTTGAGACTTAGCTACCTAGATAGATAGCCGTCTTCTCTTTCCAAACTTCAATATGTGCTCGTGTATGTAAATGTATATGCTGAGAAAGCAGTGTATCTATACCTCCTTTTTAAAGGTGTTGACCAATATTCTAATAAAGACCAAAAAGCGCCTATAACCGTTGTGCCCCGCGTGTTTCAATCGGAATCAAACACATGGCCACAAACGCTGCCAGTATCAAAACAGCAGACATATAGATTGGTGTCGTCGAGCCGTCTCCAGGAATATTCGCCGCAATAAGCGGAGCCATCAAACCCGTCAATCGATTAAGGAAGCTGGCAACTCCAGTGCCTGCACCCCTAACAGGAGCTGGAAAAATCTCGGGCGTAAAGGCATATAGGACGCCATACATGATGTTCTGCGCAAAGGCTTCTATGCAAGAAAAAACGAGCTGGGCGGTGGATGTGGTGCCATATGCGGCAAAGATGAAGAGGAATACTGCTGAGACGACGGTAGAGCCGGCTAGAGTGCCGCGGCGGCCCAAGAAAGGAGATGAGTGGTCGACCAGATAAGCAGCGAGGAGGCTGCCTGGGATGCCCATTACCGATGTGATGGCGTAATTACGATATGTGGTGCCGGATATGGCTGATGTCTCGTCTTGCATGGCCTCAGTTTGCGAGTCATCGCTGTGATGAGAAAGGTACTGGGGTAAAAAGGCGTTGAAAAGCGGGTATCCTATGCATGATTATGATTAATTATTTTCTTTTGATTCAAAACGAGAGTCAGAAATTTACCCATTCCTATAGTGGCCCAGCAAATCCAGATAAGAGTGGTGGCCAAAGCCAGCGTCTTGGTCTGAAAGAGTGGCCGTATCCTCTCGCCCGAGAACCCCTTGAGCTTCTCTTTAAAGAGATTGGACCGCGGGGCGGAGGACATTGAGTATCGCTGGTTGTTGGGACTGGATTGCTCAGGATCCTCAGCCGCGACTTGATCTAGAATTTCTGAAGTGAGCCACGTCTTCGCACCGTTCCGATAGGCGATACCGTGGACGACGGCAACGGCTTCATTCTGGCGACCCTTGTTGAGAAGGAATTTTGGTGACTCAAACATGTGAAAGAGAAAGAATCGGATACAGAACATGGCAAAGGTGATGATGCCAATGGTCATGATGAAGTAACGCCACCCAAGGTTTACAGGCCATTGCGCAATAAAGAACCACGCCGCGAGTGAAGATACCAGTTGCCCAATAGGCCACCATACGGAGAGTAGCGTGAGCAGAGAGCTGGAGGCGTCCGGCAGGAATTCGAGAAACAAGGCGCCATCAACAGGTAGATTTCCACCAACACCAAAGCCAAATGCAGCGTATAGGAAGCACACGGCCCCCCAGCTTCTGCCGTACGCAGCTAGGATGCCGAAGATGCTAGTAATGAGCAGCGTCATGTTGAATGCAATTCGGCGGCCAAAGACGTCTGATCCTATCCCCCACAGGAAACTTCCGAGGGAGAGACCTACAAAGCAAGCGCTTGTCGTATACCTGACTGTCTTTTCCGGTATTTCAAACTCCGCTGACAGTGACGGTAGAGTTAGCGAAACGCCCTATATCGTTGTTAGTGATGTTTGTAAACTAGTGGCGACTTTTACCAGTCTCATCCGGCATACCTGTAGCCATAAACTAGACGTTGCATGTTAGCCAGCTGATTCCATATATAATAAGAGAGAGGGTACCAATCTTCCTTACTTATCAGCAAACCACCCGAAGCCACACAGGATAAAAAGCTGCCAATTATACCGTCCCATGCCAATATCCTGAATCGCCTTGTTGATGAGCTTGGATTTTACTATTATCGGTTTAGCGGCGGTTCCCTTGTCCAGTTTCAATCAACACTCACTCTCATAATCTGTCCATTCCCCTCGCTTGCCTTGCCTCATCTGCGCCCTCAATCCCTCAATGGTGTACTCGGCCGCGTTCATCAGCAGCATGCCCTCCCCCTGATCGTCCTTTGCTGAGCCCACATCGTCCTCATCGTCTGCACTTTCGTCCTGAGTCTCAAATTCGACTCGCCCAACCCGCGCCGAATGGCTGTGAAGATGCGCCTGTTCCAGGGAAATCAGAACTCCGTCGTAGTTGTCCACCGACTCCGTGCGCCCCAGCCTAAACTGCCATGAGACCATGATTAGAGAGATTCAGTCGCGCCGGCGCAACCGAGATATGAAAAGACCAAAAAGTATTATAATGTCAACTCATTTAAAAAGCGCCGCTTGTCAACTGTATGTCATACGGCCATCCGATGGAATAAAGAGAAGAGAAGAAGCCCGTGAATGTCGGGAAAGCGTAGAGATAAAAGCGACCCCGAATCACGGCTGGGTGATGTGGAATCACGCTTCCGATTTGACGTCGGGTTAGGTAATCCGTAATCCGACGCAAGGGGCGTTTTTGACGACGGTGGAGGCCGAGAACGGTGTAATAAGACACTGTGATGGCATCCAGTGAGTCTCAAGCAACACGTGGCCCTATTGTTTACGGCCAAATCGTCAATAGTCAGACAGGGATCCCTGAGATACAGGGGAAAGTCTCAGAAAGAATGAAGAGGAGAATAAAGAGAAAAAAGAAGAGCGAGGCGCAACGACGAGCGTGGACGAAGATGAGATTGACGTGATCGACACCAGATGACAGTTTAGTCATTAGGGGAGCATGAATAGCGAAGCAAGGCGCCCCGTGCACTCGGTCCTGCCGCTCTCTGCGCCAATCACAGCGGGCTTGGGCGCTATTTTAGTCGTTGCTAGTGGCCTGGGGAGTCTTCAGCGTGTTGATGTGGTGTAAAGTCGTGCCCCATACGGCGCAGATGCGTCACACGAGATCTCACTGCAACTCTATATAGATCCCGAGACTCCCAGGATTTACGAGCATTATTGAAATTGCCATGTACTTATGGTCAGGCCTTGAAAGGATGCAGATGATAATCCATTTCTTCAGGGTTTGGCAGGGTTTAACCTGGATTTGAACAGGCAGCCAGTGTTTCAAGAGCCAGATCCGCATCCCCGCGTATAAACCATCGTCCTATGTGGCGTCATCAAATAGGCAGAGGTTGCATGTGTGTATACTTGGAGATTCACGGCATGAGCCATATGGTATACATTTCCTTTGCCCATTTTAAATGTCTGCCATTATCAAATATCTCTAGGGAGGGAGATTATCACCCTTCAAAATTCAAGGAAATAAACCATTACGCAAATCATTGACCATGTGTTAGGTCATCATCACAAGTCGTAATCCCGAATCCGCGAGCTCTCTGCCCGTGTTGAAACACCAACCTGCGGTGCTCGGGTATATATCTTAACTCCAACGGTAAACCAAGATGCCCAAAAAGTCGATCTTACACACGAAATCCTAGAACTCTCCATCTAGGAGCATCTCTTAATCCTCATCGTTATCTTCATCGCTAGTTGCCTCAATGTTGGACTTGTCCGACTTGGATTTCTTCTTGTTCGTAGAGACGCTGGGCTCTTCAATGTCCATTTCGTCCGGATCCTCGACATCTTGGCCCTTTGCCCGTAGCGCCGCGTTGATACCGGGGGCCGCCTTGAGGAGAGCAAGATACTGCTCGACGGATAGCGAAATGCCCTTGCGCCGTAAGTCAGCATTTGTGCGCTCTAGCATGGCTGCTTCGGGGGTCCCCAGAACGCGATAGGCTTACCTTTTTGCCTGGGAGCGTTTTCCCATCCTTCTCGTAGTACTCGCGGATGTTGACGAAACATAGCTTCTTGAACTCGGAGACTCCTACACGTCGTTTGTTTGACAACTGTTCCAGGTCAATGTGTAAGCCAGAGCGCAAAACAATTTGACCAGCCGTCATATCGCACCTCCCAAAACGGATTTCCATCGTCATCTTTGCCATCAGGCGCACTGGCAGCGGCGGCGCTCTTATTCTTCTTCGAGGCAGAGGTTCTGGGGACCTCGTCTTCGCTGTCGCTGCTCGCTCGTCGCTTCTTCGTCGTTGGAGGCATGTCTTTTGGGGATATAAGCGTAATATCTCTAACCCAGAAGCTTGATCGTAAACGAGGGATCGTATTTGCGTTTGCGACCCAGATCAGATCAGCCAGGCCAGGGACGGGAGTTGAGGAATGCTCGCTACGGCGCGTGGAGTAACTGAAGCGGGCCGGGCGCGTTTCGTTTAGGCGTGGTTAATGGGCACTTTAGGAGCTGGAGAGCTTCAGGCGGGGCAGCCACTAAAGCTCACGTGAGGACTGGACTTGCCACTGCATTCCAGAGCTGCGTTCAGTTGGGCAAGTCTGTTGCTTTTCTAGCTAAATCATTCATTATTTACATGTCAAGAAAAGAAAATCGAGCAATTGGCTTGGAAATGGCCCATCCTCAGTTTTGCATCCTCCTATTCCCCCTAACAGGCGCTGCTCCTTCAGCTCTGCTCAAAAAGAATGCAGAGCGCGTGCTGGAAACCAGGGGTTGAGAATCAGTGGAGGCCGGAGCTCCAAATTTAGAGGTAGATGCGACATCGACCCGCATTTGTCCCCTAAAAGGAGAATTGTGGGAGCAGCCTCATCAGATTGATCTTATCCTCCATACCGGTGCATACGAAATACGGAGTCGGCGGAGCATCCGAGTCTTTCCCTTGCACCACGCCATATACATAATACTGCTGCTGCTACTGTACGATTGCCAACACTGGGCAGCAGTGGCTTCAACCGCGCATTTCATCTGCTTCTACCAGACCCTCTCTCTTTTACATCTTACGGCGGGATTGGCGCTTACTTGTCATGTTTTCTGCTGCTCTCCGACACCACATCACGACACGCTGACGACACAGAGACACCGGCTTGTTGGGGTCAAGCCAGTCGAGGAGCTCAACCCCAATGAGCTCAATCGCAACTGGCCTTGCGCAGCGTCGCGACGACTCCGCCGAGCAGGCCTCGGCCGACGCCACGAGTCGAGTCGGAACCACACACGCAAGCGACGTCGCGCCGCCAGACTACAATAATAATGATGACGACGATTACGAGTCCAGGAATTTAGCATGCGAGTCTAAGCCTCTGTTTTCCGGCGCCAATGAGGGCAATCAGGTGGCCCCCGAAGTCACCTTTGCCTCGCGAGCCATCCAGTTCTTTGCGACAGCGACGCCGTCAACCCTCGCGGGGCTAGGCGTGGGAGTCTCTGCGGTGACTTATGCTGTTCTGGGGCGGCTTGGGCTTGTGCTGATAGGAGCATTCGGCGGCGTGGTCTCCTTCATCATCTGGGAATCGAAGAACCCGGAGCTGGCAAAGGCCATTCGCGGCGAGGAGAGCAACAAGGTGCTAGACAGAGTTTGGGCGGATCTGACGGCTGTGCGGTCGCTGGAGACGCCGGACGATGAAGATGAAGACCAGAGTCGCATCAAAAGCTTCGACGAGTTTCGCCCAGAGACAAAGGAAGCGCTGAGTGGTTTAGTCGATGCGATTATCCAAAACTACATCAAGTGGTGGTACAGTCCACTTGTGCCTTCGGATCACGCTTTTCCTCTCGCTTGCCGCAAGTCAATCACGTCTTTTGTCTTGGCGATATCGAACCGGATGACTCGTAAGCGACCGGCCGACGCTTTCCTGGACCTCCTGACCAACTCAACTTCCATGATAATCGTTTTTCTTTCTGAATTGGCGGCTGCATTTTCCGCCCTCCCGCCCGATGCGAATTTGAACGCTGCCGATACCATATACAACTATCTCGCCGAGAATCCCGACTCTCGTCTTGCGAATCTGCTAAACCAGAGGCAACAAGCAACAAAGTTCAAGATGATATCCGAAGATATGCTTGGATTCCTCGACAAGAATGCCTACAACTGTGATCCGGCGCGAATTTTCTTGCGGGAGATTCTCGCAAATTCAGTATTCGAGCAGACTCTGCAGCAATGCAGCAGGGCCGAGTGGATCAACGGATGGATCGTGTATCTCTTGGAAGCAGGCGAGCCGAATCTGAACCAAGCAATTGATGTCGGCATGCAGACTGGCCGCGATGTGGCCAACAACGTCTTTGCCGACTTGGATGGCAACGTTGGTAATGTTGGCATTGCGAAGCCCCGACGTGGTAGCAACGACCAGGGCCAGACTCGTCGCAAGGAAACTTCACACAAGAAAAAACTAAGCAAAGCAGACGAGGAACTAGAGGGAGCCATGGAGGAAATGAAACGAATGAATGCCATGATTGCACAAGATGAAATCCGACGGAAAAGGACCTCCACGTTGACTGAAGCATCTGAACGGTCAAAGCAGAGCATGGATATGGCATCTCGAGATACGGATACTCAGAAGAACGAGGAAGCATTTTCGCCGACATCCAACAGATTCTCGCCTCGAGGAGCATCAGTAGACGGCGTCTCGTCCAAGAGCGATACGGTTTACACGCCCCATACGCCGCGATCTACAGCTGATTCCGTCAGCCAAGAATCATCTCCACAGGAAAACAAAGATCAACAGTCATTTACAAGTTTCGATCAGATTGTCCCGCCGGGCCAACCAGTAGTGGATGAAGAAGAGGCACCGAAAAAGGAGCCTCTTACTTTGCATAACGCTTCATTCACACTAAACGACGATGGCTCGGGCGACACGGGAAAGATTCGAAACAAGCCTACTATAGACTATCTGATTCAGGTGGAGCCGTCTTCTTCTCACTATCCTGGTTGGATGATTGTAAGACGGTATTCAGATTTTGAGACGCTTCACGAGATTTTGAGACGAATTGCTACCGTATCCGGCGCCACTGCCTTCATGGAGCTCCACAAAGAGCTACCAAGCTGGAAGGTTCACACCCGAGAGTCGCTTCGAGGTGAACTGGAGAGATATCTACGAGATGCTTGTTGGTATCAAGCCTTGGCAGAAAGCGAGGGAATGAAGCGATTTCTCGAAAAATCACAGGGGCACACGCATGGCAACTCCAAATCGTTTGGCTGGGAGACTGTGGGCAAGAACATGCTTGAGGTGCTATCCATTGGCCCCAAGGGAGCTGTAGAGGGTGGAAAGACTCTTGTCGGCGGCGTTAGTGGTGTCTTTGGTCACTTTGGCGGCCTGGGACGAAAGTCGACCACCCAGTCCATCGACCTTACTCCCCCGAATCCAAACCGGTTATCTACATCATCGATTACGGGCAGCCGGGTTGATAGCATTGCGCGATCACCTGTGAGGTCGGAACGCGCCAGTCTTGATAGCCAGAGGTCGTCTGTCATTGCAACCCAGCCGGGCAGAGTAGAGCGAATGCCAAGCTTCGTCCAATCCCCCAACAACAGCGAGACAGATTTACGGCTGAGCCAAAGAGGTAGAGTTGACTCCATTTCTACTTCAGTAAGCGCTCGACAGAGCAGAGAGCACAGCAGGGCTTCTAGTTTGGCCGCTCTCCGTTCACCGTCGTCGATAAGCCTGGACTTTACAAAGCTTCCGCCGCCGCCAGATGAGATTAGCGATGACTATGAGTCGCAGGCAAACGACTTTGAAGCCAAGTTGCGTAGAAATGCGAGTTTCATGGAGGATCAGAGCCGTAGCAACAGCTCGCAAGCACTGAACCCATCGGCGTCCGCGCCGGCGTTATCGGGAAAGAAGAGTCCAGCGAAGCCTGCCCGGCAATATACCCAGCTTACGGAACCTGAAACCCGGGTGGCTGTTGAGCTCCTCTTTGCTGTCATCAATGAAATGTACACCCTTTCTTCGGCTTGGAACATCCGGCGAACACTCCTGACAGCTGCGAAATCGTTTCTGCTACGCCCCGGAAACCCTTCACTGCTGACCGTGCAGTCTCTTATCCAGTCATCAGTGATAGACGCCAACACGTCCGACGCAGGGATCGCGACAGGGTTGCGTAAAATACGCGAGAATACCATGCCCACGGAGCAGGAGCAAGAATCCTGGCCGGCCCAGTTGACGGACGAAGAGAAGAGAGAGCTGGCCGTAAAGGCGCGTAGGCTGCTGATACAGAGCGGGGTGCCGGCCGCGCTGATGGGCGTGATGGGGCAGTCGGCCACGGGCGAGGCCCTCGGGCGTGTGTTTGACTGTTTGCAGATTGAGGAGGTTGCCAGGGGATTGATTTTTGGCCTAATACTGCAGGCAGTGAGGGTTCTAACGCATTGATTACGCATTTCTTAATTATTTTTGGTACGAAAATACGAAGTACGGAACTACGCCACCTGAAGCTATTGGCAATGGAAGCGGGACGGAGATTATAACGCGGCATATGAAAGATTTCTGATAACGGGGAAACCACTGGGAGGGATATCCGGGGACAATTTCTTCTTTCGTTCTATACATGATGGGAATAAAAGAGTGCGGAAACATGATTAATCTTTGGTTGCTCTTTATAGTAGTGTTCCCCCGGAAGAGTATTGGATGAATGATTGGGATGCGGTTTTTGCTACTGAACCCCCCCCTTTTTTTTTTTTTAGCCCTGGGTGTAGACGGACTCTTTCACGATGGGATGAGGCGTGTGTGCTTGTCTTATTCTCTTCAACATACTTACCTACAATATCACTTTTGAAGCAGTCATGTAAAATTAGTGTGGCCCTGCCTTTTTTCATTCCATTTTCTTAATCGTTAGAAAGAATAGTTGTAATATGATTAGATGGGCAGACGAAGCTCTTGTTCCAACCCTTATTCCATTCCCTTTTCATGTCCCTTGTGTCTACTCTATTCACATTCCTCCATCTCGGAAAGAAAGTAGGGTTTATCGTATCGCTCGCAATCCGTCATCCCGCGCTTGCGGGACTTTTTCCTTCATCCTCCTTTACAACCAGCGAGGTGTGATTCTTTCGCTTACTAGCTGCGATATTTTGGGGGCCCGCGGAATGCAACTCGAGTATACGCGCGCAAAAAAAAAAAAAAAAAAAAGAGGGGGGTTTAGCAACGAAACCTCGTCTGTATATACCGAGAGCATGCCGAATACTTCGGGGTCTGGATCATTCGCCGGGTTCCTTGTATCCGCGGATCGGCAATTGATCACTTCTTTGAGGAAGAGGGGGACATTTATCTCATGCTGCAAGTGTGCCAGTAGCCCAGGAAGTGTAAGACCCTTGGCTGCCTTATACCTCTTTCTACTTCCCCCAAGTTTCTCTATCCATTATCTAATTTGAGGTAAAATGTAGGCTTCTATGAAGAAATTAGGGAACCTGCCAGAACAAAAGGGCCCTGCCTTGGTAAAGCGACGATTGTCGACGCCGTTTTGCTGCGTCATGCATTACAAGCCCCCGGTGTCCAAGATTAAGACGAAAAAAAAGTCCCCTTTTGGTGTATATTTCTTTTGGGGAGTGGGCCAGATAAAGAGGAGAAAGAAGGGCAAAATAGGAAGTTTCTTGCAATACCTGCTGAATGCTTATCCCTCAAACCCTCAAGGTTCATATGCAGCCATCTAGTATTTCATTTATCTCTTATTCCCCCCTTCCCAAATCCAGGGGTTCTCCATATTCGCCTAAGAAAACAAGAACAAAAAGGGATTAAATAAAGACACTACTGGGGAAAAAAAAAACCATACGCATGTACTACTTTTGCAGTAAAATAGCAGCAAACAAAACAGAGAAAAAAGGTACATGTCATTTTCTGTCAATTTCTCGCCTGGCATCAATATCATGCACCTCCCTGTCAAAAGCCCCCATTTAGCTGCCAACGGGGGTCCATCCCGGCCACATTCCGACCGTTTTATTTTGGTACTACTTTTTTTTCCTGTTTCTTTTCTTCGTTCTTTTTTTTTTTAAATTATTGTTTTTTTTTTCCCCAGCTTTTTTTATTTCTTATTTTAAATTTTTTATTTTTATTTCTCCTCTTGCTTATTCCCCCCTTGTCAGCTCAAATCTCTGTGCCCCCTGCCTTTGCCCAAGTTTTGCCTACTCGGAGGTCTCTCGCCCTTGCAAGCTTGACCAATTACCAAGCAAAGACGACAACCTACGAATAATCAAATCACCATCTCCATCCAAGCCTGTACGAAGCACAATTAGGCTAATGCAGGATGCCATCACAATCAATGATTCCCCTGTCTATCGTCATCTCCATCTTCGCTCACTTCTTCCATCTTCTGAACCTCCCGCATACTGCCTCCATGTAAGTATACGGCTTCATTTCCCAGCCACGTATACTCGGGATGATCACCATCATCCAGCACTTTGCATCCATACGCTGCCACTATCGCACTCTCCTCTCCCCTCTCCCTACCTTATTATCTTTAAACTCGCCTCGCATCCCGCTAACCCGTCCTCGTACACCGGCCCCCCGGAGCTCTGGCCCCTTCCGGCATCAGATCCTCCACTCCACCACTCCCGGCCTACCGTTGAAACCGCCACGTTTGCACCTCTCTCGTGTCTATAATGTCTTGGCCTCGTGTGTCTACGGAATAGTATCGCGGCGCCTAGTGCCTAGAACAGTACAGTCGTGTATGCGGGGAGAGCGTTCTAGAGCCTCTCCTCACTATCTCCCAGCTAGCAAATCGTCTAGAATACTACTCAATATCCGAGTTGTCAATAGCCAGCCCCATAGTATTGGTATCCGGTAGCTAGCCACTTACCCCTTGCAGTCAACAGAGCACTAATGTAGGTACCTCCTGTGAGTGATGGCAACCACTGCTATCGCTTTCTGTGAGAAATGATGCCTCGCTTCGCTTGCATGCATGCACATGCATATACCTGGGCGTACCTACATGTAGGTATCGCCTATGCAAACCAGCCCACTCATGCCGGTAGTACAAGTAGATGTGGCATTTCCCCTCGTTCAGGTAGCATTACCGTTCGAAAACTCCCCAGCCACCGTACAGCTTATTCTTATTTGGTATCTAGTACGGGGTTAGCAGTAAATAGTATCAGATACTAGTACGTAGTAGCAGTGCCTGCATAGGCATCGACGTAGCATCGGATGCAATGCAAGGCTACGCAGGCCCAGCTCGTCACTTGACAAGCGCCACAACACCAAATACCGCAAAGTCACTGCAGCATCATGAGCCAGCCTGGTTCATCTATATGCTTCATCGTGGCGCCTCGCTTGGCTCTCCCTCTCCTGCTAGGCGAGCGCGGTGCTGCATTTACCTTGTTCCCCGTCCCGTTCCCCCTCTTGCTAGACGCTTTTTGTGAGGATTTACGACCCTTCAGCTCGGTTCAGTGCAGTTCCAGGTTCAGTGCAGTTCCAGCTTCATCAACCGTGATTGCCGGACATGCTCCGGAGGATTCGAGGGTCGCGGATGACACACGGAGAGACCAGCAGAACTCGAAGCGAGGGCGCGGCAGAGTCAAGATAGTATACCGGCATGTAGTTTGACAGGCCGAGAGCTTGAAGCTCGACGTGATGGCGTCAGTATCGCACCACCCACTTGCTTCGTACAGATAGATACATATCCGAATCTCGAGACATGCGGCTGAATCCAACCCTTGGTCGGCCGACCTGAGGCAAGACTACCTACCGCCGCCGTGTCTGCAGAAGCATTAGTCATGATGCAGATCCCCATCACCGGCCAAAGTGGATTCCAATGTTTTGATTTGATAGAAGCCCTGTCTGGCATTGTCTGCTGCTGTCTATCTAATCGTACAAGTAAAAAGTTACAAGTATTCATACACTGCTTTCATGCATCAAAATACCAACGCTTTTGTTCCCGCTCCAGCCGTCAGCCGCCCCGCTGGTTGTTTCGTTTCGCATGCCTAGACTTCGCTCGTTTCAGAGCCTTGGAGGTACCATCACGGTCCCCCTCCTTGGCGTATTCGAGAACCAGACTATCCCTGCTAGGCTGCCTCAAACAAACCAGCTGTGATACCCAACAAAGAAATCGGAGATTTTCCCTCCAGCCGCGAAGGCTTAATATAAACTAAAAATTATGAATGGCAAAAGAATAAAAAATAAAAAAAGAGGTAGTAACAGCAAGAAAATTAAAGAAAAAGAGTAAGTCACAAAAGGAAGAAGTGAAGATAAGTGAAGTGAACATGAAAGAAAGATAGAAGGTGAACAAGAGTGTCCAGGTAGAGCGAGTGACAGCCTGAAGATGGGCAAAATATGATAGGTAAAATTCCGCAATGGCATTTCCGCTTGCCCCGGACAGTGTCCAGCCATGCATGACAGACAGGTCGCAATCGCATAGCGATGATGGCGTCAATCGGCCAGCCACTGATGCATAACGTTTGAACTATGCAGAAAACAAATAATGAGCTGATACTCCGGATACTTATGCAACGCTAGGTATGGAGGCTGTAAACGAGTGACTGGTGTAACAACAAGAGAAAACAAGGTTCATGGCCGGGTATCAAATGGTCTAGGCTCGCAACCAAGATGCATTCATGTAAAAGAGCGACAAGAAGATGATAAATGGCGAGGCGAAAGAGGGCGAAAAACTCATGATAGTATCGATAGGAAGAAGAGGGCTTATGTTGGTTTGAAAACTGCACTCGTTAAGAAGATTTCCGGTTCTTTCGGTGGCAGGTCTTTGAGAGGAGGGACTGGTGCGAGCGGAGAAGGAGCAGCAGACATGACAGAGAATTTCGAGGTAGCGGCTGGGTTGAAGAATTGTAACATTGGCGAGGGAGCAAGGGTTGGAGAATCTGGTTGGGCGCTACGCCTCACATTGCTCCTCTGTTGTTCATCCCTAGGCTGTAGCAGAGATCCGGGCTGATCTGCATCAGGCTCCGGCATGGCATTGTTCATCTTGTAGATCTCATCTTCCACGTCGGTCAAGAGAGCAAAGAGCTCATCGCCAGCGTAGATGCGGATGCTCTCTCCGGCAGAGCTCTTCACAGTGGATTTTCGAGCGAGGCCGTCCTTGTCCTTGTCCTTGTCTTCCTCTTCAGCCTCCTCAACGGCTGGCAGCTCGAAAATCATGCTTGGTACTTGAGCCACCACGCACACAGGCGGCGGTGAGGCACTTTCGGGACGGCTAGTGAAGGTGGTCTTGACCGGGCTTCGAGGAGGCGTGGCGATATCCTGAATAACGGGTAGCTGCACCGGTGATGGTGTCTCCCGACCAACAGAAAGTGTTGCGGCTGCGGCGATGTGCTCAAGGAGCTTCTGCCGAACGCGGGTACGTCTGTTCTCGGCTCTCTCCAGCTTATCGATCCATTCATCAATCGAAGCATCGAGCTCTGCCAGTGCTTCTTCTTGTCTAAGCAGCGGCTCGGGACTAAATCGGGCCCCTCTATTTGGGGATCGAAGATATTGGCAGATGCGAGAGTGCAAACTACGTCGGCCAGCCCGCAAAGAGTTGTAAGTGCGTCGAAGGTATTCTGCTTTTTGATCTAGCCGGTGGAGTTCCTTGGATAAGCTTTCGACATCTTCAACCTGTAGCACTTCAAATCTCTCGACCTGGCCAAGGGCCTGTTGGTGAAGAATAGCCAAATCGTTGGCGCTCATCTGAGCAGCAGCCTTGAACGGTCTAATGCCCTGGGGAAGCTCCTCAAATGCGCGCTGCTCGGCACTCTTGGATCGCTTCTTTTCGCCGCAGCTCGGTTGGGAGTTGGAGTCACTCTTCTGGTGCGATTCGGCTCGTTTCCTTGGCCTGCCTCTATGCATGATACTGTGTGATTCGGAAGCAATTCGTCTATGGCCATGGCTGGATGAACCCCCTTCGGCTGGAGTAGCGCTCATTGGTGTACGGCATCGAGGTTCCCACTGTTTAATGGCTGGCTTTTTCTCCATGATTGGAGCTGAAGCAGGAGTCGGCAGAGTTGTGGCTGACGTAGCTTCCGTGCTCCCTGAATTAAGGCGGTCGCTGTTATCGGACGTGGAACTAAGAGGGCTCAGATACTGGTGGACACCCGTGTTCAGTGGTGGTGAGCTGTCAGCTCTGAGATGCGTATGTGAAGCGCTGCGCTTGACTTCCCGCACAAAGGTCTTGGTGTCCGGCTCGGGGATAACCAGGGGTGCGAGTCGTTTCGGCGAAGGCAAACGGGGAGGCTGAGAGTTCTTTGGTCGTCTCTTTACCTCAATCTGCTTCGGAGGTGCATATATCGCTCTGCCATGCGTCAAATTGAATACTTGTGGTGGAGCCATGTTCTGTTTGGGTCCATCCTCAGGAGCGCTGATGGATCGTTCTCGCACCGGTGGTCGACCCGGTATTGTCGCTTTTGCACAGTTAGAAATGAATTAGATGGTCAATGGATACAAGGCTTACGAGAGTCCATGGAAACCTCTTGGACCGTTGTCATCGGACCAAGATCCGGGATGGTGGCTTTTCGACGTCGGACAAGATTTGGCAGGCTCGCTTTGACTTTCAGTGTCGGAGTCGTAGCACCTGACCTGTCGTTGCGTTCGGACGTCTTGTTCATGGCGAGAGCAAAGGCTGTCTCGGGGTCCACCGATGTATTATTATTAAAGCAAGGCGATTGCCTTCCCTTGGGGAAGAGCTGGTATTTGCCTTGTCCGTCCTGCTGCATCTTTCTAGAGGTCGATTTTTCTTCTGGTAGAGCCGCCAGCGGCGTAGACTAGACAGGTATAAGCATAATGAATTGACCGAAATTGGGAAGTTGGCTTCTTACAACGGAAACCATCTGAAAAGCTGGCGAGAAAGGCCTTGGTGATGCACTCTGATCAGTTCCAGATATGCAGCCAGCAATGTGATTCATTACTCGTATGAATCAGCTTCGACGAGATGGACAGCTCAGCGTTCAATGTCACCGTGTAAGAGGGAAGACACAGTCATCCAGCTCCAAGTGAGATACAATTAGCAGTTCGTCTTAGACGAGAGCGCTATGAAATAACATCCCCAACCTTTCTACCATCCAGAAGGGAGGCGGGCGTTGGAACCTGGCGATGAGGATATATATCTACACTCCCGGCTAGATGGAGCCTGAAAGAAAGATGCATTGTATTTCAGATGAGGCCTAGGCTAGCGCAGCAAGCATGGATGTCTCCCATGTTCCTCCTCGCTTGCACCCGACTAGAAGGGGCTATCCACAGTGGCCAGGAGAAGGCCTGCGGACCCGAAGAGTTCTAGCTCGAGTGTCAAGGATATGGATATGCTTGAGGGGCTCCCTTCTGTGACACGGATGCAAATAGGACAGCACCGGACCTTGCTGGGGCCTGGTGGCTGTACAGGTGCCATGCCATGTTCCCACAGGGGTAGAATCTAGAGTAGAGCACTCCGTAGGCTCCGGCGGAAGCTTCAAAAGAGGGTTAGACGGCCGGACCCTGGTAGACGGACAGGGCCAGGAAATATTGTGAGGAGGAGCTGCTGCATGGCAACTAGGAGTAAAACGCTAGCCCCTAGGCGACGTTGACCCGTTCTTCAGGTCGAAGCGTCTTCCCCACCATGCTTGGCCGGTCCAGGATATCCTTGCCTGCCATGATGTTCGCCCGCACGAATCCGATCTGTCGGGCGATTGCGTTTTAGCACCGGTATTCGGTGACTGCTATAGCGAGGGGAAAAGATTGCAGTCGACGAGACGAGGAGAGAAGAGGAATACGGAGAGATAAGGCCCTGCCGATGGGTTGGTTAGTGGGGGTTTAGTTTCAGACGCCGGTGCTTGGTGAGAAGAGACGGGCTTTGGAGAGGCCAGGAGTGAGATACTGACTCCAACGAGCATCCCCAAAGGCTCAACAGAGCAGCAAAAGTATGCCTTACAGTGCGGTTACAAACACGCCTCGTTAAACATAGCAGCGGCACAGGAAAGATGAGGCTGGCGATGGCGAGGAAGACGCAATGCACGCACAGTTGGGGCAAAGCAGAGGGAAGAGAGGCAATGAGCTTCAGGCGTGGGATGGACAAGGCTTCGGACTGCACGTGCGCGAGCCCCTAGGGAGCCGTTCCGGTGACGCTTGCTTGACGACCTTCCCAAGACTGTATAGCATCATCACCCACAGGTGCACCGACAGCACAGAAATTATCAGACGAAGAATACGAACAGGTGTGTATTGTGTGCCATCAGAATCCAGGCGTTCTAGGCGTTGGCCACTCTCCACTCCCGCCTTGTCCATCACCGCGTTAGCGTGTCGCAGACTCAGCCTTCTCGTAACACGGCTCCTACTGCAACACACTTGCAGGTGTTACGAATGCGAGTCACCGGAGCGCATCTGCCGTGCCGTCGATAAGCCAATGCGCGTGTGCTCGTACCTGCATGGCGGCGGCGGCATATGCTTCACATTTCATCCGGTCTCGGTCGCAGAGGCGGGCACTGCCTGGTCATTGGGACGGGCTGCGATGTGATATTCTTTTGGCCCCAAGGACGCACTGCAGCCCCTGGAGACGGCTGCAGCCTACTTGTGCATCTTGTGTTTGTATCCTCCGTTGGATTTGCCTCCTTTACAGCCTCAACGCTACCCTATTGTGCTATTCAAGCTTCTTTTTTTTTATATAAATGATCTCTCCCACATCGCCCCCATCAGCGGCTCGGCTTTACGGGTGATGCTTCTCCAATGAGTATTTCTAATATTGACTTGACTAGGCATTCTCATTCTCTTCAACATCAGGCTACCATCATGTTGCGGAACAAGGCTTTCTTAGCAGAATTAGCCACCGAATGATAATATGTCATTATAGACATGTATACTCCGCATACGAGCTAACAAGACTATTGAGCTAATGTTTCCTATACAGGATCCTTCAAAGGGCTGTTACGGTCCGAGCAGGCTTGAGGAATCACGCTTGGCGGCTTTGCGTCTCCTTGCTCGGTTTTGCTACAGATGACTATACCGCTTGTATTCTCGATTACAGCTATATGTGCCTGGTTGCATTGGGCATGGACCGCTTGTTTCCAAGGATCATGATGCGCTTCACCGCCATGGTGACAGACATCAACGACAAGTATGGCATGCCGTCACGGCTCTGTCACATCTCCAGTCAACCTAAAACTTTGCGCCCAGCGTCTGATGCACACCCTCCCAGATCTCTAAAACACGTTCGTGGGGTTCTTTGTGATGAGATGAGTCTAAGCAGGTGATATCACACTTCCAAGTTATTCAATGCTACGCCCACTACATGCCGGTTTCGGATGCGCAGATCATCAGGAGCTGCTTCCATCTCCAAGCCAGGGCTCGATGACGTTCATTCCCAAGATACATCTCGATTTATCCTCCAGCTAAACAGGTTTGTGTTGTTTCTAAACAATAATCAAGCTTTGGCATTTTCTCCACCTTGCCATCGCCGTTGCGCAAAACCAAGCAAAACAGGGGTGGAGAACATCTGAGACAGGTCCACGAAACGGCAAGCAGCTACCCCGAGTTCAATTCGGAGCTTTACCTCTCCCAGTAGTATCTTTTCCTTTTTATCGATTTAATAACTAACGAAATGACATTGCCCTATTCCAAGCCGGATAGGTCTTGTTCCGTTGAGAGATTCCACTCGGATATCTCCGACTGCTAATTACTGCTATGCGTCTGCGTCATCTGCGGAGAGCAATGATGCTTTTATTAGACTACGTGAAGAAAATTAACTCGATTCCCTCCTATCTCTCCTTTATTGAAATGAACCATCATCGTTGATGAAAATTTTTGCGTTGTTCAAGGCATCCTGCCTGCTTGTGCTTGCGCAGGCGGATTTGGTTTGCGGGCTGAACAGGTTTGTTTCAACCCTGAAACAACTCCTGCTTACTCTCTGCGGGGGAAGTTATTCCGCAAACACTCTAGGGGTGACTCGTATTTCACTCTCTTCACCATGATTCTTGTTCTCCTTTTGAAGAAACGAAAAATAAGAGAAGGATATTTCTTCGACATTGACACTGGCATGTCCGTGCCATGATCCAAGGATCCACCTTGAATCTGATATCCAAATGTGGACTCGGCCCCACTCTCCGGCCACAATGTGGAGGCCATTCAGCGTCTGTAGCTCGCTAAACTCAACTTCTTCAGAACCACAGTTCTTTACCAGTATTCCCATGGACTACCACCATTGAGAACAGATAAGTGGTTAAGATTCCACGTATTGGTAGCAGGTGGCTGCATACTATCGATTATTTATCTACTTTAGTTGTGGCATAAACATATGATGATGGCGTAGCAAGGAGAAGAGAAGCTCAATCTTTGATTGTTTGAATTTTACACATTTTGAATCAAGCACGGCCGCATCGCTGCTAGATGCCAAAAGATCCGTTCAACAAAAAATTCATAGCTTGGCCCATCTTATACTTGTTTCAAATCTTGCATATAACGCAACATATCTGTAGCTCCATCCACATAACCAAACTCCACAGCGCCGTGGCTTGCGGCTCTGCGAAGGATTTTTGCACGAGTCTCCACGATGTCTTCTCCAGAGACCGTACCTAAGGCTTGGCGGAACAGCCAAGAAAAGGAGCACGGTCGTAGGGAAAATTACATGCTGGAAATCGTACTTGATTTATAACTTCATCTTTGCATATCAAGATGCTAATGGCACTTCTACTTTTGCGATTAAATGGCATGTTAGATTCTCAACCAGAGGCATATATCCCGTCTCCACATCCCTTGTTCTTTGTATGTTCGATCCTGGTGCTTAGCAAGTGTATGTTTGCTCCTCAAAAAGGTGGCTACAGAGTGGCAAATACATAGTGTAACCATCCTCTAGCTAAAATCTTGCTCGTCTTGCTATGCCCCATTGACTACTGACTCCCCTGAGCATCTGTAGCTAAGCGAGTCTCCATTTGTTGAAACAAAAAGGCTCCATCATACTGTATTTCTTTTCTTGCTCGTGGATCGATCGAAAATACCTCGTCTCTGACTCTGTCAACAACGGATATCTGCTTCTGAGCATAATGGAGTTGGTTTTTTTCCTCGGACTGCCCGGAGATCTGAAAACAATGAAACACTTGCTCCATGAGCTAAGGGTCTCTCTGGGAGGGGAGCCGTTAGTAATTCAGCCACGCTGCTGCCACGGCTTTGCGTTGACCTATGTATCCATATTCTCCATTACCCGGCCCACTTGCTCGTTTGCCCGGCTTGTTGGTTATGGCGTTTGAAGATTGTGTTTTCCAGGTGCTCGAGTATCTGTTCCATGTTATCAAGTCTCTCGCTGGTGTAGCCGTGCTGTTCTGACACTGGACAAACAGTTTGGGTTCATGCAATAGCCATGTTGTCCAATTTAGCGGCACTTTCGGAATACTTTGACCCCTCAACTAAGAAGAGTTCTTCATTCTAGACATGTACAGAAATATCGACGATTGGACAGATATTGAACAGAACGGAGGCTATGATGCATCGAGTGCGCAATGAGCGCAGTGCAAAATTTTCATACAGAAAGAAAGTGGAACAGTGAGAAGGCAAGGGAACTTGGCATCGATTCGTCGATAAAGCTCTGCTTTCGTGCCACTCTGTTAGTAGTAGAGGTACTACTCAGTGGCTAAGTGTCGAGTACATGTACCTAGCTATACTTTCCACCCAACACATTGAGATATTCGCCTTGAGCATATCTAGGTACCTGGGTAATAATAATCAAGGCACTTGCTACAGACAAATCCTGCTAGGTACTAGTATATACTTGATGACTAGGTGAAGCATGTATCTGAGTAGGTATCTAAGATGTCTTGACCAAACTATCCACTTGACGGCCGTTGCTTTATTAAAGTACAACTGATATCCGGGGATGCTAAACATCAACTCTATACTTAGGTGCCTAGTACCTACCCAGTTGAAGAGAGATTATCGCTCTAGATTTGAATAACGTTAGTTGTGATCATTGCAAATAAGCCATGGCATCAGTGTCAGATACCTAGGTAGGTTAGGTAAGGAATGCATTGTACAATCCGTATTTCGGTCGTCCAATAATACTGATGTACTCAGGTAGTTATTGGTATTATCAGCATAAAGTAGGCACCTGGTACCTAACCAAAGCGAAGACTTCAATCCCGTTCTACTCAGTTCTTTCTTTCCCTTTCCATTGATCCACCATCTTTATAAGTACTGGCAAGTACTGTTAATCCCTCGGTACACTCACAGGTACTTGCCCAGATCTATTTTTCATCATGACCAAGTTCTGAAAATTTTCATCATAGACAGCAACAAAGTCATAGAGAAACATGTAGATCATATCTACGATATAGCTGACTCGCAAAAATGAGCATGCTTTTGTGGTCCCTGATTCATTCACAGAAGCAAATGGATGAGGTCGGCTGGTAAACTTCCTGTGTACTCGTTTTACTACTAATGTTTAGTACCCTTTGCGGCTATTTTGCTCAAAGGCTAATAAGCCCCATACAAGTACATCTTTCTCCACGAAGAACTTGGTTCATCATACAGCATCATACGTAACAAATTGTCATATACGTCGCTTATGGCGGGGTCCTTTACAGGACTGCATGGGGTTAAAGATGCCCTTTGTTTGGCTATTTTTACAGTAATATGCATACATGCGTCTGCCGTAAAGATATAGATATAAGCCACCTGTCCAATCCAACACTTACACAATGAGTTCCCCTCAAAGATTGAGCAGCATAGCGGCTTTAGGCGAGCTCCGCTTCCGCACAATCTTCTACTACTTATTCCATCACCATTCTTTCTCATAATCATGCTCTAATCGAGACGATGGACTGAACTAGGGCGATTCTAGGGGTCTAGGTGCTGGCTCAGCTGAACATCAAATGATTGAATAATGAGGCCAAAAACAGACGGGATCTTTTGTCCCTCGTATGGACGCTTGGCCGTCGTTTCAGGTCCACGACAGGTACAGGCCCTGGCTCCTCGTTGAAGCTTTTAGCGGGGAACGGTCCAGAAGCCGATGGTTTCATAAACTGCGTTAGCCACCAGCTCCATCTAGATCGATTCGATGCCGCCGAGGGAGAAACAGACAGCTGGAAAAGCTAGCAGAAAAAAAATTCGACATATTGAAAAAAGAAGAAGAAGAAGAAACATCGTTACAGAGTTGAAGCATCAAAGCATCAACCCCTCCAACGATGCGCTGAGCCGAAAAGTGCCCACAGTGGGAACTGGAGCTGCCCGCAAGTGGTTCCGCACGTGACGGCCCTCAAATGGGAGCTCGCAATTGCGAGGACCTTTTGCAAGTGGTTTCCAGTGAAGCTCGACGGGCACGTTGAACTCGGCTTGAGTCGGTCCTTTTGCTGCCCGCTCCGTCTGGCTGTCAGAAAAAAAAACCCCCAGCTTGAGCACATGTCGTGGTTCTCGATCTTCAAGAGAGTCGGTCTTTTGCGCAGCAGCACGAATCGCACATCCACCAGCTACCTGTACTCCAACTCCAGGCGGGGCTTCGCTACCATCACCACCATGGCCAAACGGGATCCCACTACGCTGTCCAACTACGACGCTTGGCGCACCAAGCACACCACCGCTAGCTTCAGCATTGACTTTGACAACAAGCGCCTGAAGGGCTCGGTGGTGCTGCAGCTCGAGAGCCAGACCGACAAGCAGAGCAATGAGATCATTCTCGATTCTCGCTTCGTCAAGGTGTCGTCGGTCAACGTCAACTCGGCCGAGTCCAAGTGGGAGCTGAAGCCGCACTCGGATCCCTTTGGCGCGCCGCTGCATGTGCAGGTTCCTGATGGCGCGGCCAAGGGCGACATTGTTAACCTGGCCATTGAGCTGGAGACGACGAGCAAGTGCACGGCGCTGCAGTGGCTGACACCCGCCCAGACCTCCAACAAGAAGCATCCGTACATGTTTTCGCAGTGCCAGGCCATTAATGCTCGCTCCATCTTCCCCTGCCAGGATACTCCTGATGTCAAGTCCACCATCAGCTTCAAGTTCACTTCCACCCTCCCGGTTGTTGCTTCTGGTGTTGCTGTTGGCGACCACACAGCTACTCCCGGCGTGGAGAAGGTCTATGAGTTTGAGCAAAAGGTCCCCATCCCTTCATATCTCTTCGCTGTTGCTTCTGGTGACATCGTCTCTGCCCCCATTGGGTCCCGTAGCAAGGTTGTCACTGGTCCCAATGAGCTGGAAGGCTGCAAATGGGAGCTCGAGCGAGACATGGAGAAGTTCCTGGAAATTGCTGAGAGCATTGTCTTCCCGTACAAGTGGGGAGAGTACAATGTGCTTGTTCTGCCCCCCAGCTTCCCCTATGGAGGTTAGGAACACCCATGAGATGAGCTTCAGTGGCTATTCTAACCTTAATCTCAGGCATGGAGAACCCCATTTACACTTTTGCCACCCCTACCATCATTAGCGGCGACAGGCAAAACGTTGATGTGATTGCTCACGAGCTTGCCCACAGCTGGAGCGGCAACCTGGTTTCCAACGCCAGCTGGGAGCACTTGTACGTATCTCTTTCATGACTTTTGACCTTACCCACCTGGTGAGGATGGACGAGCTAACACTGGGATAGTTGGCTGAACGAAGGCTGGACCGTCTATCTGGAGCGACGAATTGAGGCTGCCGTCCACGGCGAGCCCCAGTTTGACTTTTCATCCATCATCGGATGGAAGGCTCTCGGTAAGCATTCACACACACATATGCATGACCTATATGGTATAAGTCATCAATTGTGCAGACTGATCTAATATCGATTTCAGAGGATGCTGTTGCGCATTTCGGCAAGGACCACGAATACACAAAACTCATCATCAGCCACGATAACGTGGACCCCGAGGATGTTTACAGCACCGTTGCTTACGAGAAGGGATTCCACTTCCTTTACTACCTGGATCGTCTCGTTGGCCGGGAGAACTTTAATAAGTTCATTCCTCACTACTTTACCAAGTGGGCTGGAAAGTCTCTCGACTCTTTTGAATTCAGGGACACGTTTGTCGACTTTTTCAACGGCCTGGGCGATGAGGATATCAAGAAGAAGGTTGCTACTATTGACTGGGAAGGCAAGCTCTACACTCCAGGCCTGCCCCCTAAGCCCGAGTTTGACATGACCCTTGCTGGTCAATGCTACGAATTGGCTGCGAAGTGGGAAAATGATGTAAGTTGCCTCCTCATGTCGATTTTCAAGCTCTCGACACCCCAATTATATATCATTATCTAACGTTTTGGAACGTCTAGTCTTATGAGCCCAGCGCCAAGGATGTTGAATCGTTCTCTTCCAACCAGAAGATTGTTTTCCTTGAAAAGCTGCAGCAGCATGGTGCTCTGAGCACCGAACGGGCCCAGCTTCTGGGTAAGGTCTACAGTCTCCTCGACACCCAGAATGTTGAGCTTCAGTTTGCCTATCTGCAGATCGCTCTCAAGGCCAATGACAGCACAAGCTACCAGAGCACAGCCGATCTGCTTGGCAAGGTCGGTCGCATGAAGTTCGTCCGACCCTTGTTCCGATCTCTGAACAAGGTTGATCGAAGCCTCGCCCTGGAGACTTTTGCCAAGTACAAGGACTTTTACCACCCCATCTGCAGGGGTATGGTGGAAAAGGATCTTGGCGTCTAGGGGTCTTTCTATATATAACCATTGAGTGGAAATAAAGTAAAATAAAAGAAGCATGTGAAACAATTTTATACAGTGCCATGTAGTGATACTATTTGTGTTGATGCGACGTAGTAATTACCATTCGAGCCACTCTACGTCGAGCATCCACTCAACCCATCTCTGCCCCTCTCTTCGTTCAAATTTCGCAAAGCTCACAACATCTCTTGCGCCAAAGTTGCCATATAAATGCGGGAACCCATTTTCCCATTTGATCGGATCCGCCAACTTTGACATCTTAAACTTGATGATCCATAGGGTAGGAGTTTCAGTGAAGAATAAATCGGCCGTGTTGGGGACCTAGATTTTTAATATCAGATGAGATAATTCTAGCAATGTCTAGAGGAAGCTCGCAGCGAGGAAAAAAAAAAAAAAATCTTGTATTACCTGCATTGCCGTGCTTAAGTGAACGAATCCATCCTTTGCGTCGAGCCCTGAGAGGGGATACTCAATGGGAAAAGGTTCGATGGGATGTGAAGAGAGGATTTTGTAGAGATGTATCGGGCGAGGCTCCGGTGACGACGACATGTTCAAGACAGACGCAGCGATGTCTTCTATGAATGCTTGAATAGCTTGAGGTGTATGACGGGAATTGAAAGTGAGCCGAGGAAATTTATTCGCTGAGAAAAGGGCACCTGGTAGTATCACATTGTGTAACGTGTAACCGGGCAGTTACGCTTTAACAGAATATCCGCACAGTGTAAACCGTTTACTTACACACAGTAGCCGTAACTGAGCTTCGTGCTAGCGCGGGGCAGTTGCCAGTCACCGAATCCTCGCCGCAATCGCCATACGACCCAGATAACGAGGAGCTGGGCTCACATGTCAGATGCCAGTCAGCTTATGAATGGCTCTGCCGCTTCCAATGAAGGCTTCTTGAGAACCACAGAGCCATGTCGTGGGGTCCGGTGGCCTCGCAGCTCTGCTTGTTATCGCAGCTGAAAGAGCGCTCGGTTGGCGACAAAGTGAGATTCTTGGGATGGTACGTATTATGTTTACAACAGGATGAATCCCACCGAGCACCGTGGCATCTTATGCTTAAACCCATGACAGTGTCATCTCATACGATACTTCTACGGCATGCCTTGCTCTGGCACACATGTTCCCGCCGGGAACAAACGAGACTGTGCTGGTGGACATTGAGCTCGTTCTCGAGACTATCCAGCCGGGATTGGCGCAGGTCGGGCACTGGGTGAATGTCGTGGGGTATATCGTTGAGGGGAAGAAGTCGGACACGCAAAAACTACCAGGGACCAACCAGTCTCCCAGACATGTTCAAGCGCTGTTAGTATGGTCGACGGGACCTTTGGATATTGGGAGATATGAGAAGAGCCTGGAAGATGCAGCGGCCCGGCCTTGATGCGCACAGCCTCATCTGAAACCCGCCAGGTCTGGTGGGCACCTGTGAATCCTGGGGAGATTCAAGCAAACGACAGCCTAAGCCTTGGCGGAGGAGGAAAAGGCCTGATGCATTGATCCCGTCTATTAGCCAGGCACCTTGTATTGACACTTTGACGGCAAACAAAACAAACCAGTGGCTGCCAGCAGGCGGAGAGAGGAATGTCAGACCACGAGACGGTGGGGCGCATAAACGCACATATTGGGCGACTGCTCCTTTGGAGCCTTTGCGCGCATGTGCAAATCAAGGTGAAGCCCCTAAAAGTCGTTAGCATCCAGCTTAGTGATGGAGATGCAGCAGCGGGATGCGCTCTTTAGGGGCCAACGTGCAGGCTGCGTCTCCCCTATAATTGCACCGAGGTCATGATAACATGGACGCTCGCAGTGAATGCAGCGGCTAATCCGCGGCGCCCGCCATGCCACCTGCGTCACAAGCGCAGACCGCATCAACAACCCACACGTGAACTCCCCTGACAGCTGCACCTCCGCCCCCAATCACAGTGACCGCTGAAGAGATAGAGGGTCGGTCCGCAAGGAGGTGCACCATCAGCGCGACCGCGTTTCTCCTGTCGACGTTTGTGCTGCTGCTGAAGCTGCATCATCCGGTGACGACTGACGACGGCACGAATAGCGGTTCCGGCGACTGTCCTGAGCTCATCGCACACGCAGCGGCCGAGCGCCTTCGAGTCGGCGCAACTTGGACAGGGCGGAATTTCTTGCGACCGCTTGCGAACCCTCGACCTCGGGAAAATCGGGGCGCTCCCACCGCCGCCACGAGGGAGGCCTTTGGCTCGAGCATGGACAGAAGGCCTTGACGGCTACATACACGTGCTGTTTACTTTGCTTTGTTCCACTTGATTGGAAGCGCATGGGGACTCGGTTTCGCTGAAGCTCTTCCCCGCGCATACATCCTTGGACGACTTTTTGCCCTTCACCGACCCGGGGCGCATTGCCTGCACAACCGCGCGGCATTCGAGGGGACCAACCTAGGTCCCCGCACATATTCGAGCAGCCATGGCGCCAGCTGGGGGAGGAAACATCAAGGTGGTGGTGAGAGTCCGGCCGTTCAATGGCAGAGGTGGGTCTACACGCACATGGCGCGACGGCAGATATGGATGGGTGAATCAAGAGTTAACGGCTGGAATGCAGAAATCGACCGCGGAGCCCAGCGTATCGTGGATATGCAGGGGAACCAAACCGTCATCACGCCGCCCGAAGGACATTTATCCAAGGGGACCAAAGACAGCGCTCCCAAGTCCTTTGCCTTTGACAGATCATACTGGTCGTTCAACAAGGAGGACTCCAACTATGCCGGCCAGCACAACCTGTTTGAAGATCTGGGCGCGCCGCTCCTAGACAACGCCTTCGAGGGATACAACAACTGTATTTTCGCCTATGGCCAGACTGGTTCTGGAAAGTCGTACTCCATGATGGGATACGGCAAAGAAGTCGGTATCATTCCCATGATTTGCCAGGAAATGTTTCAGAGAATAGGAAAGATACAAGGCGACTCGCCGAGCAAGTGCACAGTCGAAGTGTCATATCTGGAGATTTACAACGAACGAGTCCGTGATCTGCTCAACCCTTCCACAAAGGGCAACTTGAAAGTTCGAGAACACCCGTCCACCGGCCCGTATGTCGAAGACCTTGCCAAGCTTGTTGTTACGAGTTTTGCGGAAATCGAGCACCTCATGGATGAGGGAAACAAGGCTAGAACTGTTGCTGCGACCAACATGAACGAAACCTCCAGTCGAAGTCATGCTGTTTTCACGCTTATGCTAACGCAGAAGAAGTATGATGCTGAGACCAAAATGGAGATGGAAAAGGTCGCCAAGATTAGTCTGGTCGATTTGGCCGGTTCCGAAAGAGCCAACTCGACTGGTGCGACTGGAGCGCGACTCAAGGAAGGCGCTGAAATCAACAGATCGCTTTCCACGCTTGGTCGTGTCATTGCCGCGCTGGCGGACTTGTCTACCGGCGCCAAGAAAAAGAAGGGTGGCTCTCAGGTGCCGTACCGTGACAGTGTACTCACCTGGTTGCTGAAAGACTCTTTGGGTGGAAACAGTATGACTGCCATGATTGCAGCCATCAGTCCTGCCGATATCAATTACGATGAGACAATAAGCACGCTTCGATATGCTGACTCTGCAAAACGAATCAAGAACCATGCCGTGGTCAACGAAGACGCAAATGCTCGTATGATCAGAGAGCTAAAGGAGGAGCTGTCTCTTTTGAGGAGCAAGCTTGGCGGTGGAGGAAGCCTTGGTGCGACCGGAGGTGCTGGCGTCCCCCCAGACGAAGTTTACGACGAGGGCACTCCGTTGGAGAAGCAGATAGTGAGCATCACGGCATCGGATGGTACGGTCAAGAAAGTTTCCAAGGCAGAGATTGCGGAACAACTGAGCCAAAGCGAGAAGCTACTCACAGACTTGAATCAGACGTGGGAAGAGAAGTTAACGAAGACGGAGGAAATCCATAAAGAGCGTGAGGCGGCTTTGGAAGAACTCGGCATCAGCATCGAAAAGGGATTCGTGGGCCTGCACACGCCAAAGAAGATGCCCCATCTTGTCAACTTATCCGACGACCCTCTTCTAGCAGAGTGTCTGGTCTACAATCTCAAACCTGGGACAACCACCGTAGGCAATGTTGACACAAACGCGGAAAATCAGGCCAATATCCGCTTGAATGGCACCAGGATATTGCACGATCACTGCATCTTTGAAAATGCTGACGGCGTCGTTACCGTCATACCGAGAGAAGGGGCGTCGGTCATGGTCAACGGCAAGCGAATCACAGAGCCGAAGCAGCTCCATTCGGGATTCCGTGTTATCCTCGGCGACTTCCACATCTTCCGGTTCAACCACCCCATGGAGGCCAGAGCCGAACGAGCTGAAGATACCGGCAACCGCCAAAGCTTGCTGCGGCAGTCCATCACTGCGAGTCAGCTGCAAGCGCTGAGCCCGACACCATCGACTCCCCGAACGCCCGGGCACGAAAGATCGTTTAGCAAAGTTTCAGACAGTGGCGAGTCGTCTCGGCCAGACTCACCCGCCTTCTTCCAGCGGAACGGCAAGGATTCTGACTGGTCCTTGGCGCGGAGAGAGGCTGCCGGTGCCATTCTTGGGACTGACCATAACTTTGCCAGTCTGACGGATGAAGAGCTGAATGCATTGTTCGAAGAGGTCCAAAGGGCGAGAGCAGAGCGTGTTATTACGCGCGATGATGGAGACGATTCGGAATCAGCCACGTCGTTTCCGATTCGAGAAAAGTACATGTCGACAGGAACCATCGACAACTTTTCTCTTGACACAGCCCTAACAATGCCCTCGACACCAAGGCAGGGGGACCAAGACGACCAGTTCAGGGAAGTAAGAGAGGAGCTCCAGTCGCAATTCGAGAGGCAAAAAGAAGAATTCCGAGACCGACTCAGAGGTGCAGATGTTTCCCACATGGAAGTTGAAGAGATCAAGCAAGAAAAAGCACGCATGGAAGCGGCGCTCATGGAGCTCAAGGAGGATATGCAGAAACAACTCAGCCTACAGCGCAAACAGTTTGAGGAAAAAATCGAAAAGATGGATCCCCTGAAACGCCCCAAGGCAAGCCCCAGGCTATCTGATCACGAGATGGACATTGCAAGAAAGACGGTCAAGGCATGGCGCAGCCGCCACTTTGTCAAAATGGCCGAGACCGTGCTCCAGAATGCATCCATCCTAAAAGAAGCTCAGATTATGAGCAACGAGCTTAATGAGAGCGTCGTCTTCCAATTCACCACCGTGGACATGGGACACGTCTTGTGCTCTTCCTATGACATGGTTCTCAACGGCCTTACGAGCGAGGGAGACGATATAGCACTGGAGGAGGCTTACAAGCCCTGCATTGGCGTCCGCGTTATTGACTACAAGAATACTGTAGTTCGCCTGTGGAGTCTGGAGAAGCTGTATGACCGGGTGCGCATAATGCGACAAATGCACCAATACCTCGACCAGCCAGAGTATGCCCAGCACCTAAGCCTGGATAACCCCTTTGTGGAGACAAATATGCCCTCCTACACCCTTGTGGGCGAGGTAGATATTCCTCTCAGAGCTGTGTTTGAAAGCCGAGTGCAGGATTTTGCGCTGGATGTCCTTTCCCCTTACACCTCTCATGAGGTTGGCATGCTCAAACTGTCTATTGAGCCTTCTCATGCCCGGGCCCCTACCAACATGCTCAAGTTCAACGTCGTTATGCACGAAATGGTAGGCTTTGCCGAGCGAGAAGGAACCGATGTGCATGCACAGCTGTTTATTCCCGGAATTTCGGAAGAGGACGGCATCACGACAACCCAGATGATTCAAAGTTTCGACGAGGGCCCAATACGCTTTGAGAGCGTTCATAGCATGAGTGTGCCCTTATTTGCTACCCCAGAGGTTACACTGAGAGCAGCCATCTTTGCTAAAGTTTCGACAATGCATCTCGATAAGCTCCTTAGCTGGGACGACATGAGAGATGCATGCCCTGCTGCGGACAACAATAAGGGAGCTCGCATTAATGAGTCTCAATTTTTTACTCAGGAAAAACACGACTTACTCTCTCGAATCCAGATCATGGAGCTTAATGAGCACGGAGAGTACGCTGCCGTCGAAGTCACCCAATCCAGCGAGCTTGACAGCGGAACATTCCAACTACACCAGGGTCTGCAGAGGCGTGTTTGCATTGAAATTTCACACAGCTCGGGAGATGTCTTGCCATGGGGAGATGTTACCTCTGTCCGCGTAGGCAAAATTAGAACCGTTGACACTGCAGGCAAATCTCCCGACATGGTCACAGATCGCGACATCACTCTCAAGCTTGCGTCGAATCCCGTCTTCCGCGAGAACCCCAATGGCACGCGCAATATTGTGGTACATGCCCAATGGGACTCTAGTCAGCACAATTCACTTCTTCTTGATCGTGTAACGCCCGACAAATTTCGTGTTCAGATGACCATCTCCTGGGAGATTTCTTCGGAGAAGTTGGCAGAACCCATGAGATTTTCACAAAAAGTCAACTTACAAGTGATGTCGCGCACGTTTGTTCGGCAAACCTCTGTCTTTACGTCCCTCTGGCAGAACATGCGATTCGTTCGCTCCTCGAGCGGAGTCTTTACCTTGACCATGAAGCCTGCGCCGATCAAGAGGGTAGGCGACTTGTGGAGGATGAGCAGTCAGCATGATTACGTCAAGGGCGAGGAAAATCTCCATAGTTGGACCCCTCGAGGCGTGTCCCTGGTCAGCGATTTCCTTCACTCGAAGAAGAAGAGGCGCCGCAACGCTGAACTTGGTGCCGTAGCTAGCGTCCTTGCGCAGTATGGCATTGATCCCACAGTCAGTGGAAAGGAACAGGAGGATCCTGAGCCGGAGCCTGAATCGTCTCCAATCATGCAAGCGATCGTCCCCAACGACGACGATTTGCTCAACGATACGCCTGTAACGTCTCAAGCTCCGTCAATCAACGGAGATGAACTTGGCCCAGAAGAGACTGGCAACGAAACTCTGAAAGACGACTTTACCGACCAACAGGTGCCACAAGAAGTTACAGGTCTAGAACCTGCTGCTCCAATTTCCGAATACAATACACGACAACTGGACTTGTTGGAGCTGTGTTTGAAGCTTTGGCAGAAATACCCAGATCCATTCGCAAAGCTTTTGAGCCCAGAGAATACGACGCCCCCAGAAAACGGAGTCGCAACCGAGTCTGCGCCACCTACACTCATTACCACCATCACTCGCGTTCCCAAAAATCCAAAGGTGCAAAAAGGCGGTTATTTACTGGTGCCAAACAATGAATCTACGCGATGGGTAAAGAGATTTGTGGAACTGAGGAGACCGTACCTCCACATATACTCTGCAACAGATGGTGACGAAATAGGCATTGTAAGCCTGCGTAATTCGCGCGTAGATAGCCAGCCCGGCGTGCTTGGTCTTTTGCACGGCCCAGATGATTACGATAGGCCTGCACGAGGCAATAGCAGCTCACCAGAGTTTACGCCAGGCCACCGACGGACGGCTTCAGGACGGGTCATTTCAACAGTTTGGACCGGGCCCAACGGTAGCGGAGGAGGAGGATCGTCTGCGGGACAAGGAGTTCAGCGCCTGAGCGAGCGTATGCAAGCCGCTGTGTTTGCGATTTATGGGACAGACAACACATGGCTCTTTGCGGCTCGCAGCGAGCGCGACAAGACGGACTGGATCTTTAGGATTGACCAGTCGTTCCTCTCCAATGGCGAAGACACGCCCGTCAGCGGAATCATGAGTCCCGGCCAAAGCAGCGACAATTGAAGATAAAAAAAGAAGAATGAGAAATGAGTGAAGAGTATAACGGATTGATGTTTTTTGCGTTTCCTTTTTGTTTTTTCCCCTCCCCCAAACACCCTTATGAAAACTCCAAGTACTTGCGATTTTTTTCTTTCTTCTACTTTCCTTATATATTTATATATATGCATATATATATCTTCCTTTCCCTTTGTATGGCTAGTCGTGGTTGGCCACAAGTTAGATTATACCCCCTCAGATGGACGCAGCAAAACGGAAAAAACTAAAAAAAAAAATTTCACAGATTGTGGAAACACAGATTTTGCTTTTATAGAATAGAAGGGGGTCGCTCTGTGTGTTGAAGTGGAGGGAGGGAGGGTTTGGATAGCTGGGTTTTTCAAGATGGAGAATCATGATGGAAAATCATGATAATGCTATACTATTATTCGAATTGAAAGAACGTTAGGCGGCTTTTTTTTTTTTGGTTGTTGTTTCTTTTGCGGTGAATATGTATGTATGTGTATGCTTGTGCTGTCTTGTATAGCGCGTGTAATCAAAGTCAGTTATTATTCACTCTATATTACAACAGAGACGGCGGACGATATTGAGACCTCCTAATGGGCAAAGGTTGAGGCGGAATGTCCCGAAATACTAATTGCAATTTGTCACATGGAGGGGCTCGGTTGGCCAGTAATGCCTCAATAACATCCATGCGTTAATGCATGTGGAGGAGGGCAATACGAAAGCCGCAATTTAATGGTAAAGGGAGAGAGGGCTCCGATACACAATAGTAGGTAGTACGAAGAGTAAGTCCACATGTAAGATTGTACGACCCAGAAGTTGGTATTTTATCAGTTGGGATGCACAACAGAATTTGCCACTCTTTTCATGGGATGGGCTTTTACTGGAAGGAGAGCAGAAAGGTCTGCTTTTTTTGTTATACAACCAAGTCCATGCTTGTAGTAATTTTTGCTTTTTTCGTCATATATCATTATGAATTGGTGGTCCTTGCTTCCCGAGTTACAGAAGTGCTAAACGAGGAGTCAGCTGAAATACCCCCTTGCGATTATATTATGACGAGTACTTTTCATGACGTCTTACCGATCAGAGGCTATACTATTCACATAGCTATTCCGCCGGAGAATGTATTGCATTTTCTTGCGCATGAATAGCGTCCTATGGCATTAACCGTGACTTTCATGAGCTAAGTATGTAGATCAGAGAGAAGAAATATTACTGATACTACGAGCCTTCAAAAGCGTTGCAGCAATTGACCGTCACGACATGGCGCGAGCAGAAGATCCTCGCTAATGTTCTGTTAACCCTGTTCATCGACTACGTACGCAGGGTAATGATTATGGTTATACCTATTCTGATAAATCTTACTCGCATCATCCTAGGCTTTCTTTAATAATTCTCCGTAGTAATACGTGCCACATTGTCGGGAAGTCAGATGGTGACACGACAAAGAGAGCTGTTGGCACCCACGACAGCGGGCCTCCTTGAGTTGATAGTGTCCCACACAGTAGGGGAAAGCAATGAGAGGGTTTCGTTTCGCGCCGGGGGGGGGGCCGAATTCCGAGTAAGGATTTTAAGATGCAAAACAATATCCAAGGGAGCAAGGCTTTCTAGTGCTAAAGCAGGCATTTGGTGTTGGCAAGAAGGATTGCCTGGCGCGTACCAACTAGTTCACACGAGCTACAGCCACTTTCTGCCGGCTTCCAGTGTTTCAAGCCATCATCTTTTCCAGGGAGAAGAACAAGTTACTTGTGCGTCCCATGACCCGCAGAGCGGGCGCCGCTGCTGAGGCCGGGATATTTTGTGTGGCTTGTGTTGGTGTTTATGCGTGCTTGTGTTGGTGTGTAGAGCAATGCGCCTTTTAAGTAGTCGCACAGAAAAGCCATCTGTCAGTTTGGGGGCCAGCAATAGTACATGGCGTGAGTGCTTACTATGTGATATTATGCTGTGCTTGGGGAACATCTGTAAAGCCCATTTGTGACTATTGGTTAGGAGAGAAATCTGGGAGGTGAGATGCCCTGTTATGCTATGCTGTATTTTGTACAATTCAGGGAATCTCACTACTATTACGTATGGGGCGCTTAAGATGGAGAAATGTAGGACGATTTGGATAATTATACGTCTACCGTAAGAAAGTGCATTATGGTGAGTAATAGGTACTACTATTTGCAATTGCTTCGAAGCCTTGTTGTGAGCATGGCGTTTGAACGTGCACCCCCCCTGAACAGGAAACTAGGCCTGCGAATCCTTGCTCCAGCCGCCCTGCAGCCAAGGTTTGACCCATCTAGGCAAATAAGCACATTCACTTACACTACTTGGGCCAGGGAGCATAACCTGACCAGGCTCCTCAACGTGGGTGGACAGGGAAGAAGCCGTATGGATACGACTGTACGTAAAGTCATGTTTACACGTGCCGTAGTAAACCTCAATGTTCGAAATACGGAGTACCAGGGAGCTGGCAATGCCTGGCTCTAGCCCAAATATCTCCTCCGGCCCGCCGCCGCGGACGGCTCTTTGCCGTCGCATATTTATGGCTTGAACTAGGTACTAATACTAGTGGTTATTGCAGGTCGTGGGGGCCGCAACAGCATGCAGACGACTAATACGGAGCAGAGCACGCATATCGGACCCTCCCTGTGCTTCCACCGCGAGGGTCTTCTCCAAGACAGACTCGCAGATCCAAGCAATAGCAGCCACAGGATACACCGAAAAAGATCACAGTACATGCACAGCAAAAGCAAGCAGCGTTCAAAGATGCTGCTTTTGTGCATGCTGCTAATGCAGCTCCCGGGTCCCGAGCCGTTTGCTCCTCCTATCCGAGTCGGGCTCCGTGCATGTTTTGCAGCACACCCTCTTGCCGTTATGCCTCTTCCTACTGGCTGGATGCAGACCCAGAGATGAGTTTACCATGCTCCGTAAAGCTGGGCCTATTCACAGAAGCCATAGACAAGGATGCCCTGTTTGCCCTTCCTAGACCGCGTATGTAGCCAAGGTTCGGGTCATGTTGCTATTTGAAATTTCCTCGGCGGTTTCAAAATCATGCGGCGAAAGTGCGGCGTGTCGAGCCGACATCTGAGATCTGCCCGACCAACCGGGAGAGCACACGCGCTCCCTGGGTCTGGGTCGCATGATCCCCGGCCGCCATGGCGTGGTTGATATGCAACGCTCAGAGTCCAGTCCTTTTGAGGGGGGGCACGGCCTGCAAAGTATTACAAGAGTGTACATGTAATAGCAGGTGTAAACAACATGCACTCTCTCTCCCTACAGATGATACTTGTCCCTCACTAGAGGCATACCGCACTCGAGCTAAAGCAGGCCGTTGGCGGGTACATGTAATAATTGCCCGTTCTCCACCGGTCCCAGTGGTCTGGGATTCTGGCTTTCCTGCGGACCAAGAGGCGCCGTCCGTCGGCCTTAGCCGCCACCCGCTCGCTAACAACGTGGGATGGATCCCTTGGGCTGCCTAGAAGCCTACGAGATTGGGCCTAATGCAGGTAATGTTCGTCAAGTATGTGACTCTCTTGCCTCTGGTTACGACAAAGCTAGCCAAGAGCAAACTGTATACTGGTGTTACCCATCCCGTCTTTGATAGTTTGAAGCCCGTCTCACTCTTTGCCTGCTCTAGTCATCATCATCACCTCCTTTCCTTTCCTTCCCTTCACATCCCCACTTTACCCAACCAGCTTCCCGGGACCTGGAACAGGACTCGAGTCTTTCTGTTTGTATCACAGGCAACGTGGAATAGCCAACGGGTTGCCGTGGCGGTCTAGCTCTGCATGCTCTAGTTGTTAGACATGGCTCGCCTCCACTCCCGGCAGAGATGGATGTTTAATTTGAGGCTCTGTAGTTTCACACTTGTATACGGCCTTGCACCCCTTTTGGTGAAGCACTGAAGCATCCGTGCGTAGGTATTTCTGGGTCCTGGAAGCGCTCAGCTGAGCATCTAGGAAGGGCCTCTTGAAAAGACAAGTAAATTAAAAAGAAAAAAGAAAAAAATTGGGCAAACGAAACCGGCCTCTGTCCGACCCCCCTGTCACAAGGGCACGGCCATCGTACAGCAAGTGCCGTAACGTGTAGCACGCAGTGAATCGTCTCTTTTGCGCATCATCGTAGACCCGGCTATTTTGTTCTGGGTCCCCCTTTCGTTACCGCCTGCTTGGTTCGGTGTTGTCAGTGTGGATACAAGTCTACGGGCATGTCAGTGGCCGTGCTGTTCTGTTCATTTGCTCTCAGACAGCCTGGCCTGGCTCCGCCCGGCTGTTTCTGCCACCTCTGGCCTTTTCCGTCTTTGATACTCGGGCTCTCTGCATGTGTTTTGTGTTATTAGTGCGCCGTACCGTTTGTAGCATTTGCAGCGTCCTTGTCCCTTTTTCTTGTTTTTGCGAGCATCGAGTGCAGGTATTTGCCAAGAACGGATTTGACAACATATTGGTTGGGTTGCGCCATTATATTCGATTTTCTTCTCCTCCTTGTTTGATTCGTCTGGACACGCACTTGCACTCCTTCCAACTCTCCGACTCAACCTCGCTTTTACCCAGATTACCCTGGCAACAATCTTGAATAGCCTTCTTTTTCGATATTTGAGCCTACCAGTTGAAAATGGGAGACCACCCGCATCCACTGCCAAATAATGGCCAGACGTCCTCACAGCTGGAAGGCTATCCATTCACCTTTCACTACTCTCCACCTAGTTCAAGTGGCGAGAGCTGCATTGAACCTGATGTATGTTATTACGCCTTTGATCCTTTCCCTTTCGGCCGGTTTGATGACGATAGTTGACGCTTCTTTTGCTAGCCCCAGGCCGAAAGCATGTACGTAGACGACGCCCGATTTTATCCCCTGAACTCGTCTTCTCCACCTTGTTGTTCTTTTTTTTTTTTTGCTCAGAAAAGGTTAATCGAAACTTCTAGGATGGACTCGTCCATGTCTTTGACTGAAAGCATTTACAATTTCCCGCGACATTTTGGCCGTACCTATCACGCGTATAGAGAAGGATGTGAGAGACTACAAACTCCCAAGCACTACGGATGCACCCAGCTTGGCCACTACGGGCTTTTAACTGACTCGAGCCGGTGCTTAGCGTATGCTTTCCCCAACGACAAACCAGAGATTGAGCGACTGGCTTTACAAGATGCGGCGTTCATGAAAATCATGAACAACAGGCTCTATTATGCACCGCTGAATAACTATCCTCTTAAACGCGTCTTGGATATTGCTACTGGCGCAGGAGACTGGGCCATTGCAATGGGCGATCGTTTCCCAAATGCTAAAGTTGTGGCTACGGACTTGTCACCAATTCAACCCGAGACCGTGCCTGCAAATGTCGAATTCTATGTGGAAGATTCGTGAGTATTCGTTCCCACTTCTATTACTTTTCATACCACCACTCTTCTTCTCCAGCTCTGAAAGCTTCATATTACCAGCTCGCTAATTGATTCCATCTACTCTATATCCATAGATCGGAACCATGGGACTACAGCGAAACTTTCGACTACATTCATACCAGAACGACGGGTGCTTGTTGGGAGTCGTTTGAGGCTCAGATTGCCCAACAGGCCTTTGACACACTAACGCCCGGCGGATGGCTCGAGTCTCAGGAATTGTATCCCGTCCCCCACTGTGATGACGGCACTCTCAAGCCAGATAGTGCGCTGGGACTGTGGTTCCGTGACTTTCTAAACGCTGCGGCTGAGGCTCGGCGGCCATTGACGGAAGCAAGCAGTCTTCGAAGCATATATGAGCGGGTGGGTTTCGTCGACGTTCACGAGCGTGTGTACAAGATCCCACTGAATGGCTGGGCTAAAGATTCCAAGCTGAAAGAAGTTGGCAATATGATGGAGCTGAATATGCAAATGGGATTGAGTGCCTTTTCGTTGGGCCTGTTTAACCGCATATACGGGCTAACTCCCGAACAGATTGAGGTAAGATATCTTTGATGTTGATTAATTTTCAAGCACAAAACATGGCTAACAGTGTGGTGGCTACAGGTGTCCCTTGTTGAAGTCCGACGAGACGTATCCAATTCTTCGATTCACGCGTACCTGCCTTTTTATATCGTTTGGGGTAGAAAGCCATTCCCAGGAGAAACATGAATGAGGTAAAAGCAAAATGAAATTGCCCATCATACATTCCTCTCTTTGTCTATTGTTTTCAAAAACAACACATTGGTCATGGGGACACTCGAATAGCATGGATGCTTGGATGTTTTGGAAAAACGTCACACCGCCGGAACGGGTGCGGCGAGGAAAGCCTGCAGCTTTTGATGTTGATCACACAATATGTCACGCCATGCATGAAGTTATGATAGCGTTGGAATTTGTCTTGACAGGGATGAAAGAGGCTGGTTATAACCTCCGATAAGGGGTCCCTTGGATCTGAGCGTTTTATTTTTCAATAGAGATGATTTCATAAATGGTCTCAATGTTTCTTCCTTGCATTTGATTTCCTCCACATCATCGTGGATCTATAGTAAGTAGTGCGATCAAACCTAGTGTTTAACCAGCCACTGAAGAGCCTTGGCTTTGCTATCGGGGAGAACTTCGACCAAACGTTCCTGAGAGAGAAACTCGTGATCAGCGTACTCAAAGCCAGGCACGACAGTTTCCGAGATGAGCAGACCATCGCTATTGGACTGGCCATCACCATCAGCGAGTAGGAAGCTCGCTTTCCAGACGCCCCCTTCCACTACCCACTGCAGCTTTTCTCCGCGCTCCACGTTGTGGCCAACGATAAAGGATTCAATACGGCCATCTGGGTGGATGAGGACATAGCGGCCGCGGCCACGGTGAAGGCTGTGGATGATGCGGCTTCGGTTTCGGTGAAACGAGCCCATGGGCCGGTTGGGGGTCAAATAGTAGAAGATTGTAGTGGAAAGTCGCCGCTTGGAAGCGTCATAGTCGGCGGGGAGGCCGTTGACGAGATCAATGGTGCGCTGCGAGAGGGGCGTCTCGGGATAGGGCGATGGGACGAAAGTGTTACTAACATCGGTGACGGCAAAGTAGCCGCCTTCGACGTGCTCAATGAGCGAGAGAGACTTGATGATGGAGGTGACGCCGGCAGATTCGGTAGTAGAGGAAGATGAGGGTGTAAAGGTGGGAGTGATGAGTTTGAGGGTATTTGCCTCGTCGGAGTTGCTCATGTTGGCGGATGAATGTTGTCAAGACTATGGTGGATTAAGAGACAGAAAGGAAGTTCTGAACTGTATGAACGCAACTAAACTTGATCAATGCTTATGGCCTGCGCAAAGATGAGAGCCAGAATCAAGCAAAGTTTCAAAGAAAGAAAGGAGAAGAGTAAGATTGGTGAGTTCACAAGTCGTTTAGGCGCTGATGCCTTAGCTTACAGGATCTAGCTTCATCTTGGGAAAGGTAGGTTGCATCATTCGGATTTTAGAATAAGCTTGACAGCTGCATGAGCCTTACTGCTTTTGTATCTGAGTTTGTTCGAACAAGGCTATTGCGCTACTTTGAATCCCGCAATATAAAGAAATCAAGGAATACATGGAGTAATTCAGACAAACTTTGAAGAAAGTAATCAGTAATACGCCCTCGCGGCTCTGATTATTTGACATGTTGAGATGACGATGAGATGGCCAGTCAGAAAGCAACAGCCTGGAGGTATCGGAGAATTCTTATCCTGGCCCTGTAGCTTTCACCCGAGCGCACTAACACGCCACTGAGGTGCCGCTACGAGCCTTTCCCAAGGCCTGTGGACTGACGTATGCAGCTCCAACCTGGCACTAAGCCCAATGGTCCCAATGGTAGGCCTGCTGAACTAGGCAGTACCTCGCGAGGCATCAACCTCTGCGAATCATCTCGACTTTGTTTCTTCTTCATCGCCCTTCTTTCGCCTCACCGTCCAACACCTTCGTAACCCCCGGCGACGCCGCTTTTCCCTGGAGGAGGCACCGGCTGGGGGGAGCAGCACACAAATATAGCAGCGCAAATTGTCTCGCGAGATGATCCCCCCGGCACTTGTTCCGGCGCAGCGGCATCGTCCGTTTATCGGACCAGGTCCCTCGCACGGGAATCGTGCCGCTGCTGGCCTCTACTCGATACGCTGGTCCCAAGCCGAGAGGCAGCATCAGCTTTGGCAGCAATTGGCGCGCCTTGTCTCAATCAGCTCGAAGAAATCGCCCATACCATCACGATTCGGACGAGCGCCTGCGCAGCGCAAAGCCCCTCGTGTCCAATGCCTTGGCGGGCAAGTTCACCAACGCAGGCACTGGTCGCAGCTCGCGCTCCCTCGTGGTCGTCACAGTGGCTGCTGCGATGGCATTCTACATGTACAATTCGCAGACGGTGCCAGTGACGGGCCGGAGGCGCTTCAACTTCCTGTCGGATACGCTGGTTGCGCAGGCCTATTCGAGAGCGGCTGAGGCGATTGTCAGGCAGGTGGAGGAGCAGGGAGGGCATTTCTTGTCAGACTGGGACCCGAGGACGATTCTGGTCCAGAGGGTCATGAAGCGGCTGATTCCCGTCAGCGGGATGGAGAATCTAGACTGGGAAGTCCGAGTGATTGCGGACAGTCGTGAGTTTCTGCTGCTCCTCTTGTTGGTTTCTTATTGTCGCTCTCTGCTGATACATGGTGTTTTGCGCAATGCAATAGGAACGGCCAACGCATTCGTTATCCCCGGCGGCAAAGTGTTTGTTCACAGCGGCATCCTCAACGTTTGCCGCAGCGAAGATGCCCTCGCGGCTGTCCTCGGTCACGAAATCGCACACAACACGGCTTCCCACGCTGCAGAGCGACTCTCTGCCGCGTGGGTAGGCAACCTCACGGCCGGTAGTCTCTTCTTCCTTGCCGGGGCGCTGCCGGGCCTGACACTGTTCGGCCTGTGGAACGTGATTGGAGGATACTATCTGCAAGATTTGCTATTCTACCTACCCATGGGCCGCAAGCAGGAGAGCGAGGCCGATTATATTGGGCTGATGATGATGGCAGAGGCCTGCTACGATCCTCGACAGGCAGTTGGGTTCTGGCAAAGGATGGAGACAATACAGCGGCTGGGCGGGCACGAGGTTCCCGAGATGCTTAGCACGCATCCATCGGTATGTATCAGTCGTTGCCACCATCAATTGTTCCAAGTTGAGAAAACAAATTGGAGAGCTAATAGAGCATTGTTACGAAATAGAACGAGCATCGGATCACCAAAATCGAGCAGTGGCTGCCGGAGGCAATGAAGAAGCGCATGGAGAGCGACTGTAAAACGACGTCGGCGTTTGCAGACAGGTTTAGAGAGGCGTTGAGGAAGCGACGGCCAGTTGTGATTGAGCTGTAGCATACATACATAGGCTCTGATATATAGGAGGAAGATATTACATGGCATATTGGACATTCGAATCCACTCATAGATGAATAACAACTTGGCGATGCCACTCTCACATGATGGAACTGGGTCATTGGTTTAAATTGATTGGACATTGTTTGCCAAGCATCAACCCAATCTGACCTGCAAATGCAGTGCCAGACTGAACAATCAATCTACTGCACGAATATAAATATTATTCCATCTAGCCACAATCTCGGGGTCAAACGTGCATGTAATCGGCAGATGTGTGCTCTTATAGCATATGACAAACCTCGGCTCACGAGACCTTTGCAATCGGCCCCTCATCATTCGTCAGGCCACCCGGTTACCCCAAACCCGCCAAATCCGGGGCGCCTGTCCACTGAGCCAACCAGGCATAGCGCTGACCCTCTATCGCCTGTCGCTGTGCGTGCCGAGGTAACTGGGGCGCCCTTTTCCCCAGTGAGCTCCGGCATTTCTACCGATCGCCGTCGTCTTCTTCTACTTGTCATCTTACTTTTTTCAGTCTCCCCATACTGCTCTGCGACGTTGGCGAAAGATTTCAACAGAGATCGATTTTTGGCCAGTTTTTGCCTTTCCACCGCCCGAGCTCAAATCGCACCACGAAAATAACAACAAAATGGCCGACAAGTCTTTCACCACAAGCGATGTCAGCTCGCACAAGGATGATGCGAACGGCTACTGGCTCATTGTCGAGGACGGCGTCTACGATGTCACAAGTGCGTTGCCCCTTTTTCTAATATCCTCTCCCTCTCGCGCGCGCGCAAGAGAACGAGTACAGCAGAAGAAAAAGAAGATAAAAAAAATGGGCTTTAACTAACGAGAGCGCAACCTCCAGACTTCCTCGAGGAGCACCCCGGCGGCTCCAAGATCCTGAAGCGCTTCGCCGGCAAGAACGCGACCAAGGCGTTCTGGAAGTACCACAACGAGAGCGTGCTGGAGAAGTACGGCGGCAAATACAAGATTGGTACCGTCAAGGAGGCCCCGAAGCTGTAAAGGGAAACATACATCTTCTTTGCTTTGTATACATGCATCTTTTGTCGGATTTCACGTTTGGGCGTTTATGTATATATACCTCTGGTAATAGACAATTGGATACAGCCAAAGACATGCGATAGCTGGGGTTTTCCGATTTTCTTTTCCTTCTATTGGCTTGAGCTGGTACCTCCATTTACCTATGCGTTGCTGATCCGTGATATTCGGCGTTTGAAACGAGACCTAGGGGTTAAGAAGTACGCTGCGTAGATTGAACAGTCAAGTGATTATCTTGTCAGTGTGTACAACGCGCTTCTTTTACATCCCTGAAGGATATGAATGTCATGGACGGAGTTGGCTGCTTTATATTTGTGACTGCAAATTCAGGAAAACACTATTTGGTGTTAAAGTGCAATGATTTTTTTATATGCTTTGGTCCATTTTCTTCTGAAAACAATATGAATAGCCGGGCCTTGCACAAGAGTTTGATAGTAGCCGCATTCGGGGTGGGTTGCACAAATGGGAGCAGCATTCCTATACATGTATGTACATGCTGAACTGGGTAAAGTAGTAGCCTAGGGTTAAAATATATCGATTACATACGTACATGGGTACTATAAGATAGGATAGAGATGGATTCGGATAGGAAAATTGCTAGCCAATTGTCATGAGTTGTCCGAGTATTGGCCTCATCACGTTCTTGCTCCTATGCGATTTATCAAGGAACAGTCTATGAAGTAAATATATTTCAAATATGCTAGAAATACTAGCTTCCTTGTAGACTATTTGTATCTGATAGTCTTATAGTAAGATAGATATTCAAGGATACCAGGGACTGCTACACCGTTGTACAATTTTTAGGATTCCTCTTTTGTCACCTGCTAGGACGTCTTGGTAGATGTGAAAGGACATGGTCTTTTTACTCCAAGATTAGAAAATGCTTGCCTTTTTACTTCCAATCTGTCCAGACTGCCCAGACAACGAAAACGCAGATCTCACCTATAATATTCGATCATATAATCAACAAACCCACGCCAAATGTATGAAACAAACAAAACCCTACATCAGCAAAAAGCCTCAAACCACTAGTTTACAAACTTCCATCCGAATGATTGGTGGATTTCCATTACTTCGATGACTTGCTTGATTCGTTCCATCTCTCGACTCCAGAGACTGGCGGGCCAAACTACAGCCGCAGCGAGGTTCCTGCGCTAAGCACGCCGGCACCGTCACGTTATGCCCAAAACAGGCCTACGCTGGCGAGCCGTGGCAGCAACTTGCGAGCAAAGCACTCGTGAGAAAGACTTTGCGAATCCATTTCTGCGGTCTGGAGCCAAGTGGAGAAGATGGTACTCAGCTGATGGCCCAGAGTGTCTGCTCACGATGGACACAATTGATATAAATGCCCACTCGACTTCTTTTTCTTTTCCATTATTGTTCCTCCATTGTCGTTTTTAGTTTCTTCATCGATTACTATCACCTACTATACTATTGGTGGGGCAGCAACTTATCGTCGTTTCTACCTATATACTAGATACTCATATAATTCCTCACTTATAACCAACCCTTCATAACCCCCATCATACTCGCAACTCCCATCATGGCAGACCTCTTCGACATCCAAGCCCAATCCGCCCGCCTCGAGCGCCAAGGCCTCCCCCCGCAATCTCAGCAATACAACACCCTCCCGCCTCTCAATCTCATCCACGCCGCCGAGGCCTCCTTGCCCAATCCATCTGACCCAAGCTACCTTTCCGGCCAGCCTGCCACCAAAGTTGCCTCGCACATCACACAAGACATTGTCCCAGCGTTATGCGGCCAATCTCAATCGAGCCGCTATTTCGGCTTCGTCACCGGCGGCGCCCTCCCCGTGGCTGAATGGGCCGACAATGTCGTCTCCCGCATGGATCAAAATGTCCAGGTCCATTTGCCTGAGCAGTCTGTATCCACAATGGTCGAGAATGCTGCTCTGGAGATGCTGCTGGGCCTGCTTCGCCTTAAAGAATCGGATTGGAAAGGCCGGACCTTCACCACCGGAGCCACGGCCAGCAATGTGCTCGGCTTGGCCTGTGGTCGAGAGGCTGTTGTCGAGAAAAAGGGTGCGTCGGTGGGTGAGCTGGGCTTGCTGGGCGCTTGCGCCAAAGCTGGAGTCTCTGACATTCAAGTCCTTACCAGCGGGGGCCACAGTTCGCTCTCCAAGGCAGCGAGCATAGTTGGTCTGGGGAGAGCTTCGGTCAAGGAGCTTCCTCGAAGCGCAGCCCAGCCTTGGAAGTTGGATCTTGACGCAGTGGAGAGAGAACTGGGTCGTCCTGGGGTGGCGAGCATTATTGCTGTTAGCATGGGAGAAGTGAACACGGGTGGCTATGCCCTTGACAATGTCGACGAGTGGAAGAGATTGAGAGAGCTAGCAGATCAACATGCTGCATGGATTCATGTGGATGGAGGTACGTTGCCTCCTGTATACACCTATATACAAGGACAAAAGATGGCCAAAACAAAGAGGGACAATCCTCGTGGTACTAACTTCTCTCATTTCAGCCTTTGGAATCTTCAGCCGGGCCCTGGAAGAGGACCGAGATGAATATCGACTGCTTCATACTCGAGCTCAAGGTGTCGACATGGCCGACAGCATCACAGTTGATGGCCATAAAATGCTCAACGTTGTATGTAACACCTGCATCCTCCACTTCATCCTCAGCCCTCTTTAGAAACCAAGTCGCTTTGTATCGCTAACAATCCTCAGCCATATGACAGCGGCATGTTCTTCACCCGCACCCCGTCTATCCTTCAATCCGTCTGTGTCAACCCAAACGCCGCATACCTAGCCTCGGGCGCAGTAGCCAGTATCCCATCTCCTCTCAACGTCGGCCTCGAAAACTCGAGACGCTTCCGCGCGCTGCCAGCCTACGCCGCTCTCCTCAGCCAGGGTCGCCCTGGCTATGCCAAGCTATGCCACAACATGGCCCAACTATCGCGGAAATTGGCCATCTTCCTGAGAGAGTCGCCGCATTATGAACTCCTCCCTGACGAGAGCGGTGACGTTGAGGAAGTCTTTATTATTGTTTTGTTCAAGGCGAAAGATGGTAAGCTGAATGATGAGCTGGTTGCCAAGATCAACGCAACGAGGCAGATGTACGTGAGCGGCACGAGCTGGAAAGGCGAAAAGGCTGTGAGAGTCGCCGTCTCGAACTGGATGGTCGATATTGAAAGAGAGTTTCGAGTCGTGTCAGCGCTTTTGAACGCCGTTGCCGAGGGCAGAGAATTCGACATCGAAAAAGTGTAAATAATGTAAAAAGAAGCCGGCCCCCAATACGGGTATCGTACAAGAGAAGGAAAAGGAAAAGAAATCCAATGCCGATAAAAGAAGAAATAAATCATCGCTCATAGTTCGAATGCGCTGCCCCATGCCATGCCAAGAATCCATCTTGCTTCCATCTATATTCTCGCACGTCCCTTCAGTTTTCTTTCTCTCCTCTCTTAACCAAACTTCTTGGACCCTCCCTTCTGCGACAACTTCTTGCTGCCCTTCTTCCCCGGCCCAATCAGCTCGAGATGTCCCGCCCTCTCGCCCAGCAGCGCCTCCGTCTTGGCCACCATGCCTGATGTGAATTTCTTGAGGAGCTTGTCGGCGCTGGGCTTTGACTTCTTGGGCTTGGTGACCTTTGACGCCTGGCGCTTCGAGTGGATGGCCTTTGGCGCGGCGGCCTTGTTGGACTTTTTGATTGATCCTTGCGCCATCTTTCGATTTGAATCGCAATGGAGAAAGACGGACGAAGGAGCGTTTTCTGGGTGAGGTAGCGTGGGATATATTTTTTTTTTTTTCGACTGGAGCCGCCGATAAGCTTAGATAGTAAATCATTGCACCGCCGACTTTTTGCCGAAAGCGCTGGCGGCCGCTAGTAAGCTTAGCTGCTTTAGCAGGCAGCTCTTTCGACATGTCTTAAATCATTGAACCCCAGAATCTGAGGATGAATTAGAGAAATACCGGGTCAAATACATGTGTATTTCTACTTGGAAGTTATTTTACTAAAATAGGAGACGCGGTTAAATCATTCCGAGAACCCGCAGTTCATGAAAAGAGTAAAGGAGGAAGAGTGATATTCAAATCCCAGTTCTAACTACAACGCCGGCTCTGTTGTTTTCACTACATAATTGAGGAGCAGACCATCAAATCCTACCTCTATATACATGTATCCATGTACTCAAACACCATTTTGGCACAGCGGTCTCAATTTTACCAGCCGTCGCCCCAACCATCATCATCCTCCTCCGTTTCTTTAGGTGTAAGATCAATCTTCTTAGCCACAGGCTTTGCCGCTGGCTTTGCCGCAGGTTTCGCGGCTGCTTTTGCTGCAGGCTTTTTAGCCGTGCTAGGTTTTGAAAGTCCTTTTGGCAGAGGCTTGCTGGGCCCCTTTTTCGCTTGCGCCGCCAGCCATCCAGCGAAATCGGGCTCATCTTCACCGAATGGCGTTGCAGATACAGACGCAGATGCAGATGCAGATTTATTGGTGGCGGCAGAAGGCGTATCAAAGGTATCGTCATCCGGTAGATCGCCCCATGCATCACCTGCATCGTCGTCGTCGTCGTCGTCTGGTAGGAATTGTCCAGCAATTGCACTGGCAACGCTAGGAGTCGATGGGCCGGAAGTTATAGGAGGAGGTGATGCCACAGCTTGACGGTGAAGAGCCGATGCTGATGAGGTACTTGGTCTCTTCATCTCGGGCTTGGGCGATGGGGAAACAGCAGCCGGAGTTGGTACCTCTTCTGTTTGCATATCTCCAGCAACGGCAGTCAATTTGTTTGTGAAAGACGAGATGGCCCATCCCGCCCAGCTGGCTCCAGGAGACGCACTTGGCTGTGCCGTGTTTGCTGGCACAACGGTAGCATCAGCCGGCTGAGGTGGCGGCAAAACGGTGTCTGGCATAGCAGCAGCAGCTTTGCGAACTTTTTGTAGATAAATGTCCATTGTTTTAGATGCTTGGTCTCGGATCATCTTTTCTTTATCAATCAGAGCTGGGCATACCACCGGCAAGACTCGAATAGCGCAGTCATCTTCAGTAAAGTATTCGGCTGTTGCAGCCAAAGCCATAAGCGCAGCATTTCTGGCATGCACGAAGGGATCCCGCAAGGAACGGGTAAAGGCAGCTATCAGCACCTTTGATCTTGAGGATGTCCCGAGGTTCTTTGCAATCTTGCCAAGGCAAATGGTTGTGTTCGTACGAATACCAGGCTGTTCGTCGTTTGCCGTCTTTGCCAGCTGCTTCAGAAGGTCGCCATTAATGGTTCGATCTGATAGTTTTCCAATGACGACCAGTACTGATTTCAATGTCTGTTCTCGAACCACAGGGGCTGCGTCTGTAAAACCGGTAGCCTTGTATCCTTATTAGCATCCCAACCTCTTCAACGACCAGCAAGCAACCTACTAGCTGTGGAAATATCTTGTCATTAACAATTCTCTGCGACAATTGTTCAATGATTAGGGGAAGGCCGTCCAACAGGCATACCCGGATGCCTCGATCAGGATTGGCAAAAGCGCGAACAATAAAGGGTGTGATTTTCGATTCAAAATCATCCGAGGGAAGTTTGGCAGCTATTTTCAACACAACAGTAAGAGCTTTGGAACCGCCGCCGCCGAATTCAACAGACTTTACTAATTCCGGAAGAACTTTGGCTTTGAAAAATTCTTCAGGAAAGTCATCCGTTACTTGCTCCAATGTGCTAGTAAAGCCGTAAGTTATATGGAAGTACATGGTTATAATGATGGTAGGGAAAATGCTTACTCGAGGAACTCATCTCGCTCATCAGGGTTTTTCATTCCCAGGTTGTCTACTCCGTCCGTCAAATGGATCAGAGGAGTATCAAAAAAAGAGCCAGATCGGCGCCCCATGTCAAGGAAATTGGCAGCACTTATCCGCGCTTTAGGGTTGGCGTTGCAAAGGCGTCTGTAGGCAGTATGCATTGTAGGGGGTACGTTTTTTGTTTGGCCAGCCTGATCTGGGCCCAGAAAGTCGCCGTTGAAAACTTCAAATATCAGGGTTCCAAAGTTGAAAGAGTCCAGGGCGTAAAGAGGATGTGACTTGGTCGCTCCCCATCCTCCTTGAGCCACTTCTGGCGGCGCATATCGGCCAGAGTCAGGAACCAAGCTTCCGTAGCTCTGGGCAAAGGGTTAGCAAATTGTAACTTTGTTACCTGGACGATCCAGCAACTAACATCAAGCGTGGTCTCGCTCTCCTTCATGTTGCTTAGAACTTCAAAGCCGCCCAGTCTCCACTCTCCGCTTTCTGACGTATATATTGAGCCGACTTTCAGGCTTCCGTGCTTTGAGGAGGCATCGTCGTTGATAAACTTGAGGGTTTGCTGCACAACAGTCAGTACATGGGTATTGCAGATGCTGGTTTCTTAGTAAAATATTACAGCGATTGTGTATATTCCCCATTTTATCGTCTCGGGACTTAAGCTCTTCCGTTTAACGTGCCATCGAAGAGGAACAACGCGCTCGGTGGCAATGTAGATGTATGTATCTGTCTGGTTGCTTGACAATCAGCTCCGAATCGTGGCTAGAGTGGTCGCATCGCATCGCATCGCATACCTCAACAGTGTCTAGGACTTTGATAACGCCCGGGTGTCGCAATGTTCGCAGCTTCCTCAGCGCATTCTTTGCGAGCGGCAGCTGGCTCTTCTTCGCCGTGATGTCGAATGAGAAGATGCTGCAGTTCGATCCATCCTCCTAAAACCGCAACGGTAAGCCTGTGTAATGCATGGCCAGCCCTTTGTAGACATGCTCACCCGCCTTGTTCCGTTGTATAATGTCCAGATGGACTCGTCTACGTCGACCTTGTCGCCGAATGTGTAAGGGAAAGGAGGGCCCTGCGATATGGCCGAGGCCACGGCAGACTTGAGAAAGTCCATGTGACGGAGATTCAGTCGTAGGCACCGGGGCGGCAGATGCGCAAGTCGAGCTGTGGTAGGCGAGGCGCAGAGTGTGAGCTTTGCATGTCCGCCAAAGGAAATGAGGCTTGCGACACCATCTCGACGACGTGTAGTTCCAGCAAGCTCCCCGCGCTACCACGTGTCAAACACCGCCTATGCTCGCTGTGCTCCGTAGCACGAACAGCTTTAAGCGACTCGCGCCGCTAAAGAAGGGCCGCTTTCAGGGCCTGATGCGCCGCTAAGGCATCGCCCCTAACTGAGACTGAGACTTGCCCGTATAAGTACCTAGCAGTACTTCGCGGCGGTGCACAAACCTCTGCATCGCTGCAGATCCGAGGGTTGCAGAATCTTTCTAGACTTTCGCACCCCTGGCATCGTGCTCTGCCATCTAAAATCTGACCGCTGCTGCTGCGACCCTGATTCCGCCATGGCCGTGACAGCAGGCAGCGGCGGTGTCTTGCATCGCGACTTTCCATGGAGGTCACATTCACCTCAGCCATGCGAAATACCGGCCTCTCGACAACCCAACCCAGCGCCAATCGCTCTTACTAAGCCGTCGACGGCCCCGTACGATTCAGGTACAGCTACTTCTGCCTAGCGACCTCTCCAGAGCAGCTAGGTGCCCGTTGAAAGGGCGCTTGGGCCACTAGCGACAACGATGTGCCTTCGACCAGCAAACCGACGCCGGCGCTCCAGCCTTGCACCATTTCCTCTCTTTTCCTCAACGCGCATAACCGCCGAGGAGTCGGCGCAGCTGGAACCTGGCACTTGACGCCTGCTTGCCTGATGCCTTGCACTTCTCCGGCGTCGGCCTCTGGAGTCTCAAGTTACCGCGGACAAGCCCGCCTGCCAGAGACCCCTGGAAAATCAACGCAGATATTTGTGCCGTGAGCATCCTGAGGTGGGATCCGGGGCTGGAAAGTAAGTCGTTTGGTTTCACTTCACTTTTATACACATTACCCCTTTCTGCCTTGCGCAGATGGCTCGATATAATGGATGATGCTACCATGGTAAAAGGTCTGACCGAATGGAACCTCCTGGTTTTGGTCTCCTGTGTCTTCCTGAGCGTTCATCTCTCCACGGAAACGCGTCAAGCAGCTACCCTTGCCAAATTCACGGCAAAGAATCTTGTCTCGTATTCTTTGCTGGGAGGCTTCAAAAGAGCTGCGTATCAAGAATATTCGCGTCGCACACGGAGTCTCTGCCCTCATCGCCTCCACGGACTGAGACCAAAGGCCGCGACGGACACTGCTTGTTCACGCGAGCAAAAAGCTTTCAGGAAGACGCTTGATTCCTTAACCGTTGCTGTTCTTAGCCTGAAGTCACAAAAATAAACTGAAAAGATCTGACATTTCAAGAGCGAGCCCAAAATCATTTCTCTTGCGCAGACATTTCACCACACAGCCATGCTGACTAATTTGCAGGATTTCATTTCCATTTTCAAACCTGATAATTCCATTCGGGTGGCTGTGGATAAATTCTATCCGGATGAATTTTAGCAAACGCAACGCGTTGGGCTGCTTGTTAGAATTTTGCACCGGTGCCCCCCTGGCTACCGCACCGCAAAATCTTGGATGATAAATCATCAGCCCTCATTAAGCGGAACCCTAGGCCTCTTACCTGGCATGGAATGGTATTCGCAGACATCATCCGGATTCTGCTGTATGATTAGCAAGGTCCACAGACATGAATCGAAATGAGGCCCTGAGAGCCAGGGGAGGATGCTCTGTTTGGGGCTGCGAAGAGCCCATATTTGCAGAGTCTCTCTGCTCTAAACACCAGACGGTTGGCCATAATGCTGCTTTCAAGCCTCCTGGCGCTGAGCCAATGCCTCGGTCTGTACACAAGGCAAAGAGGACCCGGCGCTTCTCCCCCGGACGTACAACGATTGGTCCCGCACAGAGTAATCTTCAGCGATCCACGCCTTCTGCATATCGGAACGACTCCACTCTGGCACACCCTGCTAATGCCACGGAGGTGCCAGCTTCAGCTTTTGCTCGTCAGTTCCCAAAACAAAACCCAAGCCATGTTCTTGCGCATCCAGCGTCACCAGCAACAACAAAGCCCGTCATGACAAAGCAGGTCCGAGCAGCCACAGAATTCTTACCGGCGGCCTACGCAGTCACGACAAGGTCTGCACTGTCGGAACCGCGAGAGCCTTACTTTGCATTGAGGCCCGATCAGGGTCATTCTGCACATGTACATCAAAGTCGCAATAGAGATGCGCCAGCGGGCCAATATGCACCACCAAACACCCTTCCCAGAAAACACCTCGCCCTTATCGGCGGCTTGGTTGACGTTGAGGAAGGATTGACACCGACTTTGAATTTACCTAATCCTCCACCGACTGCCTTTTCCATTTCGTCCAGTATTGTTACAGGTATTAATGGCCCCCCAACGGCGACTTCATCTTCTCGGGCTGGAGACACAAGCTCGGAGGAGTCAAGTTCCATCACTGTAGCTCAACCGCCAAGCCGGAGAAAGCCGGAGCCGATTAATAACAATAGGCGTGAGGGACCTACTATCCACGTATTCCAAAAATCCGATCAAATTTTGCAAAGCAAAGAAAATATTCCAATTCATATATCTCCTTTAAAGAGGAAAGCCGATCTTTCAGATACGCTGCCAAAAATCAAAGACTCCCTTGTTCAACAGAAAGGAGACGGACGCTCTACTCTATTGGAAAAAGAACGGCAAACAAAAGCACGAAATTCAAACTATCAAGAAGCCATCTATGGAAGCGCTCCGCCAACCAAATCTTCTAAATGTCAAAGCCACGTTCCTAGTAGTGAGCAAGCTGCAAATCAACCTCGTACCCCGAGAAAAGTCCAGATACCAAATACGCTGGTATCTACAATAGAGACTGTACAGACCAATGATAGGGGCCAGCTTGAAAATCATACACGTGTGCAAATCGAAATCTTGGATTCCGATGACGAGACCATCATTGACATTCCTCAACAACCACAACAGCCCAAGCCTTTGGCAGCTGCAACAAAAGATGCACAGAAGAATATGGCTTGTCCAGCTTCCACTATTGGAACAGACGGTTTCATAGTGGTGGACCAAACAGTGGTGGACCACACGGTGCTGGTGGCAACGCAGGCGATAGCAGAGGAGCGCAACAAGGACAAGGCCCGTGTCTTTGACTCAGACGCCTTTGATGCAATGATATATCGCCAGTCTACGCTCCGTCCGCCGCCAGGGGTTGCGTCACAGGCTCCAGCCCGACCGAAAACGCCGGTTAAAAAACCTCCTGTTGAGTATCGGAGGCAGTATTTGCCAATTAATCCCGCAATTCATTTACCAATTAAACGATCTGAGGAGTGGCACACAAAAAAAGGCACTAGAGATCCAAGCCCGCGGAAGACGCAAGGCGTGGTTTGGAAAAGTCATTGAAAGGCGACGGTGGCTACGAGCAAAAGAAAAGGCGGAGGAAGACGAGCGAAGTGCAGCTAAAGAACCAAATCAAAAACCTTTGCGCATAGACCCGCAACCCTGGTCATACAATCGAGTCATCGATTTTGGAGATGTTCCTCACGAGGAATTGCCAGAGGATGTTCTACAGAACCCCGCGTGGGCTAAGGCGTGTGCCTGGCACCGAGAGAATCATGCAAAGAGGATTTTTCGAGAGCGCGCAGCCAAGAATGCAAATCGAGCAGCATGGGATCAAGCCGAACGTGTCATGGAGGATGCCAAACTAGCATTACAAAAGAGCCGCGGGCCTTGAAATTACCAGGCTTGATTCACTACGAGTGCTGGCTTTGGCGCATTCTCCCCGGCTCTCTGTCCTGACATATCGGTTCTGGCAATATTCTTTGCTGCAACAGATCTAATATAAGAGGAAGCATTTGCAGTTGTAAAATCTATGTTCAATGGAGTTATGGAGGCACAAGACAATAATTGGCGCATATGGAGAAGGTTGTTTTCCTCTTTCTATTATTCTCTTATATTCATAGAAGTAGATGGCCTTGTGGCCAAGGAGGGGTGGCATTGACTTGTCAGATATTCGATTCAATGGTTTATATTTCTGGACGACAAGCCCTGCAAGCGCAATATATAAAAAGCTGTTCTGTCATCAAAAGTGCTGTATCAAATACATGTTGGTTGCTAATACAACTTTCTCTCATAGCTCAAGATCTAGCTCATTACAACTCCGTATCTCACAAGTCCCAACACTGCACCAAGAAGTATCGCAAGAGGCGCTGGGAGAGCAAAGTGTCTGCCCCCAACATATGCCGACGCTGCGACAACCACCCACCATGGATCATCGCCCAGGCTTTTCCCGGACTGGAAGCCCTCGTCTACATATCCAACTTGCCATATTCGGTACACGGCTGTATAAATGAAACCAACTGCGCCTGCATTGATACCTCTGGACCCGGATTTCACCCATGGCTTGCTTCTCAAGACCTTCCAAACGCCCATGGTGCCATGGACCAAGATCATCCCTGGCAAGAAGATGCCTAGAAACGCAATGATGGCTCCAAGAATGGCGGGTTGTCCATTGTTCATCGCGGCGAGGGCTCCCAGGAATACGGCAAAGTTGAAATTCGGTCCTGGAAACGCTTGGATGATGGCGAGCCCGATAAGAAAGTCGCGCGGGCTGACCCATCCTTCGGCCACGACATATTCCCGCAGCAGGGGGAATCACCACCGGACCACCGCCAAAAATGACGGTTCCGGCGAGACAGAGATTGGCAAAGAGTTTGTACAGCATAGAAGGGCTGTGCAAAACTCCGCGGAGCACCATTATCACGGTGAAGGCGGCAAGGAAAGTTGCAATGACAGCAGCTCCAGCTTTCCATGAGAAGTTTAGTCGATACTCTTGTGGTATGGTGCGCCGTTGAGGGTCAGTGATAGCTGTGATGGAGTTATTGGAGCCTCTCCAGCCGTCTCTTTCGACTGCCTCATTCCCCACTCCTGTTGATGATGGGCTCGGGGATGTCAGAATACTTTTGATGAATCGGCCGAGACGATGAAGCCAGCGGAAGTCATGTACAACGGCAGCGAATCCGGCCGCAAACATGAGGGCTGGAAAGTACCAAAGCGCATTATATAGCAATCCAGCAGCAGCAGCAACAAAGACAATGATCCTAGTCAACCTGTCTGTAATTGCCTTGTTTGACAGTTCAACCGCAGCCAAAGCGATGATTCCAACAGTCGCGGCATTCAGCCCAGAGAGCAGGGCGTAAACTGCGCGAGGCAGCGCAGTGTCTATGTTGGAGACACCAATGGAGAGGGCGAACATGCCCAACGCCCCGGGCAAACTGCACAGCAAAGGGTTAGTACCATTCAACGACTGTCTCTCCAATACGGAAAATCTAGACTTTTTTTTTTTTTTTTACCTCCAAAGAAAGAATGCAAGCAGGGCTCCGAATACCCCGCTGTGAATCAAATTGATGCAGTAAACCATCTTTGTGCTTCCTGGTCCTGATAGAGCTTGCGAGACGCTGAACAGCTCCTGGTACTATGAGATGAACTATCAGTCTGCTAAATTGAGCTGGAAATTATCTCCATTGGCGCATACCAGCTGCTCGTCGATCCAGTTAAGCTTCAGCACAAACTTGTCATGCAGCTGTTTTCAACGTCAGACTACAATTTGGCTTTATCGTGGTTTTGATGCGTACAATCTTGAAATGGACTGGTGGTCCCCCAAAGGCAGTCATGCCGAGATGCCAGTTGTTCGAGATGACAGGCCATGCTTGAATGAGGGTCTTTTTGACCTTGCTTTCCCAGTAACTAATAGACAACATTTTTTTTTTTACCACGACAGCATTCGTTGTCTATTTCTCACTTGCTCATGAAAATATCGGGAGTAGGACTTGTGAGATTGCGGAACGTCGCTCGATGTTCCGAGCCATTGGGCTAGGTTATAGCATGAATGTAATTCTAGCCATGATTGCGTTAGCGGTTACGCCATACGCTGTGCTTCTAGCGTCATCCAGATATACAAGATTAATCTGCCAAGGAATAATTCTTAGTAAGTAGCCTACTAGCTACAGTGATATAATAGAGGATTTTCCGCTTATTCTGGCTAACAATGGCACAAATACTTTGCGTAGCTCGACCTGAACTTGATGCATTCAATCAACTAATTATAATCTTGGCGGAATATCAGGTTGCAACTCCCCCTGGGAAGATATTGTATATTACGGCCAAATGGATATAATTACATGGTTACAGAGTTGGTAAGAAAACAAGCGGTCTACCAACCTAGTAACATATGACAACTTAAAGCCAGTAATTACTTTACAGTTGCGCAAAATACGGGCTTGTTTCAAGCAGTATCGTACATCAACCTGGCTCGGAAATAAATGGTTAATAACTCATTATTATTCTATAGCCCTGTTATTGAAAAGCAACTTACAAAATAATTATGTTACGAAGATAATGTTGACCCAGTAACATTAGCAAGCCTACAACTGAAAAATAGTTATTTATCTAACTTTGTAAGAGTTTCTGCTTTTTGGAAGTCTTTCTACACTTGAAAACAAACAGGGTTGTACAGGGCTTCCAAACTACAGGTATTAGCCTAGTCTTACTTATTAGCTTGTTTATTTCGTATGCTTTTATTTTAAATCATATAATATAAATGTCCCAGACAAGATAAATTTTCACATTAAATACTATAGCAGCTTAGGTATGTAGGGGGGAATAGGAAGATAGGAACATTGCCTCTTTTTTTTAAAAATAATATACTTAAACTATTACTAACAATAGAATGCAAACACATTACTTTGAGAACTCTTGTTGTCTAAGCTCAAAGACTTGGCCGCTATATAACTTCAGTCTTGTCAAATAACTGCTTTGCAACTAAATTCCAATATTTTATATAGTTATACAAGAAATCAATAACTTGGCTCTGTGCCCTAGGTATACTGCTATATACAAAGAATAGCATTATACATACCCTATTTCCCATCCCCAATCCCCCTCAAATCATTCTACCATATCCGCTCCCAGTCGCTAAACCCTAACCCTGGTTCAACTTTTATACTCCCTTGGACAGCAAGTTCAGCGCACTGCCCGCCAAGATGAATCCCGCCTGGTCCTTGCTAACAGCATGCTTCGTCGGGATCAAAAACTCCTCGCCACTCGTCTTCTTGACCTTGAGCTGAACATCTCCCTTGCCCTTATTGCGGAGCATCTCATACAGTCCCACAGTGCTGACCTCGTCACCAGCTCCAATCTTGTCGTAATCAGCCTCGTTCTCAAACGTCAGCGGCACAACGCCCTGCTTCTTCAGGTTCGTCTCGTGGATGCGCGCAAAGGACTTTGTCAGGACGACTCTCGCGCCGAGGTATCTGGGCTGCAGGGCGGCGTGCTCACGGGCCGATCCCTCGCCGTAGTTGTGCTCCGCGACGACGAGCCACTCCTGGTTGCGCTCCTTCCACAGCTGGCCGAGCTCGGGGATGGTGTGCTTGGAGCCGTCGAGGTCGTAGGCGGCATTGACCTCGCCCGTCTCGGCGTTGGTGGCGGTATTGAGGGTGTTTGTGCTGATGTTGGGGAGGTGGCCCTTGTACTTGAGCCAGGGGCCGGCGGCGGAGATTGTGTCGGTGGTGCACTTGCCGGTGACCTTTACGAGGACGCGGAGGCCGGAGAGGTCGGACTCTGGGAAAGGGGCAAACGGCTCGAGGAAGGCGAGACGATCGGAAGATGGGGAGACGGCGACTTGAATGCTGGGGTCGGGCTGCTGAGAGAGGACACCGAGTGAGGGGACGCCGGCTTCAAAGGGTGTCTGGGGGCCTTCAAGACCGTGAGGGGGAGAGAACTTGAAGTCCTTGCCAGAGGGAGTCTTGATAGTATCGGTCATGGGGTTGAATGTGGTTGAGCCAGCAAAAGCCATGGCGGTAACAATCTCGGGAGAGGCAAGGAAGTTCATAGTTTCGGGGTTGCCATCGTTTCGACCGCGGAAGTTGCGGTTGTACGAGGTGAGAATAGCATTGGAGGTTCCCTTGGTAACACCATCCTGACGCTGCCACTGGCCGATACAAGGACCACAGGCGTTGGACAGCAACACACCGCCAGCAGCCTCAAAAGTCTTGAGAGTGCCATCACGCTCCAAGGTGGCGCGAATCTGCTCGCTACCGGGGGTAATGTAGAAATCAGCAGCAGGCTTAAGACCAGCGTCGGCAGCTTCCTTGAGGAGACTCTCCACGCGGGTCATGTCCTCGTAGGAGCTGTTGGTGCAGCTGCCGATGAGACCGGCAGACAGCTTCTCAGGCCATTGCTGCTCCTTGACGACATTCTTAAACTTGGACAGGGGGGTAGCCAGGTCAGGAGTAAAGGGGCCGTTGACGTGGGGCTCCAGCTCGGAGAGGTTGATGGTGATGAGCTGGTCATACTCGGCGCCTTCGTCAGCCTTGAACTGGAAGCGGGAGTCCTCAGAGGCGCTGTTTCCGGGGAAGCTCTGCAGGGCCTTGATGTTCTCGACAGCCTGGCCTCTACGGGTAGACTCGAGGTAACGAGCAGAAGCTTCAGTGTAAGGGAAGAGGGATGTGGTTGCGCCAACCTCGGCACCCATGTTGCAAATAGTAGCCATGCCAGTAGCGCTCAGCGTGTCAACGCCTGGGCCAAAGTACTCGATGATGGAGCCAGTGCCGCCGCGAACCGTCAGTTCGCCAGCCAGCTTCAAGATGACATCCTTGGGAGCAACCCAGTTGTTCAGGCTGCCAGTGAGCTTAACACCAAGAACCTTGGGCGCCTTGAGCTCCCACGGGGCGCCAACCAGGGCCTCAACGGCATCAGCACCTCCAACACCAATCGTGACTGTGCAGAGACCGCCAGCATTGGGGCTGTGGCTGTCAGTGCCCAGCATCATCAAACCCGGCAGCGCATAGTTCTCCAGCACTGTCTGGTGAATGATTCCCGCGCCAGGCGGCCAAAAGTCCATGCCGTACTTGCGCGCCGCAGACTCCAAGAAGTCGAAAATCTCCTTGTTGGCCTGGATGCCCGTCGACAAGTCATTCTCCGCGCCCTTTGCGCCCACGATCAGGTGGTCGCAGTGGATGCTCGCAGGGATGGCCGGCCTCTCCAGATTGCACGACATGAACTGCAGAAGGGCCATCTGCGCAGACGCATCCTGCATGTTGACCCGGTCGGGCTTCAGCAGCAGATTGGCCTTGCCGCGGATGCTGCGCCCATTGTCCGTGTTGGTCAGAAGTGACTCTTCGACGTTGTCCAGGTGGCTGTACAGAATCTTCTCAGCGAGCGTCAGGCGCTGCTTGCCCAGGACTCGGCGCACTTCGGTGTATCTGTTGAAGAGCTTCTCGTACGTCGGCGGCAGGGACTTGACGCTCGAGAATCGCCGGGTCGAAGAAGCGCATAATGTGCGGTTCAGAGCTCCGGCCGCGGAGCCGGATCCAGCTCTTCGCAAAATGCTCTACAAATGCCAATTCAAAGTCAGCTCATCGTTTATTATAATTGCAGTTTAATACTTGTCTCAACGCCAGAAACTCACAGTCATGGCGCCTCCAGAGCGGCCTGCCAGTTCAATTGGGGCCATCTTCTGCGCTCGTGATTCATTCCCACGAACAAACTTTTTGGTGGGGTGAAAGTTTTGAGATTGGCAATGCGCGGTATCGGATTGGAGACGGGTGGCGGGAGAGAATCGGGGCAAAGTGGCGCACGTCATTGCACCAAAGCTGGGGCTGGCGCTCTATTGACACTATATTAGCCCATAGGAGGAATTGAATGATGTCCTCAATAAGAGAGTATACTGAAGCTAGAATTCCTCAATCAACCGCCTTGTCTCCGCATATCTTTCTCATTTCGAGTATTATATGGGTATCTCAACCCTGCTAAACATCATGTATCATCGCCTCAATCCCAATTCCATCATGTAGTACGGAGTACCTATATATCCATTTGTTCCATCCCGGTCTATCGTCCCCTTGCTTTCTTTTTTTTCCCCTCTTCTAGTAAATTGCAACCCCATCCGCATCGTCCAGCCATAGTGACGCCAAGTCTTTGGCCAAGCCTAATCTCAGCTTGCGAATCACATCTTCTCCCTTGGTGTTAGCAAGCCAGCCTTTCCTCCAATCCCATCCCCTATTCACTTTGCCTCCTCCCATGATAGACTTTTGCATATGGCTAGCAAGAAGTGAACTGCCGCTCATCATATATGTGCTACCACTTAGCGAACTTGTCGACTTTATCAGGTCTGAAGGTGTAGACCCCTTCAAACCATGTCCTGACGCGAGCACCAGGTTGAAAAACTCTTCACACGTCGAATACACTCTAGTGCCCACCGCTTGAATATCCTCAATCGCCTTGAGCAGAATGTCCAGCTGCTCGAGAGAGATGACAGAGGGCGACTGGTTGATGAAGACTGTTGTTTCGCCAAGCAGAGCCAGCAAAAAGTCTTCACTGACCACAGCATCTCTCGTCTCGTCGTAGAGCCCGCCGCGGATGTTGTCGCCTGAGCTAGAGACGACAGCCACCAACGCGAACGCGGCTTGCTTCTTCATGGCAAGAGCCCTAGATGGCGAAGTTTCTTCGATATTTCCAATCTCGTCTCTAATCTCGTAGAACTTGCGCAACGTAGCGTAGCCGCTAAGCATGCGCCCGAGCACCTGGGCGGCTTCCAGATCAACCTTTGCCTTCTCTTCCAAGGTTTCTGATCTGTTGCGAAGCAGGCCCTTGAGATCTTCGTCAAGGTCTTTCTCGGCAGGATATACTGTGGATTGCACCAGCGAATAAGACATGAGAAGGTTCAGCACTTCACGAACTCGGTCGGTACGGTGAGATAGCGCAAAATACCAAAGAGCCTCGCCGTATCGGTGAGATTCTTTTGACAAAATCTCGGCAAATGTCTGTCCATACAGTCAGCATCACATTGCTAATTAAGAATCTCAAGTCACATGAGAGAAACAAGTTGCTCACCTCTGCAGTCTCCTCAGCATAATTCATCATGCCCAGATCGCTCAACAGCCTCCACATCTTATCAACCGTTGTGCTAGAGTTTTCATCCAACGTTGCCAAAAGGTCTCTCAGTAATTCACCAACTGTTTCCTCCGATTTTTCCGGAACGTCCATCCGTCCAAGCACCTGGATGGCCATCTCCCAGCCATCTCGCTGTGGCGATAGGTGCTCGATTCCTGCCAGCTCTCTCGCATAGATAACAAGAGTTGTGTCTTTGATGCCCTCGACATCGTCAGTAGTAGGCTGGCCAACTCCAAGAAGCATTAAATCGTCAATGTCCAGACTATCAGCCGGCAGCGGCTTCGCAGATTCTTGAAGCGGAAGCCATTTGCCCAAAGAAGCGATTTCCGCCACTGAGCAGGCTACTGGTAGAGACCAAGTTCTCAGGCATCCAATGACAGCGTGAACGTTGCCTTCAAAGGCAGATGCAAGGGCAACCTCTACGGGATTCATTGTGTTAGGGCTCAGGCCAGATTGGATAACAACGTTGAACACCGTTACAAGTCGATCAAAGTAGTCCTCAGAGTCTGTAAAGCTGCCGGGCGATACGCCAAACTGTGATTGCACCAGGCTCTTGGGGCGCTGAACACCCTCATCCCACCAGCCAAACAGTGCAACTGTTGCTTCGCACCAATCCTGTGCCGTCTCCAAGATGGCTTCAGTCTGTCCCAGGACAATGTCATATACAGTCTGTAAATTTTCGTAAATATCCCAGGGAATCTGGCTCGACGCTTTCTTGGCCATTGCTGACATGGACGTGTCGACTCCGTCGTTGAGAGAATCCAGTAGGCTAGTATCTTTGCCTTCAGCAAACAGAGTGAGTCGATCCAGAGAGCCTCGAGCTTGGACTCGGAATAGAGTCCAGCTACTATCCAGAATCTCCCAGTCGTTCCGCGCTGCGGGGCATTGGTCAAGCATCTCACACGTAGCCTCTGCAAATCGTCGTACGTTTTCAAGAGCCTTGCCAGTGTACGTTGGGCCGCCCAGAGGCCCTCGGCGAACATGCTCCCAACCGGCATTTCTCAGAAGCTGCTGTGCTCCGGTTACGTCGCCCCGTAGCAGCGCATTTCTCAGAGTCTGCCAGTACAAGCTGTGGCACGCAGGGCTGGGCTTATACCGGGAAATCTCTCGAACTTGGTTGGGAAACAAGTTGTGGCTGCTTTGTAACCAGTCAAAGAGAATTTCTGGCAGTGGTGGTACCTTGTCGTCCTCGGTTTTTGTGTCAAAACGAGCATGGTGCATACGGAGAATCAGATGGGCAACATAGGCAGCTTTTTCAAACGGGTCGGCGCCTTCCGGCGGTCCAATGGTGGCCAGATCTTCGCCTTCTGGCGGAGGAAGCTCCTCGGTGTACTCTGTCCATAGTTGGATTAGTCGGTAGGTGATGTTGGCAAGTGAGTTTTCCAGTCTTTCCGTGTCCTCGTGCGCGCCAACCCCATCGTTGTATAGCTGGCAAACCAAGTTTTCGGTCTTTAGGATCAAATCCGGGCTCTCTGTGATTCGGGCAGGCTCTTGATACGTATAGATATCTTTGGCAATGGTGGCGAATTGAAGCTCGTGGTTTCTCGTAGGCCTAAAGCGAGTGGACTGGCTAAATATGCTCTCAGCTTCCTTGCGCACTCTAGCTGTCGCCGCAGGTGTTTGCAGCATCATCAGGTCTGACTCCTCGCCAATAACGGGTTGGCCATATGCACGGTCGTCGTGTCGCATGTTCAGGAAAATATCGCCAGTTTCAGAGGCATCCGCGCTCAATTCTTCCTCCATTTCCTCGTCGATATATCGCTCCACCTCAGCTTCCATATCATCGTTTCTTTGTGATGCCCTAGTTGTTTGAGGTGTGCTTCGAAACAAACTTCCTCTCAGAGGGGGAAGTTCCTCATCATCGTCGAAACCGTCGCCGAAATCGTCCTCCTTGTCGTTACCGTTGGCACGAAGCTGTCGGCTCAGCCCAGAAGGCCTTCCTCTGAAGTTTCGGCCCAGAGGAGCATTTTGACCGCGTGGTTGGCCAAACAGTCCTCCTCCAGTGCTTGAAGTCGTGCCAATTGAAGGTCGCGGAGACTCAAACGCCGGAGGTCTTGAGCTACCGAAATCTGCTGCTGCTGATGGGCCGTCTTCGAATTGCGAGAAGTTATTAACACGTCGCCTATCTGGTGTTAACGGCGAGCCCTTGGCCATGGGACTGGAATCGATGATGAACCTGTGGGCCATGGTGAGGAGCGATGCTGGCCTGTCGGCTGGTCCAACAGAATGCTCGTATCAATGGCAACGATGTATCACTTATTCATAAACGCGGATGGGATTCGTAAAGGCCGGCATGTGTCTTTCGTATTGAGCAAGCTTCGCAGCAGATGCAGGTGTAGATTGGCAACGCTTAGTTGTGAAGGAACATTGCCCTCTATTCGTTTAGCCCAGCACGCGTCTTGGATATTTTTTGGGAGCTGTTGTCGCGCCGGGATGATTGCGATCCGAGATTTAGCCGGGCCTCACCGAGACACCTAGCGTCCAAGGTGGACTCGGTGTCTTGATACAGCTAATTTCAGCATTTCACGACAGCGATGAGTAGTAGCCAAGACAAGAGAAAGTACATAAAAAAAATCAAATTTTATCAATCTTCTTAAGAAACCCTAGATTCTCATTTCACCTATTTTTTGTCCACGTTAAATTGAGTGCCGTTCGCCGTAAAAGACCTTGGTACAAGGTTTGCATGAAATCCAAGCTATGTACTACACGAGCTATACTATTTCTGCCGCTTGTTATATGACTACTGGTAATATTCACAGGTCTCATAACTCAAAAACATAATCTGGGTCGAAATACCGATGTTTGAGAAGCGTTTCTATTTGACTAGTCATCCCTTTCTTCCAAACGCCGAACAACCAAGGTTACTCAAAATCGGCAATAATTATAGCCGCTATAGGGACAGTATCGCCGCTTTCAATTCATTGTGAGCACGGAGATGACGGAGTTACATATGTCATGAGCACATAACACCGGTTAGATCCCGGAACAAGTAGCAACCTTCAGAAAATTCAGGTCTCATTCAAAGAATACGATTCGTTGACGGGTAAATCCCAGGTATTGCCCAGTAATTCAGTTGACGCATGAGTAAGCGCATAAAATACATGTTGCTTTAAGCACCAGTTTTTTGCTTCCCCCACTTGCGCCGCAGCGGGGTAGCTAAGATGAATGTTGAATTCTAGTGGTGACGTTCGGGGGATCGGAAAGCTATGTCAAGGTCAAGCAGCTGGCGCCCGTAAATAAATAAATAGTACATAGCTCCATCTCTCACTTGAGCTTTTCTCCAACTCATCAAGAAAGCTGCATTCGGCCGCATTTCACCAGCTGAACTAACACAATGGCCTCGACTGTTGGAAAGGTGAGCAACTTCGCTGAAACTACCCCTCCACGGCCTTTGCGCCCCGCCATAAGTTGGAAATTGTGAAGCTGATGAGAGAGGGATGCAGACCATCACCTGCAAGGCTGCCGTAGCCTGGGAGGCTGGCAAGGAGCTGAGCATCGAGGACGTCGAAGTTGCTCCTCCCAAGGCCCATGAAGTCCGCGTGCAGATTTACTACACCGGCGTCTGCCACACTGGTAAGTTGCGTGACTGGTGCTGAGCTCTCAAGGAGTTGACGTGGAAATACTGACTGCTGTAGATGCCTACACTCTGTCCGGCAAGGACCCGGAGGGAGCTTTCCCCGTCATCCTGGGACACGAGGGAGCTGGTATTGTCGAGTCTGTTGGTGAGGGTGTCACCAACGTGAAGCCCGGTGATCACGTCGTTGCTCTCTAGTACGCTCGTCTCGCCCCCAAGTTCATGATCTGCATCGAAGACGAGAACTAATTAGCATGCAGCACACCCGAGTGCAAAGAGTGCAAGTTCTGCAAGTCCGGAAAGACTAACCTCTGCGGCAAGATCCGAGCTACTCAGGGCAAGGGTGTCATGCCCGATGGCACCAGCCGATTCAAGTGCAAGGGCAAGGATCTCCTCCACTACATGGGCACGTCAACTTTCTCTCAGTACACCGTCCTCGCCGATATCTCTGTTGTAGCTGTTCAAGCCGACGCACCCATGGACCGAACTTGTCTCCTAGGTTGCGGCATCACCACCGGTTACGGCGCAGCCCGCGTCACCGCCAAAGTGGAGGAGGGTTCTAACGTCGCCATCTTTGGAGCCGGATGCGTTGGTCTGTCTGTTGTTCAGGGAGCTGCCGTCAACAAGGCCGGCAAGATCATCGTGGTGGACGTCAACCCGGCCAAGGAGGAGTGGGCGAAGAAGTTTGGTGCCACCGACTTTGTGAACCCTAATGATTTGAAGGGACAGACTATCGTCGAGAAGCTGCTTGAGATGACTGACGGCGGCTGCGACTACACGTTTGATTGCACTGGTAATGTCAATGTGATGCGTGCTGCTCTGGAGGCTTGCCACAAGGGTTGGGGTGAGAGTATCATTATCGGTGTCGCTGCTGCTGGACAGGAGATTGCCACTCGCCGTAAGTTAAACCTTTATGCTCCGTTATTGGTGATTGGATTTTATCATACTAACTTGAGTTCTTTTTTTCAGCATTCCAACTTGTCACTGGCCGTGTCTGGAAGGGCTGCGCGTTTGGCGGCATCAAGGGCCGCACGCAGCTGCCTGGACTTGTCGACGACTATCTGTCTGGAGCTCTCAAGGTCGACGAGTTCATCACACACCGCAAAACGCTTGGTGAGATTAATAATGCGTTTGAGACGATGAAGCAGGGAGACTGCATCCGAGCTGTTGTTGATGCGCGGACCTTGTAACAGGATGCGCTGAAGGAGGGGCCAGATCCAAGAGCCACACTTGGTGTCAAATTGTAAAATAAAAGGATTTTAATTTCATGATAAAAGAAGAAGATGCAATGAAGATAGAGAACTGGGGTAGTCAGAATGTCAGAAGCCAGTTTGTACCTTGATGGTTACCTCGGTGGAGAAAGATATGCACAAGGGTAGTAGTACACATACATGTATGATGCACCGCAAGTTATGCAGCCTCCGATATTAGAAAAATAGTCTACACCAAAGTCTTATATCTTGGGATCTTGCATCGACCCAAGCAATCGACAGACAAGAGGGGACGGAGCATCGTTATCTTGGTAAGCAAAAGTAGTCTCAATGTCAATTGAACAGGGATAGGCAATGAAGTGAAATGGTATACAGATTAAGGATATCAAGGTTGCAGAATTATGTGACAGATAAATTAGAAGATATTGAAGATATTGAAGATATTGAAGATATTGAAGATATTGAAGATATTGAAGATATTGAAGATATTGAAGATATTGAAGATATTGAAGATATTGAAGATATTGAAGATATTGAAGTCAGTTGGAGCAGTGTTGGGGGACGCTTGCCTGGAAGACAGAAGGAGCTACGACATCGGAACTACAAATTGCTTGGAGAACAAATTGGGACCTGCGATATCAAAATTGCCTTGACGACGGAAATGGGAACCACAATATACATCAATATGATAGGTCTCTTGGAAGACGGAGGTTAGATGGATAATAACCGCTGGCATTGAAAGGCAGTGACATGGAACGATGGGGACCATCGCCTTTTTTGGCCGGGGGGGGATGTTGGGGGACGCTTGCCCTGACATCCCCAGGGGAGGATGGATGGATGAGGTCATCCACACCTATATAGTAGACACAGATCCCGTATCATAGATAGAGCAAGCTTTTTTGACCCTACATATGTATTCCCACGTTGCTGATCGTAAGGATCGCACCCCGGGTGAGCTTCACGATATCACGTCTCTCGCATATCGCATGATAAGCGGTAGAGGCGGTTAAGGTGGTTGAGACACTTTAGGTAGTATAAGCAGTAGATGCAATATACAGTCATTTCAGTATATACAACTGACACAATTATGGCTTTCTATCCGCGTGTAACAAGATAGTTGTGTACTATTGCTAGCTGTAACATTTTCTGTTACATTGCTTTCTACTCGGTAGTGAAAAATCTTCACTTACACGAGAAGCGTCTACAGAGTCATCTTTAACTGCCCCTACATAATATGTACCATTACCATATATAATTAGTTCTCTTTTGATGGTATATATGCATCCCTTCCTTCTCGCTCCTGTTTTTTGGTGCTACGGCAAATCTGTTTTGGTGGCCCCTTGGCAAATATGTGGCAAGCTAGCAAGGCGGTTGATCAACACCACCACCTAGGTATATCAATCAATTTGCGACCAATCAATATATATTACAGTCTACCTAGTATAGTGGTCAGTACAGCAGTTTGTGGATCATTTGAATCACTGCAAACCCAGGTTCGATTCCTGGGGTGGACAATTCATATCTTTTTTGTTGCTGTAATGGTGGAGCCGAGGGCTGAGACTATGGAGACGATCCGCTCCGACAACCAGCATCATGCTTAGTAAGAAACCAAGAATGAGCAAGATTGAGTAAACCTGTGACGACGTAAAGTCATTCTTACAGAATTCCAAAAATTTGCTGTAGCTAGTCTTGCTTTCGCTCATCCCGAACGGCGTGAGCGCCGGTTGACGGAAACGAGTGAGAGCGGATCTCGGGAATGACGACATGGCTGTCACTGCCACCATGCTCAATGGCCTCACATACACAGCACAGTAGATTTGACCGCATTTCGTACGAAACTCGGCAGTTCCCATTGGGGCAGACACACGCACGAGCGACAAACTCGGAATGCTGGAGGCGGTGCTGATTTCGGAGGCAGCGCCGGAGGCGGATCCGGCCGGCAGCGGGAACGAAAAAGAGGCAAGAGATAATTCCGGGAAGTGCAAAGGGCAATGTTGCCAAAAGCGGCGATTTACATGGTGAGAAAGACGAAAACGGACTGTATCGTGTGCAGCAATGTAGGGGGGGGTTTTAATATGTGTGGCTATCCGTATAAGTACCTACAATCGGCAAGTGTTCAACTACAAAGGAACATTGACGATGGTAAATTGCTCCGTATGAGCTGCTAGATACTTTACCCATAGATTATTTCCTGCGGTACGGAATTGGCTGCTTAACAATCATGCTCACAGAAAGGATGCGTTGGTCGTAAGGTGTGATTTGATTATCCGGGATTCCATGCGCTCCCTGCAGTGAAGCGCGCTCCAGCCAGCAAAAGCAATGGCTTGATCCCAGGGCTCATCGACCTATTTTGCGCGCTGGCTTGGTGCTGAGCATGCATATCTGGCTTTGAAGATCCGTTTATACCACTCTGCGAGACAGCTATTCAAGGGGTATCTTGCAGTACTATTCTGTACTCAACAATACCTACTTGTGACCTGTCTAATTGCTGCTCGAGGTACAAAGTACAGGGGACCAAAGACACAGCTCGCTTCATTTTACTTGAGAGTCGTCAGCGCTGTCAGCCTGGAAAGCGGTCGGGGAGCCTGGTCCAGGGACTTTGCAAGCGGCTACGTCACAGCCAGTTAAACTCCACCAGCGGGCGAACCCAGTACATTCAGGCCTGCTGGAATTTCACTTGATTCCATCTGATGTTACCTACCGTTGGGAGCATCTTTGTTCATGAGGAGCAGTATAGGATAAATGAGAGAGTATGAGAGAGTACAGTATCATGTATTCTCGGCTATCCAGGTGTTCAGGTGTTCGTACCTAGCAGTACCCAAGCAAGGAGAGGATTCGCCAGGAATAATTCCCTACATGTACTTTGTAGATACATGCCATCTTGTTAGCCAGAGCCATACTAGCGAGGGAGCAGCAGGCTGACAGAAACTGACTGATCTTTTGCGCGCGCGACTTTTCAGCCGCCGACCGCATGACGGTCTGGCAAGTCATGGATGTCTTACGTCTCGCCATCTGAAGGGGGTCGTTTTCCGGCTCTGGGACCTTCCGGCGCCTGAGGTGAAACGGGCTGGACAAGAGTCGATCTCGAGCCCAGCCAATTTTCTGAAAACCCCCCAGATGGAACATGTTTGATTCGATGCTGCGTTTTAGGAATTTTTTTTCCCCTTCAGAGCTTCTCAATGTAACGACGGCGCGCTGAAAGCGCCAGAGGTGGAAGAACATGACTGATCCATGTAATTATACTGTATGGATCATTCCACTGCGGGCAACTTACACTCGCACGCGACCGTCGTAGCTTCAGTTCTTGGTGTAACTCAACTCAACCCCCAGCGCTTCGTTGCGTGGAGCCCTCGTTTGATGCGCATGCAGGGAAAGGAGAGGAAATGACTAGCAGGAGCCAATTGGCTGCAGTCCATTATTCTCCGGCCGGCCTTGTGTTTATCGTGTCTGCGCGAGCATGCCGCTGGTCTGATGCCTCGTAGCACTGCTTGCTCCATGGCGGGTGTGATATGGACATGGCCTCTGATATACACGGCCTGCGATGCGATGCGATGCTGCGCTGTTCCCGTGCTAGCCATGCACGCATCGGCTTGTGCTTGTGCATGGCAGCAGTCAGGCTCAGGCTTCCCGCCGACGCGATAGGAAGACGGACCCCCGTCGCTTGGTTGGGGTCCAACAAGTGGCCTTGCATCTGCGGCGGCGCATGATTCCCCACGATGTATCGATACGGCTCCATGCATTGGGTCGCGCCGCCGAAGGGGTTGCGCCGTACATGTACATACATACAGAGACACATGCACATGTGGACTATACATGGCCTGGCATGGCCTGGGGGGGCTACTTATCCACCGCCTACATACGTGTTCGCTGCTCTGGACTTACATGGACGCTAGCAGCTCGTAGCACTTGGAGTAGCGTTATTCGCTGTGACTCCTACGACTAGGCGCTTAGCATTGGATGGGATTTGGGAATCGAGAGGTGGGATTTAAGCGATGGGGGGAGAGAACCAAGGTGTGATCACGTTGTTGGCAAGATGGCGACCCAAAGACCGGCGGCGAGTGGTGCCCAACGGGGTGCAAATGTCGGGGAATGTGAGCGACGAGAGCGGTGCAGGATCAAGTACAGACGGCAAAAGGTAGAGATAAGGCAGTCGGTCACGATGGTGTTGATGCTCCCGGCAGTAGTCGCAGTTCTCGCAGTAAAACGGCTCTTGGCAGTCGAGCCATCGTCGATACCACGTTTTACTGATTCTAGGAGGGCGTTTCGTGCATCATGCTGTGGCACAAGGGCAGACTTCTTTCAGTGACTGCAGCTTCTGGCCTCGAAGTCCCATTGCCAATGCTACCTCTACTTCACTCATCTCTTGCCTCCTTCATCTTTGCTCTCGTCCGCCTCAAATCCAATCTGGGCCTCGCTAGGTAGAACGAATGCTCTCTTCAGTCAGCATAGAAATACCTAGACTAGGACCGACATCACGTCACGCCCGCTACCCAAAGCCCGACACCGCTTTCGGAGAAAGGCTCAATAGTGCAACACTTACACGCACAGTCACTTCTGGCTGATGTGTACTAGGCCCCAGCCCCCCGGGAAGGGAAAATCAGACCAAAAAAGGCCAGACCAAGCAATAAAAGGGTCACAGGCCAACGGGTTGTACTGCGACTTGTCGTATCCGTACCCAGTTCCCCTCCGGTTAGTACATACCTGCCGACTGATTCGCTATCAAGGGCCGCTCTGGCATCTTGCGGGCTTTGATTGGAAATCGGAAATGATGGGACAATGCGTTCTCGCCTTCGTATCTCTTGTCTGGCTGCTGCCCGGTGACCAGTAGTAGTACCTAGTAGTTGGGCGGCACAGATAAAGAGGCCAAACAGCCGCATCTCGAAATCCCTTCTTTTTCTTTTTTTTTTTTCCCTCTCTCTCTCTCTCAGCGTCAGTCACCGCAACTCACACACGCACATGTACGTCTAGGGCGTCTTGCTTCAAAAAGAACAACCTCCTCAGCTACTGACTGGCTTGGCCTTCGGCTCAGCTGCTCCCTCCAGTCCCGGCCGCAATTCCAGACGGGCCCCGCCACCAGAAACAGAAGAGACCCTTGCCTGGCTTGTACTTACACCCCGGTGCGGCTGTTTTCCTCTGCTATTGTCTAGGCACGGCCGTATAGACTGATCACGCAGACTGGTGATATAGCCGAGGTGACCATTGCTTCATTCTGATCATCCAAGTGGGAATCAATTCATTTCCGCTCTTCCACCTGCACTTAATTTCAAAAAGAAGAAGACTTCAAATTCAAGGTACGTTTCAAAAGCAGACAAAGCACAAAATAGACAAAGAGCCGGAAAATGTCAAGCCTCCCAAAGAAAAGAAGCCCCGGATCAGGCAATGGTGCCCCCATTCCCCCCCCGTTTCAACTTACTATGCCCGCGCCCCCCCTTTGGGAGCAGAAGCTGAGAGAGACAGAAGAGAGAGAGAGATTCCACCCGAGTCTCGCTCGTCCTTCTTTTCTCTTCTAAAGCTACTACTGAGAGGGGCGATCCGTCCGGGAGGCAAATTCACACACCCCCGGCGCTGGGCTGGGACTTGGAGAGCGGCGTGTACTCCACCGGACCACCGGGTGTGAGTGGCGCCTCGCTCGCTGAATGACTTGGGGATGTCTTGTCGCTTTCCCCCTTGCTGGGCCTGACGCTTGGGTCGTCACTCCATTTGCATTGCGCATATAAAGCCTCGCGCCATTCCGCTGTTCGCAACGGCGCTGACTCAACGTCCAGGTTTCCTTCTTCTTCATTCTCATCAAGCCTGCCGGCGTCAATCTTCCGTCACTCGCTGTCGTCGGCTCCTCCCCTTGTGTCTTGCTATTAGTAATAGAAGGCCTTCTCTCGGCCACTACTTCAACAGACCGTTCTCGACAGAACACTCGTTGGCATCACATCACACGACACGACTACATCCGGCCTCGGCTACATCTTGATCACCCTCAGACATCTTCTCCTCTCAAATCGCCCAGCATGCCTGCCAAGAAGCTCCGTTGCAACGCCAAGGACTGCCGAGAGGCTGCCCAGCGCATCGTCGGAGACTGCACATTCTGCAATGGCCACTTCTGCGGCAAGCACCGTCTGTTAGAGGATCACAAGTGCAGCGGCCTGGAAGACGTAAGTTGGCTCTTTTGAATTTCCTTTCAGACAACCTCATCAGAATCTAACGCTTGTATTAGTGCAAGAAGCAGTCTCATGCGCGCAATGCTGCCCAGCTGGAAGCCGAGAGGACACAGGTCATCCGAGGCGTCTAAATCACACCCTTGCCAACCTCCCAACGGCGATCACCCAACAAACCACCTGACCTCTAATTACCGCACATCCTACGGTTTTCCATACACTTCGATTTCACCTACCATTCTCATTCACACACCTTGATTTGGCGCTTTCGTCGGCCCAATCCAGTCTCACGGACCACGATTACATGAATATTCATTTTCCCATTTATTTGGAGCGATAAGGGGTTGACACGGCGAGAGGAAGCCAGTCGTTCTCCCCAAGGAGAGAGAGAAGCAAGACGAGATGGTGCTATCAGTGCCCTCCATTACCTTTTTTGTATATTTCTACCATCTATTTCACTGGTGTACTGTTTCGGTCGGAACAGCTACGGCTTTTGGATCGCACGGAGTATTAGGCATGTTTCATCATCTATTCGGCATTTTATCTAGGGGGATATTAGGAGCCATTTTCCGCATTTGATTGCTGTTTAATCTTTATTAGTTCATTTTTGAATATGATGAAACCCAAATTCGTTAAACAAAACAAACTGAACAATCGTGATAATTACGGGATTCGAAGAAAGTCGTCCTGTTGCGTGATCAGCAGCAAAATGAGCGGACACGTCTTGCGAGATTCGCCCGAGCAGGGGACGTTTAGTAAACGATGACGCTTGTCGCATTTGCCGAGTCTCGGCATTGACACTTTTTGACAGGATCATGCAAAAAAAGAAAGCACAAGTCAATTTGAATTGCAATCCTCCCAACTTCGGACTCAATATAGCCGGCGGGGCTGATTGCCATTTCGGCTGATGGGGGGGGACAGGCCCAATACCGACCTGCCTCCGAAGCGCAGCCTAATCAACTTGGGGGGGGAATGCAACGACACGACAGCGAGTAATTAAACACAAAGAGAAGAAGAAATACGCGGACAAGCGAATTGCCTAGTATGGAGCATGGTATTAATTATGGTTCTGACGACTGCTACCTGGCCATTCACATGACTGATTTCACGGAAACAGCTCATCAAAATGTATAACACGTATCTCAAAATTTAAACATGAGCCCAACTACACAAATAATACGTATGAAAGAGTCAGTTATCAAGAATGCAAGAAGAGGGTGAGAATGGTGCGATTCAAACACAAGCACTGCACAAACCCACGGGGTAAGACAAATCACAAAGATGCGTGTCTAGCTTCTGTTACTCGGCTCTATATAGCTCTATTACACATATACCCATCTCCAGTGTGATGAGAGTAAGGAAAAAAAAAAAAAAAGAGGCCAGTGATATGCTTACATGTGGTATCATGCTACGTGGCGAGCTGCAAAAACTCCACGCCCCAAAGGTGATTCATCAACGAGCGAAGTCGGGCCTCCTTCCTCGCAGAACATGTGTCTATCTCCAATACGACCATACGCAAGTCCTTATCAGTCCTCTTCCTCTTTCTTGACCTTGACCTCGAATTCAATCTCCTCTTTGATAGCGACCTCTGTCTTGACAATCGCGCCGACACTCTCCCTCTTCACTCCCTCCTCCCCTTCCTCCTCCTTCTTCTCAATCTTAACCAGCGTCTCCTCTTTAATCAACTCCCCCCTTGATCTTCCTCCCCACAAGGACCTTCTTCCTCTCCGCCGCCTTACAAAGCCCCTGCAATCCTAGATCACAATCGCCGCACCGCCGTCCCACGGGCAAGCACACGCTCTGCCCCAGCCCCACGAGCAAGCTGTTGATCTCGCGCCACCGGTCGTGCGGCAGCCACGATTGCAGCGCCAGCCGCGTCTCTTCGGGATTCTTGGTCTTGTTCCACCCCCACATGTTGGTGATGCGGTGGACGTGCACGTCGACGCCGATGCCCTCGGTGCGGTTCCAGGCCACGGACAGGCAGAGGTAGGCCATCTTGGGTCCGACGCCGGGGAGGGATGTCAGGCCTTGTATTGAGTCGGGGATGTCGCCGTTCCACTCGTCCCGGAGGATTTCTGCAGTCCTTTTTATGTACCTGAACAATTAGACGAGTGAAGTTAGTATAATGCCGTGTAAAACCAAGCACAAGGGCCACAGTAGAAGAAAAGGCAACGGCGTAGAACGAACTTGGTCTTGTTATTGTGGAATCCAACAGCCCAAATCATCTGGTTCAGCAGATTCTCATCTACTGCCAGCACATTGTCCAGATTCAAGCCCACCGGCGCTCCGGGCTTGTACGCCGGCAACTCCGTCTGCAGCCTCCGCATCACCACCGCCGTGACCGTATCCTTGGTCTGACTGGACAGCATCAGCGCTATCAGCGAGTGCAGCCGCTGGTCCCTCGGCGAAGCACTCCTGTCCGCCAGGCGCTCACAGCCCATCGTGTCCACCGCAGCCCCGTAGGCGGCGCCACCCGGCGCACGCATCTTCCTCACGACATTGTACATCTCTTCCCAATCAGACGGAGGGGAGACTGTCGATTCGCCGGTGTCCGGATCCGAGACTTTGCGCGCGGGCTTGCGGGCACGGCGTGCGCTCTTGGGAGGGATAGCCGGAGCTGCTAACAAGGCATTCAGCTTGTCGTCTTCGTCCGAGTCGGTTTCGTCCTTGGCCAATTCGGCAGAGAAGGAGGCATCGGAGCCTCTCCTGCGTTTCGTCGGCGGGTCAGTGATGCTGTCTTCGATATCCGGCGTCTGTTCCGTCTTGACGCCTGCATTGTGGGCGAAACGCGCAAGCGACGATCGCGTCGTGCGCCGTGGTGGCGAGGCAGAGTCGGCGGCTCGTCTCGCCAGCTTTGCGGTGTCTTTGGATATTCGTGATGTTCGCATTGTGACGGATGGGCCGGGTGGATTACTTGACAGCCATGGTGCGGACGGTTCAATGTCATGGGTTTTGAAAATGCAGGTTGTTCGTTTAGGGGGGATCGTGGGTCGATGGAAAAGCGTGAATCCCGAAGAGGCGAAAATCCGGGGATGCTGCATGGCGATGGGGGCCGCTATTCCGGCGCTTGCATGCTGGCTGTGCCTTATTTTGGCATATTCTCTTCTACGTGGAGCAAAAAGAATACGCTCAGAGCTGGTGTATTCCGACAAAATATAGGAAAACCATTAGACCATTTAGTGTTATCCCTTTGTGTCCTTTTTATATCTTCTTTCACGTCCATATAGAGGAAATGCGCTAAATGCAGGGTAGCAATCGAGGGATACAGCTAGAATCAAGGATTGTTTAGGTATCTATGATGAGTTGTAGAATGTTTTTTATCATGTTAATATTTACCGTTAATGATAGTTTTGTCAATAAACAACTGATTTGTATATCTTCTAGTCGCTGTATGGAGTATGTAAAGATGAGGATTCTATGGTGAGATTCCCTTTTGTCAGACAAGCTTAGGGCATCAGCTGCCAAAATGAACCTTGACAGCTTGCATACAGTATCACACTGCTCCATAATTCGGACTCTAGCTTTCTTATTTTCACGCAACTTGACATCGTTAAACAGCCGTTTACAACGGAACTGTTCCGCCATATCTTCAGCTGCGAATCCCCAAAGTCTGGAGTTTCTAAGCCTCGGCTGGCGTCTGTGCAAGACTCCACACCACCTTATTCTGGGCAGAGGGAGCCGTAATAACGACCCGCCCACGATTGGCTCAGCCCAACTTGCATCTGACATGAGCTTCCAGAGCACATACATACAGGCTTATAAGCCGGGGACAATCTTAATCGCCGCAGCGTCTGATGCCTTCAGCTGCACGCTAACACGGGCGGTTTCATATAACAGCCGGCTGTCCACCTCTTTGTCTGGTTCCGCGCTCAACCCGACAATCTCATCTTAAACACGCCAATTTTGTTGCGCGTCGACCGCGAATTGCTGATTGAATCTGAGTGATTGCGCCTGTATCTATCGCAACATCGCCCGTCTCTGTATTCTCCTAGATATAATGCAGCCCTCAGGGGCAAACAAGGGGTTTTTCCAGCCGCCCCCAATTCTACCCAACCAGTTTTATGACGATGTTTCCTTTCGCAGATGCTTCAATTGTGAGTGAGAGCCAGCCACGTAAACAAAGACAAACAACACATTCCTGCCGCTTGAAACACAGCCTTCTTTGCCCGCAACGAGTACGTGACTAATTGAATGCTGCGCAGTGTTTCTTCCATTTAGCGTAATTACCGAAGTTGAGGCTGAAGTTGCCGCCTTGGGCAGGGATGTCCTCTCGGATGAGGTGTTTGGCTGGATCACTGATGCCGAGCGCAACAAGCCCTACATCAAAGGCAGCGGCCGAGATGCCTTTGGCAGACTGCAGGGCGAGCTTGTGACTGGCGAAGGATGGCGCGAGCTGCAAAAGTTTGGCCTGTCCAGAGGGTGAGTTGATTTCGTGGATGCTGTCTTGTGAAACTTCTGATTGCTGACCTCTGACGCGACGCCGAATAGCTTCGTTGCCACCGGCTATGATACCCCTTATGGCGCCTTTTCTCGCCCTCTGCAGTATCTGCGCCTGCATCTCTGGGAAGCGTCGTCTGCAAACGTGACTTGCCCCTCGGCGATGCAGGACGGTGCCGCTGCTCTTCTGAGGAGGCATCTGGCGTCTCGACGTCTCAGCGAGACGGAGCGCATTGTTTTCGACGACGCCTACCGCCGTCTCATCTCACGCGACCCAAGCGTTGCCTGGACCAGCGGGCAATGGATGACGGAGCGTACTGGCGGCAGCGATGTATCTCAAACTGAGACCATTGCTCTGTACCAGCCCGAAGATGCCGAGGGTGCCCTTGCTTCTAAAGAAGGCAAAATTCCCCTCGGGCCGTGGAGCGTTCATGGCTTCAAGTGGTTCTCATCCGCAACAGACTCCAACATGACCATCCTGCTGGCCCGGACTTCCAAAGACAGTCTCAGCACCTTTTTGGCACCCATGCGGCGCCACGATTCCAAGGCCAAAACAATGACTGGCCATCCCAAGTCTGATGGAACTCGGCTCAACGGCGTCTGGATCCAGCGACTCAAGAACAAGCTTGGGACACAATCACTCCCCACCGCCGAGCTCGTGTTGGAAGACATGCGCGGCTGGATGATTGGCGAAGAAGGCAGGGGCATCAACGAGATTAGCACAATCCTAACCATCACTCGAATCCACAACGCCGTGACGGCCTGTGGATATGTCGGCCGTGGGCTGGGCATTGCAAGGGCATATGCGCGCCGGCGAGAAGTCGGAGCTGGCCGCGGTGCTCGGATGAAGCTGACCGAGAGCACGCTGCACATGCGCACCCTGGCCAACTTGACGGCCGAGTATCACGGGTTGATGCTCATGAGCAACTACTGCGGCTACATGCTTGGCCTTTCTGAGCACGAAGCAACGCCGCCAACATCTGCTCTCGCGGCTCTCACGCCTCCGGCCCAGTATATCGATCCGCTCCTTCGCATCATCGTGCCCCTTGCCAAGGCCTATGTATGCAAGGCCGCCGTCCCGCTGCTCTACTCTTGCATGGAATCGCTCGGTGGCGTAGGCTACCTCGTCAATGAAGAGCAGGAATACCTCAACGTGGCTCGACTCTACCGCGACTGCTGCGTCCTGCCCATCTGGGAGGGCACAACCGATGTCCTGTGTACGGATATGATTCGCGCGCTGAAGCACCCCAAAACAGGAAAGCAATCACTCAATGCACTGGAAGCTTTCATCAAGTCGTCTTCCTCGTTCAACGAGGAAGACATTGCCAAGCGCTATGGATGGGACCCCGTAGGGAAGTGGGCTGCTCTGCGAGCATACATCGATGAGAGAGACCAGGCTGCTTTGGTCGGCGAGGGCAGAGAGATTCTATGGGACGTGGCGGAGATTATCATCTCTTTGCTGCTTTTTGTTGATGCCGCTACTGACCAGAACGACGCTGTCAAGGAAATTTTCCGCCGCTTCATCGATGACAAGTTTTCAAAGGAGAAGCGCATGAGAGACACTCCGGCGGAGGAACTGGAGAAGGATCTGGCCATTGTGTATGGCGTCGAGGAGGCGGAAGCTGTGGCTAGAGAGATTGTTCCGAAGTTGTAGTCGGATTTGGTATCAGATTGGTTTTTTTTTTCTCTGGTCAGGGATGTTAGGGATATGTTAAGATTGGGCCAGACGTGTATTAATTTAACGGTGAATATATATACTTTTAATTGTTCATCTAAAGAATGACCAGCATGATGGGAAAGCTGTATGTGAAATATATACATGAAAAGGGTATAAATGAAGGGAAACCACAAAACGCCACGATAGGTATGAATCACATCTCTCTACATGCGTGACAGCGAGTCTGAGGCCGCAGATGAACAATTGAGTCTAAGCAGTATAACCTGAGCATGTTCCCTGAAGGCCTGTTGCTTCCAACTGAATATTCCTGCATCCAGTTTCAGATCCACCAGAGGAGATGAATTCACCCCCAGACTGGTTCGGACACGCCTGGTACGTCGGAGAGCCGTTGTGAAGTAGCAAAAGATCGCTGCTGCTACCGCCGTGACCCAACGTCCACACGTCATCGCCAGGGGTGGGATCAAGGCATTGAAAGTGTCCATCCCAGTCAATGATGCAAGCATTGTTGAAATCATCCCAAAGGATGGGCTGTGACTTGGCCGAGTTGAAGCAGTACCACCCCTTTGGCTGGCTGGCGTCCAAGTAGAGGAAGCCGTATTCTTTGTTCTGCTGGATGACCTGGCTCGTGGAAGGGTCGGTGAGGGTGAAGCAGCAGTAGCCGGCTGGGACGTCGTAGTCTCTGGGGATGACGAGAGCGGACGTGAGTGAGGAAAAGAGGAGGAGGAATAGCTTTGAGGAAAGCATTGTGTCGTTTTGTGTTTGAGAGAGTGATGGACTGGTTATGCACCGAGATGCTGGTATAATCAAGATTCGCTTGGATTATTTCAGTAACAGCCGAACTGAACTGCGCTTTGAAGATTACAACGGGGAGAAGCATAGAATTTATATTCCTTCAATTTTTTTAACAGCTCCATATTGTACTAATAACGGGCATGAGCCGGCGTAGCCAAATGAAGAAGTCAACATCTCTCATCACAATGCTCACCAGATGGAACCAACAGAATACTCCCATCTCACATCCCGAGACACTGAATGGCAGCCTCAAAGCTCCACTGGCTAGAAAATATGAGATCAAGAGCTATAAGCGCCCTGCTAGCTATGGAGTCACTGTGATATCCCCAAACGGCATGTAGTGGGATTTTGGTGCTGGTGATCGCCTGGCGAATCAGCGCAGAGAGGAGGCCTAGCTAGCCCGTAGCGCATCTCCCTTTTTCGGGCGCGAGATCACCATCACAGGCTGCCGAGACAGATGACTGGTCAATATGAGAGTTTCATCTAGTATAGTTGAATTATAGCGATAGAGCGGTATTAGCTAGGCCTCTGGGGAGATCTGTCAAAGGCCGTTTTATTTCGTGGCGATGCAGGGGTTTCAGATGTGATTAGACGAATAAGCGGGCAGAGACATGAGCCTCACTGTGTTGGTCGTCGAGAGTGATGGAATCAAAAAGACCACCTGCATAAGCTTAGAATCGGCTAAACAACCGGGCGAGTGATCTCGTTGATTATTCGTGACGGAAACATTTCATAAGCTTTGTTTCTTGCATACATATACCTGGAGTGCACACGGAAACAGGTTATAGATTTGCATACAGCGGATGCATGTGCACATGTATATGCATGTAAGTTGTGCTGTATAATGGACATGGGGGCGATGAGACATTCAATTTCTCCTGGCTTCTACTCCTCCTTTATCAACGTCTCAAAGCGCCGCATCCAACATCTGATTTTCACTTGAAATTTGACCATGGCCACGCGTGTCCCTGGCTTTACCTCAATTTGGATTAACAGCTTCAGCCACATGCGAGTCTAGCCGTGAATATCCTAACCACTCGCAAACACAGTTCCAGCAGCCAACGCGCTGCCACAACCGCACACACTTACACGCGTCTTCACTGCAGTACTTTTGACCTCGATCGTAATTGAACGCCCCAAAATCCCTCCCAACGGCTCGGGCGTGACTCACGTCTGCCTGCATCACGCGCATCCTTTGCAACGGCCCCGGCCGACCAGCCGGAGCTAATACATGTAGTCTCCGGCTTCCCTGGCCACCTCCGCGCCGAAGTTTTTCTTCATAAGGCTGCCAACAAGCCGGACGGTCTACGACTCCGCATTTCTGGGGCAGACCGCTTTCTACTTTCTTATCAACTGCATTGTGTGGTGTGTATTACCAAGCCCAGCAGACATACAGGCGGTATCGTGCAGTTGGAAAAAAAAAATTCACCATCTTTGACTCCTTAAAAAAAAATGGCCATCCCTGACGACCTCTGGGAGGAGCTCTCCAAAGACCTCCCCGCCAAGTCGGATCCCTTCCTGCAGCAGTATCTGGCGGGCCGCGAGAGGCTCATCGGCAAGGAAAAGGAAACCAGGTCAGATGCCTCGTTCCGCAAGGCCCTGACGCCCATCGCGCGGCGCGCCTGCGCCATTGTCGACCGCATCCGCGCCCAGGAGCAGGCCGCCGTCTGGACGCCCAGCGTCGAGGAGCAGCTGGCCCGCGAGACCAGGCAGAGCATCTTCCCCGGCATGATGTTCATGCTGGCCAAGGACCGCATGGAGCAGACCAAGCTGTGGAAGATTGTGCGCCGCATGCCCAAGGGGTGTCTGCTGCACGCCCACATGGACGCCATGGTCGACTTTGACTTTATCCTGGACCAGCTTCTCAAGACGCCGGGGATGCACATGTCCAGCGACGTGTCGTTGAAAACTCACGAGGCGAGGGAGAATGCCATTGTCCGCTTCAGGTTCAGGGCCAAGGAGCTTGTAAACGGATCCATATGGCACGAGGCGTACGAGCCGGGCTCCTTTCTGCTGCTCACCAAGGTGGCCGATGAGTTTCCAGAGGGAGGGCGGCCGGGGTTCCTCAAGTGGCTCAAGAGCCGCTGCACGCTTTCACTCGTCGACAGCCATGAGCAGCACCACGGCATCGACGCCATCTGGGAGAAGTTTGCCAAGTGCTTTGTTGTTGTTGCCACCATGATACACTATGAGCCCATGTTCCGTGCCTTTTTGCGTCATTTGATGGGCCTTCTCAAAGCAGATGGAGTCAACTGGGCTGAACTCCGGTATGAGTCTTCTCTCCCTTGTCCCCTTTCATCTAACCTACCTATATATACATCTTCATTCTGTTCTATAAACGTTACAAAGTCTAACCGAAACAGGTTTACATGGCCGCTGGACTATTGCCGTGACCGCTGTGAAGAGCCCGAAATAGACTACAGCCACATGTGCAGGGTCATCGAGGAGGAGGTTGCCAAGTTCAAGGCCACAGAGGAGGGCAAAGGCTTCTGGGGCCTCGCCCTGATCTGGACAACGCTCCGCAGTTTCGAGACGCGCCGCATCATCGAAAACATGGACCACTGCATCACGACCAAGATGGAGTTCCCCCAGCTCATCGCGGGATACGACCTCGTGGGGCCCGAAGACCTGGGCAAGCCTCTGACCGACCTGCTGCCCGAGCTCTTCTGGTTCCGGAAGCAGTGTGCGCAGGAGGGCGTCAACCTGCCCTTTTACTTCCACGCCGGCGAGACGCTCGGGGACGGCTCCAGCACGGACAACAACCTGTTTGACGCCATCCTGCTCGGCACGCGCCGCATCGGCCACGGCTTCAGCCTGTACAAGCACCCGCTGCTCATCGACATGGTCAAGGACAAGCGCATCCTCATCGAGTCGTGCCCCATCTCAAACGAGGTCCTCCGTCTCTGCGGATCCGTCACCGCCCATCCCTTGCCCGCCCTTCTGGCCCGCGGCGTTCCGTGCAGTCTCTGCAACGACGACCCGGCGATGCTGGGCCAGGACACCGCCGGCATGTCTCACGACTTCTGGCAGGCTCTTCAGGGCTGGGGCAACCTGGGCCTGGCTGGTCTGGGCAGCCTGGCGGAAAACAGCGTTCGATGGTCTACTTTTGAGGATCAGAACCAGGACGAGTGGGCAAAGGGAATCAAGGAGGCGAGTCTCGGCAGCGGCATCAAGGCAGAGCGGCTGAAGGAGTGGCAGGTGGAGTGGGAGAAGTTTTGTCTCTGGATTGTGACTGAGTTTGGAGAGGAGTATGACCCTGGGGAGAATGTGTAATGCTGTCTATAGTATCTAAAAAGAATATATTAAAAAAAAAAAAAAAAAAGGCTTGGGTTGCTTATTGGTAGAGCATCATTTTCTTTATTTCTCTGTTATTCAATCTCTCCTTGTCATTATTCCTTTACCGCCCATTCAACTGCTCTCTACCAAGGGTTGAAGCATTGAGATCAACTGCTTCAAGCACGACATCAGCTGAACCCACCAGAATTAGCCGACAGCCGCCGCCACCGCTAAATCCCCCCGAAGCATCGCTGGCCAAGACCGCTGTGGGCCCTGGAGCTGACATGCACAGGCACTAGACCAGCGCCCAAGGAGCGGTGCATGCAAGGACAGCCCATATTTCGTAGGCGGGAGCTCACCGTAGGCACTCAACAGCAGCCACCTACGGCAGGTACAGACGATGGCCCCTGCCGGGCTCCGTGCTAACGCGACTATCTGCCAGGGCCTTTTTTCAGCTCGCTTGTTAGCTGCCCTCATAGAAAAAAACTTGTTCTTCTAACTTTGTAATTCCCTCTCCATTTTCCCCGAAAGCATCTTCTTTCACAATTCGAAAGTCCTTCAAGGCGTGTGTGAGACTGTCGCTTCCAGCTTCCGTGGCTTGCGCGCACTTGGCGGAGGTCCAATGACTTGCTGCCAGCAACTCCTTTGCGGATTCGACTAATGAATGACGCTGGTGAGCGCTTACGACCACCGCCCCGATGGAATGGCTGCGAGTCTGAGACATCGAGGGACGACAGACGAATCAGACGAATCGGACGAAACTCCAATTTGGCTGCCTGCCGTACTGTACGAGGGCACGGCCTGGCCTGGCCACCTCCCAAGATCAATTTGGGCCGCAGTCTGCGGAGATTGGTGCTGGGTATCATGCTACTTTCCAATTGCCCCCCCCCCCCATATCGCTACTACTCTTTGTGTGACAGGACAGGCTCGAAGAACACTTCGTATCTATTAGTTACAGGCCGCTGCGAGCAAGTGCTCGATAAATGCTGCGTCTGACGCTTTTATATCACTCCAGCTCGTTGGCCCGGTATCCAGACTATGCCATGGACGATTTTGTGTGTTTTCCCCTCGAGGGGGTGCAGGATGAACCAAAGCCTGACGCAACGCCGGCGCCAATCCATGTCGTTTTCATGCCAATCAAAAGCAGAAGAAAAGCCTCCGCCCCCCAAAAAAAAGACAGCAAAGAAAGAAAAAACTCCGTGCCATGGCTTTCCGCTAAAATGTTTGCCATACGCTCGTCAGCCAGGCGCCGAATGTTACTGGCTGGACGTTGACGCTATTGCTCCGGTTGACGGCTTCGTTTAGTGTCGCCTGTGAGAAATCGTATCGCCCGTTGGCTGTCGCAAGGAGCCTCTGGTAGTATGCCACCTTGTCATAGTCGCCCAGTTGAGCATAATAGGTGAGAAAGGCTTCGAGTTCTGCGGGCTGCTGGACATGCCGTGTAAACACCGCTAACAACATGTGCATTAGCTCTCTGTGTCACCTGCCAGGGTCTTTTGGCATGGGAATCCCTCGGAGACTGAGATTCCGGGCTGTGTGTGCCATGACAAACTAACCATTGCAAGCGGTGCTGTATGTGGTGATGAGGTCTCGGACTTTCATCCGGTCCCCGAACATGGTATACTCTCGGGGCCAGTGCGAGGGCCCCAGGTCGACAGCTGCCACGATGTATCGAACCACGTCGTACACCGATGTGAGGCAGACGCGCACTGAATGCCCTTTGGAATCCTGTTCCGGATACTCGGCCGTGGCTGTGCCAGAATTGACGAGAAATTCCCCAGGACCGCCCACGCCAGAGCCGTGACCAATGCCAAAGGTATTGATAATGCCGCAAGGATGAAATCGCTCCATAAAGAGGCCGCATGAAAAAATGGTATATTTCATTCGTGACGATTCAGACCACTGGTTTAGCAGAGCAAGCGCTTGCGAGGACCCGCGATCTAGGGCATCATTCCGTGAGGGCCGTCGGCCAAGGGACCCTTCGAATTCTGAGGGGACAAACATGCGGACGCGCCCGCGCCCGGAAGCGTCGATGAGATTCAGCTGTTCGGTGCCGGATATCGTTGATATGACCAGATCGACCCCTTGGAGCGCGAAACCCAGGCTGTTGTGGTCGTGGTAGTCTACGACATGAACTTGGACGTCGAACTGGTCGAATTCGGGCCTTGCCTACATTGCAGGGTTAACACGCAAAGTCCCCGAGCTCCATGGAAAATGTGGCGTGGAAAACCCAACAGATCTTGATAGAACAACAACGTTGTACGCATTCGCCGCCTGTGCCAATTCTGTCGCCAGCAGAAACCCGAAGCCCCTTCCGCCGGCGACTGCAATCCGCATCATAATGTTACCGTTTCGCAGCCAATGCAGGCCGCAGTCCTATGTGTTTTCGCACTCTCGCTAGGCGTGATTGTGTAGCGTGCTTTTTTGTCTTCTCTGCTCCGATCTCACGATGGCAGTGGTATTGTTTTAATGATGTCGCAGGATAGTGTGCGGTTCATGTGCGTATAAATACCAGACTGGGGCCTCAATTTTCCGCGACATTGACGTTACATTTGCCCATACACACCATGCTGCAATTGCCGTGCGTATGCGACAGAGGGACGAATGGACAGACGTCTTGGCCTGCCGCGGGAAAAGGGCACATACATATGTGATGACGACCCGGAATTGTGCAGAATATGGCACACGATCCGCCTTTCTTTCTTATACTGTAGTCATCAGAGACCCAACGAAGGGAGGGAATGAGGGGGGAGGTGCCGTGGGCGAGCCTGGCCGTTTTTTTTTTCTCTCCTGCGTCGGGATGCACTTTTCATTGACTTATGCCGCTGCGCGGGCCACACCATGCGTGCGTGCCTAGCTAGGGCAGCAAAGGCAGTAGCCGCAGCCAGGATGGGACGGTTCCTTATTACGTGCATATATGTGCATATTGTCTGAACCTTGGACCGGAAAAGCCCGAGCATGGGCGCATCTTTGTTTACGGAATGGATGCCTGCGCGGCAGGGGATGCCAGGGCACAGCTTCCTGGCGCCTCGGTTGAGGTGGCAGATGGGCGACGATGCCGCATCGCGGTATCTGGTGGTGGTGGGGGGGGGGGATACACGAACTGATCCGTCGCGGTGGAGCTTGAAACCACTGATCGCCTCACCGATAAAAAGTGGGATAACCGGGAGAGCCCACAGAAAGGGGCAAGGCGTTTAGAAACATCAACGCGGCAGACGACTAGACACTGTTTCAGCATTTGGTGCCGGAGCCTTTGCTTCTATCAGCCAAGCAACCAGTCGCCAGCGGAGCAAGTTTTTGTCGTATGGCGAACAGTTCATTGCGAGTCGAGTCCACCGGATGAGCACTGGTTTTGTGTAAACGAGGCCATGCCCGACTTCCTGGTCAGCTGGTATAGGAAAGAAACCTAAACAGGCTGTCTATCATTCATGCGACCAAGACTGTCTTGGGACTAGGTTCCTGGATTTGAGTGCAGAAACAGGCAAGGATCTGAACACCTCGATGCGAAAGGGGGCAAAAGTTAAAACGACGAGAAGGAAATTAAATCTGAGCCAAATGTGCCGTGCTGGTAAGCCGCAGCATAGCATGTATCACAAGACACCAAAGAGCCTCGGATTACCCCAGAGCTTAGCGTCAAAGTCACCAAGAGCTCCTATCAGAGACCACGATTCCTTAACGCTGCTGCTAGAAGATGCATCTAACGCCGCTTAAGCTTGCCAAAACATGCAGAAGCGGAGGCAGATTCCTGCTATCTAACAAGGGGACGAAGCAAATTTGCGAATTTAGCCGAGACAAAGAGGGTACCCAGGCGGTTTGTGTGTGCACATGCTGTGTTTTCCGCTCCGCCGACCATCTTTCTCCGAGCATTTCGCAATTCGCATGAGCTCGCCATGCTTCTGCTGCTACGGAGGTAGCATTGGGGATCCATCAATAATAATGGAGTATAGATAGGCATTCGGATCTTGAGTTTGTCAACAAATGCCGCTGCTGCTTAGCGCAATACGCACGCAAACGGAATATACTGTACCACTTTGCCGACAGCACAGAATCTATCGGCGCCAAAAAAGAAACCCAATCTTCCTTCAGCCTCCAGTCTATACACCAAAACACCCAGACGCAAAACCACTACGGCATTGTTCTTTGACAGATTCCAAGTGCTGAATACAAAGCACTTTGATGGGTCTCTTGGAGTAGTTGTGGGGCTAGGGAAAAAAAACTACGGCCCGGATCTTCCCACGGGTACTAAGCCTTACGGCGAAACGCCGCCTTGAGGCATCGTGAATCGATCACCGATCCTACCCATAAACCATGGCGGAGCCTTTTCCAAAGCCATGGTACGCCTTGTAATTGGCGAGAGAGTAGCATGCAAGGGCACATATGTTCTAGCACAGGCCGGTAAAAGACATGTAGTATGCTGCCTACTGCAGTAGCTACGCTTTGGAAGGATTTGGGGGCCAAGGATGCAACCACGGCACAGCGGAGATCGGCAGCCTGAGCTGTAGGGCTGAAGCTGAAAACAACACCATTTTACTGGCCAACTGTTGGTTTGCTAAAGAATTTCGACCCAACAGCACCATATCAAAAACCTGCGGCATAAGCGGCTGATGTAACCCTATATCGAGAGGTGTTGGTAGACGCACTTCTGAAGTGGATCTGGGACTTTGACAAAGTGACAGTTCTGAATGGGTTTAGCAGTAATATTGCTTACCAGACGATGGCACAAAATGCTCTACGGATCCTTTGAAAGATTTAGCTCAGCTTACTCTGGGAGATCATCTTCACTGGAGGCATGGTGAGTAATAATAGTTCTATTTGTTACCTAGCCTCTCTTCGTCTATTTATCTGCTTTGCAGGAAGTCCTAGGCCTGCAAGGCAGCCTCGTCTCTAGCTGCACCGCTGCCTTTTCTCCAGCTCTCAGTGAGGTCTGCCCTCTTCCTCTCCTTGCTCTCTTTGCCTGGCTTACCCCAACCTCCGCCTCCTGGAGTGTGTATGATGATGCGCTCCCCTGCTTTCATGGCAGCTGAATTCTTAGCTCCTAGGTTGATATGTCGCTCTTCATATTCAATCTGCTCTACATCTCCTTTTCCGTCAAGCTTCTTGAGAGATTGCTCCCAGGTCGTCTTCTCTATTCTTCTGACCCACAGGTTCAGTCCACAATCGCCATCTTCGCCCCCGTTGAGGCCATATGGATGATACACGCGCCTCTCGCTTAGGATGGACACTTGTAGGGGTATGCGAAATTCAATATCCCGAATAACACCGTCGCCACCACGGTGCTGACCGTCGCCTCCGGAGCCTTTCCGAATGGAAAATTCTCGGAGGAGAACCGGGTATCTTCGCTCAAAGATCTCTGAGTCTGTGATGCGTGTATTGGTCATATGGACGTGTACACCACTTGTTCCGACCCAATCTGGCCCAGCACCACTGCCACCGGCAATGGTCTCATAGTAGCCAAAGCCTTTAACGGCTTCTTTGCCCGATTGATTTCCACCAAAGCCAAAGGTAAGGTTGTTACAACAGCCTTGACTAGCGGCACAAGCCTGGAAAGCCTTAAAGACCACGTCGGTGATACGTTGGCTGGTGAGGACGTTACCGCCCACGACTGCAGCGCCAGCAGACGGCGAGAGCAGAGATTTGGGCGGAATCTTGACGTGAACTGGCTTCAGGCAGCCCTGGTTCAAGGGAATGTCCTCGGAGATGAGACAGCGTAGACAGTAGATGATGGCGCTATAAGTGATTGCCTCGGGAGCGTTGATGTTGCCGTACACTTCAGGGCCGGTTCCATCAAAGTCGAATTCTGCCTCGCCTGCTTCTGGGTCAATGGTGATCTTGAGCTGAATGGGAGTTCCATCATCCATATGGTCGACGGCGGACAGCTCTTTGCCTTCGAACCGCTTGTAGACATCCTTGAGGAGTCGACGTACGCAGAGCTCGGCGTTCTTCTGGATATTGACCATGTAAAACTGAACAGTGTCCTCGCCATATTCCTCAATCAAAGTCTCAATGAGAGAAATTCCCTTGTTGTTGGCACTCACTTGAGCCTTCAAGTCATTGATGTTATCAGCAAGGCATCGCGTGCCACTACATTCAGGATACTGCGCTGGTTCATTGTAGAACAACTCGATGACCCGCTGCTCATCAAATTTGCCGCCACTGACCAGCTTCTCGCTCATAATGGAAGCTCCCTCTTGGAACAGCTCGCGAGAGTGCGGCGGCATGCTACCGGCGCTGATTCCTCCAATGTCGGCGTGGTGGGCTCGGGATGCCGCGTAGAAGAGAATGTTCTCGCCCTTGGCGTCAAAGGCGGGCATCACCAGCGTCACGTCGGGAAGATGGGTTCCTCCGTATGAGGGGTGATTCGAGATGATGACATCTCCTTTCTCTAGGCGGCCCTTCCAGATCTCGGCCTGTCGACGGACCAAGTGAGACATTGATCCAAGGTGGACGGGGAGATGCGGCGCGTTGGCTACGAGATTGCCGGAGGCGTCGAAGATGGCGCAGGAGAAGTCGAGTCTTTCTTTGACGTTTGTGCTGACGCTTGTTTTCTGGAGCGCGCGGCCCATTTGTTCGGCAATGGCCATGAATCTGTGGCCGAAGATGCTGAGCATGATGGGGTCGACCTCGCGATCGCCTTCGACGGTGTGATGAGATCTGAATGATTGATTAGTACTGTTGACGTCCTAAGAGAAGGGATGGAAGAAACATACTCGTCTTTGGCACCGTTCTTTGCAATATCCAGCACGACATGTGTTCCGGTAATGAGCGCCTTGGTCCGCGGCGTTACGACAATGGTTTGTGTGCCGTCCGCCAGCATAGCCGGTCCGTTTACAACGTCTCCTTCGCTCAAGTCTTCTAGCTTGTAGACTGGAGTCTTGACTCTGCCGCCCTCAAAGTAAACCTCTTGTTCGCCGTGCCGCGACTTTGCAGAGGCTTCCTGTCGCTTGATTGTCTTGAGCTGCTGATCCACAGACTTTTCCTGATGGCGGAAGCTCTTTCCGATACCACGGACTCTCACGTCGTCCACGATGATGTCCCGGTCGTCGAGCGTGAAGCCAAACTCGTACCTGTGCTGCTTGACGAATGCTTTGCCAAACGCCCAGTCTTTGCCGTCAAAGCTGGCCCTTACTTCTTCTTTGCTGGGCTTGATAATCATCAGCGCCGACTCCGTTCCGCGGTATCGCAGATTGAGATATTCTTCAAACACAATCTCGCTGTCGTCAAAGCCCTGTTCCTTGAGGGCAGTGCACGACTTGTCCTTTAGCTTCTCCATCTTGGCTTGTAGCTCGCCGACTACTTTTCCATCGTCTTTCCAGACGGATGAGTCTGGCTCCTGTCGCTCGTCTACGACGTCTGCGAGAGCCATGCCATAGGCTGATAGGACCGATGAATACCGGTGAACGAGGATTTGGCCAACGCCGAGGGATTCTGCAATGGCAACGGCATGCTGGCCACCGGCGCCACCAAAGGTCGCCAGCCGATGCTTGGAGGTGTCGTGGCCCTTTGCTTCGGTGATGGACCGGATAGGTCTCGTCATGGTTTCGTTTGCAACAGTCAGGAATCCAAATGCGACCTCATCCACGGATAGTTTCTTTCCCGTTTCCTGGTTCACCTGGTCTGTCAGTTCCTGCAATACCTTTCTGCTCGCTTCCAGATCCAGTCCCTCATCTTCATTTTTGCCAAATATTTTGGGGAAGAACTCCGGCAGCAGGCGGCCCAGATACAGATTGGCATCCGTGACGGTGGCAGGGCCGCCCTTTCGATAACACGCAGGGCCTGGATGTGCGCCGGCGGACTCGGGTCCCACGACGAACAGTCCGTTGCGGAAGAAGAGACGGGAGCCGCCGCCAGCAGCGACGGTGTTGATGTCTAGCTGGGGAGATTGGATGGTGACGCCGGCGGTGGTTGTTTCGAAGACGTGCTCGTATCGGCCTTCTCCGTAACGAGATACGTCTGTGCTTGTGCCTCCCTGGAATTGTCGTTGTCAGTATTGCGACTGTATACAAGCAGAGATGCTGGCTTTCTTACCATGTCGAATCCGATTACAGGAATTCTAGTCTCTTCGTCATAAGACGTGATGGCATATCCAACCACGCCTCCCGCAGGACCAGACAGAATAGCCTTGAGACCAGTAAACTTGTCGACGTCGACGAGGCCACCATCGCTCTGCATGAATTCGCATCTGGCGCCCCTGGCTCCCTTCTCATGCTTGACGCTCTCCGTGCCCAGGCCTCCTTCAAAGCCAGCCTGGAAGCCGTCGATATACTTTCGAATGGCGGGAGTCAAGTAGGCATCCGCACAAACCGACGTTGCTCGCGGCACCAGCTTGACCATGGGCATCAGTTCGTGGCTCAGCGAAATGTGCTGGAAGCCAATGTCCTTTGCAATCCTGCCTATCAGAGCTTCGTGCTCGGGGAATGTGTATCCGTGCATGAGACAGACGGCTATACTGCGAATTCCCGAATCGTACACCTCCTGCAGCTTTTGCCGAATGTCGTCGTGCTCGGGGCGTCTTAGCACTCTGACCGTCTCGCCTGATAGACCCCTGACGAGGTCCTTGCCCTCGGCCTCCTTTGTGCCCGCTTGGACATCAGCCTCTGTGATTTTCCTCTCCGGGTCCTCAGCATAGTCCTCCAATGTGACGCGCTCATCAATCTCCACAACCTGCTCATAAAGCACATCTGGCTTTCGAATCGCCAAGTCGAAAATCTTTGGTCTCGACTGGTTCCCAATCGTCAAGCAGTCCTTGAAGCCCTTTGTCACCACCATGGCAATCTTCTCGCCCTTCCTCTCCAGCAGGGCATTCGTCGCCACCGTGGTGCCCATGCGGATGGAGTCAATCTGCGTGGTATCCAACGGCTCGCCGCGGGGAATCTCCCGTTTGAGGAAATGGCTCATGATGCGCCGGATGCCCTCGAGAGGCGCATCTTTGTAGTTTGCCGGGTCCTCGGAGAGCAGCTTGATGATGATTTCCTCGCCATTGTGCTCGCCGACGCAGTCGGTAAAGGTGCCGCCTCGGTCGATGGCTATGCGAATGCCACGCTCCTTGGACGTGTTATTCGCCATGGCAGTATTATAATGGAGTTGAGTGGATAAGTGGGATATTTGGAGGGGTATCTATCACACGGCTCTCTCAGTTGCAGACCATGAAACCTGATCAGCCTGGCGAGATGTCTTTATTTGAAGGCTTTTTTAAATCTCACGTCAAAGCCTGCTTAGTGAGCAATTTTCTCATAATAGGCTGCGAAGTCGGATGAATCGACGCTGCTTAAATACATGATGCGATGATTGCCGAGCCCTTTTTTTCGATGGCGGGGTGAGCTCCAGTTGCTTATATCACAGGTGGCGGGGTTCCGCCTCCGAGCTGCCACCCGTGGAGATACGGAGTTGCTGGCATCATTAAGAATTCGACTTATAATTCGGCTGGACAACTTTATCTTGTTACTTTATCTGCATCTACGAGCTATTTACGGGAAAAGACACCGCACAGAGTAACCCGGAAAAGGAATCCCGTCAACAATCTATTATTACTACCCCATGAAAATTACCTGCTCCTACGGCATCGCAACGCCGCCTCAGATTCCTGTGAAATCTCCGCAAAGCGGCCTCGACCTACCAGTGGGTGCCTGCGTAGCGTTCAGATATCGAAATTGATACAGATACCAGCATCCAATCATCTCAAGGCACTTTGGCCGAGTGGTCTAAGGCGCCGTGTTCAGGTCCTGTTCGAGTCTAGCATTCGATCAAATCTATTCGCGGTCTAGAAATAGGCGAGGGTTCGAATCCCTCAGGTGTCATTCTTTTTTCCTCCTTTTTGCGAGACTCATACCAGTCTCGTTGAGGCTTCTTCTTCTTTTTTTTTTTTTTTTTTTGGCCTTGATCTCTTGCTATAATGCAGTGGCTCAGCTTTTGGGTCTCAGACGCTTTCTTGGAGATTTTTTGCCTGCATCTCCACTGGCTTTTCGTTTCCGAGGCTTTGGTGGTGGCTTTTTCTCTTCTTGAGCCGCTCGCTTTCGAGGCCTGAGCACTCTAGTAGTCGGAGGTTGGGCTTCATCTTGCTTCTTCTTTTTGTGTAGGTTATTTGCACCATTGTTGTCCTCGCCTTCGTTTCCGTGAGCAGTTTCCCTGGGACCACCTTCTGAGTCTTTGGTGCCTGGAGATGTATGTTGTTTCTCCTGCTGGGCTTGATCTTTTTTAATTCCATCTTTCTGTCCACCGACGCCTTCAATCACACTGTCTTCGCTTTCTGATAGTATGTGTTCGCCGTCCTCCAGATGATAAACCCAAGCATTGATGCCGTTGACTGCATGATACTGCTCAAGGTGATTCTTGGTTTCCATGGCCAAAACAAAAGCAAGGTCTTGACAGTTGCGAAGCATGGCAACGCCTCGGAGAAACTCATCGTATGATGCCGCCAAGTTTGCTGCCAGAATAGGATATTGGTGATATACTATCTTGCCGTCGGGAGCTTTGGACTCGTAATGTGCATAGAAGCGGATAAACAGCCCATCCGAGATGAATGTAATAATCACCGCCACATCTTCTGGGTCTTTTCTCATTTTGGCATGCAAAAGAGTAGTGTTTCTCATGTACACAAGCGCCGCGCCATGTCGTGCATCCGCCGCCTCTTCGGCTTCCAAAGTTCCCACCGCAAACTCACCAGCCATGTGCGGGAGAGTAAGTGATTGACCACCGGATCTATAACATACCGCCGCACTTAGATACTCAACATCCGTGTCTATATAAGCTTCCAATGAGAATCCTTGGATGAACCCGGGACAAGGCTGCTCGAGGCCCTGAGCGAAAGGCGCATATTCGGGAAAGTCGTACCAGCGCTGATAGTACGCCCTCTGATATCTGGAGCGCTCTGGAAATATCTTGAACAGATACCGCATGCCCACCCTAGTGAGTTCGCGATGCCGCCTGAATTGGGGGTACGCTTTGTATCTCTGCCACCCTGTGAGCGTCCAGTCGGAATCAACCCGCGGCTGTAGGAGTCGCTTTTGCAGCCACTTCAAATTCCTCGGCGGCCTGGACGATCGGGGCGTGAGAATGCCGTTTTTCAACTGCACTGCTGGATATTCGTGGTAAGGGACGAGCTTGTTCACCCATACTTTATCACGATCGTCTGGGATCCAATCCGGGTCTTCGTTTTCTTGAATCTTGTCTGGACATGCTTGTGCTAGTGCCGGGTCGTGGGGTTGCTGGTTGAGGTTCTGAAGTCTAACTTTCTGTAAAAGGGGATACCATGATGCAAATCTCTCTGGTCCATCCTGATTATCGCTTTCAACCATCTGAATGGCTTCTTTCTTTGCCTCTGAGGGCTGTTGTAGCTGCTCTTGTGGCTTGGGTATGGTAAGGGCAGGAACTGCGTTACTTCTTTTATCTCCTGGGACCATGATGGTCTATCTGTGAGTTTTTGATGGTGGAATGATGTCTAATTCTTGGGCTCTCATTGGCGACGGTAAAGTTGGTCCGAAGATGAGTTTATAAACGCAAAAAATCATATTAGACGCTGAGACTGGATGCAAATTACTGGCATGAAATTTGGGCTCGTTTTTCCTATTATACGCAGCATCTTCACCTTGTTGTTTCGTATATAACCGCATTGCGCAGCTATGGGCCACGGACGCCGACTTGTTGATGCCATCTCACGGAGAGCCATCTTCTTGAACCAAAACGCCGATGAAGGCACCTTTAAATGAAGAACAATGAAAAATGTGAAACAAAGTACAGAGTCAGCCAAGAATAGCTCGTCAATGAGTTTTTCACAAAGAGTTCACGGTCATCAAAGACGCCGATGTGGTCATGGCTCGATAGTAAGCTCTTTCCTCGCTGAATCCGTACCTAGATACGTTATATATTTTTAAGATTACAAAATGAATTTTAAGAATTACAACAAGATGGATTTCGCGCAGTCCATGTACGGAAAACACATTGTGAGCATTCTATGGAAAGAGCTCCCAATGCGTCTTGTTCGGGCAAGAGCCTCTAATGGCAGGCAGGATACGAGACGATACGCCGATGCAGGTACGTGCACGTGCTGCTCCGAAACCCCTGACATTGACGTTTTCCTTTTTATTCATTCTTACGCCAATACATACTTCTCTGCATGCATATCTATGCATGTTTACTCATTCATCAAGTAATGATGATTGCATCTTCTCCAAAAGCTGCTGTTCACACGTCACGCCAAGTATTATTTTTCTCCGTAGGATTTAGAGCCCAAGTCAAGTCCTAGCTCCAAAAACTGGGAACGGCCCAGCCCAGACTTAATTAATTCGCGACAAGAGTCCGTCACTGTTGGGCTCTTGTCCATCAAATGCAACACCATGTCAGCGCCAGCGAATAACAGCCCGCCATGGGGTCACACCAACGGCCGGCTATGACCTCATTCATTCAATGCTGCATATTGAAAGCAGCGCTGCCCGATCCTGTCTGCGAATCACGGCATACATCAAACCACTTGGAATAATCAGGCAATCGTAGCAATTTTTTTTTTTAAAGCCGTTTTCCAAAGCCTGACTGGCATAGAACAAAACAGGGTCGTATGAATGGCATTCTTTTTCGCTTAACGCCGGCTGCCCGTGTTTGGACAGGCGATGTCGCTGCAGCAAACCACGGCTTTGTGATGCCTGGATCGGGAAACCCTCCAGTTGGACGAGGCAAACCGGCTTTTAGGTACGGTAGTCAAAGAAATGGCGTATGTCCTGCCGTCCACGGAGGAGGGGGGGGGGGGGGGGGTCATGCGTGCTACGTATGACGATGAGACCGAGTTGGTGTTGTTGATCAATGGCCATGGGAGGCAGCGCTGCTCATTCGCGAATGAGATAAAGAGCAGCGTCTTTGTCCTTCCAGACAAAGTCCAAGTCTCCCTTTTGACCATCCGTCTCCTTAGAGCATCAACATTACATCCTTCCGATTCCCTGTTATAGAAAAGCAGTTTTCCATCTGCCTCGTTTCTTTTCTTTGCCTCTCAGCTCTGTATAACATAACAAAGCAACCAATAAAAGGAAATCGTCAACAATGGCGTTGGATCGCATCATCAACATTGTCCTCCGAGCGGCAGAGCTCGTCTTCGCCACCATTGTCGCCGGAGTGACGGGCCAGCACCTTCACCAGTACCGCCATGCGTCCAACTGGTCTCAAGGCCGCTGGATCTATACCGAAGTCATCGCGGCACTGTCCATGTTCTTTTCTTTGATATGGCTCATCCCCTTCTCGTGGTCCTTTGTGCACTGGCCCGTCGACATCATCCTCAGTCTGTGCTGGTGGGCCGCCTTTGGCCTCTTGGTCAACGTAAGTTTATACGTCTTTTTTTCTTTCATGTATGATCCAACACAACAGAGCTCAGAAGCTGACTCTCCTTCTGTAGATGCTGGATGGCTCCTGCGGCTACATCTTCAACTGGAACAACGTCCACCCCATCTCCGGAGACCAGTGCGGCAAGTTCAAGGCCGACATTGCCTTCACATTCCTGTCTGCTCTTCTTTGGCTCGTGTCTGCTCTGCTCGGACTCTATTGGGTCACCAGCCATGGACGCCGCGCTACCGTCGATGCTGCCCAGCGCCAGAACAGCCGCCGCTGGTACCGCCGAAGCCGTGTCTAAATGCTGGCTACCAAGGAGTTGGCGCTGCCAATACGGCAACACGATCATTCATGAGACCCTTACTAGTACACTCTCATTTTCTTGGACGCCTGTGGTTCGTTGCGGTGTGAGGAGGAGGTTGGAGTTGAGGTGTGTGATGTTCAGGGGAAGTGCGAAGAAAGAAAAATTGGCTTTTGCTCTTGATTACGATTCAATTTCGGGTTATTCCCTATAAAACCACTTCTGACGACTCTTTTATATAATGACTATACCCAGCTTAGCTAGCACTTGATTACTTATTACGACTTAATCTTTATTTACTATGAAATAAATCTACTATTGCCATCATTGCTTATCTCGCTGTGCCCCTTGGTCGAACATCATCTACATGTCTTAGCATCTAAATTGAGCGTATCGTATCTGCCGGGTCTGATGATATTGATTAGATTCGGGACTAATAATTCCCTTTTCGTAATTTCGAGGCTTCTCCAGAGTCCTTGACCATAAAACAACACGCACCATCGACGCCATGATCGAGATTCCAAGAATCGCAGGAAACCCCCAGCCGTAGATCCAAACCACCCACGTCATCACGAGATGAAGTGCCGTGCCCTGGGTAACCTCCGAAACGCCCAATTCATACGCAAACATGCATCGAATCCCATGTTTTCGTCAAAACCTCGTCAAGCCACCAACAAAGGGAGAGCACGCGCCTGTGGCAGCTCTGCTCACCAGCCACAGCTCAGCGGATGATGTAACGATGATTGCTGTCGAGCGCCACCACAGAGCACCCACAGAGCACTCCACTGCCCGTGCGCCCCGCCACCACGCGTCATCGACAACTCAATCGACTTCCTGCTTCTTACTTGCAGCACTTTTTGCATCACGACTCCAGCAGAGCTTGTTTAACAGGCCCCGCAGAACACGAATCAGCTTTCTTGCTTGGACTAAACGTCTCTCCGCTTTTACCAAGTAATTGGCCTTTGGGGAATCTGAGTTTATGTAACTCCAGTTGCCTTGCTTGCATTAGCTGGGAGGCTGTGCGGCTAGAGCCTAGAGCTCTGCGTCCAGGGCGTCTCGGACTGGCTCAAATGCTCCGGTGGAGACGAAGACGGTTGACGGCAACGTCACACATTTCAGAAATGACGATCGTATGGACGAGGGCCTTTCGGTTACCTCATACCGATGCACTGGGCGATTGGTGAGATCTGTAACATTGGGTCGGAGAGCTTCACAAAGTCCAACGCCATCGGTCGAGGTCACAGCATGAGCCACAATGTCATCATAGGCAGCGATCCATTCGTTTGCGGAGAGTTGATTCGGATCAAGTGCTATATAGTCGTGACGCTCCTCCATCCTCCTCTCGATTTTCCATCTTCATCACACACCAATCAAACAACATCACTCACACAACACCAACCAAACCTTAATCATAAACCCACATACCTTTATACCCTCAAAACATAATCAGTCATCATGTCTTCACTCATCGACAAGGTCAAGGACAAGCTTTCCAGCCACTCCGACAACAAGACTGAGCAGCCTGAGAGCACTCACGGAACTCACAGCTCCCGCACTGCCAATGCTGCCGACCCTCGCATTGACTCCGATCGCGATCACCGCGAGGCTTTGGGCCGCCATGATGGCGCTTACACCACTGGTGGAGATAACTACTCCTATGGCGAGTCCAACACCAAGGGCATGAACACCGCTGGCGACACACTCACTTCATCTGGCACAACTGGCCCTGCTCCCACAACCGCCGGCATGCACAAGTCCGACATGATGAACAAGGCCGACCCCAGAATCGACTCAGATCTCGATGGCAGCAAGAACATGGGCCTTCGTTCCGAGAAGGCCACCCATGCTGGAACCACCAGCTCTACCTATGGAACTGGAACCACCACCACTGGCTCCAGCACTGGAACCAGCGGCACCGGAACCACATTTGGTTCGACCGGTCCTGCTTCAAAGACTGCCGGCGCACACAAGTCCGACACAATGAACAAGGCCGACCCCAGAATCGACTCTGATCTTGATGGCAGCCGCAACATGGGCCTCCGCTCTGAGAAGCAAACTCGTGATACTGGAGCTACCAGCGGTTATGGAGTTGGAACTACAACCACTAGCACTGGAAACACATACAGCTCGACTCAGCCTGGCTCCAAGTCTGCCGGCGTACACAAGTCCGACGCTCTGAACAAGGCCGACCCTAGAATCGACTCTGATCTCGATGGCAGCCGCAACATGGGCCTCCGCTCTGAGCAGGCTACCCACGATCTTGGAACCACCAGAACTGCTGGTACTTCGGGAGCTACTACCGGCACGGGATTCGGTACCGGCATGGGAACTGATACCCTCGGAGCCGGCAGCGGCATCAACACCTCCGGCAGGTCTGGTGACTACACATCTGGTACATCTGGCCTAGGCACCCGTAGCTCAGGAACTGACACCTACTCTGGGTTGGGCAATACTTCAAGCCTCGGCTCAGGAACTGATACCTACTCTGGTATGGGCAAGACTTCAGGCCTCGGCTCAGGCACAGGCACCGGTGCCTACTCCGGCGTGGACACAACTTCGGGATACGGCACTGGTAACTTGGGCTCTGGTGAGCGCAACTTGGGCCAACAGACTGGCACTCTTGGCAGCGACACGACCACCAGCGCATATGGCGGTATGGGCAGCACCGGCACAGGCTTTGGATCTGAGCGCCACGCTACCGGCCCAGCTTCCAACACTGCTGGCCCCCACAAGTCTGACATGATGAACAAGGCCGATCCTCGCGTGGACAGCGACCTCAATAACAGCAAGACCTTTGGAGGCGACAAGACTTACCAGTCGTAAGAAGGCATAGTGTCTCGCATCAGGAACAACATCGTGGAGTGTAGCCCACAGGGAACATTCAATTGATGGGTCATGTAATGAATCAATTTGTACTATTATTGTAATGTTAGCGCTGGGATGATGAATTGATATGAAATCAAATCAAATTTACTCAAATCTCAAACCTAATCAACCCACGTGAACAAAGAAACAAGAATTGACGTATTCATGTAATAATAATCCATAGCACCGACTTGAACGAACCCAATTGTCGTAGATACCAAGGAAGATGCTCAGTTCGTTCGAGGCTGTCCGACTTTCGCAACTATTGCGTCGCATCGGAATGTCAAGTAAATAGTCCCATCTGTGCTATAGCAGGAGTATGGAAAGCACAGACACACAGACGCACAGATGCCACCTCACATACCTAGCGAGTCGTACAAGCAGGCTGAGCAGATGATTAGCAGCCAATCCCATGAAGAGAAGCCAACAGCGGCTGAGGCAAACACAGTTTCATCATCTATCGGTCAGCCACGGCGTGCGGCTGGCTGGCTGAGGTAGCATTTAAGCAAGGTTCGTGCAGCAGAGCCTTGCAGCCGGTGAGGAGCTGAAAACGATAGTTCTGGCAATGTCTTGGAGGGGCAGAGAGAATTGACTCCACTCCGACGGATGGCTTGAGGGGGTGTGAAAATCCGGGTTGTCAGATGAAACACGCAGAGATGAGGTTTTTTTTGAGGGTGCGTTCCTTTCAATAGGTAGGTATGCGTTGTAGTGTCCCCAGATAAGAAGATGCGAAGTCGAGATCCGCGTCTCGTGATGGAAGTAGGCACAGGTACTCGGTACTTTAGCAGTGAGACGAAGCAAACAAAGGGCAAGCGCCACGGCAAACCCCACCTGCCGTCTTGGTGCCTGCATCTCAACACCAGCCCCACCCGCCGCAATAAGGCTCCGGCTCCTGGATATTGGCCTCACGTTCGTCATCTCTTTCCACCTTCCAGCCAAGGACTGGTTATAGCATCATTCGTCACGGTGCTCCCAACTCTTGAGGCCTCTCAGTCCACTGCTACCTCGCTTCTGGATCGTGGGTAGACGCAAGGGCATTGCTACTCTTGTGCTCTGCCCTGCTCCGTGCTGCACACAACAGCAACAAAACAAGTGCCTTTGCTTTTCCCTCGCCATGGTTCCGCCATAACCTCCGCCGAGCCTATCAAACAAAGCAAAGCCAAAGCCAAAGCCAAAGCCAAAGCCAAAGCCATGTCTGCGCCATCCTCCATCGCCCAGACGCTCTGGGCCACGCAGATCCCCCCTGCACGTTACTCACCGATCCTCGCCCACCACGCCCTTCATCACCAGCGTCCCCCGCTTCAGCTACCTGTCACTGCTGCTGCCACGCCTCTCCGCCTTCTTTGACGCTCCGTGCTCCAGCTTTCACTTTGAGGATGTGCAGCTGAGGAACCTGGCCGTGGGGCTGCTGGCCGACCTGTATGCGCCGAGCCTGCCATGGCGACTGGTTGTGGACGACGGGGTTGCCTGGGATATCGGAGATACTTTTCTAAACAGCGTCAAAGAGGTGAGTGAAACTAATTTATTTCTTCCCCTTTTAATTACTTTTCGTCCCTTTGATTTTCTATTCATGCACGGTATACAACCAGCCAAGTTCCATAGATGAAACCATGCTCACGCCACAAGCCAGGCCGACTTCGTTCGCTACGGCAACGCCAACCAAATCATGAAAATGTCAAAGGACCACACCACCCAGCTCTGGAACGCCGTCATTGACAATGACTACGTTGCATTTTCCAAAATCCACACCCGCCTTCTCAACGCCCCAGCCACCCTCAAACATGTGCCCATACGCATCTACATCCCCTCGACGCCTCCTCCCCCTAATGCAGGAGGCGGCAGCTCCTCCCCCTCCTGCTCTTGCAGCCGGTGAAGCTGGATCGTTCAAGGTCGTCCAGTCCTTGGTCCCTGTCGCCACACCGGACCGAAAGCCAAAGCTGCTGGGACAGGCTCTCAAGGACCTGATGCCCATGCTGTTTCCCAGCAGTCGGGACCCTGTGCTGGCGAGCGTGGTGCTTCACGGGGTACCCGCTCCGTTTAATGCCCCCTTGGGGGAAATGATGAGAGAGGCCGCCTATCCGGATGGTTGGCTTTGCTTTGTCGTTGTTGTATGAAAATGGGAAATTGGTCTTGCCGCTAGTTGGACGCAGCGCTACACGAGGGTTACTCTATGATGGGCATGGCGTCTGGGATGGAGGGCCGGCGACTCTGGTATTAGTTTTTTTTTTTTTTTTTTTTTTTTTTTTTTCCTTTCTTTTATATAGACAAGACCGAATTTGACCACATGTTGTATTCCCTTACTAGAGCCGATCTATATATAACCTATGGCCTGATGCTTTTACGCATCGAATACGAAGATCAAGTAAACGTAATCTCCTTGCCCATGAGGCTTCTATATGCGTTTTCGATAGCTTTCCTCTTTCTCTGCTTTACCTCTTCGTCCACGCCAATCTCCTCGTCCTCGTCCGCATCTTCCGGCCCAGGGAGCTGCGGCATCCAAGCCCGTATTTGCCCGTCCAGATGAGAGCTATAAATGGCTCCTATTGAGTTGCCACCGCCCATGACGGGTCCAGCCTGCCCAATACCACCCCCTGCACTACGCCACGCGATGCTTGTGATGCGGTTGCGTCCCATTTCCGAGCCACGGGCACCCGTGGAGTGCGTCGAGCCAGGGCTCCGCAGGCGTCCAACAACGGTCCCGTCGTGGAGGTCCAGTAGGAGGATTTCCTGGTCGTTGGGCCAGACAAGAAGCTGATGGCCCGTGGAGAGGCCAGACGGGGTGACGAGGAAACTTGCAGTCTTAGCGTGCTGGTTCTGCACGATGGACCCAAAGCTGGCAAGCGTATTAGCTCCCGTATCAGTATCCCACACTCTGATGCGGCGGTCAAGCCCAGCCGACACAATGTACCTGCCGTCGTCGGTCCACTGCAGCCCGTTGACGGCCTCGTCGTGGGCCTGGGCTGAGGCACGAAAATGCGGCATGCTACCCCAATCAGACCCAGACGCCGTGGCGTGCTTGAAGCGGTGCACGATGCCCAACGAGTCCTCCTGGTCGAGCTGTGCAATAACGCCACCAGCACGGCGAATGTCCCAGATGCGGGCCTTGCCGTCTGCATGGCCACTGACGAGGATGTGCTCATGGCGAGGGCTCCACGCCGTGCTGAGGACGGGCCCGCCATGGGCAACGAGCGCCTGGACGGCAGATCCCGACTTAAGGTCTACGAGGCGGACGTTGGAGTGCTGGGTGGCGCACGCGATAAGCAGGTGGGATGCTATTGGGCTGGAGGCGTGCGAGTATACAGTGGCATTGAGGTCGAACTCTGCAGACAAGGCTGACCTTGCCGTGGCCCACAGCTTGAGCGTCTTGTCGTAGGAGCTGGAGAGGAAGGCATCCGGGTCGAAGGGATAGAAGGCCAGGTGGGTGATGCCATGGCTGTGGCCGCCGCTCCTGGGACCGCCAGTCGACCGGCTGATGGAGCTTACGGGGCGAAAGGTGTGCGTCTCGTAGGGGCCCGGGCAGCTCTCCAGGTCCCAGAGCTTGACTGATCCGTCGGCGCCACCAGAGACGAGGAGGCGCCCATCAAACTTCTCCAGGGCAAGGCTGCTCACCCCTGCTCCGTGGGCGCGCAGCCTGTGCGGCCGGTCCTCGTCCAGCGCGGTCTGCTGATCATTTTGAGGCAATTTCACCTCGCCGTTGAAGCGATGCTGGGGAGCTGGGCCGAAGGAGCGCAGCAGCTGAGATGCAGTGATCTGCGAGAGGTCGCGACAAGGTAGGTCGCCGAGTTCACGGGCGAGAAGGCGAGACTGCATTCATCTAAGAGGCACTCTCGGCAGAGCAAAGAAATGAGGTTGCAAGCGAATCAAGCGTAGATGTCAAGGGATATCTGTAGCTTCATCCAGCGCTGAAGCCATGCGTGAATGTGAGTGTGAATGAAGCTGTTCGTGAGTGAAGTCAAAAGCTGAGTGACGGCAGGCTCCGCGTGATGTCACCGAGGGCGGTCAATCAACGGCTAATGCACCCCACAATTAGTGCCAGCTACCGCTACCACGCTCTGGCGCCAAAACTTTGTTTCGACGATTCGTGCCTCTTTTTCCCATCTTCTGAGGCTCGATTCCAGGCGCAATTCCGAGGCCGACCAGGGGCTTCTTCTTTTCTTCTCATTCGCCCGGACGGTCTCCTGTAGCTGCCATGTTTCGCTTGATGCGGACTAGTCATCTTCTTGTATCACTTTGGAACCCGTGAGGGCGAGCAAGGGCTGCGTATTCTCTGCGAGAGCGCCGGGAATCGAAAGACACATCCCAAAAGAGAAAACACAGGAGACAACGGGCAAAGCCATGGACTCTGCAGACGAATACATGGGCGATGCTGACCTCGGTAACCGGTCACATTTGCCGCAGCCATCTAGCGGTAACCGACGCCAGGGCCCGCGGACGCTCGCTACCGTATACGACGCCGTCGCAGGTAAGCCAAGGGGATCCGAAATGAGCCTCTCCCAGGAATCTGGGAATTAAATTCCGTCACGTGAAGTTAACTGTATGCAAGGAAGGGTCACATATGACAGAGTGCTGCGAGATGACGCCCAGGGCGACGGCATTGTCCAGCCTAGGGTCGTCGACCAGCGAGATAGCTACAAGCTCGCTCCAGACGACGTCTTGTTCCGCCGCAAAGACGCACCAGAGCGGTATGCAGAGCACGACATCTACCGCGCGCACGAGTGGGACCTGCCCAACGGTGGACGCGGCATTCTACCCCAGAGTGATCTCCTAAAGGCCATTCACGAGTACTCATCCGAGTTTTACGGAACGCTGAACCGCCACCAGGGAGCCTCGGAAAGTGGGCGCAACTTGGACGAGGGCAGCATGGATGAGACGGCACTGTTGGCCTTTGGCATTCTCCTAGAGGAGGCGGGGCGAGAAGTTCTCGGTCGACGAGGTCATCTCGTCTTCACTGAAGCCACCCATGACCGCAATGACGACAACGGCGTGGGCCAGGACTGGCGTGAAGGCAGTACGGCACAGGAATCCGGTGGCGAGTCCGTGGTTGGGCACAGTGAAGCTGAATCCTCTCAGGCGGCACGGAAGCGAAGAAGACTTACATCAGATGACGAGTGACGGTAGCGTTGATTCGGTGTTGGAAATAGCGAAATCTGCGACATACAAGGGTTTTTTGCGAATTCTGTACCTATTTACCCCTGGAGGATTTCCTGTACTCACGGAAATAAGGCTGTTCCTTGGTGCTGAATATATGCATGTTGGTCACGCCGTTCATCAGCCAACGAGGACGCCAATCATTTTCCAGGGCGTTGCACAACGCCTCGCTGCCCTATCGAACCAAGAAACGGGCTGTTGGGCGTCAATGGGCAAGGGATAAAATGACAGGTTATCTACACATCGATTGACCCAAATTACAGCTTTATGCAGATGGATTGAAAAACAAAAGGTTCGCTTTCCAAAGAGGCCGATTCAGAACTATTGATGCTAGTTGCAAGAGCAATATATCCATGGCGATACTGATGACTGATATATACGCTATATTTGGGGGCTTTTAGAAATACCACAGCAACGACTTAAGATGCTCCTGTGCCGTACTCGATTAATATCCAGGAATTCAAGTAGTACTAGTACCAAGGTTGTATCTATCATAACAGAGCCTCTCACCATGTTTCATTTCAGCAAGCCTCCTAATCACGGTACAAGTATACAGTGATCAGCGCGCAAAGTATCTCCCTTCTCATTCCCACCCGCCATCCAATCGGGTTGCATTTCTACATCCTCTCGTCCTATCCAGTAATAACAGTCGGATGCTCAAACACCCATCAGTGCTGCTGTTGGTCTATCACGGGAATGCGTGAATGATGTTGCATTCTAAGTGGGAACTCTCGAAGCGTACTATGGTAGCCCCGTATGGCGTGTACGCAAAGAAATACCTACCCCAAATGCGCAACTGGAAATGAGGTCACGCGAAATTTCCCTTGTTAAAATGAGGCGAGCTGATAAGTACTCTATACTTTGTGATTTCATTTCACGTGCTCGTGTAATCTCCCTCTGCCGGAGTTGTTGTAGCAGTATTCTAATCTTTCCTATCTTTAAGAAACTCAAATCTTGCCTTTGGGTAGCATTCGCCCCATGAAGGCGGAGAGCATCTACAAAAATTTGCTGCTACTGGTAAAACTCCTTAGTAACAGCAATCATACCGTTGGATCACTAATGCATCGAGTGGTGGCCTGACCTTGGGTTACTGCCAGCAGCGGGATAGATACATACATGTCTTAATGATAACAGATACTCGTACAGAGGGAGTATCCGTATAGTATTTCCATTACTACCTAAACCGACACCCCGTTGTATTCTAGTCTTTGTATTCATTGCATGTGTCAAGACAAAAAAGTAAATGGAGCACCCATCCTTGCATCAATCTATCAACCCGTTTCCCGTGAGGCTGAGTGACAGTAAAAAACGCCATCCAATTTAAAACATGAGGTCAAAAAAAAAAAAAAAAAAAGGATCGGCGCGCGACTCACAGCCCCCAAAAAAACAGTTTCCTTGTTTACCTTTCCCCCCCTCACACAGCAAACAAGAGTCTATGGGAGATCGACAATGATTCCAGCCCAACCATCTAAAATCAGGCAGACTTGGGCAAAGCTTTCCGCCGTCACACAAGCGCCCCCCTGTGCTGGTGGCAATAAAACGAAGAGAGACACATGCCGGAATAAAAAAACGACGCAATATTATAACGCACTAGTGATGATACCTGCATGCACACCGAATGCACGATGGCAAGGCTAGTCAGGGAATTTTTCTTTCTCGTGCAGTTGGTGGCACATGCATGATGATACGCAGACACAGTTTGTATTTTTGTGGTTTTGCCCGACTTATACGCTTTGCCAGCTCGTCGCGTTATGAACAGACTTGTTAGGCAGGAAGTAGACTGCTAATGAGAGATGACATGTCCCAGCGCAAAAGGGTTGAACAGTGAAAAGTTTCTGCATCAAAAAGAATATCAACATTACTCTTTCAAGCAGCCAACGAAACCTTGACATCTCGTTCAGAAGCACTGTCAAATAGTCTTGTCTCGCTATTGGCGCGCGTATTAGCAGATCCTTTTCTCTCTCTAGCCTGTAGGTAACCTCGACAGAACAGAACGCATTAGCAATAGAACAGCCTCCTTCGTTTTAAAAGTCTCTCCCTCTCTGACCGAAAACTACGTATACCGATAGCTACTTTGTCGAGAAATGTCGCGCATAGCCGGCATCTCACAAAATCTCACATCTTCACATGTCACCCAGGTAGGCCTCAACCCCAATGTAGCTGCCTACCTACAAAAAGAAATAAACACGCCAAGGTCTACGCAAAACATACCACCGACGGAAGAGAAAATGAGGCTTTTCTCGAGTTCAACCAACCCCCTCCATTATCTCACAACCAAAGATCTCTGTCTCCCTCTTTTTTTCCCTCTCCGTCTACTCTCGGCCAACTTTTCCCAAGGTGTGGCAGCCCAAGGGTACACCCGGACTGGGGGGTGTCTCGTTTCTTTTCAGTATAGCTCCTCTAAGCCACTCTCTCAAAAGAAAAGAAAAACCGACAAATTATACACGCTCGTGGTGCTTGCTACATGGAGTAACCCGTATATCCAAGCCTGTGAGTGGCGTTTTGTGACAATAACCCGCCCTTGTCCACTCTTTTTTTCTTCTTCTTCTTCTTTGGAATACACCCTGCCATGCTCATTTCATGTCCCTTCTATTTGTCTTTTCTTTCCTCAGGGCCTGATATACCAACATGCATCGCTAGGGGTACCATGCCTTGCCTATCATCCAAAGGAATGCGTGCAAAGTCCTTCCAAGCCAGCACCAGCCCTGTCTAGCACGAACACCCAGTAGCTCTCTCTTGACCCTCTCCACCTAACAGTTGACAGCAATTTCGCGTCTTCCTTTTGCTTTCTTCCCTTGATAACCAGGAATTAGGATAAGAAAAATCCTTCGTGTATCCTTCTTATTTCTTTCGTCTAGGGTTTAGGCCTGTTATCTCTGTTTCCAAGAGAAAATAGTTTCAGTTGTGTTGCGGTCTCCATTCAAACCAGCTCAAGGCCCTTACATAAAAAGTGTTGCCGAAAACCCCAAAAAGTGAAAAACGATAGATGATAGATGATAGGGGACTCAAACATACAACCAACACCAAGTAGTATTCTGTAGACCCATGCCAACTAGAATATGCCACCTTCATATCTGTAGACTCCTTAACTCGCCAAGCTCGCTTCTGCACGTATACGGCTTGACTTACCACGTTTGGGCATTCCTAGCACAACCAACACGTCGTCCGGGGTATCCCTTGAATGTTGTTTAGCAATCCGTAAAGTAAAGAAGAATAAACAAGTTTTATTCGGGTTCAATCGCAAAAGTTCCTCGATGCCTAGGGGCAATGAAGAAAGATAAGGAGGTTCAAATAACTTGGTCGAATAAATGCCATGCAACGTATTTTGCATCTACAGCTGTCTCTTTTCATCAACGTTGGTTGCCAACACTGAAAGCTTGTATCAGAGAGTTGTCAGCGTTTGTGTGCCTCGTAATTACAAGTTCCTGTACTCTGTATGATGCTCAATAGTCTGTGCGCGCCATCACCAGCCATCTACTAATCAAATCAATAGGTATTAATTGGCAAACTCTCACCTTCTTGAGAATCACCCTGGCTCAACTGACGACCTAGAACCAGAGTAGTATTCGTCTCAACCCCCGTAAGTCTGCATATAGGCCTTTTCGGCCTTTTCCAACATACCGTCCTTCGTTTGGGAAATTCATCCTTCACGGGGAGAGTCGGTTCATTCTCACACTCGCAAATCACCCATATGCATGATATGTCAGCGTAATGATTCGCTCTCTGCGGTTAGATTAGATTCCATCTCATCATACGTGACACACTCCTTCGGTAAGCAAAACAGGCCCAGGGCATCCAGGCTCCCTACGGCAGTTACAACCGCAGGTGTTTTTTTTATCATAAACTCCGACTGCGTGGCCGTTGTTGGGTTACATGACGCGGCCATCAACAGGAACTGGAACAATCCCGTTATCAAATGTTTCTAGGGGCCTCCATCTCGAAACCTAGCATGCGGCATCTGTAGCGTCTCACTGTTGGTGTTCAGAAGATGCACTGCTAAAATTGTCCAAATCTATTTGCTCAAGTTGAGTGAGCATTGTCCAGAATAGGAGCAGAAGGAGCAGCTTTCACGGCTAGTAACCAGGATAAGGCTACCATGCTGGCTCATGGGACTGGGTGCTTCTTACGCCCAAGGAGAAAGCTCGTCGCGAAGAGATGCGGTTCACACCGGTCAGCTCGCAAGGCAGTGCGCCGGACTTCCGCGCGCTTCCCGTCGCCAGATCTTCTCCCCCGGGCGTTACGTGAGCGTGTTCGTAGCGCGTAGCTCCATTTCCATTGGGTGTCATGTCATGCCGGTCAACGCGTTGTAACATCCCACGTACATTTCCGAGACTGGCGTGTATGCCGAGCCAATGTGAGAGCTCGTTCCAACTACTGCTCAAATCCACTTGGACAAACTCTATATCGAACGAGACAAAGAACCCAGCGCGCCAAATGTCACCGCACTGGCAATAGTGCTATATGACCTTGGAAGCGAGGCCCAGAAATCTCGTGTACGCGGCCGTAGCGGCTATCCATAAAGCAGTCACAGACTCTCAAGCTAAAACGTCTCGTTACAGTACGGTCCTCAGCGGAAGAGCTAGCCCCCACACAAGGAGCAGAAAGAAGGCACCACCACTGCCACTGTAGGACTCCAATGCAAAGAGGGAAAAGAAAGGCAGCTTGGACATCGTGGGGGCTATGTGCCTTGCCATTGTTATCTATTCCCTTTCCCCACGGCAGAAGAATCTTGGTGTCAGCTGTCAAATATCACAAACAGACTTTACCCGTCCGAGTTTGACATTCTCGCAAGTGCGAGACGGAACTTGGGTGCCAGCGGCGGCGGATACGCCAAAGAAAAGTCGGGATGCCGCTAATGTGACCAGCCGTGCTCTTGTCGAGATGCAAATTTTAAAACTGAGTCTTTTTGCGCTGATAGCTCGAAGAAGAGCTGACATGTCACATTCCCCTAATCTCAGGATCCTGGCATATTCCCCGGCAAAGCACTAGCTATGGGGTGACTTTGTGCCGTACAGCAAAAGGCGAAGAAAACTGAGAGAAAAAAAGGGCCTCGCGTCACGAGGGCCGGTAGCTGGGCAGCTCGGATGCAATGTGGTGATAGCCCCAGGAAGGATTCTGCCGGCCCAAGCCCGTGTCCTCGGTGCAGCGTGACTCTCTTTGGCGATGGTGCTAAGCCAGGTCGTTTACCTTTCAGCCCCCACGAGCCATTGGGCGATGTAGCCCCTCGCCAGCTGTAGCTGCTCCTCCTGTTCTCTCACTTCGCTCTCTTGGAGATGACAAAACGGCAGATGCCAAGGACAGGCAGCGTTGGCCAAAAAGGAACTCGCCAGTGGAGTTGGGACGGATGAGGGATTAAGGCTAGGCAGCCCATCTACCTGTAGTTATTCCGAGAACCTGGATCTGCTCGTATGTCGTATTGTCTTCCTGCTCGCCCGGGCTGCGTTGCACCCGTTTCGAACAGTGGCGCAGAGCTGGTCTATTGTCATGGTCAAGGAATGCTGGGAATGAGAGCCAACGGAAGCCTGGCTGGGCTGTTGTTTGTCCCGAGGATGTTATCGAGATGCAAAGGTACAGAGTACTGATGACGTTTCTAGCGCTGGTGCTGGTGCCACGGCTCTTGCCATGAAACCTGCCGCCTCCACAAAAAGAATAGAAGCAAGGCGCCTAGGTTTTCAAACAGAGCACTACAGGCACTCCATACAGCCGTCCTCCATCATTCAATTAGAGCTACATGTACCTATGGACTTGCACGAAGTGGCTCTGCTAGTTTTTTAGCAGCTGAGCCGTGTAGTCAGCGCAAAAGGCACGGCACGAGCCTCGTGTTTCTTAGCGCTGGCTCCAGCATATCTGATGCCTCTGCGGCGGTCATTGGATCCCATCAAATCTGATGGGCACGGCAATATGGGGATCGGGTCCGGCACGCCGCGGCTGCCGTGGTGCGGATGGCGCTTTAACGTTACAGGAGCACAGCCGGAGGGGAAAGGAAAGCAGCAGCTCTGTCACTTCAGCCGGACGCCATCAGGGACATGGACATGCCACACGTGTACAAGTGTACAAGTATGCATGATTACAAAACATTCACGCCTGCTTGGGGTAGCACCGGCTAATCAGGCGAGAGCTGAGGCCAGCCAGTTACGGCATTCGCACTGCGCCCGTGGGGAAGACAACCGCTGACCGGCTGGCCACACGTCGAGGGTGGCGCTATGCAGGAACCTGGAAGGCGTCTGTGTGAGCGTACGAGCACTCGTACACTATGATTGACGTGGTTTTGCTGCTTTGACAGGCGATAAGCCACGGGACCGTTGGCCAGCAGAGAGGCACTACAGGTATCCGATACAGCAGAGACAAGTCGGCTTTTAACCTCTACTGCCAGCGCATTGCTGCTCGCAAAACAGTTGGTGATACTGCATACCTTGGCAAGCAGGGCTCTGAAAGACTGTCAATGAAATTATCCGAAGGGACTGATTGTTGAAATTGGGGTAAATAATCCATGCAGTGCTCGTTTTTCCTCTTTTCCCGAACCGCCCAGCTGGGTGAGACAACGGCCCGTGTCGCAGAGAGAAGAGACATTTATAACAAGGAATTCTCCCGCTCTTGCAAAAGAAAAAAAAAGCAAAGCAAAGGGAAACACCAAATTTCCGCCCTGCATGAGACACATGAAGTGACACGTTACTTTTGCCCAGCTTTTCTCTTCTTTCTTTTTTCTTATCCCTGCCTATTCATTTCTTTATCTGTCTATTCATTCGTTCGTTTACAGAAAAAAAATCTTTTCCTGCAGGGAGATTCTCTCCTTACAAGCGCGAGTGGTGTGTAGGTAGGTATGAGTACAGGTATGTGTGTCGTCGGAAATATCTTCGAAAAAAGACGCTCAAAAAAGTCAATTCTCCTCACATGAGCAGCCCTCTCTGCGCGAGATTGCGATAGATCGTCGATAAAATTTCTTTTTGCCTCTTTCTTGGGCCAGGGGGGGGTCGGCGCACTTGGGGCCCTGAGATGGGGCCAGCTTGGTATCCATGCTCGGGGAAATGATGCGGTGAGTGAAAGTGAGTGGCCAGCAATCACCACTTTTTACCTTGCCATTAGTGGTAGCAATATTACGAGTAGCCAAAAAAGAAAAGAAAAATTGGGTGGCGCTAGGTACAAGGTACCCAGTACCACCGTGTAATGTGGTTTACGGGTAAACGGAGCACCAAGTATTTCGAGAAAAGAGAAACCTTGAAAGAAAAAAAACAAGCAATGGTAGCGAGAAGGCGTTGGACGTGCAGAGTCCTTTTATTTCCCAGGTTATTATTTTTGATGTATCACTAGTAGACGCATCAAAAAGGCAAAAAGTCGCATTTCGGGAGGATGCCTGCCCTGTTATGAAGACGAAGGACCAACACATGGACGAATCTGTTCAAGTTCAATACCAAGTAGCATTCAGACATTTCACTCTGGGGCAAAAGAAGAAGTACGACCGCTATGCTGTTACCGTATGCCGTCAAGTGGCCGAAGCTGTGCAGCTGTCAGCCACCGTCTTCTTCGTTGGGTCTAGGAACCCTCAGCTTTCCACCAAACTCGTTGCTAGCACACGTCTAGCTTTGAGAGAAGCGAAACCAATAATGAACCTGGCACTCTCCGAGCTGGCGCAAGTACTCATTACACGCCCCTGCTTCACTTTATTCGTAGGACTTCTGTCACTGTGGTAAAACTCTGTACAAGGGAGCTTAATTAGCCCATCAAGTTCTACCAGGTTGTGGGCAGTACTGTTGGGCAGAATTTTGTAAGTGCAACCATTCGAAGCGTTGATCTCTCCATCTGTAGCAGCCGCCAAGCCCAATGACGGACATGTCAAACAAATCTATGGTTGGAGCAACAGTGGGAAACAAACGTCATGGCCTTTGGTTACATGTACCCTTGCCTTGGATGGCAAGCTCTTCCAGCTGAAGGATAGACAAAAAAATGGCCATAACCATCTGGCGGACCCAGAAGAGGAGAGAGGAGAAGAAGAAAATTTTTCTCTCTTCTTCTTCTGTCGTCATTATTATTATGGAGCTAATATCTACTAGTCCAAAGTGCCTGTTATTGACATCCATTCACATCATGCCTGTCTGCAGTATATGCCAGGACAGCTGATCTGGCGGTCTGCGATTGTCGGTTGACATGTGTCATGACAGGACGCCAAAACCGCCGTTCTTTTCCTTAGCCTACCCGTCAGAAAGACAATCACCCGACTGCCAGTGTTCATCTGTTTGCACGCTCTCAAATTCATGTACCACTGCTACTGGCCGATTACATGTACGGTAGTAGTTTGGAGACTGGTAACACCAAGGCAATTCCACGCGTTACAGTATGCACCCGGGAACACGGCCAGGCGGAACTCAACACTTACACAAGGTGCCCTACCTATAAGGTAGACAGACTGGCTAGACCCTTTTCTCACCACAGGAAGAGAATGGCAAGGATCAACTCGGCATGAAGTCGCCATGGGCTGCTTCATGCCCTTGGCACTGCCGGTGTTGAATATCCACAATTCGGTGTGTGTGTTGTTGGTTCCGTTGGCAAGGCCAATATGATAGGTGACACCGCCTCCTAGCACTTGGAGTAATACGATAGACAGCTCGGGGAATAGTTAAGAGACAGGTCTGGTGCGACACAAGGTCACTCCCGCTGTTGTAAACAAAGAGGCCGAGTATCATTGACTTGACTCAAGCGTTTGTGCAACACCAAATTGCGTGTTAGCGCACACCCGTTTGAATATGACGGCGGCCGCGCTTGGCATATGGCCGAGTAAACATGCCAACTAAGCGGCCTTTTGCCTCAGCGAGGGAGACTCCTTGTCCAACTGGCCGCCGCATGAATGTCTCTTCGCATCAGGGCAGTTCCTTGTCTGCGCCTCTACGAAAGCAGGTTTCGGCCCGTATTCACTAATGGAGGGTACCGGTGCAATGGTAGCCTTAAGGAACTGGTCGGCCAGTAGAGGCTTCCTGGTGACCTCATCCTGGAAAGCTCCCCGTGGGCAATAAGGGGGGGGCGTATGCTTTTGCCCTTTGCCTCTAGAGGTTACAAAGGCGAGAAAATAGTTTGCATCTGGCACAGCCGGGCATGTATGTACGTTAGTATACAGTACAAGTACTACACACGCAGGCAGCATTTGTTTGTTTGCACGATGTAGCTCTATCACGGCCACCCCCGGAGGATTTCGTCGCAGGGATACAGGAAGCCCCGAAAACCTTTTTACTGGACTTGGCCGGGGGGCGCGAGCAAAGTCCGCCGCGGAGCAAACAAAGTCACAGCCTCTCTGTCGCGAGCATGGATATATCGTAGAGCGATCTTTGTCGTGTGAGAATTAGTAGTATGGGCTCTTTTGTTGTGGCTACTTTTTGGTGTGCCGGCATTTCATTGGCGCCCTCACAGCGGGTGTGTAGGGTCGTGAACAATGCCGATTGGTCTTTTTTTATTCTTATTTGGCCTCGGCTGCCGCACCAAGCTTACCCTGGACAAAATGATAAAATACTGGTGTTAGTGCTCAAAGGGAGAGAGGAAACTTGAAAAAAATAAAAAATGTTACCATAAAAAAGTGGCTGGGGTTATTTATTGCTGTATTCTTTATTCTCAGCCAATAAGGTGAGAGAGCAGGGTATGTGCAATGGTTTGTCCTGGGAATATCAATAGATGGCCATTTCGCATTGACGAGTAGCAGGGTCTGACGCAGCTGATGGGTGGTGGCTGTGTCGGCTTCAGCACAGAGATTTGCCAGCACGGCCATCTCAGCTACCTGGTCAACTGGTCCAGCGTCTCCAGGCATAACCAGGTAGCTGGGAACCGAGCCGCATCGGCTAGCACGGACAGCCCGGCAGACACATTCCAACCTGGGTTTTTTGCCATTGGGCTGCAAAGCCAGCTTGACAAGGGGGGGTTTGAAATCGCTCATCGTCATCTGTACAGCGCAAGTCAGCCGCAGAAACAGCGCCGGTCAAATCAAATGTTCGCTCTAGACTGGCAGGCAAAGGTTTCAGAGTGGGTGCGCCGAGTGGGAGGCGGCGAAAAAAAGTTTTTTCTTTTTTTTTCTTTTTTTTTTTTCTTTTTCTAAAAGAGCAATGTCTCACTACTTACTACTCATGCATATATTTTCTTTTTTTCGATTATTCTCATTTGTGGTTTAATTTGGTTGGCTGGTACATATTCACAGCTGGCTGCGGAACTTTTTTTTTGCCGTCCCCCTACTTACAGCTACAGCAATAGTGCCCTCTGCGGGCCGTTTGATGAAGCTGCATGAACGCGACAAAATGCGCTGCGCTGCACTGCGCTAAGAAAAGAATAAAAGCGTAGAGGGGCAAAATAGCCCCTTGCCTGTACAACAGCAGTAGGCGCGGCGTGGCGGTTGGCTGAAGCTGCATGTACATGTACCCAAAGATCGTCGACAACCGCCAGCGGGTAGCTGAGAGACACCTTGGAAAAAGAGAGACACGCTTGAACAGAAAAAAGAAGGAAAGTAAAACGAGCCCCTCAGTGACTCCAACCAACGCGTGGCCCGTGTGAGCTCTTGAGTCGGAGATATTACACCCACAATCCGGCTTACGGCCCTATATCATCTGCTGTACTCAAATACCATACCAGGTACCGCATCACGACTACATCGCGCGACACGCATTTTGCCAAGCGGTCACGAGTACCTCGAAGCAGTCTGATGCAGTATACAGCGGAAATGAGTGCCTAACACTCCAAGAACCTAAATAGCCCGACATATCCGTCTCACGTGGAATCCCCCTTGCCTAGAACTATCTGCCGCGCTAGAACCACAGAGACCGTTTTCCACGGGCTAAAAACAAGCCTGGCGGGAGTGGCTAAAGCCAAAAGGCGAAGGCGTCGTTTTACCAGTGAGTGGGAAGAGGCACCGCCAGAGCTCGGGGGACGCCACCACGTTGCTAAAGAGCGTGGTAGCTGGCGGAGGAACCAAGTGCGCAGGCTGGTAAGCACACAGCTGTAGGATTATACGCGTATAATGACCAAGTCTCGGCCTCGATGACGGATGCTCGTATTGTTCATTGTATGCACTTATTCCCCCTTTGTACATGGTCTCGGATTCTCGATCCCCCGCTTGGGCAGAAAAGCCGATGAAGCCAAGACGGCTCCTGATATCACCATCAATGCCAAAACACCATGGAAGGACCCAAGAATTTTCTTCTCAGCGGCCTAGTGCGCCGACCCGCCGAGCTTAGGTTCAGCGATGCTTCTTTGCGCGAACATGGCGGCTGCATTGGCCGCGCTATTCGCAGAAATGGGTTGACGCTCACCCAGCAAGCAGAGCTTCCAGTTTTGCCCCACGCCACCATCACGAAGCAAGCAGCTGGTTTTTGACTTGGCTCTCGGAACGGTCCACTCGCTGGCTTGGGTCTCCCTCAGCTGGGAGGAGCTGACTCTCCTTTCCCTCTTTTCTTTCTTTTTAGTTGATGGGCCTACAGTAGTTGCACGGAGCTAGGTGGCGGTGACGAGATGGCGAGGCTTCTAAAGCAAGCCCGCCTTGGCCTAGGGAATCTTTCCGGCGCCCGGATATTACTCGTACACACATGGCTGCGACGGAGCCTCTGCCGTAGCTCGACGCAGGCTTGATCTCCGGAGCTCCCTACGAAGAAGCGTGATGCTAGTGGTGCGCTATTGCCTGCCTGATTGCCTGATTGCTTGCTTGCCTGCTAGGTCCGTCGGTGTGCTACATGATGCGTCTCCACGGTGTAAGTAGGGTCAAATATGTAGCGCCATGTACTGAAAAAAAGAAGGGAAAAAAGAAGCAGCATCAACGCGAGGGCTGCCCCCCCCCCCCAGCAGCTCATTACAGACGGACATTAGTCAGACCAAATTACCAGTACTGGTCCTGCAAAAGGCTAACGATGTGAGGTAGCCAAGTAGCGAGATGGATCCAAGAAAGGGAAAAAAGGCGAGATGTGCTTCTTTTGGGAAAAAAAAAAAAAAAGAAAACAGGTACATGTACGGTAATACAAAGCACGCGACTTCAAGACGGCCGGAGAGTGGCCCGGACGTGCACAAAGCTCCGTGCTTCAGCATCCTGCCAAATGTGCCTACAGCACTGCATGTACCGAATACCGAGCAATGTCTTGGGCTGTCCAAAGTACAAGTATACCGAGCTGCGTGTCGGTCGAGCCACTAGGCTGCGTGCGGAGCTTTGAAATTTGGAGCTGCTGTATCACCATTTTGTCTCTTCGGGTAGTTGGAGTCCCGGGAGCGTTTCTGGCAGCCAATGGCAGGCGGTCACGGTCCACGCGACTCACTCTTTGCAGGTCCCCTCCAACCCAGGCTCCATCCCGTGCCGCGTCTTTCTTGTCTCTTTTCTTTCTTTTCTTTTTTTGATATGCCAAGGTACATACTGCACATGCATGTTTTCACGGCTTTGTGTTGTCTCAGCCTGCCCGCATCCGTGCATCTCCAGTTTGTGATCGCTTCCACGTCCATGCCCTCCCTGGTCGCCTCCGAGTTCCTGGGCAACTGTTCCATTGGGTGCCGACAACAAAGGCCCCCCTGGCCCTGGCAACGTACCGCAGGCTTATACCACAAGAATGTAATACCCAGCAGAGACAAGTCAAGCCAAGACAAGACGAGGAAAAAAAAAAAAAGAACGGTAGACCACCCCCCCTTGCCCTGTACGGCCGACATCATCCCATCCCACAGCTCCTCGCGCAGTCCCAAGAGCGAACCCTGCAATGAAAGCAAACCCTGCGCGCCCCACCGCATGCCGCTAGAGGTACCCAGGACCACAGCTAATGAGGGCACTAATTGCTGTGTCTCTGCAGTGCCTGGGAGCGCCTTTTGCAGGTGGCGTCAGCGACCCATTATGTTCCTTATGCGCGCGCCCCCCCCCGGAGTGCCAAAAATACGGCGCTGAGCGTGGCCGCCGACACGGCAAAAAAGGGTGCCTGACGCCTGATTAGCTCGTTGCTGAGTCGGGGTACATGCCAGGATGCGACTCTGGTGCTGAACATCAGCAGTCTGCTATCTCTCGTCTCGTCTCGTCTTACCGTGGCCTGGACCTACCTGACTTGGGACGCTGAGGATCTTGTTCAGTTTTTTGCGCTTCCATCTCATAGTTTCCCTTCCTTCTACTTGATGACGCTGCTTTGCTATCAACACCCTCTCGCTGCTCGTGTCTCTCTGGCAGAGCTCCCGCTTTGACACCCCCCCTCCTCTCTGCCCGTTTTGCTTCGTTCGCTAAGCCGCCTTGACGATTAACTCCCCGTCGGGCAGGATTGGGGCTGCAGGGTTCTGGGTACCGGGAACCTTGGCTGGAGTCTTGTCCTTTTCTCATCGTATCCCGCTCGTCCCCACAGCCTGCCGGCTACCGGAGCGGCCTAGAGCTGCTGGTGAAGCTTGGGGTGCTTCTGCTCTGCTCTGCTCTGCTCACTCTGCTCATTCTGCTTAGCACGCGCTCTCTCTTTCTCGCGCTCTCTCTTCCTCTCCTCGTCGTCGCCCTCTCTCCTTCATCCTGCCCAACGACAGCGTCCTGGTTGATCGCCCCCCCTTTGCCGCGTTCGCGTAACTGGGTTGGGCCTAGGCCGAGCCGTCGATAGCCCGCCGCTCACCTCGTCTATCAGAGTCGTCCAAACGTCGTCTCTCTGCCCGGATACCTGCACCGCTCGTACCCTCCGCTCTGCCTCGCAAGTACCGCGCCGCCGGCTCTGGCTCTGGCCTTCTCTGCTCCTCGACGGCGGCAACTCAGATGTCATCATAGCCGCCCTAATCGTGCGAGGCTCACCCACCCCATGTCCTCCCTGGCTCCCGGTCTCCCGCTGCCAAAGATCCAATAACCAAGCACCGTTCTTCAAACCTTCCGAGCCCTCACTCCCCCCGGCGTCTGGAGTTTCGCCTCCAGCCCATGGCCAACACCCCTCTGTGGTCCTTGCTTCACCTCTTGCCTCGTTCCTGATTATGAGTCCGTGTGTCCTAGCCTGTACTTGTACTGTTTATACATCAAGCCAGCAGCATGGATCAAGGACCTCCCGACAGCAAGCGCATGCGCTTCTGGGAGCCGTCTGGTGCTACGCGGCCGCATCCTAATACTCAACCTCTTCCTCCGTCGTCCCATCATCCCCTTCCTCCTCCCTCTCACGCGCCGCATGCTTCGTCGAACCAGCTGCCGCCGCCGCAGCCGCCTCCCCAAGGCCCCAACCACCACTATCACCACCACTCGGCCAGCGCCAGCCCGTATCAATACCAGCCTCGAGCCCCGGAGCTGCCTCTGCCTGCGCCAACGCCGGTGTCACTCCACGGGCATGCCCAACAGCACCCAGAGATTGATCGTCGACACTCGGATCAAGAGACTCTCGCCCCCATGCAGGATCCGTACCGTCAACCGCCGCCGCCGCCGCCGCCGCAGCAGCACCACCCGGGGCTTCAGCATCCGGGATCGCAGCACCCTATGTCTCCAGCGCATGCGCAATATCAGTATCCCGGACGAGACGCCATAGTAAAGCGAGAACCTGGTGATGACCTCCGAAGACCAAACTCGACGGGACATGCGCCAGACGCTCATCCACCGACACCCCAGGTCATATCGACACCTCATTCTCTTCCGCCTCAGCTTCCGCCGCAGCTTCCTCCGCCGCCGCAGCATCCTCAGTCACATCCTCAGCATCCTCAGCATCAGCAGCAACCGCCACAACCGCAGCAATATCCTCCACAACACATGCAGCAACATCCTCAGCAGCACCCTCAGCAGCACCCTCAGCAGCATCCCCAACAGCAGCCGCCGACGCCTCAGCAGCAGCAGCAGCAGCAGCAGCAGCAGCAACACCCTCCTCCTCCACCTCCCGCCTTCCAAGATAACCCGCCACCTCCACGACACATGAATTACGAGAACCAGCCGTCTATGCCCCCCGACTCCTGGAGCCTATCGCGCCCCGAGCTTTCCTCCTGGGCCTCCTACACCGGTCGCGCAACAACAGCCTTATGAACAAAACCCCAATTTTCAGTCCCAAGAGCCCTTCTACAGCGTCTACTCAAGCGCGGCGAAGAAGAAGAACACAAGGGCTTCACAGGTCTGACTTGGCAATTTCTTATCTAATCAACTTTCATATACCGAGAACTCGGAAACTGACCTTTCTTCTCTCTAATAGGCATGTGACCAGTGTCGGCAGCTTAAAGCTAAATGCGACGAGCTGAAACCGTGTAAAACGTGCAGAGACAAGGGCACAGAGTGTCGATACCGCGATCCAGTGCCAAAAGCGTGAGTCTTGACCCAATTTGCAGCTTTCGTCTTTTCGCGCGTGCAGTGTGATTTGACTAACATGACCTTTTACCAATATAGAACCGACAAGGCGCAGTCAGACATTCTGGACGGCATCAACAGCATGCAATCTACGCTTCAGTTCATGTCAGAACGTTTTGGAAACATTGACGACAGACTGACCAAGATAGAGTCCGCCTTTTCAAGAATACCACAGTTTTTTGAGGAATTTACGCCAAGGACCATTCCTAAAAAGGAGATTGAAGCTGCACCACTATCCCACCCAAGCCCGCCGCCACCACCGCCGCCTCACATGCCGCTAGAGGAGCCACCGATCAGCCACTCTTCCGTAGCTGACATGTCTCGGGATCAGCCGGTAAAGTCTACTGAAACGGTACCTGAAGCAATGTCTACTGATGCCGTGGCCATGGCCTTTGGCACCGAGGACGATATAGAAGCAGAACCTGGCCCTCCTGTACCTCCAGGCGAGCCTGCCATCCCTATTAACCATACGACTTTGGCTGGGCTTCTCTTAGATTGGGATCCGATCAAAGAACTGACACGGTCCCACCTGGAGCGTGAGGGCATCAAATTTGTCAGCGAGTACCCTATTAGTCTGGAGCAGAGCCGCGGAATCCTCAAGGTGTACGGGCGAGGCGAAGACTCTCACCAGCGACTTTCTAGAGAGGCGACTGCCGATCACGGAAACGCAGAAATTGGCGATGATAACATGTCAGACATTATAGCTTCCTCTCCCGCTGCGGACTGGGGTCAGCTTGGAGGCGGTCTGAGTCCTGGCGATCAGATTGAGTACCGGGGCGGCGTGCTTGGCCCTGACGGAAACCCAGATTTCAGCGAACACAAGGTTGCGGCCTACGTGGAAAGCTTCAAGAACAACATCTTGAACATGCACCCCATTATCCACCCGCAGGTTCTCGACGAGTGGGTTCACCAGTTTATCAACGAGCTCCCTACTGCGAATCCAAAGGTAAAGGCTCAACCTTTGACATCGACTTTCGCTGTGCCCCAGCCTCAGGAGATGACTGGCGCCAAAAGAAAGCGAAGTCCCGATCCAGCTGTGCCTGTACCGCCATCTTCCCAGCGTCTCGGCAAGCCTAGTCGTTCCATTCATAGCGCGCTCATTCTCATCGTCTTGGCCCTTGGTAAAATCTGTATGTACCAAGACGAAGTTCCTGACGTGATTTTCCCGGTCGACCCAATCCCTCATGGGAGCCCAGTTAGTCGCAACGGGGTTCCTCCATCGCCTATTCAGGGCTCGCCCCCGTCCTTCTCAAACCACTCCCACTCCTCTGGCTTCCCTTCACCCAGGGACCAAGAACGCGGCTACCAGAGCAGGAGATCATCTATCCACGGCGCTTCCAGTGCGTCCGGGACCGCCGCCGTTCGCGCAGGGTACAGCTTGAAGAAGAACTACGAGGTGATTCCCGGCTTGGAATATTTCGCATTAGCAACGGACATTCTTGGAAACCACCTCGGCGCGTACAATAATATGAAGAACGTCTACGCCAACATTTTTGCTGGGTTGTATCACGGCCAGCTCGCGCGACCGTTGGAGAGTTTTGCCTTTATCCACAAAGCAAGCCACAAGTTGCAAGTTCTTATGAGACCGTAAGTCAAGTCTTTTCCCGTCTGAAAATACTACAAGCGAGCAATTGAACAAGGGCTTACATTCACAATAGGAGTTTGGACAAGCTAAAGAAGATCAAGACCAACATGGAATTCATCCAAGAGGGCAAATACAACCAGCTTGCACTCGCCTTTTGGACGTGTCTGCAACTAGAGAGGTAAGCACACGACATACCGAGCCATGAGAGCCATGGTAGCCTCTCGCTGAAGTCGATGCTAATTTTGCAATAGTGACTTGATTGCTGAGCTTCCACTCCCGCCCTCTGGCCTTTTGCAGTATGAAAACGACATGCCTCAACCCAACATGAGCCTTCTCCAGGGATTCGATCAGAGGGTTGTAGACAGCTACCCCGCGCAACTCTATCTCCGAACGCATCTAAACAGCATCCATCGCATGTTTTACTCTCCTGATGATTCCAGCAAGCCTGAGAAACTGAAGAATGTGAGATTAGTGGCAGATGGCGTGTCTGGCATGTCATGGGTTCCGCCCAGCTTCCGCTTTAACGAGACCGACCCCCCCTGCCAATGATATCCTTTCGGCGCGCCTCAGAGCCAAGTACTGGGGAGCGCAGATGATTACCTATCGTCCATTTGTCCGTCAGATTCTGCAGTGGTCCTACGAGTTGAAACGCCACCCCCAAAGCCCACATGCTGGCGTCCTGTCAGAGTATCGCTATGGGGTCATCGCGCCATTCATCCCTCCGAATGTGAAGAAGTCAAGCGACCTTGATCGCTCCCTCATTGAGTTGGCTCGAAAGGGTATCTATGCGCTTATCGAAAGCACACGATCATTCCACGGACTCGGGGAGAAGCGGCCCATTATTACCAACGTTTTTGGCACGGCTCATGCGTAAGTTTATAAGATGATAACAAGAAGTTTTCAAAGGGGGCGTGTAACTAACATATTTATGTAGTCAATGGGGTAATCTCCTCGTCCTAGCTGCCGCCTACAAGGATAATATCTTGCGCGACTTCATACCCAAGGAGCTATTACGCGAGCTATTTCACAAGACGATTGCATTCCTTCGACAATCTGCGACGCACACGAGTTCTCTGAGGATCGATATGCACATTTTGGAGGGGCTCCAACGTGATCTGTTTCCCTCGGATGGAAGAATGGCCTCGAGCTTCTCTAGCAACACCGGCCACCATACTCCCAAGCTTCCCATGTCGGCACCACCACTTGGCGGCGATGCTAGCATCCAACCACCTCTGCCGCCACCGCCACACCAATCGCCTCACCATCAGCAGTCGCCTCACCAACAGCCCCTACAGCCGCCTCGAGCACAACAGTCGCCTCTGGCGCATTTGCCCCATCTCATGTAGGAGCTGAAAGAAGAAGTGTCTACTTTTTTTCTGTTTCTTTTGGTCGGTTATCTGGATTTTTATTCGATTTTTTTTTATATCATTCTTGGCAAGTCGGCAGTGGCTTTGCTACGTTGCTTCTTGTAACTGGCGCGCCTCTGGCCACTTCGAAATGTTTTGGGATCGCGATATTTGTCTATTTCAATTACCTATTTACGTGAACCTGAGCCGGGGAAGCAATTTGATGGGCAAATACAAGGATGTTTGAATGAATGGAGCAATATGCCGAAATTTACGGTTGGCGGCACAGCGATTGCATCGTACTGCGATTTGACTCGTATTAACATTGGATATCACTTACGCGCAAAGGCATAGACCGTGTTGCATGGTCTTCAGATCGCCTTGTTTATTATCTTTTGCATTTTTCTTTTCTTTTTAAACTGAGACAACCTAGAAGCTATTACTCGAGAACGTATTATTGTTGCTTCATATTCATATACTTTTGTACCGAAAACTTTTGTTTAGGAACTGGCGCCGTCGGATACCTAATGCTTATTTTCCCGACTTCTTTTTCTTATACACGACTATTTCACAGCTCTTTGAGATGGATTTGGAGGAGGAGATACCACTGTGCCATGCATGCAGACCATACAACCGCGCGCCTATCACTTTACTGTTTCTTTTCCCCAAGAGGAAAAAAAAACAGTTACCTCATTGGAGCAGAAAATGAGAAACGGAATGGAAGGGGGAAGCAAGGTGGGACTAGGGGAGAAGCAAGCTGGGGGATGAAGGGATTACTAGCTGCATGCGTGTAACGCTGGGCTAACTAGGAATATACGGCAAACAAGGATGGATATACATACTATATGTACACGCTCTATGTTTATCATTATTGTCATTTTATGTATATGGGCTTTGCTCCGTTGGTCTGTGAGAGGAAGAATTGTGCGAAAGAGGCATCTTGGCTACCTACCGAGTAGGGGCCAGGGGCCGGGGTGAGGAGGATCACAGCGGCCTGTCTTGTCACCTGTAATAAAGGAGCATCTCTCGTCAGGATGACATGCGCTGTGATATTATTGGTGCCCGGTATTATACTACTACTGCCTACTGTTGTCTATTACAGACACTTACATCTGGATGTATGTATGTCGAGGATTACACGCATAAATACATTGCATTAGTATAACACCAGGATAAGAAAAAGATGTATGCATAACGAAATCGTGCCTATAAGCAGCGGCGGCGCCGGCATCTCTCTCTTTTTTGTCTTTTTGACCTCATATCATGATGGGAAAAACAATTAACTTGAAACATATTTGGGTCCTTTTTTTTTTCGGCATTCAAGTTCCGAGCCTTTTTTTCCCAGAAAGAACCGAGTGTCATGTGCTGGGGGGTTGTGTCTTTTGATAGCATTCCTGATTTGGCCTTGGGGGCTGATCATGTCTCTGCACTTGTCTGCATAACCATCTGTACGCTGTACCTGTCATTCTATAATCTGCTTGTGCTACAAGTACGATTCAAAGGATTATTCCCCTTTGTAGTAGTATTATGCAGCATATGGATGCCTATCTAGTACTAGGTATTGCCTGAGTGACTCGGCAGCATCGATCATTGGATGCAAGGGTACGCAGGGCATATCTACCTGTTGGCAGCATCAAGTAAGCACACACACGGCTCAACTTACGAGGGGACCCGCAGCGTCTTTCGGTCTGCGGCGGGCGGAGCAACGGGCGGATTGGCGTGATGACAAAAGAGGACATGGCAAGAGAGGGCTAGGGCGATGTTATACTACATGTATGTATATAATAATGCACAGTAGGTACCTAGGATTTGAGAGCAGAAAAAGTGCGGGGAGGGACTTTGAGAAACGCAGGGATGCTATTTTCTTTTTTGGGCGTCGTAGATGTGTGTCTTGACAGCATGTCTCTCTTTGTTGTTTTCTTCTGTTTGTGTCGGCTAAGGGGAATTTACCAAGACAACGGGGTCCAACTGGGGAAGTCATCTGGGGGAAAATTCAGAATGGGTCTGAGACCTGCATATTGGCGGGAAGGCCTAAACCACACCCCCCTTGCTTGTTTCTTGTATTTTTTTTTTTTACTTGGGTCCGTTGTTAGGGTGTTTAGTTTTGATAAGGAGATAAAAAAGAATTATTTAGGGGTGTGTATAACAAACAACGAAGACAAAAAGAAACAATGCTACCTAGGCCTATTAGTATCAGAAAAGAAAAGCCACCTACGTGATGATACCAGGTGCTGCTTGTCTTGCTACGAGCAGGTGACAGACAGGGGGGGTTTGATAAGAATGGCCTGGGCTGGGACTGGGGCGACGACAAACAACGGAGCCTGGAGCTGACCCGACCGACTGGACATGGGGCAAAAAGGGAACATGGGGTGTTTTGGAAACTATGGAGGAAGAAGCAAGGGAACAAGAAGAAAAAGAGGAGAAAGAGAGAGAAGGGATGGGTGAGCCGTGTGCCGTGGCGGGGAGGCTCCGCAAATTGCAAAAAAAAGGGTCTCTTTGGTGATATGCTACCTCCTACTACCTACTACTACCTAGTATACTACCCAGTACAGTAGGTGACTCTCAGATTGCTTTTGCTCGGGGAGTTTTTGTTGATTCGTCTGGTGTTGAGGCAAGGACCGGGAATAAAAGGGACATGGGAGCATAAAAAGGATGAATGGGTGAAAGGGTGAATGGCAGCAGGTTGGCGGAGGCGGGAATGTGCCGAGTACGAGGCCCATGTGCCGAGCAGGACGGGATGATGCGCTCGATACATGCATACGGCGTAATGCAAGGTAGCATCAGGAGCGGTATATGGGTTGCATTTACAATAGGACTGCTACATAGTATGTCACTGGTAGTTGAATGTATACCTACTTGTAGATGTTTGCTTGGCAGCAGTTGAATCAAATACCATTACTGTAGTACTGTTTGTGGTACTAATGCCGAGCCGAGAGGAAGCGGGTGCGTGCATTGATCTGTGCCGTTGACGATGCTTGGCAAAGTCGCAAGTTTGGCCCATGACATAATGTGAGGATTCGGGCATCCATTCGCCTCATGCGTGTGCGCTCTTTTGATTGGCTGGGAAACTCGGTTGACGCTGTTTGTAAACAGCCCATGGTGGAAAAGGGTAGGATTGTATGGAAGTATGACCCTTTTGGTTTCAGCCACTCCAATGTCTTGTAGCATTTTTGCTCATGTGAGCGCTGCAGACTACATGCACGGGCTGTACAATGTATGTATGCGGTATACTTGGAGTAGTATGTGGTGGATCTGACGTACAGCGAACAACGAGAAACACCTTTGTTAGTTACTGCCGGCATTAAGAACGAATAGGACTTTTAATTGCTGGAAGAAATGGGCTCTTGTCAGATCTGAAACGCTCAGGTACCTGGTATCCAACGGACTTGGTACTCCGTATGCTAGCTGCGGGGTTGCCTTTGGCTGTCACTTGACGGATGTTACGCTGCTTACCTGTACGTTTTGCATCTCGGCTTTGGCGTAAGGCGATTTCCAGTTGAATCTCTAATAGTGGAGAGGGCCTTGATCCAATACCTCGATCTAGAACTCTGTGGTTAACCTGATGAAGAGACGACTGGTAGAGGACACAGCCTTGTAGGGGAATGTAAGTCCTGGGCTAGGCTTTGTTGATATTCGGTATAAAAGGGCAGACTCCAATACCGCTTGATGCTCTGACTACGGCGATTGGTTGCAACTAAGCTTAATTTTACATGGAATAGTCGATGCTAGTTTCCATGTCTTGCAGGCTACGGCGAGCAAATCATTTTACTTGGTGCGTGCTGCGTCGGCTATCACTATCACTATGACACAAAACGGAGGCCAGGCAGCACTAGGGAAATCGAATCGCCCGAGTAAAACAGCAGGGGAAATCGGGCAAGGCCGAAAGTAGATCCTGTAAGATGGCAGAGATGGACTATTGTGCTTGGCCTCATTTCGGGTAGTAATGTGAGCCGTGCTTTGCAAGTGCCGTCAGAACCAACATATACATGGACATACACAAGCGAGGTATTCTACTGCTGAAACTAGTAAGTTCCTTAAACCAATAAGGATAATCGTAAGATTTTGCCTTTTTTTCTTTTTTTTTCTTTCTTGGCGCAGAGAATGACTCGATCTATCTTCTTTCGACTCACTCCCCCGTTGCGAATCATGACCAGTTGGAAACGATGAGGCGTGAGCGATAGAGATGGAATCATTGGATCAGAGTCTTTTTTTCCTCCGAGGCGCAACTTTTACTAATAATGGATGATCCCGGGGTCGACTTGGACTAAATGAGCCATTCTAGTTAGATTCGATCATCTCCTTCTCTCAATAGCTTAGCTAGTGCTATTCGTTTCCGAGATAGCCAAGCTTTTATTTCTTACATGTAACAATCGAGTAAAAAAAAAAAAAACTGCCTCGCGATCTATTGCTTGTCTAAAGCTGAAGGAATATTGTCACTAGCAAAACAACTAGTACACTCGGTTATTTTGATAGAAGTGTGTGTAGTAGGTAGTATACGCCGTGATAGACGTGCATTACAATGGTGACAGAGCCATCGTAAGCGCCTCCCAGGGGGGGGGGTTGGAGCTGAAAAGCTGCCAGCTTGCGTATCCTTGCTGATGCCGACGGTTTAGTACCCATCCGTGTTAGCGACGGGATAGCCGGTGTCGATTCTCGGAGCTGGCTCCGCGTTGCTTCGGGTTTAGACAGGAAAAAAAACAATTTGAGCCTCTCCGTTCAGCTGGCATATCTGGGTGGATGGAGGCAGGGGCAAGTCATGGAAGATGCCTTGGCTCACGGCTTGGCGGAGATTCGGTACAAGTAAAATGAAAGGGTGTAAATCCCGCAGTTTTCAGGTCATGGTTTGTGCGGTATTGTACATGTTGGAGTCCTTTCTGTCCTCGCTTCACGACGTGATGCGAATCAACCCCGAGGGCTGTGCTGCCACGGCCAACGTCAACAACCCCCTGTATTGTTGAATGATATCCTACGGGTGCTACTCCGTGCTGCTACAGTACTATCGATACATGCGAGATTGAGCGATCCTTGGGTCCAGACTGCTGCTACGTAGTACAAGTATAATAACACCACGGTATTCCTACCCAATACTGCTACAAGTACTAGACAGGACAAGGGATGCTTCACCTGGTTCTACAATCAAAATGGCGTCATAAGGGTTGCGGCCCATGTCGACAAGGGACACGGAAATCAGGTTCCATCGAAGGGGGTTGCCTGGCTACCGGGCATTTGGATACCCAGATTCTCATTTCCCGGATCCTGAGATGGCCAGTGCTCTTGTTCTTGATCGTTTTCGACTGGGATTGGCGCGGTCTGGAACCGCTTGTCAACTCCTGGCCCGTGGAATCACACCACTTTGCATAACTGCGGACTCGGCAATCCAGAGGCCAGTCTGAGTCGCCGGCCTGTTGGTTGTGACTTGTTGAAGCTTGAGGCCATGGGTTGTGGCGGAGATAGGCCGAGAGCCAAAATTCCCCGATGGGTTGACGAGAGATCAGGGTTCTTGGATACGTGTACTGTAGCGGTTTTTGCAACGATACACGATACAGCCGGCCAGGTTTAGAATCCTACAATGAAATCTCCCACCCCTTTGGTAACGGTCCAATTAGTGTTGCGTAGAACTCACGTTTGTCTGCCTTTTTTCGTCGCGCCTCCGTTTATACATCGGCCGCGTGTCGTTGAAAATGGGGGTTGAATTTTCGGTGGCGGGATATACGGGGGTGGGCGCGCGGCGGATCGGGCATCGCGTTTATGGGGCAGTGGAGCGAAAGTAAATTCGGCGAAGAGAGAAAAAAAAAAGAAAAGTTCGGCCAATAAAGTAAAGAAGAAGAAAAAAAGGTACAGCTCGTTGGGATCTTGCTGGATTAGCTAATCGTGCGAAACCGTCCTTTGGTGTAGTTGAGGCTGTCGTGGGCTCTGTGGTAGGTGGCATTATCTGCAGAGAGCAATGATTTATATTCACCCAACAGTGTTTAAGGGATTCGTTGGGGGCAGTTATGTTTTTAACTAGCAGAATAATCAAGGAATCATTTTAGTCATGTAGTAGTAAGTATTAACAATTGCTACAGATGTTTCTTCTACTTGGTGCTGCTGCTATCCCATCACATTCTGACATTGCCATGGACCCTGACCCAGTACATACTGAAAACAATTTCATCGTATTAACTAAGCGGACAATGCACAGCTAAAAGCTAGCCGCGCTTGTGCATATCCTGCATCTCTCGTTATTCAGCAGACGCTGGGCCGAGTTTCTGCGCTTATCGGAATGTAGAATAACATACGACAACATACGACTTTGCGCGTATTCCCCATCTAGTTTCCTGTAGCGAGCGCAAAACAGAGCACTTATTTGTTGTTTTTGCCATCATCTAAAACTTTACGGGCAAGCCAGAGCAAGCAGTTGATCTACATCACTAACACCAGGTGGCTGTGTCGTATACATGTAGTATGGGTCACTAACGACGGTTGGGATATCCTGGTAGAGGCATATGAGGGGGAAAAAAACATGAGATACGACACAAGAGGACGCAAAAGTGAGCTCTACAATGGGAGCATTTTGCCTTTTTTTTTGCGTCACACTCCATCCTGATGAAACATTTGAGGCGTCTATTTGCGGGCTTGCCAGAGCGGCGAGTCGGATGATGCAGGTTTTGGTTGAGAAATCTGTTTTGTGCAGCTTGCATGCGTTTGTGAGCAACATCACGCGATTCAAGTGTCTGAGTCCGGAGGAAAGGAAAGCCGGATAAGTGTTGCGATAATGACTTGAAGAGAACATTTGCTTGGAGAGAAGAGAGGAGCAAAGACTGGGATTTGCAAATTTGCAACTGTCTGCTTTGGAGTGTTGGCTGATGAAGATGCTGTGGAGATGAATGATGCTGAGAGATGGGACTGCTTGTATAATGAAACTAGTATGCTTGCATGTGTCTCTGCTACAAAGACTGTGCATGCTTTGACTGCCTTTTGCCGAGCGAATATTGCAAGTATACTAGGCCTATGAGTAGGCAAGTTGTGATACATTAAATGGCAAAAGTAAAAACTATAGACATTTTATTTAGACAAGTTTATCCAGCTGTCATGCTTGACTGTTCAATATGATATGATTCCACTGTTTCACTCTATGCACCGAGATTCTTGTAATTATTGGATGCAATCGTATTGTCGTTATTGCTGCATGCGATATATATCGGATATCACATACAGTTGGAGCGGCTTCTATCCAAGGATGGATGAATGATCAATGAGTAAAGAGCGAAAAAATGACTTTCGACTCAAGCCAAACTTTTATAGTCTTGCCAATTTCCAAACATAGGTACCTACATAAACTTTACAATCTCAGATATGAACAAATACCATCAATCTTTTGTCTTGAGATTCCAACACAGCCCCTTCAGAAACAAGTCTTTTACGCCCACAAACGGCGGAATTTGGTGTCAAACTCCTCTCTCAAAATGGTGAATGCGTGGAGTACTCTAAGAAGACTGCCCTTTTGATATGCCCCAGTCGCTGCATAATCGTCTTGATCCTGGCTATACAGAGTGGCAGAAGACGGTGGCGTCTCAACACTGCTGCTCTCTCCATTAGGATCAGAGCTGGTGCCTTCATCCGCAGTGGCCATTTCTGCTTCACTCTCAAAGTCTTCAAAGTCTTCTTCTGAAGCCATCTCATTAGCATCCATCAAAATGGTGAGACTGCTAATGACGGTAGACAGCGTGCGAGAGAATTCTTTGAGGTGAAACCACACGTCTCCACGTCGAATACCGTTATCCCTCACCAGGACAGCCATGCTGCCGTGCTTGTAAAAGTCATACAGGTAAGCGTTAAACTCCACGTCTGTATCGTGTGGCCAGATGGGGATTGATGGGATGGCTGATTCTTCCAAGAATACATCTCCACGAACAGTCTGGCACAAATCATGAATTGTCTTGAAGTCATCTGCACTTCCAGACAGGGCAACAAAGGGAGATCTGACCATTCTGGAAGCCCCAGAATCGGCTGAAACCCAATGGACCGGCTCTTCTTGGCCTACTGCTGTTTGAGTGAACGGCAACACTCGATCCCTCTTGCCTTTCAGGCTATGGCTGACATACGACTGCACATATCTCTTGAATATAGAGAGAGTTTCTTCATTGTGTTGTAAAAGCAGAGTTTCAGCGTTCTGCGGCAGTGGCGGGAGAAATATGACAGACGAGGATGTTTTAGCAATCTCAACCATCCTTTTGGTGCGCTTGACTGGTACCCGAACAAATAGGTGTGACAACACTAACATCATCTCCAAAAGCACTCTATCGCGGTCTACATGTATGTCTGAACAAAGCGCATGGAAATAACCACCACTCAAGAGCGAGTGAAAGGCAAACACTGCATTCTCCATAAAGTATAAGTGGCCTATTATACTGGCGAAATTGATAGGGATGCCAGTGGCCGAAAGCAAATCCTGTCTCCGAAGGTATTCGATGGAAAATCGGACATGATGCTTGATCGACATCTCTGATTCCGGTCCGCCGAGATATAGACGTGTCTGAGATAGCAATGATTTGACCATGTTCACCGCGAAATCGCAATTGCCAGATCCGTGAAGTAATGAAAATAATCGGAGGATAAGCGTTGTAGATATGGGAAACTGTCCATTGAGGCCCGGGAGCCGCGCCGACATGATTTCATATACGCGTTCTCGTGGTATTCTGCTGAACACGACATTGCCAAGAAGATCAAAGCCTCTGCGACCGGCACGACCTGAAGCCTGCCTGAAGTTTTGAGCCGTGAGGAATACAGAATCGCCATGGAAGATGACTGTCTTGCAAGGCATGTTGATACCAAGAGCAAGCGTGCCAGTTGCAGCAACCAGCCTCAAGTACCCTTTACGAAACATAACCTCGACCCTAGCACGAAGCTGTCAGCAGATTGCCTTTGATAAAGGATATGTTCAACTTACGTTTGGCGATACTGTCGGTTCAGACTGGCATGGTGCACGCCAAGGCCGCGTCCAAGAGCCTCCAGCAGCCACGGTGCAACCTGGCCTCGCAGCGACGAGATCATTTCAACCACCTCAGACATTTGCATCTTCTTCGTGTCTGCAAAGTTGAACTGCTCCAACGGATCATTTGGCTTGAAGCTCTCCCAAGGACTAATGTCGGCGCTTGCCTCCTCGCGCAGCTGCTCTAGCTTGGAAACCCTGGAGCCATCGCTGGCGTCGCCTTTGTTTCGCTGGACCGGCTTCTTCTTCTGTCGAAGGCTTTCGGATTTTTTCCACGCCTCAAAATCTTTTAATTTCTGGGTCCACGTAGGTGACTTTTCCTTCCACTCCTGTTCGGCCCCGACTAGCCTCATAAGCATCAGCTTCATAATAAGCTCACATCCATGAGTATCATAGTGGAATATGAGAGCGGGTAGAGCACCTTGGCTATACAGATCGACGGCCAAATTGAAGAGGCTTTCCAAATCGTCAACGCGCTTAACGCCAATATTGGAAGACAAAGCCCTTGCATTAGTCCAACGTGGCTCGAGAGAGCTTCTTATATCCTGAAACGCCGAGCCTGGTGTCTCTATGATGCGCCGAAGTGCTTGTTTGAGCTCCGTCTCCAACCGAAGGACGTCCGACTTGGTTATCGTCTCGGGGAGAATGGTAGAGGGGTCGGGAACCCCAAGCTTGGCGATTTCTTCATCTGAGAGCACTTTCTTTATACTCTTCCACAGATGGAGACAGTCTCTCGCCTCCAGAGAAAGATCATCGAGCGCTGTACGAGCCCTAAAGAAAAAAAAGTTAATAACTCCAATCTGTCCAAGTAGTTGCAAGATACATACCTCTCAGTCAAAGCTGCTACAGGATGAATAAACTTGAGACTGGTACAACAGTCTTCACCTTCGTCTAGTCCGGGAACAGGAAGCAATTGATTGTGACGAAGCCCCTGGAATGGCTCGCGCTCTTGGGGTACGTGCATAAATTTTCGGAGATCCGAATATCGCGCCGTATGCACAATGAAGTCGAGCTTCAGGCCCTTACTCCGCTGTACCTGCGACAGCCATTCCCGGAAGGGCTCAGGATTTCCAATTGTTGCCGAGAGGGCAATCACTGGACACGGAGCCGCTAGAAGCAGCTGTTCCCATACAACGCCGTCGGCATCCTGACCGATACAATGAACTTCATCAAAGATGATTCTCTTGATACGTCTGGACCAGGCATTGGGCCCTTTGGCATTTGTTGGTGCCAATAGCAATATCTGGAGCATATGCGGGACAGTCACCAATATTTGACATCCTGTTGGGTTTTGGATTCTGTAATCACGAGTGTATATGGCCCAAACAGATTTTCCTTCTCTATTTTTGTAAGACTTGGTGAAGCGAGCTCCAACTTCGGCGGCAATCTGGTTCACGAGGGCTTTGGTCGGTGCAACGTAAACTAGAACCCCCTCGTCGCTCTCTTCAAGTATTTTTTTCATCGCATAGAACGATATGAACGTTTTACCCGCAGATGTTGGTGCAATAACAAGGAGACTGTTATTGGCATCAATTGAATCGAGGACCTTGCGCTGCCAGCCGTCGGGTTCAAACAGCACCCTTTTCTTTTCGTCTGGCTGAGAGTCGAATCTTCGATCCATATAGGGGGCCGCGTATTCGAGCTGCATCTCGCGATAGTTTGGCATGATCTTCTTCATGCTCTTAAAGGAGTGATAGTCAAATTTGAAAGACAACTCTTGTGTCTGATTGCCGATTTCGAGCAAAGGGAATGGTATCGCAAGATAGCTGGTCAACTTCTGCACTGCCTGATTCACTGTCTTGGAGACTTTGGCGGCCTGTATTTCTTGAAGCCATTTCCAGATAAGCGCAATCAAGTATGATTCTGTGTTTCTATGAGTTAGCGTGGTATTGTGCAGTTTGAAATAGTCTATTCATTCTTACTCTCTGATCTTGCTTCTGGTCGAGCCTTTGCCCACAACTGCGCGAGGATATGGCAGAGATAAAGGTGCACTTCGTAACCCAATGCCGTGTTGTCGTCTTTGGTTCTCTCTGTCAGGAATACCAGAGTTTTGAGATATCGAGCAAGCAGATCGTGCTCTTTTTCAAGCTCTCGACATGTCTTATTCCAAAGTGCGGTAGTATTGTCTCGCTTGGTGGAATCTTTCTGCAATCGAACCTCCTCCGCGGCTCTCAATGCATTCTCTTTGCCACCGGGCTTATTTCCATGCCGTCCTGGCTTCTTAGATTGAGACTTTTTCTTCTCCTTGTCTTTATTCGCCTTTTCAGTATTCGCAATTGCCTTCTTGTTTTTGGGGTTGCTTGTCGCTGCGTCTTTCTTCACGACAATAGCCTCCGGGTCAAGGAGTTTTCCCTTTGCATTTGTCAGACTCGCAGAATATGCCACGATGCTGGCCAAAAGCGTTTGTCTTCTTTTTTCTCGCGAAGAAACCAAGTTGTTCGATTTTTCTGGTTGGTAGAAGCGGCTTTGTGTTATGCCAATGGTGGAGGTCTTCAAAGACAGCTTTAGAAGATTTGTCTTGTATGCCTTGACTCTCTTTCAACTTGATATCTTGGAGAAAATCGTTGAGTACAGGGTGGCTAAATGGCAAAGCCGAGACCTGCACACCATTCGAGTCCCTCAAAAGTGGCTCATCCTCCGAATAGATAAGCTTGGGCAGTTGCTCTGAGAAATTTCCATCGGCTCCTGAACAGAACACTGACCAAAGATGTCGCCAAGTCTGAATGATGGGATCCGGAAGCCACTTTGAAGCCCGCAGAGTCTCAAGAATGAAGTGAAACAAGGAGCCATCAATGGCATCAAACAGATCCCAATTCTCGTCAGCCACGTTCAACTTGGTCATCCATTCGTCCTTTTCCAGCAATGCCCATGACATTTCAATGACCTGACGCAGGAATTCGGTGTCTTCAGGGTGTGAATGGCATCGTTGTGAGCCGACCCAATGCTGACGCTCAAGCAATGTGCAGTGTTTGAGTACGGCAAGATGAAGTAAGAATGCCTGAACTTTTTCTTGCATATCAAGATATTGTCCATTTATCAAGCCATCCTCTTGCACACGAAGCAGAGAAAGGCAAGCAGCTATGCCCAAACGTTCTCGAACGGTTAGATCTTGATACTCAGTGCTCAAAGGCTGTACAAGGTTATCCTTTGGGTCAAACAATGGAGTAAATGGCGAGTCGCGCTCCTTTTTGACCGGAACTGGCCTAAGAGGCGCGGGCGATCTGCTCAGCAAGGGAGCGTATGCCTGGGAAAAGACGCACATTAGTACCTCGAATTCGCACAAAAGGGAGATCAACCTTACTTTTGAGCTTTTCCACTCCAGAGCGTTGATTACGGCTACATTCTTGCCACGCGAGATCAGGCGGCGTATGGTATACCGCAATGCGACCGTATCTTTGACGTCGTCTGATTCGATCCCGTCATGGCACAGGACGAAATGGATGGGCAAGCCTTGGAGATATTCCTCAAACTCGGTACTGGACAATAAATCAAACTCCAAAACAGATGCTCTGGCGCCATTTTCTGCGCATTTCCGCGCGTGTCTTTGGAGATGCTTGATGATGACTGTTCTTGCCAACTGATATTTATACTCGAAGCCCGATTGGTAAGGGACACAAAGATCTCTTAGATTTCGAAAGAAGACGATATCAAAGTCGCAGCCTCTCTTCTGGAAGTTGCTGAGAAATCGTTCGACAAAGTATACGGCGTGAAGCAGCTGGAATCCATCTATTTGGACTATTGTCAGCCGCCTGAAACTCCTCTGAAGACCTTCTGCACCTCCATACTCACCCTGAAAATTAGCCGGCGATTCTTCAAGACAGTAGCGAATTAGCGATTCTCCATGGATGATAAATGGCTCTTTTCCGGCAATATCGCCGATCAGATCGACTTTGGGGGCCCAGAGGTGGGTGTACCAGATGCGCAGGGCGCTTTCTGGGGTTTCTGGAGGGTCCATGGCAGGATACGAATGGTGATGGTATTGATCTCTTGATATAGATAAATAAAAGAAAAGAGATGGCCGATATTAGAAGTAGTCAAAATGTATCAGCACACTTCGATGCCTGACTCTCCAGATGAAGTTGACGTTGATGCAGCAGATTCTTTAATGTTGGGTCAAATCAAAAGCATGGAAAAAGAAAAGAATGAGCGAATATAGAGATGGGGGGAGAAAAACAAGAAATAAACAAAAATATAGCCCCCAGGAATTCCTGAGAAATGACAGATGCAAATGATTCGAGGTCGCATTGCTAGGTGGGAGGCCTACCACCACAGCTGCCTGCTGGCCGCCCACAGCAACGCCATGTTATGCACGCACCGTTTCAGCCTCGCGGCCCAATCTCGAAACTGCGACGGTATTGGCTGGATTTATTTCAACCATTTTTTTACAAAAGATTTTATCACTCCTGTTTCTTTTACCGTCGCCAAGGTACCAATGCTAAACTACCTACAGGGCGTCTTAATTGTGAGGACGCATGTGTAACTAGCCATACCTACTAGTATTTGTAAATAAAAAGCTTGTCACTCATGTACTTATTCATCCATATATATATTACGTATCTGCCAGGAAATCTATATACTGGATCATTATTTTCTGCCCCAAATGCTTTACAATCGCTTGTAAGTCAATGTGAAAAAAAACACGATCTCGTTCTACTTGCTCAATATCTTCACATTGCATTAACGTATCTATAAGCTCGATAGAACAAAATAATACAACAAAAAAAGTTCCCAGATTTTGATATATACGAACAGTCATCCTTTAACCTTTTGAGAATGATGCCGCCCAAAAAAAACGCCAGACAATTACCAAAAATGCTTCCAACCACCTCTCGTCCCTCCTCGCCTCACACAAGCTCATTTTCCCCCGTCTTCATACAGCACTCATCATTAAGCTCTCCAACATACCTCCACTCTGACAAGCTATCTGCGCCCTCTCAACCTCGAGCTTGACTCTCCTGTGCAGAGTCCTGAAGCCCTGATGCAGCTCCGCTGACGCGCCAACGTATTCGGCATACAGATCCAGCAGCTGAACACCGACTTCCACGCAGATGCTCACGTAGCGAGGGTCGCAAATGTGTCCGCACACCCATTTCAGCACGGGCTCCACGCTCTGCTCGTCGCGGTTCTCCAGCGCATCTCGGATGGCGCTGCGATGACGAAGCGCAAGCAGCAGTGTTAGGACGTTTAGGGGGGAGTACTCAGACGATGAACGGTCAATGACCTGGTCGAGGGCCTTGGAATAGCGGGCGTGGCGAAGGTCGGCTTGCCACGGTCTCTCCTTCTTCTTATTAGGGCGGCCCTGATTGGCAATGACAACGTCGGCACTCTCGCCGAGCAGATCCAGACGCTTGGTGGCTTCGACGCGGCGTTTGCGCTTCTGCTTCTGCGCATCGAGGGAGTCAATTGTGCCGGCAACGAGCGCCTGCATTTCCTTCTCGCGCTCACGATGGCGCGCGGCCTCAGTACCGGTAAGTCGTGTGCGAACGCTGAGCACGCCGGACTGCATGCCGACTGCGAGATGGCGATCGTCGTCTGAGGAATCGTTGGAGGGGATGACGCAGACTGACAGGATGGGGGCTTGGTACTTGATGCTGTTGACAACGTTCCATCCTGTCGTTTCAAACATCTTGACATGGCCTTCTAAACTACCAGTGACGAGACGGCGGCCGCCAGAGGCAAGGCTCATAGAGGTAACTGTCTTCTGGTGATTTGTGATGAGATGTAGTGGTCGTGCAGCGACCAGATCGAGAACGCTGACAGCATTGCCGGCGGCCGCCAAAACAGTCGTTCCAGTCGGCAGAGGAAGCACACTCTCGACGGGAGCGGCGTGCTTAAACGTCATGACGGCAGAGTTGTTGCCCGTTCGCGGATCCCACAGCTTAACCGTGGAGTCGTAACTTCCAGACACCACCATGTTCGCCATCGTGCCCGGCATGAAGCTTCCAGTCCGCACGTAATCCGAGTGGCCCACAAACGTGCTCGTCGGCTCGCTGCTGGGCAAATCCCACAGTCTAACTGTCTTGTCGTCGCTCGTACTCAGCAGAGTAGTCAGTTCCACGGGCGAGAACTTGGTCGTCCACACCGGCTGCTTGTGATCCAGCCACGTCCTCAGGATAGCCCGCGACCCCACGTCAAACACCTGTATCCTGCCCGTATCGTCTCCCGCCACCAGAACGCGGCCGTCCCGGCGAATCTCTCCGCTTCGTGCCACATCACTAAACCGGGTGATTGTCTTGAGCAGCTTCCGGCTGCGGGTCGAGTAGATCTGCACACGGGTGCCCGTCGTCACGGCAAATGAGTCGCTGTTGCTTGAGACGTGCGTGATGGGGAAATTGGTCGGCGAAGGAATCAAAAGAGGGTTCTTGAACGACTTCCAGTAACGCTGCTCTGCCGTCATGGGCGCGGGGCCAGACGCGAGCTTGACCCTCGGCAGGGGCGCCACTTGTGAGGCCATTGTGATTTATCTCTTCGACCGACCGAGATTTCGCCGCAGATGCCTTAGTATGGTGCTGTTGTATGGTTGAAAAATCGCTTTTTTGGTGGTTGATCACGATCCTTTGTGTCTCCAAAATTCGATTGACAAACGATCGAAATAGCAGTGCAGTGAGGTTGGCAGCTAGGCTCGATTTTTTTTTTCTGCCAGCGATAAGCAAGCATTAGGCGATTAGATAAGATTTAATGGCGGAAAAGATACCGCGGGGCGGGTGAAGCCATGCCTAGTGAAGGCTAGCTTGCATCTAAAGGCGCTAAACAAAACGTACATGCTGCCTCAGCAACGGAATACAGCATCTCGATGTCTTAATCACAGAGTAGAATAAATCTACGGAACGATGCAGTATTTTATCCATCAATTTGTATTCATTTCTAAGGTACCTATACCAACACATGACTTCATATATGAAATCCATTTCATCAGAATACATGAAAAGAAAAAAAAATGAAGTGAAAAGAAGAAAGAAAACCGAACGTCATCCTATATCGCAGATAATTCCAGAAATGCCAATCCTAAATTTCACCCAATACCGATTGATATGATTTCGAATTCATCCAATACTCGTACAAAACAGTTAATAGATCAAAATGGTTAGTATCCACCTCGGCGTCTAGAACGCCCCGTGCCAATGTCAATCGATTGCATTTCCTGAATCAGGGCCATATCTTCTGCTCCTCCGTTGGCGCCACTCATAATGGGGAGTGGTACCTTGGCTGGGATGGGGGGTCCCTGATTGCCACCGTTGTATTTGGGCGCGTAATTTTCACTTGGATAATCCCACGCGCCAGCGCGTGATCGAGATGAACCGTATTGATTTGGTCCAATCTGAAAGTTATCTGGCGCCATAGATGTGAGGGGGTTAGGGGCCGATGTTGTTGGCCCCATTGAATGGCGCATAGCCTTCTTTTGTAGTCGCTGCCGTCCACCTTGCGCGGGGGGAGGAGGAGCACGAGGCCCCTCTGTAAATCCGTAGGCGTTAGATGGTACTACCGCTTGCGAAGTTCTCGCCATGCTTATTCGCAGGGGTCTTCGGCCGCTGGGAGGCATTGGCTGCGCTCCGGAAAGAGCTGGCCTTGCTCGCGCGGGCTCTTGAGAAGGCTTTGGTTCGGGCTCGGGAGCCCAAGATTCCACTGGTAGATGATCAGATGGATCGATTTCTCGACCATCTGGGGTCACAATTTTGGAGGGAGGATCCGATGCATCAACTCCTGGGGATCCATCTCTAGAAGATGCCCCAGGGTTGAAGGCGTCGTAAGAATCAGGACCAAAAGGAATATCAGAATGTCTCCTATGGTCAGAACGAAGGGGGGAAGGGCTGACCGACTTGCGTCGGATCCTGTGTTGGGGATTAGGGGAAGGATCTCGATATCCCTGAGCCTGCGCCTGCGGATCCGGCCCACCGGAATAGTTACCCGATCTTCGCCTGTCGTATGATTCATACGCCTGCGGTGAGGTACCATATGGCGGTTCGTGTGAGGGCGGCGGCGGCTCACTTCCATGGCGGCTTCGGACAGAAGCGTGTACTATTTGATTGTTGTATTGGCCATCGTGGCGCCTGTCTTCATATGCTCTGTTGGACATCTCCTGAGCCATAGTAGGGTCTACCCCCGGAGCCAAAGAGGGTGGCAAGGCAGGCAGCCCGTAGCTTGGAGAGCTCTGGATATAGGTAGTCTCGTACTCGCGCTGTTGACTAGGGCTAGGGCGTTGGCTTTGACTGCTATAGCTATACTGTGAAATTTGTCCAGGGCTCTCGGTATAGTCTCTAGCCGACAGGGGAGATATTGAATCTTGATTCCGGGGCTGCTCTTGATACGGAGGATAGGCTCCGGGAGATTGACCCATATAACCAGGAGATCCTCCTCCCGGAGAGTGGCTGAGATTCGTGGATGCGGGGATCGGGGCGTTGTTAAAAACCTCATCCAGCGGGACGATTCTCGAACTGTTGCGGCGATCCCTGTTCCGCATGGAGCCGGGTGGTGATTCTGGGACGTCCTCTACAGTGGGTTGCATGGAGCGATACTGAGCGTCGTAAGCATCGTAGGAGTTGAGTGGCTCGTATGTAATAGCTCTTTGGATAGGTGGCTGTGCCGCCATGGCCGGGTCGTAAGCTCGGAACTGTGGGCGGCCAGGATAATTTGGGGTAGAGTTTCTATGAGCCTCGTTCTTCAAAACATCAGATCTCATGGATACGGGTGGAAGGCCCCTCTGCGGCGATTCATCGCCTCTCCGCTGCATGCGTTCTTGGCTGTTGCTATGCCGTGACCGGTGAGCCGGCGGCGGAGGAGCTGCTTGGCGGGGTTCGCCAAGAGGAGAGAATGGCGCCGCCTCATCTGACGGAGTCATATCATAAGGCTCACTCGAAAGCGAGTAGCCACTGCCGCGGGGATCTTGCTGCTCATATGGTGAGACGGGTATCTTTTGGCTGTAGCCTTCTCTCTCTCTCGTGTACGAGTCCTGCCGTGTCGGGCGAGGCTGGCGAGGCCCCTCAACACGGCCTGAGCCGGAATGACTGGGTGAATGAGAAAAATGGTCTGCATGACGGGATCGAGTGCTCCCCTGTGGAGTACCGTACTCGGCAGTTTCGTGAAGAGAGCTTGTAGAACCGTATGGCGAGTGTGAGCTGATCTTGCCAGGAGATCGGTGAGGAGACTGATAGTCTGATGGAGATGGGACATTGGCGGTAACTTCGCCAGTGACAGGATCGGTCGGTAGAGGACGCCTTTTCACAGGCTCCTTGCGCTTAGGCGGCGAGCCCTCATGCTCAGCACCCATAGACTGCCTTGTTCTGACAGCAGGCTTGTCGGGCTTGGGGCGAGAATCATAGTACGTGATTTCGAGTCGGATTTCCCCCGCATACTTGCCGCGGCATGTCAAAGTCTGCCATACGTCGTTCTGGCCTCCTCCAGCAATGATGATGCCCTTGAGATCGATCCAGGCCTCTCCGATGAGATCCGTTTTCTTGTCGTCAGTGAAGACGGAGACCTTGAGCTGGTAGTAGTCGGCCGAATCATGCACTGTAAATCGCAGCTCTTGGTCCCTGCAGATACAAAGTCAGCGAGCGCTCCTTGGCCCAGAGGGCATCGGATAGGCTGGGAAAGCTTACCATTTAGGAGTCTGTCCGCCTCTGACATCCGTTGCCGTCTTCTTGGCCTCTTTGCCGAGTCTCGCAGCGCAATAGGGATCCTGCTTGCCTATGGTCTTGCGGTTGGGCAAGTTCTTTGCGCGGTCGACAACGGCAACGAGCGTGCCAATGATAGGTCCGTCAACACTCATGTCGGCGAAGAGTCCTGCCGTGTGCGGGCCATTCACAGCAAACTGTTTGGAGGCGGCAGACATGACTATGGTAGGTTGAAGCAGGCTCGCAAGAGCGCTGCCTCGAGTGCCTCTTGGGTGCAGGTTGGAGACTTGATCCATGTTATTTGTTTACATCGGCTGAAAGGCAGGTATGCTTAGCGTATGGCGATCAGCGACGCTCGGGATTGGGCGCCACCATTAAGCTTTTGCGAGAGGCTGGGTCAGACGATGACGACAGCAAAGACAATGCAACGGGACGGAATCGGCGGTCAACAGAGACAATGTCAGAATAAAAAATGAAAAAGAGAGAGAGAAGAGAGGCGAAGAGAAGAGAGAAAATAGCCGCATGCTAGTTTATGGCCATGGCAATGCAGAAGTTTAAAAGAAGAGGCTTGTGCCGCAGTCGGAAAGTTATTCTAGCTAACACCTACATGTACTAAACTAGCGACCGCCAAGGGAGCTGCACAGCGCTCAGCTTTGTTGATGCAGCGGGCCTGCCAGGGACTGCAGCGGTGCTTTGCGTGCGTCCGTGGTTGGGGGCAGGAAAGAAAGAGAGAAAAGGGATGCCGTACGCAAGTGGTGCTTGGCGCCACAGCTGCACGCCGTGGGTTTCAGGGCTGCGAGAGGCTCCGAAAAGAGGCTGCGTCCACACTTTGATTTCGGGATGAGTGATCCCTTTGATGACGATGAAGGGCTCTCTGGGTGGCTGGTTGCTATCAAAATCGAGGTGGCTGGAGCGGCTACTGCAAGGGCACTAGACGCGCTGAAGACCTCACTGGCTCAAAGCTTGTTTGGCGCTGTGGCCCTGTGGGCTAGTGGCCCGGGTGCTGTGTCTCAGCCCCGCCCAGCGTCTCATTTAGCAGCGTGGACTGGGGGCGGTGCCCTGTCAACGGAGGCTTCTTGTGCTCTGGCTGAGACCAGTAAACAGAGATGACGATCGATCGGCGAGATCAATGGCCTCTGGCCGCCCTGCATTGCCGGAATGCACATGGCGTTGAAGGTCTGGTCTCACCAGACGAGCTTTGTTCTGTGTTGCAGCTTCAGCTAATGCAGCACTACAGATGCCGCGCACAGTAGACACGTACCTACATGTAATCACCATCACTCGCGTTCTCTTCCTCTACGCACATCACTCCCCCCAAAATATCTCTCTGCTCCATAACCCAGCCCAGCGGCTGACGTTGCTCTACCATCCAGGCCAAGCCGCGAAAAAAAAAATCCCGTCTTGCAGACAAACGCGATCAAATCAGGCAACTCTTCTCCGTAACGGCCGTCGAGAGTGGACTTGGGGCACCGCATCTCCCTCGCTGCGCATCTCAGGAGGCGTCAGCAGCGGGTACGGGCAGCGTCTTTGTTCTTGATTTTCGGCCCCCACATCCTTGTCATGTATCCGTGCTAGCATCCGTTTCCTCAGATTGCGGATCGGGATATATTATTCTTTACCTAAATGCAGTCCCTCCTTGTTGATAGACGGTGTAGTCCGGCCGTGTAGTCCGACCGTGTCACTGATATATAAGGGGAGATGCCAGACTAGCGGTCACAGTTTCGCTTGCTTTGGGTAAGGGGACTCGTGCTTCGAGAATCATGTTCTCTAGTAGACAGTACTAGTATGCAACAGTACAACTACCGGGGTCCGTATTTATGTTGCTTGTAAGAGCATTGGCGAAATGCCAAGTAGGATGCTGACTAGCAGATTCTCATCGCCAATCGTATCGACGTTACCTACGGTAGATACGAGGTAGCACGTCACGCAGCCCAAGAGTCTTTCCGATGCATTGAGACTCGATCGTGGCTGGGTAGGCCCTTCTCACGCAAGCAGCGATTCATCGATGTCCGAATGCACGTAATACTAAGAGAGCAGAACTTTTGAAGACTCTCTTTATATCGTCTACCAATCACAGCCCTTGGCCAGAAGCTCCGCAAGCTGCTCCAGGTTCTTCTTGTCCGTCTCATCGAATCCATTCAGGACGGCGCAGTCAACGTCAATGATTGCGACGACTCTGTCGCCCGATACGATAGGAACCACAATCTCGCTCTTGCTCTCGCTGTCACACGCAATGTGACCGGGGAACTTCTCCACATCCTCGACTAGTTGCGTGGTCTTGGTGGCCGCAGCAGCACCGCATACGCCTCGTCCAAAGGGAATCGTCTGGCAGGCAACTTTACCCTGGAATGGTCCCAGAATGAGCTGGTCCTTTTTTGTGGGATCCAGCACATAAAATCCTAGAATGAAGCAATCAACACAAGTCCTCGGATATACAGATGAAGTGGATGAACTGTCACTCGGTCACTCACCTGCCCAGTTTACTTCATTGCTTGGGGCGCCAAGAGACTTGTAGGCATGCCATAGTAGTGAGGCTGCGTTAGACAGGTTACTAGTAGAAACCACCTCATGTCAATACGATGAGGCCCATGTATGAGATGCTCTACTCCTTCGATGTGATGCCGATCACCTACCAGACCTGTTACCATTGGTTAGCCGTCGTAGACGCGGTGAAGAGGGAGAATAAAGGAGATTGACAAACCCAGTTGCGTTGCCCGTAAAAGAGTCCTTCAGCCTGTAATAGCACCTGCTCATAGGCATCATCCTTGGTGACGCCCTCGGCAAAGTTGGACGCATCGGCGTGGACCTGCAGCATTCAGGTGAGCACAACCGCCTCCCTTTCTCCATCTTGCTGCTCGCTAGCACCGGGAGACCCTGAACGAACCATGGCTCCTTTTTTTTCCCTTGCCTTGTGTTTCTCCTTAATCCCTGGCGACAATAAGAACCTTTTTTTCTCTTGGCGTCTGTCAAATCTCCTATTCAATCTCACAGATCGGTAACCGCTGGGTTCGAGATTCCAAGCCCGGTTTTCTCGAAGGGATGTGGAAAAAGGCGATGAGTGAGTTGACTGATTAGTCACCGAAAACTTCGAGATGGGAACCCACTCAGCAAGACTCGGCACAGCGAGTCAGTGGATGGCAATTGACGCCATCGGAACTACCCGGTGGAGACTTTGCGTCTTGAAGAATTGCTTTGTTTGGCGCGGATAGCGAAGGGGGAGTTTCGACTTGCTAACACAAAGAGCGAAAACTGCTGAATTCTAGAGACGACATCGAAGTCGTTGCTATGAAAAGAGGCCACTTCTAATCTGGTAAGCTACATGTAAATCGTACGCTGGGCCAACCCACAAACGACTTGCAGAGCGCCGCCACTCTTTCTAGCTTGCTGTCGAATCATTCTTTCTGACACGTCGCTATTCTACAATTGTGTATGGAGCCCAAAAGGGATATCAACGGTGATCAACTCTCAGTTTCTTGCGAGACGGTTGCGGTGAGCAAGCGCCCACTTCAGACTGGAGAAGCAAGCCGCATCGCTTAGCAGGAAAGCCTGGAACATGATTCCACGGGCCGCCATCGGTATAAATCTGCATTCGGCGCTTAGAAGTCGATCCCGAGATTGACGTATATTGTTCACGGCGCTCTGCATAGCCATGACAAGTGCATAGGCATGCCTTACACCACCCAGTAGCGCTGCAATGACACAATCTCAATATCAACTCTAGACGCCGTTATGATTCTCCTGGTATACAATCGGTACTGTCAATTTAACCCCGTGCATACTGTACACATGCCAGCACGAGAGAAATTACCAAGTGGCCTCGGTAAGTCTATCCAGAGTGCGTCGAGATGTCACTACATGTACGTGCCAGACATCGCACACCATACACCATCAGTCTCTGCCTCCGCAAGCTACAAATAAATTCAGAGAATAATATTTATGTGATACTGAGATATAGCGGTTGTCTCATTTTCTCTCCACATTATAGCAATTGGCTTCGACGTATTTACAGCACTTTGAAGAGGGCAGGTGTGCCAAATTCGTGCCTGAACAGGCGACTAGATTTTAGCAGCTGGTAAAACACCGGGATCAATCTATGACACGAGCCTCCTTCTAGTCCATCTGCGTCCTGCAACACAACTCCCATTCAATTAGATATTTCCAGACATGATAGCGGACCCTCACTCATTCTTTTCCATTTTGTTTTTGATTTGACGGCGTCGGAGTCAGTGCAGTTGGTGCAATGAGTTATCGAGTCACGCAGCGATGCGGCTTAACAGCGCAAAAAACATGGCTCTTCAGCCCTCAACTCCTCGCCGCGCAGTCGCGAGCCCTACACTCCAGCCGAGCTGCATATCAAACAAGAGCTGCTGTCCCTACTATCAACAAGAGCTTTCGTCCCACTTCCAAGCCACAGAAGCCTATCAATACGGCTATTAACCCTCCTGCTTCGACCCGTCCTCCGCCGCTACAGGCCGTTGAACCCCAGTCATCAAAGATCAAGTACTGGTTTAAGCTGGGCAAGGCCTATGTCATCTTTTTCAAGGATGGCGTGAAAGCCATCATGGCGAACCGCAGGCTAGTCAACGAAAAAGTCAAGGCCTTGCCAAACGAGGAGCGACCATCAATGTTCAAGCCGCACCATATTCCCAGCACATTCTCACGCGCAGACTGGGTGCTGCTATGGCGAACAAGACATGATCTGATGCGATTGCCCCTCTTCGCCCTGTTCTTCATCATTGCCGAGGATCTAACACCTCTGTTGGTCATCTTCTTGCCCGGAATCTTGCCTTATACATGCCGATTTCCGAGACTACTAAGCATCACACGAGAGAAGGCTGAGCAACGACGTAAAGCTGCTTTCAACGAGCTCGAGAGCCAGCACCCTCATGGTGCGCTGAGTCCCAGACTCACAAAGGGCCTGGCACATCGGCACCTCCTCAAGTCTTTGGATCTCTCAGGCAGGATGTGGGATCGCCTGGGCTTCACTCCCCCAGGCATGTGGGCTATCAAAGGCAGACTGCGCATGATATTCTTGGAAATCGACGACCAGCGGCTACTCCAAGATGGAGGTCCCTTGGGCCTTGAAATTGAGGAGCTACGAATCGCCTGTTCTGACCGTGGCATCAATATTCTGGGCAAGAGTGAGACTGAGCTCAAGACGAAACTTGGAGACTGGCTACGGTTGACGGCGGCTGAAGACTTGGGGGAGCAGAGGCGACGCATGGCGACGTTGCTGCTCACAAGGTACGTGCTACTCTACTCCTTTTTTCTTTTCTTTTTTTTCAAAAGCTATGACCAGGCGTGTATAACTAATTGACGCATCGCAGACCTGAGAATTGGCCCCAACAACGCGATTTTGCCGTTCCCGAGTGGGAACTGTGAATGGTGATGCTACGAATTTCGCCAGATATCTTGGTGAAGGGTCGGTAATGGCTCCGGTCTTACACATGCCCTGCTACGGCGCGTATAAGGACCCTCTCAGCCGCTATTTTCATCACTCTTCCATTTGAATGCGCATATATAGACTCTTCTCGTTGCATATGTTGGCCGCAGTTTTGAGGTTGTATATGTTAAATGTATTTTTATGGCGACTGGAGTTAGTCCTAGATGGCGCATCGATCTCATCTCAACATTTCGCGGTTCGCAGCCCGCCTACATGTATGCTATTCCACTCAGCCTAGTTCTTCAGTCACATGAAGTTAGAAATGAACAAGAGATTAAATCGAACCGTCCTAATGCGCTCGGCTATGCTGTTTCTAAATACCTACCACGTGCAAAGATCCGGGGCCCCAAGCATGCGCCACCCGGGGTAAGCCCCCCCCACGTAAGATGAAGAGATGCCCAGATGCAGCAATCAGAAAGCGCCGTGTAACCTCGAGCAGACGAAGAGCTTCAGAGCAGAACTCCAAAACTGCTTTCGTCTACGTAGATCCCCTTCTTTTGGGCTTCTCTGATCTAGGGCTAGCAGCTAGCCAATTTGTCGGCTCATCTCTACAGACATGTGCCACCCATCTAGAGGAGCAGAGCAGAGACCAAGTCCCAACAAAGCAATTGAGCTGCAACAATGGCCCGCCGGAAATGATGATGTCAGCAAATTCGGCCGAGGCTCGCATCACATGTCCGCTCCATCAGACGCATCCATCCATTCCGGCTAATACTGAGCCAACTACCTGTTACATATTAAACCAAATCTCTTTCCTCTTTCTTCCTTGAATTTATTCAAAAAGTTGCTACTCGCATACCCTCCCTCCAGCTCCTCTTTGCCAATCAACAGCTTTTCTCGCCCACCATGTCTCTCAAGAACGGTAAGCCCATTCATTCCCAGCCAGCAATAGCCAAAAAGCTCCAAAGACTAATTTGTTGCGCGCGCGTGCGCTCTCTCGCTGCCACAGACGCTTTCCCTTCTTCCGAGGCCTTCGAGGCCATCAACGCCGCTCTCAGCAGCGATGAAGCCGGCCGCAAGGACGCCATCAAGAACGGCAAGGCTGTCTTTGCATTCACCCTCAAGAATAAGGCGGGCGAGACGGCCAGCTGGCACATTGACCTCAAGGAGAAGGGCACCGTTGCCGCTGGCCTTCCCGAGAACGCCAACGGTATGGGCTCCCCCAACATGACATCTGGGATATTCCTTCTTTTATTGAACCTCCGCATGCTGACCTCTGGCTCTCTCTCTTTCTAGTCACTCTGTCTCTCTCCGACGAGGATTTCGGCAAGCTCGTTACTGGCAAGGCCAACGCCCAGCGTCTCTTCATGTCCGGCAAGCTAAAGGTCAAGGGCGACGTCATGAAGGCCACCAAAATGGAGCCCATCCTGAAGAAGGCTCAGACCAAGGCCAAGTTGTAAAGGCTGCAAGATACGAAACAGAAAGAAAGAAACAAACAAAAAGAAACAACATACCACACGGCATTGATTTTGTTTTATTAATGTATCATACCATCATTGTTTAAAGCTGCAGCCACAGCTATCACTGATACGCTGTTTGTTTGCTCTTTGCCCGCCGCATGAGCTGAGAGGGGGGATTTTGATTTTACTATATATATATAGGTAGTGCCTTATGAATGTCGGCATAGACGAGAATACCATACTCGGCTGGATGCCTTTCCAGCTTGAGATTTTTTTAAAAACATTTTTGAACTATAATCGTTGACTTTTGTTTTTAATATACTGCTCGCTCATACGTCTAGAAACGAGCTGCAACCTTGCGAATAGCCTCCTTGGCTTCCTCACGTACTTCACGCACAATCTCACCCGCAGGCTGCACCTTTGTCACCAGTCCAATGCCGGCGCCTCTATCCGAACGTATCAAAACTCATCAACAACAATGTCTCTTGCAAAATTCACAGTACTGACCACCAGAAAAAAAAAGGGGGGAAAGAAAGCTTACGCCCAAGTATTAATCATCTTCTCGCTCTCTTCAGGAGGATAGTCATCCTTCAAGCTCTTATGACAGTCTTCAAACGACGCCCCGGCGAGAAACTTTTCATGGATGGGGCCTACGACGGCTCTCCCGTCGTAAAGCGAGCCCCAGAGATCGGAATCGGCAATCTTGTCGTTGAAGGTGGACTTGAGCGTCGAGAGGGCGCCGTCAACGGCATCGAGGACAATCTTCTTGCGGAATTCGGGGAGGATGCTTTCTTTAGCAACGATGAACTATAGAGCATTCTGTTAGCTTACAGCGTGTCTAATAATAACGAGATTTTCTTGGCCGTCTCTTCTTCCTCTTTCGAAAAGATGTGTATGTTGCAGGGGCGTTACAGACTCTTGTACCAATTACCACACCATCAGCTTCTATAGTTTCGTTAGCACATCTCGCATCATCATATAAACAACTTTATAGAAAATTCAACTCACCCAGCGCCAGCATAGCCGCCACTCCCTTCCCATTCGTAATCCCCCCCGCCGCAAAGACGGCAACATCATAACCCCCCTCATCCACCAACTTCCTCGTCTCAGACAGCAGCGGCACCACGCCCATCCCTCTTACATACTGATGCCCTCCAGCGTCCGTTCCCTGCGCAACCACCACATCCGCGCCATCGTCAATAGCCTCCTTGGCGGCCGTCGCATTGCCCACCTGGATAAACACCCGCGGCGGCAGCTCGAGCCCCTTTAGCAGCCGGACAATCTCCCTCTGCGGCCTGATGCTCTCGTGCGGCGCAAAGAGCCACACCGCGGCGGGCTTGTGCTTCTGGATGATGGGCAGGGCCGAGGCCTCGAAGTTGACGACGGAACTGTGGCAGGTGAGAAAGCCGGCGCCGATGCGGAGGTGGCCGGAGGGCGTGGTGGCGTTGTCGCCGAGGAGCTGGCGGATCTTGATGAGCTCGGCATCGAGCCGGATGACTTGGGATGAGTTTTCGCTGAGATCTGCGATGCAAGCCAAGAAGCCTAAAGTTGGATGTTAGCATTCTCATCTTGAAAAAAGATCCCTTTTTTTTGTCTATCTGTTTGTTTTTGCTTTAATTTCATCTTGCGGTGTGATGTCGTTGCTGAGCTTTACGCATGTCTGAATTCAATGATGATAACTTTGGAGGCTGTCATCACATACCAAGACCACCCGCCTTGGTCACCTCAGCAGCGAGTTCTGGACTAACAGGGCCCGCCATAGGCGCACTCGCAATTACGGGAGTCTGCAGCCATGGAAACCATTTCAAAACTTGTGAGGTAGACATATCTGTAGGTGCATAGGATTTTATCTAGTCGGTGGCAAAATAGACACAATATGAGTTTAAACGTTGACGTTGGCTATAAAGAGCAAAGACAGTTTTCACGGATAACTCAGTTGTGAGATGAGGGGAAACAACGAATATTTATAATATATAAGCTTAAACACCGGAGATGCTGAATCTGTTGATTAGAATTGATTGTGGCTTCCTAAGGTTCGGATTGATTCCTAGGGCTTATTAGTCAACGCTGAGGATTTGGCGTGCAGCATAACACAAGGTGCCACCATATACCCAGTCTTGGCAACACGCTATGTGATTATGAGGCTGTGTTTTAATGTTGAAATGTACCCAAAATCATCCATAACTCATTATATTGCTTGGCTTTTTTTGCTATTTTTAGTAAACCCAATAATCAGACTACTTTTGCTTTTATTTTACACATGTTTCAATCTACTCTCTGTCATTCAGCTGAGGCGGCTTGTTGCCCAAAATGTCGTCAATCTCGGCTAATATCTCCGGCGTCAACTTGTCCACAACCTCCAACGCCTTGATGTTCTCATACACCTGCTCGGGGCTGCTGGCGCCCGTGATGGCAGAGCTGACATTGTCGTTCTTGAGCACCCAGGCCAGCGCCAGGGCAGCCTGCTTGACGCCCAGCCGGTCTGCAATGGGCTCCAGCTTGTTGACGCGGTTGATAATCTCCTGCCAGGCCTCCTTGCCGGTGCGCTTCCAGTAGCCGGCAATAAAGGGCACCTCGGTCTGGGCGAAGCGCGAGTCGTCGGGGATGCCGTTCTTGTACTTGCCGGACAGGATGCCCTGGTACAGCGGCGAGAAGACGGTGAGACCCAGGCCGTGCTGGCGGTACAGGAACTGGTAGTCACCCTCGACCTTTGCGCGGTTGAGCATGTTGTACGCCGGCTGCTCCATCAGCGGTCCGATCAGGCCCAGCCGGTCGGCCACGCGCCACGCCTCGGCGATCTCGACGCCGGTCCACTCCGAGGTGCCCCAGTAAAAGGCCTTGCCGGAGTCGATGATGTGGTTGAAGGCGCGGACCGTCTCCTCCATGGGCGTCTTGCGGTCGGGGCGGTGGGCGTAGATGAGGTCGACGTACTCGAGGTCCAGGCGCTTCAGGGAGGCGTTGACGCCCTCGACAATGTGCTTTCGGGAGAGGCCCAGGTTGTTGACGGGGTTCTTGCCAAAGGCACCACCCCAGTAGATCTGTCATTAGACAAGGCCAAGCGTTAGCAGCAGATTCTCTCAAGACTTTTATTTCCCCCGCAGCTTCTTTATGATCTCACAGTACCTTTGTGGAAATGACCAAGTCATTGCGGTTCCAGCCGTACTTCTTGATGGCCTCGCCCATGACAATCTCGGACTCGCCCCCGGCATAGGCTTCGGCGCAGTCAAAGAAGTTGACGCCAGAGTCGTACGCAGCCTTCATGCATGCATATGTGCCCTCTGATAGATAGCCCACAGTTAGTGAATCTTGTTCGCTTTTGTCCCTTTTTTTTTTCTCATTTCTTCTCCCGGGTTTCCTTCTACGCACCTCGATCAACGTGGCCACCGTAAGTGAGCCATCCTCCCAGTGAAATGGACGAGACCTGGAGACCTGAGCGTCCCAGGAATCGGTATGTCATAGCGGGGAGTCCGTCGGGCTTAGCCATTGTGTCTGATTTCGGTCGTGTTATCTTGTGATGCTGAGAAAAACAGTCAATGAGCTTTGAATTCGCAATTCGCAGGCGACACGTCCTTGTTTAAATACCCCGATGTACAGTCCATCCTAGCTTCCCCCTCCCCCTCCTCGAGAGCTCCTGAGGGGCACTTTTGATTCTACAAAACTATGAGTGGGGGGGAAAACACAAGGAGGGAATTCAGAATTGTATCTGCGCACATAGTGGTGAATAATACACACACTGAGCGGGATTCATCCTCCGCAGAGGCTGTTTGTATATGTGTGCGTATTATCCATTTGCGATCCCCGCCATGATGCGCTCTTGTCGTCAAACAGGCGGGGCAACTTTGTCCCAAAGGCCGTAAAGCCCCCCATGTTTTTACCATGAGGTGTATATTGGCGCCCTTGCAAATAGCCGTTAGCCGTTAGCCGTTGACGTGCTCGAATTAAGCGGCCGCGAATAGCATTGATATGTCCGGATTTCTAAGCTGGAGTAGCGCCGCGCTGGGGTCTGGAGACGGAGAGACTTGCAGTGATTCCCATGGCGGTGGATCAGTCTGGTTGGCCTAAATGCAAGAGGCTGTCAGCTATCTACATGTGCCTTAGTGGTATCGACGCATCGCTATATCGTCATTGCGTGGGTGTCACTGCGCAGGGCACCTTGATAGGCAAATTACACGTATCGACACAACAGAGATAGCTTTGCAAGGGGTTTGGCTTGCCCGTGGCTTTCCAAACAAAAATTGAAACCAACATCACTTTCCTTCTTTAGCAGTGGTATTGCTGCACTCGATTACAACATGAACATTAATCAATGCAAAGCCGAGCGCAAAAAAACACGCCGATTGTAAGCATTGTTATAGGGTAGCCAGGTAAAGCCATGACAGCCAAGCTACCCGCGCAGGGCTCAACTCCAAGTCGCCAAGGTCTGGTGTTTAACTGAACGAACGTTTTTTTCGGAGCATTGATCGGACACTATCGATCGATCCCATTGCAGTAGCCCATCTATCGGCTAACGTATAAACCACATGGACCTATTGACTCACACGCCGAGCAGATGCATCGTGTCGCAATGCTGTAGTAATACGCGGAGAGGCCATTTAGCGCACACCGCAAATACCTGTATAATGGTAGCGAGCATTCTACGATAATTCTGTGCCTGGCAGCCCTGCCCAGTCTTTTCTTTTCAGCTCTACGTTGCACTTTTATGTCGCATGTAGCACAGCGAAGGAATTTGAGACTCGGGCGTTGCTCGGTAGCTGGAGACTGCATACTTCACTTCGCTACCAGTACGTTTTACTCACGCATTCACTCCCAAAAAGGGAGAGGAAAATAGTCGCCTTGGAAGAAGAAACAAACCCATTAGTCGTCGGCGTTCGCCATTGGCCCAGAGACATGTAATACGACGGTCTCGGCCGTGCCTGGTGGAAGAATGGATTCACGGGCTCCACGCCATTGCGACGGGCCAGCAGATATTGGCATATGCTGTAGGGGACTCGACTCCTACTGCAAGGGCAATAGGCACCTCGCATATGCAGCTGCGTTGTGACGAGGCTAGTGCACTCAGACGCAGCGTGCTATTCACAGCGGTAGCCAGTCATTGAGTGCCTCGTAGCTGACGGCGCTGCATGCGGGGGGATGAGGATGCGACTCGGGGGCCGCGTTCAGTGGATGGGCGACTTGGAGATGCAGCTGGGGATGGAGCTGGATTATTGAATACAGGCGCGCATCGGCCTTGACGTGGACAATTAACGAGGGGGCCGCTCTGGGAGAGCCCCATTGCCGCAACACCGCGAACGATGCGCGATGCATAAAGATGGCCTCCAATTCCAATACCTACCTACTCCATACGTCGTATCGTGAAAGCACGGGGGACGGATCCGGCAAGATGCCCACGGAAATCGTATGAGCCGGACAGGTTCCAGCAGCGCATCACTACCGCCAGTTAATAACGCAATATGGATCAGTCTTTAATAAGAGGGCACTTGCTCAGATCCAAGGAGCCAAGGTACGGCGTAGTGTCGTCGCCCATGTCCGCTTTATTACGGCGTTATCCAGGGACAGAGGCAGGATTTTAGTGAGAACAATTAGCAAACAAATTTGGCGGTAAGGAGTCAGTGACTTGAAGCGTTGGTCATTAGCGACGAAGAAAGCTCGGATAGCTAGCACCATCGATTAGCCAGGGGGGAGGTTTATGAAGAGCTCCGTATAGCAAAACCTCTGCTATCATTGCCGTGGAGACGCGGATGGGGCTCCTCGTCTAACTGGCCTGGGACGCTGATTCTAGCATCAGGGACCGTTTCGTTAAAGCTTGGCCGTCGCTGCTAGAGCCTGCACTTGGCTGGCTTCTCCACACAGTAGTTTCTGCTAGTAGCAGGTGTAGATTGTCACCATAATGCAAGCTTGGACGACACCGGAACTCAAAAGCCTTGGATGCATAAAGGAAACAGTGATTGGGGCACATGGAATGCGAGGGCGAGGCGAATGATTTGTCTCGATTCGACAATGGCAACACGTCTCGCTGCACTCGGCTGGGCGACGGCCAATGCCAAGAACCGGCTCGGATCACCATCGGCGCCGCCAGCAGAGGGGGGGGCCAGGCTCGTGTCGTGAACACGCAGACGAGGAAGCTGCTTTGTCGGAAGCGAAATGGCGGAAAAGGGCGACGATGCCGGGTTTTATTGCCTGCAAAGACATCTTGGTGCCTGGTAGGGCTTACGTAGATTACAACGATCTGGCAGCAGGGCACTTTGCAGTGGTGAAAACGTGGATTGAGCAAATTGATCCTTTTTTCTTGCTTTTCGCGAGATTCCAAACCGGCTGCACGTGTCCTGTGCCCGTAACCGTCGCATTGAGAGCAGCGCTTTGCACCACGGGTGGCCTGGTTCTCCATGCTGCCTTGAAGAATTGATGACGTTTCTGGATCTGAGAAAGCAAGCCACTGCTGTGATACGTCAAAAGGCACAAAGAAAAAGAGAAGATGAAAAAGAAGCCGAAAAAAGGTACTTCTTTGCAGCGTCGCATGGCGACCAAGGTTGTTGCAAGCTCCATGGGTAGCTTCGTTTGCATTGTATTGGATCTTCTGCAAGGCCCTGCTCCAGTTCGCGTTCCTGGTACGCGGCCAAGCACCGTCCATCAAAGTATCGCCATGGTGCATGCCACAGCTAGCGGATACCTCACGCCCGAGTACCCTGTCGGTGAAGCGCAGGTACCGCGATACCAGCCTAGCACCGAAATACCGCGACCAAACCCCAGCCCAAGCCCAGCCTTGGAGTCTCAACCTGGTAGCGTCCCATTTTCCCCTTCACCCTTTCCTCTCCTCCTTTCCATTGAGCTGATGCGTTTTTCCCTCCCTCTTGCTTCCTTCCCACCAGCCATTCACTCATTCATCCACAGGCAACAAAAGCCAGACCGGCCCATCCCATCCCGCACGCACCCTGCGAATCGAAACCAACGAAAACTGCAGTGGCAAACAAACTCAGATCCAGCAGCAATCGCGTGAGTCCAACTTTGCACTACTGCACATGCTAACCGCTGGGTGCCTGGATGCGGGCGAGGCCACGGTGCAAAGGAGCGCGGCTGCCGGTGTGGGCGTCGCTGCGTTGCGTTGCGCTGCGTTGCGTGGCGCGGTGTCGCCGGTTCCATGACGGCGGCCTTCCAGTCTGGGCCGCGACTTTGGCACCGCCTGGCACCCGCCTGGCACCCGCCCGGGCTGCTCGCAGCAGGCGCTGGCGCGCTGTCTTCCAGGCGCTGCAGTGGACAACTTTTTGTGCAGCTGCACCGCCTAGCGTGTCCGGTCCAGCGCGGCCAGGCTAGTGGACCGCCCGCCACTCAGCGCTGGACAGTACACGGGACAGCCCCCAGGTTGGCTTGACCGCCCGCCCAGCCCCTGCCGAACCCCTGCTGGTCGCCTCAGCAGACTTTGCCAGGCCCCGAAATCCAGCGCCCCAGCCCAGCGGCCGGCCACTCACTCACTCCTTCGTCCTTTTCTGTCTCGACGCTCTTCCTCTGCATCTCCGTTGCCATCCTCTCCAGCACCGTCACTCGCCTCCATCCCCATCGCTGCTCCGCGCCGGAATGCTTGTTTCATCACGTCGTCGCTGACTGCTTGTATCCTTTTGGCCCTTCCCACAGATACCGGCCCTCTAATTTTCCGCCCCCCCTGTCCAGGGGCTGCCTTCGTTGCTCCCGAGCCTCGTCTGCCGACCGTTCGCCCGACCGGAAGTAGTCGACGGTTCTTCTCTCACCCTCAGTCCTTGATCAATCCGAACCTCCATCGCGACATCTCGAGGAGCCCTATCGCGCACCGTAGCCATGGCTTCCTCGTCGTCCAACGTCGTCGGCGTCCACTACCGAGTCGGAAAGAAAATCGGAGAGGGCTCCTTTGGTGTCATCTTTGAGGGCACCAACCTGCTCAACAATCAGCAAGTGGCCATCAAATTTGTGAGTAGCACAGCCGAGTCTATAGCTTTCAACTCTGAATGGCGGGAAATGATCGCGTCTTTCTTCGTTGTGGCTTTCGATTTTCGATTTTCAATTCAATTTTTTTTTTACCTCTTTGCTGACCTGTTGTCTCGCAGGAACCTCGGAAGAGTGATGCACCACAGCTTCGAGATGAGTACCGCACGTACAAAATTCTCGTCGGTTGCCGTAAGCTATATGCCAGCCAATTTGCACTGACCCCAAATGGCGTGGGCACTTGGATAACTAACGAGACGCGCTTGTTCTAGCTGGCATTCCTAATGTCTACTACTTTGGACAGGAGGGTCTGCACAACATTCTGGTCATCGACCTGCTCGGCCCTTCACTGGAAGATCTTTTCGACCACTGCGGACGCCGATTCACAATCAAGACTGTTGTCATGGTCGCCAAGCAGATGCTTTCCCGAGTCCAGACGATACACGAAAAGAACCTCATCTACCGTGATATCAAGCCTGACAACTTCCTGATTGGACGACCAGGCACTAAGGCATCCAATGTCATCCACGTGGTCGATTTTGGCATGGCCAAGCAATACCGCGACCCCAAGACCAAGCAGCACATTCCCTACCGTGAGCGAAAGTCGCTGTCCGGTACTGCCCGTTACATGAGTATCAATACCCATCTTGGGCGCGAACAATCGCGAAGAGACGATCTGGAGGCCCTTGGTCACGTCTTCATGTATTTCCTTCGCGGTGGCCTTCCCTGGCAGGGCCTGAAGGCTGCCACTAACAAGCAGAAGTATGAGAAGATAGGGGAAAAGAAGCAGACTACTGCCATCAAGGATCTTTGCGAGGGCTTCCCTGAGGAGTTTAACAAATACTTGACGTACGTCCGAAACCTCGGCTTCGAAGATACCCCCGACTACGACTACCTTCGAGAGCTCTTCACCCAGGCTTTGAAGAACGCTGGTGACGTCGAGGATGGCGAGTACGACTGGATGAAGATCAACAAGGATTCGGGAAAGGGGTGGGACTCGATGAAGAATCATGGCGCCGCATACTTGCACAACCCAAACGCGCGCCCCGGTCCTTCTCAAATGGAGCTGCACAGTGGTCATCGTCCTGGGAATACCACCTCTCAACAGCAGGCTCCGATCACCGTCAGCCGTTTAAACGCCGCGCAGCCACCTCCTCCATCGCCGATCAAGCAGATGGGGAGCAAGAGAGATCGACCAAACGCCCAAGGCGGGCTGCAAGCCCAGCGCATGAGTGGAACAGGCCTTCGCGAAATGGGTACCCCGACTGGCTCAACCCAGGCCCAGTTCCAGAACAGCACCCAGAACCTGCCTCAGCCGATAACGACCCAGCCGGGCCCCATGGCGGCCGCGGGCCAGCCTAGCGGACGACCTGCCGAAGCCCCCCCGCCCAGCGGCTTCCAGAAATTCATCAAGACTATTTGCTGCGGTTAAAGTGAGCGTTTTTGTTTCAGCGAGTTTTTCGGGAATTTATTTACCATGCATTGGCCGCGACATTGTACCCCGACAATTTTTATGTCGACCGCCCCCCCTTAATTCTACTGGAGATTTGGTTCCTCAAAATATATACCTGCCGGCACGGCGGACAGTTGTTCTCTAGATCCGAGCAACCGTGTGGCTTGGCCAAATACTCTACATGGCAATAACGAGCTGCAGGGCCTTTGACTAGAGAAAGACGATGGACCGTTTCAAGGCGACGACGCTCTGGTTTGGAAACAAATAGCGAATCGATTTACTCCATACATTCACCACTTCCATGTCATAAACACCTACCACTCAATAGAAGAACCGCGACACTGATTGGAGCACAATGTCCATTATGACCAACCGAGCAGGAGTTGAGAGAGAAGAAAAAAACGACAGACGGATACTGGTCTTGATTTTTAGCTTGGACTTGTTTTCTTTTTTTCTTTTGCTCTTTTTCATTTTTTTTCATTTTCTATTTCATTATTTCCTTTTTTTTCCCTTATGTCTGACATTCCATTACGACACCATACTACACCACTTTCGATGTGCAGCGCAGCAAGGCGCAGGATGGTCACGAAGGGCAGCAGCATTGGGTCTGGTCCGGGTGTACTTTTCTTTTTACTCTTATTTGCACCGTCTATATAATAAGTCTTGCGAGATTTGCGAATCATGGAGTGGTGGAGAATGAGATAGAGATGGGACAGGGGAGGGGGGAGGGAGGAGAGCGAAGAGCGGGCAATGGAATGTGTGTATAGAGACGAATTCGAGAACAGTAGCAGCATATGGCGTGAAACAGTTCAGAAGTTGGCGGAGCTTTTTGTACGGAGGGCGAGAAGATGTCTTTTGAGAGCTTGGGATCCGTCATTAGGTAGGGAGTTATTCATCGGTATACCTTGTAATGGAATTAGGATTGTCCAAAAAGAAAAAACGAAAAGAACAAAAAACAGGCGGCAAGACGAGTAGAGAGTATCAAAAAATAATTGGAGCAATTACTATCGAACTTTTTTCTTTTCATTTCTTTCAATCTTTCGTAACTAAGGTAGGTAGGCTTCGGATCTCGCATTAAGTAAATTGGACACCTTCAACTCTTTTCTTCAACCCTTTTCTCATCATGTATACTTGGCTATGCACAATGACTGGAATGTTGCCTGATATTTAAATCGGAAAAATGATGCAATTGGTATCATATCCCTTTTCGCCAATTCCACCACATTTGTCTTGGCAGGATGGTTTTTCTTTTCCCTTTCTTCGCTCTATGTTTGCTCCCGCGTGTTTATTTCAATTTGCATCCATCTCAAGTAAGCTTCTGCTTAATAAAGAACGAACGCAGATGAGAGAGTTGCCAAGCGCAGGTGGCGCCGAGGATGACGAGCTGAATGATGATCCATCGAATGACGCGGGCGTTGGTAGACTCGGATTGATCTCTGAATTCGGCCTCTCGCTCCTGTAGATTTACACAAGTTTTTCGATTAATTATAGGTCGGGAGGCAGAGTTACAAAAGGGGAGGGATCACTAACTCTCTGGAAAACTTGCTCCCTGCGAATGTCGTTTAATCTAGCATTGAGGTCCTTGACGCGAGTGGTGATGTCGTTCAGCTTGTCCTTGTCGTCGCTCTGAATCTGGCTGGTTTCGCCAATCACCATGTCGAGGCGCAGCTTGATGCCGCCGTTGGGGTTAGACATGGAGAGCCAGCCCGTGCGGCCGCTGCTGGAGGAGGGCATGAAGCAGATCTTGTGGTCGCCGGCGTCGGCGGCGGAGAAGGTGAAGCGGCCGGAGGAGGTGCCTCGCTGGGAGACGACACGGTGGTTGTTGTCGAAGATTTCCTACACATGGCATCAGTTGGCGATGTTGATTGACATTTTCATTGGACGATGGAATATATGTTTCTTCTTCTTTTGCACATACCTCGACAGTAATGTAGATGCTGATGCCCTGGTGCTGCTGCCACATGTTCGCCCTGTCATCCCACTCCTCGGCGGAGTAGTGGCCCACGACGAGCGTGTCCTTGGGGAGCTCCTCATAGAAACACTTGGGAGTGCCTCCGTCGACGTAGAAGTACAGGGCCTGCGCCGCAGCCACAAAGGTTGCGAGAGAAAATAGGGACCTCATGTTGGCGTTCGTTGGGGAGGGGAGCTCTGTTTCGTTTCCTCAGCAGTGTAATTGGGGCCACCGAGTTCTGATCCGCTCCCAGTGTTTTGGTTCTTCCCGACAGAGGCAAAAAAAGATGTTATTCTCTACTAGAGAATTGCAATTGGTGCCTTGTCGCCTTGCTGAGGAGGAGGGAAAAAAAAAAAGAAAGGATGCAATTGCCGTCAAGCCTCCCTTCGAGATTTGTACGATGGTCGCTTTCCGACTCGAGTCCCTCTGCGGGAAAGCTGCCACGTTCAAAGAATCCAGGGGTCTGCGCAGCGCAAGAGCAGAGTCACGTGCTTGCGACAAGCCGCCCAAACGCGCTTTTCCAGAGCGACGAGGTTTAAACTGTCAAGCGGTAATCTATCCATCAGCCTTGCGCTTTGACTGCTGTTTTTCAATCTTTAAACTTTTCCCTCCTCCTCTTTCAATCATCGCTGCTTTCAAATCCAAACATCGCACACACCCGACCGCGACGATCGTCTGTTACTTATCTAATCAAATATTCTCTTTCCGACGTAACACTTTACTTTTTCTGGATTTCTACATTTCAAGATCATAAAGCGATGACGGCATAAATTCTTCCCCGAAACGCTTCTCGCATCTCACAACAACGCTCTCACGATTACAACCTCCGAAATCACAATGGCATCCTCCGACGTCCGCGATGTGCTCAACCTCCCCGATGGCGCTGCCGGTGGCCCTCGCCCCTCCAAGAAGCAGAAGATCTCGGCGCCACGTCCCAATCTCAAAGGCCTTGCGCGCGAGGTTCACAATCTAGGCGGCGATAATCCCATCGCCATTGTTCCAGAGGTCACACAGTTTAAGAAGCGCCGCTTTGCTAGCCGCAAGCCGGTCGCACGATGGGAGCTGAGGCCGTTCCAGAATTCTGGGAGGACAGATGCAAGTCTGACCTTGAGGCATTGGAGGAGAGTTGAGGAGGGAAAGCAGCCTTCATCTACAGTGGGGGGTGGTGAGGGGCAGGCTGGAGAAGATGATGTGCCTGGATCAAAGGGAGAAGAGGAGATTGAAGATTCGTCATATGCCAAGTATAACGTTCAAGTCTCGGTGCCTCAGTACAGCGATGACCAATATCATCAAGTCCTGGAGAATCCTGACTGGACCAAAGAGGAGACGGATTACTTGATGGGACTAGTGCGCGACTTTGATATAAGATGGCCCCTTATATGGGATCGTTACGAATGGAGCCCGCCAGCTACCAACGGAGAGGCTGATGCTGATGGCGACGAGAGTAAGGCTATCGTCCCAGCTACCCGATCTCGATCAATGGAAGACCTGAAGGCGAGATACTACGAGGTGGCATCAAGAATGATGGCCGTTCAAAAGCCTGTCCAATACATGACACAGCCTGAGTTTGCGCTGCACGAGCTGATGGCTCATTTCAACCCTCAGCAGGAAAAGTTGCGCAAGGATTTCGCGCTCAATTCCTTTGGGCGATCCCGCGAAGAAGCTCGCGAAGAGGAGTCGTTACTACTAGAGATCAAACGGATATTGGCTCGAAGCGATAGATTCAACGAAGAACGGAGGGAGCTGTATAACCGCCTTGATTACCCCCATGCGGAGCAAGACATCAATACCTTCAAATCATCGACGGGCCTGCAGACATTGCTTCAAAACTTGATGACTGCTGATAAATCCAAGAAGCGAAAGTCAATCATGGGTGGCGAGGCACCTACAACCTCTGGCCAACCTACACCACAACAGGCAGCTCCAGAGACTGCTAGGCGTGATAGTGCCGCGGCTTCTACTGGTCCACGAGACTCTGCGCCAGCGGCGGCACCTGCTCCTGGCAACAAGAAGGCTCAACAGCAGCAGCAACAGCAGCAGCAGCAGCAACAACAAGCCCAACAAGCCCAACAACAACAGTCTCAACCACAAGAGCGCAAGAAGCTTACTGAACAAGAGGAGATCATCTACGGAGTTACACACCATGAACGCTTAGGCTCTGGTCCTACATTCCGGACAGAAAAGATCAACAAGCTCTTCTCTCACAAATCAAACCAGCAGCAACTGCGTATCACCAATACCCTCAACGAGCTGGATGTTCCTGCTAAGCTGGCCATGCCTACAGCGGCAACGACCCACGCATTCGAACAGCTTCTGGCGTCTGTTAATAGCCTTCTCGACGCTCGTAAAGTAACGGATAAGATTGACGCGGAGATCAAGCTGGAGCTGGCCAAGAAGGCGGAGCGCGAAAAGGCTGCCGGTCTCCAAGAAGAAGCCGAGAAAGCGGAGGACGCCGATGGCGATGCCAAGGACGACACGGCTGCTGCAGATGAACCTTCCAAGGAAGAAGACAACCAAGGCACCACTGAGGGAGCTGATCCCGCAGACGAGGAAAAGGGCGACGGTGAGGACGCCGTGCCGTCTGACGAAGCGGCAGCCCAGCCGTCTGTGGAACAGGACGACGATGATAACGACAACGCGGCGGACAATGGCAAAGATGAAGAGCTAGAGAGTGCAGCTCCTAAACGAAGTGCTAGTGTATTGAGCAACACAAGCGATAAAGCTGCAAAGAGACAGAAGAAATGATTCATCTTTGCCTTTGGTATTCACAAGTACCGGTACTTGGTTTTACGCGCCCATTCTCCATCTTCATCATACTGCATTCATTAGCAGCGGGAATTGATGATCCCTGTTTGTTCACTTGATTATTTTTGGGAGTGAAAAAAAAAAACAAGGTGCCTGGCGTTGAAAAACGAGATTTCATCTACGAGAGATGTTGCGGAGTGTGAGAACCCACTCCTAGCAAACAAAAGGCCCATATGCGTAACTTGTCCCCCGCATGAATGGATTCAATAAACCATCAACAGCATTTGTTTTAGCGGCTATTGATAACAATCCCCCCCGGGCTATATGACGGCGCTTGGGCGGAAATGAGCATACACATGAAACCGATTCGCTTCCCCTATGTTGAGGGTGATAATGTTGGGTGGGCGCTTCTGTTTGTTTAGAAACAATATTTTTTTCTTCTTCTTGTTTCTTACGAGGTTAGCTGAAGCCCCCTTCTTACCTGCTTAAGCGAACAGAAGCGCCCTCGGGAAATACCTAGAAGAGATGCTGCAGGTTCCCAACGTACAGTGACGTCTGTGTGGGCGCGCGAAAATTAGAAAGGGGGGAGATAGAGGCAATTCACACATGTGCGGCGCGTAACCGCGTATTAAGACGTGTATGGAGCAGAGTTATCAGAATACTAAACAGGTTATGGGGCTTTGACTGGGGGGGAAAGACGAATTGATGAGGACAAGTCCGGAGAGAGGGACGGAGAGAGGGATATGATAGCGTCTTTGACGGGGTTACGAATGATGTTACAATAAGGCTCATGCCGTTTTCAGACAGCTGCATTGAGGCTACATCTTAATATAGCAACCGATATATAAATATAGCAACAGAGTGCTTTTTCTAAATATAACATCTTTGCCCCTGGATCTCGCGTAGAATAGAAACGGGGGATCGAGATGGCTATATCTGGACTTTTACGAACTAGCATCTGGAAGAGGACCCAGGAGAAGATGGAGGGGCGTGGATGAAGCGGTACCGCGAGCGTGGAATGGACAAATATTGTGATGCTTGCATGGGACTCTCTCGCATGGCATGCCCGTCGGTGGGACTTTTGATATGGCGGCAGGGGAAGTTGACGAGATGAGACAGAAATAGAAACAGCAAAGTAAGAATCACCATGTATCTGCTCGTCCCTTTCTGCATCAAGGTGGAGAAAGAAATGAATGTTGGCGTCTCCAGGATCACGATAAATGGTTCTCGCGGGCGGGTAAGAGGGTCGGTCCCCTCGAATGGTGTTTACTGGATGAACCATGGAGAACGAATGGGGGCCATTATGCAAGGTCCCAGGTCCCAAGACGATGCCTTGCATGAGCCTGATGATAAAAATAGGCCGGGTGCCACCCTCCTCCTTTGTTTTATTTATATACTTGCAACTACCGCTCAGGGGTGAAGCAAAGAATTGAGATTCGAGAGCCAGAGGTTGGAGGGCAGCAGCAGAATCGTTCTAGAAGTTGACGCGCCTTATCGCCAGCGCTTATTAGTTAAGCGGCTATTTGGAGAGCGGCCATTGGACCGAGCAAGGAACGGGTGGAGAGGGCAAGATGGCGCTGGGAAGCAATCTGATGGCCTACCATTTTTGCTTCCTCACTTGCCCTGGTATGCTGCAAGTCTCTCAATGGAGAACACATCCGATGAACCCTGTGATCGGATGGCTATTTTTGGCCACGGCCTTCTTCAGACTCTCAGCGATGTGACATGAAGCTTCAGCAGTATCCGCTTGTTTTACTTTGAGTAGCTTGCTAAGTGCACAAGTAGGTGCCCTGCCGTGATTGGCCCCAAAAGTAAACAAGTCTGCAGTCTTTATAAAGAATGCACTTCGGTTTGGTATTCGCACTCCTGGCAATCCGATACCGAAATCATGCAACTTGGCAGGTTAACGAATGCTCGATATCTCCACCAACCTCGGATTTGAAGATCCACTATTTCGGTGCCGTTTTAGGTAGGTGCCTATCTGGGTGGTTAGCAAAGCACTGCCAGCTACAGTATTTCGTGGTACATAGTATAATGCCTGTGTACTGTAGTCGGTCGGCTGCTTGCTGAGGTTGGCCATCATCACCATGGTTGCTCCGTAGAGCATCTCGGCGTAATGCAAAAGCAAAGAAACGACTTCCCGCTCCCTTGCCCGCTGCGCGCTTGCAAAAACCGCCAACTTAATTTTAGCCTCGCCAAGAACAAGAAAAGCAAATCAGAGCACAGGCCCACGGAAATAAATCTTCAACCAACAACACACGCCCCAATCTCCACTTCTTTTTCCTTTTCCTTCGGTCCAGACGACGTTGCTGGAGCCTTTGTCAGCCTAGAGTCAGGTCCGAGACTTCAAACCAACAGCATCGCCGTCGTTTTGTCCTCCCGTGTTGCCGCTAGCAGGTGCAAACTCGCTCGCCGAGACAGGCAATAGTTTCGCAGACGGCGTGTTCCCAGCCCTTCTCCACATGGGACGTCTTCGTTGTGCCGCAACCAGTGACTGCCAGCACACGGCTTTTGCACTGCTGGTGCTTGGCCGCGGTATCCTGTAGCAGTAGCCGCATGCTGGCCGAGCTTGGCTGGCATATGGCCGACCTTATATGCGGCTTAATGTTTGGCATCTCGCCGTGCGCAGGACAGGACCGGGCGGATGAAGAAAAGGTATACTAATGACCGCATTGGGGCCGCCGACTGTAGCTGCTCCTCCTGGAGCAAGATCCTGTTCAGTCTAGCATTTCCGAGTAGCACGCACTATGACTGCCAAAGGCCAACAAGGCACGCTTTGATATGCGAGTGAGGATGCACTCCCTCGGGTACCTATTCCCCTCTGGGGCTAGAATCTTCAGCCTGGCATCCTGCGAGCAGTTGGTCCGGAGCTGAAAGAGCCCCCGCAAGAAACCCAAACGACGGTTATTATCCTGTCACAGCAGTGTGACCTTGGTTATGTGGTAGCAAAGCGTTGCGCTACTGCCGGCAACATATGCCTAGCGTCTTCGCTGGAGGGTGGTTACGGCTTTTGCCGCCTCCATGTTTGCTTGCCATGGCCTTTGACGATCTGCCTGGCGAGGGAACGAGAAACCGCAACATCCGACACGGTGTCACAGCATAGTGATCACGTTTCTAAACGAAAAGAGTGCTGTGCTACCTGGAGTGCACGTTTGAAGCTGCCCACGCTTGTTGTGTTGCCAGGCGTGGTATTTGCAAAACACGTATCCCGCTGTTAGCTAGAACAGGGCAGCTTCGTCTGGCATCAATGTCTATGACCTCAAGAGATACGCCGAGACTGGGGTGACCATTGGTATTCGTATGCTTCCCTCTCTTTTAAAAGTCAAGACAACTTCAGAGTGAGTTTAACAAGTGCGCTTCTGCCCATGAGAAAATACAGCTCTGACGTTGATCCTGTAGCACGCTAGTTCTTGGATCTTCTGCTAGCTGTTGGAGCTTGCGGAAGGAAGTTGAATAGACTGCGTAGAATAGTCATCATAATGATGAGGTAAGGATTTTGTACTCGATCAACGGAGAGCTATACTTGTAAGTGCATAGCCGCGGAGGGAGTCTGCTGGATGGTCATCCTAGAGGATGTTGGTAGATTGCCTTTGATTGGCTGTAATCTTTTTTAGTTCAAGGCTTTGGCGGTGTGACATGCTCGCATGTTCGCAGGCAGGCGTTTCAAGCTGAAACAAATCACGAATTGTCTGGCCAAGCTTCCACATGCTGTGTCCGGCCATGGGTTTGCTAGGAGCCCAAAACCAGCTTTCAAAGGATGCCGTGGCGTAGAAGCGAACCGTACTAGCCATGGCCAAGCAATCCTTCAGGCTGGCCAGCCGTGCCATCGCCCAACAAGGTGGACGAGAAAAATATACTATAACGTGGTGATGAAAACGTTGCTAAAGAGAACTCGTATACGTTGTAGCTCCGCCTTGTCGTCGTTGAACGCAAAGGGGCTTGCTTGGTATTGTTATTACTTGCTGAACCTCAAGTCCCTGGCATGATACAACAGAGACAGCCTTGAGGAGCTCATTCTATTAAAGAATGATGTCGCCGTTGTCATGATTTGGGCCTGGCACAGTTAAACGGTATTTCCACATTAGATTTGCTTCCCGTCACGGCGTGCCACAGTCTTGAGAGGGCGCTGGTGTACTTTGCATTGAAGCGAAGGCCAACGCTACGAGTAGAGCGACAGCAGCTCAGTGATTGGATGAATGAATTGTGCTGTGGTAGTGCGGTCGGGCGTACGTGGTCTGACACAGCCGCGGCCGGCGGCGATACGAGACGGCGGCGCTAAACGCGGCGTTAATCCGTCCATCAAGTACAAGTAGGTATATGCAGGGTGCTAGACGGGGCACTCCTTACAAAAGTAGCCGTCAAGCTCCCATTGGCGCTCAAAAGATGAGATCGGACAATAGCCGATGTAGGCATTCTCTGAGCCTCCGTCATTGATTGTGGTAATTGAAGAGTACCTACCTGGGAATATCTGCTACCACTCGCATGGGAAGCCCTGGAGAGCACACGGGCAGCCAGAGGCAAGCTCTTAGACCTTGCTTAGCGGGGATGTCACTTGCTTGCACGGCACAGTCAGCAAGCTGATGGAATGGTCTCGGAGTCTCATAGGACAGATGAGTATGCAGTGCAGGCAATCCGACGGACTCTACTGTAGTAATGATTCCATGAGCTTATCCGTGAACCCTTGCCTGTAGACCTCGACTGAACATGGCTGCCATGGCGCCTGCTAGGGTTGCTGTCCCACTTCGATGGCAGAGGCGAACAAAGATCTGGGACGGATACCATTGTTCGATCCCGTTGTCTACCAGGTAATATCAAGGGCATCTACACGTATGGGCAAAGGACTGGCTTTGACAGCCGAGCTGGTGTGACGGCAATTTGCTGGTGCCGCGTATGAAGGAGCCCAAGTCAAGTCCGCGTGTGCGATGGTTTCGAGACGAGACGGACGCCTTGCTATTCCGCCGATTTCTCGGACATGGCTCGCCCACGGACCGATGGTGAATGCAGCACGCAAAAATGACAGTCACATACGCTGTTTCTCGATCGCGTACAGCTGGCGGCGTGCACGCGGATGGCTGCTCGCATTGTGGCCGGCGACTGGCGGGATAGACGGCGACAGCCCTGTGATGACTGGTGGCGTCTGGAGGCCGAGGCCGTGGATTGGCCAACACGAGTCTAAGCTGGTGGCCGCGTTGCCGCATCAAGGAGCTAAAAATGGGTCGTGGTTGATGGAATGGAGACCTGGCGGCGACGATGGCGGCCGCGGCTCGCCTCTTGGAGGGCGACACCCCTTGCGATGGCACCCGGATCGGTTGGGCGCGAAAGGTGGAACAGCGCTCCGTACCCGTAGGCTAGAGCCTGGCTTGGGCGCAGCGACAGACCTGGCGCCGGGACAGGGGATCAGATTGCAGAGTGCTACAAATACCCAGTTGCAGGAGGTAGGTACTAGCAGTTGTTGCTGGCATTGATGCACGAGAGGCCAAAGGAAAGACACGGGGAGTCTTGAGCTCGGGCTGGCCTCGGACACGAGTCGAATTGGTTCTCGCTGTCTCACTCGAGGAGCTGTAAGAGGAATGCAAGAGAGGGCGAACGAGGGAAAAGCAGAGCTGTGAAGCAGAAGCGTGGGGGAAAAAGAGAGGCTGAAGAGAGGCTCAAAGGAGGGAGTCGAGATGTAGCGGCCTTGGGGGAATCCTGCGCGGAAAAAACTGCTTCCTTTGTCGGCTGTTGGCCGCGGGAAGGAGGCAGCGGTGATGTGCGGCTCGCGCTGCTTTTCCTCGCTGTTGCCTCGCTGATGCCACGGAATACTGTAAGATGCATGTAGGAATGACTAAGTCTGTGGTAGCATCAATGAGCTGCATCTAACTTTAGCAACAATATTCCAGCTAGTCCCAGGCCCTGTCTGGCTGCTCCCAGGATATTTCGAACCCTTGCCCACCAACACCCACCGCGGTTCATTAGTATTCCAGCTCCCTTCTTGCGTAGTGCTTGTCCGAACAAGGCTCGAGTTGGCTCGTACGGCATGCACCTACTGGCAGAGGCAGCATGATGTGGTACAGTAAAGGCGCAATGCGTTGTCTGCTTGCTTTCGCGCCTAGACTTACCAGTGCTTGAGTGTAGGAGCAGCCAGCAGCGGCAGTGTGCCAATCGCCTCCTCCCCGGCGCGCTGTCGTCGACATCAAGAAGGCTAGAAGACGGCCAGTCAAGCGTCGTCGAAGTTTCCGCGCGCGCTCGCTCCTCTGCGCATGGAGCAACTAGTTCGTGGTCCAAGTGGGCGGAGCCGCGGCAACACCGCTTACTGCGGTCACACCTCTCTCCACCGCAGGGCGAAGCGTGTGCCTGTACAGTAGGGCCTCGTCTGCGAAAGGCCTCGTGCTGCTGCTACGTCAGGTTCGAATCTGCAAAGCTTAGCACTGAGAGAGGGCAGAGACATGGCATCGAGTGGGGGGAAGAGCCAGGCCAAACGACGGACATGTCACGGCTGGGACCCCTGGCTACCCGCTGCCAGCGCTGTCTGGTCTGTTGGAGCGATAACTCAGACTGCATATTGCGCCCTGCGCCGGCGTGCACCCCAAGACGGTGCTGGGTTTTGTGCGTTGGAGCTGAGCCACGGATGTCCGGGTATGCGTCTTCAAGAAGAGGGCTAAGGAAGCGGCGCGATTGCCTCGGCGGTACAGCTGGGTAGTTACTGTACAGTACTCTTTGGCGATCAAGCGACTGGCTGTGGTATACAAAAAAGTTACGATAGGTAGCTGGTGGTAACAGGATCTCGTCTGTGCCATGATATTGCAGCTACATTACGGAGTCTGAAGCACACCCCCTCTTGGCTGTGGAACGCCGCTCCCTTCTGGCTTCCACATCTGGCACTGGGTGCTACCGAAAACTGCCGCCTCCAGAGCTGCGTACCCGTCGCGCTGGCTTTGTCGCACGCAGCCATCGCATCACACCCACTTACACGGACGGGCCTGGAGTTCGGAGGGCTCCTGGGGCATCCACCCACACTTGCACCTTTGCGCGCATGCACGCATACATACGCTGCTGCATTGCTTCCAGCACTGATGTCGGGGCAATTTGGCAGCGTAGGCGAAGTTTGCTGCGTGCCTGGCCAGGCCGCTGTGGCTTTGGGCTGTTGCCACGCGCGGTGGGTGGCTGCCAGGAACCAGGGAGCCCAGGTTCAAGGATGCTAGGTTTGTACTAGCAGGACGGACTGCGACATGCAACGGGCGATTGTCGCTCTGGGTGAGGCGTTGGCGCACTCGGTTGGACCCAGTGAGAAGCGCCGCCTATTAGCCTTCACGCCTCCCGCGCTCCCATGGACCGAGTATTGGCTGAGATGCCTTCTCCATTCACCGCACTCTTCTCTGCGCGGAGGGCTTATCCGTAGAACGCCGCAGGGGAGCACCCCCCTGGCTTGGTCGAGCGATCGGCACGGCATTGCAAGAGTATTGACTGCCCAGGTCTTAGCCATGGAAGCCATCATGTGCGTCCTTTTGGTGCTCCCTCCGGGCTGCTAATACGCCATGCCTTGCACAAGTATGGGGAGCTCCATGCACGCACGCACGCCCTTTGCCTGTTAGTGGTTCGTCGCTCTGTGTACCTGTACGAGTAGAGGTACATGCGTCGAAAAGAGCCGCTTTCCCTAGGCGCATGTCGGTACATTTCCGGGTCTCTTTCTTGCCTGAACGTGTTTCTCGCCTCGCCCTCGAATGGCCTTCTCAGCGACCCAATATCTCCATATCTCCCCGCGAGTCCTTTGAATTGACCGATGCACGAACTTCCATCTCCTTTTCTCTTATTCTCCCCTCCTATCCCTCCCGTTCTCTCCTTTGCCCATACCTTGGAAGCCTGCGCTGCGTTACTTATCCGCAGCAGCTGCCTGCCTGCGCCGTGTCTGTTGCTGCTCTGCTGCTCAGCCTTCCGCCTCTGCCGCCTATCCTCCCCCCCAGCCTTGCGCTGCTCGCGATTCCGTTCTCCATCTATCGCCGGCGATAGTTGCTGAGCCTCGATAATCTGTGCTCTTGAAGCAGGTCCTCGACTAATACCTCGACGCATCGCCCCCGTGCACTGCGCCGCCAAGTAATTACGAACCTGGAAAGTAAAATTCCCACATTTCGGGGTACAGGTACACGCCTCCAGCTGGCTTCTGCGCTGAAGCGGCCACCCCCCCTAGCCTAGCAGCAGGCGCAGCATAATCGCGCGTGTAAAAAAAAAAAGCTACCACCTAAGCCCCCCAAGCGCGACCTTGGAGCCTTCAGCCAGCCCCCCAGCTCTTCCGCCTCAACACATTCTCTCACCTCCCTCTCCAGCGTCCACGCAGCAAACTCTCTGGACTCGGGCCGTCAAACGGCTTGCGCCATCTGGTCCTCGCATCGAATCTTGGCCGAGGAGGATCTGAAAGGGCGAGCATCTGTTGATCGAGCTGCATTGGCCTGCAGTCGGCTCGGATTCGCTTGCTCACTCATTCGCTTTTGCGCGACTCGCGCTCTCGCTCTCAGCTACTGTGCCAGCGGCCAGCTTTGCACTCACTTCACCATCACGGCGACGACGGGGCCCTCGTTATTCTTTTTATGGGCGAGCGTTTGGTAGATTCCAGACTTTTTACTGTGCGCCTTGATCGTTTGGATTTCCTCATTGGGGTGTGGATGAAATTCGCTGTATAGCGGCGGCGCCTTTTTGGGATACCACATCATAATTTCACTTGCGCGAGCTGCTTGGTAAAGCTCAGCTCAGTGCTTTTCATTGCCTGGGAACCGTGATTTGAGAGACTCCATAGTCTACAAGACGTTCATTCACTGGCAGTCACATTGGTGAAGCGAAAACATCTCAGCCTACTACCATTGGTCTTCAACAAAGCACGGCTTACTCAGACTCCAATATAACTTATCGCCAATAATTGTCCTATACGAAAAAAAAATCAAAAAAAAAAAAAATCCTCATATCCGGCCCGGCTGAGCTCGGTACATTCTTTGATCGACAGTATTGTAGGGCCTTTTCAGGCTGTTTCTACTAAAACTGCGCCAACATGTCTACCTTCACCGCGCTTAATGGCGCTTCATCAAAGCTGACAGAACCTCCGGCGGCGCCGGGTGATAAAAGCTCTTTCACAGATGAACGCCTCGCCAACTCAGCGTCAGCTGCACCAACATCGGCTGCCCCTGAGCCGCAGGCAGCAGCAGCAACCCCTCAACGGGACACTCAGCGAGACTCCCAACGGGACTCATGGACGCCTGGAAGTACGATACACGTCGCAACATATCCTCTAGAAGCCGAGAGCTCGCATAAGCGTAAGCGCTCGGCTTCCGTTGAGATTCGGAGAGAACTTGCAGCGCAAGAGCGTACCCCGGATACTGCAACTGTTCCGACGCACGCTGATGCTCGCGATCACTACGGGACCCCTCAGAGAGACTACCGGCCTTATGGTGACGAGCAGCGCGAGCGTGATAAGGAAACGTGGTACTCACACCAAGCTCGGGATGATAGAAATCCCTATGACACTCAGCAGAATTCGGCCATCTCAGCGCATGGCAGCACGGAAGAGCAGATTGGCGAAGCTTTGCGACGAGCCACAAGCCAGATGGATCATAGTGACTACACCAATACTAGTCCTGATGGTGACGATCGATCAATTCTTTACGGAAGCTCATATAGCGACCACAGGGGAGACTCGATTCTGCAGCACGATCCCAAGAAGCGGAAGCGAAATTTCAGTAACCGTACCAAAACGGGCTGCCTGACGTGCCGGAAGAGAAAGAAGAAGTGCGACGAGCAGAAGCCAGAGTGTAAGTCTTGGGCGGAGAGCCTTTTTAGCTCCATCTTATGTGCGAGCCTGATACTGACAACTGAACAGGCATCAACTGTATTCGAGGTGGATTTATATGTGCGGGCTATCCACCACAGAGGGGGCCAGGCTGGCAAAAGCCAGACAACAAGGCTGCTGCCGTGCCACTCGAATCCAAAGACCCAAGCTACGTGCCTCCTGGGGCATATGGCATGCCGCAACCTCAATCGCAGCCTCAACCGCAGTCTCAACCGCAGCCGCAGCCCCAACCCCAACCACAACCACAACTGCCCCCACAACCTGCCGCAGGGCCTGCACCCGGGCCTGCACCTGCGCTGGGCCAAATGCAAACCCCCTTCGGACCCCAGCCAGTAAAACGAGAGTCGTTGACCCATTACCGCGGCCAGCCTCTTAGGATAGACCCTCCTCAGAGCCGACCAATAATCATCTCGGACGATGACCGTCTAACAGCATCGACTATCCCGAGCGCTTCTGTGACGAGCCCGGAAAACAAACTCTCTGCATTGCCTTATACTCCTGCAAACGTCTTCCCTACGCCTGTAAGCGCCAATACCCAGGCGCCACCGTTTGGAGAGAGGATGGCAAAGGAATATCAACGAGTGCCTCCGCTGCACGACTTGAGCCGAACCGAGCCTGAAACGCCTCATCCTGGCAACCATCTTCCACAAATCAACATCCTGCACCCGACGAGGACCAATAGCCCGACACCCCGCCCGCAGCCTCCTGCAACTTCAAACGCCCAGATGGCTGCTCAGCTTGCCCTCTCACACTCGCAGTTCCCGCCTCGACGAACCCAAAAGGAGGAGATGCTTGCCGGACGGCCCTATTATCCGTTTGATAAGGAGCTCTGTCTCGAACGAGAGCGATGTGCTGCTGCCTGTTGGAGATTTAACAATCTCACGACGCCTCCTACGAATGGTATTTCTCCCGAAGAGCGAGCGCGCCTGTTCCTGGAGATCCTGCAGCCTCGCGATCCCGTGCGTGTGTCTCCCACTATTGCGTCTCCAGTTACAAACATTGGACGGGTCGGCCGTCATTGTATTGTCGAAACGCCCTTTGTCTGTGACTATGGGTACAACATTACCATTGGCAATGACGTTGTCATTGGACGCAACTGCACAATCAACGACGTTTGTGAGATCAAAATTGGGGATAACTGTGTCATCGGCCCAAACGTCAGCATCTTCAGTGCCTCCCTTCCCACCGACCCAAAGAAACGTCAAGGAGGACAGGGCCCACAAGTTGGAAGGCCCATTATCATAGAACAAGATTGCTGGATCGGTGGCGGTGCCATCATCTTGCCTGGCCGGACCATTGGCAAGGGAAGCACTGTAGGAGCCGGATCAATTGTCACCAAGGTATGCCGCATCCCCTTTCTGCTACTGCTCAGTGACTCTTTTCGTCTTTTCCGCCCAAAAATATGGATGCTAACGGAAACTTTTCCCATAGGATGTACCTCCCTTTACCGTCGTGGCTGGCAACCCTGCACGCGTGCTTCGCGGCATTGCGTCTTAATCTCAATCGTGTGTTTTCCTTTGGGCGCATGCTTTTGCATCTAATGTTATGATACCCAAGCGTGCGCGCGCGTATACCGGAACTTGCTGTGCATAATTACGCCATCTTGCATGGGCTTTTCTTTTTTTTCTTGTCTCTTTGCTGTTGTTTTATTATTCTGGTTGGCGCTTGCTTCAATTTCCTACGCGCTGCGATATTGTTATAAGAAGAGTAAAAGTTTTTTTTGTGCTGGCGTTTGCGTTTTAATGACATGTACGTGGCACCTCGCGGGACACGTTGGCAGGTATGGAAATTTGGGGAGTGGCAAACTCATAAGGGATATATATATATACACACCTATATATAGGATAGCTTAGCTGGGCTTGGCTTTTGATGTTTTTTATACAAAAGAGGACCCTCGGCTGGGGGAGTGTGATGGAAATATTCTATGTGATTTTTATTCTTTTTGTCTTTGTATTAGCGTTGTGCGTGCCCTTACTTTTTATGTTGCTACTACTGTTTTGTGCTGTTCTATCTATGTGTGTGTGCCTGTCATCGAACTATGTCTTTGAGAAAGGGGGGTGTAGAGAATAATTTGTATTTTGTGCGTGGGATTGGGATATGAATAATGTGCCTGAGGGAGCATATAAGCAAGCTCTGAGTTTTTTTTTTTTTGTTATTCTTATTATTATTTTCTTTTAAATATGTTTCACTTTCCTACTTTTCTTTTTGGAGACGTTGTTCTGCTTGACAGTCTATTACGGTGGATTTATTTCTTCTCATTCCTTCTCGTAGACAGATGAGAGTACTGACCTTGTATATTGTTTTTAAATATACGACTCGGAGGACTTCTGTGCCTCTTCTTTACTGTTTCAGCTATTCCTTGGGTTAATAGTATATAATACGGGCTATAAGCTGGTGTCGGAGAAGAATTGTCTCCATGATCTGGAGTCGGACTGAATATACTGGTCGAAAGAACCCTATTTGCGGAAAAGGTAAAGATCTGAATGTTAGATTCTACCGATTGGGAACAGAAAAAACAAGGTAGTAAAAGGAGGGAGAAAGGAATTTACGAACCCAATCAAACATGTTTGTATCGTCAAACATTTCTTCAAAACTGAGCATAGCATCGCCAGCGCCATCTACAAATGACATGTCGTCTGTGACGTTATAATCTTGGATGTCGTCGCCGTTGAGAGCTGACGGTTGCTGCAGCATCATTTCCTCTGATATTGTAGGAACGCTTGGCGTGCTGGTCATTTGGGCGGAAGCGCTTGTGGAGGCGAGGATATTTGGGGGATCGATGCGGTTGAGAATAGCGCCGAGCACTCTGGAGGCGTGGAGGGCGTCGACTGAGGTGGTGCGGCGGGCGGACCAGATGGAATAGGCGGTGCGGAGAGTGGCTCTGCACTTGATTCTGTCTTGTGGGCTGAGAGACAATCTCTGCTTAGCATGGTGGAGGGACAGACAGTATTTTGTATAAGAGAGACTTACCTTGTGTCTGTAGACTCGCTTAGGTCGAGACACATGATCATTGCCGCAAGCAAGAAATGATGCAGCGTTAGGCTCGAAACCATGAACCTATCTTTGTACATTCTCCCTCCCGGCCCAGTCTCAATATCAAGCTCTGCCTGTATTTCCAGGATCGTGAGCGCCGACTCCCTGCAAACCCGCCTCGAGGCGTCATACTCGGCGTCGTGCTTGTGTAGTGTGAGATGTGGGCGGTGGAGGATACACAGGCTCTTGAGGTACATGAGTTCGAGCATGAGTCGATGCATGATTGTGTAATTGGCATCTGTAAAGGCCGTGTTGCGGATGGTGCGATTGCGCAAGCAGGCTGGCACGGAAGCATGCCACTCTCGAAGCTCTTGGTCGAGAGACAGCGTGTCGGCATAGGGAGCTGGAGTGACGGCGAGGACGTGGCGCACCACACGGCGCATAACTCGACAGAGCATTGACTTTGTGATGCATGCGAGGGCGGGGATGGGGTCTGTTGGTGGACGAGGAGGCGGCAGCGATTCGGCATCCTCGTCGAAGTCGTCGTCGGTGAGATTCGTGGGATGGCCCACGTCGCAGACATCCTGGGTGATGATGGGGGGCATGCCGTTCTGGAACGAAAAGAGCAGATCCGTCGACTGGATCACGAACCACGTCCTGCGCCGCATCTCCGCCTCAAAGGGCGTCATGGCCCTGTTGCTCGACACCCTGGCCGCGTCGCGATGGTAGCCTTGCCTCTGCGCCAGCCGCACGGCGAGGCCGTACAGGGACCACAGCGACGAGTCCGAGTCCAGCTTCTGGACGTTGCGCGAGTGGGCGTGCATGAGGAGCGCCTCGACGGAGAAGCGCCGCCCCTTGAAGTACTGCCCTGCGACGAGGCATTGGGCGGCCTTGTTCATGTAGCAGCGCGAGTCGGGCCCTACCGTCAAGGGCGATGACGATGTCGACGAACTGGAAGACGTGGCGTCTGCCTCTTTTGTGTTTACAACCATTGTGCCGATGCTGAGGATGGAGAACAGGATGCTGATCCAGAGAAAGTCGGCCGAATTGGGATCCGTCCAAAAGGCATCGTACCGACGCTTGAACTGGTGCGTATGGACAAAGATGACGGCGAGGAACTTTGCTCTGAAATACGCCATGACGAGCTTGTCGGCCTCCTGTCTCGACGGCAGACTCTCCACGACGCCCTTGATGGTGATGGGCGGCACGTCTCCCAGCACAACCTCGGGCTCCGTCGCCTCCACGCCATCAGCATAGTCGGGCTCTCGATCCGCCGCCAGCACGTCCTGGATATCGCGAATGCCCTCAACCAGCGCCGTCCACGAAGTAGCCCCGTGATAGTCCGTCTCCAACTCCTCTTTACCATCGCATCCTCCTCCAGAGCGCAGGCCATCATGTAACGGCGCTGACTCCCCCTTTGCGAGGCGATTCTCGGCCAGCCCCCTCACCATCTGCTCCAGCTGGCTGAGCTTGAGCTGGACATCCTGCCGACTGTTCCCGCCGCCGGCTGCCCTGCTGTTATCAGCCGCTGACGATACAGGCGCCGAGCCGTAAGAGCAGGCATCGCCCACGCTCCGCTTCTCGCAGGCGCCGCATGGATGCTGGCGATCGCATCTCGACTTGCGCCGCTGACAGGCCGTGCAGGAGACGGCTGGGCGGAAGCGCCTCACGCGGTACGAGTCGGTGGCGCGGAAAACTGAGGTGAATTGCGAGATGCCTGGTTCGGGCATTGAGAGGAGAGGCTTTTGTCAAATGAGTTTTGTCTCTTTTTTTGCTTGTTCCTAAGATGTAAGAGACTGAGACAACAGCATGTGATGCCGCAAGGTATCCCTTTAAGATTCTTTCTTCTTTCTCCCAAATTGGAGCTCTATGATTGAGGAATTATAAGCAAGTTATATTATTTCAATAAGAATGAGCGAGTGGTGGTCATCTAGAAAACCTCAAGCTGCTCATCGACGGCTTTAGGGAACAGGTTCTAGGTCATTCTAGTTAGTCCGTAAATCCGAGGGCTTGCACTATCCGCTCTTCGCACCCCAAATACTGCACTGATGTGAGAGTAACATATTCGTGTATGGGTAAGTATGTATACGTAAAATAAATAAAAAATACTCTAATGTTATTCCTTCTTTATCTATATTCGATAGATTGATGCATATTCGAAGCCGTCACGAGTATTCCAATTGCTTTCCACTCTATGGTATCATGCCATTCCGCCGTTCAAAGCAACACAAACTCCAAAGCACCTCTTCGCCTCCGTCGATATGCCAAAAAAACGTACAGTTACATGCCGCGTTACTCATACAAATCCTCGCCTGCCATCTTTTGTCTATTCGTGTCGATGATGCCTTCCATCATCTCTAATGCCCGGCCCTGGTTCTTCAGTTTTCCAAACGCCTTGAAAGTAAATAGGTCAGGCTTGAAGCCTGCCGCCTCCATGTCCTGCAAAGTAGACACTGTCTTGTTGATATTTTGCATCTTCGCATATCCCTTGGTCAAGGTATTCCACGTCACGAGGTTAGGGTCGACATTCTGCTCCTTCATAACCTGGATGACTTGCTCCGCCAGAATTCGATCTCCACCGTTTAGTAGACCGCGCACAAGGATGCTGAATGTGCATAGACCTGGAGGTGGATGGACAGGAATGGCTCTGTTTTGACCATCATTCGCCTCAGAGTCACCTCCCTCCGCAGCCTTTGACACGCTTCTCTGTACATGATCTTTGAGCATGTCTCCGAAAACTTGTAGCGCAGGCCGGGATAGTCCTCGTCTTTCCATCATAGTCATGATTATAGTATCATGAACTAAGCTGCCTTGATCCTTGATCAGCTGAGCGGCAAAATCTTTGTGTTCCTCAAGCCGAGCCTTGAAAAAGACATAGAAGGCCATAAGATCGTAAGGGTGTTGCAGAGTCTTAATGTAGGCCCTGAGCATAATGGCTATGGTTGTTGGATTAGGTTGTAGTTTCGGCCCGACATTCGGGGTGGAAAAGAACTTTTCAGTAAGAGGGACTATCGTGTGTAGAAACTCCCACCGTCGCGGGCGGCTACTGTCAAATTTCTCTCCGTCATTGCCCGTCGTCTGGGTTAGTATCAGAGGCAAAGAGTCGGGAAGCCACCACTGCAAAGGCTCCAGTTCGAATTTCTTTGCGTATGCTCGCAGCATCGGCCCAAACAATGGATAGACCCAGGGTGTGGAGAAACTCTTCTCGCGGGATTCCATCTCTGCGAAATAGAACACGGTGTGAAGTGCATTGTTGAGCACATCCACATAAGGGACGTTGGCTACTTTGGCAACTTCAAGGCCTTTGGCCACATTCTCTACCTTGAGGCTCCCTTTGGCACCTCTGAAGATGGTTGACCAGGCTTTTGCATCCAGCTGAACGCCAGACTCGGAGAACAGCAAGGCAAGCCGGATGGCCTCGTCAACTTCTGCCTGCTGGCATAGAGAATCGAGAAAGGCCGTTGCATTGATGACGTTGGGTACAAAGCCTTTGACCATGAAGTACTCTAGGGCATCCTTGGGCGAAAAGGCCGGCTTTTCTTCTGACAAGCCGCCATGTGTGATCCGGCAATGCAACAGCGTAGTGATGGTACTCGAAGGGCTGGGTGCATTGAGATCGACTCCACTCTCGGCAAGTCCTTTAAGGATCTCAAATGCAGCATCTTTATGTGCCATCTCCTCCGCCAGCTTTCCAGCAAACTGCAGTTGGGTATTTGGATGTAGCTTGACATTGGCCCTCTGCAACATATTGTATAGCTCACTAGCTTGGTCACTTGGTAGCTTGCTTGCAAGAAGACCAGCTGTTCGCTGGCCAAGGGGCACATGGCCAGCAGGGGCATCTTCGAGGACTTTGGCCACAATCTCCACCATTTCTTCTGCCTTGACAGTTCGCTCGCGAACATTTCTAATGCTGCTAATGCGCAAGCGTTGCGCAATGAACAGAAGCACATCGTTAATGGCGTACCCAGGCGGTAAAGGGTCCAGAGTAGCCTCCAGCACCGCATGTGCCTTTTCAGGGCAGAGGTCCAAGGTCGAAAGCATAAGTACAGGCCACTGCTTGCGGCGGCTTTCTATATCGAGACTCTTCCATGCCTGCTGCATACTACGGGCATCGCTGAGTCCAAAGAGCCACTTTGCATTATCTCGCCAAGGCCAGGGCACTTTTGGCACTTCTGGCTTGTCTGGTCTCGAGACTTTCCAAAATTTGGTCTTCCAAAATGTAAAGGCTTTCCGGGCAGACTGGAGCTCAGAAGTAGGATACTGATGTCGAATGTAGCCCCATTGCGAGTGCATTCCTCGCAAATTCTGCAGCTCTCTATATGCCATTCGTGATTTTTCGTCTACAGGGGAAAGTTGTTCGGTATTCCGAGCATTGGATCTAGAAAAGCGATTGATCCTGTTATTGGTGATCATATAACGCCTCTTTCCGACAAAATAAGGCTTTTCCGGAGCATCATGGGACTCGGGTTTCGGGTTTCGCTTGGGAAGCCTGGACTTGTTCGACGCCGATCGATCTTGCTGAATCTCCTTTCCAACTAGTCGATTTTTTCGGTGCTTCGAATGTGGCATGTCCGAAACAGCACGACTGTTCGTTACGTCGCTGACTGCTGCAGAATTGGCAGATATGTCGATCGTCTCTTGCGGATTCAGATAGGAGGTGAGATATTGCGGCCGTTGAGATGCATTGTCGCTTTCGAATGGTCGGACATCGTTGAGCGATACAGCTTGCGCTGCAGAACTCAATTGTCGTAGCGAAGTTCTTGCGGCGAACTGAAAGGTAGGTCGGAGGAGAGTCATAGACGAGGAAGATATCCTCAAGCACCTGCATTTCAGCAAGGCGGCGCGAACCATGGGTGCCGCAGACATTTTGAAGGATCAGTGGCCGGTAGACGGCCAGCAGTACGCATCGTGCACTGCTGCGAGCTGCGGTTTCTGCCAACTTGACAATCTCAGCAAGCCGAAATGGACTCCGTCGTTGCAAGTTCTTGGAGGCTATCGCAAAGAATATTTTAGCACCGTCCCGGTTGGCTTAGCCGCTAAAATTCGGCATGTGGCCCTGGCAGCACCTTAAGCACCGCCCCACCAAGCTTCAATTCGCTTTTCCATGCCAAAGGCTAATCTAGACCATCGACTCTTTGATTTTGATGTTGGCCTCCCGCGCGTCATAACAAGAGCGTCACAACATGAATTCACACAACAGCCTCAGCGCCGCCGCGGACGAGCGAAAAGCGCGTCTCGCAAAGCTCAAAAACCTCAAAAGAAAACAGCCCACCGACGAGGTCGCCACTCCAGAAGGCGAACGGGATGCATCGCAGCCAGAAGAGCCCGACGTTGCGACGATACATCTCTCTGGCCGAAACTACGATCCGGAGACAAGGGGTCCCAAGCTCGGATTCGACGCCCCGCCAACTCTCGCCCTAGAGAAATCTACATTGGAGGAGCAGGCCGCAGAGGTGGAAGCCGAAATCAGGGAACAGGCTGCTAAAGAGGCAGAAGACGACAAGGGCCTTGATCTATTCAAGTTGCAGCCCAAGAAGCCGAATTGGGACCTGAAACGCAATCTGGACCAAAAGATGGAACTGCTGAACACGCGGACGGATACCGCAATCGCAAAATTGGTCAGAGACAGAGTAGTGGGTGCTCAGAAAGCAGCCCAGAAGACTGCGGGCGTCGACAGCGGAAATCTAGATGGAGACGCTGCTGGGGTCGACGGCATCGCTCTCGTCGAGGGACTCAGGGTTCGCGAGCAAGAAGAGCAGGAGGAAGAACAGAGAGAACGCGAGGAAGAAGAGTCGATGGGTTTATAAAGGATACCAAAATGGAAAGAAAGAATTGGAGGTACTGTATGTAATTACTTATGTTTATTCCTGCTATGGCATGGGCTGGAGTTTTTTTTTGTTTTGAGGCATTACGGCTGTTATATACTCCTGGACAACAAATCAAGATACCCTACTATCTTCCTCCCATGTTCATAGACTGGGTTAACGCTAACCGCTTGCTGAAGGGGCTCAGACTTCGCTCTCGAGGCGCGTCTCTAGGAGGCATTCTCCCTTGTCCCGGATGACCACCGCCACGACGTCCGCCACGCGGTCGGTTGTCATCATCTCGCCTTCTATATGGCCGGTTATCTCGCTGCGGTGACCTGGATCGCGAGTTTGAATCACCCCGCCGTTCGCCATGACGCCTCCCAGGCCCCTGATCATACCGTTGGCGAGGGGGCGAGACGTCATCTCTTCGAGCATGAGAGGGCTGCCCGTATCGATTCCTATCACTCTCTGGAGTACCCTCGCGCGAAGGGGATCGGCTATCGCGTGATACTGAACGCCTTTGTCGTCGTGGAGGTGACGGGCTTCGGCTGTAACTGCGATCACTGGCGGAGTCTGCGCTGTAACTGCGATTGCTGGCAGGCTTGGGGCTATGATCTCGACGCTTGGCGGCTGGAGATTTAGTTCTTCGTCTAGGTGGTGGAGAGCGAGAATCTCTCGAGGCATCTGTTGAGATGGTTGAGACTGAGTGAGATGAGATGGATCTCCGGCGCCTGGAACCTGCATCTAGCAGTTCATCATCGCGATCCTCGAGCTCTCGCTTTCTTTCCCGTTCGGCCTCTAATTTGGCAAGTTCCTCATCTGCAACGCCTTTCCTATGGTAGTGTTAGCTAGCTGATCATCCAAATTATAAGGGGCGTATATGCATATATGCAAATGGGTTAGAGGCTGTAAAACCACATACTTCTTTTCAAGGGGGTTTGGAGTATCACTCGTCAGTTTAGGGACAAGCTTAGGATTGCGAAGCTGTTGTGAACGCGAAGGACGAGAGACATATGGCCGTTCCTGAGTTGATGCCTTGCATTCATATGAATAGTGCCGTGCTGAGCGTGTTAGCTAAGGCATCTCACGAGTGATGATTGTCTTTGGCACATATCTCGTTTTAAACATTTTTGGCACTGGACATTGGCCGGAGTTGACCTGCTGGGTCCTCCGCGTCCTCTGTTCGTAAACATGGTAAACACCGTATAAGTGCCCTGTACGATAATTGATGGCTGTGATTGAGATGATGCAGATCAGGGCGTTTCAAGTTGAATGAGGAAGGACTTGAATCTCGCCCGGGATTGTCTGATTTTACTATGGGGGTATGCGTAGGGAGCTCTACAGTGGACTTTGCATCGGTTCAGGGCGCACGCGAGTCCTACGAAGCGCTGAGAGAGCTGGTCTCGGACCGCAGTTCAGCACGTGATCTGTGCTGTGTGCCAATGCTGTACCGAGTACGAAATGCAATGGGAATAACTGAATTGTAGCAGACGTGCTTGATGGGTGTGATTCCTTGAATATACTGTGGTTCACAATTACAATCGCTAAGAAAAGAATTTTTGACTTATACGCTCTAAGGAGTGCGCTTAAAAGTTCAATGTAGTATATATTCACAAGAAAAAGCAGCCACTGAGATCTAAACCCATACAGAAAAAAAACACTATGCGGCATACAATTTACCATCGACTTGTCCCTGTCTCGTACTAAAACCCTTACCTAAGCAGCACACATTATTGTTCCGTAGCAGGCTGGGTGGAATCTGCCGGCGCTAGGACAATCTGAGCTCTCCTCTGAGATTTGTAACTGCAGATTCTCCAGTGTCCTCTCCAGAGCCTTGTCGTCCTCACCCCGATGACATCGGCCTGAACTGCGACTTTGGCGCTCACATCTGCTTGCTGCCTGTCAGTCTGTCCCGTAGGCGCTGGGGGAGCCACTAAGCCACCTGTCGCTGTAAGTCCGCCTTCCGCAGCAAACCCAGCAGTTTCACCCCTCTCAGGGATAACTTCTTTTTTTTTGGGAACACCCCTCCACAAGAAAGTCCTGCCATTCGCCTGGCTCGCACGGCCATCACTCCATTTTGCTCTTCGCGCGCAGCAGGCCTTGTTGACCGAATATCCTTCCAGGCTGCCAGGTGATTCCGAAGCTGCGATCACGCCTCCACGGGTTCTTGAACCGACCGCCGCGAAGGGGAAAAAAATCTCGATTCGCTCGTTTCGCCAAGACACGACCAGCTAAACGAACGATGTACTTCCTGTTACGACAATGAAGCACCTGCACTCTGTCTTCGATCTCCTGGCTCGTTCCCATTGATTCTGCTTCTTGATCTTGTCTTGTCTACTGTCTTTCTCACCCGCTTTCGCTCGATTTCGGCGCACTTGGTCGGGTGCCTTTTTGGATTGCGGCGCCCACGATTGATTAAAAAGAGAAAAAACGTCCCTTCTCCGCCTTGTGTTCTGCCTTGTTATATACCCAACCATTGGGCCTCGAATAAGTCGTTCCGGGCCGTGAATACCTGCCGGCGACGATTCCTGCTGACTTACCGAAACGCTCCTTTGCAAATGTAAGTGTGCCTCAAGCCGGCCATTTTGCGCCGTACATCTCCAGACACGCTGTCATTGGGGAAGCCCGGAGGACTGACCAATAATCGTCTACCTGCAGATAGCTGCGTCTGCGGCACCAGAAAACCCCTCAGATTCGTCTACTAGCCGGTCGAACATGTCGCCAAAGGACCAAGCAGGCGCCAGTACGCTGCCTCCTGCTGGCGAGCCCACCCAGTCTCCGCCGTTGGCTCTCTCGTCGCCCCAGTCAGCGAACCCATTACCGACTGATATTCCTGGGGCCATGGAGAAGGTGGCGGCATCGCTCAACGGCCTTAGTCTCGGGTCAAACATTCCCAGCTTGGTTGTTGATGGTAGCAACTCGTCTGCTGCCGCTCGATCTCAAGCCGTATTCAGCAGAGCGAGTGGATCTGATGATTCCCAGAAGGCTGATTCCAGCTCGGATTTGGGCACCAAGCCCCCTAGCCTGGATGGGAAAAGCATCACGTCTGGAACCACGTTTGCCCTCGACGAAAAAGAATCTCTCCGCCCGGATGACAGTGCCAGCGTCAAAGCTGCCGCCGAGGATGACGATTCTTTCTCGATCCGGGGATCTCTGATTGCGGGCTCACGTATGAGTTCAGATCTTGCTGCCAGAGCTAGAGGCATACAGCTAGGAGATATGCCAGATCGGCGACTAGCGCAGCCAGTAGCTGGAGGTCACGGACATGGCATTCTGACTCCTCAGAGTACATCGTCAGAACAGCCAGCGCAGAGCACATTGAGAAGCGTGAGCGGGTCATCGGACGCCTTGAATGTTATTTACAGACAAGCTCCTGATGACAAACTCCTCGAAGCTTTGGCGGCTCCAAGAGATAGGCTTTTCCTCTTGCGATTGGAAAAAGATGTCATCGATTTCGTCCAGGACTCAAAGCAAGTTTCCCTCTCCTCCCCCAAGCAAACAACTCAATTAACCGATTTTATAGGGAGCCATACATGGATCTTCCTCCGTCGAATTCGTTTTGTAGGATGTTGACCCATAAGCTAGCCGACTACTACCACATGACGCATTCTTTTGAGCCCCATATCGGCTCTGTTCGTATTTTCAGAACGCCCTTTTGTCGAGTGCCGCCTTCTCTGGCAACAATGATACCCCAAACGACTGTTTCAACTAGCAGCACTCCTCCGCCAGCAGTTTTGCCAAGGAAGATCATGCGTCGAGGCCAAGACGAGGAGGGTGGCAGCGGCAGCGCTGGAGCTTCCAAGGCTACTTCGGAGAATGGAAGCGATTCTAAAGATAAGCAGCCGCTTATCAGTCAAAAGTATGTCGTTGTTGTCAAATATTGTATGCGGCCACTCATTAACCCGCTTATAGGTTGACACGAGAAGAGCGAGAAGAGATGTACAAGCTCGCTAGACAGCGAATTTTCGGAAACTCTGAAGAGACACCGTCTGGTGAGTACAGCTGTGAAGACCTGAAAAAAGAATCAAAACTCAATAACTTACTCGTTCCATCAGAAGCAGATGGTGAATATGGAGTGTCCCGAGCAAGCTCTGTTTCCGCCAACAATAGGTCTACTGCCAGTAAAAAAGCAAAGCCTATTAAACAGCGGCGCGATGATACAGATGGCTTCGACTCGAGGCGCCAGTACGCGCCTTATTGGGGCCCTCAACAACAGACTTGGGTGTCTCAGCCACCTAACCAGTTCATCCCTCCTGCGAATGGACAGTTTAACTCGCAGCCCGTTCCAAGTTACCCTGCGCAGGTGGCCACTGCATACGGTCAGCAGCCTCCTGGGTACCCTGCGGTGCAAGGAATGGCACCAAGTGCGCCTTATCCGACTCCACCTCAGGTATGTAGTGCATTTGGTTGCTTTCCAAGCAAGACGAATCTACAGTTACTGACTTATTCCAGCCGTATGCGCCGCAGCCTGTGCAGCAACGGTACCCTCCAAACGGAAGCCCGATGACAGCATATGGTTCGCCAATATTACCTGGTGCTCCTCCACCAAACTGGCAACCTGGGTTCAGTCCCGCACAATATCCACCCCGAGGACCTACTCCGAGTGGCCCTTCTGCGCAGGGTGGAATTCCGTACGCATTTGGGCAGCTACCGGCAAATATAAACCCTCATGACCCCAAGAGCCAGCATCCAATCCCTGGAAGCTACAATCGGAACCACGCTTTCAATCCCAAGACGCAATCTTTTGTGCCAGGGTCGAACGGGATGCCACCGCCTATGCAGCCGCTCCAGCCGCCATTTACGGCACCGGGATCTCACCACGGCAGTCCCCAGATCGGGACTCCTCACCTGGCCTACGGCGGATACCCAACAGCGATGCCACCTCATCCATATGCTGCTGGTGGATATAACATGGCTCGACAAGGCTCGAACAATTCCATTGCTGCGTATCATACCCCACCTCCTCTTGTCGCTCCGCCTCATGTCCAGCACATGCCGCCGGCAATGCAAAGCCTGCAACAACATATACCACAACCCCAGCATATACCCCAGAATCAGCAGGTACATGTTCCGGGCCGAGCAAACATCCCTCAGGGACCGAATCAAATGTTTAGTACTAGTAGTAGTCATTTACCTGCTTACGGTAATCCAGCAACGCTGCCGCAGAAGCCAGCTACTGGAATTTAATGAGCATCTTCAGGTGTTCGGGGCTGCTGGAGGCCCCCGGCGCATATGGCATATTTAGAGCAAAATATTACTCTTGGCGTTTTAACGGTGGGAAGGACGATTGGTTTCTACTTTGTCTATTTCTCCTTTTCTCTTTTTTGGACCCTTCTCCTTTCTACTCACTCTTTTACTTTCAATACTAGCGGCGGGTGAAGAGCGAGTTTGTTGGAGGCTATAAAAGAAAATGCTAGACATGACATCACATTAAGAACGTATATCATGTGTCTATGTAGGATCAGATAGAGAATTTGCGTGACGAATCAATATTCATATCTAATATCTTAAGTGCCAAAATTATGTCTGGCATACCACAACGCCAAGATGATACTGCGTTCGCGTGTAGGTGTATTGTTGGGACAATGTCGCAATGCACGTCCAAATTCGCTCCCACCCATCCATCCCGAGACGCCACGGGCATGCTTCCTATTTCCTCCTTCAACATCATTTCCTCTTTTTTTTTTCTTCTTCTCTCTCAATAAGGGCCTTTCTTTATAGAGCCCAAGTGCCGAGATGTAAAGGGAAAATTATAAACCAAACGACAGTTATACAGCTGCTGTAATAACCGTCCCTCTATCCTTCTTTTCTTCCCTTTTCGCCTTACTCGGTGGGCTCTCGAGGCTCTCGGGGCTCTCGTTGTTGACCGCCGCCTCTACCGCCACCACGTCCACCACGCTTGTTTCCGCGCTGGGCACCCTTCTCGCCGTCATTCTTGCCCTCCTCCTTTTCATTGCTGACCAGGTTGGCAACCGCCAGTCGCTGGGAGAGATCGATCTGGGTTCGGATAGTGTTGGCCAGGTAGCTGACCATGAGGACGTCCTGGATGTGGTTGTTGAAGTCGTGCTCGATCTGGGAAGCATCGACCTTGGGGGCCAGAGACAGGGCGCTCAGGAGGTACTGGGCAAGGGCGTTGTTAGGCTCCTCGTCCTCATCTAATACGCCGTTAGCCCATTCGCTGACGCGGTCGAGAAGGCTGATGGTCTGCTCGATGGATCGGCCCAGGCTCTCAATGTCTGATACCAGGGGAACGTTCCGTGACTCGACGTCGCGGGCGCTGGCGACGGCCTCGAGGGCGCTCTTGTCGGCGTCTCCATAGAGCATCTTGTGGGGGACCTGGATGAAGAGGCAGCTCTCGGCAGCTCGCTCGGCGTTGACGGCGACGGGAGCGCTGATATAGCATCTCGTCTCGATGTCCTGGCCGGGCTCTGTGGAGATGGTGAGGTGGATGGCGGGGTGGGGGAAGGTGCCGGTGTCCGGGGCGGCGAAGAAGTTCTGGATCAGGGCGCTGAAGCTGTTGAGCTCGTGCGAGGTGGTGTACCAGCCCAGCAGCGACTCGCGGGGCGCGGCTTTGAGCACCAGGGCCAGCATGTTCTTCTGGTACTCGACGTCGACCTCGACCTGGTCCTCCTCCTCGGTGTGGGGGATGGCGAAGCACGACCGCACCTCGACCTCGGTGCCATCTTCGGAGCGGGTGCCTACCAGGGCGCCAATGACCCGCGTGGACTGGGAGTTTTCACGGATGTCGCGTCGGACGGCATGGTCGAGGATGGAGAGGACAGCCTAGAAGCCGGAAGAGCAATGTGTCAGCCATTGAACATAGTTTTTAAACCTTTCTCTTTCTCTCCGCTTTCGCCCTCCCCTCTCAATCTCTTTCTCTTTTCCCTTTTGCATTCCTCCACACTAAAAGACCTCTTCCGCAGACGCTCTATTATCGTGGCAGGATCATATATACCTGGGGTTGGATCTGGACAGAGAGCGGGGCAATGTTCGTCTGGAGCCCGACGTTGGTGTGAGCCAGCGGGCGAGCGAGGTGCAAAAACCGTTCCGTTGCGGCAGCCATACTGGGCGAAAAGAAAAAAAATGTCTCGACAACGTAAAGAGATGTCGAAGGACTAGTTTTTCTTTTTCGACTTCTAGGATGTAAAAAGATCGAAGAGTGGGGGGGAAGGGGAAGGGGGGAAGGAAAAAAAAGAGTGGCTCCGGCTTGGAAGTTTTGGCGTGGTGTTCTTTCGTCTCTTTTTTTCACACCTCTACGATGGTCCTCTAAATTTCGCCGATTTTGTGATTTACGGTTTTGGCGGGCGGTGCTGGGGTTGTGCGCACTAAAATTGGCAATGCGCTGCTTTGCGATAAGGCTGCGTGGCGCAGACGCAGTTTTACCCCACCATAGTGTGGCTGGTGAAGAAGGCCCATAATTTCATGCAAGGCTGATAGCTTCAATCCAACTTTTTTCCTTTTTTCCCTACCTTGCCTTGTGGTGTCGTTCGCTTCCTTGAGAGAGCGTTTGTGCATTGGCTTTTGCAGTCAATTTTGATTCTTTGCGATTCTTTGCCATGGCAGGCCCAAGAGGAGGCGGAAACTTTAGAGGCCGCGGCTCAAGAGGTGGCTCCAGAGGTGGCCCAAGAGGTGGAAGTTTCAGAGGTCGCGGATCAAGAGGTGGAGCAAGAGGCAGAGGCAGAGGAGGCAGAGGCAAGCAGTTCAGTCGATGGGGCCCAGACAGAAAATTTGATGGTGCTCGGCTGGCTGAAAATGGCGAAGAAGAGGAGTATGTCATTCATTCTCAGCCTAATACCTGAATCATTGGTTTGTCTACATGTGTAACTGACAAGACTTTTTTCCCATTGGCTATAGTGAGAGCGGATCTGGATCAGACGCCTCAGACGTGGAATACGGGGCGCTCAACGATGTAGCCTCAGATGACGACGAGCAGCAGGCTACCGCACGCCCATACATGGCACTGATGCAGAAATTCCACGATTCGAGCGCATCAAGTGCGCCGAGCGCCAAACGGAGAAAGATTTCACACGCCGAACCCTCAAGCCGGAGCCCAAGCCCAAGCCCCGCGCAGGAGCAGTCAGAAGACGAGGAGGAGGAAGAATCGAATTCCAAGCGAGAGGATATTGACGAAGCTGACGAGGAAGAGGGGGGAGGAGAAGAAGACCAGACTGGAGGCGTTGAAGATGCTGCAGACGACTCAGACGACGAGATTGATGCCACGGATCCGTTTGACGCCCATTTCGCCAATCCAGACCAACAAATAAGTGCGCCAGCGGTAACAGCGGCGAAGAAGGGAGAATGGGCTACAAGTCGGGCTATGATACAGCCTTGGAGAGCAGTTGTGGTCTCTCCTGATACCAACAGCACTGATCCCATTCCTCAGCCAATATCGGGACTTGGTGGGCTGAAACTTAAGCAGAAGCTGCGAGAAACAGCAAAGGAGAAGATGAGCAATCTGGATACAGCCCAAAAGGCACTTGCACCTTTATTATTCGGTTACAAGGACATCTTGTATTGCGACCGGTCTGTGGAGAACTCTCACAAAATGCGACAGACAGTCTGCCTCCATGCGCTGAACCACATCTTCAAGTAGGATTAAACCTGGCGAATCTGAGAGACTATTATGCTAATTATCATTACAGGACTCGAGACAGAGTAATCAAGAACAACTATAAACTTTCAAAGGCTGGCGATGATGCGGAACTTGAACTCCGAGACCAAGGCTTCACAAGACCCAAGGTCCTGTTTCTTCTACCAACCCGGAACTCATGCGCCCAGATTATGAAGGTGATCCAGGACTTGATTGAACCAGACCAACAAGAGAATTTTAAGCGTTTCAATGAATCTTACGCTGAGAGCGACGAAGCCTTTGGTGCTGATCGGCCTGCCGATTTCAAGGAGCTGTTTGGTGGTAATGACGACGACATGTTCCGCATCGGCATCAAGTTTACACGCAAGACGATCAAGTATTTTGCGCAGTTCTATAGCTCTGATATCCTTTTCGCTAGTCCTCTTGGCCTGCGTATGGCTATGGGGTCCGAGGAGGAGAAGAAGAAGCCCGATTTTGACTTTCTCAGTTCCATTGAGATGGTTGTCATGGACCAGGCAGATGCTCTGTTGATGCAGAACTGGGAGCACGTTGAGCACATCTTTGAGCACCTCAACCTTCAGCCCAAGGATGCGCATGACTGTGATTTCAGCCGCGTCCGCAATTGGTATCTGGAAGACGAGGCAAAATACTACAGGCAGACGGTGATTCTATCTGCCTTCAACACCCCCGAGTTGGCAGAGCTGCAAAGAGTATACTGCCATAACTGGGCTGGAAGAGTTCGACTCCAGCCGGAGTACCCTGGCGTTCTTGGACAACTGGGTGTCAAGATCAAGCAGACGTTTGCTCGATTTCAATCAAACACCGTGGAAAAGGATCCCGAAGCCAGATTCGAATACTTCACTTCTACCATTATTCCTTCTCTGGTGAAGCGATCCAAAGATACTAGCGGGACCCTCATATTCATCCCCTCGTATCTTGACTTTGTTCGCGTGAGGAACTATTTCGCTACCGCCGACGAAGTCTTCAGCCTCACCTTTGGCGTGATATCCGAGTACACGGAAGTTCGAGAAGCTTCCCGAGCTCGATCCCACTTCTTAACCGGCCGACACAAGGTCTTGCTCTACACCGAAAGAGCACACCACTTCCGACGGTATCAGTTCAGCGGGGTGCAGAGAGTCGTCTTCTACGGGCTGCCGGACAATCCCATCTTCTATAAGGAGATTGCGGGCGGGTACCTGGCCAAGAGCGAGAAGGACATGAAGATTGAGCCTGGGCAGGGGACTGTGCGGGCGATATTTTCGAAATACGATGTGATGAAGTTGGAGAGGGTGGCAGGGTCGAAGAGAGTAGGGAAGATGATTCAGGATCGTGGTGATACCTTTGATTTTGTGTAGAATACGCTTTTCGGGCGCAAGCATGATGGAAGTGGCCGGCGTAATATCACAAAATTCGGCGTATTGGATCTCTAGTATATATTAGGCAGACATTCCATCATTGGTAGACATAAAATGGATATTTATATATATATATGCTGTGTTGTACATGGTGCATCTATTGCTCAACGGAAGACCGCACCGGAAATTCTAGATAGTTTCACTTTCCCCCCCTGTCTTCTCTCCATGGTGTTTTGATCCATCATTTTTTCATACCTCATCATACAATCATTCTCACCTCTTTGCTTCCTCAACCGGCTTGCCAGACTTTACGCTTTTAGGCACAATATCTCCCGCCATGGCCTCCGCAGCAGCACCCTCCTTCTCAGCAAACTTGGCTGACTCAACACTCTCATCCTCCTGGGGGCTTGACTCCAGCGCACTCTCGCCCTCGGTGCTCAAGATCATAAACTTCTGCACCATCTCCTCCAGCTCATGCTCGTCCCGGAACTTGGTCACCTTCTTCACGTTTTGAAGAGTAACCGGCGTCGACTGCCGTCCCAGCAGGCGGTCCCGCGCGAGCGTCTTGGCCGTCATCATGAAGCGCGAGTCCTTCTTGCCGTCGACGAATTCGAGGATTGCGCTCTCGCCCTGGTCGTATGTGTTCTTGGACTCGGTGCGGACGACGCGCGTGTAGCCGCCTTCGCGGGCCAGGTATCGACTTCGGAGTTCGCCAAAGAGCTTGGGTAGGAGCCTATCGGGGGTCTATACAAATATCCATTTATTAGCTAAATTGTTTTCTTAAAGTAATGCAGGCCTCAAGGACATTTTGAACTGACATAAAGAATACCCTGCGCTGATCTCCTGCACGGCTCATTGTTCCTCTTGGCCAGCGTTATTAGCTTGTCCGCCAGGCGCTGCGTCTCCTTGGCCTTTGCGTATGTGGTCTGGATGTGTTCATATTGGACGAGCTGCGTGACGAGGCCGCGCAGCAGAGCTTGTCTGGCGGACGATTTGCGGCTCAAATGCCGGTACTTGACGAGACCACCCGCCATGGCAGAAGTCTGATGTCTGATGTAGCAATTGAGGGTTCTGGCGTTGAAAGGGTTATTCGATTAAACAAATAGCCGTTATTCTTTCTTTGGCTGTTCTTTTCGGGTTGTAGGCACTGTTGCTGTGCTGGACAAGGCTTTGGAATGTCTCGCTGCAGGTTTGAAGCCTTTCGTGGCGGGCTGCCATCTGGTTGGCTGTAATTTTTTCTGCGGTAGTGTGAATTTTTGGTGGCGGCGAATCTCGGGCCATTTTTGGAACTGCCAGCCGGAGCTACGTCAAGAGCTTTTTCCAACATCGTCACTCTTTTTCAACAGAAAAAAAAAAATTAATTCAATCAGTTTTGGCCCTGGGTTAAGCTACGCAGTTTTTGCTTCTGCTGGGAATTGTGCGGAAGCTCAATTGCAGTATGCGAAGCTGCGCATAGGGGGGGGCTCTTTTAACGGAAAGCTAATAGCCTTGGATCGGAAATCACCTCCCGGGAAATAATATCTCTCTCCTTCTACAACAAAGCGTGTAGTTTCCCATCTTTGCCAACATGGGCTTCGCAACCGGCTTTGTAAGTTTTGTCTCTACACTCTGGGCATTTCTTTTCACGGCTCAATTCTACGATGCAAAAGGCTGACAGCAACTTCTAATCTAGACCGGTGGCGTGACGCTCACCCTTTCGCTCGCCTACCTCTCCGTCCTCGCGCACCAGCGCAATCGCGAAACCCAAAGCAGATCGATTCGCGCCCAGACGCTCATGATCCAGCATCTCATCGACCCGATCCCGCAGCCGCTTCCCCCCACCCGATCCGAAGTCGCCGCCGCGCAGCGAGAAGCTGCCGTCGAGGTCGCCAAGAACCGATGGAACTCGGAGGTTGAAAACGCCGTGCGCTGGGCGCAGCACACGGACTGGGACGAGGTGCGGGAGGGCTTGGAGAGCAGGATTGCATACCTATACGCAAAGGCAACGGGCCAGTCTGTGGAGGAGGTGCTAAAGGCAAGGCGCTCTCTCGAGCCTGTCAAGAGGACGCAGCAGAACAAGGCCGGTGGCGAGATTGCCGCTGCTACAAGAGGAGCTTTCGGTCAGGTCAAGGAAACAGCAGAGATCATTGAGATGAATGCCGAGAACAGGGCTCTGGACGCGAGGCTGAGGAGTAAAAAGTTCATTGAGGAGACCGCAGCGGAGGCCAAGGACATTGTCAGCACGACCCTGGAGAAGGGTCGGGAAAAGGCAAAGGAGGTTGTGGGCAGGGCCAAGACGGCTGTTGGCCTGGCTGAGGCGCAGGTGGAAGAGATGGCGGGCGACAAGGCGAAGCCACGGCTGAGCCCTGTGCAACAGGCTCTGAGACAACGATACGAGAAGCCTTCGAAAGAGACACGGACAACGGCAGAGATTCTCAAGGAGAGGTATATTCCTATGGACCAACGAGATAACACTGTCCTGCGAGGATTATAAGAGGACCCAATGGAGATTTAAGGGAGATGGATCCAAGGGAGATCCAAGGGAGGAACGAGGGCGGCGAAACCAACAAAAAAAGGTGAACCTGAACATGGCCTTTCCACCGGACGGCTTGACCAGGCTGTGAACATCCATGCATCTTTGTGTATGGCGCACAGATAGACGTTATAATGTATTACTACATCCTCTACTGTTATGAGCATCTGAAACAAAAACGAGTATTACTGTTCTGTTCTTTGTAGCGATATACTATGCTGTAGATTGCCGGGCATCAGATAAGGCGTATCTATACGAAGACGAATACTTGGTAATACGCTTGAGACCAGCAATTGCATCGCAAATACCTAGCGTATGTAACGTATATGTGCGAGTAATACGCCCGTGCCTTTGATTGGCCTCGCAGCGAATTACTCATCGTCTCGTGCCAGAGCACATGGTATGATTTTTCCCAGCAAAACTCATAACCCACCGGAAAGCGAGCCTAGGCTTCTAAATGTGGAGCGAGGAATTGCCTAGGCTGCGGGAGTGAAGAGCAGGGTGCAGAGCGTATTGAGGGCAGATGAACCGAAGGGGAGGAGACGCCGAGCAATTACTCCATTGCTTAGCAGCTGCCCGTCCTATTTGGATCACATGTACCTATTATTACAACATACATGGTACTAGTATTTGTGTTGTTTAATATTCCATGCTGTTTTGCCCTGTTTAGGACTGGCCACCCGCGGGAGTGACGACGATGAATCGTCCGGCGGGCCGCTAGATACGCCGTATTATGTACGTGCTGCAGCAAATACCCTTGGCGCTGAAGCTGAGCGGCACTGGGATTCCTCGGCGGATGGCGAAGAGCAGCTTCCCGAGCGAATCCCGGCAGCTGAGCCCGGCTGGGACTGGGATGACGCCCGCTGGCCTTTTGGCTACGAGTATTCCCGTAGTCTTGGTGGGGGAATTGAAAGCACCGGCAACCGGAGGACCCTGGGATTGTGCAGAGACCGGCGTGCCGGTAAGAAGTTTCAGTGCGTCAAGGGCGGCGCGCTATTATGGAGCGCTGGAGTTGGAGGGAGGGATTGGAGTGTTTTGCGTGCGTTTTGGATTCTGCCGGTTTTGCGTGTACTATCAGAGTGCGTGCAAGTATTCAGGAACTGCAGGATTCGCTGTGCTGGAATCCTAGAGAGGTAATTTGGCATCAATAGATGACAATTACTGGCCAGCGGCAGATCCTTCTGTGAGATGCAATCGACTCCTGCGGGACAGCCCCCCATTGCAGCGGTAAGCCCCTAAGCAGGTACTAACAAGCAGCGCTAAAACGGCCTCGGCGCAGGTAATTGTAAAACGCCCCTCGCTGATTGGCGCGCCATCCGAGGCTGTTCCAGAAGTTTTTCTGGTTCTCTCCGCGGAGCACGCCGCTGCACACGACAAAAGTCTGACTACATCCCCCAAAACTTTTTTCGACTTGCGCCTTTTCGCCTCGTCTCTTAACTGTCTTTCTCTTTTGTCCATCTTCAACAATCTTGGCTTGTGGCTTTTGTGCTGGAGTTTTCCTCCGTTTCTATATACACTGGGAATTGTCGATATTGCCTCAAACAAGAACCTTTCATCCCTCCATTGGGGTTTTGCAGACTCGCATCTATTTTCTTTTGCCGTTAACGCAATTCGAATTTCGAACTTCTCCGGGTCCCACCGCTAGCCATCACGACCCGCCACTTTTCCCCTCAAAAAGACAGGACACCCGGCCGTTCAATTGACGCCAATTCCATCGCCCATCATGTCCTTCTCCAGCCTCGTCCAGGAACTCAGTCTTCGAGACCCCAACGCCCCTCGCCGCCCGGGCCCTACCCCGTCAGTCTCGACTTTCGACGACCGCGCATCGCATGTCTCTCGCACCATGTCTGGATACGCCAGCACGGCCGCCACCAGCGTGAGCATCTCCGGAGACATTGGAAGCCAGCTGCATGGAGGATACTTCCACCCTCTGGCCCGGTCCTGGCAGGCCGAACGCCAGCTGACAAAGGTACGCTTATATGCTGAATGCTGGCTCTGCCCTTGACTGTTACTGACTGTGTAACGCTGCAGTCTATGCTCATTTACCCCATCTTTGTCACTGATGGCGAAGATGACATGATCCATGTGCCCTCTCTTCCTGGCCAGTACCAGGTCAGCATCGACAGGCTGACGGCCTTCCTCGAGCCTCTTGTCCACAAGGGCCTGCGATCCGTCATGCTGTTTGGTGTTCCCCAGAAGCCCGGCTCCAAGGACATTCTGGGCAGCTCAGCTGACGATCCCGAGGGCCCTGTTATCCAGGCCATTCAACTCATCCTTCGCCGTTTCCCTCAGCTCTTCATCTGCGCCGATGTCTGCCTCTGCGAGTATACTTCGCACGGCCACTGCGGTATCCTGCGGGACGACAGCAGCCTGAACAACCAAATGTCCGTTGATCGCATTTCCGATGTTGCCCTTGCCTATGCCAAGGCTGGAGCACACTGCGTTGCGCCTTCTGACATGAATGATGGCCGTATCCGTGCTATCAAGCTCAAGTTGATCGAGGAGGGGATTGCTCACAAGACCCTGCTCATGTCGTACTCTGCCAAGTTCTCTGGCTGTCTGTACGGACCCTTCCGAGACGCAGCCGGCTCCGCCCCGTCCTTTGGTGACCGCCGATGCTACCAGCTTCCCCCCGGAGGCCGCGGCCTTGCTCGCCGAGCCATCATTCGTGATATGAACGAGGGCGCCGACATCATCATGGTGAAGCCCGCCGGTCAGTATCTCGACGTTATCAGCGATGCCAAGGAGCTGGGCAAGGACCTGCCCATCGCTGCCTACCAAGTCAGTGGCGAGTACTCTATGATTCACGCCGCTGCCAAAGCCGGTGTCTTTGATCTTAAGACGATGGCTTTTGAGTCAACAGAGAGCATCCTCCGAGCTGGCGCAACCATTGTCATCAGCTATTTCACCCCCAACTTTCTCGACTGGCTAGACAACTAAATCATAATCGAAGCGAGAAAAAAAAAAGGACAGTTCATGACGGGGTTTAATGTGGAAAAAGACAATATAAATACCAGGGTAGAAAGAGCAGGCGGGCGTTTTCTTGTGTTGATATTTTGAACAAACAAGGGATTTGTAACATTTCTGTACGCATTTTGTTTTTTAGAGCGAGGACATAATTTTGTCAAGGACATATGAATTTCATGTATAATCACACTGTTTTCTAATAAACATTCTCTCCAAGACCTAGAATTGCATCTGTGACAACTTTGGGCCTGCCTCTGTGTCTCTATTGGAAGAGCCGAGATGTTGGATCTCAACGGTACAAGTGCATGTTTCGTCCCTAATCAGTTACAGTATTTGATTGACTGGAAACGAAAGTCTCTTTCCGCAGAATTTCAACTCAATTATGATTCTATCGCTACTCTCGCAAACTAGAACACGCCAGGCGTGTAATCCACAATGCAAAGCTGCTGGATATAAGGCAGCGCGCCGTCCACCAAGCTTCGGTGAGCAGTGTCCTGCTTGACGTAGTAGTCTCTATCCTCGGTAGAGTTGAATTCGACAACAAAAGCATAAGTATAACCATTCTTTGGATGCAATTGAGTCTGTTAGCTTTCTCTCTCTCTATTATGTTATACAAAGATTTTAAAACGCACAGTGAATCCCTCGGGAGAGCTGTTGATTCCACCAGTTATAGACTTGATGTAGGGAGTTTTAGTGTCTGCAGTGAGGCAGTTGTCTTTGAGAGCCAGAACGCCTGAGCAGACCTGAAGAGAGTTTCTCAATTAGCATTTAATCTTGTTCATACTTTCAAGAATATTTCTCTCCAGAGGGGGGCGCTGGTTGGTGATTTTTGCCAAATTTCGAACCTTTCTGACGGCCTCGGCTTCGGCTTCGGGCTTGAAAGCAACGAGAATGAGGTGAGTGATGCTCATGTTGAAGAAAGGCACTGTAAAACTATCGTACACTAGACGACAAAAATAGACGAATTTTATGACGACTAGAAGCTGTTTAATAGTTGGCATCGATGAATATGGATATACATATACCTATATACCAAAAGCAAAGCGGAGAGCTTGTTCAGCTCTCGACTCGCGCCACACGCTAAAAGTAAGGCGGATAGCGGTGATGCGGATCTCGAAATGTATCCTCCCCTAATTCACCTTAGAAAACGTCTCCACTGCTCCTCGGTTCATTTTGCTTGCATCCCTATTCTCATTGAGATTTGTGGTCAGAAAAGAGGGTTACCGAGGCTTATGGAGAGAGCGGCTGTTGGCTATATGAAGTTCTTTCCAATTTGGACAGTGCCGAGGCGTGCCGAGGTGTATATGCGGCCAACAGCATGTATGAGCGGCCAACGGTGTGTATAAGATTTGTGAGCAGTACTAGTATTCGTACTTGCATGCAATCTGATGAAGTTGCCTGCATTTCAAAACTTATGATATCCATGGATCAATACTCCCGCATCTAATTGGTTGAATAGGTACCTAAAACTCGTGCTAATCACAGCCGCTTGGATCGCGCATCGTGCATATATGACCTACCATTGAGCGGAGCATCGCCAAAAGAGGCAATATTTGATATAAAGGTAGCTGCGTAGCAAAGTACTTCGTACCTATAACTACGGCAAGTGCCGAGATTTCTGGTCGTCAACGGCACTTATACCAACGCGGGGGGAGGGTCCTTGGAAGGATTCGCCGAATGAGTCAAGGATGGTGCTAAATGGTGAACTGGACACTTTGCATGCGACAACTCTCATGAAACGTGGCGCTTCTCTCTATGCTCTCCTCTCTCCATGATTAGAACATTAGGCTTAGAAAGACTTTTTTTTTTTTTTTTTTATATTGAGCAATAAGAGATCCTAGTACAATATGGAAATGGAGTATACTGCAGACACTCCCAGACAACTGAAAGAGTCCAAGGTGAGCTTCCACGGCGTTCCCTTCTGCGACTTCACCTTGTTGAAGCTACAGCCCCTCAACTCAGATGCTAAATTGCCATCTTATCCCTCGACCAGCACGCTCTTCAACTTTTAACAGAGAACACCCCAAATGGCAAAAAGGTGCAGATTCTTCTGGAAGAGCTCCATGACGCTTACGGAACTTCATGGGCTACCCACCTCATCGATCTCGAGACGGATGAACAGAAGAAGAGCTGGTTCCTTCGTTTGAACCCAAATGGTAGCATTTTACACATCCTTCCTAATCCGCTGATGCATATTTTTATAAAGATGCTAAAAGCTCTAATCCTGGTCATATAGGGAGAATTCCGGTCCTTCTGGATAGGTCTGAAGGAGGCTCAGTCATCTCCATCATGGAAAGCCAAGCAATACTCACCTACCTGCAAGAAAATTATGACCAGAACAATTTGTTTGGATTCACTTCTGCATCCGAGCGAAGCCAAGTAATGCAGTGGCTGTTCTTCTGGCACTCGTCTGCTCCGGTGCAAGGACACGGCAGACATTTCATCAAGGGGGGTCCAAGAGCCTATACCTTGTAAGCATTCCCACCTTTTCTACTCTAATGTATCGGTAGCATACGAAAAAGATGTCAACGCTGAATAGTGAAACTTGTAGATGCGGCAGAGTACTTCCAAAAGGCAATGCTCCGCATATATTCCGTGCTCGAAGCCCATCTCAGCGGACAGCATGGGGCATCCGCAACGCCTCGCGAATATCTAGCCGGTGACGGCATCGGCAAGTATACGATGGCTGACATGGGCACTTGGCCCCATGTTCGAGGCTACCGCGCCCTGGGCTTCTCGGAGGATGATATGCGGCCAAAGTTTCCCCATCTTCTGCGGTGGATTGAAAGGATAGAGGCTAGGCCGGCGGTGCAGAGAGGCATTGATGCTAGGAAATACGATAGTGAGGAGAACCCGGGACTTTTGGTACGGGCTGGACGGTAACATGCATATAGAATGCCCTGAAAAGGTGATGCGTGGCGTCGCTTACAAGACGGATTGCTTATAATCTATATATAATTAAATGATGTCTAGTTACAAAGAATATGGGGATTTGCATAACATCGTAATTTAACCAATACACGTTGTTCGATCCAAGGGACTTTTGCTCAGCGCTGCCGGGCTGGGAACATCAGCCAAAGACGTGGCAAACAATCAAGCAGCTGACCATGTCACCAACTCATTATAATTCGTTTCTTGGCCATGGCCTCAGCTCAAAGTAAGCCGCGATGCCTGTGAAATGCTCGCTTGCGATAGTAGATTCAGACTATTTCGTAATCTTTTCGCTCTTGAAACTATCTATTTGGTATACTGTCTACGAGACTATTGACTTCCACAGCACCTTTCCAATGCGACTATCCTCCAAATAGGCATCCGGTGATACATAGTATAAGGATCACGGTATCCTATTTAGATGGTATTTCTTCTTTTCCTTATTATTCTTTTTTTTTTTAATTTTATATTAGCTAGCCTCTTATCCTCAATTTAATTACAAGTTTTATATTATCCCATCCTGCGGGAGGTGGCGCACCTGATCCTCTGGGATTATAGGATTTGAAACTGTTTATTTTGTATATGATCTACGGGACTATTGAATTCTGTATTACCTTTTTAACATCCTCCAAATAGGCATCTGGTGATACATAGTATGAGGATTACAATTTCCTATTCAGATAGTGTTTCTTCCTCTCCTTATTGTTCTTTTTTTAACTTTGTCTTGGTCAGCCCTTTATACTTTGTTTAATTGCAATTTTTACCTTATCCCATCCTGCGGGATGTGACGCACCTGGGCCAGCAGCGTCGACATGGAGCAAGCCTGCAGCGAGCAGTACGGCGGCGGATGGACCGCCCAGCTTAACGGAAGCAGTGCCAATGACTAGACCTGCGTCGATGGCAGCGGCAACTCCAAGTCCATCAACGTGGACGCGTACTGCTCCCAGACTTATGGCAATGCCGCCTACGCGGACCCTCAGGGAGGCGGCGCCTATGACTGGGGCTGCTACTGGCGATAGATGGCTGTGAGGATGTTGGAACGGCTTTGCTTGGCCAGATTGGCTGTGAAGTTGGACAAAAGCTTGGGGATGGGCCTCAAGATTGAGGATGATTGAGAGACGTATGAGGTTGTGATGGCTTATAGGGTTATTTCTATTATAAAAGCCCTTAATACCACTCGTTGGATTAACACGCATTTTTTTTACTTTTGACGTATCTGTATCCCGAAATTTGGACAGCTCTAAGCTTTACAGGCATTGCCGTGTACGTACTGGATGCCAGTAATGTAGTGTTGTCATGGCCTTGGATTCGAATACAACTTGCCCTCTTCATGTGTCCGGTATCTGCATCAAGTCGTTATTGAGCACTAGGCCTCCACAAGAGAGATGTAATTACATGTCCATTCTTACCGGTAGAGATGTTGACAATACATTGATGTCGGCAACCCTTGGTTTATTAATCATTCCATCTTTTGATACATTTTCCAGTCACAAAATGCTCTTTGCTGCATTTGTAAAAGTGCTTACCTGTAGTTGGCCATTCGGTATTAGGTAGGTACATACATAGGTAGGTAGGAAGGTCTAGAGTGACAATGTTCCTGGTCTGTTCTGGACTTTGTTGCTTTCAGCTCCTTGAACTGGCAACAGACGCTTTCCAAGACTCAGCTCAGCCATTGCTGCAGGTTTCAATCATCATCAAGCCGCAGCGACAGGTCGAGAGAGATGATGATCCAAATGCAGGGACAAAAGTCAGGCCCAATGTAAAATACGGCGCTGACTAGATACAGTAAGACAATACTGTACGGAGAAGGCCGCAATCAGCCAGCGTTTAAGTCAGACGACGGACCGCTGGTTCGTCGCCGTGATAGGGAGCTGGGCAGCGCGATCCGCCGTGGGTCCAGGGGTTTTTCCAGGGACAGCAGCTTCTGGAGGGGAGTTTTTGCTGGAGCTCGTGGCAGGGTGTGAGGCCATGGCGAGCTTCTCGCTAGCACATGCCGGCGAGCCAATCAGCGCGGCAGGCCGGCAGCTATATTTGGACCTGGCCAGGGCGATCAAACAAGCTTTTCTGCCCGGCGGCGTGCATGGAGTAGCGGAAAGATGGAATGTTTTACAGTTTTGGGTGGGTGGATGGATGGCGGCAAAGGTCGGTGGTTGCAGGAGGTTTTGCTGCTTCTTGGTGGGAGGAGAGGCTGCAGCAGAGATTTTGGAGACTCTGCAGTGTCGGGGCTGTCTGAAGAGCGGTCTCGTAAAATACATACTATATAGTCTAGAAGATGAGAAAAATAGGGGAGCCAGTGGCAATGCCTCTGCAGGTTCCTGCTCCTTCGGCCTAGGATGTTTGCTTCTACCATTTAGGAAGGGATAGCGCAGCGAAAATGCGAGCAGAGCTCAATAGCGTACCGATCTACAGAGCTGGCGAGCCAGGTGGAGAGGCATCATTAATGCTCAGTATTTCTGGCACCACCGCCCACCCATTTGCCCATTTTGGGGGCCTTGTCAATGTTCAGATGAAGCAGTCCGGGTATTGCATTAGAGTTGAGACGGCGCAGGCTGCGAGTTGAAGTTTGACGGTGGTGAATTGGAGGGCAAACGGCTATACTCTGTGACAGCGGTGGAACAATGACGCTGTGCTGCGCTGCTCGAGTCCCACTGCCGGCAGGGAAGCCGTCTTGGCCAAGATGCGAGGCGTAGATCTTGATTTCTCGGCTGACCCTTTTCGGATGCCCGCCACGGACAAAAAAGGAAGCAATCACACGATGCAACAACAAGCCGTGCTCTACAGTATCGCCGCGTGCTTTGCATTTTAGCATCTCTCTAGCACTTTTAGCTCTTGACTCTTGTTTATTGTCTAATTCCGACGTCTCTCGGTTTGTACAATCAGCCTGTCGATCCAGACATGTCTGCCGGCATGCACGGACGCTGATACAAGTAAGATTTAAACGTAACTTTGCGCCTAATGGCGATCGACGGCCGCTTCCTAAAACCTTTTCAAGCCTCCTTTGGGCCTTTTTCTCCATGGACCACTGCAATCACACTCATAGAGCCAGTGACCTACAGTGGAAGGTGGACACTGGGGCGCCCATGCCTCAGCTATCGCTGCAAGCCTCGAATAATTGTGGACTTCCGAAACCAGCGTGCGGAAGGCGTGACCTCACACGGATCTCCAGGCAAAGAATGACTGATTGATGCTCCTGCTTCTGGAGCCCATCAAGGGGCATTTCCCATTCTGTCGCTATTCTTCATTCTTCTCGTTTCTCGTCTGTCCTTTGACATCTTTGCTTTTTGCTTCTCCTTTCCTCCTCCGTCCTGTCTTTCTTTATCTCCATCCTGCTTTTGTCCATTTCGCCTTCTCATCTGTCCCAAGGGAAGTTGATGGCAAAGAGAGAGATTGAATCTCTTCTCTCTCGTCCCTCCTAAACGCTTGCCTTGTTTTCTCTCACCGGTCGCATCCTTCCTTTTGTTGACTCCGGTCCTCTGTTTGCCTTTCGGTGTTCCTTCGTTTGACCAAGATTGTGCGAGTATACACGTACGGATTAATGAGTCGAGGAAAGCTCGCACCGCTCGCTCCATCAGCCACTCATTCTCTGCAGACTCGGTGCCTCTGAATTTCTGCCAAATACATCGTCTCTGGATTTACTTGTCTGCTCCTTGACGCATAAAGAGCAAAAAGCTCTACTTGTCTCATTGCTGTGCAATGAACAAACACACTTCTCCCAACTATTCGCCATCAAAAGAAGAAAAGATGGGCTTGCTGGATGAGAGACGGGGCTCAGATGCTGCAACTGATACTAGTGACAGCAGCTCGGGCACCGTAACTGGCGCCGGTATCGCCACGACTCCATCCCTATCCCTCGCCGACAGTCGCTTTCAACTTGGCATTCTTAGCCCTTCTGCCGATACCCTCAAGGCACCATTTGGCTTCATTCGATCGACGCCGTGGCGGATTCTCATTGTTCGCTTTCTTACTTTTCTGATACCCAGTTTCTTGCAAGGCCGCCATGCTCGAGAGCAGATATGCCCGGCCAAGCTGGCTCCAACGGCGTATCTTGATGGCATGCGTGGCCTGGCAGCGTTGGTCGTCTTCTTTTGTCATTACTTTTACCAGGCATTCACTATTGCCGAGGGATGGGGCTGCGGCGAGACAAACTACCACATCCTCAAGCTGCCGTTCCTGCGTCTCTGGTACCAGGGGCCTCCCGCCGTCTGTGTCTTCTTTGTTATTTCTGGATATGCGCTCTCATACCGACCTATGAAGTTGATTCGAAATGGAGCATGGCCCGACTTTTCCAACACCATGAGCTCTTTAATCTTTCGACGCGGCCTCCGTTTGTATATACCCACGGCCATCTCGACCTTTATGATCATTTGCCTCTTGCGAATCGGCGCCTACGAGTGGACTCGTGACTTTGCCAACGATAAGAAGTACATGAAGAATATCGTAGAGCCCCATCCGGCTCGCATGGAGCACGCTTTGGCTCAGTACAAGGATTGGCTCTTGCACATGTTTAGGTTTATTCAGGTGTTTAGCTGGGATAAATTCGGTGGAAGTACTTGTAAGTTTCAGCTGATCAATTACCATTTGTAACCGCAAGTTGGGTACTAACATGCTTCTGCTACGTAGCTTACGATGTTCATTTGTGGACGATTCCCGTCGAGTTTCGATGCTCGCTCTATCTCTTCCTCACCATCATCGGCACGGCCCGCCTACGCACGTCTGTCCGCTGGCTCACAGTTGCTTTGGTCATGTGGATTTCATACCGCAATAGCCGGTGGGAGCTGGTATTGTTCTTTGTTGGAATGCTCATTGCAGAGAATGACCACATTCGTGGTGCGCATGTCCCAACGCCCAATCCAGCTTTGCCAATGGACGAAAAGTCACGGACAACCAAGGCTAAGCTTTGGCCCATCTTCTGGGCTCTCTTCAGCATCCTTGGCTTGTACTTGATGTGCCAGCCGGATGGCCGAGGTGAAATCACTCCTGGATGGATATGGCTCTCGTCCCTCATTCCCAAGTGGTGGAAGGAGGAAAGATACCGCTACTGGCAATCGACGGGTGCTGTCATTTTCATCATTGCGGCGAATCACTCGCCTCGATGGCAGCGCTTTTTCAACCTGCCAGTGGTCCAATACTTTGGCAAGATCTCATATGCCCTTTACCTCATGCACGGACCTGCCATGCACGTTGTTGGCTACCATTTCGAGAAGTGGGCATACGGTGTGACTGGAGTGGAAGGATACTGGTTTAATGCTGGATTCGTCCTGGGTGCGTGCTTCTGCATTCCCACCGTGGTGTGGTGGGCAGATGTGTTTTGGAGGGCAGTTGATATTCCCACTGTCAAGTTTGCCAAATGGTTCGAGAGCAAGGTGATTGTCAAAGCATAAGAGGCAGAAGAGGCGGACAAGTACGGAGAGGGCAAGCGGCTTCTTTGTTTAGTATGCATGAACTAAGGATTGGCAATTAGATGGCGTTTATAGCGGGTTTTTTCTTTTCTTCTCTTTCAATCTTTTCATTTTCTCTCTTCTAGTTCGTTATGAACAATATCGAAATCTAAATCTTGGAATCCATATTGTCTCTATACAGCCGTTTGAACGTCAATAATTTCTGATCTGCACAGTTGCAGCATCTTCTCAGATGTACAAAGAAATAAAATAAAATAAATAAAAAAATAAAAAAATCAATACGTTCCCATTTCGAAACGCTAGTCCTGGGACTTTAAAATCCAGAATCATGAATATTGTTAGGACGCATTCAGTTGGCGTTGCACCTAATAACATGGCTGTTAATCCCGTTCATCCCGCGAATACACCTTTCTACCTCCCACCCAAGTCTCTTTTACTTTGAGAGTCCGCAGCTTCTCGACGTCCATGTCTTCTAGCGGCTCATCAAGCACAACCCAATCCGCAAATGAGCCTTGTCTGATGATGCCCGCGCTATGCTCCAAGAAGGCTCCATAGGCAGCATTCCGCGTGAATCCCAGAAGAGCTTCATCCAAGCTAAGAGTCTCTTCTGTGTGCCATCCCCGAGAAGGGTTTTCTGGGTCCGGTCCAAGTCCCGTCTGTGGATTCTTCCTCGTCATGGCTGCGTAGATTCCTTGAAAAGGGTTTGGTGGCTCGACGGGGAAATCACTACCAAGCACGGGGTTGATGTCGAGAAGAGTCTTCATGCGATAGGCTTCGCTGCTGGTGCGCTCGGGGCCGAGTCGTTGCTCGGCGTACCTCATGTCGGAGGTTGCGTGGGTGGGCTGGATGGACGGGATGATGCCCAGCGCGCGGATGCGCTTCTGGTCGTCTGGGTGGATGATTTGGGCGTGTTCGATGCGGAAGCGGTGGTGTCTGGACTGGCACCCGGCGAGGAGGAGAGCGTCGCTGTCTCCTCTTTCGTCGAGGCATTGCTGCTCGAGGGCTGCTTGGAAGGCGTCGATGGCGTTGCGGTTGGCGAGATCGCCGATGGCGTGGATGTTGACTTGGAAGCCTTTGCTGGCCCAGGATTTGGTGACTTGGGTGAGGGCGGAGGCGTTGATGAGGAGGGAGCCGGATGTCCAGGGGTGGTCAGCGTAAGGATCGAGCATGGCGCTGCCCCAGCTTCCGAGGGCTCCGTCTTTGAAAAGGGAGAAAGATTAGCATAAGTTTATATGTTCATATGGATGCTTTCGTTATAGCCAACTTACCGGCAAACAGTTTGACGCTCCTCAGTGTAAACTTGGCGTCTTGATCAGACAACATGGGAGCGTCCTCTGGGCAAAACGTGTTTCTCTTGTCGCACTCCAGCATGCCATACACGCGAACCGTCCAGTCCGGAGACGAAGAAGCCAGTTCCGAATACAGCCTGGCATTTTCCGCAGTGACGCCGGCGTCGTGCATGCCCACCAAGCCGACCTTGTTGAGCTCCTTCATGGCGGACTTGACGGCGCGGGCTTTTTCTTCCGCTCCGGGCTTGGGCCACAGATCCATAATCATGTCCATGGCGTTGTCGCAGAAGACGCCCGGGCCGGGGTCGCGGATGACTTCGCCTCCTGGGACGTTGGGGATTTCGTCTGGGAGGAGGTTGAGGACGGCTTGGGAGACCCAGGAGCAGTGGACGTCGATTCTGTCGAGCATCATGAAGATGCCCCTGAGCTGCTCGTCTTGCTCAATGTCGTCCTTGTAAGGGGTCAACATGCGTGCCATTCTATTATCATGCCATGGTATAGGCCACTTACAGCGGTGGGCATTCGTCCAAAGGCCGATTGGTCCCATCCCACGCCGCGAAGCCAGTGATTCTCAGTGCCCGCTTCCGGATTGGCTTCAAGATACGTCTTGATGCGAAGCCTCACCTCGTCCAGCGACTGCGACCCAAAAAGATCGACCGAGTGCAGGAACTCGCCGTACTGCAGCAAATGGCCATGGCCGTCCCACAGCCCCGGAATGACATGCCCTTCAGAGACGGTCACGTCGGTGTCTTTTGCTGCTGCATCGCCATCATCCCGAGCCCAGACTCCGGCAAAGACGCCGTCCTTGACCGAGAAGCACTCGGCCGATGGCTGGTGGCTGTCGTGAGTCCTGATGCTGTTGTAGCAGTACACCGGGAGGGGGTCGAAGAGAAGCGGGTGCTGCTGCTGGTACGAATAGGCCAGGACCACGGCTGCGATGGCCGAGATGAGGGAGCCCCAGCGGACGAGGGGCGGCAATGGAGCCATTTTTTGCTTGTCTGTCTAGTCACAGCAGCAGCAGTGAAGCAGATGACAAGGGAGAGAAAATGAAAGTCTATAGAAGAGATTGAGCATATTTTATGTGCTGTTGGTTCAATTCACCTCGTCATGTTTGCTATGCTTGGCGCAGAAGAAAAAAGAGTAGATTTACATGAAGGGCACGAAAAGTGGTTCTTGTAAATGTTGATAGTGCGCCTTTTGGCGTCAACCATTCTTTTTTATTTTGTCTTGTCTACCAATAAGTCCTTATCTCTAGATTAGAAAATTGCAAAATCCATAGCCGCCCTTTTTCTTTTTAATTTGCTAAAGATGAATCGGCTGCCTCTGATAGGTTGGCTGTCAATCAGGAACTTGCCCAAGCCATGCGGGCGCTAAAAGGTTTGGAAAGGAGCGGGATTGGATGGCGGGGTTGAAAAAGGGCAAATACTAATAGCTGTATAAACGAAAAGGAGGGGCGAAAGCCGTTGAAGAACCCCTCAATTGTGTTGGAGCTTGGTGGATCATGTTTTGCGCGATGAGTTTGGGGTTTCGAGTTCAAGGTGAATGTTTTATCGTTGAATGGGGTATACATGTTTGTAATTTCAGGTTATTTGTTGATGTGTGTTTTGTGTGTTGAGCAAGACGCTGATGCTGAATCATGGTCCAAAGCAGAGTGAGAGAAAACAAACGACAAGCTGCAAACGCAAGCGGAGCCCGTAGTCGTCAGCTTTAAGCACTTTCCGTTTGTCGTCGCAACGGCAATTCGGAGGCCGAGCCATCATAAAGCGCCAGCCTCGGAACTTTGGTTGCCTTTTTCCTCATCCTCATTCTTCTCCCCAGTTCCTCATATATTACCCTCAACTCAGACATACGCCTCACAAGAACTTGATCAAACACGCCCATCGCCATGGCCTCCACCGCCGACCTCGACGCCCTCGTCAGGACCCGCGTCACTGACCCCATCCCCGCCGAGACGCTCTTCCCCATCCTCTCCACGGCGCCCTTTGTGCCCTCCAAGTCGCTCATCAACGCCCGCGACATCGGCGCCGTGCCCGGCAGCAACATCCCCGCCGGCCGCATCTTCCGCTGCGGCACGCTGCAGTACGCCAGCCAGGATCCCGACGCCCTGGCCTGGATCGGGGCCAACGTGCGCCGCATCTTCGACCTGCGCAAGCCCGACGAGGTGGAGCGCGGGCCCGACCCGGAGATTGCTGGCGTCGAGAATGTCTGGCGGGCCGCGGCCAAGGACTACCAGACGCCGAGCCTGGCTGAGTTTGCAAAGGGCGATGGCAGCGAGGCCTGGAGAAACCAGTATCTGGCCGTGGCTCTGAGCTATGCGCCCACTTACAAGGCCGTTCTCGAGCACATCCGCGATACGCCCACCGAGCCGTTTCTCTTCCACTGCACCGGTGAGTCGTTAATCTTTCACTACGACTATGTAATACTGACGTGAAATAACAACCAGCTGGCCGCGATCGCACCGGCGTGCTTGCCGGCTTGCTCCACCACCTCGCCGGCACGGCCTCGGACGATGCCGTCCGCGACTACATGCTCTCCCGCATTGGCACCGAAGTTGCCCGCGACAAGCTCATCCACTTCGCCCTGGAGAGCGTCGGAACAACCGACATGGAGACGCCCGGCTTCTACAACCTCGTCGAGTTGCGGCCGCAGTACTGGAACGCCTTTGTCGACGGCCTTACGGAGCGCTATGGCGGCTGGGACGGCTACGTGACCAAGGAGCTGGGGCTGTCGGAGGAGGATCTCAACACTGTGAAGAAGAACATTCGTTCCTAGTGTGGAGGGAGAAACGGGCTGTTTTTTGCTTTATACACTGCTGTTGTTGTTGCTGTTGCTGCTGTTTGTGATACCATAATAGACGCTGGATACCTAGGATACAGCCAAGAGGGGCATGTTGGACTCAATCATGATTCACACGAACCTAGACATCTAGATGGATCTATCTAGAGCAGCTAGACTAGAGCTAGGCCAACCAAAAAAGAATTTGTCTCAAGTACATAGTATAAACAAAGAAATAAAGCAAACAACAAAAAATCAAGTTCAATAACACAAAAAAAAAAAAAAAAAGCTGCTTGAATCTCGATTTCCCACCAGTGACGCACCGCCACCCACACCCAACAGCCACAAATGACGTTACCAGCCACAGGGTCCCCCAACGTCCGCTAGTCAAAACCGGCTTGTCCCCACAAACAAGCTCATCTTCGTTGCAAAAGTGACGTACAATGACGACCCTTGATTAGATCACCGATGCCTTAATACAAGCCCCAGCGAATAGACGCAAGCTTACACGCAGAAAGTCATCGGACATTGCACAAGAAAGACCAAGATCTGCCCTGTTTCTTGCATTTTGCAAGCTTCGTATCTCACATCCATTACGGTTTGATCGTCGCTGCTTTCTCATTGTCATGCCAGGGCACTATTAGGTCTTGACTTACATCATCAGCTCGTTCATTCATTGTTCGCTGCAATCATTTCATGGCCTTTACACAAGTATATAAATCTGCCTTCTTTCCCCATATCATAGAGTCCATTCTTCCTTACAAGCAAATAAAACAGAATAAATCACCATCAACAATACCATATATATCAACACACAAACAAAATCAGCCAAAATGCCTTTGACCCGTCGCCATCACCACACAACCACCACCACAACCACCGCCCGGCCCTATCGCCGCAGCATCTTCTCTCGTCGCACTCCTCGTCAGCCTCGCGTGCACCATCAGCGCAAACCCACCCTCAAGGACAAAGTCAGCGGCGCCCTTACCAAGCTCAAGGGAAGCCTGACTCACCGTCCTGGTGTAAAGGTAATACAGTCGAAAATACACCAAAAAAGATCAAATGGCTAATCATGTCAACTACAGGCTGCTGGAACTCGCAGAATGAGAGGCACAGATGGCCGTGGATCGCATCGCCCCAGAAGACGCTTTTGGTAAAGGCTTGCAGAAGACGCGGTGGCACGAATTATGATACCCTATAATGATGTTATTTGCGACACGACTTCTCAACACTGTATAATTAAAGTTTGGATTAATAATATCTATTGAATAATTACTTTGATATCTCTTCCTGCATCAAATTCCTGCCGACCATCATTTTTTTCTTTTTCGAACGTCCCGTGTATTATACTCTATCAAAACCAAACTGTAGATATGGCTCGCGTAGCAGCATCATTTTGAATGCACAATGTCCAGACGAGCTTATGTGTAGAAATCTCCTGGAAACTCCATGGCCTAATCGCATCAGCTTGTAGCTTTTCATCATCTTCGTCTCAACGCTTTTTTTCTTTTTTTTTTTTCTGCTGCTTCGACTCTTCCCCTCTTACATGCGTGCTTTGATTCCAGCCCACTTTCATCCCCAGAAGCTTTTCCGCCTCGAGGTAGATTTATACCAGCTCGTCAGTCTCATCAGACTGTGGAACCATCGGCCGATAAGGGGGGAACGAGACGAATTTGATGGCCTCTCAGATCATCAGTTGGGCGCCTTGTCTGGCATCTCGCAGGGGACTGATCCGCGTAGACAGACACAGACTTGGTGCTCTCTTCACGAACTCCCATCATTCTGTTCGTATCCCTGGGGGATAAATACCGGGAAGATGGGGTATAGTGCGCTGCAAGCTCATCCGCTTCTTCACCGATTCCACGCCTCTTGAGCTCGCTATAGCATCGAAAAGCTATTTCAAGCTCTTCCAAATCTCGCTTGCTAGGGGATGGGTGTTTCTTCGTCCACTTTGTTGTGCTTGCATCCAGAAAAGGCTTGTCTCGCATCAAATCAATCTTAACGCGGTCGGTATTTGGCAGAGGCCGCACATGTCCACTTTGGCTTGAAGCCTTTCTAAGCGACATAGCTTCTTGAGGTTGATATACAGTCAAGTCTGTAGTCACTCTCTCTAAGCTCGTCTGAGTTCGCAGCCTGGAGCATTGCCCATCGAGACTATCATCCATCGTAGGAGTTTGAACTTGATGCAGATGAATTCGAGGCGTTGAGGCGCAAACTGGGGAAGAACTCAAGATTCCATCTTCAAGGTTGCTGTCGAATCCCCTTTCGGCCTCGAATGGATCGATGATGAGCAGAGAGGTTCTGTTTGATCCAATCATAATTTTCAGATTCGCATGATTTTCAACAATGCTGGGGCTTTGTAGCAAAGCAGGCTCGGCAAAAGGGTCATCTATGGATCGGCCACTCCTGAGAGCCTTTCCGTCGTTGGCGACAGGTTTGCGAGGCACACAGCCGCCCACCATTTGCTGGACTTTCTTTCTGTTGAGGTTGTCGCCCTCGTTGAGACGAATTTCAATAGCATCAATTAGAGGTGTCTTGAGTAAGATGGGAGAAGGAAACACAGGATGTGAAGTTAGGGGACCATCGACATCATCATGAGTAGGTTGCTTCGTGAGCTTGGCGTGCGGTTTGGATCCCGAATTAGATGACTTGGTCTGCAAACGGTCCCATGCACTTGATACCCTGGCCAACATTCGCGAGGGCATGCGCGACATCTTGGGAGTAGGTGATTTGCATGGCTGAGAAAACGACGGTTTCAGAGTGTCGGTGGCCGCCAACATGGCGCATACCTTGTCCTGAATATCATCAGGATTGGCCGCCATCGCACACTTTTCATCGGCCATCTCGCCTTGGAGAAGGATTCTCGGAGCTCCATCCATGATGTTGTGTGGAAGAAGGCAAACTGCCTCTGCGTCTTTCACGATGATATATGAGGAGCGGTTGGCCGAGTTTCTCAACGGGCTCGTCAGGGGTCGGGTCAAACTATAATCTTTCCGTTTTGGAGACGAAGTTGAGCTCCGTCGTGGCCTAGAAGACTTTGCAAACCTGTTGTTGGGAGAAGCTTTCTGAACTCGCGGAGCGCCGGGTCGATAACCTCGACCGCTATTGGATGTCCTATCCTTGGATGAGCTTGGCGAGTGAGAGCAGATGCGTCGTTCTCCAATTTCGGGCGTGGTGTCCTCGGGAGCCAGAGGAGTAGAAGTAGAAGTTTCCAGTGCTTCTTTCTCTGTTTGTTGTACGACCTCTTCTTCCGCCAGGTCTGAACTGCTGTCATCGAGTAGAGCACTGGCAATCCTCTCGAGAGTGATTGGCTGGACATTATCCTTATTCTGAGTAGTCTGCGTCATGGTCTCGCAGCAGGTATTCACAGACTGCGAATGAGGATCTGATATAGTTAGCATTGCACTATATCTATGCTCGGTAGACCAAAGCAGCATACCTGAGTCCTTGGCCGACGATGGCTCAGGCGAAATCTGGGCTCGGTTTCGAGAACGCAGAGAACCAAGCGCGTTTCTCTTCTTTCCGTACGTGCGCACCGGAGGTGCCATTTGGACGGCCGCGAAGAAGATGAGAAGAACAAGTAAAGGAGTGAATAAGCAAGTAAATAGAAGACAGAGATGCATAAAAGACAAGACAAAGGAAAAAACGAGTGACGAAAAGAACGACAAATGTCAAAATGAGTGAATTGGAGTTGGTCAGTTGAACGAGTGACGAGGGAATAATACGGATGATGGCGTGATGCGCAGCCAAAATTTACCAGGAGACCAGGCGAAATTTGGATGGCAGAGGACACTCATGAAGCCAGCCTCGGGCGAAGGAAGCAGCTCCAAGGAGTCCTAAGCTTGGCCGCCAGGATCATACATATGGTCTGGACGATTGGCGAGGAAGCTGGGGGGATGTCATATCCCAAAGGCGAGCCGTAAGCGAAGTCCAGTCTTTTCTGCAAAGAAGATGAAGCCAAGTGCAACCAGGAGAAGGGAGAAGTGCCAGGAGACTGGGGCCGATTCTGGAGAGGAGGAAGAGGAGGAGGAGGGAAAAGAGGAGGAGGAAGAGGAAGAAGGGAGAAGTAAAGAACAGATGCCGATGTCGGTGGCAAAATAAATACCAAATTTAGGCATCTAAGGCACGAGGGCTGGCAGAGTTACTGCGCAGAGGCTTTCAGGGAGCAGCTGGTCTGCTGGTAAAAGACTTGGCAGCTGTTGAACAGCTGTTCAGGGGATAGTGGCACTGAACAGAGCAAAAGAGCGGAAGGAGCAGCCAGCCCCGCGTCACTGAATCACTGCCTGTGCAAATGGACCCGCTGAAGGAAGAACACAGCATCTGTTTACTTGGTTTTTGGCATGTATTAACAGGTTTATGTTGAGAAGAGTGATTGTCGAAAGTTGGGACAGGACCTCGTTGGAGATATTACTCAAGGCAACAACTTCCATTTTAATCTATCATTATGTGCAGTTTGGCTCTTGAATGTCATTTTAATAAAGATAATAATATTGCAGAACTGTAGACTGTAAAGATTAGGTGCGGAAAAGATGCATCGCAAAAAATGTTCTGGGCACGCACTTTGATACCTACTTTGGAGCTTGATACATGCATACGTACAACACTTGACCAAGAATGTGATGACTGATCCCAGTAGCTAAAAGAAAACTATACGTTTGAACAGTTAGGATGCATTGCTTCATCTTGAAAGCTACATGTACGTTGTTCTATATGTATCTCCACGAAATATCCCAAATTTGGGAGAGAAATGGTCAGCTTTGGCATGCAGACGTTCAAGCAAGCAATAGAGCTCAATATGCCACCACATCGTTGGATTATCAGCTTTATGAGGCTGAGGCAATATTAGAAAAAAGAAGGGATAAAAAAGAATATTCGTCAAGCATTTTACCAATGTCAATTAATTTCTCAGTGCCTTCTCTCAACGAATACCACGCTCAACGTTGAATCAAGTCTCTTACAGCCAGTGTCGTTGCATCGCTCAGCACGTGATATGCATCGTCAGCCCTGCTAGCGCCTCTCATCCCTGCTCCCAACCCGACCTTTACACGAGCCGGAACCGGCGAAAGCCGTTTTTTACATCATCGTGACCTGACAGCTCAAATAAAAAAAAAGGTAAAAAAAAGAGTTTAGCAAGAAATTCAGAATATTTACGGCTTGGCCGACCCCGGCAAACGAAAAAGATTGCAAAAAAAGTAAATCAAAACACAGATTCCAGCTCACAGATCATCTGCATTTGCAGTGGTCACCCCACCAGGCTCGGCATATCAAACCACCAATTTTTTTTTCTCTTCAGCTTAGGTTGACCGAAGGGGCGACTTGCGACCTTACCTTTCTTTCTACCTTCAGCGTCTACACCTCGTTTCCAAGTTCTAGCTTCAGCATCGTTACTGATACATCTGCGCGATTCTACGGGAATCCCGTTTCGCGCCACGTGGGATTCCAATTGCTTGTTCCTGACACGGACTCTCAGAGCTCCGAAGCTCCGCTATCTCCATCACCGAGCTGCGCCGGGACTACCGCCACTCCGTTTTATTTACTTGCCTGCGCACCAAGCCGAACTTCTATTGCAGAGCTCTACGTATTTACAGAAGAGGAGGACGATTCAAGGGAGGACTTGCAGATAGCGCAACATACACACGCACGCAATGATTCGAGCGGCGTTCCAATCGCGGTTACCTCTGCGGCAAGCCAAGACTGCGCCGGGACAAAACGGGGCGTTGAAGGATGTCTGGGCAAGATTATTCTCATCACAGCCGGTGACGAAATCCCAGAGCAGCAGCAACGCATCATGGAGGAGGCTACAGTCACTCCCGCCCTTGGGAGGAGCGATGCGCCACGGCGCTCCAATGCGACCAACTGCCAGGATAGCTGACAGCTTCGCGAGAGGGACTCAGCAACGCAACTTTGTATTCTCGGCGTGGAGGCGCAATAACGCACAGGGGGCCAAGAAGAGTTTGTCGATAAGTGAGAGGTTCAAGAAGCTCTCTAGAGAGTATGGGTGGTCGGCCGTGGGTGTCTACTTTGCGCTCAGTGTGCTGGATTTCCCGTTCTGCTTCCTCTTCGTGCGGTTGGTCGGAACAGAGAGGATAGGTACGTTCGCTTTGTGCTCTCAGAATGCTCTTTTCTCCCCTTTTTCTTTTCTAGAGTAAGTTTTATAATGCGAGACTAACGCGAGAATGGATGGGGGCGATCCAGGCCAATTCGAGCACTATGTCGTCACAAAGGTCATCCCGGAATCAGTTCGGACAGCATGGAACGAATGGCGACAATCTCTCAAGAGCGAAGAGAAAAGCCATCTGGGCAACAGCAATATCAGCGACAGCGTAGAGATGGCAGGCTGGGGTGTAGAGCAAGCGCAGGAACGCAACAGAGAAGAAGCCAGTGAGTTTGAACTACAATCCCGCCCCCTGCCCTTTGGTACCCTTCCCGATATGGCTCTCTCTCTCTCTCTCTCTTTCTCTCTCACTACGTCGAAATGTCTCAGACAGCTCCACGTCATGAGGGAGGGGAGAGACAACCTGTTTTCCCCATATGGAATCCACGGACAGTTACCGAGCCCGGTGGTACTTTAATTTGAGACATCCAAGGGAGAGAGACTAACAGCCCTTTTCCCGCAGGCCTGGCAACGCAGCTAGCGCTCGCATATGCCATCCACAAGAGCTTCATCTTCCTCCGGGTGCCGTTGACCGCGGCGGTGACGCCCAAGGTGGTGAAGGTGCTTCGACGCTGGGGTTGGGATATTGGAAAAAGGACCCCACGATCATAAAATCATCTAACCCTGACAAGGCATAGGATGAAAGACACTGCCGGATATGCATGTAAGCACGGTTTTATCCGCGGCAGTGTGTGAAAAATTTTCTCTCTCTCTCTTGTAACATTATTGTCAATTCCTTTTGGGAAAGGAGGATGCAGCAGTGCCAATAACGGGGGCGTGCGGAATCAGCGTACGGAATCACTGTGCCAGATGCAGTAACATATACCGGATCTTTTGAGGTTTTTTTTTCCCTCCCTTTTTTTGTTTTAACGATTGCGTGCGCGCGCTGGCAAATAGACTAGAATAGAGAAGGCGCAGAGACGATCACAAGTTGCGAATTACAAAGCTGCAGTAGTACTCTTACAAGCTGCATGAAAAAAGGAGATCATTACAAAGACAACGCATGATGCCTTGGAGATCGCCCCCCGTGGAACATAACCTGCTTGTACGCCAAAACTCCAAGCCCAAACTCCGCCGGTATGCTGTCTCTTCGCCAATCTAAGGCGGCAGATTCACCGTCAAAAGTTCTCAACAGGGCAAGACTCTGCGTCAAACTACGAAAACAACCCGGGGGAGGAGAAGCTTACTCCATCTCCAACGGCTATTGCGGCTCCTGTCGTATCTTTTTACGACCCCTTTTGACCGCCCCCATCCTTCTTGGTCCCCGAGAAGGAGAAAAAAAAAAAGGCAGCGCAACTCACAACATTTCAAGGAAAAAGCCCGTAGTGTCAAGCCTAACAAGATTGAGGAAGCCGCAGTAGTGTTATTCCCCAACGGATAAAGACCGAGCCAGCGAGCGAGCAAAGAAAAAAAAAACCCCGACTCACTAAGAGAAAGAGAGACAAGAATGGTCGTAGCAAAAGGGTCGCAGGCCGAACGAATACCCGAACGAATGATCCCCAAGATTAAACTTCTAGGTAAAAAACCCCGAACAACAAACAACAACAGAAAGAGAGAAAGCCAGCCACAGTTTGGACCCTTTTTTAGCGCCGCAACTTTTTTGCTTCTTGCTGCTTCGGGATATTAACCAAGACTAGTTAAGACTTGCTTGTCTGTCTGTCACTGGAGAAAGTTCAATTTTTTAAAGGGGGGGTGTGGGAAAGGCCCTTTTGATGTGGCTTCATGACGTATCATGCAACCCTCACAAAAAGAGAGAGAGAGAGTGAAGGAGACAGCGAGTGAGTTCGAACCAACCATTTCTGTTCCCAGAAATTTGGGTCACGCGATGTGGAAATGCTGGGATCAAGTCTCACAAGTTTTACACGTAAAGATGTTTCAATTTAAAAAACGTCAAATGATTAAGACTTTTGATACAAGCACAGCGGCCTGCGTTGAACACTTGCCTCTCCGTTTTTTTTTTTTTTTTTTTGTTCATGTAATAATACCGCTCCCATGTAGTATAGGCGCCACAATACTACCATAACGGTCTTCTACAACGGTAGTATCCCCGGTTTCTTGTTTTTAAAATGGAAGGATCCGTTATAGTAAACTTTTTTTTCCCCCAAAAGGGGTAAACCGTGAAATCTCCCCTTTCTGATAAACGCCGACCCGCCCTTGCAGGGAATAAGATGAGAGAATACTACTATACTAAACTACCTACCTGCTGTAGAGCATTTTGCCAAGCAAAAGAAGAAAAAGACAAAAAGTCTCGGGCCGAGAAAGGGAAAAGCGATTGCTCAAAAGTCATGTCATGCTATGTAAATTTCGTAACCACCCTCCATCCAAAACGCGAAAGTGCAAACTTGGGCAGTCGGCCCTATGACGGCGATGTACGTGTATACATCAATCATATGTCATTAAGTCTGAAGATGTGAATCTCATTACTAACATGAGAAAGGGGTGTGTAGAGAATAGGAGATTTTTTAAAACGAGGCAGCAAATGGAACCGACGAGGGATAAAAAAAAGTTGTCTTTTCACTATATTATCTGTCCATCTTTCTTTCTACCTTGCTTTCTTTAGTTGTTTCTTCTAAAACTGGCGTAGAAAAAAAGAGAGACGCCTCCTTTTCTCACAAACCCCCAACTTTGCTAAGAAACCGAACCATTCTCCGGTTTCAGAACCATGCTTGACCATCACAACAAGCCCCCTGCTCGCCTTTTTTTTCTTAACTCCGCGACAGTACACACTAGATGCGCTGTCACGTACGTATAGTAATCACACAAAAAGGGAAACAAAGTAATGCGTATGTATGTGTACATGTTAGCAAAGAGAGAGAAAAAGGGGGGCAAGGCGTTTTCCTCCAAGGAAAATCCGGCCCGTAATAAAAAGCAATAGCGGGAAAGCAAAGCTGAGGGAGAAGTCTTCTAGAACAAAGTCAAAATGTCAAGACATGAGTCGTGCAAGTTTTTAGATTCCCATTTCGCCGGGAATTATACACCAAGCTGTGTCAGGGTATACTAAAAAAGACCCAGCCCCGCCAAAAGACGGGTATCACGGCGTGGATTATCATGGTCTGTGTGTTTTCTGGGTTTTTATGAGCGAAAATGGAGAAGATCGAGAGAACGGGGAAGAGAAAAAAAAAAAGGAAACCGTCGACGTTTGACACAGTGGTCCCAGCTTTGGGGTGGTGGCGTCATAACTCTATTCGCAGACCCAGTAAAAACTTGTTCGTTTTTTACCAAACTCTTGACCGAATTACTCAAACGATATGGAGCTCGCAGCAGGTAGTGAGTAGTATTACTGGGACTCGCCAAAACGGCGTGGGCTATGGAGTATAGCAAAGCGTCACTGACAACTTGCCTTGACTCCCCGTGAACAAAGAGCAAACAAAGAGTGACATGCCGTCTTGCGTATGTGGTTGAATCCACAAGCCACGTTGTTGAGGCCGCTCTCGAGCGGAATGCGGCGGACACTAGGCGCCCTGCTGTTCTTTTCTCAATGCTGCTCACCCATTGAACTTGCATGAACTTGCCAGCGAAGTGAGGCTTTTATTTTCCTCATCATTGCTTAGGGAATAGGGCTTCTAACCTCTCGTGGCCGTGGGGAATAGTCAAGACGCCAGAAATAGGCCCGGGCAAAATTTCTAGAAAAAGAAAACCGAATCAAAAAACAAGATTATCCACGGATGCAGCCTTCCGGCGGTTATCCTTGGAAGGGGGAGTGAACTGGGGGCCAAAACGGAAAAGCAAGCAGCGAAAAGACCAACGCAACGCAACGCAACGCAACGCAACGCAACATGGACATGCAGCTAACAAAGGAAGAAGTAAAGCGCGCCTTCGCTTGGGCCGCCCTTTGTTCGCGGTATTTGCCGTGAGAGGCGAGCTAGACGTGCACGGAGTAGCATGTGCAGTACCTATGTAGGTGAGGCAGTCGGGAATACCAGATGCAAAACAAGCAAAACGAAGACAAAGACTGCAAAGCAGAAGTTAAAAGCTCAGTCATGGTTCCACGCTCATTGCGTAACTGGAGCCACGTTGATGGCACGCCAGGGAAAAAGAGTGGGGTTCCCTCCCCCTGGAAAGCCCATTAAATAGAGTTTTCAGGGAATCTGTTCGGCGGAGTGGAGCCGAAAGATGTCTGAGCGGGCGGGTTTCTGTGCTAGGCCCTCATTGGGCGGCTCTTGCATCTGCAATGGGCAGGGGGATGGCAGGGAGTGGGATTGGCGTTGGGATTGGGATTGGGGTTGAGATGGGGGGTTGCGTTTTCGTCTCGTCTTGGTTGTTTTTGATAGCGATGGTACTTGTAGTTCTGCTTATGCTGCTTATTTGCTGACGAGGCAGTCTTGAAGCAGAAATCCTAAACCGTCTCATCTGCTCAGCATGATTCATTGGCCGTGCCGTACCTGCCTGCTCACGAATCAATTGCCCAAACCAGACGGCTCTTCCTTCCAATTGGCACGGCGCTTAGATGTTCATGCGCAATTTCCCAATTAAACTCTATTTTGCAGCATGTGCGGACTAAGGCGGCAGGCAGCAAAGCTACTGCTGCGTCTAGGTCTAGCAGCGTTTCGCTCCAGCCTTTTTGGAGAGGGCGCTAGGTTGCATTGCGCTGTTTTTTTCACCCTGATGCTGCAAACAAGACTGATAGCAGCCTAGTACATAGATGCAGAGTGCGCATGATTACTGGACGAGGCAGAAACAAACACCCTCCTCCAAAATCTGGGAAGGAGAAAAAAAAAAGACAAACAGGGGTGTCGGATGCTTTCAAGATGGCTAAGCCCATTTTAATTCCCATCCCGCTAAATGGCGGGAAACTGGGGGAGAAACCCGCTTTAGCACCAGCGTGGCCGCCATGCCCATTGGCTTCCCTCCAGCGTGGGTGGCCCGCAATGCTCGCGTGGGCAATCTGCGGACGACAACGCATTGCATGGCATGGCATGGCAGCGCATATGCGGGCGATTTGGAGGTCGCAGTCAAGGATTTGCCGAGCTCATATGCACGGAAATCTGCTTCCGGAATAGCTGTCGCCGCGGGAGGATTGGAGCGGGAAGGGAGCTTCCTCCAGGACAACGGTGCTAGCAGCATGTAGGTATTTGCATGCTGCAGCACAACCTCCGGCCTCCAGGCCAGGGATCTGGGTCGACGGCAGCCATTCATTCGTGGGCAATCTCGATCGCCAGCGCCTTTGCGCGGATGCTAGGCACGGAGCATTGGCAGTAGCTGCGGTTGCAGCGGCAGAGCCAACCATAACCATGGCCGGCCAGCAAGTCCGAAACCTTCCAAAGGGGCTGCCGCTCTTCTCCCTGGCATGTAACGAAGCGGAAGCCAACCCGAGTCTGCGTAGCGACGTGAAGCGAGAGATGCGGAGTGGCGCCCCGAGCAACAGCGTCAAGCACAACGAGGGGGCACGAAAACAAGGGACCGGTCCAAAAGGGTCACGCCTCGCCCATTTAGAGTTGCGGTTTGCATATGCCTATCCTTCGCGGGCAATTGGTGTCGGTGGTGTGTGCGTCGTATGGCTTTGGCACGGCGGTATGGCATGTTTGCTCCTCGGAAAACTTACTACCGAAAGGCGGCACACCATGGCCACGTCCGCATGTGTCTATCAAGCAGGGAACTTTTTCATTTGCTCTGCCTTGTTGTCTTTTGCTTGCATTGTTGCGGCATTTGCGGCTACGCCAACCAGATGGCCTCGTCACAATTGCTTTGCTCGTGGTCATGCATAATCTTCACCCTTGCCCCAGCTTTGGGCTGCGATAGGGCAGAACAGCCGAGCTAGGTATTTGCATGCTCAGTGCGCAGTGCTCAGTGCTCAGGCATATTCAGCAATTGGCCATCGTCTCAAAACGGCGTATGCACTGGATGCTAAAGGATCTGCACTTGTCTTAGTGTGTGATGGGTGATGCGAACTGCGTGTCTCAGCACCATTTGGTGCTTGCATCGTCCTTGGGACTACCCGCCCGTGCTATAGTGGCAGGTAGTGTGAGAGTGCTTTCAACGAGATCCTGGCCTGCGAAGGAAACAAGTCATTTTTTTGTTGCTGACGCGATTTGCTGGTGTGCAGCCACACTCTAGACTTGTACGTCGTCACGGAGAGGAAAGGGAAAAACGCACAGATTGATAGATCTGCCTTATTGGTCGTCTTCCAACAAGTCTGTCTCAGAGCTGGCAACACCTTGCGCAATTTAGCAGGCTGGCTTGGGTACCCAGAAACTCGGTTTCCGGGTCTCGGAGGGGTCTCAACGGGGCGTGTTGGTATAGAGCCAGCCCAGCCGCGTGGGTACAGTAGGTGCTACATACAGTATATCTCTCTTTGATAGCCCAGCCATGTTTCGGCTCTGACACGCATTGCCAGTGCTCTAGCGCAGCCAGCTTTACCGCCTTGGGAAGCAACTGCTGGTGGAGCTTCAGACCGGCCAGTGAGTAAAAGTGCGAGCAATAAACAATGGCATATTCGTGATTCGTGGCTAGTCTGCTGCACACTTACTTGTACTTACTTGGATGTCCATGTCATTGGGGATTTGCGGCATTGCGGCCTCGTTGTGGGAGCCCTGCGGAGAGAAACCGCCGCTGCCTTGGATGCCCTCCCACGAGTCGTCTACGCGCACACATGGCAGTGCCCACTGAATATGCCAACTCTCTCTCTCAATAGTCTCTCACAACAGTGGAGTTGAAAGAAGAGATTTACCTATTCTAGTACTCCGTAGGTAGATGGTAACTAGTAGCCGCAGTAGTATCTTCACGCTGGGCGTTCTTGACTCGGTAAACGTCTTGTTACCGAACGTACCCCAGACTGCCGAGCCAATCAAAGTTGGCATTATTTTCTCAAAACAGCTTTTTGCTGCCTCCCTTTGTACACTCTGCCTCTGGCTCCTATTCTCCTGGTCGTCGCGGCGTCATGCAACTGTTGTTAGCGATAAGCGGGCATCCGAACTTCGCTTATGGGAGATAACGAGGAACGAGGACCGGGGATGAAGCTTGCCGGAGAATCGAGCCATGGTGAGAAGGAGAATGTCATTGCCGTGGTCCATAGGAGTTGTTGTCAACTCATTGTCCCTTTACCGCTACCTGGTGACATTACACGCCGTCTCAACAAAGCGTAAAGCATAATCAATGGAAGCGTCGCAGGCCAACAGCAATTGAGTTCAGACTTGAATGCCGCGCTGCGCAACGTCAACGCCGACGTGCACTGCGCACAGCACAAGCAACGCTGCGAATAGTTGTCTAGTAAGAACCATTGTATGAGATCCGGCCTCGTCAACAATTGCCGACATGATCAAGTCTGCGTTGCTGCTGTCAAGAGACGCTATCCATTTTCGCCCTGGACTGGCCGTATTAGGCAATTCGCATCACTTTGGCGTGGCGGCTGCTTAATCTAACGAGGCGCAACATCGAATCTAGCCCGCTAGTATCTCCAGAGGTGGGCCCCTTTAGTGCATGGAAAACCCAAGGAACAAGCATGTTATTGTCCAACCAGAGAATCTATTACTCATAGGCCATTGTGCCAGTAGATGGCTCCACGGCGATCGTGGGGGAGCAATCACGACATTTTGATCAGCATCAACCATGGCGTAGGGGTAGTAGTAGCATCTGGATACGACCTAAGCATCGATGGCTGATGCCGTTGTCGATTCTTCCCAGTTGTCAATAAGTACGAACCTCTTGGAGATTCGAGACGCTGCGTCTTCAGCTAGGTTGCTGATAGCATAACTTGGCCAATTGCCGGTTAATCATTGCACAACAAAAGAGGACTCCAAGGAGGCATACCAGTGGGTGCGGGAAGAGGCCGCTGGACGCCGATTGTCTCCGACCGTTACCGTCTGCCAAAAGGAAATGTTGTTGAAATCCTCGATTTCAATGACAGACGCTTGCTACGCTCATCGGGGCGTTGGAGGCGCTAGAGCGTCGAACTAGATGACACAATGGATACCGAACTCTCAACCACTCACTGGTGGAAGTGAAAACATTATACCCGAACGATTAATCGGCTGTGGGGGAGCAGTCAATCAACAAGAGCGACTGCCGGCAGGAAAACGAGGGTGAATGGGGGCATTGAAAACATGGAGGCTAAAGCTTTGCATCATACAGTATCAAGTCCAGGGCGTTGTTGTGCATGCGGTTGCCCGTTGGTTCTGGGAGATTGGCAAGTGCCGAAGCCTATCGTAGAAGCCCAAAAGTCCACTGATCCATAATTGCATTGCCCGTTTTATTGTTAGTATTCGGCTCAGGTCTGAATGTAGACGAGGCGTCATGAATGTTGGGTGACAGCTATTGTTGGTGGAGTTCAGCCTCTTGTCGTCGCGCAAGCCTGGCCCAATCTGCTGTTACCTAGACACCGAGTAGCTGGAGTCACTCGTTAAAAAAAAAAAAAAAAAAAAAAAAAAAAAAAAAAAGAGAGAGAGAGAGAGAGAGAAAGAAAGGCAAAAAGTCAAGGCAAATACCTCCCAAAAGAAACAAGCATAATGGGGAGCTGAAAAAGTCCCCAACTTAGACTCTCAGGCGTGATCTGTGACGAGTGTGATGATGGTTTAAGAATCTGATAATGGCTTGCAAAACCACGTTTTACACTTCAGCTGGCTGAAATTATGGGCAATGAGGCGTCTGTCACGGCAAGTGGAGAGTACTGTGGAATAGAGAGTGTACAAAATACCTGCCCGAGCACGCGGGTCTCTGTGGAACAGCCAGCGTGACGAGGATCCGCCATGACGGACAAGGCAGCGCAGCCAGACTCGAGCTGGCATTCCTCGAGATGGGCCAAGGTTTCTCCCAATAGAGTAGCGCGTTTCACCATGCTCCGGCCGTAGATGCTTTTCGCTCCTGAGGCACTGTTAGCAGAGGCTGCATGTGCATTACTCGGACAGAGGCACTTGCCAAAGTATATTGTTGGTAACGGCAACCAAAAAAAGAAACGTCCAACAAAAACACGCACCGGGCAATCCGCACTGCCCTAACCATGACGCACCCCTTTGGCCCGCCGGGCGACGCTGCGTCTTCACCGCTTCAATGCAGCGAGAGCCATGCTGAGGCTGGGTTGGAGCAGGACCCAGATGGTGCCAAAGTCAGTTTTGAGGGGTGGGGGTTTCGGCGGATGGCCAAAGTCAAGAGCAGGCACAAGACTGAGCCCAGCCAGCCTGTGTTCCAGTTCTAGCTTTGAACCCCCCGCCCCCCCTTCTCTAACATTTCTGGTGAGAAAAAAACTTTTCTTGTCTTGGTTTGCCTCTGGCGAATCGAGATTTGCGTGAGACCTTGTTGGCCTTGCAAAGGTTCAACCATCTTACTCGTACGCGGTGCAACGCGCTCACAAAGTAACACGCGCTCACAAAGTAACACGCGCTCACAAAGTAACACGCGCATATCGCTGCAACACACAGTCGCAACGAATTGGCTCGCTTGTGTGGCAGCCAAAGACTGCCTGACTAGCATCAGAACAAAGGCGGTGTAGGGCCAGGGCGTAGAAGCGCTCGAACATTCGAACTAGCAGCGAGGCTGCCTCTACTGTAGTCTGTACCCCAATCTCATTTCCTTTGGCGCTTCGTCGTCTCTAGTCTGGCCGGCCGGCTCTTCGTATCGCATCGCCAATCCGGCCTCGAGTCCAACTGGAGTCCAACTGGAGCCCAGCCTGGAGCGTGCAGATCGCCAAAGGCCGCAAGGGTGTCTTTTCCCGACGTCCCAAGTCCGGAGCACAGGGCCCTGGGTTGCAGCCACCTTGTCATGCTGCCACCAGGCGCTAAGACGTCGCGGTCTTTCAACGTTCGGCCTCTCAAAGCCTGTCAACGGTCACTGTGTGTGTGCATGATTCCGCTGCGCTGCGGATGACGGAGTGAGCATCGAGCAAGGATGGGGCGCCTACGCTCTTCGCCCTTCTGCCGGTAGGTCGCAGAAGGTCGGACGGAATTCGTGGAATTCGTTGGAATCGGCTGTCGAGGCTTTGGTTTGCCATCGAGCGTTTAGACTTTTTTTCGATTTTGCTCGCACCGACTGGCCTGCCCGGACGAGACGTCCCTTGGTCGTCCTGACTAGCCGTACCTAGGGCCGGACTTGTCATCCTCCACAGAAACAAAGGCCATCAAACTATTTCTGGCCTGATGCTTTGTACCTCATACTTCGTATCGCTTGAACTCTAGCGTCGGGCTTCAGACCCAATGCCTTGGGACCCAGTCATCTTGTGCTTACCAATGAAGACCTGCGTGTATGTAGTGTCCGAAGTTTGTTGTTCTTTCTTCTACCGCTCGCGCCAACAAAATTCCATGTGTGTCTCCTGTTTCGGAGACGCTTTAGCCTGGCGGCAAACGGGTAGGCGCACGAGATACTCGATTGGGGAAACAGTCCCTAGCAGAATGTCTCAGCTCCGGTGTTTTCGCCTTTGCGTGGGCGCTAGCCAAAGCTTTTGCTGGAGGATGCGAATCTTGCCAGGCGTTGTCAATGGCGAGAGATCCGAAATCCAAAATGCCGGGTTCGGGGCCGCGCGTATATAAAGTATAAGAGATATCCAGCGCTTCCTGGGCTTTTGGTTTCCGGCTCCCACCTCACAAGCCCATAACATAGCACGTGCCCTGTGTTTGAGTTTATTCTACACTATAAACATTTCCAAACACCTCCTAAAACACCCCGGACGCCCAACATCGGCTCTCTCGTCTCCCTCGATCCCTACAGGTACCTGACACTGACACAACCGGTCAATTGCCTGGATACCGCGACGCACTCGCTGGCAAGGAGCCCCCTGGCAACGGGACAGCGTCAGATTGCCTAGACAGGCCAAGAGCAGCGGCTGCATCTCGCTCGTCTTGGACGACACAGGACAAAGTCTCCAGAGTCCAGCACACACACCTCTCCGCCCCCACTCACGGTCCGTATACGCCAAGCCGTCAACTCTCGCCGGGTGTGTGCAAAGGAAGCAGGGATTCCCCTCCCTGGCAGCGTTTGATCGTGTGGATCGATACTCCCGCCTACCGGCTCCACCCCATATATATTGTGTGCATGCATATAATATATGATTCTGCCGCTTCTAACGCTTGAGCCAATATATTTGCCTTCCTCTTTCCATACACGCTACCCCCTAGCAGCCTATATATCCAGCCTACCCCGGTCACTGACGCACTCCGTCCGGCACCCTCCCCGTACAAGCTTCCTCCAGCCTGCTCCCACTCCCACGCATATATGACCAGAGCCCCTACCTCTTCGCAGCCTCCAAATACAATGCTGTCTGTCTATCCATCAGGAATCCAGTACCAGCAACACCTCAACCACTCTCCCATCCGCCCCATGCCTCACCGCCAGCCAGACGTCTCGCTGGGCTATGCCAGTATGAGTGCCAGCCGTGCCTCTAAGGCGGCCGCTGCCCAACACCACCAGGCCCAGCAAGACGCTGCGGTTGCCCAGGCCCTCGAAATTGCTCGAGAAAGTCCCGACGGCGCCTCAGATCCAACCGTCAGCACCATCCTTGAGCAGGCTCTGCAGCAGATCTGGCGCAAGGTCGAAGCCCAGCCCGACTCTTACATCATGTCACGCGACGAGTTTGCCGTCTTCAACTTCTTCCAGCACCGCTTCAACGGCAACAAGATGGCCGTCACAGCGCGCAAGCGATACTGGGACCATACCAGAGTCGAGTGCTGAAGACCAATGGGTGGCTTCCAAAAGAAGCCAGCCTGGTTCCTACCTCACGTCGAAGCATAACACTTGGCGACTCAATCCCCAGGGCCAACAATGTCTTGAACACGCTGGACCCCATCCAAGAACACCACTCTTCATCTTCGCAAAGAAAAGACAAAAAAAAAAAGAATATCAAATATACACAACACAAGGCTCTTGGCAAGGCTTGGCAGACGCTGCCATGTATAAGCCAGCCAGCATCAACGCCGCTGTCCCTCACGAACTCTACATCTCACTTTACCGATGGGACTTGAATATCATTGGGCATGCTATACACGGGACATGACCTTTTTTACCTATGATACCATCTTTCTCTTCTTCAATTCACGACCTGCCAGAATAATCTATGACGGCACTGGAAACGAATTCTTTCTCTCAGACGCGCTCAGTGCTAGCATGTCTTGCTTGCACGGGCATTACAACGGCCATTACCCTACGTATCACATACCAAGTGTCAGGCGGTACGGTTCTCTTTCCTCCTTATGCTTGGAAAGTTCAGTATCACTACACTTTTTTTTCTTTCTTTGGTCAATTGTGCGAGCGCTGCCATGGCGGGTATCCGCTCAGCAGCTAGCTCAACAAAAAGGCCTCGGCGCCCCTGGCGTTGCCTCCGCCCCTAAAGATTAGGGTCTTTAGGGCAGCGGATTTCTTCCGCTATGTGGGCACCTCGTCAGCACGGCGAGATATTGGGACATTACCCGGTTTGCCATTTAAGAGGCCGAATGTCTCAAGCATTTTGATATACGAGGCTCAAACCATGGAACAAGATTGGCTGGATGACGGCCGACCCTCTTTTACCACTCTACCACCACCACTTTCGTCTCAAGAAGATACGGTTTGTGGCGTGTGGAAAAAAACGAAAACAGGATGGATGTTGAAAATATTGGATTGGTATATATAACTTGATGCTGTAACGAATTTCTTTATCTTTATAGATTAAGCGAGGGGCTTATAGACTTGCTTTTTTTTTTTTTTTTTTTTTGGTTTCAATTTTTTTTATATATATTGTTTATTACATTTTACTTTTCAACTCGTATGCTTCGTGTGAGACTTGATCTGATTTCGATGCCGAGGGGGCAGGCGTGTGATGATATGCGTGTAATACCTACTACTAGTAGCTCATCGACAATGTAACGGCTTGGAGTATTATTGGGATCAATCCCTCTTGAGCCGTTCTACTGGGCAGAACTATGCCTCGCGGCGCTTTCTGTTGCTATAGCAATCTAACTGGATTAGGACTATTTGCAGCTATCGCAATACGATCGCTGAGCCTAGAGATGTTACTGCTTACTCCCAGCAACTAGGTCGTTACAATCATGACTCTGCGAAATAGGACTTTTCGAAATGAGCTAATATAGCCGGTTGGCAATCTCCACAGCCAGAAAAGGAAATAAAACGTGTTTTCATAGATGAGTTTGATCTCGACGGAGAAACCGATGCGATTCACATATAACAAAGCGATGACAAATTGATGACAATTTTCAACATGTGGACGCATTCCGAGGCTGCATAGACAATGTGACTCGCCCTTTTCGGCCCTTTATTTGATATTTCCAAGATTTTCTATTAGATTTTCAACTAATCGACAGGGCATCTGTGTTCAAGCTGGGGTCTGTAGGGTACGTCGCCGGTATCGAGATATGGCTCATGCCTGGATTTACTGCTTCTCTCCGGGTTCTACGTCGTTCTCTCTTGTTCTAAGTTGTCCTACAGATATTCTTAAAAAAAAAATATGGAACTCAATCTTGATATCAATTTTGAATCAGAAGAGCGTCATATTTGTGTTATAACATACGCGGCTACACGCGTTGTTTACGGCGCGCGCGCAATGTGCATTTGGCAACAAAAGAAGTAGAATATACATCGGTCGCCACTTGTTCTGAATCAGAGTTTATATAGAGGCGAATGCAGCTGAGAGGTGGCGGTTGCGGCGGTGGTTTCTTTTAAGTTTTTAGTAATCCAACAGTAGCAGAGGTCTTTTTTTTTTTTTTTTTAATAACACCGGAGAGCTGTGTTTACGTTTTCACTAAATTGTTCAATTTTTGTTGTTGGAAACGGAGGCTTCGGAAAGGCTGTAGAGAAAACGCTTCGACCACTTTTTGTTAAGTAGCCTTTGCGCTGTTCAAAGCTTCTCATTAGGATTCAACGAATTGAGTAAGCCTGCTTTGTCACTCACGCTCTTTGTGACATCAGAGAAGCCAGTATTCTCCGTTGCTATGTAGGCTTTTGGCTAGCAGTCAATGTTTGTGTATTGTATCGAATGCAGAGTTTCTACTGTGGACAATGTTATTAAGCTCGCAGGAAGAGAGTTCAGTTGATTTACCGCCAAAGACTAATGCGAGCAACAACTCTCTTCAAATAAAAAATCTAAAAATAAAGTCAAATTTTTCAAGCATGTCAAAAAGAAAGGGAAGAAGAGGTCAAGTGTGAAATTTGACAGCTCATGTCAAGAGGGATGAGGAATTGGAGATCAAGTGCGGTATTCCCACAGCTCAATCATATGTAAGCCTCTTATACTGTGGACGTGTCCAGATCTTCGATCCAACGTGTCGGTTATCTAGTCTGTCCCGAAAGCGTGGTAGAATCTCGTGCTATTACTGTATAGGGCCGAGATGGAGGGTAGAAGCCAGATCGTCGGCAATCTGCTTCAGGCGGGCTGAAGGAGGTGAGTTGTCATGTTATTGTTGTTGTTGTTTTTTTTTTCAATTCGCATGCTTCGGAGTATCATACTAATTTAGAAGTCCATAAAATATACGCACATAAAACTGGGTTGGAACAAGGTTTTTTCTTACAAGCCAAAGATGGTGTGGTAGCGCACGCGCGAGATTTTTTTTATCGTTTACACCCCCCGTCGCAAATGATTTTTGATCAAATCCAAAGAGCTGAGAATGAAAGAGGGGGGGGGCGTGCTGCCGCGAAGCCACCACGTGGAATCGGGCAGGCATTTCTTCTGTATTAAGCTCAGAGAGGATAATTTGATTCCATCATCCCCGCGAAGGGAATAGGAAAAGGGGGCAGCTCAAGGTTCAAGGCAAAGAGCCGCGCTCCCACCCCCAGGACCCCCATGCCGCAATGCCATCACCTTTCTGCATACTTTCTCTAGATGTGGCTTTGCGCGCTTCAAAGGTTGTGGAGAACGGATTTTGCCGTTTTCTGTCGCAGGGCGCGTGGACGGACAATGCCCTAACAATCTTAAATGAAAGAAACTTTTTCCCTTTAGCAATAGAGTTTGGTTGAAGCATTTCGTCGCGTTCAGCTGTTTAGGCGACTGATGGTAAAAAAAGAAAAAGACTGGGAGCTTGGCGGCGAGTTTGTTGGATAGAATTGGAGAAGAGCATCAAAGTATAAGCACATGACTCACGCAGACTTTTTCCTATACGAATGCTAGGCCGCTCAAACAGCTCCGAGCAGGATTTTCAAGCAGGCTGTCCCAATATGTGACAGATCAGATACGGAGCGGGACACGTGGTGAGAACATGGCTAGGATCTAATGATTGTCAAAGAGCAAGATAGTAAGCAAGGAGATGGATAATTCATGCCAAGGCAGGATATATGTATCTATGTATACATCGCCTTTTATATCAACATTTACAGAACGACAGGAGAGGGAGGGATGAAGAGGAACGTGGTCATATAGATGAGACGGTGGAGATTCTTCCCCGTATTTTAGTCCTCCAACTACCAGCTCGCTTAGAAAATAGCAGCTTGATCCATCGTACGTATCGTTGGAGCAAGCGCCAGACTAGTAGTAAATCCTCCGAAGAGTGTTTACCAAATAAGTGATAGGTCAAAGTGAAGCTACCACGAGAGATCTTGTAGCATTCGTAATCTAGATCCAGTTGCATGAAAGGAGGAAGATGATGAGAAGGGGAGGGGGGAGGAAGAGCTAAGCTAGCATGGAGAATGCATAAACTCCATGTACCTATAGAGAGATGGAGGGGTAAAGAGAACAAGTATGGGCCACTTTGGTCGTAGTTGAAATCATTCCAGGTTAGTTTGGTCTTGTTGCTACTACCTTCTTGTTTGGAAATCAACTAATCTCACCTATTCCGTCAGCTTCTAAATCAAGTGCCAATTTGGCGTGGTCAAAAGCTCTGAAGGGGTTAGCTATCTGAGTAACAAGATGAAACGCATGTAACTGCTCATGGGAAATCTTGTATATTAAAATCAAGTAACAGTGGAAGATGAGCATAGGAGTAATACATAGAACTAGAATGGTGTAAATATAGAAGACATGGATGTATATAAAGTCGGAAATACATATAGAAGATGGCCATTTCTGGAGTAATTAGAGGCTCTTCTCGATAGACCACATCTTCCTATTACCTGCCTCGATGAAGCTATTCGGCGCTCATTTCGCGATGATTTCCAACGCCGAAGACGCCCCGCTCTTATGCCGGAGCTCGGAGCATGAGCCGGATGAGTAAACGAGGCCGATGAGGATACCAGGCCTACATCCTAGCCGGAAGATTCGGAGGAGAGATGGGACCCGGCATTGTAAGAGACCATGCGGGCTCTTGCATTCAATTGGACAATGAATAATTTTTCTGAGTGTATTTACCAAAGCTAATTCACGATTGATTCACTTGCCCGGGGCCTTTTTTTACATTTACGTGTATCTTGAATGATCTAGATATTGAAACATTGAACCTCTGTGCTCAAGATACATTTTTCCACCCTACACATGATAATAAGAAGTTGCGATAATAATGAACCGTCACACACAACCAGATCGAATAAGAATACGGATAAGGAAGCGAACTCGAGGCTGGAATTAACCCTCCTCCATTGGCTTTTGAGATTGTCAAACCCGACCTGGTTTGAGCTTAAAAGCCTCCCCGTCCAATAATGGCGATGACGACATGCATCGGTCCACCGGCCAACGCTCAAGCAGCGCGCTATTCCCAGACGGGCAATCACACAACAGCTCCAGCCAATAAGCGCTCTTGAGCGGCAGAAGCATCAGACAATGGATGGACGATCAGAGACAGCGTTTAGGCCAAGAGCAGCTGACGGGGGGCTCGCACAAAATTGTCTCGGACAACAAATTGGACGATTAAAGAATTGTGGCTTTCGCTTTGTATATAAAATAATGGTGCTAAAATGTGCCCTCTGAGATCTATATGACGTCAGGTATATGCCGCTTCGTTGGCGATTGAAGCGCGCGCAAAGCTTAGACTCCAAGATAGCATGACAAGCTCCGTTCGAGTGGCAGCTGCCATGCAACGGGCGAAACAAGCTTCCCAGCGGGAAGAGCGTTTTAGACGCAAACGTCATGCAGGGCCTAGCAAGTGCCGACGGCTCCGAGACGGGTTACAAGCCTTTGCTATGGCATATGCATTGCAGCAGCGTGTACTCTTGCCGTCTGATCCATGCGGAGAAGTTTGTTCTCTTTATTGTTTCATTTTTTTTTTTTTGGACGTCTCTCTCTCTTCAGCTAATCAGGCAGAAGCTTCAATGCCCCGCGTCGTGCATCTGGTTGCTTTAAAAGCTTCCTCTTCCGTGGTTGCTTGGTCGACACTCTTGCACCAACCTCTTGCCTGGAGCTGAGAATCAAGGAGAATTCTTTGGCCAGTTTCTGCGCAGCTCTGAAACTTTTCTGCTCAGGTATCTTTGCTTCAAGCATCATCATCGTCTCAGTTTACAATTTCCACATTTTGGTTTAGAGGCAGCTCATAGCTCCATCACGCCAAAGCTTCCGAGCTTCCTAGCTTTCCACGGCTTGTGCCATTTTCGCCCGGTCGTCCCGAGCTGCTACAACTTCAGCCGTCACGGGCAGAAGAAATCCACCGAGCAAAAAAGGCAATTCAAGGGAATAATAGACTCGCCCTCCCCTGTCTGGTTAGGAACAATAAAACCCTTCCATCGCCAGCCAATTCTTGAGATTGCAATCTAGAATCAATCTCTCGTCAATCTACAGCACACAGTTTCTCTGCAAACCTCACCGTCGCCATGTCGAAGCTCGTCAGTGTCATCCTGCGCAGCATTGCGCTGATCTGGACATTGATCATCACCGCCCTCATTGGCAATGTCATCGCCTCCAACCGAAATGGGCACATGCTGTCCATCAACTTCACCATCTTCGTGGCTGCTTGGTCCTGGGTTGCCCTGCTCTATGGCATGTTTGCAACCTTCATCGAGAGCATCCTCGTGCCCGTCCTCCTCCTCTTCCTGGACGGCCTTGCCACTGTGCTCACCTTCATCTGCGCCATAGTCTTGTCCGCCAAGCTGCGTGCTCCCAACTGTGGCAACATTCCTAACCAGCACTTGCCCGCCAGCTGGATCGGCTTTGGCGATTTCCCTCATGACGAGAAGAGGTGCCGCGAGATCCAGGCCAGCACTGCCTTCATGTGGTTCCTCTGGGTGTGCTTCATGGTCATCTTCATCTTCGGCATCATTGACGGACGGACTGGCGGCTTCGGCGGCGGCTCCTCACGATTCTCGCGTTCAAGTCGCTCTACTCGCACCACTGCACCTACCATGTCTCAGGTCTAAATGGTCCTGTTGACAGTATACCCATGATTATATGAGCGTTCTTACACGCACGTTCTTTCATTCGCTCTACCGACATGAAAACATTTTTGCTGCTGTCTATAATAGTTGGTGTCGTGTCCCCGGTGGATGCCTTCTAGCAAACGAGTGAGCTGGATTCTTCGCTTGAAAACTTCATTTACAACAGCAGCGGGTTGGAGAGGTGGATATCCTGTGAGTATCGGTCAGGCGGGTTGGCGATTGGGTTATGAAGTTGCGTTGAGGTAATACGTACATTTATGAAATCGATAGTTGGTATTGGATTGGATTGGTATTGTCAAAGGTTGACGGGGCTGAGATTCGTAGTATGAAAACGATAGCTAATGTAGTAATTGAGTGATGATGAATAAAAGAGTCCCACGTTGTACATATATATTCTTGTTTGCCATTGCTCGTGGTTTATAATGTGATGTGAAATGATAATGCGCTACATTTGGTGTTATTTTACAAATATCATGTCCTCTGACACTAATCGGTTTTCACATGTGCAAGACCATCATGATAGGACTTGATCAATTGTTGTTGTTGTAGCAACCCTCTGGCATCAATCTAGAGCCAGTCTATACGCTCCCAGCTTGCCTAGACAAACAGCTGATCCAAAGTCGTTGAATGGTCTTCCAGCCGACGGCTGGCTATAACGTCGCGGCCACTGCACCAGCAGCATTGAAAGATTTCTTGCCCGTAACTTTAACGTCTACGTTGTGCACCCAGTTCATGTATTTGCCCCAGCCTAATGAAAGATGTTAGCGATCCAAGATGACAGAGATAAAGAGCATTGGATAAATGCCGAGGCAAGCACCCACTCCAGTACGCAAACTTGCGGCCAAACAGCTTCCCGATCCACGGTACGAGTATCATGGTCAGCAGCAGCTGGACCTGCTCCAGGCTGCGCTCCCATTCTTCCTGGGCCTCGGAATCGGCCTCGGAGAAGATGTCGCTGTTGGAGGAATCGGAGGGGGAGGGAATCGACATCGTCTCTGGTGTCGGTAAGAGAGGAGGCGTGGAGGTCGATGAGGGACTCGTCTGGGGCGGCCATGGCGGCGGAAGTGAAGGATGTTGGATGCTGTCCTTTGATGCGCGGTAGTGGAGCGAAAGATATCCGAATGGACGCCGGGCGAAGCAGCAGCGGGCGGTTCGGGATGGAATGGCGTTCGCTGGGGACGCTGATCAGGCCATGAATTGAGGTGGTTTGGAGATGAAGCGGCCGACGTCCGAGCTGATTCTCTCCGCAAGAATGCGATGCGGTTATCCTCGACTCTCGCAGTCGCAGCAACGTTGACGGGCGGTTGGCAGGTGGAGCTTATTCCGACGACGGGATCGACTAATGCCGAACGGTCCACCTCTCTGTGCCGTTATCACTATCGTCAATCTTATCGCCTTGTTGTCGGTGCATGTCTTCTGGTACGTACAGGTCGGGCTGCCTCTGCAGTCACGTGATACCCCTCCTCTTGAGCTCGGCCTCACTTTGCCTGCCTTGCGTCCTTGAATATCGGCCCAACCACGGCTCATGACGTGCAGCTGACTCAAAACTATTCGACCTTCTACCCAGCACTCACCTGCTGCGAATCTCTGCAGCTTACCCAAGAAAAGGACCAGTGAGCCTTTGCAGCAGAACACCGTCTTCGTCTTCGTGCAGATACGCGCATAGTTGGGCCGCAAGATCACGAGCCATCATCCCCGATTCAACGCTGAGAAGACCAGCATCCGCTTCTCGTGCTCTATCTGAACACGACGCTGCGAGGCAGAGACGTCAGCTTGGAGTGTGTCATCGCCGCCTGGAGAAGGACTGCTATTCCGAGAGGGGGACACTGGACACTCAAAGAGGGGCTACTTCTTGAAGAGACCGAGCACGACAAAGCTTCGGCAGATTAGCTAACCGCAATCATGGAGAACGAGGTGCCAGTAAGTTTGGATCGCTGCTACACCGTCGTCTTGCTGCCATCATCTTTTACATCCACTACGACGGCATGCATACATTGCTACTGTTCTGCTGGCTGCTAGGAAAGGATGCTCCGTTTTTGCGGAAACCTTCTCCTACTGTACCCAAGCAAGCTAGCCCTGGCCTTTGCCACGCTGTTCTATGCCGCTGTTTTCCCTCCTTTTTGCCCCTCCCAGCCTTCTCCCACAGCCCACAAGGTCCAGCACCGGCCACAACCGCGAAAAAAAAAGCCCCAATCACAAGAAATTTACCCCACCAATCTCATCCACCCGTCGATTCCTTCTCCCTTGTCATACTTCTGAGTCACACAGCTCCTGTTACCATTAGAGAGCAGCAAAAGACAACAGAAGAAGCATTTGGACTGTACTGCACCCTTCCCCAGCCTAAACCCTTTTCAACATTGCTATTTTTCCCATTCATTTCTTTTTATTGCATGTTTCAATTCCAAATCGTGGCTAACCTCTCCCTCTTCTTTTTTCCCCACTACGCAGGACCAAACGGAACGAAAAGCGTCCCGAAAATCTGTTGCTTTTACCGACGAACAACTAGTTGTTGAGACCGACGGATCAATAACCATCATGAGCGCCGCCGAAGAACCCAAAGAGACGGCCCAGTCACACACGCCTCGTACGCCGCCCTTATCTGCCGCCCTCGGTGCCTTTAATACTGATCCCTCTCAAGCCGCTGCCGACGAAGTCCCCCCTCCCGAAGATGGCGGTCTTGATCTGTCTCTCCTGAAGAAAAAGAAGAAGAAGAAGAAGGTCGAGGGTGCTGATGGTGATGGTGATGCCGAAGATGAGGCTGCTCCTGCCGAGGATGGAGGCCTCGACCTGACCATCAAGAAGAAGAAGAAGAAGGCCAAGAAGGTTGAGGGTACGGAAGAAGACGAGTTCACTGCCAAGCTGAAGCAGCTCGAGGTCAAGGACGCCGAGGAGGCTGAGGAGGCAGCACAGGAAGAGGGTGACATGGAGACTGGCACTGGTGTCTGGAGCCACCAAGAGTCAAAAACAATCCCCTACACCCTGCTCCTCTCTCGCTTCTTCACCGTCCTATCACAAAAGAACCCCGATCACTCACTCAGTGGCACCAAGAGCTACAAGATTCCTCCTCCCCAGTGCATGCGTGAAGGCAACAGGAAAACCGTCTTCGCCAACATCGCCGATATTTGCAAGCGCATGAAGCGAACCGAAGAACACGTCACTGCCTATCTCTTTGCCGAATTGGGTACAAACGGCTCTGTGGACGGAAGCAGAAGATTGGTCATCAAGGGTCGTTTCCAACAGAAGCAGATTGAGAACGTCGTAAGAAAATACATCAGTACGTCTACCAATCATCACTCACGGGTGATGGAGCGAAGAGGCGCAATGCTGGCTGGCTGGCAACTTGGTCTTGACTGGATTGCTTGCTCGTACGAGGATATAGAGTACCTCAAAAACCCCTCGACCAGCATCAAGACTCTTCACTCTGCTACCACACCCTCTCCCTTAACATTCTCATCCCTCCCTTTTTCTAAGAGATTTAGTTGACTAACAGAATTTTGCAGTCGAGTATGTTACTTGCAAAACTTGCAGGTCGCCCGATACCGAGTTGAACAAGGGTGAAAATCGTCTGTACTTCATCACTTGCAACAACTGTGCTTCACGACGAAGTGTCACTGCCATCAAGACTGGTTTCTCTGCCCAGATCGGCAAGAGAAGGAAGATGCAAGGTTAAATTCTCAACCTGCTACAGCGCGTATAAATATTTGGGATTCAGCAAGATGCTTGACTTTCAAAAAGCGATCTTTCTGCGGCGATGACTCTGCCTTAATGGATCGATCAGAGACATCCAAGTTACATCTCATAGTCTTCACATGATGTGTCGGAAGACATAGCGAAAATTAGGCATCAGATTACAGGAAGAAGGAATGGAGCGTAACGCCCAAAGGGCGAAGCAGACTGTATCTACTTGTGAGAAAGGAGCAGTATGAGCTGCTCTCAATCAGCTATGAAGGAAAAAAGGGACAGACAGTTGATGTAGCGGTCGTCACCTAGCAATGAAATGATTATTTGATGACATAGGGACGTCTTCTAGAGAGAAGCGTGTCAATACCTTGCCCATTCGTGAACAAGGCTGGAGTGATGTCTATTTTCCACTTGAAAAGATGTGTATGCCACAAGTTCATGTGAGAAGAGTGGCATGTCGATAAGTCAGATGTGGAAAGCACATGTAGCAACTATTCAATGATGATGTAGATACCTTCTGTCTGAGAACAAACATACCATTGCAAAGTGACTTACAAGGATGATGAAAAAACAAAGTAGATAATCTAACATCACGCCAATGTCCTCATATTGTCTCTCCTAAGACCAAATATACATGCATTAAATCTAGGTAGTTATCGCAGTTGGAAGCTCCATGCTAAACCAAACATAACAAATAAGATATAAAAAAAGGCATCTCAAGCGCCTCATTTCTTGTATTCTCCAACCTCGAGGAGTTTGTATAAAAAAGCCAAAAGAGACAAGGCATTCTGTGTCGTAAAAGAAAAAACCCAAGTACTCTTGAGCACTTTGTTCATCTTCTTCCTTCTCCCCCTTCCTCCCCCTTTCGCGCTCCCTCCTATTTATTTATTGTACAGCATCAGTAAGACAAAGAGATGGAACATGCGTCATATTATAAAAAAAAAAAGAAAGAAAGAAAAAAACCGAAAACGCCGCCCAATGACAAAACAATCTTGTCAAATCGTTTCTTCTTTACGTCTTTTAGTTTCCCTTAAGTCCCCTTCCCCCTTCTTCCACATAAAAACATCTCCTTCCCCTTTTTATTCTGACTTTCTTTCTCTGCTCTGCTCTCCCTCATTTATTTTTTTCTCCTCTTGCGCATGACGATATTAAGCCGTGCCATTAGGGTTTTCCGTAGTTATTTCTTTGCCAAATAGAGACATTGGCAACGCCATGGGAGGGATAGCGTTGGGTTTCGCCCGCTCCTCCTTGATTTGGGCCTGTGCCACTTCCAGAGCGGTGCGGACCCATTCCGTTAGACGGTTCTTTTCAATGTATTGATTAAGAAGCTTGTCTTCATGATTCATGGCGTCGATCAGCTTCGTCTTCATTCCAGCTTCAAAGTCATGGAAACGACGATCAACGTGCTCCGTGAAGGCGCCGAGGGCATCTTTCGGTAGCATGGGCTTGAATGTGCCACGTGCATGTTCTTCTTCTGTGAGGTTGCGTTAGCACGCTAGCGGGAGAGTAAGGGGTATACAACGGGTAGCAGTAAACTTACCATAGGTAATGCAGTCATACAGCATGGCGAAAAGCTCGGTAGATGCTAGTCTCTCTGTAACTTCACGATCATCCTTCAATTGTGTGTCATTGATCTTGGACCAGTCATCTCGGATGAATAGCCTCCTCCAAATGAGTCGCTTGGCTTCTCGAGCTTCCTCGCTATGGCAGCTGCTGTCGGCCACTTTAAGAGCCAGCCAAAATGGGTGGGCAATTTCCTCTCTTGATTCCTGTTTGAGATCAACAAGAGTCAATAGGTCAATAAGGGTCATGGGATCAAGAGCCTCGTGCTTAAGCAGTCTTTCCATGCCATCCTCAAAGAGCTGACGTAAAGTCTTCTGGCGCTTGGGCACATTTGCGCTGTGAGCCTCCATGGCAAAGTTCAGAGCTGCAGCCTCGTCAACGGCGTCGTAAGTGCTAGGGAAGATTTGAGCGTAGAGTTGGTCTTGGATTTTAACCGTAATAAGCTCTTTGTCAACCTGCGCGAGCTGTTGCTCGATCCGAATTTCGTCTGCATTTAACTTGAGATTGCCATTATTTGGAGACTTTTGTTCCTTCTCGGCAAGCAGGGCAAGTTTTCCGAGGCTGAGTTCAATCTTCTTGCTCCATACTTGCTGCTCCTTTTTGAGAGCAAGATGCATGAGCGTCTCGGCGGCGTGGCCGACCTGTTTCTCCTGTTGGATGTCGTTGATCCACGAAATCCGCGCCAACTCTGGTCGGCTGCGGAGGAATCGCGTCTTGTAGCCTGAATTCTCCAGCTCAAATGCCAAGACGGCATCAACTCCATGTTTCTCAAGCATGTATTCATAAACCGGAAAGGCGAACTCCTGGCCATACCGGGTGAAACGCTCTTCCAGTTCTGTTTCTCTTCTTTCTTTCACAGCTCTCAGGTTTTGTGAATCGAAAGTAGTGAGTCCAGGTTCGGCGACCGTCAGTTCCAGCTCTTCAATGTGGTCAAGTAGAATAACGGCCAAACCGTCCAAGCAGCCATGCTTCTCGGCGATGGAGGCTCCTTCTTCCCACTTGCCTGCTCGTGCGAGACTGATAGGTCTACTGTATCGCTCTTTCTGGTATTCTTTGGCAAAGGTCTGGCCCATTGATTTCTGGTCCGGCGTCGTCTCGGCCCATCGCGCATACTCCAAAATCGAGGTGAGCATACCATCAATCGCGGCAGGGAGATCCTTATATATCCGCGCGATGATAACAGGATCTGGTTTGGTCGACTGCTTTGTCTTATCCTCGCCAGCGGTTGCCCTCGACCACTTTTGATACCATTGGTCCGAAAGCTCGACTAGGCGAGCAACGTTGTTGGCAACGTAGTGACAGCCAGTCCACGGTTCAGGGAGGCCATCATAGCCCTCGCGCAGGATACCCAGCCTCAGCTTCTCATCGCCCAATCCATAGAATGCAAGGTTGCTCTTACGGAAGTCCAAGGCGCCAAGTAGAGTGCATACGTTGATCTGAATAGCCTCAGAAATCATAAAGGTCACTTTAGCGTCATCCAGCAGTTTGTCTTTGTACATAATCTTGATGACTTCGTATGCCCAGGCCACAAAAAGCTCAAGGCGGAATATGTCGTTGATAAACCAATGGCGGATTCGGTCCACCTCACCAACTTCAGCGCTAGGGTTGCTCTTCTGGTCTTGGTGGATGAATTCAACGATATATCCAATCAGGCTCTTCTTGCTATCGGATGGGCGTGCCGTAACAAAGGCCTCTTGTCGTTTCCAGAGGAGGGCTGCTACGTGCATCTTTTCTGCATTGTATAGCAAATTCCAGCGGGTTTTGCGGTCTAGGTGAGTTCCGGTGGCTTTCAGGTGAAGGATGAGCTTTTCTAATGCATTGCCGCGTGCCACAAGGTTTTCTTCTAAAGAGGCTGGCAAAGTGGAGATGTATGCAGTAGTTGAGCTGAGGATCTCGTTGCTGACTTCCAGCGCTGCTTGCGCAATTTCCTCTTCGGAAAACTGAACTTCTTGGCGGACATTGAATACCAGAGGATTGTTCTTCTTGGTGCCGAAAAAGACTGCTTGCTCTAGTTTGCTTTTGGCGGAAATTGATGGGGGCTGATCGCTGGCAAACTTGTCCACGTCGGTGGTAGCAATGCGAACAACTCCGGCGCCTCGCACTACCAAAACAACAGCTGGATTCTTGCTCTTCGCTCGAGCTGCTCGGCTTTCCTCGTTTGATTGAGACACAGGCAACATCTCCTCGAAGCCAGATCCGATAACCTCGTGGACATTATCTTCGCGAAAATCGATCACGTCCTCGAAAGATGGAGATAGTGTGTGCGTGTCGGATTGGAGCTGATAGTCGGGAGACTCTGGAGATACGGCGATGGACGCTATCACGGCGGCACGGTCAAAGACTGCAAAAGCCACGAGTGCAGGACGCGGGAGATAGAGCCGCGGCTTTACTGCCTGGACAGAATCTGTCTGAGAAAACGGCGTGGTGTAGGAGGTAATTGGTCGAATCATGCCAACTTGGCCACCTTTGGGAGTAAGAACGACTTCAACCAGGGCGTAACGAGAAACAGCGCGACTAGTCAAGCTGACAAGCAGTAGCAGTTGCTGCACTGACGGATCATCAGAAGATGTTGCGGCGCTAAGCTTGCTGAGGTCTAGATATTTGTGTTCTAGGCCTCTGGGAACAAAGGTAAAATCGATTGCTTCAAAGGAATCGGCCGGTAGATCGCGGCAGAAAGGGTCGGCTTCCCAAAGTGCTGAAGTAATGGACTCTCTGACGTCGAATTCGCCAAACGCTTCATTATGTCCTCCACGGTGGACTCTCCATGATTGTAGCTTGCCTTTAGTTGTCAAAGCAATCACATTCTTCTCGCCTACTCTAGCAGACCTATCAGCTCTGACAGCCGCGATATCCCCTTTTAGGCTCAAGTGCGAAAAGGCATGTCGAATGGTTCCAAATAAGCCGCTGTTGGTGGTCGCAAGGTTGTTTCGAAGAAACTGTACAGAAATTGCTGGCCGGCCATGGCTGTCTCGCACGTTCATGTAAGCTACACGCCCGCTGTTGAAGGAAAGCAGAAATCCGGCAGTCTCTGCATTAGTAATGGCAACGGCCTTTTCGCCCGAGGACAATCCAGAAATCTGGTATTCGACGCCGGATCTATCCTTCTTGATAAAGGCGAAGGTAGCAGCGCTAGATATAGACTCCCAGAGGACGACTTTGCCGGTGCTAGCCATCACAACAACCAAACCGGGTTCGGTTGATGATGCAGAAGGAGAGACGAGACATCCAACTGGAAGAGTATCGCTGGGCTTCGAAGAGGATGGGAGGGTGAAGGTGAAGGTCTCGGGAGACTGTGAGGTCGAGTTATAAGGCCATACAACAGCATGAGTAGGCGTCAATGACAAAGCATAGCCAGAGGATGAGAAAATGTCGGCTTGTTGGCTCCCTGCTCGGGTTAGTACGCGAAAGCGTTGCTTAGAAGAAAAAGAGAGACGAAGAGAACTTACCAGACCAGTCACTTCGGATTCTATCGGGTAAGGCTGGTAATTTGCTAACAGTGTATGCATTGGTGCTTGTCTAGAGATGGAGAAGAAGTTTATATTAGCACCAGACAATGACAAAGTCTCATAATGATGCTTGATGCGACACGCAAGATGGAAGCTGGAGATGGAGCTTGCAGCGTACCAGAACGAGGCTTCCGTCACCCTTTTGAGCAGCACGATCGCCGTGCTTGGGCTTCTTCGTCCGCACAATCAATTCCTTGCGCAAAACAGTCTGTACTGAAGGCGAATTCTCGATGGCGGCGTCCTTCTTGGGCTCGGGGGCAGGCGTTGCAGCCTTTTCGGGCCTCACCTCAGCCATCTCCGGCTGGGCGTCGGTGTTGTTCAAAGTCTGCTCGCTCAGAGGCACGCGCTGTCTCTTGGGCTTGGGGGCCGCCACGAGCTGCTCCTGGCTCTTGGGGCGTAGCCGCCGACGAGAGCGAGTCGCCGTGGCCGGGCCTCCCTCGTTCGCAGACGGCGAAAACATGGTGGATGGTTTCGACAAAGAGGCTGGACTAAAAAGTTTTGGATCGCAGGGATCGCGCCGGGCGCGCGAGTCGCGATGGCAGCTGTTGAGGGTTCCAGGCGTCGTCGAGAGATGGATTCGATGATGGAAAGGGGCTCAGATGCGCATGCCAAATGCCTGTTCTTGGGCAATGAGCGATGCAAGATTGACCTCGATGGGCCAGAGTAGAGATGGTGTAGTGCGTGAGAAGCAAAACAGTTGCTTGATTCATTGGCTCGGCCACCGCCAAAAAACAAACGGGCAGAATTGCTGGCGCACGGGGGTGGACCTTACGGGTACTTTGGCACGTACCTATACAAGCCGTAGATTGGTGTACCGCTAAAGTACAGCTGCTCGGTCGGCAGCGCATCTGGCACGCCCATGAGGTACCGCTACAGCAAGTACCTGCAAGGCGTTTGATACGCTAGAAAGTACTCGCAGATTGGGTCAAGAGCAGCTCCAGAAAAAAATCACACTGTCGTCAGAGATCTCTAACAGGAGAAATACAGCGATTGTTGGGGCAGCCGTGCGCGTGTACAATCGGTGCCATACAATTTCGCTGTAGTCAAGGGGTACTTGTTATCTTATACGAGCGGAATAATAGCATGCATCTGCAGTTAATCAACAAATATCAGATGCTGATTCACCAATCTTTCAAGAGACTTGATGGACATGACTTGAATGATAGCGGTCCAAGTGCCTAGACTCTGTAGCTGAGCTGTGGCGTTGAGTGAGTGTCTTTACGTGTTTATACTGTAGGCCTGGCAAAGGGAATTGTCCAAGTGCCACTAGCAGATCCCATCGCTATCTCAATAGATCCATTGCCTTACACGACGCTTCGGCTCATACAACCCAGCCCTCTTGTAATTGGATATTTGGCCTTGGACTTTATGAATACATTTTAGTCCCTGTCGCCTTCGTCTAATCATTCATTATCTTCGCCAGGCTACCTTGGTTTTCCCTCCCGAGCTTGCGTCTTTCCAACCTCTGCCCTTTTTACCGATATCCTCCTACCACCCAACAACACATGTTATAACCCAGTGTTGAGCTTTGTAAGACAACAGAAAGCGGCATAAATGATCACCCGTAGACAGTCATAAACAGATGGGCGTTTTAACCAGCATGAGAAAGTTCTCGACCGCAGTCACCATCACCGATCCCCTGGTTAAATACCAGTCTCTAGTAGCCGCAGGCATATACTCTCCTGATCCCGCACAGCACCGCCTCGCACGCCATTTACACAAGATATACATCCGTATAAAGGATTATTCTCCCCGGACTGAATACCGCCAGCGGCTGGATCAACTCACCCGCCTCACCGAGCCCAAAACGCTGCCCCAGGAAGAGACTGGTGAAGGCATCCTCGCACTGCGGAACCACGCAATATGGCGAAATCCCCTTTTCAAGCATCTGCTTGGCACTCGTGAAGGGCAAGAGAGTCTAGCACTTATGCGAGCTCTTAACAACCACCAAACGGCGATAGAAATCGATTCCCCCAAGGGACTGTTCCTTTCGGGAGAGGTTGGCACGGGTAAATCTATGCTTCTTGATCTACTGGCGGAAGGACTGCCTACGCAGAAGAAGAAGCGATGGCATTTCAATACCTTTATGCTCTACACCGTATCTCAACTTGAAAAGCACCGGAAATCGAATCTCCAGTCATCCAATGCAGCCACAGAATACTCTCTTCTATGGATGGCCAAGAAGCTCATCGATGAATCGCCAATTCTCTTCCTAGACGAATTTCAGCTTCCAGACCGAGCTGCGAGTAAGATTCTCAGCAACTTATTCGTCACCTTTTTCCAACTAGGCGGAGTCCTTGTTGCGTCTTCAAACCGGATGCCCGAAGAGCTACAGAAAGCCACAGGCATCGATTACGCGCCGACGTCAAGAGGTATTATTGGCAAGATATTTGGTGGCGTGACGCGCAGTAGAGGAGAGCTTTTCGGCCAGTCTAGTGACTTTGCCGCATTTCTGGAAGTTCTAAAAGCGAGATGCGATTTTTGGCAGATGGAGGGCGCTCAGGATTGGAGGCGAAGAGACGAGGACTCAAGCCCCGATGCCTCTACGAGCCAGAAAGGAGATGCCCATGGTGCGTTGTTGCGTACCAGTACTCCAATTGAGACGAAAGACGGCGAAATACAATCTCAAAAGAGGCCTCAGCATTACTATCTCTTTGATGAGGACGACCAAGCGTTTGACCGCAAAAATCGGGAGATTGTTCTGGGATCAAGTAGCAGCCCAATCCCATGGGAGCCGTCGAAAATCATAGTCTATGGCCGTCCAGTTACTACACCACATCATTACAAAGGTGTTGTCTTGTGGACTTTCGACAAGCTCGTTGAATCGTTTGGACCAGCGGACTACCTTACAATGGCATCCACGTACCACACCTTCATCATTGACCGAGTCCCCGTATTGACCTTGCTCGCCAAAAACGAAGCCCGGCGTTTCATCACCCTCCTTGACGCCATGTACGAAGCTCGCTGCAAACTCGTCCTCCGCGCCCAAAGTCTCCCCGACCATCTCTTCTTTCCCGAAACAACAGCGGTCCCAGGCCCTTTATCAAACAACTCTGAAAACGGAGATGGTGATGGATCCCCAAACACCAATACCGCCGCCGACGACGACGCAACTTACTCGGAAACCATTGCCGAAGTCTATCAAGACTCAATATCCCCCTTTCGCCCCAACGTATCCTACTACGACACCAAATCCGCAACGTCAAAATACGATCCGGATCAAGACTCTGATTTCGGCCTGCAGAAGCGCCCCGTGGACTTTGCAAACGCCGGGGCCTTTACGGGCGAAGACGAGCGCTTTGCGTACAAGAGAGCCGCGTCACGGCTGTGGGAGCTATGCGGCGCGAGATGGCATGCTAGGACGGGAGACTGGTGGCAACCGCTGGCGATGGAGGCGCGACACTGGGAAGGGGGTGAGGCGTCGAAGCCGTACCAGGTGAAGCCCATGGAGAAGAAGAGCGCGGATTCTGCTGAGGGCATGGGAGAGAGCGTTGAGGTGGACGAGGTAGCAGGCTTGTCGAAATGGAGAATTATGCATTTGAAGAAGCAGAGCGAGGAGGCATGATGACTTCTAAAAGCGAAAACTTGGAGGGCATGTGTGAGATTTATAAAGACGTTTAAACAAAGGTGTATTCTAAGATAAAGACTATAACATGAATTACAAAAAATCCTACAAAGCTCGTCCAGACACCCAAAAAGAAAATAGTAACTATCCGCCAGTATCAAAATCGAATCTCGCAATCTAGCCAGTTCTACACCATGTCAAAAGCAAATCGATATATATCAACGGATATCATGGAAATAGCCTCCCTTCCCTAAAACGCCAATGCAATGCCCAATCGCCATGCCTTTTTTTTTCTTCTTCTCTCTTCATTCTCGCTCTCCTACCCCTTTCTCTTCTCTTTTCATCCCTTTCGTCTCTCTCTCTCATCCTCGCGCTCACCTCACAAAGCCGTCACCCCAGGCGTCCACCCTTCCCCTATCCTCTTCATATCATCCCCAAACTTCTTACTCGTGATCCTCCTCCCGCCCTTGCCCCCGAGCGGAGCATGCTCATCAGGGTCGTAAAACGGATTCTGCAGCAGCCCTACATACGCGCTCTGCATCGCCCTAAACACCGGCTTCAGCTCCGCATCCCTCAAGCCCGCGCCCACGTGGATCATGGACGCCCGCGCCGCCGCAGCCGCAGAAGACGAAGAAGCAGATGCAGAGGACTGTGACGGCCCGCCTGCGCCTCCAGCGCCAGCGCTGCCTCCGGCCTCGACGCGTCGTCCGCGCATGTCCACTATGCAGACCATCCGGACGCCCGTGTTGGTCTCGAAGCCGTACGCTGCGAGGCGGTCGTCGATGGCGTGCAGCAGGCCAAAGTCGCCCGACGCCGTGCTGTTCTTGGATCGCAGGTCGAAGACGTCGATTGTCGAGGAGAGGAGGAGGGAGAACTGCAGGGGGTTGCGGACGGGCGTGAAGGCGTTGGCTGTTGGATCGTAGGATGGGAAGATGGAGATGTGCAGGGGGTTGTTCTGGGCGCGTGTCAGTGGCTCTGCCCCTTTGTTTTATATAATCTAGAGCGTCAACGAGCAGAACAAAAGACTCACATTGCGGCCGATGACGCCGAGGCAGGCGACGGAGGGTATTGCGGCCGACATGGTGTTGCGTGTAGTTTGTAGAGAGAGTGTGTGTGGTGTTGAGGTGCAGGAGCTCTAGCTGCAGTGGGCAAGGATATATGCACGTACAAGTACCTCATTAATCGTGGTGGGGGCACTTAATGAGTCTGACGTCCAATGCAAGCTGCACCTTGCTGCATCAGATGTGACTACAAGACTTGTTTTTTTTTTTTTTTTTTTTAAAAAAAAAATCATTTTCGAAAGAGAAATAATATAAAATAAATTCAACATATTTACCATGTTGCACAATTATACGTACGCATCCTATCGCCATATATGCCCATCACCATACCCACCCATTGATACATAAAGTCTTATATACTACACCAAGCAAGCCCACGCCTGTCTATGGTCGTCTTCTGTCTTTTTCCACCAATTCCGTTCCTCTTCATTCATTCGTCCTCCTCTTCATCCTCTAATATATTCGACGTCTCCTCCAACCCTCGCAACACCTCCTCCACCTCGTACGGATCTGTAATCGCCCAAACGCCTCCTCCCTTGACCAAGTCCTTCCCTCTCATGCCCACCTCTTTGCCCACCAGGTTTCTGCCAACCTTGCCCGGACCGATGCCAACCCACCGTCTGACCTTTTCTTCCTGGTCCAGATACTTGATGGCTGCCCACCATCGGACCGTCTCAAGGCATCCTCTCGCTAATAGATCCTTCAACTGCTCTTTACTCTGAAACGGCCTGGCCGAGACGTTGCTTATGCAGGGCATCAGGCCCGGGAAGGTGATGATGTCTTCCTTCTCTCGGCCAGGAACGCGGCTCTTCTTTGCCAACAGGTTCTTCATGACTGTTACCGCAGGCTTCATGATGGGGCTGTGGAACGGGCTGTCGCTGTGTAGTCGCACCGCCCGCGGGTCATGGCCCAGAAACTGCCGAACGTGTGCGATGAGTGTCTTGATTCTCTCCATGCTCCCGCTCAAGACGATCTGATTCTTGCTGTTGATGTTCGCGATCAACACCTGCTGGATCGGCGGCACGTCCTGGCTGCTCTCCGACTTGCTCCCGTCGCTCGAGTGCCCCACGAAATCTCGAATCGCCTTGATCAAGCCCTGCAAGTATTCCGGCTCCGTAATCACCGCCACCATGCCGTACTCGCCTCCGTATTCCTGAATCGCCTTTTGCGTCGCTTCCGACATGGCCACGGCTCGCCGCTGCACCAAGTAATAGCTGTCCTCAAACGTAATGTACCCCCCCAGCAACCAGAGCGGTGAATTCTCCCAGCGAGTGGCCCAGCGTGAAGTCAAAGTGATCCGCGACTCGAAAGTTGAATTCGCGCTCGAGAATGCGCAGTATGAATATGGACGTGGCCATGATCGCCGGCTGCGCTATTGTTGTCTTTGTCAGGTCTTTGGACGGGCCATTCTGTATAATGTCGGAGATTTTGAATCCCGCGCAATGATCGATCTCGTCAATTATCTGCGAGGCTGTCGACGGAAACGCCTCCAGCCAGGGCGACAGCATGCCGACCTTTTGCACTCCCTGGCCTATCCACCATCAGCTTCCAAAAGGCCATTCGTCTCCCAACCTCGGCAATGCAAAAAACGCAGGCTCACCAGGGAAGAAAATAGCTGTGCGCGGCCTCTTGGGCAGGCTCGAGTTCCATCGCCGCGCTGTCCGCGCAGAATCGCTCGTGCATTCGAATCTCCCAGATACCGGCGCGCAGCATCGCAAAGGCGCCCATGTCAGCGATGACGCACCTCGGCTGACCCTCGCGCCAGGCCGGCACTGGAGCGCAGGACCTGCGAAGCGCTTCATGGCCTCGCGACGGCCAATGTTTGTGCCTCGAGATTTCTGCCGTGCTTCGGGGCGGCAGATGCACTTTGCGAGGCCAAACTCGGCAGAAAGCGGGTGGTTGCGGAATGTATAAGAGCCAGTGAAGCCGCTGTCGATGTAAGAGCAGTGACGCACCGGAATAGGACGTGGGGCGTACAGTTTGGATGTCACCGAGCTAAGCTGAGCTGGAGCACTGCACTAACAGCCGCTGGAAGATCCCCCAGAAATGTCAAACTGCTGCTGAACCTTCCTTTGGGTACTGACTTCGGAATTGGCTCGGGAGACTCGGTATTCAAGCTCAAGCAAGTTTATCAAGTATATATAGGTATACGCTTAAATATATATGCTGCCCGATGACTCTCCTGGGCAGCGTGATTCAGCTCGAGTCTAAGTAGCGTCTATTAGCAGCGAATCTCTACCCCTCCCTTGCTAACTGTCAAGTATTTGACGCCCTTGTAAGGCTTTACACCTTCGCTCAGCCCTCGACTTTTCCTCGGATCTAATACAATGCTCTCAATCTTCAACCCACTTGCCAACCATCCCTTTACTGAAAAGCTCACGGATGCCGAGCTTGGCATCAGAATCTTATTCTGTGCCGCCTTCTTGGGATCCTGTTCGTCGTCCGTGCCCAGCTTTTCTTTGCCCGTCTTGGCAGCCGGCGTGCTTTGATAAGGCTCGTTGTATGAATAGTCTGTGCCAAACCCAAAGCCCGTGGGATCAAAAGCTTCCTCTGCATCGTCACCCAGTGATCCCACCACCGTACATCGCAGCCCGAAATGAGACGTTGGACCAGATATCTCCTTGGCAGGAATATTCCACTCCAGCCGCCCCTCTGCCCTGTTGAAGCTCGCATCTCCCCTACTCGGCCTAATGTCCGACAGGTTCCGCACGTCTTCGGGCAGAGGAATAGTGACCGTCAAGTCATCCAATAGTGGCGAGCTCGGGGTGCCAGGATGCGGTGATCCCAATCGTCCAGGGACTCCTCCTGCACGCGCTAACTGGCTTGCTGCTGATGAAGAGCTTGGAGTTCCAAAGATTTTATTCGTCTGTAGCCTGACTTCGAACTCGGACCCTACAGGTCCAAGACCAGTCTTCATCTCGAGGTTAACGGGAAGTTTCAGGTTATTCGAAGCCATGCTCCCACTCTTTCCGCTCGTAAAAGGCAACAGGTCAACTTCGTAGCCAGCCAAGATGAATCGTCCATCCGGCGGAATAAAGCTCAGTTCTCCGGGTCGTTCATTCCACTTGTTTAGCCGCACACATGGGTGAAAGACGGGCAGCTCCATGATGCCACCTATGTTATGCTTCCCCGATGGGCTGCCCAGCGTCACCAGAACATCTGGAACGCCCGACACTTTTGACGTGAATGCAATGGTTCCATTGGCAAACGCAGCCAAAGGTCTACCTGAAGGGGCAAGTGTGACTGTTAGGGTTTCGACAACGTCCGCATAGAGCTCGTTTGACGTGTGCCGTACGTTGGCCCGTCTCCATGGCAGGGCCGGCGTGTTGGAAGCCATCAGGGACGGTGAGGGTGAGCTTGAAAAGTTTGTTTTTAATGGATTGTTTCTGCACTCGCATTAGTTTGTCAATCACAGTCACATCCTCTGCGCCTCACAGCATGTTGCTTTTTTCACATACCCCGGCAAGTTGATGCTGCCCAGCAGTTTGTCCACCCATCCCTCCATCTCCACCACTTCTCGCAAGGCATTGGGCTCCGTTGTACTAACGGTCCCTGCATCACACATCTCCGTTAAAAGCTGGGCAACGACATCGTAATTGTTTTCCAACTTGACGGCCAGCAATGGCGCTCCGACGAAGTCTTCGAAGGCGTCAATGATTCGATGCAGGAACTCGAGAACCAGGAGGGGTTCGATTTCGGTCGATGAAGTTGCCAGAAACAGCAGGTTGGAATGGATTAAGCTGAAGACGAGGGTCGGCGGGTTCGCATTGGGGAGATAGATCAGGCTCGGCCGAGGCGCAGGATGTTCCAGGTAGAGAGGCAGAAGATGGGCGGCCGAGAGCGGCCTTCCTGTGTAGGTATGCGACAGGATGGGATTCCTAAGCCAAGCAGCCTCGCATCAGCGTTTCTGCAGTCTTGTGAGCAAAAGCAGCACCAGCACCGCCTACCTGTTGTCATCGTAGATGTGCAGCGCCTCAATAACGCCGTTCATGGTAACGGCCCAGCGCCTTGTCCAAGCGTTGTCAGAAGCTCAAGCTCCAGCTCCAAGGACGCAGCCATATCCCACTTTCAAGCGTCGAGTCGCGCGACTAAGCATGACGAAGCTCAATGGCAGACTGTGCTGACTAATGTCAACCAACCAATCACGGCCAGTCGCTGTAGCAGCTTGAAAACCTACAATAGCTGCGTCTTCTTATCAAATCGTCCGATTCGAGTTTGCGCGCCTCAACTTCGCAAGCGGCAGTCTTTCAACATGGCTGGCGACAAAGTTCCGACCCTGCAGTCGCTTGAGAAGCCTGAAAAGCTCCAAGATGTCTTGCGCCAGGACCGCGGTGATGACTGTCTCGGCTGCAAAATCATAGGTCAGTCAGTAATGCTTTATACACACAAGGCCCTGTTTCTCGGATAAGTAACTGGAAATCTGATCCAACTGCTGAGCAGGAAGCGGTGCATTTTTCGGACTTGCGGGATATAGTTATTTCTCTGGCATGTCACAGCTGGAAAAGCAAAGAGCTGCCATTCTTCAGAGCAAGTCATTCTTTGGCATGCGCAGCCGACGATTTGGTATTGTCACCATCTCTGCAGGTCTCGCTTGGATGGGTCTCTGGAGAGCTCTCAAATAAACTTTGAGCATGGATTTGAAACGAAAAGTGGTGAATTCCACGAATATTTCAACCTTGCGTGCTACGCGCCAAGAGGCTATCTACGTCGAATCTCAAAAAGACACCCCGGAGATGCTGAAATTTGAATGAAGAGCAGGCTGTGTTCTGCCTAGCACCATCTGAACTCAACTATCTATGACTACATGTATGAAGGAGAGAATTTACTCGAATGACGCTGCCTCGTTGAGATTTCAACAACTGTCGATATGTATATTATTGTACTATTTATTACGAAGCATGAAAACAGTGGCATGGGTTCTACAAAGATGACACCCCATGGAAGGGAAACGGACTGGATAAACATGAAAATATATCTCTTCTCTTGATTTATTCGCAATCTCTTGCTTTATCAACTCGTTTGCGTATATTCGATGTTTCTTACCTTTATACCTTTATTAAAAGTAATCGACCTGCATTGCTCCCTCCATGTAAGTCGAGCACGAAATGAAGCGCAAGCAGCCCAAGTCTTCAACAAACTAATAATTTACAAGTTAATATTTTCGTAAAAAAAAAGTTTTATCAAAGACTTCCTTTTCCTACATAAATATACGCCTCTAACATTCTTTTTCTACTATTCTGCGCACACTGATTGTTCTGTCTTCGTCGCGCATGTCTCGTAGAGCGCAAGGCCCGGCCAACCACTGGCACCAAGGCCTCGAAAATATTCACCGAACAGGCCCCACTTTCAACCTCCCACGCCAACTTTTCATACAACCTCTCATATCAACATCTTCACAAGAAAAAGTTAATCGCCATAGCACAACGTCAATTCACCGCGCCAAAATTACACATAATCTATAACCATATATTGACAAAACTCCGGATCAGCAGATCGCAGAGGCCACCCTATTGCATATAGGCGGCCCTTCGCCTTTCATACTTCGCCTGAAGAAGAAGAAGAAAAAAAAATCATAATCGAAATCTCACAACCCCAAATATGCCCATCACCATTCACAACCCCCAGCCAGCCGCGCCGGCTCCTCGGCGGCCACGGGCAGTAGATATCGATATGGATGTTGCATCAGATTCAGATTCAGATTCAGGAACCGGCGGTGCTGCCATCCAGGGCGACATTCCCATGCACGACGACGAGGACGAGAGCATCGCGCAGGACCAAGACGATGAATTTGAAGAGCACGGAGATGCCAGAGACGAAATTCTTACGCCTGGAACTGTAATCACTTCGAATTCTCAATGGATGCGGTACTGCTGCCCCCATCTGTCTCATTTGCGTCATCAATCCTTTCTGTTTCATCTTTTCTCTCTTATTCCAGCAATCTTTGGTATTCATCTTATCCAACTGCTCTCAACACATGCATTCTCATCTCACACCCACTTATAAATGCATCTATCCCACTCATGAATACATAATAAAAGTCATCAAACTTGCTAACAACTTCCCAGCGGCCACGGCACCTACCTCCCCCCTCAACACCTCCTCCATCACCTCCTCCCTCGCAGGCACCCTCACCCGCACAAACAAGCTCCTCTCCGTGCGGCCCCTCCGCGCGCGCTACAACCCTGAGATTGGCGACCTCGTCGTCGGCCGCATCGTCGAGGTCCAGGCCAAGCGCTGGCGCGTCGACGTCGCCGCCGCCCAGCTCGCCATCCTCCAAATCTCCGCCATCAACCTGCCCGGCGGCATCCTGCGCAAGCGCACCGAGACCGACGAGCTCCAGATCCGGAGCTTCTTCGCCGAGGGCGACCTGCTCGTCGCCGAGGTCCAGCAGCTGCACCAGGACGGCGCCGCCAGCCTGCACACCCGCAGTCTCAAGTACGGAAAGCTGCGCAACGGCGTCTTCGTCGCCGTGGCGGGCACTGGCGGAGGGGCCGGCGTCGTGCGTTCGAAGCGCCAGCTGTGGACCATGGAGGCGGCCAACGGCGGCGGCAAGATTGACGTCTTGCTGGGCGTCAACGGGTACATCTGGATCAGCAAGCACATTGAGAGCGATGCTGCTGCCGAGGCGGCGGGCATCAACCGCATGGAGGAGAGCGTCAGCTCGCAGATCTACTCTAGCCAGAACAACCACATGGACGTTACTACCATGAGGGAGATTGCCCGGTGCAGGAGCGTGATTCTCGCGCTGGTGGAGAACGGCGTCAAGGTGGATGAGGATACCGTGACGAGGGGTTACAACGAGGCGGTTGAGTTTGGAAGGGAGTCGATAGAGGATGATATCTACCTGGGAGGCGAGAGGGGGCAAAGACTAGCTGCAGCGTTGGCTGGACGATAGAAGGGCAGAAAGAGGAACAAGGCTACGGGCTCAATTCAAGAAATTGGACACATGAAAGAGACGCCTGCGGGCATTTGCTTCACCAAAAGGTCGTTTGATCACTGGTGGTAGATGGGTAGAAAAAGGCACAAAAAAAAATGTCGCCATTGATAGATTATTACCCATCATAAAGAGGGTAAGGAGTATTACAAATACATACATGTGTGCCTAAACAGAGGCCACAATATCATAGCTGCATGCTACCAGATTCGAGCAGTAAAATTTCCAACCAGACATCACCTTGGTAGCTTTCCACGCAGTTTTGTTGGGAGCCAGCCATGTGAGAACACAACGCTACACATGGTCCTTTTCTTATTCTCTTCTCTTCTTAATCTCTTATTCTTATTTCTTCGTCATTTAGTTCACAGTCCTAGAGAATCCCGTTTCAGACGCAACGTCACAGCCATAGCAAGCACAATTCCGAGCCGGAACACGAACCCTGCAGCGCTTTTAGAGCCTAGGCTCAGCAGCATGGTAAGCCAGTACCTCAGACCCTTGGTCAGGTTGCCGTTGCGGTCAAAGTTGGGTTTCGGGGCCGCCATGCGGTGGTGGCGCTTCAGGTCGCCCCACGAGTAGGGCATATATCGCACGCGGAGGAGCTTGTCTGCCCAGCCGGGCACCTTTGCGATGGAGCGCTGGTGGCTAAAGGTCTTGAAGGAGAAGTAGCCGTGGTAGTTGCCCATGCCGGAAGTGCCGATGCCGCCGAGGGGGAGGGGGTTGAGCATGGCGTGGAAGAAGCCGTCGTTGATGGTGGCTCCTCCTGACGTGACGTTTTTGAGTACTGTAAAAAGGAATGTTAATATGCCGACTCAAGCTATATATAGATTTTGTATGCTTGTATATGGAATACGACATACCTTTCTCGTTCTCCTTATCCGAGCCAAATGTGAAAAGAGCCAATGGCGTGGGATCAATCTCATTAGCCATGTTGATGGCTTCGTCCAGGGTATCATACGGCAGAATAGACCAAACAGGACCAAACGACTCTTCCACCACCATGCTATCATTCACATCATCAACCAACACAACAGTCGGCTCAATGAAGAAATCACTCTCGTCCATGGACCCTCCCATGACAATCTTGCCCTTGGAGTTGTCCACCATCTTCTTCAGCCGCTCATAGTGCGTCTTGTTGACAACACGAGAATAGTCGGGGCTCGCCTTTGCTCCCTCGGGCATGAACTCCTTGTACTGCTTGTTGAGCTCGTCGATGAACTTGTTCTGGACGCACCGCTCAATGAGCACGTAGTTGTGCGAGAGGCACACCTGGCCGGCGTTGAGCACCTTTTGCCAGAGCAGCCGCCGGGCTGCAAGCTTGAGGTCGGCATTGCGGGTGACAAAGGCCGGGTTCTGGCCGCCCAGCTCCAGCAGCACGGGCGTCAGCGTCTCGGCCGCCTTCTTGGCGATGATGGTGCCGGTTCGTCGGCCGCCGGTAAAGGCAATCTTGTCAAACTTGTGCTCCAGCACGTGCTTGGTCTGCTCGAGGCCGCCCTGGACGCAGACGTAGCTCTCCGGGTCCAGCGCGTCGTCAAAGATCTTCTGCAGCACCATGCACGAGGCGGGCGACAGCTCCGACGGCTTGAGGACAAAGGTGTTGCCGGCGGCGATGGCGCCGACGAGGGCCGTGACGTTGGTCTGGAAGGGGAAGTTGTAGGCGCCAATGTTGAGGATGGTGCCCAGCGGCTCGTTGCGGATGCGCGGCTTCATGGGCCAGAACTGCAGCGGCATGTTGTCGATGGTCTCGTCGCGGACCCATTTGTCCAGGTGCTGGACGGCGTCGAGGCACTCCTGCTTGCACCAGTCGATCTCGGAGATGTGCGACTCGAACTTGGACTTGCGCATGTCCTGGCTCAGGCACAGCTCGATCAGCTCCGTGTTGTCGACGAAGCTCCAGTACAGGCGGCGCAGCTGCTGCTTGCGGTACTCGACATCCTTTGTGCGGCCGGACTTGAAGGTGGCGCGCAGCGTATTGTAGCGGGCCGTGATTTCGTCGAGGGCCGTGGGCTGCAGCTCCGGGATTGCGCCAATCTTGAGCACCATGGCTGCTGGAAGATGCAGTATGCGAGGCTCGGGAGAGAGGTGTGAATGCGTAGAGGCGAGTTACTCAACGCAATGGCAATGGCGATGATGGTGTTGGCGGCAAGTTGGTGTAGGTCGGAGTGTGGTGTACAGCAGATGGATGGTTGATACCAGATCTTAGATAAGGCGCTGAGATATCCAGACTCTCCTCCCGTGCAGCAGACCGCGGCAGAGACGCCTCTGTTCTAGCATGTGGCAGCTCCCGCTCAGCCAAAACCGGTGGACAAAACAGCCCGTATGCTCCGTCTGCGAGTCGCTGGTTTGGCAATGTCTAGGCTGGCTCCGCGGACTGCGGATAGCGGAGGGATGTGCCTCTAGGGCCGGATTGGGGCAGCTATTCGCAGCTCGGATGGGGAACGTGCCTGTATTTACGGAGCCCCTCGGCGCTGTGCCTAGGCTCGAGCTCTGCGCTCTCCACAGCTGCAGTTTAAGTCTAAACTACGACCCGATGGGGAGCTTCAAATTTCACTTTGCTCGTGCGGCGCCGTGCTTGGCCGGACCCCCGGCTTAAGTGTGCAGTCCGGTTTGGTTTCTGTTTCAGACCATGTTGTATTTGCTCTTTTGCTGTGAATTCCGTCCGAATATGGTGCTTGTTCCGAGGGTGCATCGGCTTGGCTTGCTTTGTCTTTTACTGGAAGTTTAGAGCACACGACAAACACACATAAAGCTCGAATGAGTATACAGCGCGAGAATCTCTATAGCTCCGCCGAGGCATTAGACTTGCTCTATACATCTCAACTTAGGCCAGAAGAGAAAATGAATTCTTTGTCACAACCATGTGTGTAGGATGAGAACTAGCATGAGGTAGTAGTACAACTCAAGATGCCGAGGCACTCCCAACCAAGTCAATTAGCCAAGCAGCCCCGCATTGAAGGATATGGGCAAACCATGACCACGAGATTACAGTTACGCCGATGCCCCAAAGCTACTACTCTTAGTTTGCAGAATTCACGATATGAGCAAATACAGACTAAATACTGCAGGCTACCCGTCATAAACAATTCGTAGAATGGAAACGGTTGTGTGTATACCACGGGTTGCTCTTCCGTAGCGGAACTCGGATGCATCACTTAGCACCTCTGCTTGGCTCTTATACCAGATCTCTTAAAGTCGTGGGCATGCAAGGTATGCGTCGAGGTAACAGTATGTGAGTATAATGGATACTCTAGATTCTCCTATTAGTATTCTGTAAAATTATACAATCTTTTTCTTCAGGCAGAATCTGTCATCAGAACTCGAATAAATGCACTGGCAATTCGGATGAAACGGACAGATAAAACGTCGTCAGATTCTGATATGTCATAAAAGCAACTCTGTACACAGGGTTGGCACTTCAAACATTCACTGGCTATCGTACACTGTCTTAGAGAGTGTGACAATTTTTTTTTTTTTTTTTTTGTTCCAATCGAGTTGATCAGACATCATGATGGAAATATATTAGCTGCTGTATACATGTTGCCAAGTGTTACTTCATTGCTGTAGGATACAGTCTCATTCAATTGGCGTCACAGTTCCCACCTTTTCATTTCAACTCCTTGCAAATTGTACACGCAACAATTAGTCGCCATATCACAAAATACACATTCATCAAAGCAACCCTTCTTCTCATACATTTCGTAAATATTTTCGGCGTCAGGCTTTCTTCATATTGTACATCCAATCGCCTCCCCAGCCCAAGCAAGTAGTGCCTGTATCCTCTATTATACATACATTTCCTATACATTTTTTTTTTCCTTCATCCCCTGCTCGTAAAAGCAATCGTACGCATATCATCTTGATAGTTTCCCCCTTCCCCTTCTACCTCCTGGCTCCTCTTGCCGCTCCGCCAGCTGCTTTCCCCCTAGGCGCCGCAGCCACCAGCTCCGCAACCTTCTCCTTCTCCTGCTCCTCCGCCAGCTTCTGTATCAAGAAATTGTCAATCAACTTCTGTCCATCCACCAGCAACCCATCCTCGGCCCTCTTCGCATCCGCAATCGCCGCCTGCTGTCTATGCTCTGCCAATTCTTTCCTCCTCTCCTCCGTCAGCCGCCACTCCTTGGGGAACTGGGGCTTCGGCTCAAACTTGTGATGCCGCAGGTCCAGCGGCACGTCCGCAAAGGTATCCTTGGGGTCCTTGGCGGCGGTGATTAGGTCGTTGACCAGATTGACCAGGTACTGCTTGTTCTGTGCTTGGTGCTCGAAGCTCTCGCAGGCCATCTTGACGAGCTCCGTTTCGGGGTTGTATCGAGGGCCGGCGAGCTTCTTCAGCTTCTCTGCCTGGACGTCTGTGAGTCCAAGGTCGTCGGGAGCAAACTGCACAACCACTTTCTTCTCCGCAGGGTGGGATTCGCCCATGTATGTCGTGTATCTCCACCTCAGAACCTGTTTCTCTGTAGGGGGAACGAATGGTTTCGCGAATTCTTCAATCTCAAGTGTTAGTTGCATATACATGGTGGTTTGTAAAATCTGTAGTCGCTGGTGGTGGTGGCTTACTGGCAAGAAGAGGCATCTCCCAAATTGCCAATCGAGCATAATGTCTCATATCTCGCATCTCGTCTAGTTTCCCGTGTGCCATGGACGTGATATCGTCTTCATCAAACTCATCGTGTTCCTCCGAGTTCGTCTCGGGGTCGTCCTCGTCGAACCAAAAAGACGACTTATTCGGTTTCTCGCCAACATCATCTCTGTAAAGATCCTCCTCCAGTGCTCTGTCCTCTGACGCCCAGCCTGGTGTCTCCCGTAATGTCGCCTCGAGGTACTCCTCCACGGATGTGTAGCCGTTGCTCTTCGCCAGCTCATCCAGTTGTTTTAAGCTCTCGGGCGTGACGCTCTCTAGGAAAGACTTATTCATGAGCTTCAGGTCCAGAGTCTTGTATAATCCACCATCACCATCCTCTCCGTCCTGATCGGCATTCTTGTCCGCCAACTGTCGCGGGGAGGACGTAAATGCGCGGTTCGCTGCCGGTGCCCGCCAGGCAATTGGTTGTGTTCGAGGCATCCGAGGTACCCGAAGTGCCCTCCGGCAGGCCAGCGCGCACAGCCTTCCGGCGCTCGATGCGGAAGCCATGTCAAATAGAATCGAAATCGCAATGCCCGGCCCAAGTTTTATCGTTGCGCGGGATGCGGGACTGCAGCAGGAACCTCAAATTTTTGGTGGGATGACAATCGCGGCCGAGATTCTTCCGTGTCAGCTCTTATTGGTGGCTCACCATGGCAAAATCTCGGCCATTTGCCATTCACCGTGGCTCCCGCTAGGCATGGAGCATTTACCCACCTACCAAGTAAAGGCACCGGGTATGAAAACGCCCCAGACTTATACAGAAGCTCTAGAAGGTAACCCAAACAGCGACTTCTATTATTCTCACATGTCTTGCGCCGCCTATTCTCCTAAATGGCAACTCTTCAACGATATTGCCTAGTAACCGTAGGCGCAACCGTCGGCTTCAAGCAGCTGACCGAACAAGTGCTGCTACCCGCTTTCTGGCAGTTCCTGACCTCAGAGGGCTTTACTTCACTACGCATCCAATGTGGTCCAGACATTTCTTGGGCAACGGCCCTATTGGATAATCGCAATGCTGATATACCAGAGGGACTGACAGTAAACGTTTTTGAAGCTACGAAAAATCTAATGAAAGATGAAATGTTGCTGTGTAGAGCTGAGAGCGGAGTACGCTCCACTGGCTTGGTTATTTCTCATGCAGGCAGGTTCCTCTTTTCCATTCAATGAAGGTTATACATCCATTGAATTAAGGAACTCTTGCTAATTCTAACATTATTAGGAACCGGAACAATTCTCGATGCCTGGAAAGTCGGTCTCCCAGTAATTGTCGTGCCAAACGAAGAGCTGCTGGACAATCACCAGGCCGAGATGGCCACGCACCTCGCAAGCGAAGGATACGCAACCATGAGCACAGCCAGGTAAGTTTCGTTTATGCAAAATTCTTGAAAAAGCTTTGAGATGCTCAAATTCAACCCGTTTCTCGTCATAGGTACACGGACCTCCAAGGCGCAATCCATAAGGCGGATCTACTTTGGGAAGAAAACCAGTCTCGATTGCCACCCCACTCAGTCAAGTCTCAGAAGAATGCCAGCAGTCTTCGCCTCTGGGAGATTCACCCTCAAGAGGTCGACAAGGAGGAGGACGCAAGAATGGTCAATGACTAGGTTCTCGCCACTTGCAGCTACCTCTCTGTATTGACAGACTAGCAATCGAGTTTCGGAACGTGGGGTATCATCTTCTTTTTGGGGAATTTCTGAAGCATGGAGTTTTATCTTTTTTGGAAGTTGATTAGATCAACTGCGAGCTGGCTTTTTCCTCATATATTTCAGACTAGATAACGACTGGGAATCTTAATGGGATGTCATAACAGGCTAGGAGACAAGAATTCCATTTACAATTTTCAAGGCAGATTGTTGGCTTCCCAAATCTTGACAGTCGCATCTTTTCCGGAGCTTGCTACCCGGCCACCCGCGATCCAAGTGATGCCCGTGACGCCGTCCAAATGAGCATTGGGTGCCTTGATACGTTGGCCTTGGAGCTTCTTCTCCAGGCACCAGATAAAGATGTGGGAATCCAAGCTGCCACTTGCGGCATATGATCCGGAATCGTCCCAGGAGATGCAGGTGACTCGCGCAGTGTGTGCCGACCAGCGGTCCGTTACGAGTTCCCATGATCCGACCTTGAAGACCAAGATCTTTCCCACGCTTGTTCCCGTAGCCAGGTGGCTACCGTCTTTGGAGAACGCTAGGGCAGTGATGGTGCCGAGGGGACTTGACACTGACTCCTTGTACTCGAGGATGCCGCTTGAGTCGCCGGTGTAGATTCTCGCGGTGCTTCCCTGACCTCCAATGGCAACATAGGATCCATGAGCCGCAATAGCCTCTGGCGTAAAGTCAAGAGGAGTCTCCTTGAGCAGCTTACCGTTTGAATAAGCTGCGACGCCGGCCAAGGTGGCCACGTAGACGACATCACCAGCGAAAGCAGCACCTTTTGGCTGGCCAGGCAGCTTCGCTGACTCTCCCAGGAAGGTCTTGGCAGACTCGTCAATCGCCTTGATAGTGTCGTCCCATCCCACGCTGTATACTTTGCCTGCGTTTACGGCAAACTGGGTGACCTGGTTTGTATGAGATTGGCCATCCACGACAGTTGCGACCCCAGTCTCAAGGTCCCAGGAGCAGACACGACCGTCAAAGCTGCCAGTCAGAGCACCCTGGCCATCTGAAGTTCCGACCAAGGCCGTGATTCCCTTGTCGTGGCCCTGCACAATTCTGACGGGTTCATTCTTGCCCTCTTGCAAGTATGTCAGCTCGCCAGCCAAGTTGATGCTAATGATGAGACCATCTGTTCTGCCGTGAGGGATGACGACGCCGACCTGGTGGTCACGCACGCTAACTCCCTCACCAAACTTCCAGGTCTGAAGGACGCTGCCAGAATCTACGTCCCACAGCTTGACGGACTGATCCGCGCTGGCCGTTGCAAACTTCTTTCCGTCCTGGGCCCACGAGACACCAAAGATGCTACCAGTGTGCTCTCCCTCGCCGATTTGTTTGATAGGCTCGCCAGAAACGCCATCGTACAGCTGTATCCGTCTATCCTGTCCAATAGTGACGAATGTAGATCCATCGGGAGAGTAGACGGCGCCCAAGACAAAGCCAGTGTGCAGGTTCGTCACTCTCTTGAATTCGAACGGGACTCCGTGGTAGAAGTTGACGTTTCCGTCATCGCCGACCGTGACGGCACGCAGGGGACGCTTTGGTGTGATGCTGACGGCGTTGATTGATTTGGTATGGCCAATAATCTCTCCCACCGAGTTGCCGCTGTCGGCCATGATGGCCTTGCCAAACTTCTGTCGGCCGTTGCCCACGGCAATGATGCGCTGGGAATCGCCATCCCAAGCAATATCCAGCAAGGGGCCAGAGATGATGGGATACTCACCCCGAGTAGTTTCAACAGACTCGGGCTCCCATATTCTCAAGATACCGGCAGAGTCACCACTGGCAATCTTGAAGCCGCTCGGCGCAAACCGAGCAATGGTGGTGGGGTGGGTGTGGCCGGTGTATTCCTTGCTGTTGGAGGGGTCGTCGATGGATCGAACAAAGATGGATTTGCCAGACTGCAGAGCGGGCACCAAGTTAGCACCTTTTGCCTCGTAGAAGCCAATCTTTGGAGACACGGTCAGCCAAGCGTTGAACTTACGGCATAGGCGATCCTGGTGCCTTTGGCATCGGCCGAGAGCAGCGTGGCCTGGCCTCGGGTGGTGACGGGCGCAGCGGCCAGGATTCGCTCAATCGTAATGGACGCCATGGTGAAAGGGACTAGCAGAACTCTGATGATCGGTAGTGATTGACTTTGTCGTCGAAACGATTTGGTCCTCTGAGAACCGAAGCTTGGGAGCTCAGGAGGGGTTGAAACGACCAAGTGTAAGTCGATGGTGGGGCTGGAGAGGTTCCGCCGCAAGCTAAAATCGCGAGCAGTGACGTTGCTACCCTATGACAGTAGAGAGCACCTTATCACCGACTTGATGATCTGGACGACTGCTAGGAGATGATGTTTTTATAGACTGAAAATTTAGCAAGTCATTGATTGTCGGCTCGCTATAAATTATCCATGCATTGGGTTTTTTTATTTCTGCCTGGCTGCGCTGTCGTCATCGTGGCTGTCAATGAGGGCCCTCTTGGTGATTGAAGCACTAGGCACCAGGAATTTATGCCACTCACAAGCTGCCTATACATCCAAGCTACCAAATAACAAAACCAAAGCATCAGTCATTTTTAGACGCTCACCAGGCAAGGCAGCAGAGCTATTAAGCTTCTGCCTCACGACCATGCCATCATTGTGCGCACTACGTGTAATATGCACTGTAGCAGCACTTCGAGGTGTAGCTGGACGTGTAACGACCTCTTCGTAGTTTAATGCAGAGATAAAGCATAAACCGCCACTAACACGCCATGAAGGACTTGATGCTCGGTATTTAATCCAGCAGGGGAATGGATATTTCGAGCCTGGTCAGCACCGAGCTGTAGCTGCTCCCAAAGGCAACTCTTTCTGGGAACTACCTACTGGGTAATACGGAGTCCCACCGCAGCTTGCTCCGTAAAAGATGCTACGTTGAAGGACCTGTTGCCAGCAGCAAGAGGACCTTTGCCATGCCCCGTATATCGCCTGAGAGCCCCTTGCAGAAAACACCGACTCACATTCATTTCGCAAGACAAGCCACCCGATTTGCTCGCTGACAACGAAAACCAATGCCAAACCCCCGTGGCGTTGCGCCTCCCAGGGGCAAGACTACCTAAAAACGGCAGCCCGTGTCTTGGAGCACGTCTGTGCCTGATGTACAGGTACAATACCATCCGGCCAAAAGCTTAATGCAACAAAGAGAAAAAACAAGAGACAAAGAAAGTCATAAACGACCCCAACCTCCCTTGCAGATGAGCTGGCTCGACAAATCATCCCCAGAAAAGCTCGGACCGCTGCGAAGCTTGCACACCGATTCTTGGGCTGACATCAAATCCTGGTTGAGCAGGACGAGAAGCGAAGGGTCCAGTCTGCTCCATGACCTGTGCTCGCCTTTCTACAAGGTGCTGCCCCCTGGAGAGGAACGTCTGGGGGATCGCCAACATTGGCGAAGAAGAGATGCTGCCCTGCTCATGAACAAGATGCATGGATGCTAAAAAACACTGGAATAATATCAGCACCATCAAAGATCAACACCGGCGCGAAACAGAGTTCATCCTACTCTGTGCCGTCACAGCAGCTCGCAGCTATTTGAACTCTATCCCTTGCTCCCCTGGCCAATCCGGGCCTGCTGGCTTCTCGCCCGCCGGCAGCCCCAGCCCGGACCTACAGCGCCGTCGCCCACTAACGGCAGCTCGCTACGAAGGCACTGGAGGTGCTAGAAAGCGCTGCCGAGCAGGTGTTGAACCAGTGATGGAGATCTCAGTGGGACTTGCGTCCCCGCAGACAGCCGCAGCTCCATTTCTCGCTGTTCCAGACCTGCCTGCTACTGGCTCGCACCACTATCATCGACCTCCCTTTTCAATGATCCATAATATGCGATCCATTCCTGCCTACGCGACGACAGAGACATGGCATGACTACGGATAGTAACAGATCATTATTGACAACAAGACGCGGAACAGGTACTGTACAGTACACGATAAGCAGGGATTGCCCTTCCTTTCTTGCTGGAGTTTTGCCTGCATACCTACCGAGCGGCACCGGCCAGATACGAGCTCTCTCCCCTCTCTCGATGGAGCTCCGATATCCATATGCAGTTTCTGGTATCACCGCCAGTCGCACAAGCCGCGATATCACGTCCTAGGGCCCTCTTGCGTGAAACTCGTGCAAACTTTAACTACGCGCACATGTGAAGCACGAAGCAGTAGCTGCCATTAGTTCACCGGCTAGTGCTCTCCAACCTTGCGGAGATCAGTCTCTCCCTTCCAAGGGAATTCTTTCCAAGGCAGTAGCATCTCTCTTTCCTTGTACAGGTATCTCTCTCCGTGTACCTATCCTCCCATGTACATGTAAATAGTAGCAGTAGAAACAGCAGCCTTGAATACCTATACTTCTATCCCTCGGCACCCGGCATTGTCCTTACATACGAAATGCAGGCTAGTGGAATTCTGGCAAGGAAAAGAAAGAGAAAAAACCCCCCATCGCCGCGAATTCGGCCGTGGCCCCATGCTACCTCGATGATGAGAATCTGGGGGGCGTGGTAGGTGGAAGGTGGCATGCTGGGGTTTCTCAAAATGGCCCATTCTCACTTACACCCCCCCGGCTCGTTGCTGCCAGATCGGACTTCACCTCTCCTCCCCTGGCTTCTTATTTACTTTTCTTCCCTTCTTTCCTTTTTGTGCTCTCCCTTTACTTTCTCCTTCTTCTTCTTCTTTGTCTCTTTTCTTTCTTCTCTCTTCTTCATCTTCCAACGCAGACTTGTAATCAACATCCTCATCATTTTCATCGGATAAAGCATTTGTCTATTGCTTCTTCTTCTCTTTTTGATACATCCAGCTTAATACCATCCAAGATGATGTTCCTCGCTACTCTTCTTTTCGCTGCTGCTGGCGTTTCTGCCGCTAGCTCCGCTACATCGCCGGATGCTCCAGGCTCTACCTGTCTGGCTGACTACATTCTCGAGGACTGTCTGAAGTCAACTACTGTCAATGTACGGCGATTCTCTCATATACCCATTTCAAGACTGCATTAGCTGACCTCGAGCTCTCTTCCTAGGCCAACAACTGCAACCCCACCGACTACACTTGTCTTTGTGCCGCTTACCAGGCCATCTTCACGTGAGTCTCCTCCTTGTTGACGCCGTCTCGCTCTTAAAGATTGCTGTATACTGACAATTACATCAACAGCTGCTACAACAACTGCCCCAACGACATCCGCGCTCCGTCAGTCCAGAACCAGGTTGATTCATACTGCCGAACTGCGTCTCTCTTGGCCACCACCACCAAGGCTGCCCCCAAGACCAAGACGTCAGGCTCTTCTAGCCCTGACGAGACTTCTTCTGAGGCTTCTCCCGGCAACGATGAGGCTACCCCCACCGAGGAGAGCAGCAGTACTTCAACCTCTGGTGGTGAGGCTGAGGTGACCGGCTCCGGTGGCTCGAAAACTGCCTCCAATGCTGCCCGCACAACCAGCTCCAAAGCTGCTGCTCCTACTATGATTGGCAGCGTTGCTGGTATTTTCATGGCTGTCGCCGGAGCTGCTGCCGCTGCTGTCATGATCTAGTGAAGAGAGACAGAGCGGGGCACACACAGAGAGAGATGGACCTAAAAAATCATTGAAGGGATGGGAATGCTGGGCACAGGGGTATAATTAGCAGGCGTATACGAGTAATTGGGAACTGTTTTGGGCACATGATGCCTGTATTTTTAGTTTAGTCGCTTAATATCATGTTAGGATTCGACGCTGAGCACATTCTTGACGAGACTTGTTCTTTGTGATGCCGTAAAGTGATGCCACTCAATGTCTGGAGCCATGTGTAGGAGTATATGTCTGGCCGCGGTTAAGGTGCAGAGAAGTGTTGATGCTGCACGCTATTCTGTACCAAGAGCAGCTGAGTCTTCGTCTCTGGCGAGGGTAGGAAGGGTTTACATGGGCTGTACAACCTAATCAAGTTACAGCATGACACTCATGTATGAAATAACAATATATTGCCCTTGTATAACATCATGTATTTCAAAAAACAATTGTACGACACGCAATATTGCCAAACAGCCAATGCAAGTAGGAAACGGGGCCATTCGACCCGCCATCAGTCTTATTTCCGTCATCGCTAAAAACCTCGCGGGCATTAACTGTATCATACAAGAGAAGAGATATAAAAAAACGAAGAAGAAATAAAACAGTCTTCTCATAGCTTTGCCACCCGTAAGAGGTCGCGCTTTATGCTTCGGCCGCCCTTTTGATATTTCTGGGCCGGAGCAGTCCTCAAGCACGCTTCGCTTTCACCAAATGCGCCAACACCATCTGAACAGAAAAAGAGATAAGAAGAAACCGAACTTCTAGTACAAAAAAACACGCAAAAAGATTCCGAAAATACCCTCAAATAATAACCTGTCGGCGCCGATAAAAAAAAAGTATAGAAAAAAAAAATGCAAGCCGAAACCCAACCTGAACCAATAACCATTTGAGAGAGATTTCAAATTGAGAGTAAAAACAGAGACGTCATAAAAAAAAAATGTCGTAAACAACTAAAAGGCAGAGTTATATTTCTTAATGGGCGAACAAAAAGGTGATAAGAAGTAAATGGAGAATCCAAAGAGGAAGTTTGGCTCTATAAGAGTTCGTGTCCGGGATAATAGTGGGTGATGTTGGTGTGTAAAATGGCATGCCTTTAGACATGTCGTTGTCGTCCATCTTTGGCAGTGTTTCTGACGGGGCCGATGAATGTGACTGGTTTGGTTTCTTCCTTGCGAAGACGCACAGGTCCTGCGATGCTCGCAGATTCACGGCGCAGGCCTCGAGGGTCTGCCTCATAATCGAGGGCAAACTCGGCAACATCTGACACCGATTCCGCCTCTAGCTGGTCACTTGCGCCAGAGATGGAAGAGCCCTCATCAGAATCATCGTACTCCCCGTCGTCACTAACTAGGGAAGGCGCATTGTTGCTAACGAGCGTGTTGGGGCTCAAGTCAGCGTCCTCCATGTCCATGTCTTCATCCGACAGCAACGCGCTCGATCGGTGATTGCCAGACATGATGCCCATGTCGGAATCTGATGGAGAAGCCAGGAGCATGTGGGCTGAACGGCCTTTACTGCTTGTTGGACGGGCTGAGGAGCCCATGGTGATGGGCGTCTTTGCGGTCCTGGCGGGCATGCGCATAACAACCGACGCTCGAGCAGGAGGTGAATTCCGCATAGGAGAGATGGAGCCTTCGGCGTCGGATTCCTCTCCAGCCGCGAATTCCAGTGAAATCTTCTTCTTTGCATCAGCAACAACATCATGGAGATTGCCTTGGAAGTTGCGAGCCTTCAAGAGGCGAGACAAGTGCGGCGCATCAGCTGAAGGACCAAAGCCCGGCGCCTTGCCCGGCGCCTTGCCCGGTGCCTTGCCCGGACGTGCCTTGCCAGGATAGGCGACAGCGTTGACGTTGCGCGGGACTTTGACAACCGACAGCTTGCCCTGGTTGTAAAGATTGAGCGAGTCGGAAATTCTCATTCGAAGAGACTTGAAGATGTCTTGATCGGCCAGGTCATGACGCGCAAAGGCATGCACAAAGGGCGTGGAGGAGGCAGTGGTGGTGGTAGTGGCGGCGGCAGCGGCCGGAACCGAAGAGGGGGCAGATGCTTTGCTGTCCTTGGAGGTGTTACCCCCCCTCGGAAGCATCGTAGGGCTGGCCGCAATGGACGGCAGCCTCCTCGTGGCTCTTAAAATCACGCTTGTGTGCTATGCGGCAGTGGTTGATGAAGCCTTGAGTGCTCGAGAAGTTGTCACGATGGCAGTCCAGGCAGACAAGCTTGACGGTTTGGCCATCCGAGCGCGTCAGCACACATGGGCCTACCTTGTCCTTGGGTGGAGGGTAGCCGCTCGACAGAGACTCAAACTTCTGACCACCGTTGCCACGGCGCCCCTTGACAAGTCCAAGTCCAAAGTCACCATTACTGTTCCTGGTTGTTCTTCCTTCCACGATGAAGCCGCGGGTGGGAGCATGAGGCAGCTCCGGCTGCAAGCCGTCAAAGGCTGGATCAGGGATGAGCCACTTGGCATAGTGCCGAGAGTAGGGTCCATCAACGACGCCGAAAGGAGGAGCCCAGCGAGGGACGGCATCACCGGCCTTGGCCACTACTGCAGGACCTTTTCCGGCGCTGACATCTAACATTTGTTGCGGGGTGGGACAATTCACAGGATACGGGATTAGATGGCATCGTCGCAGCTGTTCAAGCGCAATCTGGCACTTGGCCAGCTCCTGGTTGATCAATCTTAACTCTTTGTGCTTGAGCAGGATTTCCTGGCAGAATTCAGCTTGGATCAAGTCTCTGGCGCTCTCGAGGGCACACGGCTCAGATCTCGGACATGACGAATGCTCAGCCAACGCTTCGGACCCAGTCTTTGCGCGCTTTGCCGGCGCAACATAGCTCAGGGCTTCGTCGCCGTCGTCATCGCAATGCGCTCGTTTCAAAGGCACTGGTCGTGCCGATAAATCGCTTGCGACAGACGAGCTTCTGCTTGGCTGACTGGCGGCGGTAGCTGGCGACCCGTTGATGGTCTTCTCGCTTCCCCGCGACTCGGAGCTCCAGAACCGAAACATGGACATGATGGCGGCTGCTGCTGTGCGACTGCGCCAAAGCGAGCGAAGCACTGCGATGCAATGCGCTGCGATTCGATGCGATGCGACGCGACCAAAAGGCGCACCGGCGAGAGGCCTTAGCGAGAGGCTTTAGCGAGAGGTTGAAGTTGGTGATGAGTAATGATGCGCTATGGGCGCAAACAATGAAGGCACTAGACTGGAGCGAGGGAGGCAGATAGTGGGGCGAGGGAGTGCGCGTGCTGACGTAACGCCCAGGCAGTGGCCGTGGCAGGTTTGGGGTGGCGCTGGGCAAAAAGGGGGGCTTGTGAAGGCGGCTGGTGTTGTTGCTGTGGCCGGCGGAGAGGTCGGAGAGACGCTGGATCTGACCTGCAGTGAAGGCAGCGCGCGAGAGGGAAGACAAGGGGTGAATGAGCGCCGGTGCGCGAGCCTGGAATAGGGGCCGAGGGCTGGGGGAGATCGAGTGCTAGCGAAAGCCTCGAGCAAAGCCTCTGGGCGAGAGCGCGACAGAGGACGGGTGAGAAAAAAATTAAGAATAGGGAGAGTGGTGTTATTGAGGTGGAAGGGGGAGAATTAGAAGGCGGCTTGGGGGCAAAGGAAGGTGAGAAGTTTGAAAAAAAAAAAAAAAGCAAAGGGGGGGAGGCGACTCAAGCGCAGCGTGAGAAGAGGCGGTTTGTTTTGCGCGAGTCTGACACCTGGAAGGAGACCAAAGGGCAGGGCCAGCAGAGCCAGCAGGGGCGGCGAACCAAGGCGGAGGCGAGTTGCCCAAGGCCAAGGCGCCTGTGACTCGACGGGCCAGTTTTCCTGGCGGTGGGCCGCGCTGGGCTGGCGCCTGAGCTACGCTAGAGCTACGGTAGGCCTGCTGCGAGTACCGGTACCTGTGCTGGCAGTGCAGCTGTGAGTGGGCAGAGCCGCCGGCGGCATGTGCCTCCGCTAGCGCTGGAGTGCTTTTGTGGTTGCTGCCAGCTGGGACGGGTGCTGCAAGGGGGGGTCCATGCGCGTGTAGCGGTACTTGGACAGCACACAACTCGCGTGGATCTGGTTGCGACATGCCGCTGCTTCAAGGTGCAACGTAAGGCGCTGGAAGTACAGGCGCAAGTACAGGAACTTTGGCAGCATCCAGCTCAGCGTTCCGTGCGCTGGGACCCTTTTTGCTCCGTCCTCCGTCTCCGGGGCGCAAAGTACCCCACAGATGCGGGCAAGTAGACTTACTCGTGCCGTGCAGCTGCTGGCTACTGCATCTTGGCCTTGGGGTACACGTTCGAGAAGACTGGACCTTATCGCTTGCGAGATGGGATGGGCTCGTGAGTGCTGTGGCTGATAAGATCGTCCCATTGCTTTACCGATCTTTGAGCATTGGTGGGTAGATAATCAACAGGCGTCTTATCTTGACGGACTCGTCGTTTGTATCAATCATCTCCCTGTCCACCTACAGAGATATGGATCACTGCTACTGCTGCTACCCCGTACTGCCTACTTCCAGTCTGCAGCCATTCGTCGACGCCCAGACGCAGCGCTAGCAGGACGACAGCAAGCAATTCCGCTTCCACGGCCTGCAGCAGCCGAGCCAAAGTCCCTTGTGAAGTGGATGCACACAGACAGGACTGGAGGAAGCGTTGAAAGAAACGACCGGCCAGGGTACCAGTGACCTCCATACTTGTAGCTCTTCGTTCGATGCCAGCGGGGAAGTGGTCCGAGGAGAAGAGCAGTAAGCCGCTAGACTGCTACCAACGAAAAGCACCAACCAAGCTTTCTTGTTTGCCCGTGGGACAGGGATCCGGGAACTCGCTGGCGGCTTTTTGTTTCCAGACAGTTTTACTTATTGGACCACCTACTTGCGCAGGCAGCCAGCCGCCTGTCTTTTTTTCTGCCGCAGTAGACGTTTGGGACTCAGGTGCGTATGCCGCCACTGGTGGTTCTTTTCTCTCTCACATGTTGACAGCCCCGCGGATGCAAAAAGAGGAGGGAGGGTGGAGTAAGGCAGGCAGCGATTCAGAGCCTCTTTTTGCTTGTAGAGTACCAGACTTGTATCAGCGGGTGCCACTTGAAGCGGGTTCGGTTGAGTTGTTATTCACTTGACAATCAATAACAAAACATCAGTGTCTATCAATATGACCGCTGCAGTACACGGCTGCCACGGCCCGGTACCCAAGTCTAGCGCCGAGAGACACCGGCACAAGGGACCAGACCCGTATAAGAGAAGTGTGAGAGCACATCTGTACTTGTACGAGCAAAACGGCTGACTGGAGGCGAATCCTTTGTTTTCATGAATTCGTTTGAATACCTACCATTACGAACATTACATGTACCTAATAGCTCATGCTTCTCAAGTCAATGCACAGCTGCCTATCGCCTGCGGCCCGTAGCCCAACGCTATGCCCGCTCCACTCAGGCAGGCTACATGTACGGCACTTACACAAGCCCGAGGCGGCAGCACACTGTCTTGACTGTGTATCTGTACTTTGTTCAGGGCGTCGTATTCTCTGCTAAACAATACCCACCGAAGCGTCGCTGCTGTTGAGGGTCGGGCTAATGCCGTTAGTGCATTGATGTCTCTAATGCAGCTCAATCCTTTGACCAATCCACGGCGTAGAAACCTCGATTCCGGGATTCGAGATCGATTGCTCGACATCTTTCCAACACAAATCCAACGTCGTCTGGCGAATCATCTGACCAGTCGACACTCAATGTGAAGACGCTGAAACCAACACCCACTGCGATTCCAAAGCCCCGTCTAGCAACTTCTACGAGGCTTCTTTTTGTTCAAGCTTGACTAGCTAACACGGCCCATCTATCCAACTCATCCTCCTGCATCGACCTGTGGGCCGATCGTACTCGCTCATATCCACTCCCCCTAGTATCAAAAACCGCCGCAGGACTGCGTTGACAGTCTCCACCTCAACAGCTGGCAAACTCGTCATCCATTCGCAACCAGGCCATCATCAAACAAGTCTAGTCAAGGCCATCAGTGACATTCAAAAAAACCTGCTCAGAAAGAGAGACAATTTACTGCCTTTTTCTAGTTTCCGTCTACATGGTACCATGCCGTAAAACAGCTTGACATTTTGGCCCGTTACGATGCGCCCGTAGCGTACCCTCTTTCCCCCCCCTCAAAGGCAGGCCAGAGTAGAGTTTATCAGTTATCACCAGATGCACACACCACCAATCCTCCCAAGGCCCGGCTTTCTATTTGGGGAACGGCTGCGTTTTGGCACTCTTTTAGCGGCTCTTGGGAACATGCGGGCCAGAGCCCGTTTTGACTGGTCAAACTCGGTCCACGCCAGTTGCCGGACAAAGGAACAAGGTTTAGGCCATTGGACCGCCAGTCGGCTTACCTTCGGAACTGGCTCAATCAAACGAGATGGCGGGACAATGGCGGGATTCGGATTTTCGTGTATGGCCTGGATGAGAACAAAACACAGAGTAGCTTTAATATGCAAGTAATAAGTGCCAGTATGTCATTTGCATTCTAATTCACTTGTCAGCAACACACACACGCATACACAAAGTACTGCATAGAACGTAGACAGACAGCCATTGGTTCAATCGGAGGCTCTGCGCCAGAAACGGATTAATGCCCAGACACATTGTGCTAGTGCCGATACAGTGCTAGCGTAGCCTCATGTAGCACTAAGCACCAAGCCCACATTTCGATCAAAAGCTGTAATCCTTGAATTTGCATCTCGATCTTTATATCAACAACGTCGCATCCATCGTCCATCTCTAGACACTCCGTCATGTCAGCCGATAATGCCTCCAAGAAGCGAAAGCAGCAATCTTTCAGCCAGACAGCTTCATCAAAGAAGCCTCGCACCGAGGGCAATGCCACCCTCATAGGCCCGCACGAGGGCGTCCTCAAAGACCTTTCCACGAAACACAATGTCCTCGCCCTCTCAGTTATATCGTCTACACAGATCCGCAAGCGCGTCTCCAGCGCTACTTCTCACCTCCTCGACAAGACATCAGATCCGCGTGCAGTATTGCTCCATGCGCGACCCGCGGATGTGTGCAAGATGATTACGGTGGCAGAGCAGTGCAAGAGGACGCTCGGCGAACAGGGGAGGACCTGGTATCAATACAACGAACTATTCGACCTTCCTGCAGAGGCTAAAAAGAGAAAATCCACTCCCAGTAAGGTAGATTTGGAGGAGGTGGACGATGATGAATCCGACAGCGACGACAATGCGTTTGAGACTATGCAAAACCGATTCGAGCAAGCTGTGCTGCCGCCTCCACGAGCTCGAGCGTACAAATCTCTGAGGATATTTATCTCGTCTCAGCCAATCCCCGACCTCAAAGCAAGGGAAAACGTAACGGTGCAAACGAGCGAGGATGCAACATAACAAGCATTACCACGGAAGGAAAACGAAAGGCTTTAATTTGGGCTACGCCTACTTGGATCTGGAGGGCAATTCTTTTTTTATATGGATACAGCATTATGATACCCTAGCTTTTATAAACAATCTTATTAAGCTAATAATCATCTCCAGTCCGATACCCAGGAAACATATGATACACTAATTGCAACAGCGCTAAATACCTTTAGAGAAGCCCTCTTCACCTGGGATCTTGATGGACAAGGCCAGCAAAGCTTCACGATCCGACCTGACAACTCTCAAACATAGTTTACATGCACTACGATCCAGACCACACCTCGGTTTGTTGTTGATTTTAAAACCCCATATCTTATAATAGAAAGACCAGCGTTTAGTAGGCGGGGTTGCCCTTTTGCTTCTTCGACTGATCCATAATCCTCAAAACAAAGTTGACAATAACGGCCAGCAGGAGGATGATGGCCAAGAAGGTAGGGCCAAATCGGTCGTCGAAGCCCGCCTGCCCTCTCACTCGTATAGACTTTGCTCTCCAGTGATATGTGACCAAGGCGTAAATCATCGTCAGCATGGCCACGCCGGTGAAGAGAAAGGCTGAGATGAAAGACACTCGGTCGCCAAAGTTGAGCATGCCGATGGCCAGGGCGCCGAGGATGACGGTGAAGTTGAGCCATGACAGAAACGTACGCTCGTTGGCGAAGAAGACCTTGGGCTCGACTCGAGTGGGCAGAGCAATGCGCTTGCCTAGTTGAATTGATGAGCAATTGGCACGCGTGCAGATTGTAGGGGGGGGCGTTGAGTAGACTACTGCTACTTACCAGGAGCAGTTTGAAGAAGAGGCTGAGAAGACATTGTGATCTTGAAAGAAGCGAACGTGAAGAAGCAAGGTTTTTTGTCCCAGGAGGCTCGAACTGCCGCTAGTTTGGATAATGATGACGCTCTAGGAGTAGAGCTAGAGATGCTTCTACGCGAGGCTCGCTGGCAAATCAGAGTCGCTGGAAGATGACGCGACACGTGAGGAGAATAGAAACGGAGGCGATTGAAGCTTTGAAGAAACAACGTGAGTTGTTTTTCTCCCGCGATAGAATTAGGTGTTGCGATAAGGAGAAAGAGAAGAAAAAAAGCAAGATTTCGGGTGGATGAGCCGGCAGTATCTGCAAGCGAAAGCTATGGAGGTCGCTGCCGGCAAGGCTCCACCTCTGCAGGCCGCCTTTGGCTCCTGGGGAGCTGGACAACGAGCACGTGGGCTTCTAGTGCCAGTGGTCTACAATAGCGGTAGTACTTGGGAACCTACCTTGGCATGGTCACGTGCAAAGCTCAGCCGCTGGAGGCGCGGTTTTGCCTGTGCCAAAAGGGGAAAAGCCAACGCAGGGCGAACGAAGCAACCTGTTCGCGGCCGGAAGCACAATAGCAACAAGCATCGTGGCACAGGTACGTTGGATCATCGCTGAAACGAGTTGGACTCGCTGTCAATGGTTGGCTAATCTCAGATTGCGGTCTCGCACAAGCAGTATCTTCTATCATTGGCGTCTCCTACGAAGCTACAGCGGTTCCTCACTTGTTCTCGTCGCATCGTTCCTGTTTGCAGCCTCACTCCCCCCTAAACGCTCACCAGCCAACTCTCCAAGATGGCTACCCCGGTACGGCTACAAAAACTTTAAAAGCTCCAAGAGGGGTTAATTGTGAGACATACTGATGGGGAAGATAGCCCGTGCCCTTCAACCGACTTAAGCAGATCGCCACAGATGTATGTTGCTGCCGCTCTCATCCCCCCCTAACTTGCAAGCTATCAGGAGCTCGCGCCGCTAACATGAATTCAAGGTGTGCAACAACGCTATCGGCAGTGCGGAATTCTACGACCACGCAAAGACGGAGCAATGGAATTCAACCATCATTGTATGGCAGATACCTCAACTCAAAAGCCTAGATATCCTTCTGTACGGCCGTTGACTGACTTATTCGACAACAGAGCTCAATGCTAAAGGCGCTCATCTCCGAGGCCACTCCTCAAGGCCCCAATGGCGCCCCCCTCATACAAGTTTGCTTGCAACAGCACCATTGTCCAGCACCTGGTCCCCACGTCCGCGCTGAACAAGTCCCGCGGTGGCACCGACACCAAGTCCGAGGAGCCTCATGTGTCGACGAGCACGGAAGCCACCGCTACGGACGGCAAGCCACATGTCGGCAGACGAGGAATGCACAGCGCAACTGGCGCATACTGGGACGAGAAGAAGGACGGCATGTGGACCTTCAAGTTTGACGGAGGCGAGGGCAAGGGCATGGACGTGGTTATCATGCTGATTTGGATCGCTGTTTGAAGAGGGGAGAAGGAGGAGAGAGAGGACAAGTGATGGACCAAGTCTCTCGTCCACATCTCGATGGAACAAGCATTGGCTTTTGGATGATGAGCATCTGGCGAGTCAGGTCTGGGCCAATTGCACTTGTATAGACGTGTGGTGGTTTAGGAGAACCAATTCTGCTGCCATGTGTTCGTCTGTGATGTGCTCCTTTGCTGGAATACTTGCACATCAAGCGACGGGATGCTGCGACGGGATGAGCAACTAAACATAGCATGGAAGAACAAGCTAAGGATACCTATGGAGTCGATTGTCATTTAAGCTTATTAATCTTTTTTTTACACTTTAACACAATTATTCAATGTTGGCATTTTGTCCAAGCTGTCCGCTAATAGCTGCTGAAATACCAGCCACCATAAAAGAAGAAAAAGTGCATTCTCCCACCAGTCGACCCCTAAGATGCTGTTTGAGCGAAGCATTTGGCGGTCTTTGTCGAGTCTTGGTAAATGTCAGCTACACAATGGTAGCGTTTATATGGCAACTATATCTCTCCTACAGCTCTGGCAGCTCCTACAGCTCTGGCAGCTCCTACAGCTCTGGCAGCTCCTACAGCTCCTACAAAGGAAAGATGGATAGTATGAAATTGCAATTCACTCTCCAAAGTTTCTTTGCGATGAGATGCTCGACGCATCATGCAGAAAGCGGCAACCTCCCGATTTCGGAGGAACCTGCTAGGCTGATATAGGCACTGATGAGATATTGTAGCTCTAGCCAAGATCATCTCACCACGCAGGTAACCTTTCGCAATTATATGGCCTTGCCTGCGCAAGTAGTAGGTATGTATCAAACAAGGCAAAGGCCGGGTCATTAGCCGCCAGTATATTCCACTACAAGTGCATAATCGTATTGTTGGTTACTTCTTCATGCCCAACTCATTGCCATCACGATGCCTACAATGCGCGCAATGTATGCAGCTACAGGGCCGTTAATTTAGCGTGCTGCCGTTAAACACCACTGCTAACCCTTCACGATGCTCGTTCTGCGCCAGCACATGCAGGGAGAAGAAGTAGCAGGAATGGACGTGCCACGCGATCAGCCGCACCTGACCTCTGCCCGGTACACCGCTGGGCAAAGCGCTTTTTGTTCTTCTTCACATCTGCTTAAGAATAGAGGGGTTTCCACCCTCCACCATTATCCAAGCCTTTGCCTCGTCAAAATCGACAAGCTACGTGATACAAACTTTACAGGTGCAAGTTTCCCACAAAGCCTCATTTCGAGCAGCTCCTCGAGGTCATTCAGGGTCCCCTCAAGCCTCCGTCTCCGCTATGATGCTAAGCTTGCAGCGCCGTGTGGAGTCGCAGCGACGACGGCTCGGACTGCTAACAGCTCCAAAACCCCACCGAAGATCGGGATCATCTCCGGCAAAGGGGCCTTTTTATGCCAGATAGAGAAGTGAGATGCTGGAGAGCGACGGCGTTGGTCTCTGGGCGCCCATCTTCGCTGACATGAGGCGTGCCATCTTTTGTCGGTTCAGGCAACGATGTGATACAAGATTTCAGGGTCTCGAAGGGATTGCGGAGAGGATCGGGTGAGGGGGCGGAGCAGCTCTTGCGTAGGGCAACAAGAGACTCGACAAGGAGAAATGAGAAGAGAAGAAACCACATCTTGCTGCCTGCGGCAGTACCGCCCGGGAGCAGCGATGGACGTTCGAGACAATTCTGCGACATCAGATGTGCATGGAGAATGGTGGCATCCTTGGATCGAGAACGTCGGCAGGAATTGCAACGGCCAATCCGCATGCAGAGACTGCGCAGCATCCGCAGTACGGCCGGCCCGTCAATATGCTGGTGATACCTGAGCAAGAGTGTGGATGGCTGGATGAATGGCCGGGGACTGACAAGATCTCTATGCGGCCGGGGCCACTGATGTTGCGCGCAGGTAGCAGATTGCCCCCGGTGATCCCATCTCGGCCTTGTCTTGCCACCATTCCCGGCCGCAGCACCGCTGGCGAGACGTCTCGAGAGGCATCAGGCCATCCGGCACACCCCGCGAGAAGCTTGAACGAGGACGTCCATCCCCGACGCAAGCGACCAGACAGAGATGGGCGATGAATCCGCACCGGCCACATGATCTGCTGGTGATACGCAGCCGTCGTACGTCAAGCCCGGTTTTCGCACGCGTTAGTCCCAGTCCATCCTGGCCCCAATGGCGCCCCGGGTGGCCTGCCGTACCTCGCGCTAACAACCCACTTGCACGCAAAGCGAGGCAGTGGCACATGGCCAGGATGACCAAGAATTTCGCCTCCCAGGGGAAGGAAAACTCTGATGGCTGTTAGTTGGCCATGGGGCTGCGCGCCATGCTACGGGGAACCCAGCCAAGAACCAGGCCAGAGAGCGACAGACGCCGTCACACCACCACCTTCGTCACTCACACACGCCCCCGAAGTCGCCTTTTTTCGGCGTTTCCAGCCCTCGGCCCAGATTCTGCACACGCCAAGTATAAAAGACCACCAGCCGTTGCCCCGGATCAGAGCGTGGGGGGAAGAGCGAATCACTTTGCACACATCATCGGCACGGCATCGTGTTAGCTATCTCATGAAGTCGTTAGTGAGGAGCCTGCCACTTCATCATAAAACATTGTGCCGCATTACGCAACTACGATAACGAAACAAAACAAGAGTCAACACCTTCCTGCATCACACCCCTTACTGCAACTTGTGGGGGTTCTATACCAACCTCATAGTCAACATCATTCGCGCATCACCCGATTATCGCCTGCTCTGTCGCAACCCGCATATTTCAACTGCTTCTTGTCGACAC